>NC_071990.2:115345000-116595000 GCF_028885655.2 Pongo abelii | reverse complement strand
AAAAACAGGAAGATTTACAATGGCCATCTGTTGCTATTTCATTGTCCTGCACTATTAAAATAGAGACTAACTCACAAGAATGCATGGATTTCCCCTTCAGCACTTTATCCACAAGTTATCACTGAGTGAAAGAATAGACTGTGCTCACCTCAACAATTTTGCTGTTAGAGGGCTCACAGATTGGCTTTTTTTTTTTTTTTTTCTTTTCTTTTTTTTATTATTATTATACTGTAAGTTTTAGAGTACATGTGCACAATGTGCAGGTTTGTTACGTATGTATACATGTGCCATGTTGGTGTGCTGCACCCATTAACTTGTCATTTAGCATTAGGTATATCTCCTAATGCTATCCCTCCCCCCTCCCCCTACCTCACAACTGTCCCCGGTGTGTAATGTTCCCCTTCCTGTGTCCATGTGTTCTCATTGTTCAATTCCCACCTATGAGTGAGAACATGCGTTGTTTGGTTTTTAAATAGACCTGGAGATGGCTAAAGATTTATTCTTAATGCAGTTCTTCTCATTGCTCCACCAAACTAGAAATGAGTTGACAGAAAGAGAAACCTGGCTAGTAAAATAGATTTTGTGTGTGTGAGCGTGTGCATATAAAGAAATAACCTTCTTTGCCCCAAATGACGATCCATCTGTTATTTAGAGAATATTGAAAGTGCATTTATTTACATTCACATATTCTATAAGTAAGAATCCCACTAACCAAGGAGAATAAACTGTCTGCGTCTTGCTTAACAACTTCAGATTAAGGAAGCTGGCATTTGCTCTTCCTTTTTTAGGGCCCTTGTCTATCAAAGCCATTATCAAACTACTGTTGATGTGCCAAAAAGAAAGCAAAGAATCCCCAAGTGCCGCCTCCTCTGCTTTTAGCCAATTGTCAAGTGCTACTGGGTGATAAAAAGGAAAAAATATCTTCTTAATCCCTTCAGTGTTAAGTTTATTTTCTAAAGTATGAGATTTTATTCCTCTTCTATTTTCAGGTAGAATCACTGATATGGTTTGTCAGAAGGGGAATTGGGCTATTTTTCTCTTTAAAGTGCCAGGTAAGATTTTTAAAGCTGTGAATTTCCCAGGGTGATTATTTGCTGGGTGGCATAAAATTTCCTTCCCACCTACTCTGCTTACTGTTGCATGTGTTGACTGACTTTACTCTTATTGTATGGGTCTGTGTAATCCTGTTTTTCTAAGCACTATCATAGGGGCTAGAGTTAGAATGTGTTGTGCATGCGTGAAAAATGTAGAGTAACATTTCAGACACAATTTTGGACTTGTTGGCCAATGATTATCTACATTATATTGGGAGTGGGAAAGATCTGTCTTTTGAAAAATGTTGTTTCTTCTTGACCCATCCATGGTTTAACATGAAAAGTATGCAACTAGTGTGCAACAAGAAAGAGAAAGAGCTTGTGCAGGGAAATTCCCCCTTATAAAATCATCAGATCTTGTGAGACTTATTCACTATCATGAGAACAGCACAGGAAAGGCCTGCCCCCATGATTCAATTACCTCCCACCAGATACCTCCCACAACGCGTGAGAATTCAAGATGAGATTTGAGTGGGGACACACAGCCAAACCATATCATTCCACCCCTGGCCACTCCAAATCTCCTGTCTTCATATTTCAAAACCAATCATGCCTTCCCAACAGTCCCCCAAAGTCTTAACTCATTCCAGCATTAACTCAAAAGTCTATAGTCCAAAGTCTCATCTGAGACAAGGCAAGTCCCTTCTGCCTTTAAGCCTGTAACATCAAAAGCAAGTTAGTTGCTTGCTAGATACAATAGAGGTATTGGCATTAGGTAAATACAGCTATTTCAAATGAAAAAAAAAAAAATGACAAAACAAAGGAGTTACAGGCCCCATGCTAGTCTGAAATCTAGCAGGGGAGTCAAATCTTAAAATTCCAAAATGATCTCCTTTGATCCCATGTCTCATATCCAGGTCATGCTGATGCAAGTGGTGGGTTCCCATGGTCTTGGGCAGCTCCGCCCCTGTGACTCTGCAGGGTGCAGCCTCCCTCCCAGCTGCTTTCACAGGCTGTCGTTGAGTCTCTGCAGCTTTTCCAGGCACATGTTGCAAGCTGTCAGTGGATCTACCATTCTGAGGTCTGGAAGACGGTGGCCCTCTTCTCATAGCTCTACTAGGCAGTGCCCCAGTAGGGACTCTGTGTGGGGGCTCTGACCCCACATTTCCCTTCCACACTGCCCTAGCAGAGGTTCTCTATGAGGGACCCACCCCTGCAGCAAACTTCTGCCTGGGCATCCAGGAGATTCCATACATCTTCTGAAATCTAGGTGGAGGTTCTCAAACATCAATTCTTGACATTTGTGCACCGCAGGCTCAACAACACATGGAAGGTTCCAAGGCTTGGGACTTGTCCCCTCTGAAGCCATAACCTGAACACTGCATTGACTCCTTTCAACCATGGCTGGAGCTGCTGGGATGCAGGGCACCAAGTCCCTAAGCTGCACACAGCAAGTGACCCTAGGCCTAGCCCATGGAACCAAGGTTTCCCCCTAGGTCTCCAGACCTGTGATGGGAGGGGCTGCCATGAATACCTTGGACATGCCCTGGAGACATTACCCCATTGTCTTGGGGATTAACATTTGGCTCCTCATTACTTATGCAAATTTCTGCAGCCAGCTTGAATTTCTCCTCAGAAAATGGGATTTTCTTTTCTATCACATTGTCAGGCTGCAAAATTTTGAACTTTTATCCTTCACTTCCCTTATAAAGATGAATGTCTTTAACAGCACCCAAGTCACCTTTTGAATGCTTTGCTGCTTAAAGCTTTCTTCCACCAGACACCCGAAATCATCTTTCTCAAGTTCAAAGTTCCACAAATCTCTAGGGCAGGGGGAAAATGCCACCAGTCTCTTTGCTAAGCCATAACAAGAGTCACCTTTGATCTGGTTCCCAACAAATTCCTCATCTCCATCTGAGACCAGCTCAGCCTGGATTGCATTGTTTGTATCACTATCAGCACTTTGATCAAAGCCATTCAACAAGTCTCTAAGGAATTCCACATTTTCCCACATTTTCCTGCCTTCTTCTGGGTGGTCCAAACTGTTCCAACCTCTGCCTGTTACACAGTTCCAAAGTCACTTTCACATTTTTGGGTATCTTTTCAGCAGCACCTCACTCCTGGTACCAATTAGTTCATTTTCACGTGGCTGATAAAGGCATACCCAAGATTGGGCAATTTACAAAAGAAAGAGGTTTGATGGGCTTACAGTTCCACGTAGCTGGGGAGGCCTCACGATCATGGCAGAAGGCAAGCAGGAGCAAGTCACATCTTAGATGGATGGCGGCAGGCAAAGACAGAACATTTGTGCAGGGAAACTCCCCCTTATAAAACCATTAGATCTTGTGAGACTTATTTGCTATCACGAGAACAGCACAGGAAAGATCTGCCCCCATGATTCAATTATCTCCCACCAGGTACCTCCCACAACAGATAGGAATTCAAGATGAGATTTGTGTGAGGACACAGCCAAACCGTATCAGCAGGGTTATAATTAGTTATTAAATTTTCAGTTGTCAGCTGGGTGTGGTGGCTCATGCCTATAATCCCAGCACTTTTGTAGGCTGAGACAGGTGGATCAGTTGAGGTCAGAAGTTTGAGACCATCCTGGCCAATATGGTAAAACCCCATCTCTACTAAAAATACAAAAATTAGCCAGGCGTGGTGGCGTGTGCCTGTAATTCCAGTTACTCAGGAGGCTGAGGCATGAGAATTGCTTGAACCTGGGAAGCAGAGGTTGCAATGAGTTGAGATTGTGCCACTGCATTCCAGCCTGAGTGACAGAGTAAGACCCTGTCTCAAAAAAGAAAAAAATTTGCAGTTGTGCTCAACTGAGTGATGTAGAAATGCATATTGGAATTCCAGCAAAATATTCCTGGATTGGTGAAGTCTTTCACCAGGAAGAGTACTTATGGCCATTTGGCAAATTATTTTACAACTACCCCATCAAGCTGTTTGTCTAATTTCTTCCTCAATTTCTCCTAAGATAGGAAGCTTACTACTTCTTGAGGCAACCGACAATGTTGTTGACACATTAGTCATTATTATGTTCTCTCATTCATTAAGCCTAATCTACTTCACTTTTACATTTACTCCTGCTTCTATCATATGAAATCATAAGTAATGAGCTTCTTTCTCTTCCACAGTATTGTTTTTAGATGTTCAGAACCAGATCAACTGTTTCTCATATAAAATTTGCATAGCATGTTATAACTTACATAAATGCATTAGCATAAATGATCTTATTTAACTTACACGACTTTAGGAAGGGGGTAGTATTATTATATCTTTTTTATAGATGAGGAAATTGGGCCTTAAGGGACAAAATAACTTGCCCTAAACTCCTTAACTCTCATCTAAAATAAAAGGGTTTCAAACCTAATCTTTCTGACTCTACTTCTGGAGTTTCTTTAATCTGCAACACTGAAGAGTTTCTGAACCCTTCACTAATTTTGTCATCATTCTGTAGGTCATTCCATCATCTAACGCTCTCACCTTCTAATAATGTAGCTTTAAAAATCAAGGACTTAGGTGTGGCCTGTCCAGTGCAGAATTTAGTGAGGTGATCACTGCCCCGAAATATTTTCTTTCTTAGACTTACTTCACACTGTTGACTCATGCTGAACCTATATACACTTGCAGCTTGCTGTCTATGAGATTACTAACAATTCATGACCCTGTGTATTAAAATTGTACAATCAGTTCTGAAATTTAATTCCTAGAGCACATACTTTTAATTTATTATCCCAATATTTCTTGATTTTTTTAAAATTTGGTTCTGCATTTTGAGTTTATGGCACAACTAAAATGGATTTTTAATTTGGCATCTAACAGTCAAGAACATTTTTTAATTTCTTGCAAATTTATCCTGTCTTCTCATGTTTATTATTCACTTTCATCAAGGGCTCAATGAGAAATAACAAATTATGTATTACATTTCAGCAAAAGATTTAAATACCTTATGCTAAGTAAAAAGTTGGGAAATATTAGGCACTGTACATAGCCAGTGATAGAGATACATCTGGTTAGCAGCAGTCCTCAACCGTCGTTCTCAGGCTTCTAATCACTCTGCTTATGTACAGAATGACCCTATGGAAGAAAAAAACATAACTGAGATAGCAATGAACAAGTTATAAATTAGAATTAATTAGTAGCCTGCCTCAAGTAATAGTAAAAAAATAAATGCCATCTCCTCAAAATAGTTCATTATTAGACCAACATCTTGAGAAATAATCTGAATTATTGGAAGGAGCCCTGTACTTGGTTTCAATGCTAATAAGTGATATGAGACAGTGATAATGTAGAAAGAAACATGTTTTTCATTAACTGGACTGTTTTATGCTACTACGTTTTCTTTATTTAAATTTTGTTTCCTCTGATTTCTTATTGAAATCCTTTTTGAAAAATTGTGGCTGTTTCAGCTCTGCTAAGGAATTGGGTTGGAAATTGGGCCCGAGGTATAAGCATCCTTCTCAGGGTTGGGCCTAGCATGGCTATGGAAAAGGAAGTGAGATGGTTATAGGGGAACTGAAACTCAAGGCAGTGGGGGCACTGGGGTAATGGCAGTATTTTTGTTCTGGACAGTCCCTCTTGGAGGATATCTTTAAACCCTGAAAAGCCATGGGTTTAGATTTACGAAGGGAAGATATTCTATGTGAAACTAAATCACAGACAAACTCGCGAAATTAATATGATTCATGAATCATAGCCAGGATTTAGAATCTAGTCTGTGCTCATTTCTTAGCATTTTATGTTTCTTTAATTTGATTGCCTAAAGCTGCCTGTGGTGGGCATCTAATAATAATGAATACTGAACCTAATGTTCCTTCTGAGCAACGGCTACCATGTTACCTAAGTTCACCGCTAGGGGCCTCCCATGTGGCTGAGTCTTCTCCAAATAGGTGAATAAATCCTGAAGTGCAAAGATCCTCTCATATTTATTAACCTCTGTTAAAGAGCTACATAGATGGGCAGCACACATATGAAACATAGTATCCTACGTAGAGTGTGAGTGAATCCTGAAAAATGGCTGGGATTGAGGACAAGTTTTGGGTATTCCCATTGGTTTGTTGATCAATAAAACCCCTAATGGTTTCACTTATTACCAGGATGATAAGGCTTTCTATGCCAGCAGAGGATCATTGACTTTCCACATGGAGTATACCAGAATGTTTGAAAGCAGCATGTATCTAAAATTCAGAAGATTTTGCCTAATAGGGTGTTTGGACACATGCCAATTCTTTCACTTAGCTGCTCTAAAGGAGCAGTCTGACTCTAACCCAGCTCCAGGCTCACCAGTGATAACTCCATCATGTGCCTTGCAACAACTAACATCCCAAAGGAAAACTTGACATATCAACCATGAGATGAATCATCCTGAACCTGAAATGTCATCTCTCCCCAGAAGAGCTAAATACCATGGAATTTTCTAAGGGACTATGCATCAATTCTTGGCCACTGTGCTTGAGAGAATAGGTTCTAAAAAATAGAAGATATAATATCCCTTTGAAGGATAAAATAACTTACATATTGGAAAATCACAGTCATAAGAGAGACTATTAACTAGCACACCCAGTTTTTCTTCAAGGTTGTATCATGCAAATCTGAGTGTTGGTTTGTATTACCCAGGTGAGCTATTAATAGCTGGTAATTTTCTCTATAAGTCAGCATCTCTTTTGTTTATTGATTTGTTTTACAGAATTTGCAGTCATGATGATAACTAATGTTTTTAGGTAGTTTGTATAGTATATTACAAATTCTAAACTTAAGATATTCCAGTTGGAATCAATTATAATTGTACAAAAGAGTTGTTAAATTTCAGATTAGTGGTCCTCTAGTTCAAGTATGGATTTTAGATAGCTTTACTTCTAACTCCTTAATTTTCTCAGTAAGTCAGTCACTGCAATGGTTTGAAATGACCACTCAGAATTATGAAACCCATGAAAAGTAAAACAAGAACTCAAACCACGTTATCTTAGTTACTCATGGATAGAGTTGAAACCTCAAGAGAGGTTGCCAGGTCTCCTGGTAACATTTATAGATTAAATTGGATTAAGAGAACTGATTTTGGAGCCAGGCAGGCTTGCTTTTCAATGTTGGCCTTGCCACTTACTAGAAATGGTATACAGTAAGCTACTTAAGTTCTTTGAACCCTAGTTTCCTCACTGTTATGTATCTTATAAATATACAAATAATGCCGGGCGCAGTGGCTCATTCCTGTAATCCCAGCACTTTGGGAGGCCAAGGCAGGTGGATCACGAGGTCAGGAGTTTGAGACCGGCCTGACCGACATGGTGAAACCCTGTCTCTCCTAAAAATACAAAAAAATTAGCCGGGTGTGGTGGCGTGCACCTGTAATCCCAGCTACTCAGGAGGCTGAAGCAGGAGAATCTCTTGAACCCAGGAGGGGGCGGTTGTGGCAGTTGTAGTGAGCAGAGATAGTGCCATTGCACTTCAGCCTGGGAGACAGAGTGAGAGTTCATCTCAAAAAATAAATAAATAAATAAATATTAAAAATAAATATACAAATAATAATACTCATCTAAAATAATGTTTCAAGAAGTAAAGAAGAATGATTTTAAAGTATCAAACTTTAGATTTTTCATCTCCTCTTACTTTCTTTTCTATTTCCAGAATACACACATTAACTCGACAAACATAATCCATATCCCAAGCTAGCTATCTATGTCAAAGAGATAAGTTTAATATTTATTTATTCATTCATTAAACAATTTAATGTTTATAAAGATTGTAATCTGATATGGAAACTACAAAAGGTTTATTATGCAAAGATAACCAGCTCTCAAAGAAGCAGAGTCCAATTTTGGCACAGAAATTCTTCCTGAGAGTAGATAGCCTAAGTCAGGGCTAAGCACATTAGTTTTGAAATCGCACTGCCTGTGTTTCAAATACAGTTCAACCACTCACCAGCTGCATTATCTCAAATAATTACTCAGCTGCTCTGAGCCTCAGGTGTTGGCTGCAGTCTGTGAATAGTTTTTACCTCATAAGGTTGTGAGGCCTTAATCATTATTTCACATAATTTGCAAGTCTTAATCACTCAGTAAATACTTACTATATAACACTTTTATATTTACTTTACATAGTACTATGCAATGCAAGTATATGTACTTATTATACAAGTATACTTTCTAAATAATACTTAGTAAACAATAAATGATTACTGTTAATAGTATTGATTGTTTCCATAGAGATCAAGGTGTGCCTCTGCGTGAGTGTGTGCATGTGTGGTGTGTGCAGGTAGACAATCTCAGCCAGCTAAAGTGCTAAGGACAGACACCCTTTGCAATATAATCCAAGGTATAGAGGTATCCACAAAACATTTGAGGACAGCACATCTTAGTATGTAGCAAGCACAAGGTCAGGAAGCAGATATCAGGGGTAAGGGAGAGGTATAGAGAAGAGAATCATACTTGGGGCAGGGATTAGGGATGAAAGGATGATGGTTGACAAAAGCAAATAAGCAAAAGTAAATAAATTAAAAAACTGTCCTTTGAAAATATAGGATGTATTTGAAATTTTCATTAAATAGTTTAGGTGTAGACTTAAGCCACATGTCATTTATTTGGTGAGTTGCTTATTCAACAGATATTTAGTGAGAGCAGGACTATGAAGATAGAGTCATAGGAAAGGCAAACATGGCACCTACTTCTATGAAGCTTATAGTCTAGTGGGAATGGTGCTTCTCAGCGCCTACTCCTAAATCGTCTATTTCTCTCCCTGAATCCTTTATTCTACTCTGTATATCTGTATAGTTTGCCCAAAAAATAGAGAAAAAATCTATATATATCTAGGAGTAATTTTTATAACTAGATTGAATTTAGCAAATTTCAGTGTCCAATATCAGGCATTAACTTTATGCTATTAATGTAATTTCATATGCATTTAAATTAGAGCAATAGAAACATTTGAAATGAAATATATTTACAGATGTTTCAATTAGATGCCAAAATGCAAATTTCTTTTTCAACAATTTTGACAAAAATCCTTTTATGTTGTCTTTGAGAAAATTCTATGTAAAGATTTTATGAATGAGTTTTAATGTTTTATTAAGAAGGTAATATAAGAATTTTCATGCAGTGAATTCATTTAAGAAAAAGATATTTTGGATTAACAAAATGAGACATCAGTGTAAATTAACTTTACTGTCCATAGGACATATTACACAGTTGTAGTTTGTGGTTGTTGATAGTTATGGAAGTCATTAATGTAAACATGAGGGGAGAAAATATTCACTTTAAATAAGGCAACATAATGAGAAACATGATCAGTATGTACCACAAGAAGATTTGCTTCTGGAAAGTGTTATTGGTGCTAGAGGCTTTGATTATCACAGTTACCCAATTACAAAGCAAGTAGGTTTAAAATTCAGAGAATAAAAAGTGTTTTATGAAAATATATTTTATTTCCCAGTATTCTCCTCCCTTTGCATTCCCAAAATAGTGATAAAATCTCAAGTCACTTAACAAAATCTTTGACTCTAATACAGGAAAATGTAATCTTTGATTTTATATACACCTGTGGTTTACAAAGAAACCAAAGGCTTTATTTTTGTGTTTTACTTATGGAAAACTTTCTATTGCTATTTCTCTTGTAAACAAGAATGGTTTTTAAAAATAATTTTCAATTAAACTGTACTATCCTATAGTATTCATTGTTTCATCTTAAAATCATATATATGTGAATAAAAGCACTTTTATTAATAAAAATAATCTCATAGTTAAAAAGAGTCTCAAATTCTTGGTTCTTTAGGTACTACTACTGTAACTTTGGGAAAATTACTAAATCTCTCTGAGCCGTATTTTGTGTAAATTAAAATAGGTTTACACTTAACAATATCTTTATGATGCTTAAACCATTAGAAATATAATTTAAAAGCTTAGGAAAGGGACTTGCACACATAACAAGGTTAAATAAATGGCAGTCATTAGCTTTTAGTTTTATTGTCAATACACATATTTAAGAGGTCTAAAAGTCCATTTAGATTTTTTTAAAAGTGAATAAAAGAAGTCTGAGAATGCAATATTAAATCAACACTGGAGCTTCTGGTTCAATATGGTGTCAGGCTAGTGAACTCTGATGAAGCTTGTCTTTATATCCTTTTTTTTTCCTTGTCTTTCTCTTTCTCTCTCTCTTTTTTTTTTTTTTTTTTTTTTTTTGTGAGACAGCTTCTGACTCTGTACCCAGGCTGGAGTGCAGTGGCACAATCATGACTCAGTGCAGCCTTAACCTCCTGGGCTTATGTGATCCTCTAGCCTCATCCCCCAATTGAAGTGTCAATTGGCCACATTTTGGCACTACATCAAGGTTGAGCTGGTTTCTCCAACCTCTGCTGAGATCCCTACAGCTATTCAGAGCCTGAAAACAAAACAAAACCAACAGTCAATAGTGCTCAAACTGGTAGCTTTGAACAGCTCACAGGTAAGGAAGCTGTGCTGCATGGTTTGGGGATCACCAAAGTGTGGATATGATTTTATCTCAGAGAGCTCATAGACAAACATGGTATTATTGGCTATAATGTTTGAAGCCCAATCTTTAACATCTGATTATAATTGATTTGTTATCTGAATGTTCTTGGACCACATGTGATTAGATTGCTATTTGAATATAATGTGTCAAAAATAAAAATAAAAAAGGAATTGACAGTATTAACACCATTTCCGTCAGTATTTCTAATTCGGAAAATCTACCTCAAGGAAATAATTAGCAATTTGGAAGAAAATTTATATAGGATTTTCACTGTATCTTTTTTCTTAGAGTGAAGAGTGTGTATAAAAAATAACCTAAATATATATAAGGAGAAATGCATATAGTGTTACCACCATATAAGAAAATATAATTCATTCATTAAAGACAGAGTTTTAAAAAATTATTTACATCATGGAGAATTGTTTGCCATGAAACAAAGCAGATAATGAGCAAAAAGAAATCAACAATACTCTGTACAATCTGAATTTGGGGGAAACATACATACATTCATAGAGGAAAAAACTAATTGGGTTATAATGTTTACTTCTGGGTTTTTATTTATTTGAAATTATTTGTTCTTAATCACAGTTGTTTTTTCAAAAGTGAATTTGAATGTATGAGAATAAATGGGGTACTTAAATTTAATAATAACTAGCATTGAATTATTTATTTCCTAAAATTAATGGAATTGACATTGCACTCCCAAATTTTTATTCTAAGGACTTTTCAAAGTAAACTTTGATGAGAAAAATATAGAGAGTAAAATATATTTTACTATAAATTCTGAGGCATTGTTATTTCTAATTAGGTTGTTTGGTTACATTGAATAGCATATTTACTTTTCGGTTGCTTATTGTTTAAATTATTGCCATGAAACTTGACCTAAGGATAAGTATATTATACCTCTTTTGAGATTCTAATGAGAATTGGCCAAATCAACTAGAAACAGATAAACATCAGCATTTTTCTTTTTGTTTCTGAGTTGACTGAAAAGGGCCAAAAATACTAGGCACTTCTTGGAGTCTACAAATGGAGAATAATTTTTTCTCCCCTGAAAGTGATGGTCTGAAAGATAAAACATTTGAATGCAGGTGGAAGCTAGAACAGATTTTAAAATGTATTGTTTTAAGGATCAAGAATTTAAATGGAGAGCTGGAGAAATCCAGGGAACACAAACCTGATTGGGAGCTTCCATCTTACATTTTGAGCTATTCCCTTAGCACTTCAAGAAATCTGGAGTCAGCCAGGCTGACAGAAACCTGCTGTCAAATGTGTGTTGCCCACCACCACAGATGACAGACATTTTACCTGAAAAAGCAATTAGACTTATGTTCTTCAAATTTTCCAGGTCAATTGTTCAAATGTCAGTAGGTTAACATGGACTATAAGAAACTTGGCCATTGACTCCAGAGAATTAGTGAGCTGAGTGTAGGGTTTGTGGGTGAGTGGGGACCATGCAATTTTAGTTTCTTTTATAAGATTAGCAACCAAGTTAATTTATTTGTCTTAGTTTTAAAAGTTAAATATCAATAATTATTGCTAGAACATCTTTCTTCTATTTTTATTATGATTTCATCTATATAATGGCCAATGTTTATATTTTACCGGAAAACAGCTTCTCAGATTTTCTCAACTAGAATTTATTTTCTCCAAATTTCTCTTAGTCGTGGTTGCATAAAGTATTTTATCCTAACAGGATACTTCTATTAGGCTGGAGAAACAGGCACTGACCCCAGAAATATGAGGCTTTGCAAGAGGGGAGAAAAGGAGAAGACTGAAAGAGAAGATTATGAATCAGCTATGGTGGCCAGACACTCTAGTTCACAGTGGAAAATTTAGGTGTGGTTCATCCTGTGTTGGTATTCACAAAGATGTTATATGGTAGAAGAATTAAAAATGGCACTCCAGTCTTCAAATTAAATGGAGGGCAGTGGTGAGAACCAAGCCACCCATCCGCTGGAAATAAGGCCTGTGTTTGGAGACAAAGAAGTAGGACAAAGGGATAGAAAGAGCTGGCCATGGTTCTGATCACATCAGTGTTGGTGCTCCAACAGCAACAGAGAATTGGAATGATAGACAAAATAAAGCAGAATGGTTAGAGTTAATCTTTCATAAATACCCTAAAGACTGCATGGTCAAACTCTAGAATAGCTGAAGTAAGAGGTCCAGCCATGCTGGGTACTTGGATTTAATCCAGCAAAAATAATTATGGATGATAAGATTTGGGGGGCTGAAGATACTAAAGAACTAAGTAATCATTTTCAGTTGGGCATGATGGACCTGAGCCCGTGTGGACAGCCTCAAGAATTCTTGGAGGAAAGGCGTTGTCAAATATTAGCAGTAAGAGAGAATAGGAAAGGAAAGAATAGAATATTTACCAAATGTACCACAGGCACTCATGCTGCATTCATTCATTTCATATTAGTAAGAAGTAGATAGGTATTATTATGATTTTCCTATGATAATTATAGAATGAGCTTCATAGTGTTAGATAATGTCAAAGATATTATGTGAGGCTCAGTGTATCATGGTTTTGAAATCTATATTTCTAGCCCCATACTATGATGCACCTATATAACCCATGTTACATTGAGAGGGGTCAAAGGTGAACATTCCCAGCGTACTTTCACATACATGTCATTTGACTGACTAAAGGGAATTCATGTGAAGTAAATTGAACAGTCTTTAGTGTTTTATGCAGTTAAAATGCATAGATTATTGAGCCATTTTGTGTGGACAGACATCTAGATGCAGAGTATACTCTTCAGTATTACATGCCCTTCAGAGAATTCAGAGAGATGATTTTTCTAGTCTTCAAGGTGTGGGGGCAAGCTGGATGAATGCACAGATTGCCCTATAAATCTGTCCCCTCAAAAGTGCAAAATACAGTCACAGAATTAGGATTTAACAAGTTGCTATGGCAAAAAAATTGAATCTTAAAGATCCTTAAAAAGGAGTTTAAGAATCTAAGTTACAATAGAACTATGCATGACTCTGAAGGCATTAAGCTGCAGAAGAGTGTGCTGGTAACAAGTGTGAAATGGGACAAGCAGAATCACACAAGGAGATTAAAATGCCAGTTACAGGGACAAATGACTTGACAGGGGATTTGGTTAAGATAAAAAGGGCAGAGGGATTTGTGCACCTCAGGTTGTTGGTGAAAGTTATGAAAGACAGTTTCACTACTTCGTCTGCTTGAATGTAGCTTAGACTGTTACGGGCAATTTGGATACTAATAATAATCACCGTTTGAGCTTTTAGCTTGGGTGTTAGTGAATGATTGCCCTATCCCTAAATACCAAGGAAGCTTTCCAGTTCCATTCCCTTGTTGATCTGAGAAGAGACTGGCAATTGGATAAGCTTTCCATAGTTGCCATTTTGCATGCTTAATACTTACACAAAGATTTGCCAAAAAATATTACCAGAAAAATTCAAATTAAATTGAGACTACTGAGTGGCAGAATAATAAAAGTTAAAGAATCGCTCCTTCATGCAATTGATATTTATGGAGTACTTACTATATGCTAAACACTAGAGTAATTGCTAGGCAACAATCACTTATGCCCTTATCGATCTTACAATCTAGTTTTATCAAATAAGCCCATACATAAATGTAAGACTGCATCTATGGCAAGGACAATGAAGATGAGGTCGACAGTGCTTATAAGAACATTTAAAATTAAAACGTCATGTGGTCAAGGAAGGCTTTCTTAAGGAAATGACTTTTTTATTGGATTCGCTGAAGGATGAGTAGGTGTTAACCAGGAAAGAAAAAGGGTGAGAAAAGTTTTTCTATCAGAGAGCATTTTTTGAGGCGGCTGGGACCAAAATGAACTTGTGAAATTTGTAGGAATGAATCAAAGAGAAGAAAGAGTAGAGGCCTTTTTTTTTTTTTTTTTTTTTTTGAGATGGAATCTCGCTCTGTTGCCCAGGCTGGAATGCGGAGTGCAGTGGGGTGATCTTGGCTCACTGCAACCTCTGCCTCCCAGGTTCAAGCAATTCTTCTGCCTCAGACTCTCAAGTAGCTGGGACTACAGGCATGCGCCACCACACCCAGCTAATTGGTGTATTTTTAGTAGAAACTAGGTTTCACCATATTGGCCAGGCTGGTCTCGAATTCCTGACTTCATGATCCATCCGCCTCAGCCTCACTGCACCCGGCCAGGTAGAGGCTTTATAGGAAGACACTGGAGAATAGGTAGGAAGAGAAAATGTGGGATCTAGTGGGCCTTATTTTGAGCTACACTAACACAGCAGCCACTGGCCTATGTGGTTATTTACATTTGAATTTAATTTAAACAGATTTCAGAATTTAACTCCTTGGTTAAACTAGCCATCTTTCAAGTGCTCATGATCCACATTTGGCTAGTGGCTACCATATTGGAAAGTTTCCAGAACATTTCCATTATTGCAGAACAATCTAGTGAAATGTGTTTCATGTATGTGCTGCCAAAGCAAGCACACATGAAATGTGTTTGGGATTTGATTTTATCCTAAGAGCAGTGAGAAGTCATGGTTTCTTCAATGTTGAGGTGAATAATGGTATGATTGATATGCATTTTAAGAAGAACTCCATGGCTGTAGAATGGAGACTAGTTTGTTAGGAGAAAGGCAAACTTTATGTAAGTATGCCACTTAAGAGGCCATTGTAGCCTCCAACAAAGAAATTATTAGTAGTTGGAAATGACAGCAGTGGACAGAGTTGTGTGATTTTAGCAGATAAAACAGTCAATACTTAGTGAGGCACGAAATTTGCAAACTGAAGAAGTTTTTGGCTTTCAAAGTTTCTGGGTAGTGGTGTCATTAACAGGAAAAGCACTGGAATGGGACCATATCTATACAGAGTAATTCTTTGTTTGCAGTACCTGAGCAACTGAAGATGTCAAGAAGCAGCTGGATATTACCCACTGCCTTTAGATGAATCTCTAAGAGGGCAAAAAAAAAAAAAAAGAATTTCAACTCCTGCCTTTAAAGAAACAATGCAACACCATCAACAACAAACAAAAGAAAGAAAACATCTCTCTGCTTCTTTCTTCCCACTCTTTTCTCCTTTGACCTTTCTCTCTTCCCTCCCTTATTTCCTGGCCACACATAATGTATTATTTTTAGCAGATTCTTCAGCTTAGAGCAAGGTTGTGTAATGTGAAATATAATTCAATTTTAGTTACACTCTTTATAAGAAGAGCTGAACAATTAACTGACTGGAAGCACAGCCAACTCATATTTGAGTGCTAAATGAGTGTATTATTCCATTCTCACACTGCTATAAAGAACTGCCTGAGACTGAGCAACTTATTAAAAATAAAAAGGGAGGGAGTTTAATTGGTTCACAGTTCTACATGGCTGGGGAGGCCTCAGGAAACTTACAATCATGGCGGAAGGGGAAGCAAACATGTCCTTCTTTATGTCCTTCATAGCAGCAGGAGAGAGAAGTGCTGAGTGAAGCAGGGGTAAAGCCCCCTACAAAATCATCAGATTTCATGAGAAGTCACTCACTATCATGAGAAAAGAATAGTGGGACTGCCCCCATGATCTAACCACTTCCTATGAGGTCCCTTCCCCAATACGTGGGGGATTATAATCCAGATTACAAAATTCAATATGGGATTTTGGGTGGGGACACAGAAAAACCATATCAGTGAGACACCAGCAATGACACGCCCATCATTTTCTGAATAAAAATACCAAATTCTAGGAAGTTTCCATGATTTGCTGAGACAGTTCTTCTGCTTTTGCATATTGTTTTTTTCTGTTTACATCATGTTGCTCCCTTGGAGTGAGAGAAATAAGTCTTTTTCTGGTCTAAAACTTTTGCAGTAAGCTGTTACGTGAGAAATACCTTTGGAACTGCCTAGCCCAAAGGCAGGCAGTGTAGAACTCTGCTCAATAATGAAAGAAAGAAAGAAGCTTGCTAGGTTTCTTGGCAAAACTTTAAAGGCATAATTCTTCAACATTGCTTGATACTATAGCAGTATATTTGATGGTATCTGTGAGTTGTTCAGAGAATTTCAAAGTAGTAGTTTTAAATTTCCTTAGCCACAAAGAGCTTGTCAAAGACTGTTGAACGATTATGAAAATGTGAAAACAAACATGCTTGGTGAATACAAAGAAAGCTTACCATTTTGGAACAGGTTTCAAAACACAAAACCCAGCATTTCTTATTGAGATAATAAAATTTCTGATATTTTATTCCACTTGCTTTTTCTCTTGCTTTATTTCCATCTGCTTAGATATATTCTAAATTTGCATTGGATCTCAGTATTTTGTTAGTGTATGTTTACTTACCTGAATAATTACTTTGTCACGAATATAATCGAGGAATGTTAATCATGTATAAAACAATTTTGGAAACCTATTTTAAAGGTGGATAAATCTACACTCAATTTAAACCAAACATTTTTCACTTTAAAATATTTTGATGCTTTTATTCCACATCTTTATAGGAAACAGAATCCACATTGGGTATTAACAAACAATTCTGGACTAATCCTTTCATTTCATTTATGTAAGTACCAAAAGTATTTGTTCTAACTAATCTGCTTAATAATCTGGTAACATACAAAAACATTTCCACTCCTTTTTAAACATAAGAAGATAAAATGTAGGCAAATGAATTTGTAATATCTGATAAGAAATTCATTAATAAATACTGGGAGAAGAACAAATGGTTCCTGCTGAATATTAACCAATTAAGCATAACACTAGAAAATCATATCATTGCAGCAGTATTATAAATACATATATGTCATTTGTGACTAAATATTTTTCTTCAGCCGTAATTTAATTTAGCATTCTAGGATTCTAAAAATAAATGATCAGTCTTTATGTATATTTGCTTGACAGTGAACTCAGTCCCCTTATTGCTGACAAACTAGGGTTTATTCCAAAATATCTTACTTATAATAAATATCAAGGCTAGATTCATCTTTCTTAGTTTGAACCACTATGTTAAAAGACAAGTTGAAATTTTAAGAAATTAATCTTAAGAAAGGCTGAGATAATTTTGATCTTATCAAGACATAGAAATCCAGAAATAAGGACTTTTTTTCCCTGCCTCCCTCTCTTCCTCCCTGCCTGCCTCTCTCTTTCTTATTGACCAAAAAAGTATGTATTTATGGTGTGCAACATGATGTACACAGTGTGAAAATGGCTAAATCAAGCTAATTAATATATGAATTGCCTCCTATATTTATTTGAAATGAGAACACTTAAAATCTAATCTTTTAGCAATTTTCAAGTATAAATTGTTATTAACAATAGTCACCATATTGTATGATAGATCTCTTGAACTTTTTCCTCCTAATTGAAATTTTGTATGCTTTGACTAACATCTGCCCCATCCTCCCTACCTTGCTACTTCTCCAGTTCTTGGAAATCATCATTCTATTCTCCACTTCTCTGTTCTACTTTTTTAGATACCACATATGAGTGAGATTATGCAGTATTTGTCTTTCTGTGCCTGGCTTATTTCATGTTAACATAATGTACTCCAGGTTCATCCATGTTATTGTATATGGCTGGAATTTTTTTCTTTGTTTGTAATTTAAGCCCAATATAAATTTTTAGCATGGCAAATCAGACAGATAAACCAAACAGAAACAAAAAACAACAAAAATTCAAAAATAAAAACCAAAAAAAAAAAACCCAGTTTAGTTCTTAGAGAGTAATAAATACTATGTCTTGTTACTTTAATTATATATATTTTCAATTTTGATTTAATGAGAAAAATGTAGTCATGGAAATTGCTATTATATCAGTTATTTATACAGACTTGACCTTATCTAAAGAAACATGCTTTAAAAAGTTGAAATGTACTCAACTAAGTAATATACATTAGTCATTAACATTAATTTAATTTTCAGATAAATAATAAATCGCTTCTGATTTTATAGATAGGAGTTAATCCAGTAGAGTGGTTATCATCAGCTCCAAGCCTTTTGGGGTTTTTAATTGTTCTACTCAAATGAAAAGCTTTTTGCCAGCTTTTGTTACCACCCAATTAATTCTCAAAACCAATTAAGATAAAATCATACATAATAATCTCCTACTTACTACTAAGTGTATAAAATTTGCCTTTATCACTTAGTTCTTTTGACCCAACATTGACAATGCCTGATTAGTGGCGCCCCAGTACTCTGTGCTTCTTTCCTTATTAGCATTAATGGACATTTGTAAAAAGACACCCACTTCAATTTTGTAATTCAAATATACATTGAACATTTCCTACAATTTGAATAGCTCTGTAATTATTTGTGTTTGAATACTGGACTGGACTCCACACTACGTTTTCTTGTTGTTCTTCTTTTTAACATCACTCCTGCTTGAGAACATTATACTAAAATAATGTGATGTGATTAACCTGGCTATTGGCTGGTTATCAGTTACACATTCATAAATATTCTGAAAATAAAAATAAAAATATTATAAGTAACCTTTATATTTGAGTTTGCAAAATAAATTATTTACATTTTCTCATTTTTATTTATGTAATTGATGATTTCTCAAATTCTCAACATTACACACATTTTTCAATCTTTTCAAGAAATGTTTTATATAATATTACAGAAAATATTCTAAATTATTTGATCATTGTGTTCGTTCTATAAACATAATGTAATATTATGTAAACTTATTTTCATTACAATATTATAGTGAAATTTAGTGTTCAGATATTTTTGCCGTCTGAATTTAAAAATACTTTAGTTTATTTTAGAAATTTAACAGCATTCAAATTCATTTTTATGCTTTATTTATATAAGTGAATTCGGTTAGGGTATTTTAAAGAAAATTTTTTGAAATCCAAAACAAATTAATGAGTTGGTGTTCATGAAAAATTCTGGGATAAGTCATACATGAAATTATGTATTATAGAACTCATTGCAGTTACAATTTATCTATTGTAATTTCTTCATTAATGTCTGGCTTGCTCACTAGACTTACAGCAAGGTACATGTTTGTTTTACTCAGCAAAGTATCTTTACATCCTGGTACCATGATTATATAAGATTAAACAAGATTCTCGTAATGAATATTTGCCGATTGAATGAATGGATGAACTAATGGCCAGTTAGAGGTAATAGGGTCAAAAAAAGATTTCAATGTTTACCCAATAGTTCCTGAAAACAGTTTACTTTTAGACTCATCAGTACATGTAATCACAAAATCAAATATATATTGAAAGAATATAATTAAAATTGAAAGTATTTTTGATAAATGACTGGAAAATGAAGAAAAAATCATATTGAAATGTCAAGAACTGTATACCCTACCTTTATTCGAATTAGGCTTTAGAAACCCATGCTAATCAGAGAGGATCTTGGATTTCATCGTAAAGAAAAATAATACAAGGCTCTGTGAGATTTTATTATATCTAAATTCAATAAATGGTGTTAAGAAATTGCTCTAAAAAGTTTTGGAAAGGTTACCACATGGAGACCAAAGAATTGATGAAAGAAAATCTGTTTTCTTGACCTTCTTACATCTATTGCACATGAAGTACTCAGCAAATCTTGTTATAGCCTTGCTACTAAGCCTATTGTGAGGAAAACATTTTTTTTTTCCACAAATTCATTTACTAACGGCCTGTCCTAGTAGGATAACACAATAAAAAATATTTCTTGGGAATTCAACTTAGACTAAATTGATAGGGCTGTGGACCAGCATCCTGCCCCTCCTCCCAATGGTTCTGTGACGTTGGGAAAATGAAAAGGAGCTAATAACTAGAAAATGTCTATTTCCTTCAGCTCTAATGTTCTGTATTTATGTCTGGTTTAGACACACAAGGTTTTCTTTTTCACAAAAGGGTAGAAATACAAACTCTCCTTGGACTGCAAACTAATTAGTGTCATGTTTTGGGGAGACTGTAGGACTCAATCATTTTCTCAAAGGGTTCAAATTCATTATTTCCTTTTTATAAAAATATTTATTGTTTTCTGGGCGAAATATTAGGGGCTGAGGCTAATACAACTCAAACACTTACTAGTTTTTACTTTCACATCCATAAAAAGGTGAAGATAATGGTACTAACCTCAAATTTGTGGCGAGGACCAATGTGTAAAACAGTCAGAGCAGTATCTGTCATGTAGCCAGAGTGCAATACCCTTAACTATTATTATTACTATCAAGGAATTTTAAAAAATCAGTGCCCTCCAAAGTCTCACAATATATTTCGGTACATTTTAGAAACACAAAGAAAATGATAATTTCAAAACAACAGGTAACACATAAAATGAAGAAAAGTCACAAGGTACATACAATTCATTGCCAAAGGAATTGATCTTTTAAAAGTTATTATAAGACAACAGAGGATAGAAACTCATAGAAGATTTACATGAAGAAGATAAAGTTTGATTGAGGCTTGAAAAATTAGTAAAAATTGTAGATCTCTTCTTCAGTTAAAAATTCCTGGAAAACATTTTATTGCTTATAATTATATTTTAGCTTATATTTAGCCTTGTCCTAAAAATATTGGGATAATTACATGGGTAGAAAGGAGCATATATCAAAAGAGTGGTGAAAATACACCCTAGACAAATATTCTTAATAAGCTTTTACAAAACAAGTCAAATGTAATTTTTTCCAGAGAGTGTCTAAAATTGGGAGGCATTTCCTGTGGCGCCCCAACACATACTAGATTCCTGGTTTGGGGCCGCCACCCAGTCATCCCAGAAGTTCTCTTAGGGACACACACAGAGACAAAGGAAAACAAGGTGACATTTCATTATTAGTGAAATCTGTTAAATTGCACTTCCTTTTGCTCAGAAGCCCCATCTTAAATCTTGGAAGTCACAATCCACTAAAGCTAGAAGACAGACGCCCTGGTCAGAGCCAGACAGAAAACATCTACTCTGCCATCTGTGGATTAACCAGCACAGGCTGCTTGCTCTGGGCTTTCTTAGACCTCAACAGTCCAGCTCCAGCTGCTCCTATGTGGGGAGTTATGAGGAGAAAGAAATGTTATGTTCTATTCTAGGTTTTTAATATCGGGATTTTATGGAAGAAAAAAGAATTCTCTCTCTCCCTGAAAAAGTCTCCCTAGACACCAGGGCCAACAAGGCTCTAGGGTCTGATCAGTGCCTGTCGGGATTTCTCCCAAGGAGCTGTGAGTAGGTGCAGTGGAGGGGCTTTCTCCAAGGAGTATCTTTCCCTAGCAAGAAGATAGACAGTGAAGCAAGAATGAAAGTGTCATCCTCTTATGTGGCCAAGACACTAATAATAATTTTATTTACCTATTGGAAATCTGGAAATAGGTTTGGCCAAACTCATCTCCAAGAATATACCAGTTAGTAAGTTCAAATGACAACACAGGGCATAATTATGGCATATTGTGCTTGAGAATAACTGAAAAAGAGGCTCCTATTGTAGTCGAAAGGGCTAAATATAAATGGATTCAGATTATAAATACCCTGCAAATATTTAGTAGCAGTTGATATTAGAGGTCATTTCAAAAACATATGGTGTTTTCAGATCATATTTTTGGGAAGCTGAAATCCTAAATACAAGCTCTAACTTTTCAGCATAAAATGAAGGAAATAGTAGAAAAAAAAGTTTATGAATTCTTTACAAAAAGGCATTATTCTTCTGGTTCTATTGCCTTTTTCTCCCCTATGGACACTATGTTTTCATGAAATTATCAGATTTACTGCCAAGCTTATGGAAACTCTGAACATAACAAAAAAAAACTGCCAAAATTTTGAAGGGAAAAAAATTCCTCATGTACCTAGGAGAAATTAATCGCACTGTCTAAACTGTTGATAACAGTGAGGAGAAAAAGATGCCACGTTCATCATTTATTCGAAGCTGCCAAAATGGCATTGGAGAAATTGGTAAAAAACAACTGCATTTGCAATTTAAATAGCACAAAATATTTCATTTTATCTGTTCTTCTTTTATTTCTCAGGAAGATTCATTCCTCTTTTCAGCTTGGCTGGGCTGATTGCTTGCCTTCATAATGTACTGTTTGGAATGATTTAAATGCACTTTCTTGAAACTGAAAAAAAAAGATAGATGGCATTTTAAAAAAATTCCCACATACATTGGTATGTTTTGACATACAAGTCTTTACTTAATTTATTGTAAAATTTTATTTCGAATTAGCGTTAGAATTTGGACATGTAAAGAAAGAAGGAAAGGGGAGGATTTGACTTACAATATGAAATAGGATGTCTTTCCTAAAGAAGCCTTCATGGCTTTCATTTTAATTAACCTGCCTTCATTTTTATTGTTGTATTATTCAGTTTCACTTTATGATGTCACTGAGACAGTAAACTTTTCACACATCTGCAGGGACTGATAACAATGAGTTTAATTTAAATTAAAACTATCAGTGCAATTTAAAGATACAGGGGCTATTAAGAATATTTGCCATGATAGCATATATCAATGCATACTTTTCTTTCAGGAAGCCTATAGAAATACTTGTGGTCATACTGAGAATTTTAACCCTATTTTGTTCTACACCAAACTGTTCATTTATATAAGGATCTTGAGATATCTAAGAAACTAAGAAATTATTCTTGATTCTCAACTAATTTTTTCCAGCCTCTGTGTGACTAGACTAATCCCAAGTTGTTTAAAATATACTGATTATTTGGAATTGTTAAAGTTTAATCTTGCTTTCCATTGAGAAGCAGGAATTTTAATTATGTCATAAATAGCATTATTTAAATGGTTTTAGGCAGTAAATATATAATCAAGAAGGTACTTAGTGAAACAACAAAAGTATATTTTCCAGCAAAATTTGGAGAGGAGAAACAAAAAACAACAATGAGGCTAAAAAATAGCTCATGAAAAAAAATTATATGATTATGGTTTTATTATTTTCAACATTGTATCATATATATCTTCACTTATAGGCCACCTATAAGTTCTCTAAGATTCCACCTCTGACTATATAATCATATATCACATTAGTATTAGCTTTTTCTGAATACTTTCACCCTTATGATTTCAAGCATATCATTGATTTAAATACTTTTTTGGATTTTCTTCAAATCACCTCTATTCCCATGTAGGCAAAGAATGTGCTTTTCATTGTTATAGTCTCCACTGGAGTTAACAAACTGAAAAAAAAGTGAATTTTAGATTATATAATTTATAGCTTATAATTCATAGATGTATTGTTAAATATACTTTAAAGGAAAAAATTACCAAAAACAGCAATATGTGGAAAGAGTCAAGTAAGCCAGAAAACACACCCAATAAATGAATTAATAATAAAGTTTATTTAACTACAACATATACACAAATAAAAACATTAGCAATGAAAACACACAAAATTATAAATTATGTTGTGCAGTGCATAAAATTAAGAATTTTTAATATTCACTTATTCATTTATTAAATATTTACTGAGTAGCCATTATGTGCTAGGTATTACTTTTGGTTTAGAAGAGTATTTTTGTTTGTTTGTTTGTTCAGGGACATGCATGGTGCAAAATGCTAGAGAGAAAAATAAAGCAATGTAAGGAAAGAAGTATAGTGTTGCAAATTTATAGTAAGATTTTGGGAAAGGACCAAAAGGTGAGTAAAAATTTGAATAAGGTGAAAGAAAGCCAAAGGAGTATCTGGGATATCAAACAAAAGTGTTCATTATGCAGTATGAATATGATGCAACAGATATGAGAGTTGGAAGAGTACCCTGTTAACAGAGATATTTCAGAGGATGCTACAACTAATAAGTGACAAGATAAATGAAGAGGAAAAGACGTAACTTTCCAGATGGGAAGAACAAACCTAGAGTAGTCTAGAGGGAGATGTAAGCTTCATTGGGTGGAGTGATGCTTAGTCTCCACAGAGATTAATTCAGTGATCAGGGAATTGGTAAAGTTATACAAGGAAAACTGATTGACAAGAAGCCTAGATACAGACCCAGAACTCACTCATACGATGAGTAAAGGAGGAAGAGTGGAGCATCAGGCTCACTTGGTGAGAGGGCAGGAACAGCTAAGTGACAAGAACTCAAGGAGAGTGGAACAGGTGGGAATCATGTGGCTTTTATAATAGAGTTTACTTGTCCATCTTCAGTGCTGAATATTTTTTGGTTCCCTACTCCCTCAAATGCTATGCTATTTTTTTGAAATACAAAAATTTAAAAGTGTATAGCTCAGTAAATGTTTATATATGTACACCTCTATGCCATCACTAATAATAACAAGCTATAGAATATTTCCAGCATCCCCAAAGGCTCTATCATGCTTCTCCTAATTTACACTCATCCACATTATATCCCAAACTAAGCTACTTTACCTGTTCTGGAAGTTCATATTAATGCAATCATGCAAAATATACTCTTCAGTGTCTGTTTTGTGCAGCATAATGTATGTAGGATTTGTCCTATTGTCCTGTATTTTTATTTTATTTTGTCCTTTTAGTGCTATACATTGTTCCATTGCATAAATATAACATAGTTTATCCCATTTATCATTGAAAGGCATTTGGATTGTTTCCAGGTTTGGTTTATTATAGATATGCTATGATGAACATCCTCATACAAGTCTTGACAAACGTAAACTGTCATTTCTGTTGAACACATGCCAAGGAATAGAAATGCTGGGTCAAAAGTTTGACATATATTTGGTTGTAGTAGATATTGCTACTTTTCCAAGATGGTTGTATAAATGTAACCTCCCACCAAAACCTCCCTCCAGCCATTACAGTTTCTCTATAATCTACATCTATTTAAGTTTAGCTATTCTGTTAAGTCTGTAGTGGTATCTCATTGTGGTTTTAGTTTGCATTCCTCTGATGACAAATAATGCTGTGCACCTTTCCATATGTTTAACGCTTATTTGGATATCTTCTTTTGTGAAGTGCTTAGGTCTTTGGCTATTCCTTTACTGGGTTGTGTGGGTTTTTCTTTTTAACTTACAAGGATTACTTTTATATTCTGAGTATGGCTACTTTGACAGAACGAGTTGAAATTCTTAATTTAAATAATGTTTAATTTTCAATCTTTTCTTCTATGGGTAATATTTTTTGCTTCCTGTTTAAGAAATCTTTATCTATCTCAAGGCCACAAAGACATTCTCTCATGTTTCCTTCTAGAAGTTTTGTGGTTTCAGCTCTTATATTTTGTTGTTATAATCCATCTTGAATTTCACGTTTGTGTGTCGGGTGAGATAAGATTCAAGATACACTTTTCAATGTGGATATCAAATTGATCTCAAATCAAACACTTTTGTAAAAACCAAATTGGTGTGATGGCATTGTCATAAACCAGGTGACTCTATTTGTCGAAGTTTGTTTCTGGTATCTCTATTTTGTTTCTCTTAATCTAATTCTTCTTGCCAATACTGTAGTTTTATATCAAGGCTTTTTAGCCAATATTTTAAATCCTCCAGCTATGTTTTTTTCTATTGCCTCAGCTATTCTAGTTCCTTGGAGCTTTCACATAAATTTTAGAATCCGGTCTTCAGTTTCTAAAAAAATAAAAACACAAAAACAACAAACAAAACTATCAAGATTTTCATAGACAACATATTGAATCATTAGAACATTTTGGATAGGATTAATGACTTAATGGTATTTAGTGTTCCAATCCTTTAGCATGCCATATCTCTCCATTTTATTTAATTTATCTCTTAAATATTTTGCAGTTTTCAGTGCAGAGTTCTGGTACATTTTTCATTAGATTTACTCTCAAGAATGCAGTGATTTTTGGGAATTTGTAAAATGGATTTATTTTCCTCCATTTTTATTAGGAGGCATTTTTGCTAAATTATGTAATTGAGAGTGTTAATAAATTTACACGTAAGTTATTATTATAATTTATTTTGGATTTTCCACATATGTCAAGAGCATATAGTAAAAATTTACTTAATTTTGTCAAACTTTATACCTTTTATTATTCTTTTGTAACTATTTTACTGCTTAGGACCTCTAATAGAATGTCAAATATAGTGCTGATAGTGAATATTCTTGCTTTGTTCTCCATCTCTGTGTGTGTTAAATATCTCACAATTAGCTATCTATCTTTTAGGACTTTTTGTAGATATCTTATGCCAGGTAAAGAAACTCTTTTCTATTTCTTATTTGACCATAGTTTTCATCATGAATGGGTGTTAAATATAATCAAATTATTATTCTTTATTGAAAAAATAATGATTTCCTTTTCATTAATGTATTGAATTACATTGACAAATTTTGGATATTGTATTAAATTTAAATTTTTGGAATTAATCTCATTTGGTTATGATATATCATACTTTTCATATATCATTGATTTCTATTGGTTAGCATCTTGTTTAACATTTTTGTGTCTGAGTTAATAAATATTGTTCTGTAATTCTTCTTTTGTCAAGTTTTTGTGTTAAGGTTATGTGGTCTCATGAAATAAACTGGAAAACATTCATTCTTTTACTAGTCTCTAAAAAAGTGTGCATAATGTTGGTCTTATTTCTTTCTTACAAGTACGGAAGAATTGCAAGCAAAACCACCCAAACCTGAAATTTTCTTTAAGAAAAAATTATTTTGTATCAATTAAATTTCTCTAATGTATATAGGAAGTCATTTTTTTTTCTTGTGTTAGTTATGTTAACTTGTGTTTTTCATATATCTATCTCATCCAAGGCAAGATGTCCAATCTTTCGGCTTCTCTGGGCCACATTTGGAAGAAGAATTCTCTTGGCCACACATAAAATACACTAACATTAATGATAGCTGATGAGCTTTAAAAAAAACTCATAATGTTTTAAGGAAGTTTATAAATTTGTATTGGACTGCATTCAAACCATCCTGGGCCACATGCAGGCCATGGACTGCGGGTTGAACAAGTTTGATCTAAGCCTTTAAGTGTATTGGCATAAAATTGTTAAAATTTTTATTAATGTCTGAAAGGTCAGAAGTAATAACCCCTTTTTGTTTTTAATTTTGATAATTGATTATTTGTGTTTTCTTTTTTCCTATGCTTTACTAAGGTATAATATATTTTATTAATTTTGTAAAGAACTAGCCTCTGCTTTATGGATTTTTTCTCTCTTGTAGAGAAGGTTTCTATTTATTTTTGTTTTACTTTGATTAATTTATATAACTACTTTGAGTTTAATTAGATGTTCTCTTTTCCATATTCTTGATATTGAAGCTCAAATGATGCACTTTCAACTTTTCTCCTTTTCCAATACCTGCATTAAGAATATAAATTGTCTCCTAAATTCTGCTTTAGCTGCATTATACAACTTCATCGCTTTGTCATTTTGATTACTACTGTAAAATTTCTGTTTGTCTTTAGTCTATTTTTGTCCTTGCTACAAACTACTTTGTAATTTCCCTTCTAATACGTGACTTCTGCTTGTTCACAATTTCCATACACTGTCTTCTTTATTAGCACCTCTCAGCTTTTGGAGCTAACCACCAATAAGTTGCTTTATATCTCTGTCTTGCATTCAAAATCCCTGTGAGTAATTATCATAGCAACTTCTTTTTAGGTTCTGAAATATTGGACATATTATAGCCAATCTAATTTTATATCAGGTGCACATTTCTGAGCTCAATAGTTAGGGTGAAGGAGTCAAATAATGATTCCCATGTGTATTATTTTGCTAGGTCTGTCTTAATAAAGTATCACAAACTGGGTGAATAGTACAACAGAAATTTATTTTCTCATGGTTCTGGAGGCTAGAAGTCCAAGATCAAGGTGTTAGTAGAGTTAGTTCTTAAAAAGGCTTCAAGGAAGAAACTCTTTTATGACCTTCCTCTAGGTTCTAGTAGTTTTCTGACAGTCACTGGCATTCTTTGGTTTGTAAGAACATCACCCCAATCTCCACCTTTATTTTCATATGGAGTTCTCCCTGTGTGTCTGCCTGCATCCAAGTTTCCTCTTTGTATAAGGACACCAGTCATATTGGATTACTGGTCTACATACTCTAGTATGATCACTTTACTAATTTAATCTGTAGCAACCATTTTCCAAATGAAGTCACATTCTAAGGTATTGGAAAGCTGGATTTCAAAATATGAATTTTGCAAGTTTGGGGGCTCACAATTCAACTCATAACACCCCCCAGAGATGCACTCCTAAGAAAAAAAAGGATTATTTAGCACTTATTTTGTAAGAATCTTTTAAGGACTAACTCAATCATCAAAACAAATACATGAGGTAATGTGGTTATTTTTTCCCTTGTTTATCAATATCACTTCTCTTCCATGCTCTATGATCATGGTGCTGGGACTCTAAAAACTACATTTTTCAGGCTCATTTATCTTTGGCTTCTTGGTAGGTTCTTGCAACAAATCATTAAAGGGAACTTGGTAGATAAGATGCATTATACCTTTAGTCTATTCATATTAATAAAAGGAACTAAACTAGAGGGTGCATATTGAATCATGTAAAATAAAATTGAATCTTAAAAAGAGAGGAAGGTCAGATGATGACCCAAGGTGGTGAGTAAGAGATGTGTGGTCATTATCTGACAGAGAGGTGAGCAGCCCAAAAAGACTCTGTCGATACGACAAATGAGTATGACTCATGGTTCATTGAGTTGAACCATGCTCATCTACATGATGGAAATAGGAACCCCCTTCAGAGAGTGGAGGTTACCATAATCCACTGAGTGATTTTTTTCCTCACTTTGCTGAGTAATCAGCTCCTAATTCAGTACCTCACATGGGTGTGAATGATAGGACAAAGGACAAGCCTGAGTTGTAGTATTGTGAACTAGCTGGTAGGAGGAGGGAAAAATCAAGTATTTGGCTTCCATAGCATGAGTCATTAGAGTGAGAAATTCCTTAAACATCAGAGGAGGATTTAGATACTGACAAAATTTAATAAAGTCCATTAAAATAGCCAAAGTTCAAACCAAGTATTTTTAGCTCCTAGTCAGGTAGTCAGGGACAATATATATTTCCAATATGTTGACTGCCTTTTTGTTGTTTGGACATGCAAAACTTGTAAGAAATTTAAGCTATTATTTTGCCTTCAGAAATTTATTAGAAATTTTTTCTCATTTAACAATGTTTGTGTATATTTCCATATACCTTCATAAGCTGAGGTATAACATTTGTCTCTTTTAGTTAGACAGTGTGAGTTTCCTTCTGTAATATGAGGTGAGAATCCTATAGTTTTCTTACTTTGTTAATAATCAATTTCCTCATTACTTCAGTAATCCTACCTATGTGTTGATAATTTCTGGATCATATTAAATTTGTATATATAGTAGAGTAGACTTCTGTCCTGTAACTTCTCTTAAATTAATCTGCACTTCTGGTTTTTGCTGGTATCCCTGACTTCCTTTAATAGATAATGCAGACAAAAAGATACACTTATATGAAAACAATAAATTTCTAAAATATATTTCAAGACTCATAATGTACTCAGTGATAATGGGATCAGTGTAACAAAGTGTATCAAAAATTAACTCAGAAATTACTAAACTTTTTTTGTTAATGCCCTAAACAGTTGAGAGCATTAGATATTATAAATGAGTGTGTATAATTAGTAATCATTTTTAGGGATAAGAAAATGCCCTGGATTTTGTTACTTGAATGACTGAAAGGCAGGGCCAGTGGTAGGGAAAAACTAGAGGAAGCAATTCTGCTCTACCCTGTAATGTTGGGGGATTTAAAGGACTCTGGCAGAAACCTTCATAGAGTGGGACCTTGAACTCAGAGTTCCATTAAGACCATGATTTTTCCTCAACCCTCAAAAGCAAAATATAGAAAAAGGAAATCCACAAAATGCAATCAGGGAAGGATACTGCTCTATAATTTAGCCCCTGCTGAGGTAAAGACTTTTACAACACTTGAAGGGGGTTGTGGGGAGAATGAAAATCAAATACTGTGACCTATAGATTTACCTTGATACTGTTTCCCTACACCCCAGAGAGGTGAGAAGTGCCTAAATAAAGCCATGGAGCTGCCATATTTGGTTGGCACACCCGAAAGATCTTGATATTTTGACTTTATTTTACTCTTTAAATCCAAAGCCTCACAATACTTCCCAGACAAAAACATTAAGGCCCTGACAGCATTTTTCTGGAAAACTCTGACTGTGGGAGGAGGCAGCCCCACTAGGGTATCAGTCATTGGCCAGCTGGGATGTAATCTACTATCCATTTACCTTTCAGAGAAAAAAGTAATTTAGGAAAAATCAAGTGTCACTAACTTAGGGAAGGATAACTTCTCTGTTCTCCAGGATCCTGCTCTAGAGATAGCTTAAATGGACCCACATTCAGTAGCAGGAGTTAAAAGAAAAAAAGAGCTATTGAGGGGTAGACTTTTTACACTCATCGATATGTCCATATTATGGAAAACTTAGGTAACAGCTATTATCTACATGTGTTTGTGTCAAAATCCCAGTCCCCAAAGAGTTTAAAGCAATTACCACTCAAATAAAGGCAGTGACTATAAAATTGTAAACTGATTAAATTATTATGGTGTGTAAAATAGCAGTCAGAAATATGACTTTTGATTCCCTTCATATCTAATATTCTATCTATAAAACCAAACTGTCTCTTTGCTCATTATAAAGTAATAGAGTTTCTGAGTTTTAAATCTCTTGACCTGGACAAGCTCATTTCCTACTTTCTAAATTTTGTGCTCAAGAGTTGCTAACCTCCACAAATCTTCTAATGATAGTAATTAGACTAGTAAAATTTTTGACAAAATGATATGCTTTATCAAATCAGAGAAAATTAGTCACTATAATATTGCCATCTTAGTAAGAGCAAATGGAACAACATACGATTTCTCTATAAGCTTTTGATTAGAAAATATTTCTGTACTCCTCTTCCAGTGTTTTAAAGATAATCAAATTAGAGTGGAATATTGGTTGAATAAAAACATGAGTGTATGAAAATTAGCTTAGGGTAAGTTTGCTATTTTAGTTATAGAACAGCCAGATCTACAATCTCCAACCAAACACAATGTTTTAAAAGGTTTATTATATAATTATTCTTCAGTTTATCCAAATACTGAAAATAATATTTAATGAAATGTGCATATCTGTCTGTTCTGTGTGTATGCTCATGCATATATATATATGTGTATATATATGTATATATATAAATATATATGTTTCTCAACTATCAGGTCTTTTAACCCTATGTATTCTAAACATCTGCATTAGTCCATTTTCATATTGCTGTAAAGAACTGCCTGAGACTGCATAATTAATAAATGAAAGAGGTTTAATTGACTCACAGTTCAGCATGGCTGGGAGGCCTCAGGAAACTTACAATTATGGAAGAAGGTGAAGGGGAAGCAAGGCACCTTCTTCACAAGGTGGCAGGAAGGAGAATTGCCAAGCAAAAGATGAAGAGCCACTTATAAAACCATCAAATCTCATGAAAAGCACTCATTATCACCAGAATAGTATGTGGGAAACTGCCCCCATGATTCAATTACCTCCATTTGGTCTCCTCCTGGACATGTGGGAATTATGGAGATTATGGAGATTACAATTTAAGATGAGATTTGGGTGGGGACACAAGGCCTAACCATATTATTCTGCCCTAGCCCCTCCCAATCTCATGTTTCTTTCACATTTCAAAACTAATCCTTTATTTCAAACAGTCCTCCAAAGTCTTAATTTATTCCAGCATTAACCCAAAAGTCCAAATCCAAAGTCTCATCTGAAACAAGGCAAGTCCCTTCCACCTATGAGCCTGTAAAATCAAAAGCAAGTTAGTTACTTCCTAGATACAGTGAAGGTACAGGCATTGGGTAAATATACCCATTTCAAATAGGAGAAATTGGCCATAATGAAGGACCTACAGGCCCCATGCAATTCTGAAATCCAGCAGGGCAGTCAAATCTTAAAGCTTCAAAATGATCTCCTTCAACTCCATGTCTCATATCCAGGTTGTGCTGATACAACAGTTGGGCTCCCATGGCTTCGGAAAGCTCCACCTCTGTTGCACTGCATGGTACAGCCCCATTCCCAGCTGCCTTCATGGGCTGGCATTGAGAGTCCGTGGCTTTTCCAGCCATATGCTGTCAGTGCAAGCTGTCAGTAGATCTATCATTCTGAGGTCTGGAGGATGGTGGCCCTCTTCTCACAGCCTCACTAGGCAATGTCCCAGTGGAAACTCGGCATGGGGGATCCAGCCCCACATTTCCCTTCCACACTGCCCTAGTAGAGGTTCTACATGAGGGCTCCACCCCTGCAACAAGCTTCTGCCTGAACATTCAGGTATTTTCATACATCTTCTGAAATCTATGCAGAGGTTCCCAAAACTGAATTCTTGTCTTCTGTGCACCTGGAGGCCCAACAGTCTGTGTAAGCCACTAAGCCTTGGGGCTTGCACCCACTGAAGCAATGACCTGAGCTGTATGTTGGCTCCTTTTAGCCATGGCTGGGAACCAGGGCATCAAGTCCTGAGACTGCACCAAGCAGCAAGGGCTTGGGCCCAGCCACAAAACCTTCTAGGCCTCTGGGTCTGTGATGGGAGGCCTGTGATTCAAGACTTCTGACATGCCCTGGAGACATTTTCCCCATTGTCTCAGCAATTAACATTTGGTTCCCTGTCACTTATGCTAATTCCTGCAGCTGGCTGCAGCTGGCTTGAATTTCTCCTCAGACAGTGGATTTTTCTTTTCTATTGCATTGTCTGGCTGAAATTTTCTAAACTTTCATGTTCTGCTTTCCTTTTAAACAGAAGTTGCAATTCCAAATCATCTATTTGTGAATGTATAAAATTAATGCTTTTAAGAGGACCTAAGTCACCTCTTGAATACTTTGTTGCTTAGAAATTTCTTCTGCCAAATGTCAGTCTCTTTGCTAAAACAGCAAAATTTGTCTTTGTTCCAGTTCCCAACAAGTTCCTCATCTCCATCTGAGACCACCTCAGCCTGAACTTCATTGTCCATATCACTATCAGCATTTTGCTCAAAGCCATTCAACAAGTCTCTAAGAAGTTCCAAACTTTCCCACATCTGTCGTCTTCTAATCCCTCCAAACTGTTCCAACTTCTGCCTGTTACCCAGTTCCAAAGTTGCTTTCACATTTTCAGGTATCTTTGTAGCAGCGCCCCACTCTCTGCAGTACCAATTTACTGTGTCAGTCTGTTTTGATACTGCTATAAAAAACTGCCTGAGACTGGGTAATCTATAAAGGAAAGAAGTTTAATTGAAAGAAGTTCAGCATGGCTTGGGAGGCCTCAGGAATCTTACAATCATGGCGGAAAGGGAAGCAAAGCACCTTCTTCACAAGACAGCAGGAAGGAGAATTGCCGAACAAAGGGGGAATATCCCCTTGTAAAACCTTCAGATCTCATGAGAACTCATTCACTATCATGAGAACAACATGGGGGAAACTGCCCCCACAATTGAATTACCTCCACCTGGTCTCTCCTTTGACATGTGAGGATTATGGGGATTACAATTCAAGATGAGATTTGGATGGGGACACAAAGCCTAACCATATCAATATCTAAACACAGTAAATATCTATGACATATGTCAAGAATATGGAGGACATTTTGAGGTTTTTATACATGATCTTTTTTTTTTTTTTTCTGTAACATTGTTTTCTCTTTCCCCGAGGCTCTTATCATATGTTGTCCTTTCTTCATTCTATCCTTGGATGTATTACTCCTCATTGGAACTTTGAAGTAGTATAATTATTAGGACATTAATTTATGATTTATCTCTGTCTTTTTTTTCTCATTGCCTCTCCCACTTTAAGATGGTGGCCGAGACTTTTGGGAATTTTTTCTTCCATGTAAGGCCAAAATGAAAATTTGTATCTACTTTTCCTTTCGTTGAGAGAAGGGCACATTTTAAGGGAATGAGAAAGGAGTGATTCTGAGAAACTGGAAAGTGGTTGACTATATTGTTAAAAGGTCTTAAGCTTGTCAGGGACTATATTATGCCCCATGAAAGAGTTTGTAAAATTGGCAAAGGAAAAGGCAGAGAACTTATCATTTGTTGCAGGATGTAGACAAACACTACAGGGCAAGAGAACACTTTAAGCTTGTACCACGAAGATGTCAGGGTCATCTATGAAGTAGTGGTTATTAGAGGCCTATTTATCACTTTTCCAATGAAAATTGAGAATATTTTCTACATTTCCATAGTCTCTTGATTTCTAGGCTGTGAACAAGATAAATGAATGGGATCCTCCAATGATTGCAAAATGGATTATAACTGATTTATAGAAAAGTGTTAAAAGTGGGGTGTTTCTTGTGGACTTCAGTTTGGGGTTCAATTAATACACATTCAAATTTATCTCCTGCCATTAATCATCAGTGAAGTTTAATGATATTTTTCATTAAAAGAAATTTTGCTTTTGTAGAAAGCTGATGAGGGGACTCTCCTTTTAAAACTTTGACTAAAAAGCGTCAATGCTGGGTGCAGTAGTTCATGCCTGTAATCCTAACACTTTGAGAGGCTAAGGCAGGAGAACTGCTTGAGGCCAGGAGTTCAGGACCAGCCTGGGCAACATAGCAAAACCCTATCTGTAGAAATAATTTAAAAACACTATTCAGGTGTGGTAGTGCACACCCGTAGTCCCAGCTTCACAGAGGCTGAGGCATGAGGATCACTTGAATCCAGGAGTTCAAGGTTGCAGTGAGTCATGATTGTGCCACTACACTACAGCCTGGGTTACAGAGCAAGACCCCATCTCTGAAAACAAAACTGTCAAGTATTCAGATGTTCTCTTGAATTTCTAATGTGTTGTTAGGTATCATTTCAAATAGAAGCATACAGTTTACTTAATATAAATTCTTAAAAATTTCAAATGTTATATATGTATTTGACAAGATCGAAAACAGGAAATATTTATTTCATCAGTATAAGGCAGTATGAAGCTTCTTATAATTTACATGAAAGAAGCTTATCATTAGAAAAGATCTACATAGTTACATATAGTATTTGTCACCTAGGGCTGCTGTAAGAAAGTGGTAAAAAAATGGATGGCTTATAACAACAGAAATGTATGGTCCACAATTCTGGAAGCTAGAAGTCTGAAATCAAGATGTTATCAGGGCCACATTCTCTCTAAAGTCACTAGGTAAGGATATTTTTATGTCTCTTTGTACCTTCTGGTAGTATGCAAAGAAAAACTGCACTGGAACCGGTTAAACAGGCAAAGAATATCTTATTCAAGACTATTGAATAGGAGTCAAGAATTGCAATAGGAAAGAAAGATTGAACTAAATTCTGCTGAAACAAAAAGCCTAAGAGTTTTAAGCCCTGGGGTGAGCTAGTAGTACAGTTCTAAAGTACATAAGGTGAGAAGATAGTCAATATGGTTAGGCCCCACCTGTGTTACTAATTGGTGCTTATCAAAGTTAGGCTCCTACCCTCCCAGGAAGACTGGTATACAGGGCCATTATCAAATTTCATTTCAAAGGGATAGCTTCCAGGTCCTTGAGAAAGATATCCCTGAGTTGTAAAACTGGCAATAAGCTGGAAGAAGATTTATATCTCAAATGGTCAAAGAAATAACTTTCATTTGCAAGTTTTCTAAAGTAAATGCTCTAAGAAAAAGGATGTCAGGGTCCTATAGTTAGAAAGAAATTTAACATTTAGTCAAGCTGAGGGGAATATTAAAGCCATCTTGGTCAGTGTTTGTTGGCAATCCTTGGTGTTTACTTTTAGACAAATCACTGTAATTTCTACCTCTGTTCTCACATGGCCTCCTCCTCTGTGTATCTGTGTGTCTCTGGGTTCTTTTCTTAGAAATATTTTAGTTATTGGATTGTGACCCACCCACTCCAATCCACTACGACCTCACATTAACTAATTATGCTTATAGCACTCTGCTGTAACTGAGTACCTCCATTTTTCTAAGAGATGGTTTAATTACTTTTTTCTCTTTTCTTTCATCCTTTTCCCTACTTCCTACTTAGCTCTTTAGAAATGCAATTATATCACTTCTCAGCCTTTTGGCTATAATAAAGAGTAAAAATGCAATTATAACCTTTTACCTGCCATTCAGCAGACACTACCTACAGGGCAAGTTCATCTAACTATGTGTTTAGAAGCTCCAGGGCAAAACTCTCTCCCACCAGGAGGTTGCCTCAACCCAAAGTATGCCCACTACAAAACTCTCTCCCACCTGGAGAGTTTTCAGCCACTTTTACAACCCTAGTCCTGCCTATAAAAGCTCCAGTAGTCACCAGCTCGACCACCCAGTAGTTAAGGCACTGAAACAAGTTATGCATACCCTCATTGGCTCAATTCCTCCCCTGTGTGCCATTCATGCCAGGCCCCCTTTTAACAGTGCCTGCTTTCTGCTCCAAAAGCAAAATGGTACCCTTAAGGCAGGAACTCAGTACTTCCCCTAAACAGCTTTTAAGTGAAAAGTCATTTTCCTTATATCAGACCTCACTCTTGTTAACTGGACTCTGCAAGCAGTGTATAATTGAACCTGTGTTTACACTGCTTCCAAATAAGGTATGATGTATTATGGAATATATGAATTTGGGGGGGCGGGGCACACTACACAATTCAATACATATGTAACTCCATAACTAAACTTTAAGACTTATGAGATGAGTAGAAGAAACTTTGCCTTATGGAAAATTGTTATTTTGTTCCTTAATATTAAGGCTAATTAGCAAACTGTTTCCTCAATCATTCCCACCCACTCATACTCACCCACACACATACACACATAAAATTGTATTTAAATTTCTATATCCAAGAGGAAATATTCTCCCTGTAACTTACTGTGGATAGTAAAAATTTTTTATTTCCTTACCTTATTATACATATTACTAAGAATAAAATACTATCCATCCTCTAATAGGGAAATGTGATTTTGTATAAGAAAATGTGAAAGAGATTTTATAACCAAGAGAATAAATGAAGTTTTCTTCTCTTTCCAATTATTTATTCTGATTCTTTATGTAATTTTGTAATATCATATTTTAGTCTGTTCTTATTTTTTGAAATGCCTTTGTTTGACATGTTGCTTTATTTTTCCTTATAATTAAAGGCTCTACTGAAGAAAACTATTAGACTTTACATGTAAGAATGTTATTTGTAAGAAGAAACATTTTAGAATAAAGTTAACTTTCATCAAGTGGAAAATTGAATAATACCATGTACTATGCTCACATAGCTGTTGAAAGATGAGGTAACACTATAAATCATAATTGATATGAACCAAAAAATCTATTTTACTTGATATACAAAATGAATCAATATGAAATATATTTAATTTTTATTTATGATGTATATTTAGTAGGAATCCATTTTCAACAGAAAATACAATGACTACCATAACTATTTTTATAGTGCTTCCCTAGACTGTACAAACCTTTATTTTTAATTCCAAATATCTAAGTACTAGTTCTGTTACAAAGCTTGTTTAACCTTCTTTTTAATAATAAGAAAATTTTCCTGAGATCTTTAGGAAGAATGACCTCTTGTTTTTCTTAAATTTCATTAATGTTATCCATTTCATAGACTTTATTGCTTAAAAAGACTAGGTGTATGCTTTGGAATTTTATCTGCCACATGGAATTGCAGACTGGAGTTTATCTCTAGACCTTTGTAGGATTAATAAACTCTTCCCCTTCATATACAAAGCAAAAACCATAGAATGTGATTGAAATATTAATAAGTCTGTAAAAAGCAGGTTGTCTTCTTCAAGGTTAGTTGAAGAAAGTATATAGTATGTAAAATTAAATATGTTCAATTTATGTGAAAATATCTTTGTGGAAAATGGTCAGTGAGCAGGATTATTTATTTATCCATGTAAAATTTATTGAAGACTTATTATGTAACAGCCACTGGGCTTGTCACTAGGGATTTCATGGTCCCTCCATGAACCTTAAATTTACAGTGAAAAGACTGACAATTTGAAAGCAAACAAATAAAATTATGTTATATAAAATAAGTGCTATAGAGGAAGTTTATACTGCTGTGTAAATACATATAACAAAAAGAAGAGAGAGCGCAGGTAACATTAATGACATCTATACAATGTAAAGAACATGCATTCATGGAGCCTGACAAAGAAAGCTTTATGCAGACTTTTTAGAAAATGAAATGAATTGTCCTAGGATTCTCTAGTGAGCCAGTGTGGCTAGATCTTAGTGAACATCACTAACTTTGGTGAAAGATGAAGTTGAATCAGATAATGGAGGGCATTTGTCCTGGTAAAAAGTTTGAATTTCCAGTCGTGGGAAACTATTGATGGTATTTTAAGCAGCTGGGTGCCATGGGATCACATTCTTAGATTCCTCTAGCTGCTTGAAAAGACCATGTAGGTTGTTATTGCCGAAATCAGGGTGCAATCCTACGGTAACTCGGAGTAGGAAAGTGGCTAGATGGATAAAAGTGAATATTGAGGGCTGGGCGCGGTGGCTCACGCCTGTAATCCCAGCACTTTTGGGAGGCCGAGGCGGGCGGATCACGAGGTCAGGAGACTGAGACCACGGTGAAACCCCGTCTCTACTAAAAATACAAAAAATTAGCCGGGCGTGGTGGTGGGCACCTGTAGTCCCAGCTATGCGGGAGGCTGAGGCAGGAGAATGGTGTGAACCCGGGGGGCGGAGCTTGCAGTGAGCTGAGATTGCGCCACTGCACTCCAGCCTGGGGACAGAGGGAGACTCCGCCTCAAAAAAAAAAAAAAAAAAAAAGTGAATATTGAGGTAGATTTTGGTTGTAGAACCATAACAATTTGCTACACATTTGTATGTTGGTAAGGAAGTAAGTGGAGAAAATAATGATGATCCTAACTAGCTTTGGTCTTTGTCAATGGATCTATGTTGGTGTTTTTTACTGAGATGGCTAATTATAAGGGTGGGAGAAACTCAGTAAGTGACTCAATTAACGGTGTAGTTTTAGACAGCTTAAGTTTAACATCTTAACATGATTTTTCTCGGAGTAGGAATATAAAAGAGTTAAATATGTATATCAGCAATTCAGAAAAGAGGTTTGGACTGAGGTCAATTTGAATATTATGAATCTATACATACTGTTTCAAGTAATGGGACTATTTGATACTATTTAAACATTTGATATTTATTGAGTACTTACTCTGGGCTACACACTGTAGAGTCAATATGATAAAATTATGAGAACTCTGTAAGACAATACATTTATTAGGATTCACCTGAAGTTCTCTTTGATTGAACTGACTTTAGGTCAATTGCATATACCTCTGAATCAATCTCTGTTTCCCAAGGTTCAGGAAGTCTCCAAGGCAGCAAGAAAAATATGTAGCACCAAGGGATTCTAAGATCTTATGAAGCTGCAACTGAAACCAGAAGTTGGCAGAGGTGAGGAGAGAGAGTTTTCAGAAGCAGTTTGTTGTAAACAATAGAAGAGAATTGGGGAAAAATTATAAGAACAGGAAATGAAACTAGGGATTAGGCCCACATCACAAATACATGTCATGAAATTTTTCCTCATTTGCTAAAAGTGAGCTATAAATTTGATTGTAAGTTTTTTAACAACAAATGGGAAACTGGAAACATTATCAGTTCTACAATTACCAGAAATCAATCATAAGGTAAAATGAAGACGATTAAAATAACTATTCTATGTATTAACCCTGCCCCTGTGCCCAAATAAGATCTATCTAAAAGAAGGGGCTCTGCAATGTAAAAAGATATCCTCAACAACGTTTTAAAAAATCCATTCATAGGTTACATACAGAGTTTCTTGTACTGGACAATGGCATTGCACTAAAATTCAACTCAGAATAAGAACTCTATGCCGAACCATGTTCTCACTTATAAGTGGGAGCTAAATGACGAGAACACATGGACACACAGAGGGGAACAACGCACACTGGGGCCTATCGGAGAGTGGAGCATGGGAGGAGGGAGAGGATCAAGAAAAATAACTAACAGGTACTAGGCTTAATACATGGGTGATGGAATAATCTGTAAAACAAACCCCACGACACAAGTTAACATATGTAACAAACCTGTACATGTACCGCTGAGTTAAAATAAAAGTTAAAAAAAGAAAAAGATGTAGCGCTCTTAGCAAACACCTTTTTTTCTATCTGAACTAAATAATGCATCATTGAAACTGAAGTGTGCTACTCTTATGATCTGTGACTAAAACATGTTGTAACAATCCATATTACATCAAATAAAGCAGGTATAAGTTCACCGTATGCCCTAAATGCACTATATGCACTACTTCAGCTGATTCTGTCTGGGCACTGACCAGTGAGAAATGATGCTGGATATCAACAACCTATTTAGTTCTACTGGGCTTGCAGCTGACTATCAGCCAGGGCTGAACCCCATTCTTTTTTAAAAAAATACATTTTTAAGCCATGTTAAAAAAAAAATAAATTCCGAAAATCTGAAAAAAGAAAAGGAAAAAAAAGAAATACATGTGGATCCAGTTCATTGCAGTTCATGCATGCAGCTTGCCAATGACCAGCAATAATCTGGGGATAGCCTTTTGAGTATCTGAAATAATGGATGGGGTGAATAGCCTTTACAAAATATTTTAAATAATTTTTTTCTTAAAAAAGGTTGATAGCTTTTGCAGACAGATATTTATACATTTGAAATATATATTACATATTATTGTATTTCCTTACAAGTGCTTGGAGTAACCATAAATACAGTGGGAGAGTAAATAGCCTTTAATTAACAATTAGCTCAGTATGATTCTATACTATAACTTGGATGGAAAAAAATAAGTACCTAAACCTGATGCAATTGTGAGACAAGTTCACATAAGGAGAATTGCTGAAGTAAGTTGTGAGAGTCCTATTCTTCTCAGCATATTTCTCAGATCATGCCTGCATCATTGATTCAAAATCTAGCTGTCTAGATTTTAGACAAATGTTGACAAAAGAGAAGCTCTGCAGGCAAGCCACAGAATGATTACATAATGTTAGTCATGTTTTATAAAGAATGATCAAAATAACTGAGGAGGTTTAATTTTGAGGAGAAGATTTTGGATAAGAGTGACAAAATTAAAAGCCAGGTGTCAAGACATGAACAGATACCACAAAGAAGAGAGGTCTAGTGTGAGAGTCCTGATCTGAGAGGCAGAACTAGGGCCAAAGTACACAAGGTACAGAGAGATAGGTTTTTTGTAACTAGAAGGAAGACCTATCTAATAGTAAGAAGTTCCAAATATGAAATAGGCTTCATCAGAAAATAATGGCTCTTGGAGCCCTTGTCTTTGGAGAAATGTCAATAGGGAAATATATTGGTAGGAGATGACTCAATTTTGGATGTGTAGCTCTAGTAAGTTGTTATAAAGTCCATTAGAATACTAAGCATCTGTCATTTTGATAAGTATTCCAAAGTCTTTACTACTTATAAATATTATTCCATTGAACAATTTCTTTTTAATCAAACACTAGATGCTGCATGCACATTTAAGCATTGAGAGTTACAGCAGTAAATAAGAAAGCGGAGGCTCCCTTGAAGTTACCCTATTTGGGAGGAGTGGGTGGATACAGGTTAACAATAAGCAATATATAATAGGAAGAAATAGAAAGTAGGAGAAAGTGCCTTTCCCGTTGACTTGTGCAAAACCTCCATATCACTCTGTGTAATTATTTTAATACTTACACAGAGTGATATGGAGGTTTTGCACAAGTCAACGGGAAAGGCACTTTCTCCTACTTTCTATTTCTTCCTGTTTAATGCTGACCTCTGTCTGCGAGGATGGCTGCATTCACCTTCTTGTCTCCTGGACTCTGTTTGAATGTCTACATTATCTCTCACCACTTGCCATTGAATCCATCTCTATGGATTTGTCCTGCTGATCTCTGGCAGATCCTTGGGTCCTGAGCACCCCTGGTATTTCAGTCTAAGTGCCACTTGAGTTCCTAATCTGACAGCACAGATAAATGCAGTTATTCAAGCAGGTAATGGGTTTTGAGGTGGGACCTGTAGAAGCCATGGATGCAGAGGCAATCAGTCAAAGGTGGCTCCTCTAATTAGAAATATCACAGAGTACCAAAGTTACTAAAACCTTGAATTTCAGAGCATGGTCTGAAAGACACTTATATAAGAATCATAGGAAGTACTTGTTTAAAATGCAGATTCCTGCTCCCCCAACTTATAGTTCAATCTTTGTGGGTAAAGGCTGTCAATTACCATATTGAACAAACTGTTCAGGAATCTGTATACTCTGAAGTTTGAAAATCTCTGCATCAAGAATAAGAATAAGAATAAGAATAAGAATAAGAATAAGAATAAGAATAAGAATAAAAGAATTTAACCAATGGAATATATGAGTCCCTTAAAGGGCAACTTGACAGAAACATCAAAATATACAACTTCTGTTTACAAAAACCATAGAAAAAATATGGTTCTTATAGTCCCATGGCTGTAGATAATTAGGAGACTTGTTGTTCTCCTTATAATTATGAACAAGGTACAAAAGCTATGTTCTCTATCACCCTGGCCATTACCTGATGCCTCTGGAGAGCCTGATACTGCTGGTACCAAATGACATAGAGGAATTGATTAAACTAAGGTTAAAATTAATTTTCTAGAAAACAGAAGTTTATTTTATTTTATTATTATTATACTTTAAGTTTTAGGGTACATGTGCACAATGTGCAGGTCAGTTACATATGTATACATGTGCCATGCTGGTGTGCTGCACCCATTAACTCGTCATTTAGCATTAGGTATATCTCCTAATGCTATCCATCCCCCCTCCCCCCACCCCACAACAGTCCCCAGAGTGTGATGTTCCCCTTCCTGTGTCCATGTGTCCTCTTTGTTCAATTCCCACCTATGAGTGAGAATATATTTTTCTATAGTGGCCTACAGATGTTTTTAAGAATCATTTTTAATTACTTTTAAATATGGCCATATTATGTACTAATTGTTCCGAAAACTTTGTACAATTTTCCTATCCAGATTGTAAATTCCTCAAGAAAACTTTATTAACCTATTTCTTGTATATAATCATGAGAGCACACAGTAAATGCTCAATAAACACTCAGCTGTTGTTGATGGTGAAAGTTAAACCTCTAGATTCTTGCCAAATGAGGATTTTTCTAGTGTGAATTAGGGAGAAGCAAGGCTTTAATATATATTACAGTTAAATCTATATCTAGAATTGGATATAACCATATTCATCATTTGTTATGACTAAATGGCCTACTTTGAAAGACACAGAAGGATAGAACTTTAGAGAGAGAGAAAAAGAAAGAAAGAGAGAAAAGGATACAACTGGAGAGAGAGGCCTGTGGGCTCAACTCACCATGAAAACAAGAACAAATGGGAGCAATGCATTATAAAAATCCACTTGCTAATATCTTAAAGACATAAGTTCCTGGTTAAAATGAACATGACTTTTTAGAGAACAGAGTCAATCAGATTAATATGTAAATTAATCTCCCATGACAGAGTGACATGCTTTGCAGATCAAGGCAAGTGCTAGCTACATTTTTTTTTGTTTTAGCAAAGGTTTTTATTCTATGATCTGTGATAAAATTATAAATTAGGTATGAGGATTTCATTTAGGACAAAAAGCTAAAGGGTACTTAAGTGACTGAAGCTGGGTCTTCTGCTTAGAAGAGAATTTTTCCAATATTTTTCTCTATCTTTGATCAAACTAATCAGCCTTGGCTCATCTACATGGTATTGTAATTGAAACAACCAATTCTCCTGGATGCCTATAATTACACTTTCATGTAAATTAGTTGTGGCTTGTTGGACTCAAGGTCAGAATTATTTTCTAATGTTTCTGCTGCAGAGAATCTAGACAAGGTTTGAATGATGTTATGGGCCCTATACAACTACTTCTACATATGCCAAGGCTCGGGGGACAGACTTTACTAACTCTGACTAGAACTTTGGGAGTCATTTGTGAGATACACATAGAACACAAATCTTGCAAGTTCAAAGGTAAAGTGTTAGAGGATCCTGTAATGATGTTCAAAAAAGAGCACATACACTTTTGAGTTATTGTTAAGTCCCTAGAATAGCATGCAACGAATTTACAGGGGGATCAGGTGTACACTGAACTATTTCAAAGATCAATGTTTACAAAAATACAGATATATTTTTTTCAGTTTTAAAGTTCCTACTGGGGACATTAGCCATAGCAGATTAAGTTCATAAATTCAAACAGAGAGATTCAATTGCCAAATGTTTAAGAACCAGATTAAAAATATTAAAATTACTAAAGGATTTAATACCATATAGTGTGTTATTTTTCATGCATATGCCAATGTCATAATGGTTAATAAATTTTCTTTCTCAAGGTATAGCAGAAGGAGTTATATAATTGTACAATTAGAAACCTATGATTTTTTTCTATGATTGCATCTTCAGTTTTGCTTCTCAGGTCTGGAATGCTGTCTTGAAGAAAGTAGGAATTGTCTGTCATCTACCTAGCCAGCATCCTAATCATCTGTCATCTATCTGCTATTCGTCTATCTTCCTATCCATCTATCTACTTCCTGCCATATTTCAGAAAGGATTTATCTTGGTTCTTTGATGCATATTTAGAAAAATATTATACAAAATCCAGCAGCCTAAAAATGTGCATTGGGTTATATCTGCCTATCATAAAAATAGTTCCAACTTAAGGAGGCGATAACTTTTTGCAAAAAAAAATAGGTTGCATAATATTGAGTGATTAAGAGGTTTAAAAACAATAAATAGTAATAATGGTTTTTTGACCTTAAATGGTTCTAGATTCTTAAAGGAAATATTACTTTTAATTAAAGAAAATGATAATATCATACTGGGCTATGACAAACTTCTACACATCCTTCATTGTAGTGATAGTACCTTGAATACTGTATTTCTCACCAGTATTCTACATAGAATATTAATTAACTCTCCTAATTGCTATTACATGTAGGACAAGGGTTTTCAACTCTCTAACAGTTTGTTTAACAATAATTCACTCAAAAAGTCATCCATGTGGAGGTCTCCATAATAATGTAAATTCTCCCTAGTGTGTAGCAGGTAATTATTTGTCTAAAGTTGAGTTGGACAATAATCTTTCTGTAAACAAGACATTCCTATGCAGTCTGTTGATGATTGTTAATTAATTTTTGCCCATTGATGTAATGTAAAAATTCATTTAGAAGCTATGAATTGTATGAAATATTAATTACATTCTAGAGGTTTCAGAGCACCGCAGAATAACAAAAGTGGGCAATGATAAGCTTTTAATTGCAACCCATTCAATTGAGCTATTATGTTTCCATAACCATTTTATTTCATTAGTTTTCTGTCAGTTTATAATATAGTTGTTAATTGAAGTAGAAACAGAATGTGTGAACTTTTTGTTTTCCCAATTGTATACTTTGTATGCTTGAGTTATCCAGGAAGACCAACATATGCATAGCCATAGTTGTGCTGCATTTTCAAGGTGAATAAATCTAACAAGATAAAACCAGCCTTTCATGAGTAGGAAGAAGCCAGATGACTCAGCTGACTCCCAAGTGCAGAGAAAGCCCAGGTGAGTAAAATCATTCTGTGTCCATCCAATGTAAAGATGTTGGAATAGAAAATGATTAGCTGGTTTGTTCAAGGTTAAACTCAAACATACACAAGAAAAGAAGCGTTTTTCCCCTGCTTTTAAAAACTTAACCTTGAAAGAGCTTTTATTATTGAGATCACTTATTATTTTGAAAATACTCATTCATCTAAGCATTGTGGAACTGATTATTCTAAAACTCTAAAAAATTACGAATAATAGAATTAGAAGAAATTTTTAGAGTTTATTAATACCCTGCTCCTAGGCAATGATAATTTATTAAAATATAAGTTTTATATCCATTTTTGTTTAATACGTATTTTTAATTATATTTTTAAACCTAATTTGAATCTTCTTTGTCTAGTATGAAGACCATGTACACTATGCTGGTCACTTCTATCGCGCTTTCACTTAGAAACCCGACCTCTTACATTTGTCAGAATGACATTTTAAAAATTTATCTGGAATTGAAGTTAAATACAATAAAAAATCTCATTTTTTTGGAATATTGGCAAGAAAAGTATATTTTTATTATCAAAAGAAAAGAGAAGTGTCACTCTGTGAGAGATCATTTTTGAAAACTAGAACTCTAGTAAACACCCTCTGCTTATTTGCAATGATTGAATGTCCATTTCCTTTAAAAGACAGAAAAAGTTTAATGCTTGTCTTTTATCGGACTTAAATAATAATTCCATACATCTGAATAGGACCCTTTTAAATCACCTATAGATCCATTTCCTTTCTAGCCCACAAAGATGTCATTTATCATGTTTAATGAAGTTTGCTACTGTATTACTTTTAAATATAAAAACTAAGCAATATAATGTGTCTACACACACCCCTTTCATTCTCTCCCAATCTCGTTTCTCTTCAGAGACTTTTCCCTCTGTATTCCAATGTGCATTATCATAATGAAAATTTTAAATGTAAATGGAATCAGATTATACATGAGAGAACTTCAAAAATTTGTGGAAAGATGGAATTAAAAGATAAAAATAAAAAATATAAACTTTCTTTGTTAACATAAGATACATCAATTTTGAGACACTTCTGTAAGTCATTATATCAGCCACTTAGCCCATCCCTAAAGAACTGAGAGTTGTGAGAATTTAACCATGTTAATGAAGTCCTTTTTACATTATTAAGTGAAGAGAAATGCGTGCCTTTCACAAACTGTTTAAGATTAGATAACAAAAATAAGCCAGAGGAGCCAAACCAGGATTGTAAGGTGGATGCTAATGATTTGCCATCAAAACTTTCACAAAATAGCCCTTACTGGATGAGAAGAATGAGCAGGAGCATTGTCATGGGGGAGAAGGACTCTTCGGTGCACACATATCCACGTCTGTGCTAGTGTTCTTAAGGAATGACATGCTATATATTTTAACATTCATCATTTGGATTGAAAGAATGCACTCTTTGAACTTATTTAATCTTCTAAACACCTTTTCTTGAGGAAATAAACGTTAGTAATGCTGCTGCTAGTAGAGTTCAGAAGAAGCCAACAGAAATTCAAAGAAATGTAATTTATCTGCCAACACTTAAACCTTACATGATTCAGAAAAAGGGGCCATTTCTGCAGAGAGAGATAGCCCCAGGGGCACACAGATTTTTGAGCAGAACATGCCTCTATTAGCAGTGGTTTTCAAACTGGGTAATTTTTGCCTTCCTATCACCTTCACTTCAGGGACATCTGGCAATGCCTGGAGACGTTTTTGCTTGTTGCTACTGGGAGGAAGGCGAGAGGAGGGTGATGTTACTAATAGCTAGCAGATTGAGTTCAGAGATGCTGCTAATGTGTAGGGTAGCCCTCTGTAACAAAGAATAATCTGGCTTAAAATGTTAATAGTACTGAGTTTTTAAAAACCTGCTCTGTTAAAATTAGCAAAAAGCACTCCTTTCTATGGCTTTAATAACCCAGGCCATAGATCTTAACTAGCAGAGTCCAGGCTGGGTTTTGTCTCAACACACATGTTCAGCCATACAGGTACCCTGTATGGGGCACACCTGGAAGCCTGGAGGAAGTGCACTGAGCCTGACTCTCATTGCCCTCGTGCACCCTAGATTTATTGTAGATAGATACCTGTTTTCTGATAGCTTCAAAGAGGTAGTATTACTTCACTGGTAAGGGAGTTGAATATGCAATGGATAAACGTTGGGGTAAATGTCAGTTGCCTTTGGTTCTATGTCTAGCTTAGTTATTGCTTAATAGTGTTAACTTGTGAAAAGAAAATCTTGAATTGAGTAACTATTAGGCTATCTCCATATCTGAAATCCTACCATGATTTAGTACACAGTGTAGATTAAACATTAGGACTCAGGGCCCAGACCACTTGGGATCAATCCTACCTCTGCCACTTACGAGGTCACTATGTTGAGAAGGTATTTTGCCTCAATGTCTCAGTATCATTATCTATAAAAAGGAAATAACAATTACACATACCTTATAGGATCATTGTTAGAATTATATAAGTTACAACACACAAAATACTTAGAAAAGTGGCACCTGGTATGTGCTCAATATATGTTAACTACGACAATTATGAAATACAAATCACCAAAAGAACTTACAAAGTCCTGGGCCTCTGACAGCCTCTCCATTTTATTCATTTTCCCATGAATAATGTAACTCCTCAATATAGTATACAGCTCCCAAGGGCTTTTATACTTACCATACCTTCTGTTTTATATCCCTTCGTCTCCCATGCATTTCTATTTTTCTATGACTGGCACATAGCTGTTTACTGACTGTGTCTTAAACGCTATTGCCTCTGAAAGTTGTGCTATGCATTTCTGGTAGCTACCTCCTTGGGGTTGTAGGACTAGTTAGACTAGTGTGGTATTCATAGGACTGCTCCTAAATGTCAATTCTCTTGTTCTGATTACATGATAGGACTTCAGTCCTTCATCTGCTCTAAACCAGCTGCAACCATGTAAGTTGCTTTGTCCAAGGAAATATAAGAAGTGATATGTTGGTCACTTCCTGTCAATCACTTAAGAGCCACTGTACAGTCTCACTCTTTCCTCAACTTTTGTCATCACAGGAAGCTTGTCTCAATGATCCTCTGTCAGCCTGGGTCATTGAGTGACTCATTGAAAAGAGGCCCCTTGCTAACCAACAATAAAGAGGTAGCCTGAGCAAGGAATAAACTGCTGTTGTAAGTCACTAGAATGTTGGGTTATATGTACCTCTGCAAAATCTAGCCTATCTTGATTGATACAGGTAGGTTAGGGCTGGGATTCTAACAATTCAGTTTCCTTTCCCTGGTTTTTAATGGCAGGTGTTACAAATCTAAGCTATTTTACTGTTGCTAAAATATGCCTATAACAAATGTGAAAACATAAATTTAGTTACAATTAAAATTCTTCACTAAATCTGTGAAAATATAACATCTTGCCTTAAATTAACCCATTCTATTCAAAATATCAAATATTAATTAAACATTTTTCTACATCAGCATTGTCAAACTGGCTGCACATATGACTTACATGGGGAGTTAATTTTTTTAAAAGGCCCCAGGACTTCACCCTCAGAGATTCTGATCAAATAGGTTGGGCCAGAGCCTAGGGCATCACTATAGTTCAAATGATTCTAATGCACAGCCAGGGTCAAGACCTGCTGTTCTAAATGTACATAAAGTCTAACAAGAAATGAGTGTCACTGGACTCAATTGACTGCTTAAAAAATTTTCTGAGTCAGGTCAAGACAGCTGCAATGTAAGCCTGGTAAAGTCACTTATTTCTCTAGACCTAGCTTCTGATCTATAATCCTGGGATAAAAATTCCCATCTCCAGTGTCTGAGTGGCTCCACATGTAGTCACTGGACCACTCTTCACTCAGGAAGGAGCTAATAAAGGTCAGATACCAGTAGAAATGTCTGAATAACTATCAGTTCTAATGAAGAGAGTTGATTTCCAAATTAAGTACTTCCTCTCACAAAACCCCTATTTTGTCTTTGGTATTTTTCAAACCACTGTCTATGTCAGTAATATTTGGAGGTCAAGTGCTGACCTGAGATGAGTAATGATAAAGTGTCAAGAACAGAGTATTTTTTCTAAAATCTGAACTTACATTTTCTTTTCTCCTTTTGTCTTGAAAAGAAACTAAAATCCCCTAATAAGTGAGCTCTTTAAACAAGTTTAGTTAAAATTCAGCTGTCTGGCTATGTGAGAAAAAGGAGACATGTAGAGTACTATCGTTTGGAATACCAATGTCATTAAGCAATCTGTTTTTTGCTGGTGATTTTGTTTACTCAAGGAAATAGATGTATTTCACTGGAAACACATCCCACGAAGTCTTTTGGGTGATTGTAGGTAATTCTACAGTTGATGAATTATTTACGTTTTGTTGTTTTGAGTTTACTACTATATTCCAAACGTCAATCATTTTGCATATATTGTGATCATTGTGTACTGACACACTGAAGCAATTTTCCATGTATTCCATGGCGAAATGTATAAGAATGTTAATTGTGTCTGTCTTTACTCTTCCTGTACATAGTACTTTCAACCAGTCCATTTGTTATTCCTTAAAAGGAGCAAGAATTATCTTACTAAAACAAGAAAAAAAGAAACAAACAATAAATCAACTTTGTATAAGTAAGTATGCTCAAGAAGGATTGAATTAGTATATTATTGAGACAAATATATATATAATGATATATTATGTATAATATATATAATATATATTTTAAACACATACTTACATGTTTTTAAATTATCATTATTCATAAATAGCTTTTATAATTGTGTCTATACTAATGTGTATATATTATATCAGATATAATAAATTGATCATTTAACTTTTTATTAAATTGATCATTTAACTTTTTATTCTTAGGACCATAATAACCAAAATCAGTAATTATTCTAAGGAATAAAGAGGCAAGTGGAACCACAAAAAATTATTCTTTCTTGTTCAGTAAACACAGTGCTAATGTGCTAATGGTCACTAATGAAGTCCTCATGCATCAGTTTAAGAAATTATTAGCTTGAAAAAAGAATTGTGGACAAATCATTATTTTAAAATGTCCCAGTATTTGCAGCCAGGCACTGTGGCTCATGCTTGTAATCCCAGCTACTCAAGAGGCTAACGTGTGAGGATTTCTTGAGCCCAGGAGTTAGAGACCAGCCTGGGCAACATAGCAAGACCCTGTCTCTTAAAAAGAAAGATGAAATAAAAATGGCCCAGTTCTTAATAGGAAATCAGCATTGTACTTATTTTCACACAGAATCCATTTGAAATGCTGAGCAGTTTAATAATAATAGAAAACAATTAGACATTAATAAATAGTTCTCTTCTTAAATGTCCCACAAAATAGCAGTTATTTTATTACTGAATTTACATCTCACAAATCTTAAAATTTCAAATTTTTCTTTTTCATCCATAAATTCAATTTCTTTTGATTGTTTTAGAGCAAAAAGGCAGCCTTGTTCCTGGTACAAGATAAAACACAAGGAAATATACACATATAACTTATATATACAATTTATTAATAAATTGATCAATTTAAATTATTTTTCTGTGCTACTGACTTTGTTTTGCATTTGGCCTTTAGTGAATCACTGTGTAGATACTCTGGATGTTTAACTCAATCTATTTGCTTGTTTAATGACATCCCTTCTTCGCTATAGTCTGCTTTCTCTAATACGTCTTTCCCTTCTGCCTATAAACATGGTCACTGGTCCTCTAACCAATAACAATATTTCTTCTTTTTTTAAAAAAATATTTATTTACTTACTTTTTTAAAATTTATTTATTTGAGATGGAGTTTGGCTCTTGTTGCCCAGGCTGGAGTGCAATGGCGCAATCTCAGCCCACTGCAACCGCTGCCTCCCAGGATCAGGCGATCCTCCTGCCTCAGCCTCTTAAGTAACTGGGATTACAGGTGCGCACCACCATGCCCAGCTAATTTTGTATTTATAGTAGAGATGGAGTTTTGCCATGTTGGACAGGCTGGTCTCAAACTCTTGACCTCAGGTGATCTGGCCACCTTGGTCTCCCAAAGTGCTGGGATTACAAATGTGAGCCACTGTATCTGGCCAAAAATATTTCTTCAACTGTGTAATAAACTCCACATTTTCATATTTTTCTATCTAAAAAATGGTTATTAAGTCAAATTATGTTTTGGAACTTCAATCTGAATTTTATGAAAAAATGCATAAACATTATTTAAAGGGCAAATAATATAAGGTTTACAAGAACAAAAGAGCCATCTCCAACCTCATCTTCCTATCTCTAAATTCTTATCTAAAAAGCACCAATTTCAATTTTTTTCTAAAGTTGCTCTTATTTTTCTAAATAAGTGATATATGCAGGAATATTTGTTAATTTTAAGATTTTTAACATAGTTTGTTGACTTTCTACCTATAAAATACAAGAATTTATCACCTTAGGTCGTGTCCCCACATACATGTATGTACACATATATACACAAATACTTCTTTTCTATCTTCTCAGTGAATTTATTCAGTAATTTTTTAATCTATACTGATTTGAACTATAAATCAACTTTTAGCTCAATTGCATCTTATAACTTTATACAACTTATTTTCTTATACAACTTTTCTTCTTTTTGAGGTTCGTGATAGCTGTAATTTTTTAATTGAGGGATTTTTTGTTTTAACGATCACTAATTGATCTACAAGCCGTCTGTAAAATCAGGAAGGCTTTCTTGATGGCATCAAACACTACAGATAATCTACAAGTACACTTTCCCCCCAAAAAATAACCTTCCTGGTGCCCCTGACATTCTCCACTACTCCGGATTGTTTGCTCTGTAATAGAATAGCAGCAGAGAGACTTGCTTAGGGTTTTCTTTTACCTTCTTTCTAGTGATCTTTCTCTCTTTCACTTCCAAGATAAATCTCTTGTTTGCTCAGTCTTATTCCTTTCTTTTTCTTGCTTTACGGTCTCATTTTGGTAAGCAGATCTTCCCATATCTTCCTGCAAAAAGGGGTTCATGGTATAGAATTTTTGAGACCTTCCATCTCTGAAAATGTCCTCATTTATCTTCCCACATATGGTTTATGCTTGAAGCAGGTTTAGAATTCCAACTTGAAAATTATTTTTTCTCAGACTTTTTAAGGCAATGTTTCATTTGCATCTCATTTCCAGTGTTGTTATTGAAAAGCTCAAAGTTATTCTGATGTCTAATCATTTGTATTTGAACTGCATTTTTTTCTTTACTGAAAGATTTTATGTTTATGTTTTTTACTCCTGATGAGCTTAATTTTGATAAGGCTGTATGTTGATGTAGGTGGTGGTCATTTTTTTCCATTCAATATTTTACTGAAGTATGTACTATTACTATCCACATTTTACATGTGAAGAAACTGAGGCATAGGTTCAGTAACTTGCCCAAAGTTACACAGGGAGTAAATAACAAAATAGATTAGAACTTGGGTAGTCTATCTTAACAGTCTTCTCTTTTGACCATTAAACTTGAAAGTAAACAGTTTTGTAAAATTTAGCTTAGGAAAAATATTTCTCTGTTTATTGGTCACATTAGGTTATGCATTGGGCCTCCTGTACAATGAAAATTCTATGAGTACTTCATGGGAAACTGTGTACTTTTCATTAAGTAATCACGAAGATTAAATCATAGTAATCACTAGGAAAATTCCACATGTATATAAATCATGTAAAAAGTAATTGGAGGCCTGGAGTGGTGGCTCACGCCTGTAATCCCAGCACTTTGGAAGGCCGAGGCAGGCGGATCATTTGAGGTCAGGAATTTGAGACCAGCCTGGCCAACATGGTGAAAACCCCGTCTCTACTAAAAATCCAAAAAAAAAAAAAAAGAGCTGGGCGTGGTGGCACATGCCTGTAATCCCAGCTACTCGGGAGGCTGAAGCATGAAAATCACTTGCACCTGGGAGACAGATGTTGCAGTGAGCTGAGATCACACCACTGCACTCCAGGCTGGGTGACAGAGTGAGACTCTGTCTCAAAAAAAAAAAAAAAAAGTGATTGGAATAGCAAACCTATTTTATAGTTATGATTTTATACTTAAAATTATTTTATAGTTATAATTTTACACTTAGGTAGTAATCACAAAACAATAATAGTTAATACAAGAGTGATAAGTCCATCTATTAACATGCATTCAAATAAAAATACACATAGCTTCCTTTAAAAAAAGACAAACAGTGTAAACTTCATATAAGAAAAAATGAGAAAAACCAGGCAAATTTTAAAAACAAAGAGTATTGAGGGTAGGCTAACATTTTAGATATTAAAATGCATACAGTTATAGTAATCTAAACAGCATAAATTCTTGAATGAAGGACACAGATTAATGCATGGAGTAAACAATTCAGAAATCACATATTTCGAGAATATAACATGTGATAAATATGAATTTTTAAAAAACAGAAAGGAAAACATGGATTATTCAGTGAGTAATATTGGCCAATTATGTGCCTGTTTCCTCCTGTCATCACTAAAAACACAAAAGTCAGGAAGTTTCTATGTTGTAACATTAAACAATCCCTACATATCAGTGAAAAAAACAAGATCTATGTTGCATGCTACATGTCCATTGTGGGTTAGAGACAGGGGCGCTGGTCTGCATTATATTCAGATACTCAGGCTGAGAAAAGTTTCTTCTCCACTTTTCCAGATTTGCCAAAGCAGAAAAAAAAGGTTCTTAAAGCTTCTGAACATAATCCTACACATGCTCGAAAGAGGAAAGCTGTAAAGCTTTGGTGAACAGCACATCAACATACTCCTCACCCTTCTTTCCACAACCACTTTCATCTACATTCCAAGATAGACTATCCAATAGTACTTCCTAGTTATGTCATCTGCTGAAAGTCCAGGAGCTCTTGGTTATGCCCTACAGTCACTACAGAAGTTCTAGATGTGGTACCTATGGTGTTTAGTTTAGTTTACTTCATAGATCACCTCAATAAGTGAAAAAATTATTTGCCCTCATACACCTAATATTAATATTTAATAATGAAATAAGGATATGGTAACCACAGAAAACACTCTTGTTTGGAAAAAGAAACTTAAGACATGCAGCAGACACCGGTGTTAAGGCATTTCTGAAACTCTGAAGAAGATACTTTGAGGGTTCCTAGTTCCTTGATTATGTCCTAATTTCACTCCCTAGGAGTCTCCTTCTCTGTTGTTCTGCATCTCTGGCTTCACTGTCTGTGAGAGTCTTTCTTTTTCATTGTCTTCTAGGTCACACCTGAGCATCTGGGAATACATCTTTCTTAAAGACTGAGCAAAGTTTTCTACCTGTATCCTATCCATAAATGGTTAGGGAATGAGTTGGGTTTATTTCCCCTCCCTTTTAGGTTAGGAAGACTTTCAACAGGATTGAAAGCCTCTGCCTTGAGATTTAATAGCTTCCAACTCAAATCTCTTTATGCTGCATGTTTTTTTCTCAAAAAATTTTAAAATACTGATTTGATTTATTTATTATTCATAAGACAGTTCAATTTTTCTGAAAGTTCTCTATAATACTATCTTATATTTTTACTCTATCTATGGATACCTACCTATTTTTATTCTCAATGGTTTTTAATTTCCTTTTGTTTTCTGCTTGATAGACGTTTGCTTACTTTATTAGTCATTCCAAAGAACCATTTTTTAGCTTTGATATGGCATTTTATTGTCATACAGTTCTAAATTCTGTGTATACTTCTAAATATTTTAACATTTCCGTTATCGCATTTTTGTCTTTGAGTTATTAAGTATTCTCTTAATTTCCAATTATATACCATTATCATTTGTATTTCTTGTACTGATCTTTGTATATAATACAACTTTTTTTTACAATATGCTAAAATTACTCTAGCTCTGAGTGACATCAGTAAAATTACTGACTAGAGTTAACTGGTGCTAGCCCTCTCCACAGAAAGGAATCGGAACAATGAATAAAAAATGATATTTCAACTACAGTAACTGAGGAAGTATGCTGGATAGCACCAGGAGAATGGCAAAATCCCTGTGGAACACAGAAGACCAGAATAACATCGCAGGGAAGAGTGCCACACTGTTTCTCCCACTGGAATAAGCTCAGAGTCATGGGTAACTTCTTTTTATGAAGAGAGAATAAACTGGAAATGCCCAATAGCTCCTATCACTGCCACAAACACCAGCAATCATTGCTACAGAAGAGCCTATCAAGTCCTCATAAGTTCTGAATTCAGTTTGGAGAGTAGCCAGGAGTTAATAAAAGCCACACTGCTTAGAGTAGGAACTTACTTTGAACACATCCCACCCCCCATGATCTAAGATGCTATGGCTCAATATTATTTTAAAACTGGACTCACTACTAGAGGGTGTCCTGCCCTGGAGGCCATTAGCAACTGACTTTCTCCACCCATGAGGCTTCACTGTCATTCCACCACATTCACATGGGTGGGTGCCAGCAGCATCATGACCCCAGCTGCCCAGAGCCTAAACCAGATGGAACAACTAACCTTGGTTTTTAAACCCATGTGGCACATCAGAAAACCTATAAAATATAGCTTAAAATTTCCAAAGTACCGGGAGAGATATGGGCATCCAGATTTAGGAAACTCAAAAGTCTTCAATTAGATTTAACCCAAGAAGATCCTCTCTGAGGCCCAATATAATCAGACTGTCAAAAGTCAAAGACAAAGATAAAATTCCAAAAGATGTAAGAGAAAAGTAACAAATCCCATATAAAATAATTCCCATTAGATTATTAGTAGATTTTTCAGCAAAAGCTTGCAAGTCAAGAGAGAATGGGATAATATATTGAAAATACTGAAAGAAAAAAAAAACTGGCATCCAAGAGTACTATCTCCAACAAATTTATCTTTCAGAAATGAAGGATAAACAAGTACTTTTGAAGACAAGCAAAAGCTGAAGAAGTTTACCTATTAGGCTTGCCTTACAAGAAATGATTATGAAGTAATACAACTGGAAACTAAAAGGTAATACTACCATGAAAATGTGTGAAAGTATAGAACTCCTGAGTACAGATAAATTTATAAATCAAACACAAAATACCCCAATGATATATTGGTGCTATGTAATTCTCTCCATCTTCTAGTATGAAGGTTTAAAATCAAAACAAGTCAAAAACGACAGCTACGGTAGTAGCTAAGGAACACACAGTAGATTAAGTAAATTAAGGCAACAAAAATACAAATGGGAGGAGGGAAATCTAGAGTATTTTTATGCAACCTGAGTTGAGTTGCTATCAGCTTAAAATAGTCTATTATAAGACTTTTTATGTTAGTCCCATGGTAACCACAAGGAAAGAAATGATACCAGATACACAAACAAGAAAGAGAAGTGATAATCCCAGCACTTTGGGAGGCTAAGGCAGGAAGATTATTTGAGGCCAGGAGTTTGAGACGAGCCTGACCAGCGTGGTGAAACCTGGCATCTATTAAAAATACAAAAAAAAAAATTCGGCTTGGCATGGTGGTTCATGCTTGTAGTTTCAGCTACTCATGAGGCTGAGGAACAAGAATCACTTGAACATAGGAGGTGGAGGTTGCAGTGAGCTGAGATTGTGCCATTGCATTCCAGCTTGGGTGACAGAGCAAGACTCTGTCTTAAAGAAAGAAAGAAAGAAAGAAAAAAAAAAAGAAAGAAGGAAGGAAGGAGAAATAAAGCTTAGCACCACAGAAAGAAAATTGAAATAAAGCTTAGCACCACAGAAAACCACCAGACTACAGAGGTGAACAATAAGAAAGGAAGAGATCTGCAAAACAACCAGAAAACAACTAACAAAGTGACAGGCTAAGTTTTTATCTACCAATAATAACCATGAATAGAAAAGAATTAAATTCTCCAACTAAAAGTTTTAGAGTGGCTAAATGGCTAAAAAAGAAGACCCAACTACTGCTGCCTATCAGAGAATCCCTTCACCAATTAAGACAAAAATAGAATGAAAGTGAAGGATAGGTGAGGAAAATGGTGGATAGAAGGCAGGACTAAATTGCAGCTCCCACTCAGAGGGACAGAGCAGTGTGTGAAGACTCACATTATGAACTTCTGCTCCAGGAACTACTACAGGACCATACCAGAAAAGCCAAAAACATCCAAAAGCCCTTTGAAAGAAGTGGTTTGCTGCATGCCCCTGGTGACAGCCAAAAATCTGTGAGTGCCCAAAGTGTGAAAGTGTAAAGGAGGATCGTCCACTTCTGAACACAAACCCTCACTGGGGAACCTGAAGGTCCAGATCACCGGAGAAGGATTTGACCTTACCTGGAGTTGAGACACTTTAGAGAGGCAAGCAAAATACAGGGGTAGAGGAAGCAGTGGGAAAAGCCCTGTGGGCTCTTTGGGTCCCCAGGGAAGCCATTTCTGACTTGTCTCACAGAGTCCTTGGGGAGGGCTGCAGAAGGAACTGGGGAAAGACCACAGGGAGAAGGAAACCTGCAGCCAAACTTTGTAACAATTCCAACTGAATGCAGTTTCCTGGCCAGAACTCAGGCGAGAGCATGAGTTCAGTGTGCAGGCTTGACAGGCAGGGAGTCATGAAAACCCTGCTTGCTTTCTCAGGTGGGAGGCTGGTAGCCTGGGGCAAGTTCTCAGCCCTGCTTGCCAACTGCCTGGAAACAAACTTGGTGCTGTCCGTGGGTGGGGCGGGGGCACAGCGGGAGTGAGACCAGCGTTTTGGGTTGCGTGGGAGCTGGGTGAGCACTGTAACTGCCGGCTTTCCCCACTTCTGTGACAACCTGCATGACACAGCAGAGGCAGCCATAATCCTCCTGGGAATATAACTCCATTAACCTGGGAACCACAATCCCATCCCCCACAGCAGCCAGAGCAAGCCTTGCTCAAGGAGAGTCTGAGCTCAGACATGCCTAACAATGCCCCCACCTGATGGTCATTCCCTACCCATCCTGGTAGCTGAAGACAAAGGGCATACTCTCTTGGAAGTTCTAGGGTCCTGCCCACTGCCTGATCCTCTCTATACTACCACAGCTGATGCTCTCTTGAAAGCGCCACCCCCTAGTAGGTGGCCAACCAGAAAAAATAATGCAATAAGCAACAATAATACAACTAAGGACCTTCACAGAGTCCATTTCACACCCCTACCACCACCACTGAAGCAGATGTGGGTATCCACAGCTGAGAGACCTGTGGATACCAACACCAGATGGTTCATATCACTGGACTCTGTGCAGACACCACCAGTACTGTCCTGGAACCTGGTAACCCAGCTGGGTGGCTAGATCCAGAAGGGAAATAACAATCACTAGAGTTTGGCTCTCAGGAAGCCATATCCCTAGGAAAAGAGGGAGAGTATAAAAAACTGATTCTTGGGAAAGATTATTAAAATTGATGAGCATTGGTGAGATTAACCAAGAAAAGAAAAGAGAAGATCCAAATAAGCTCAATTAGAAACAAAATGGGAGATATTACCACTGATACCACAGAAATACAAAAGAATATTCAAAGCTACAATGAACACCTTTATGCGCATAAACTAGAAAATCTAGAGAAGATGAATAAATTCCTGGCAATGAATAAATCCCTGGAAACATTACTAGATTAAACCAGGAAGAAATAGAAATTTTGAACAGACCAATAAGAAACAGTGAAATTGAAATAATAATTTAAAAATTGCCAATTAAAAAAATGTCCAGGACCAGATGGATTCACAGCTGAATTCTATCAGACATTCAAAGAATTGGTACCAATCCTGTTGACATTATTCTATAAGATATATAAAGAGGAAATTATCCCTAAATCAGTCTATGAAGTCAGCCTCACTCTAATACCAAAACCAGGAAAGGACATGACAAAAAAAAGCAAACTACAGACCAATATCCCTGATGAATATAGAGGCAAAAATCCTTAACAAAATACTAGCTAACTGAATCCAACAGCATATCAAAAAGATAACCCACCATGATCACGTGAGTTTTGTACCAGGGATGCGAGGAAGGCTTAACATATGCAAGTTAATAAATGTATACACAACATAAACAGAATTAAAAACAAAAATCACATGATAATCTCAATAGATACAGAAAAAGCATTTGACAAAATCCAGCTTCCCTTTATGATTAAAACGCTCAGCAAAATCAGCACAGAAGGAACATATGTTTCTTTTCTGCTATATATTTTATTATCATTATTATGCTTTAAGTTCTTGGATACATGTGCAGAACATGCAGGTTTGTTACATAGGTATACATGTGCCATGGTGGTTTGCTGCAGCCATCATCTCGTCATCTATGTTAGGTACTTCTCCTAATGCTATCCCTCCCCTACTCCTCCACCCCCTGGCAGGCCCCAGTGTGTGATGTTCCCCTCCCTGTGCCCATATATTCTCATTGTTCAACTCCCACTTATGAATGAAAACATGTGGTGTTTGGTTTTCTGTTCTTGTGTTAGTTTGCTGAGAATGATGGTTTCCAGCTTCATCCATGTCCCTGCAAAAGACATGAACTCATCTTTTTTTTATGGCTGCAGAGTATTCCATGGTTTAAAAAACAAACAATCCCATCAAAAAGTGGGTGAAGTATATGAACAGATACTTCTCAAAAGAAGACATTTACACAGCCAACAAACATGAAAAAAAGATCATCATCACTGGTGATTAGAGAAATGCAAATCAAAACCACAATGAGATACCATCTCACACCAGTTAGAATGGTGATCATTAAAAAGTCAGGAAACAACAGATGCTGGAGAGGATGTGGAGAAATAGGAATGCTTTTACACTGTTGGTGAGAGTGTAAATTAGTTTAACTATTGTGGAAGACAGTGTGGCGATTCCTCAAGGATCCAGAACTAGAAATACCATTTGACCCAGCAATCCCATTACTGGGTATATACCCAAAGGATTATAAATCATTCTACTATGAAGACACATGCACACATATGTTTATTGTGGCACTATTCACAGTAGCAAAGACTAGGAACATATCTTAGTATAATAAAAGCCATTTATGACAAACCCATAGCCAATATAATACTGAATGGGGAAAAGTTGAAAGCTTTTCTTCTAAGAACTGGAGCAAGACAAGAATGCCCACTCTTACCACTTATATTCATCGTAGTACAGGAAGTGCCAACCAGAGCAATCAGACAAGAGAAAGAAATAAAGGGCATCCAAATCAGTAAAAAGAAAGTCGAACTGCTGCTATTTGCTGATGATATAATCGTACACCTAAGAAACACTAAAGACTCCTCCAAAAAGCTCCTAGAACTGATAAATGAATTCAGCAAACTTTCAGGATACAAAATTAATGTACACAAATCAGTAGCTCTGCTATACACCAACAGCGACCAAGCTGAGAACCAAATCAAGAACTTAACCCCTTTTGCAATAGCTGCAAAAAAATAAAATAATATACTTAGGAATATACCTAACCAAGGAGGTAAAAGACCTCTACAAGGAAAAGTACAAAACACTGCTGAAAGAAACCATAGATGACACAAACAAATAGAAACACATCCCATGATCATGGATGGATAGAATCAATATTGCGTAAATGAACTTACTGCCAAAAGCAATCTACAAATTCAATTCAATTCCCATCAAAATACCACCATTGTTCTCCACAGAACTGGATAAATCAATCCTAAAATTCATATGGAACCATAAAAAAATCCTGCATAGACAAAGCAAGGCTAATCAAAAAGAACAAAACTGGAGACATCACATTACATGACTTCAAACTATACTATAAGGCTATAGTCATCAAAACAGCTTGGTACTGGTATAAAAATAGACACATAGACCAATGGAACAGAATAGAGAAACCAGAAATAAAGACAAATATTTACAGCCAGCTGAACTTCGACATAGCAAACAAAAACATAAAATGGAGAAAGGACACCCTATTCAAAAAATGGTGCTGGAATAATTGGCAAGCCACATGTAGAAGCATCAAAATGGATCCTCATCTCTTACCTTATACAAAAATCAACTCAAGATGGATCAAGGACTTAAATCAAGACCTGAAGCCATAAAAAATCTAGAAGATAATGTCATAAAAAACCCTTCTAGACACTGGCTTATGAAAAGGATTTGTGACCAAGAACCCAAAAGCAAATGCAATAAAAACAAAGATAAATAGATGAGACTTAATTAAACTAAAAAACTTCTGCACAGCAAAAGAAGCAATCAGCAGAGTAAACAGACAACCCACAGAGTGGGAGAAAATCCTCGCAATCTATACATCTGACAAAGGACTAGAATCTACAACAAACTCAAGCAAATCGGCAAGAAAAAAAAGAAACAATCCCGTCAAAAAGTGGGCTAACAACATGAATAGACAATTCTCAGAAGAAGGTATACAAATGGACGACAAACATGAAAAAATGCTCAGCATCGCTAATGATCAAAGAAATGCAAATCAAAACCACAATGTGTTACCACCTTACTTCCGCAAGAATGGCCATTATAAAAAAAAATGAAAACATAATAGATGTTGGCATGGATGTGGTGAAAAGGAACACTTTTACACTGTTGTGGAAATGTAAACTAGTACAACCACTGGAAAACACTATGGAGTTTCCTCAAAGAACTAAAAGTAGAACTACCATCCAGTAATCCCACTACTGGGTATCTACCCAGAGGAAAAGAAATCATTATGCAATAAAGATCCTTACACACGCATGTTTATAGCAGCACAATTTGCAATTGTAAAAGTATGGAAGCAGCCCAAATGCCCATCAATTAATGAGTGGAAAAAGAAATTGTGATTATATGTGTGTGTGTGTGTGTGTGTGTGTGTGTGTGTATATGTATGTGTGTGTGTGTGTGTGTATATATATGTGTGTATATATATATATATATATATCCTGGAATACTACTCAGCCATAAAAAGGAATGCAATAATGGCATTAGAGACCATTATTCTAGGTGAAGTAACCTAGGAATGGAAAAACAACCATTTTATGTTCTCACTTATAAGTGGAAGCTAAGCTATGATGATGCAAATGCATAAGAATGATACAATGGACTTTAGGGACTCAGGGGAAAGGATGGGAGGGAGGTGAGGAATAAAAGACCACATTGGGTACAGTATACAATGCTCGGGTGATAGGTACACCAAAATTTTAAAAATCACCACTAAAGAACTTATTCATGTAACCAAACACCACCTGTTTCTCAAAAACCTGTTGAAATAAAATAATAAAAATAAAAAGCAAAATAAATAAATAAAATGAGAAATGCTATCTCAAAAAAAAAAAAGAAAGTGAAAGGATGGAAAAAGACATCCCATGCATACGGTAACCAAAAATAAGAAGAAATAGCCATACTTATATCAGATAAAATGGACTTTAAGTCAAAAATTGTGAAAAAAAGATAAAAAGGTCATTACATAATAATTAAAAATTAATTAAACAAAAAGATAAGATAATTGTAAATATATTTGCATCCAAAACCAGGACACCAGATATAAAAGCATATATTATACCTGAAAGAGTTATACCTAAGAGATGTACTGCAATATGATAATAGTAGAGAATTTCAACACTCCACTTCCAACAATGGAAAGTTCATCTAGACAAAAAATTGACAAAGAAACATTAGACTTAATCTGCACTACAAACCAAAGGGACCTAAACAGAAATTTACAAAACATTCCATCCAACTGTTACAGACTACACATTCTTCTCAACTGCACATGGAACATTTTCCAAAATCATATTAAGCCCTAAAAAGAGTATTAACAAATTTAAGAAGATAGAAACCATATCAAGTAATTTTTCTGGCCACAATGGTATAAAACTAGAAATCAACAACAAGAAAAGCTTCAGAAACCTTAAGAGTACATGCAAATTAAATATGTCTCTAAACAACCAATAGGTCAAGAAGAAATTAAAAGGGAAATTTAAAATTTCATTTAGACAAACAAGAATAGAAACACATCATATCAAAACCTGTGGGATCTAGCAAAAGCAGTGCTAATAGAAAACTTTATTGCAATAAATGCCTATATCAGAAAAGAAAGATTTCTAATAAACAACCTAACAATGCACCTCAAGAAACTAAAACAACAAAAATAAACCAAACTCAAAGTTGCAACAGGGAAGAAAATTCTGAAAGATCAGAGCAAAAATAAATGAAATAGAGACTTAAAAATCCAAAAGATTAACAAAACAAAGAGTTGGTCTTTTGAAAATTAAAACAAAATCAACAAACCATTGGCTAGACTGAGAAAAAATGAGAGACGATTCTAATAAATAAAATCAGAGATTAAAAAAGGAGACATTACATCTGATACCACAAAAATAGAAAGAACCATAAGAAACTATTCTGAACAACTATATGCCAATGAATTTGATAACATAGAAGAAATGGATAAATTCCTGGACACACAATCTATCAATATTAAATTATGAATAAATCAAAAATCTGAACAAAGCAAAAATAAGTTAGGAAATTGAATCAGCAATAAAAGTCTTCCATAGAAGAGCCTAATACCTGATGGCTTCACTGAAGAACTCATACCAAGTCTCCTCACATTATTCGAGAAAATTAAAGAGGAAGGAGTACTTCCAGACTTATTATATGAGACCAGCATTTCCTGATTCCAAAACCAGGCAAAGACACACACACAAAAGAAAACTACAGACCAATATATCTGATGAACATAGATGCGAAATTCTCAACAAGAAACTAGCAAACTGAATGCAACAGCACATTAAAAAGACAATTTACTGTGATAAAATGGGATTCATGCGAAGTGTGCAAGGATGCTTTAACATATGTAAATCAACAAATGTAATACATCATGTTGACAGAAAGAAAGACAAAATCCATTTGATCATTTTGATAGGCTCAAGAAAAGCATTTGACATGATTCTACACATTTTCTTGATAAAAACTCTTGACAAATTAGGTATAGAAGGTATAGAAAATAATAAAGGCCATATAAGACATATCTACAGGTAACATTACACTGAATGGGAAAAGTTAAAAGCTTTTCCTCTAATATCAGGAACAACATAAGGATGCTCACTTTTATCACTTGTATTCAACATAGTACTAGAAGTTGTAGCCTGAGTCATTAGAAAGAGAAAGAAATAAAAGGCATTCGAATTGGAAAGGAGGAAGTCACATTATTGTTTCCAGATGGCATGATCTTATATTTAGAAAACCCTAAAAACTCCATCAAAAAACTGTTAGGTCTAACAAATTGATCTAAGAAACTTGCAAGATATAATATCAACATACAAAAATCAGCAGTGTGGGCCATATGTGGTGGCTCATACCTGTAACCTCAACACTTTGGGAGGCCATGGTGAGAGGACTGCTTGAGGCCAGGAGTTTGAGACCAGCATGAGCAACATAGTGAGACCCCCATCTCTCCACACACACACAAAATATTTTAAAGTTAGCCAGGTGTTGTATGCATCCGCAATCCTAGCTACCCAGGAGGCTGAGGTATGAGGATCACATGAGCCCAGGAGTTTGAGGTTACAGTGTGCTATGATCACACTACTGCACCCCAGCCTGGGCAACCGAGTGAGACTGTGTCTCTCTAAAATTAAAATAATAAACAAATAAATTTAAAAATAAAAAATAAAAATTAGTACTGTTTCTGTACACTAATTGTGAACTACCTGAAAAAAAAAATCAAGAAAACAATTTCACTTACAAAAGCTACAATTAAGTGTTGCCTAGGAATAAACTTAACCAAGACAATGAAAGATTCCTACACTGAAAACTGTAAAACTTTGATAAAAGAAATTGAAGAGAAAACAAATAAATCCTGCGTTCATGGTCCAGAAATTTAGCATTGTTAAAATGGCCATACTACCCAAGGTGATTTACAGATATAGTACAATCCCTACTAAAATAACAATGACATTCTTCACACACACAGAACAAAAGCAATCCTTAAATTAATATGGAAGCACACACGACCAGAAATAGCCAAAGTAATCCTGAACAAAATGTACAAAGTTGGAGGCATCATGTTACCTGACTCCAAAATGTATTACAAAGCTATAGTAAATTAAATATTAATAGCATGGTATTGGCATAAAAACAGAATAGATACGCCAATGGAAAAGAAAGGTGAGCCCAGAAATAAATTCATGAACCTAAAGACAGCTGATTTTTGATAAAGATACTAAGAACACGTGTTGGGGAAAGAGTCTTTAATAAATGGTACTGGGATAATTGGAGATCCACATGCAGAAGAACGAGGCTAGAACCCTACCTCTCAACATATTAAAAAAACTTAAAATGGATTAAAGACTTAAATTTGAAATCTGACGCTATAAAACTACTAGAAGGAAATAAGGGGATGCCTCATGACATTGTGCTAAGAAATGATTTTTTTAAATAAGATCTCAAAAGCACAGGCAACAAAAGCAAAAACAGACACATGAGATCAAACCAGAAAGCTTTTGCACAGCAAAGGAAACTATTAACAGAGTGAAGAGACCACCTACAGGATGAGAGAAAATATTTGCAAACTATACTATGACAAGGGGCTAATATCCAGAATATATATGAAACTTAACCTACCAATAAAACAAATAACTCAATTTCAAAAAGGGCAAAAGACCTTAATAGACATTTTTCAAATGAAGACATACAAATGGTCAATAGGTGTATGAAAAAATATTCAACATTACTAATCATCAGGGAAATGCAAATCAGACCACCATGGGATATCATCTTACCCCAGTTAGAGTGACTGTTATAAAGAAAACAAGTTTTGGCAAGGATGTGAAGGGCAGACAATATTTGTACACTATTGGTGGGATTGTAAACTAGTACAGTCATTATAGGAGAGAGTATGGAATTTCTTTAAAGAATGTCCGGCAATCCTACTATTGAGAATACGCACACACACACACACACACACACACACACACACACACGAAAGGAAATCAGTATGTCAAAGGGATGTTTGCACTCCTGTTTGTTGTTGTAACAGTATTTACAATAGCCAAGATATGGAATTAACTTAAGTGTCCAACAATGAATAAATAGATAAAGAAAATATGGCATATATACACAATTTAACACTATTCAGTCATAAAAAATAATAAAAATGAAATCCTGTTATTTGTGACAATACGGGTGGGTCTGGAGAATATTATGTTATGTGAAATAGGCCAGACATAGAAAAACATACAGCATAAGATCTCCCTCATATATAGAATCTGAAAGAAAAAAGTTGGAAGAGATGATGAGAAGTTGATTAACATGTACAAAGTTACAATTAGATAGAAGGAATAAAGTCCAGTGTTCTATTGCCCAGTAGGGGTGACTGTGGTTAACAATAAAATATTGTACCTTGCAAAATGGCTAGAATAAGTCATTTGAATGTTCTCACCACAAAGAAATAATAAATATAAGAGGTGATGAATACACTAAATGCACTGATTGGATCATTGTACAACATAGGTATGTATCAAAACATCAAATTATACCCCATAAATATGTATAATTAAATGTTGCTGTTAAAAATAAAAAAAATTACTCTAGTTCTACCACATGTTCTAAATATTCTCAAAAGCACCAACTAGAACAGTACCTGACACAAAACATAAGTTCAAGAAATGCAAGTTGGATAAATAAATAAAATCCAATTTGTTAGTCACGTTTTCAATTCTTCTATATTTAACCATTTTGATCTGCTTCATCTATGTGATGGTGGATTTAAAAATTTTTCTGTATATGCCTATCAATTTTACAAAATACAGTTTGATACTTTAGATGATTATGAGTTTAAAAGTGTTTTATCTTCTTGGAGAATTAAACCTTTTATTATGAGACAGTGATGCTATCAATCTGTGATGCTATCAATCTGTGATGCTGATTTTATCTTAAAGTTTATTTTTACTTAATATAACTACTCTAGCTTTATTTTTATTAGTTTTTTTAACTGATATAGTTTCTCTTTATTTTTTTCTTTAAACTTTTTTTTATTATACTTTAAGTGGTGGGATACATGTGCAGAATGTGCAGGTTTGTTACATAGGTATACACATGCCATGGTGGTTTGCTACACCAATCAACCTGTATCTACATTAGGTATTTCTCTTAATGCTATCCCTCTCCTAGCCCCCTACCTCCTGAAAGGCCCCTGTGTGTGATGTTCCCCTCCCTATGTTCATGTGTTCTCATTGTTCAACTCCCACTTATGAGTGAGAACATGTAGTGTTTGGTTTTCTGTTTCTGCGTTAGTTTGCAGAGAATGATGGTTTCCAGCTTCAACCATGTTCCTGCAAAGGACATTAACTCATCCTTTCTGATGGCTGCATAGTATTCCATGGTGTATATGTGCCACATTTTCTTTATTCAGTCTATCATTGATGGGCATTTGGGTTGGTTCCAAGTCTGCTATTGTGAATAGTGCTGAGATAAACATACGTGTGCATGTGTCTTTATAGTAGAATGATTTAAAATCCTTTGGGTATATACCCAGTAATGGGATTGCTGGTCAAATGGTATTTCTGGTTCTAAATCCTTGAGGAATTGCCACACTGTCTTCCACAATGGTTGAACTAATTTACAGTGCCAGCAACAGTGTAAAAGTGTTCCTATTTCTCCACATCCTGTCCAGCATCTGTTGTTTCCCAACTTTTTCTTCTTTCTTTCTTTTTTTTTTTTTTTTTTTTTGATACGTAGTCTTGCTCTGTTGCCCAGGCTGGAGTGCAGTGGCACAATCTCGGCTCACTGCAACCTTTGCCTCCTGGGTTCGCGCCATTCTCCTGCTTCAGCCTCAGCCTCCCAAGTAGCTGGGACTACAGGCGCCCACCACCACGCCTGGTTAATTTTTTGTATTTTTAGTAGAGACAAGGTTTCACCATGTTAGCCAGGATAGTCTCGATCTCCTGACCTCATGATCTGCCTGCCTTGGTCCCCCAAAGTGCTAGGATTACAGGCATGAGGCACCCCGCCCAGCCTTTCCTGACTTTTTAATGATCACCATTCTAACAGGCGTGACAGTATCTCGTTGTGGTTTTGATTTGCATTTTTCTAATGACCAGTGATGATGAGCTTTTTTTCATGTGTTTGTTGGCTGCATATATGTCTTCTTTTGAGAAGCGTCTGTTCACATCCTTCACCCACTTTTTCATGGGGTTGTTTTTTTTTCTTTCTTTCTTTTTTTTTTTGTAAATTTAGTTAAGTTCCTTGTAGATTCTGGACATTAGCCTTTTGTCAGAAGGATAGATTGCAAAAATTTTCTCCCATTGTGTAGGTTGCCTGTTCACTCTGATGATAGTTTCTTATGCTGTGCAGAAGCTGTTTAGTTTAATTAGATCCCATTTGTCAATTTTGACTTTTTTGCCATTGTTTTTGGTGTGTTAGTCATGAAGTCTTTGCCCATGCCTGTCCTGAATGGTATTGCCTAGATTTTCTTCTAGGGTTTTTATGGTTTTAAGTCTTACATGTAAGTCTTTAATCCATCTTGAGTTAATTTTTGTATCAGGTGTAAGGAAGGGGTCCAGTTTCAGTTTTCTGCATATGGGTAGCCAGTTTTCCCAACACCATTTATTAAATAGGGAATTCTTTCACCATTGCTTGTTTTTGTCAGGTTTGTCAAAGATCAAATGGTTATAGATGTGTGGCATTATTTCTGAGGCCTCTGTTCTGTTTCACTGTTCTGTATATCTGTTTTGGTACCAGTACCATGCTGTTTTGTTTACTGTAGCCGTGTAGTATAGTATAGCGATGCCTCTAGCTTTGTTCTTTTTGCTTAGGATGGTCTTGGCTATACGGGCTCTTTTTGGTTCCATATGAAATTTAAAGTAGATTTTTCTAATTCTGTGAAGAATGTCAGTGGTAGTTTGATGGGGACAGCATTGAATCTATGAATTACTTTGGGCAGTATGGTCATTTTCCTGATATTTATTCTTTCTATCCACGAGCATAGGATGTTTTTCCATTTGTTTGTGTCCTCTCTTATTTACTTGAGCAGTGGTTTACCACTAGCCAGGCTAATGAAGCAGAAAAGCAAGAAGAATCAGATAGACGCAATAAAAAATGACAAAGGGGATATCACCACCAATCCCACAGAAATACAAACTACCGTCAGAGAATACTATAAATACTTCTATGTAAATAAAGTAGAAAATCTAGAAAAAATAGATAGATTCCTGGACACATACACCCGCCCAAGACTAAAACAGGAAGAAGTCGAATCCCTGAATAAACCAATAATAAGTTCTGAAATTGAGGCAATAATTAATAGCCTACCAACCAAAAAAAGCCCAGGACCAGACGAATTCACAGCCAAATTCTACCAGAGGTACAAAGAGGAGCTGGTACCATTCCTTCTGAAACTATTCCAAACAACAGAAAAAGTGGGACTCCTCCCTAACTCACTTTATGAGCTCAGCATCATCCTGATACTAAAGCCTGGCAGAGACACAATGACAAAAAACCTTTCAGCCAAATATCCCTGATGAACACCAATGAGAAAATCCTGAATAAAATACTGGCAAACTGAATCCAGCAGGACATCAAAAAGCTTATCCACCACGTTCAAGTCGGCTTCATCCCTGGGATGCAAGGCTGGTTCAACATATGCAAATGAATAAACATAATCCATCACATAAACAGAACCAATGACAAAAAACACATGATTATCTCAGTAGATGCAGAAAAGGCCTTCATTAAAATTCAACACCCCTTCTTGCTAAAAGCTCTCAATAAACTAGTTATTGATGGAACATATCTCAAAATAATAAGAGCCATTTATGGCAAACCCACAGCCAATATCATACTGAATGGGCAAAAGCTGGAAGCATTCTCTCTGAAAACCAGCACAAGACAAGGATGTCCTCCCTCACCACTCGTATTCCACAAAGTATTGGAAGTTCTGGCCAGGGCAATCAGGCAAGAGAAAGAAATAAAGGGTATTCAAATAGGAAGATAGGAAGTCAAATTGTCTCTGTTTGCAGATGACATGATCCTATATCTAGAAGACCCCATCGTCTCAGCCCCAAATCTCCTTATCTGATAAGCCACTTCAGCAAAGTCTCAGGATACAACATCAATGTGCAAAAATCACAAGCATTCCTATACATCAGTAATAGACAAACAGAGTCAAATCATGAGTGAACTCCCATTCACAATTGCTACAAAGAGAATAAAATACTAGGAATACAATTTATGAGGGATGTGAAGGACCTTTTCTTTCAATGTTTTATGCCCTTATTTTTATTAGTGACTCTTGTAAAAGAGTATAGTAAGATTAACAATACAGTTTGGCATCTTTCTGTAACATGACACTTGTTACAATCACTAATGTATTAGTCTTCATTATCATACTTTGTACTTTCAGTGTGTCTCACTTTTGCCACACTTCTTTCTCTTTTCTTCCCTGACTTTAATTTTATATATTGCATTTACATGTTTGTTTACTATTCTCATTTGCCCTCCATCTACTGGTTTAGAAGGTAAACATTTATTTCTATTCAATTAGAACTCTCCAACTCAACTCTCAAAATTGTAATGTACGTATTTAATACAGCAAACTTGGAATCAATCAATAGCTTAACCAATCTACTCACACTCACAAACAATACTACAAAGACTTTAGAACACTTGGTCTAAGATCAACCCATAGCAACTTGCATTATTATAGTTTATATTTTGGCTCTGCCCTCATTTTATTTTATTATTGTTATTTTTTATCTTGAGACAAAGTCTCACTCTTTAGCCCAAGCTGGAGTGCAGTGGCACTATCTAGGCTTACTGCAATCTCCGCCTCCCTGATTCCAGCAATTCTCATGCCTCAGCCTCCTGAGTAGCTGGGATTACAGAAATGCATGACCACACCCGACCATTTCTTGCATTTTTGGTAGAGATGGGTTTTCACCATGTTGGCCAGGCAAGTTGCCCACCTCTGGCCTCCCAAAGTGCTGGATTGCAGGCATGAGCCACTGCGCCCTGCCCTCATTTTAAACTTCATAAAATAATTGTTGTTCTTCTATAAAGACTTTATTTATAGAAATAGCAAATATTTTCTTCTTTGTTTTTCTCATCATTATTTATTGGATCTCAGATTTTCCGTCTGGAGACAGTTTCCTTCATTCTGCTATGGCGCATGTACTTTGTAAGTCCTTTTAATGGAAGTTGGTTTGGGATAAATTTTATTCATTGCATCTATCTGTGAAGTCCTTATTGAAACTTTTCTCTTGTTATGTAATTTTGTTAGGTACACCCTTCTGTTTAACATCTATTTTCCTTTAGCACTTAGAAAATATTAATCATCATTCTTCTGACTTTTGTTCTTGCAGCTGCTAAATTGGCTGTTGGTCTATTTGTAATTTATTTGTAATTATCTGCCTTTTCTTTCTGATCGATTTTTAAAATAGTCTTTGTTATGTGTCTAGGCATGGTTTTCTTTTATTTATTGTATTGACATCCACTGGGCTTTCTGTCTTTTATCACTCTTATAAAGTATTATGCCATATTTTTCAAATATTGCCTCTTTTTGATGTAATAGTCTCCCTGACACTCAGAGTTTGCATATATCAGGTCTTCTCGCTGTGTGTTTCATGGCTTGTAATAACACTTCCATATTTTCTATTATACCATCTACCTGGTCTTCATTCTGTGTAACCTCTGCAAATATGTGTTCTCGTTTATCAAAGCTTTTTAAACTGCCTTTAAAAAGATATTTTTCACCCATCACATGAGAGATTAAATCTCTTTTAAATCTGCTTAATAATATGCCTGTTGAATTGTTAATTATCACATTTTATGTATCTAAAAGCTCTATTTGAGTTTTTTTAAATAGTCCCTTTTTCTTTAAACACACATTTAGTATTTTCTTTTATGGCCTTAAGCATAGTATGTATTTTATATACAGTATGTTGTCTATAAGACTTATTGCTTCTCAGATAATTTTACTATTTTCAGTCTGAGTTGCTCTCATTTTGGGTTTTACTGTTTGTAGACTCTTAATATGGCATTTTCCCCCTTATTTTGTGTGTGTGTGTGTGTGTGTGTGTGTGTGCATGTACTCATTTTCTGAGAATCTTGAAGGAAATATTAGAGGCCTGTGTTTAAAGTGCCTAACTCAAGATAATTTGCTTTCTTTCTCTTCATCATATATGAGCATTAGCAATGCCAGACCACTTTATATTTTCATTTTTCAAATCCCATAGAGGTTGGTCTTGTGATTAGAAATTTTTGATAGATAAAAAAATACTTAACTTAATGATATAGCTGAAACAAGTTAGTATGCAACCCTCTCTTAGAGCACATATATTTTCCCCAAAGTTTACCAAGAGATTTTAGTAGCTTGAAGCTTCTGGCTTTATTTCATGTATTTCTGATCTCCTTTCATCTTATTTAAACCCAGGCTTTGTCTGCTGTTCCCTATATTTGAACGTTCAGCTAAAATCCTGGCTCTACCTAATAACAGTTTATCAGATTAAATTCTAAATTCAGGGTTTGCCAATCCCTACGAACCTAAATTTTGGTTTTGAGTTGTGTTCTTTATTGCCAGATTGTTCAGCCATGCTTTATTTATTTTTTTTTAATTTTACAAACATCATCCAGAATTTTTGTGCTCTGAATCAGGAAGAATTTCGCTAAACATCAAATTTGCAATATTATTACACATAAATGTTCTGTATTGAGATTTTACTTCAGCAGTTATTTTTTTATTTCTAAATTTTCCATTTGATTCCTTTACACAAGCATTTGCTCTTGTTTCTTAATTCCTTTTTTTTTCTTTTTTTAAATTATACTTTAAGTTCTAGGGTACATGTGCACAACGTGCAGCTTTGTTACGTGTGTATACATGTGCCATGTTGGCGTGCTGCACCCATTAACTCATCATTTACATTAGGTATATCTCCTAATGCTATCCCTCCCCACCACAACCCCACAACAGGCCCCAGTGTGCGATATTCCCCACCCTGTGTCCAAGTGTTCTCATTGTTCAATTCTCACCTATGAGTGAGAACATCAAGTGTTTGGTTTTCTGTCCTTGCGATAGTTTGCTCAGAATGATGGTATCCAGCTTCATCCATGTCCCTACAAAGGACATGAACTCATCCTTTTTTGTGGCTGCATAGTATTCCATCGTATATATGTGCCACATTTTCTTAATTCACTCTGTCATTGATGGACATTTGGGTTGTTTCCAAGTCTTTGCTATTGTGAATAGTGCCGCAATAAACATACATGTGCAGTGTCTTTACAGCAGCATGATTTATACTCCTTTGGGTATATACCCAGTAATGGGATGGCTGGGTCAAATGATCTTAATTCTTTATACTCGTTTTGAATTTGTATTATATCCTCTATCTCTTTGAAAACAGCAAATATACTCATTTTAAAGGTACTTCTTCATTATTTTTTGTGTGTGTGTAGTTTCTTCAGACTGTTGGGATTGGTGAAATTAAAAAAAAACTCGAAAGTGTAAGATAGTAAAAATGTACCTTGTTTTGCAATCTCCATCAGAGTTGGCTGACCTTGAAATATGCAAACAATTTTGGACAGTTAAAAAAAAAAAGATATGCAAAATGTAATCCTGAAATTTCCTTAATTATATCAAAAGAAAAAAAAGAAAAAAGATTTCAAAGAAAAACTAACATATCCCATAGTAATTATGTTATAGACAAATGCAAATTGAGCTCCTAGGACTCTGTCACCTACTCTAAGCTTGCCTACAATGCATTCATACAATCTATACATCCTACAATCCATCCATATCTCTTCCTATTATTAGAGGGCTGTATGAGCTATTACAGGGTATTCTGTGGGCAGAACCATCCCAGAGTCATACTGTGCCTCACTTTTGTTCTTGATGAGCTCTCAGTGGGTTAGTACTAGTGAAGAAAAACCAGATTCTGAAAGTAGCGAGGCAGAAGTGATCTGGTAGCTTCTGCTAATGAGAAGCTACTCAGGTTAATGATGTCTGTAGAGTGCTAGAGACGTCAAAATATCCATAATCAAACTAAAGTGGGTGACACTGTGACTTCTCCTCTTTGGTGGTCTCTTTCTGGTCAATGTATCCTTTGGCAATACTTTAGAGAATTTACTGCTGCAAACATTTTTTTTTATAGATATTGTATGTGGCCAAGTGCATTATTTCACCCTTCTGTGCCCACCTTTTATACACTTCCTCAAACTCACTAGGAAAGAGAATGGTGTCTGACTATCTATTAGCTAGTTGTACTTTAACTTACTTGCTTTTAGAATAAAAAATTTAGGATGTTCAATGCACCTGTCTGCCACATTTGTTCTGGTTTACATCTCAGTATGTTCTGTTTTTTTTTTCAAACTTGTAGCTATGGAAACATCGTTTTTCTTGCTTTTCAATGCAATAGTTGAGCATAATGTTTCCTCTTATGCAGTGACATTTAGTGGTATTAGATGGTGGAATGAACTCGAATTCTGAATGAAGGCTCAGACAACTGTTACAGTTCCTGAAAGTACCTGGAACGGCTAATCATCATGATAAATGGCCCACTGTGAGCTGGTGGAAGAAGTACGATGAATTATCACTAGCTGCTTTTGAATCACAATTGCATTTTGTAATGTTAACAGATACCTGACCAAATGCCAAAATGAAAAAAATTAGAATGAAGAGGCTGTTATGCTGAAATCTTGCGTTATCTTGATTTCATTTACAATGCACACAATGTGCCAAGATAAATTTATTTTGAATCTTCCCCAATTGCAAATCCTTCTATATATTTTCTTTCTCTGAAACAATGTGGCATGAGTATCAATAGCCCATGAAAAGATTTTTAAAAGATTTATGAATAGGGAGGATTTTAAAAAAAATTTATACTTCAAGTGCACCATTGATGAATAACTCAGATAGAATATAGTAGTACCTCAGGATACATTTAGTCTTGACAATAATTTTTGAAGCGGAAATGTTATTTTCAATGTATAGATGAGGAAACTTTGGTTCAGAAACGCTTAAATAATTCACATAAAAGCAGTACAATATGTGTTTTTGGATACAATGTAAGTATTCAGTATATATTATATATTAATCTCTATTCTTTCCAATCAGCTCCTCAGGTGGGAGGTTCTATTTAGTTCTATCATGTGTTTTCAGACAGAATAGTTGAATTATGTAGCTGTCATTTGGGAGACTGTTCTTGCAGAAAACATAACTAGATCCTCTTTGGGGCCTCCTTATATTCTCTTTCATTTTTTTGGCCTTGTGGACAGGTTTCTAGTCTCAGAGTTATTATTTTATGACCAAATCTATTTGAGTACAAGTAAAAGAAAAAACGAAGTGAAAAAAATGTTAATCCTTTTAAAAATCCAGGAACGCACATGGATATGAGGAGACCCTTTCAAGATCTCATTTAAAATTGCTTTTAGTTGTTTTCAAAACTTGCTGAATATCAGAATCACTTATATGTGAAATGCTGTCATCCAAACCCCCACCGTCTGCTGGAGGAGTGAGAGGAAAGCCCAGTGGGTGGAAGCAGTCCAGGGCCCGAGTTAGACAGCCCAGGATACGTTCCAACTGTACATTAATTAGCGCTTAAAGCCTAAATTTCTTCATCTGGATAAAGGGGTTAATAGAATTGTATGATCCCTGTGTGAGGTTTAAATGGAACAATATCTGAAAGATCTTAGAACTGTGCCAGGCACAGAGAAAGTTCTAAATAAAACTTAATTCTTGATATTCTGTACCTTTTTAAAAATCACAAGGCCAAGAATATGAGAGAGCCATCGTTCTCTCTTACGTGTAGTTGAAATTTGGCTTTTAGCTTAGCTAGTTGCTGCAATAAGGCAGGGTTGCTTTCAACAGAACTATCAATCTAGTAAAGCAGGAGAGACAACTACACACACACACACACACACACACACTCACAATGTCATATACAGACACTCACGCACATGCGCATGCACATATACTCCCAGAAAGAAAATGGTAAGTTTAATACCAAAATTGTCAGCAATTTTATAAGTAATATACTCCATACTACACTTAAAGGACACAGATTGGTAGACAGGATAAGAGCCTTAGAAGGATAGAACCATGTGGTTTAGGGGCAGATAAAAGATCCTGAATAAATAGTTCTGTTCCTCTATATATAATACCATTGTTCCCATAATAATTGTTAATAAGTCAATAAGCAAAAACACATCTACATATCTACATATCTACATATCTATATTCTGAATTATCTGGTAAATATGGTGAAGTACTTGTTAATTGACTTTGGATATTTTATATCTAAACCATTTTATTTTTAATATTTGTATTTTCAGAGAGATTTATAAAACTGAGGTATCTAGGCTGATATGCATTGAATGGGCTAGGTGTCCCAACAATCTCATGACGGCACTGTAGGATAAAAGCACTTACATTTATATAGGACCCTCACTTAATAGATATTTATATTTTATCCTAGGACTGAGTGTAATTAGGTCAAGCATCAGACATTTACAGTTTTCAAAATCTTCAAACACCACATCTTTTTCTGTTGTTTCTTTTTTATCATCTAATTAAATTCATGCATTTAAGTAATCAAGCCTCTGAATGTCTAACCTCAATGTTCACAGGTAGAGGTCTAGAGAGCAGTTGTTGCTGAGTATGTCAAAAACAGATATAGTTTGATGTATTTAAAAATACCTCTGTGCACACATTATGTACCTGTGAACAAAAGTCTGTGGGTAGCAGTTGTTTCAACTCCTACATCTTTGTAATCTTGAATCATACTTTTCACTTTTAAACACTTGACTCTAGTGAGACACTGCATGCCATTTCTTTGAAGGTGAAATATCAGGATAAGAAAAAATATATATATTTAAAGTCACATGGAAGTGCAAATATTTTCTGTGTGAGGTAATAATGCAAATTAACTTGTCAAGTTTTACATCAAATAATCTTTAAAGTGTTGTTTTGTAGGGTGGCTACAAATGTCTAAAGCCTCAAATGTCCCTCTGGCCTAACATTTTTCCAACTTTAGTGTGTATGAGAATTACAGTAAGACAGTGTTCATGATGAAGGTTCTGTAGCTTCCTCTTTAAACTTTGATTTGGTAGACTTCCTCTGGAGTAAGGAAATTAGTATGTTTACCAGTTGTCTCAAGTGATTCTGATGCATGGAGCTGTTGACTGATAACTACCCTCTGAGAAGCTCTGAGTTAGCCCTGTCAGGATGTGTTGCGCCAGTATTAGAAGGCCATTTACTCATTTTAATCTCAGAATTGAAGAACTTAAGCACCCAGGTTACTCTCTCATATCATCTGGTTAGTTTAGGCAAAATTCCCATTCTTTCTGAAGAAAAGATGAGCAGAAGCAATACAAACCTAAGAAAGGCAAAAACCTAAATTCAGTCTTTAAAACTCCTTTCTGCATCTGCAAAGCACACAAATAGGAAATCAGTAGGGAATTGGCATTGGAAGTAAAGTTCTACAAGCAATAATGATCCTTCAGTGAAATAACTTTTAGTTAGTTTTTGCTTTACTGATTCTGAGAGTCTAATTTTAGATTAAGTAGCTATGTCAATAGTTCTCAAACTTTAGCATCTAGACTCATTTAGAATTGTTAAAAAACATAAATTGCTGGGACGCAAAGTTTCTGATCAATAGATTTGAGATGGTGGTCAAAATTTGAACTTCTAAAAATTTCCTAATGATGCTATTGGTGCTGATCAGGGACCATGATAAGAGCAATTTAGTTATACTAAGCAGAAGCCATTGTTTTGGACATTTATCTATTTTTGGACTATATTTTTTAGAGCTATTTTTTTCCCAGCAATCTCAAGGCAACTTCAGCAATGTCTTATTTTTCTCTCAAATTGAAACTATTGAACACATACAGACTGAAAATGAAACTAGGATATAACCTATAATAAGTGAAGCAATTTGGTTTAAGTATAAAAGCTTTTTGCAGCTTTTGGAAGTTAAGAAGTTGTATTCTGAAATTCAATGAAACAAAAAATTAGAGGACTGTAACTTCACGGTACTATAACACTTATAACTCACTGGCAAGCTTGCTGAAGTTTCAGGGGTTGCAAGGAAGGGGCAAGACAGCAGTGGTGAGGTCGAGGAAGAAGCTGGAAGTAACTAACCTGACTCTGGCCCTCTCAAAGAGAACCAGATATTGCAAAACTCACTGGGGGTAATAGACACATGAGGAGATGATTTTTTTGTCATCAAGATTTCTTATTATTCCATGAGTCTTCACATCTCAGCCCTCAGTGAGGGCATTTGGTTTACTGGCTCTAAGAAGGAATGATGCAGCAGGAAAAAAGCATTCAGTGTGTGGCAGGTATAACAGAATTGGAAGGATAATCAGAGCTAGCTTGTTTTGTTTTGTTTAGCAGTCATTCAGTTCTCAGAACACGTGTAGCAAAAGAAATGTTGGTGTGGTTTTCAGAATGAATACAGCAGAGATGGTGCTACAAAAAAGTCTAATGAATTTCAGAGTGGAATGTGTGTAGTGGAAGGTTTTCTTCTGCAGATTTAGCTTGGGGTCTAGCATGGCACAGGGAATATGCAGGCCTGAAATACCCTTACAGATAGGATGAACAAGGAACAGCTGCCATTTATACAGACTGATGGTTGGAGACTAGATGACAAGGAAAAGACCTTACTTGATGCCAATGAATGCAAATGACCACTGGACCCAGGACTAAATGCATTCAACACCAACACATAGCTTTCCTGCGGCACTCGCAAAGGCCCTTAAAACAAATATATAATTAAAGGAGGGGCAAGAAGGCAGTGAGTTTCTAAATTGACTGAGATTTGCTTCTTGTCAACAATTTTACAAGGAGATCAAAAAATACAAATAAACTCAGATGTAGAAAAAGAAAAGAAACTGCACTTCTTGCACACTTAACTTTGTGACCTGACATTTGTATCTGCTCTGTGAAGGGAGGAAAACAATTCTCTCTAGCATGTATGAAATTTCTGGTAGTAACCAAATTTGCATATCAGAAAGGGTTGTATTCAGTGGTGGTTTAAGAGTCAGCTTAAAATAGGAATATGAAGCTTTAGGGGTGAAGGGATGACAAAACTAAGAACTGTGACCACCTGCATCAACATGACATAGCTATTAGGACTAAGAATGAGTCCATTCTGTAAACCAATAAACACTTTTACTTTTGTTTCAGTTAATTCCTGAAAATAAAATTTATTTGAGAAAACCATCCAGTTACCAGGACAACAGCTCACCTACCAAACAGGAGTTCACATTACATGACTTTATTCGAGACACTTGCCTCACTATTTGCATTAATCTATAACGTCACTATCTATTCTCAATTCCAGTGTTTCCCAAATTGAGTCTCATTAACTCTCTTGATCTCAGATTCTAAAACCTCACATATTCTCCACTGACTACCCTCTCCTGAGACATTGCCAAGATTCTGCCAAGGTGGTATTATGGCTAATTGCAGTGTGTTCTGATAAAACTAGCTTTGCTTTATTAACAGGTTTTCTGGTGACATTTTTGGGCATTCGAGAGAAGAATATTTGTATTTATTTATACAGCCATTCACTTAATAAGCCCTTATTGAATAGTTACTATATACTAGGCAGTTTGCTAAATATTAGAGATTCAGAAATGAAAAGAAAAGGCAAAAAAAAAAAAGACTCAGTTTCTGAATTCAGTGTCTATAGAGAGAAACAAAAAATACATAGAACAAGTAAATAGAATTTAATACTAAAGATTGACTAGATATGAGTTACTCACAGAGTGGTTTGGGGACACATGCAGAGACTTCTTACTCCCATTGAAGTTTAGAGAATTAAGGAGACTTAATTTAGATTAAGTTAACCAGGCTAAAAGGAAGGCACACAGAAAAAGCACAGAAGGGAGAAATATGTGTGGAAGAGCATGATGCATTTGAGGACTCCTAAGTAGATCAGATGGACTGGAGATCTGGAGGAAGTTAAGTGGCAAGAGAAGAAGCAAGAGAAATAGGATGGGCAGGGGTGGGAGGCGTGGCATGGGGATCCTGAAAAAACTTGAATGCCACACTGAAGAGTGAGAATTTAATTTACAAAGGGAAAGAGAAAGTGATGAATTTCAAGCAGGGGAGACTTGTCTTTAATTAGCACTGTAGGAATGTAATTCGGTGGTAGCAGTAGAAGAATGGATAGGACGCCGATGAGTTTGAGGCAGGTAATGCCGAGTTACATTTGTTCTCTTTGAGAAACAATGCAGGTGTTAGCTGAGCTAGTATAACAGAGATGAAGGAAAGGGGAGTGGGAAATTTTAAGGGCAGAAAACCAGCAAGAATCAGTGACTGAATGTAAAGGCTTTGTTAGTGTGTGGGGGCAGATCAAGGGACAATAAACTTGTGAGGTCTGATTTTACTTATAAACATTTAAACTTCTAGTGAAAATTTAGAGCAAAAAGCCCAAACCAAGGAGGAAGAAAAATATCAGATTATGGTGGGTGAGCAGCTGTGCTGCAGTGATTATGAGGCCCACACACTACAATTGTTTCATAGGGCCTGGAAAATACCCTGCCTGGTGAAGTGTAGACAACTCGGAAAGTGTCTCTTGAGCGCATGTTGTCAACTGAATAGTTATTATCCTTATTCAGCATTTGTTTTCCTAAATCAATCTCAGCTTGTTTAACCGAGGCATTAAAAATAAATACAGACACACATACACATAATCCAAAATAATTTGTATCTTAAAAATTGGAGATATATACATTGCAAAAGAAAACTATATCTTGTGTTTTAGCTGGGTAGACGAAGGGGAAAATAATTACTCAGAACAAATTACTGGGTGTTTTCTTTAGAAGACACAAAATAAAATAACCTCCTCAACGCCACCCAAATAGTCAGTCTTTTTGTAAAGTTAAACTACAGAAAAAGATTTTTCAGCTGCATTTTTATAGTGTGATTGCCGTATTTACAATTTTCTCTCTCCCATGAAATTGAGCATATGCTCTGTTATGTTCCATGCCTCCCAGATGAACAAGGAGTATGACTGGTAGTAAATGTAAGTGGAGATTTGTTCTTAAGTTTTTATAGAAATAGAAATAAGAAAAAAAATGCTAACCTCTGAAACTGAAGGCTGTTTGGTAGTTATTCTTGAACAAATAATATCAAAGAGTTTATGGAAACTTCCAAATTGCGTTATTTTGAATTATGAAAATGCAGCCCTTTGGAGCTGCATTTGGAAACCAAGGCACGTCAAAAATTTGATATATGTTATATATCAAGTTCCATCATTTGGAAGCCCCAATAAAGTAGGATTTATACATCTAAAACTTGTCTTTATAGTAAATCCTGGCATTTGTGACAATAAGAATAAACTTGGAAGACATACTAAACGAAATAAACCCAACACAGAAAGACAAATACTGCATGATGTCATTTATATGTGGAATCTAAAATAGTCCAACTCAGAAACAGTAGAATCGTGGTTACCAGGGGCTGAGGCTTAAGGGAAAAGGGAAGATGTTGGTCAAACAGTACAAACTATCAGTTATGCCAAATGAATAAATTCTGGAGATCAAATGTACAGCATGATACATTTACATTATTAACCATAGTTAATAATATATAGCTTAAATTTGCTGAAAATATATCTTAAATATTCTCACCACACAAACACACACACACACAGACACACACACACACAATAACTATCTGGGGATAAATGTGCTAATTAGCTTGATTGCAGTAATTATTTCAAATGTACATGCATATCAAATTACCTCATTGTATACCTTAAATAGATATAATTTTAATTTGTCAACTATACCTCAGTAAAGCTGGAAAAATACTCTATTCTTTTCTTTTCTTTTTTTTTTTTTTTTTTGAGAAGGAGTCTCGGTCTACCACCCAGGTGGGAGTGCAGTGGCACAGTCTCGGCTCACTGCAAGCTCCGCCTCCCAGGTTCACACCATTCTCCTGCCTCAGTAGCTGGTACTACAGGCGCCCGCCACCACGCCCGGCTAATTTTTTGTATTTTTAGTAGAGATGGGGGTTTCACCATGTTAGCCAGGATGGTCTCCATCTCCTGACCTCGTGATCAGCCCGCCTCGGCCTCCCAAAGTGCTGGGATTACAGGCGTGAGCCACTGCGCCCAGCCAAAACTCTCTATATTCTATATGAATGTATCTATCATATTGGTGTTCAAAGGAACTTTAGATCAGTATGAATTTTGCAAACTTAAAGAGACAGTTAAAGTGTATAGGATCTTCTCTTGCAAGTAAGACAGGATTTATTGTTATTTAATCCAAATGTATGAAATTAGACATGGAACAGTGGATTTCTTGTAATCTTTATATATTATCTAATATTGTTATGTATGCTTATATACTCTTATTTCCTTTAAAAAGAGTAATGCGGTAAATGCATCAAACTGGAAGAATTTTGTCAAAATATATATATATATATATAATATGGATAATGTTGTTTATTAATAAAATTACAAATATCAAATATCATGGTCTGAATGAATCGCATACACAAATATGAGTTATTCTCTTAGAATTGTTGATATTTTTAAAATTTTCTAATACTCTTGGAACTTTACTATCACTTAATATTATTTAAAATGAATATGGGGTTGTTGAAACATTAATGTTAGAAGACTTAAGCCTACTTCCTATGCCATGGTGAAAGATCATCCGCATGTGGCATAACCATGAGATGCATACTATAACCGCAGCCTCCACAATGTTATTGCCTTCTATTTCTTCCTTCAAAATAGCATTAGCCTTTAGTATCCATATGTTTCTGCTAGGTTAGACATGGAACTGGGGGAGGAGTAACATGGTCTAAGTTCTAGTCTCATCCGTACTACACCTCATGATCCTGAATATCTTGGGCAAATCTTTTGGCTTCTTTAAATTTCATGGTTTTTGGCCATGAAAAGATAACATTGCTTAGATAATATTTAGCTCCTTTTTAGCTTTAACCACCAAAGTTTCCATGATCCCAGGCCTCTCTTCATGGTCTTCTATTCTGGTTCACTTGAGTTATCTACTTACAACCTTTGTATTGCTACTTAGCTGCAATTTTTAAAAACAAAAACAAATAAGCACTAGCTTCTATAATTAAGATTTCTCAACAGTTTCTATAATGCATTTGATAAATTTGAAAGGTTGTGGAAAACTGCAGGTTCTGTCATTACACACACATCGAAGGAAAACCCTGTGAAATAATGAGGACCCATGGAAACAATGGGCTAGTGTGAGCACACACGTGTGTGCGTTCTGGGTGCTAAGAGAGCCGTATGGCTAGCAGGCTGTATGGAGTCATAATATTGACATCTTGCTGCTTTATGGCCTTGTTTTCAATTTCTAGCCCCTGTCCTCTGAACAGCATGATGTGCAACAGAAGCTCGAAGCACACAGGTGACATTGCCATTGTGTCCATGCTGCACATGCATGCAGAAAGCCAGTAAAGGGGCCAGCCTGCCATATATTAACGGCCTACACTCTAGCTTAAGTAGGTCAGAGGAATATGGTGCAGAATGGGCTATGAGAAAATTTAGAATAGTAGGCTCCTTTCTTGCCTCTACCCAGTGGGTGAAATTCAGAGAATTAACTTAGTGAGTTACAACAATCCCTCTTGTTTTCCTGCTTGCTGCCTTTTCTACCCTACCCCTGGCTGTCACTGAAATAGCCATTGAACTTGGTGTTCTTCTCAGGTGTGAAAATTGCTCTACAAAAAGATGCCTTGCTCTGACAAACTGCTTAGAGTTTCACACACACCCAAACACTTCTTCTCATCTATTGCTATAAATAGGAAGATTGCAGTTTTATGTCAAATACATTGTGAATTTATTTGCAATTGTTTCAAATCATACAAAAGCAACACAGAGATTTCCTGTATGTTCACCTACTGCGAGAGAATGATTAGTTGAAAATCTGGAAAGTCATACAATGAATTAAAAAAATCTTGTGTGTGTATATGTGTAATGCAAAAATGAATCAACTTGGGTCCTTTCCACGCTGCACCACTCAACTGCTTGTTTGAACAATTCATGTTCTTGATTCTTTATTGTCCCTTTTCTGAGACAGACATATAAGCCAGAAAATTGAAAAAAAAGAGAAGTTCATCAATATTAATATAAACCTCATTTTATGTATTTATTATTTTTTTGTTCAGTCTTATGGAGGTTCTATATGAACTTCATTTTAAACTTGATTATAAACTAAAATGTTGCTGAGGAACTGTTTTCCACAGTGTTTTATAAAGTATAAAAACGCATTCACCATTTTTAATATAGTATTCCTTCCTTTAATTAAAAATGTCACTTCTTAGCCTGGGTAACATAGTAAGACTACTTCTCTATCAAAAAAAAAAAAAAAATCACCCAGGTGTGGTGGCATGTGCTTCTAGTCCCAGGGGACTGAGATAACTTGTGCCCACGAGGTTCAGGCTGCAGTGAGCTGTGATGGTGCCACTGCACTCCAGCCTGGATGACAGAGTGAGACCATGTCTCAAATTTTTTTTTTAATGTCACTTCTTTCTATGTACACATTGTTCTTCATCTACATGCCTACATGAATCTTCAGTCAGTCATTAGAAAATCTGCTAAATCAGGGCAATTCTTTTCCAAATATACATTGCAGGAATTCTAGCATCCTCAGCTTTTGCCCCTAAATGGCAGTCATGTAACAACCCAAAATGCTTCTACGAATTTCCAAAACATACCTCAATGGGTGTTATTTTCTGTCTTGAGAACTATTGATTTAAAGCCCAGGTATGTGGGTGTAATTTTCCTAAAGAACAGTGGAGATGTACCTTATGGACTTAGAGAGGGAAATATTGTCAGAGACAAGAGTGGGTCCAGGGTCAGGAAAGTGGAGTCAAGATCTGTTTTAAGCATTCATGGAGGATCTTTTTGAAGAGTTTGCTATTTTTGCCTGTGTTTTTCTGTTACATTTTAAGGGCTGAGATGGGAATAGGCAGCAGTCTTAGGGAATATTAAGCTTATCCTTTTGTATGAGTAACTTATCAACTCAAACTTTGAACAAACTAGTCGCAGCCTCCTGATTGTCATTCTCTCCCTTTTCATTAAAGGATACATATACATAGACTTATATAGTGGCCTGTAGAAAAGACAGGGAAAAATAAAATTATCTTGCTCTACATCTGGAACCTGAGTCCCCAAAGGGAGGGTGGCTTCATCCTGTTAAGGACTAACATCTATTTAGTGATCAGCATGAAAAGAGAGGCAGTTCATGGGAGGTAGAAACAGTAGGGAGGGGCATGTGATCAGAAAATGAGCTCTCAAATCAATGGCCCTAGGCAGATATGAGACAAACGTCTTTATCCCAAAGATTCTAGCTATTGATCTGTCCAATGTGGTACCCACTAACTACACAGGCACTTAAAATGTGCCTAGTTCAAATGGAGGTGTTTTGTAAGTGTAAAGAATGCACAGAATTTCAGAGACTTTGTATGAAAATAAAACACAAATTATCTCATTAATAATTGTGGTATTAATCTCTTTTTAAAGTGGAGATATCTTAATATATTGGGTTAAATAAAATGTTATTAATTTTACCTGTTTATATGTGTTTTTTAATTGTGACTATGGAAATATTTTAAATTACCTATGTGTGGCTGAGTGTGGTAGTTTACTTCTTTAATCCTAGCACTTTGGGAGGCTGAGGTGGGAGGATCACTTGAACCCAGGAGTTCCAGACCACCTGAGCAGGGCAACATAGTGAGACCTGACCTTTACTAAAAATTAAAAAATTACCTGGACATGGTGGTTCATTCCTCTAGTCCCAGCTACTCTGGAGGCTGGGGCAGGAGGATAGCTTGAGCCCAGGAGTTGGAGGTTTCAGTAAGCCATGATGACACCACTGCACTCCAGCCTGGGCAACAGAGCAAGACCCTGTCTCAAAAAAAAAGTACTTGTGTGGCTATTATAGTTGGCTGACAGTTAACAATGCTCATCTCAATAAAGTAACTTTAGAAAGGAAAGAGGTGAGGCTGATGCTGTGTTATAAGTAATTTAACAACTATTAATTGAGCTTCTCTGTATCAGACACTGAGCTGGATGTTGGAAAAACAGTGCTGAATAAAACAGACATAGGTCCTATAATGATAGTGTCAATAGTACCCTCAGGGGAGACAGAAGCTAAATAAATAATTACAAAATTATAAATTATGATAAGTATCATTTTGTAAAAGTAAAGGCTGTGAGGAGAGAATATAATAGGCCACTAGAGTCTGTATAATCCCAGCTCTTTGGGAGACAGAGGCAGGAGAATTGCTGAATGCCAGGAGTTCAAGACCAGCCTGAACGACATAGTGAGACCCAATCTATACAGAAAATAAAAATCAGCCAGACATAGTAGTTTGCGCCTGTAGTCCTAGCTACTTGGAAAGCTGAGATGGGAGTATTGCTTGAGCCCAGGAGTTTGAGGCTGCAGTGAGCTATGACTACACCACTATACTCCAGCCTGGGTGACAGAGTGAGACCCTATCTCTTAAAAGAAAATAAAATAAAAAATAAAAGGCTACTAGGTTAGATCAGAACATCGTGGAAGGCCTCTCTGAGAAAATGATATTTCTTGAGGCTTGAGGTGTGACTGGGATTTAACAAAGTGCTATGGACTGAATATTTGTGTCCTCTCAAAATCCATAGGTTGAAATCCTAACTTCCGAGGTGGTAATGTTAGGAGGTGGGTCTCTGGGGGATGATTAGGTCATGAGGGTGGAGCCCTCATGAATGAGATTAGCCCAGAGATCCCTTTTGCCATGTCTACTGTGTGAGAACACAGCAAGAAGACAGTAGTCTATGACCAGGAAGCAGGCCCCCACCAGACACCAAATCTGCCAGTGTCTTGATCTTGGACTTCAGATTCCAGAACTGTGAAAAATAAATTTCTGTTCTTTATAAGCCATTCAGTCTGTGGTATTTTTGTAATAGCAGCCCAAATAAACAAATACAGCCAGGGAAAGCATTATAGAAAGAAGAGAACTAGATACAGAAAGAACGCTGTATGCAAAGACTGAGGCAAGAAAAAGATGACCAAGGCCAATGTACCTAGGTGGTGCTAAAGACGTGACAAAGGTGGAGATGTAGAGACAGACATGGGCCAGATCTCTGTTGACCATGTTGACACTTTAGAAGGGATTTAGGCAAGACAGTGAAATGATCTGCTTTACAGTTTTAAAATGTTCCTTGTGGTGTGGTGGTGAATAGTTCAGCCACAGCAAGTGTAAATGTGGGAAGAGCAATAGAGAGATGACTGTAGTTAGCCCAAGTGACAGACAAGGTGTCTGTTCCTGGCAGAACAGTGCTGTTATTCTGTACCCCAGCACTTGCTACTTGCTTTTGTTAACATAAGCCAAATATTTTTCTTCCTTGGGTGGTGATTGGTCCCTATTATACTTATTTATTTCCATTTGCTATTACTCTTGGGAAATTACTCCTTTATGGTTCTCTTCGAATTTTGCCAAAGACATAATGGGATTTTCTGATTCTCCTGCCTTATACTTGATTAAAGCTTCATTGCCTCTTTTTTCAAAAGTGACATTTAAAAAGAAAGATATTATGAATATCCTGGGTTCACACCACCAGAGAACCTTACTGCTAATACCTTGTGCTAGTCCAGAACAGACATTTTTTGTTTGTTTTTTTGCTATTGAAATTGCTTAAAAATATTTTATTTTCTTTCACTAGATGATGTAAACTTGAAATCTGCACAAAACACATGAATTAACTTTAAAATATATTTAGCAGTTTATTAGATGTCTTGGTCCCTATTTTATTGCTATAAAGAAATACCTAAAACTGGGTAGCTTATAAAGAAAAATGATTTATTTGACTGAAGATTTTGATGTTTGGAAAAGCCCAAGATTGGGCATCTGGTGAGGGCCTCAGGCAGCTTCTACTCATGGCAGCAGGGAAAGGGGAGCCAGAGTGTACAGAGATCACATAGTAAGAGAGAAAGCAAGCGAAGAAGGAGGTGCCAGGCTCTTTTAAACAATCAGCTCTCACGGGAACTAACAGAGTACAAACTCACTCATTACTGTGAGGATGGCATCAAGCCATTCATAAGGGCTCTATCTCCATGACCAAACACTTCCCATTAGGCCCCACCTCCAACATTTGAAATCAAATTTTAACATGAGGTTTGGGGGGACAAACATCCGACCTATAGCATTAGGCAGTATTTTACATTGTTAAAAAATTTAGAAGTTCTAAAAATACCTTTAGAGAATAATTCTCTTTTTCAGTTCATTTTCTGACCCAGTCACTGAACAGATTAACATCACTATATTACATTTTGTGTATTCTTCCAGAAATTATTATTTAGGTACATTTATCTAAAGGAGAAAGCATGTCCATCCTTTATTTTCATCACACATGGGGACATACCATAAAACTGTTCTACATGATGATTTTGTTTTTATTTTTATTTTTATTGAGGCATAATTTTCATATGGTAATATAAATAGATCATAAGCCTACAGCTCATTGCATTTTAGAAATTATATATACCAATGTAAACCATAGAATAACTCAATCCATCAGCAAATTGCCTTAATCCCACCTCAAATTGCCTCTATCCTGAATTCATCAATTTCTCAAATTCTCATCAGCTCCCTCCTTACCTCTTCTGAACTCTTATCTTCTCACCTATATCGGAATGACCTCTGAATATAAGGTCCTAAATAATCTGGCCCTCCCTTACCTCTGTGCAGAATTGGCTACATATTAAGGTTGGTGCAAAAGTAATGGCAAAAACTGTGATTACTTTTGCGCCAACCTATTAATTTGTGGAGCTTAGTGCAAAACGAAAATGCAGGGCCCCTTTTCCTGCTTTTCTACCACCCCTCAAATGTACAAAATACAGTTGTTTTTCCCTTCTTTCATGGTCTCTTTCAACTAGTCATGCTGTTTTTAAATTGCTATTTAATCTGGTGCTCCCGTGGCTATCATGAGTGTACCAAGAGAAGGACCTCGCAGGGACTGGGGCCTGCCCCATTACTCTGTGTGCACATCGGCTGCAATGCTCACTGGCTCTTGAGATAACCTTCTCCCCTCCCCACAAGCTGCAGGACCCAGAGGCTATACACTAGCTGGGAACAAGGAAGTCCAGCCAGATATCTCCCCTTCCCACACACCAGCAACCCCTACCCACAGCAGATGAGCAAATGCTAAGTGTATTGCCAACTCTGTATCAGGATGCCATAGATATCTGGATCTGGGAAAGGTGAGAGATTTCCCCCACTGAGTCATCTATGAAACTCAGTCTTGAGAGGGATGACTACAGCTATATTCCACCTTGAGACATCTTGGATCATGCATGCCTAACCCTGGCCCTTCCTACTCCTCTATACAGGCACCCAGCCAGGCCCCCAGTGGGTGGGGGACAGGCAGAGAAGTCAGGGAGGCCCTGGAAGGATCGCACATGTCCTAAACCTCAAGCTGCCTCAAATGCTTAATTGTCTCATGAGAGTACACTTAGACAATTTCAAAGATTTTGAAAAAAAATTTTATTAATTTAGGGCTGGGTGCGGTGGCTTACACCTGTAATCCCAGCACTTTGGGAGGCCGAGGTGGGCAGATCACGAGATTAGGAGATCAAGACCATCCTGGCTAACACCGTAAAACTCCATCTCTACTAAAAATACAAAAAATTAGCTGGGCGTGATGGTGGGCGCCTGTAGTGCCAGCTACTCGGGAGGCTGAGGCAGAAGAATGGCGAGAACCTGGGAGGTGGAGCTTGCAGTGAGCCGAGATTGAGCCACTGCACTCTAGCCTGGATGACAGAGCAAGACTCCGTCTCAAAAATCATATATATATAAAATTAATTTCGAAAATATGGCCACAGAATAATCAATTCCAAGCTCAGAGCCCTTCTGGGTACAGGGGCCCATGTGACTATACTGGTTGCACACCCACGAACCTATTATTCTCTCCATTTTTCTGCCTCTTCTGTGCCTACACTGGCTTCTTGACTGTTCTTTGTGCATGCCAGGGTGCACCCACTGGAGCCCTTTGGATTTCCTGTTTGTTCTCCTTAGAATGCTTTTCCTGCAGTTAGATGTTTGACTTATTTCTTTGCCTTCTTCAAATCTGTACTCAAATGTCACTTTCTCAAGGAGACCTTTCACAAACAACTCATTTACAATTAACACTGCCCTGCATGCTGTATTCCACTTATTCTATTTTCAAAATGTTTATTACCCTCAAATTTTCTATAGTTTAAGTATCTATTATGTATCTTATTTATCATCTTCATTCCCTAGTGAAACACAAGCTCCATGAACACAGGAACCACTTTCTGTTTTGTATACTGGCATATACTAAGAGTGCATGATACTGACTGCCATGTGGTAGATGATCAATAAATTATAGCTGATGAAATGAAATTATGAATGAAAGATTTCTATCTCAAAATAAAGTGAATAAAGTGATGTAACTGTCTCAGAAAGGACTGCTCTGTATGTGTGTATGTGTGTGTAATTGTCACAGAGAGAGAGTGAGAGAGAAAGGAGGAGGAGGAGAAAATGGTATCAGTATTTTTAAAATAATGTGTAGTTTAGAGAGAGAAATTTTATTTGCAGTTAATCAACACCAGTAGGTATTTTTCATTGTATCAAAGTGAGCAAGTCTCTGTAAAAATCAATTAATAAATAATAGCTACTTCCCCAAGGTCACATGAGTAGTAAATTATGGCAGAGCCAGGATTCAAGCCCAGGTATATTTGACTCCAAAGGCAGTGTTTAATCTTGTCAAGGGTTATTTGCATTTGAAAAGATGTACTTAACCCACAGTGAATTTCTGGTTGGTGGGCTACATGAGGGAGATAGTTTTGATTGGAAGATCTTCCCCATTGTCTAGTGCCTTTTGTTTTTTTCCCACTATGCTCCCTTCTTCTTTCGTACTCCTACAGTATAGAGGTAGACAGATGCTGAAAAGTTGTAAATCCCTGAGTTATATGCACCCCAATGTATTCCTCCATTTTTTGGGAAGTATGTGTCTAAAATCTTCTCATTACTTGCATCAGTGGAAATTTTGAATGATACAAATTATCCAAAGCTGTAGATAATCCAGAAAGCGCAGACAAATGCTCAGTTATTCTGGGAAATTCTCTCTTTTTTTCCATAGCACATAACAACATCGGACATGTAATGTATTTATAGTAGTTTTTTGTTTATTGTGTGTCTCTATCCCTCTCCATCTGCAATAAAATATGAGTTTTGTGAAGGCAGAAGTTTATATATGTTTAATTCTGCACTGTATTCCCAGTGATTAGGATAGTGCCTTGGGCAGAATATGTGTCCAATACACAGAATACCTATTTTTAATTTGGGGTATTTTAGCACGAGTTCAAAATAATAAAAAAAGTCAGGTGCTTATAAGAATTTTCTTACCTTCTTAGTGGATTTGGTCTTGTAACAAATGTTTTGTAATGAATAACTCATTTTTATGATGTCTGAAACTTCAGGATAATATGAATAGTAGTAGCAGATTAATACATATAAATAGACAAAACCACACTTGGAATTAAATAATAATAAAACATTTAAATAAATTAAATACAGTTGGAAATACATCCTAGTTAATACATAGGCAAATTATAGTCTTATTGCCTACACTCTCCTGAGGAGAGCCAACTCATTTTAGTGATTTTCAGCCATGATTTCTACAGAGAAAAATTCAAAACAATGGTTTAGTCCTTGAACTCTTTCCTTGGTTTCAGTTTCCTATCTCTTTCTTCTAGATAATTCTAGATAGACATCAACCATAAAATGTGTAAATCTAAGTCACAAGCTTTTTTAATTAAAATCAATTCTCTCTTTGGAATTTCCTATTTATCTCATCACCATCACTATTTGTTTTGTTTCCTCACCCTGAAATACTCTAGTTGGTTATTTTTGACTCTAACTATCAGAAGAAAATAATAAAATACTTTTTATGCCACTAAGTTAATGAAGAATACTTTATCAAGGATAAATTTTTTAACAGAATAAAATAAAAGGATTCTGAGAAATGTTATTTAATGGGTTATACCTTGAAGAATGAGAACTACATACAGGATTTTATAAAGTGAATTCATTAGACCAGTAACAATAGTGCAGCGATGCTTTCCTGTTAAATTAAAGGGCAATGGCCTTCCCCATGTATTCAGGTGATCTTTCCAATCATTGAACACCTGAAGAATAGAAAATTTTCCCAGACTGTATGATCCCAAGATAAAGATTCTAACATACTTGGAATGGTAACTGTACTTGGAATGGTAACTGCCACTTCCTTAACCTTGTGAGATTCTAGTTAGTCTTTGAAAAATGAGTAAGTTTATTATGTTAAAGAGGAATACTAAAGGATTAGATATCTGGAGTAAAAGGCATACTAAAACAAGCATTTTCTTAGAAAATTTAATGCATATTCTTATAAGTCATCAATTATGCAAGGTATTAAGGGGCTATGTTTGGGGGCGTGGAAGTTAGCTAAAACGTTTCCCAGCTTTGAATAAACCCTTCCATCATATAACTAGGTTTTGTTTGAATTTTATAGGAATTCCAGCAAAAATCAATTTTTGAACATCAACCAGAGCACATTTCTCAGCTCTTGCATTTCTTGGAGTCTAAATAAACACATGTACTGGGAAGATTTTGGGCTCAATGATTTCTTAGTTATTTCTTAGTTCAACCATAAAGCCACTAACTGTGCCCATTTAGATTATTGTCATTCTTTTCAGAGACTGCATTTTCCAATGTGAAAAAGGCCCAGCTCTTCTTATCTAGGATTTTACAGCACAGAAATCAACTATATAGAAGTCACAACTCCCATTGCCTCTCCTATGAGGAACTAATTATAAAACAAATTACTCCTAAACTTAGTGGTGTAAAACAAACATTTATTATGATCATGAAATCTGTGTGTCAGAAATTTGAATGAGTTACAGCAGGGGTGGATTTCTCTGCTCCAGGAGACCTGGAGTTTCAACTGGAAGATGCAAAGTCAGAGGATAAAATCATATGAAGGCACACATGAGAGACAGAGAGAGAGAGAGAGAGAGAGAGAGAGTTAGGCAATTGCCATGAGACTTTAAGACTTGGCCTGAGTTACATAACATCTCTTTTGCGTCATTCTTTGTGTCAAGATAGCCACAAAGTCCTGCAAAGGAGAAGGGGAAGGGAAAGTACATTCCATCTGTTGATGGCAAGATTCTGGAGGAATATGTGGGTCCAGAAAAATTTCTGTGAACACTTTAGGAAAATAGAATTGCCACATCCTTTTTCTGGGTCTGTGTGCAAACCTCCTTTTATGTGTGGGATAATATGTGTGAGTTTGTGTGTGAAATGATAGCCTATACTACTAACAATTAGTTACTTCTAGTATCAGTTTAAGCACAAAGGCACATAACTCAGGCAGTCTCTCTTCTGAAAAGCTGTAAACTCTGATGTCAACTAAATTCATTAGTTTTCTCTTTAGGAAATTTATCACAAAGTTTTCTATTTTTGCTGTGATACTTGCTTGAGGATGTTGTGAATGGTTGTAGCCAGAAACATATTTATGTGTATTGAAGACTCTACATTTGCATTCTAGGAAAAATATTTTTCTACACATACATAGCAAAAAACTAACTGGAAAGTAGATAGAGTTGGGTCTCACACTTTGCCATTCACTAACCTTCATCTATAGCACTCACCAACCTTTGTTCCATCTTTAACTAGAAGAAAAGGAGGCAACAAATATTTTAGTATTAACTGCAGATGATAAAATGTGTCAATCACAATTCTAGACATTTTTGCAAGAGTTATTATTTTGAATTTGTTCTTCATCAAAAAATTAGGTTCTCTGGGTTTTGGCTCTTCAGAGAAATCAGCTTATCTTTTTTTCTTCCTCTATCCTTATTAGTTTCATTGCTTTTTTCTCCCTTCCTTCTCCTTCTTCTTTCTACAGTTCCAGAGCCAATCAGTACAATTTTATGCTCTAAAGATATAACTTACATTACAATAACAACGATAAGCAGTTTTCATAGGAGAAAAGGTAGATTTTTCGTTACACATAATTTGAGATAAAAATGAGAACCAATGGGATAAAGACTTCTAGCCAGATGAACTTCCTGTGATAACTTGAAAAATATACTACGTATATTAGTCTGTTCTCATTCTCCTATGTAGAAATACCCAAGATTGGGTACTTTATAAAGGAAAGAAGTTTAATTGACTCACAGTTCTGCAGTGCTAGGGAGGCCCCAGGGAACTTATAATCATGGTGGAAGGTGAAGCAAACATGTCCTTCTTCACAATGTGGCAGGAGAGAGAGAAGTGCTGAGCAAAGGGGGAAAAAAAGCCCCTTATAAAGACATCAGATCTCATGAGAACTCACTCACTATCATGAGAACAATAGGGGGGTAATTGTCACCATGATTCAATTACCTCCCACTGAGTCCCTCACAAGAGACATGGGGATTACAAGAACTACAATTCAAGATGAGATTTGGGTGAGGACACAGCCAAACCATATCATTTCAAACCCTGGCCCTTCCCAAATCTCATGTCCTCACATTTCAAAGCACAATAATGGCTTTCCAACAGTCCCCCAAAGACTTAACTCATTCTAGCATTAACCCAAAAGTGCAAGTCCAAAGTCTCATCTAAGACAAGCCAAGTCCCTTCTGCATACTAGCCTGTAAAGTCAAAAGCAAGTTAGTTACTTCCTACATACAATGGGGGTACAGGAATTGGATAAATACTGCCATTCCAAATGAGAGAAATTGGTCAAAACAAAGGGGCCATAGGCCCCATGCAAGTTCAAAGTTCAATAGGGCATTCATTAAACCCTAAAGTTCCAAAATGACTTCCTTTGACTCCAGGTCTCATACTGAGGTCATGCTGATGCAAGAGGTGGGCTCCCAGGGCTTAGGCAGCCCTGCCTCCGTGGCTTTGCAGGGTACAGCCCCCACTCCCAGCTGCTTTCACAAGCTGACAGTGAGTGTCTGTGGCTTTTCTAGGCATATGGTACAAGTTGTCAGTGGATCTACCATTCTGGGGTCTAGAGAATGGTGGCCCTCTTCTTATAGCTTCATTAGGCAGTGCCTCAGTAGTGACTCTGTGTGGGGGCTCCAACCCCACATTTCCCCTCTTCATTGCCCTAGTAGAGGGTTTGCAGAGGGTTCTAACCCTGCAGCAAACTTCTGCCTGGACATCCATGCATTTCCATACATCCTCTGAAATCTAGGCAGAGGTCCCCAAACCTCAATTCTTGTCTTTTGTGCACCCTCCGGCCCAACACCATGTGGAAGCTGCCAGGGATGGGGCTTGCACCTTCTGAAGCCACAGCCTGAGCTGTACCTTGTCCCCTTTTACCCATTGCTGGAGAGGCTGGGATGCAGGACACCAAGTCAGAGGCTGCACACAGCAGGGGGGCCTGGGCCCAGCCCAGTAAACCATTTGTCCCTCCTAGGCCTCAGGGCCTGTGATGGGAGGGACTGCTTCAAAGTTCTCTGACATGCCCTAGGGAAACATTTTCCCCCATTGTCTTTGCAAATTAACATTTGGTTCTTTGTTACTTATGCAAATTTCTGTAGTCAGCTTAATTTTTTCCCCAGAAAGTAAGTTTCTCTTTTCTACTGCATCATCAGGCTGCACATTTTCCAAATTTTTATGTTCTGTCAACTCTTGAATATTTTGCTGCTTAGAAATTTCTTCGACCAGATACCTTAAATAATTTCTCTCAAGTTCAAAGATTCACAGATCTCTAGAACAGGAGTAAAAAGCTGTCAGTCTCTTTGCTAAAGTATAACAAGAGTGACGTTTACTCTAGTTCCCAAAAAGTACCTCATCTTCATCTGAGACCAGCTCAGCCTGGACTTCATTGTCCATATCACTATCAGAATATTTTTCAACAAGTCTCTGGGAAGTTCCAAACTTTTTCACATCTTTCTGCCTTCTTCTGAGCCCTCTGAGTCTCAAGGAAGTTCCAAACTTTCCCACATTTTCCTGTCTTCTTCTGAGCCCTCCAAACTATTCCAACCTATGCCTGCTATCCAGTTCCAAAGTCACTTTCACATTTTTGGGTATCTTTACAGCAGTGCCCCACTACCCAGTAGCAATTTGTCAGTCCGTTCTCATGCTGCTATGAAGAAAGACCCGAGACTGGGCAATTTACAAAGGAAAGAGCTTCAATTAACTTATAGTTCTGCAGGGATGGGGAAGCCTCAGGAAACTTAGAATTATGGCAGAAGGGGAAGTAAACAGGTTCTTCTTCACTAGGTGGTAGGAGAGAGAGACGTGCAAGGCAAAGGAGGAAAAGCCCCTTATAAAACCATCAGATCTCATGAGAACTCACTACCAGGAGAACAGCATGAGGATAACTGCCCGCATGATTTATTTACCTCTCACTGGATCCCTCCTAAGACACATGGGGATAATGGAAACTACAATTCAAGATGAGATTTGGGTGAGGACACACCATGTTACTATGCTTGTCCCAGAAAATTGTTTACTCTTAAAATGATTTCAAATCATACCAAGTACTGGGACTTGTTCATACACACAAAGTCAAGGCACAGAAATCTAATGAAAACTACTTAAAAGCAGGATGGTAGGCAGCTGTATATGGATTAGCTTTTTCCAGCCTATCCCTGGCCAACTGCCCTAGCAACAATTACCTGGACTCAAACAATTCCATGTTCAGCTTTTGCCAACTTGGAGAAGAGTGTTCACATCTGTCCTTGCCTGGCTTCAGGGTTCTGCCCATGGGGAGAACTGTGCTGCTGGGAGATAAATGTTCCTCCCACTAATTATAGGCTTGGCTCTCCTCTGACCACTTCAAGTGTAAATTACCTCATCATAAACAATTCCCATTAAAACAGGATGTAATTCCCTGTCACCACCAATTGCTTCACAGCACTCCAGGCAAACCCCAGAATTGTTTTCAAAGTCTTGTATCCTCCAAAGACAAGAAGGGAGACAAAAGAATGATGGAAAAATGCAACAAGCAATCAAAAAAAAGAAAAAAAACAAATCCACAGTCTTCTGCCAATATTTTAGAAAGGCACTTTAAAAGCTTTTGGAATATTCCCACGTCTTGGTTTACAGTGAGAGACTTCACAGGAATTCTTATTGAACAGAATAAAATAAAATGCAACTTACAGGCAAAAATAAATGCCTGTGTCTAAATGAATATGACCTAAGTTTATTGTATATTTAAGAATCATGCTTTTTAAAAAGTGTTCTTATTAATAAACAGAAATAAAAATGCTATGAGAACTAACTCAATGAAGTGTTAATTTGCTGATCTTGAAAATATATTCTAATTTCTGTACTGAATCAGTTTACCTTTTCAGAGATTATATTAGAATAGAATAGGATAAAGTGCTTTAGAATGGCTTTTTCAGAATTATGTGATTATATAGCATGTGGTAATTCATAGTGTATCAGTGGAGCATCCAATAGAACTTCTGGGCTCTAATACTTGAAATAATTGGACAGAAAAAAATGGGTAAGTATACGTGTGAAAAAAGGGTAAAAACTTGATTAATAATATTGTGTGTTTTATAATAAACAAAAATATCAAATTAATAGAATTAAGCAATTATTATTTTACTAGGGCCAATATTAAATAATATATAGACAAATAGAAATCATACCAAAATATTGGACAGTTAAGGAATGCTGCTTCTCTGGGTAATTTGAAATTATGAGCCCTTGAGTTTTGGGATTGTCACACACTTTCCAGGTTTTCACAGTTGTGAAACTTTTTTTTAAAAAGTTTTTCATAATAAACAGTATGTTAAACAGAATTTTCATAAATACTTATTTAATGAATCTTATAGGCAGATATCACCAAATTAGGTATTTTTATTGAGCACTCATTCAATATTGAACAAATGTGAGTTCCACACTTAGAAAACGCTACCTGAAGCAGATCGACTAACAGTGAGGTCTCTGGATCAGCAGCATCAGCATCACCTGGGAACTTAGAGAGGCAAATTCTTGGGCTTTGTCAAAGACTTACTGAATCAGAAATTTTGGAGATGGGCCCCAACAATCTATGTTTTAATAAATCCCCAAGTGATTCTCTGAGATGGGGTAGAGATTGACAACCACTGCTGTAGAAGCAGGCAGCCGTGGGATCAAGCAAAGAGGAGGTTTTCAGGCAGAGATAGCTTGTATGAGCTCCATAAATGTGAGGGGCAGCATGGATTTAGACACTTCCAGTAGCCAACAACTGTACCTGAAAAACTAATAGGTCTACATTTTAAATGATCTAATATTAATCCTTAAATAATACCATTGTTTTTCTAGATTTATTATTACATATATTAGAGCCAGTTATATTTTCTGCTGAGTTCGTAACTTACCATCTGAAACAAAATTGTGCACTTGGGAACCTAAAGAAGATATATATTAAGTCTGTAAGATTCCAAATTTCATTTTCCATTCCAAAAATAGCTTCTGATAAAATGACAATGACAACTTACTTTCCTGGCAATCATTCCCCTTGGATAAAAGGGATTCAGTGGCACACAAACTTAAAATTTCAAGGCAGTGAATGCTTCAGAGGAAATCCTTATTTTCCCTTTAGTGAGAAGTAGAAATAGTGCAATGTCATCTATCTGGATAATATCTAAGTTGTCATAAATTTAAATTATCTTGACATTTATGTATTAATCTACTTATTCATTCATCCTTTCATTCTATATTCTTTCTCTATATATTTATTGGATGTTAGGCATTGAGTTAGACTGAGAACACAAAATACAAAAATTTGGTCTCAAAAGTAAAACGAGAAAAGTGACTGGTTATAAAATGTAAAGGCACTTTTACCTTAGGGTTTCAGAAGAAATAAACAATAGCTCCTTGAGAAATTATAAAATGGGCATATTGATTTATATACCACAAGACCATAAGCCTGGGGGGGAAAAAGGCCTTGCTAAATTTTTGAGTAAAAATATCAAAATATTGTACAACTCTAGAGCACTGATTTATAGTTTGAAAAGTACTTATTGCATCTACTTTTGAGAAAATGTATTCTATTTACATGATTCTCATCTATTTTAAATAGAGTATTTATAATATTTATAACATTTTAAATAAAGACTCAGTATATCATTTTAAGTAAACAATTTATTTTGAAATAATAGATTAACATGCAGTTGTAAGAAGTAATACAGAGACTTCCGGAGTACTTTTTGCCTACTTTTCTTCCTTTTGGGGAAAGTACAATATATTATCGGCCTAGGATATTGACATGGATGCAGTCAAATTACAGAACATCTTCTTCAACACAAGCCTCCCACATGTTGCCGTTTTGAAGCCATTCCCGCTTCCCACTCACCTCTTGCTTTTGCCCTGGAAACCACTAAGCTGTTTTCTATTTATTTAATTTTGTTACTCCAAGAATTTTACTTAACTGGAAACATACAGTATGTGGCCTTTTGGGATTGGCTTTTTTCACTCAGCACATTTCCTTGGAGATTGATCCAGGCCATTGCATGTTATCAATATTCACTTTTCATGCTATAAATGTACCAGGATTTTTAGCCATTTTCCTGTAGAAAGATACCTAGATTGTTTATACTTTTGGTGTCTTATATATAAAGCTGCTATAAACACTTGTGTGTGAGTTTTTGTGAGAACATAATTTTTATTTCTCTGGAATAAATGCCCAAATGTGCAATCGCTTTGCTGTATGGTAATTGCATGTTTAGTTTTTTAATTTTAGTTTTTAGTTAGAAACTACCTGTATTGTGACTATAATATCTTACATTTCCATCAGCAGTGTATGTGATCCAGTTTCTCCTCATCCTTGCCAGCATTAGTTGTCAATATATTTCATTTTATCCCTTAAAGTAGATATATAGTGATAACTCATTGTTGTTTTAATTTGCATTTCCCTAACAATCAATGTTGTTGAATATTTTTACGTGTGCTTACTTGCTATCTGTATATCTTCTGTGAAATACCTCTTCAAGTTTTTTATCTATTTTCAAATTGGATTGTCTGGTTTTGATTGCTGAGTTTTTTTGTTGTTGTTTTTTGTTTTTTGGGTTTTTTTGAGACAGGGTCTCACTCTGTTGGCAAGGCTGGAGTGTAGTGGTGTGATCTCAGCTCACTGCAGCCTCAGCCTCCCAGGCTCAAGCAATTCTCATGCTTCAGCCTTCCAAGTAGGATAATTGAGTTGTGAGAGTTCTTTATATATTCTTGGATACTCATTTTGAATTAGATATGTGGTTTGCAAATATTTTATTCAACTGTCACTTTTCTTTTTTCAAAGGATTTTTCATAGGACAAAATTTTTACTTTCGATAAATTTAATTTGGCAACTTTACCTTATATGGATGGCACGTTTATTACTACATCCTGGAACTCTTTAGCTCTGGATCCTAAAGAATTTCAGCTGTTTTTTTGTAGAAGTTTTATAATTTTATGTTTTACATTTATGTGTATGGGTTACTTTGAGTTAAATTTTGTGTAAGATATCACTCCTAAGTCAATGTTCATTTTCTACACATATAGAGAAGTCAATTGCTCAAGTAACATTTGTTAAAAGAGTATCTTTCCTCCATTGAGTTGATTATTAATGTTTGTCAAAAATCACTTGGACATATTTGTTTGATTGTATTTCTGGATTCCCTATTCTGTTCCATTGATCTATGTGTCTATCCCTCCATCAATACCACACAGCCTTAGTTACTTTAGCTATATAATGAATCTTGAATTCAGGCAAACTTATTCCCCTTTCTTTATTCTACTTTATTGAAATTACTCTCGCAAATTCCAGTTTCATTTCTAAAACACACAAAGCATTGGCAGTCGTTACTTCCATCCTTAGAGCAAGACAAAACAGTAGAAATGAAAAATTCTACTTTCTTTTCTTGGGCCCATCAAAGAATTGAGGTCACAGGGCAAACCACCACTCCGAAATCTGGAGAGAGGTGAATCTGGAAAGTCACAGCCTAGAACTGCTTACCTGCAGAAGTCACTGAAGCCAAACTGATAGAGGCACTTGAAGGATAATTTTGATTGCTAAAAGCTGAGTGTAACTTAAGAGTGAGAAACACCTGGAAACTTCAGTCTTAAAGAAATCCACATTTTTATAAGATTTACTTTCGGGAACCCCACCAGGATCACAGGTGAAGATCCAAGAAAAATCCCCTGTGCTTCTGGTAGGGAAAGGGAAGAGTAATCATTGTACAATATGCCTAGAAGCTTCTTCACTTTCTTGGCATACTCTCTAGGAAGGAAGACTATCAGAGTCTTGTCCCAGAGTTCTGAGAGAAGGACTTCTTTCCATTTCTGCCCCCATTATTCTTCCTGCCTCACCTAAGGAGGCTGAGTGGAAGAAATTATGCAGAAGAAACAGGAAGGTCATAGGCCACAGCCACCATAGGTGCACTAAAAAACACTAGAAATTTACAAAACACTCCCCTGCCCCACATCTTGCCACACACCAGTAAGTTGCATTATCATGATAGTGAATTACTGCTAAAAGACCTTCAAAGCACAGACTCTGTCTGAAGAGAAATACTTAAGGCAGCCCAAAGACAATAGGGGAGACAAAAACAAAGACATTAGAGGAATATAAACCCTCTGACACCTATAGCCAAGGTAAACATTAAGTAAAGCCCAACTCCTAACTAAATCAACACAAATTCTAACAATAGAGGCTTATTCACCTGAGCACCTATTTCCCTAAACATGTATGACATTTAACAAGAAACTATGAGGCACACTAGAGGCAAGAAGAAAACACAGACTAAAGAGTGAAAAGCAGTCATGAAAAATAGGGTCAGATGAGACACAGATATTAAAATTGTCAGACAGACTTTCAAAATATTTAGGATTAATATATTAAAGTCTCCAACAAAAAAGTAGACAAAATATAAGAAAATATGTAAAATATAAGCAAGGAAATGAAAAAATTAAGAAACAATAAAAATACTAAAAAATAAGCAAACAGTATAACAGAAATGAAGTATGCACTGGATGAGTTCATCAGTAGACTGGAAGCAGCCCGGGAAAGAATAGGTGAGCATGAAGTTAGATCCACAGAAAATATTCCAAACTGAAATTCGGAGAGACAGAAAAAAAAAAAGCAAAACCAAAGAACCCCTGAGAATATTTAAAAAACCATGGCATAATTTCAAGAGATATAACATATATGTAATTGGAATACAAGATTAAGAAGGAAAAGAGAAAGGAGTATAAGAAATATATAGAGAATTAATGGCTGCAAACTTTCAGAATTAATGACAGAAACCATATTACAGATCCAGGAAGCTCAGAGAATACCAAACAAGATAAATGCTATAAGAACTATACTGAGGTATATAATACTTAAATTGAAAAAAAAAAAAAAAAAAAAGACAAAAAGAAAATCTATAAAGAAGATATAGGTAGGAAAAACATCTTACTTATAGAACAAAGAAAATTACAGTTGGCTTCTTGTGAGAAGCCATGCCAAAAATAAATGAATAAATAAATAAATGAAAAATAAAAAACAGAGAGAGAGAGAAGTAAAATATTTAAACTGTTAATTTTTTTAAAAAACCCACCAACCTGGAATTCTTCACCCAGTGAATGTAAAATAAACCTTTTCCCCAACAAAGAAAAACAGAGAATTTATTGCAAGCAGTTCCACCCTGCAAAAAAATGTTAATTTCTTTAAGCAAAAGCAAAATTATATAGATCAGAAACTTAGATTTATATAAAGAAATGAAGAGCATTGGAAAAGGAATGAATGAAGGGTGAGTGTGTATGAGTATTTTTTAATTTATCTAAGAGATAGTTGTTTATTTAAAGTAATACTGGTAAAATATATTGGGTGATCATAGAATACAATAATAAAATGACAACAATGTCTCGAGGGATGGGAAGGAGTAATTGGGAACATTCTGTAATAAGATATGTGCATTATATGTGAGACTAAATAGTATTACTTCAAGGTAGACTAAGATTATTTAAAAATTTATATTTACATTCTAGGACAGCAACTAAAAATGTTTAAAGAAGTATAATTTAAATACTGACAGAAGAGATGCAATGGAATCATATAAAATGCTGAGTTAAAACTAGATAAAGCAGAAAAAGAAGCCTTTGTCAACGTACAGAAAACAACACTACTAAGTGAAAGAATCCAGTGCAAAAAAAAGCTACATATCGTGTTATTCCAATCATATGACATTCTGGAAAAGGCAAAACTAAAGAGAAGGTAAAAAGATCAGTGGTTAGCAGGGTGTGCAGTAAACAGGGGTAGGTTTGAATAAGTGAAGCACAGAGGAATTTTTTAATGGTAAAATTATTCTATATCTTACTATAATGGTGACTACAATACGTTAAGCACTTGTCAAGACCCATAGAAGTTTATAGCACAAACAGTAAGCCTTAATGTATACAAATTGAAAAAAAAATCATTTAGCTATCTGGGCAATCCCAAGAAAGAATGCAGAATGTAACAACATAATTTAAAAGTCTCACATATGTATGAAACAATGTTTCTGGGGGGGGGATGATAAAGTAATAACCTAAGTAGCTTTGGAATGAATGAATCTATAACACTAAGTGAACTGTACACACATACTGTACTCTAGTAAAGTTCTTTTCCATGGAGTATAGGTTAACAATTCTGAAAACATTGTATCTACCTATTGGAATGGAACAATGGCAGATGGATGCCAGTTTCTCGCTGCTGAATTATGATCTTACAGATAAGCAGGAGGAGGAGGCTAGAATGGTCCATGTGATAATTGATTAGTATTGGACACATCAGAATGAACTCATGTTTAGCTTAAAACAGAAATGGCTACATGTAGAAATTTTTATTGGTAAGTCTATATACACACAAATATTTTCTTGTTCTGTCAACCAAGAGAATGTAGAATAAAACCACCACTTCAGTAGCAAGAAGCACATGTAGGACATAGATCTTATGTTCTAACACCATTCTCCAGTACGATAAAATGTGGATCCTTAGAGAAATAACTGTTTCCAGGACATTATTTAGAATGGGTAATTTGTATTCCAGTTCACTAGTTCTTTCCTTTCGACACCTCCATTCTGCTTTTGAGCTTACTCATTGAGTTTTTTATTTTGGTTATTGCATTTTTCATTCTAAAACATCTACTTGGTTTTCTTTATATATTTTATTTTCTTGCTGAGACTTTCTATTTCTTTAGTATGGGTTTCTATTTAGTTTTTCATTTGTTTGAAGTGTGCTCGCAATTGCTGTTGAAAATTTTTACTATGTCAGAGAATTCTAACATTTCTGTCTTGTATGTGTTAGCATCTATTGATTGTCTTTTCTCATTCTGTTTGAGATTTTTAGGGTTTTTAAAATATATATGATTTTTCCATTGAAACTTTTGCATTTTAGGAATTACATCATGAGTCTCTGGATGTTATTTACACCAATATTTGAACCAGCTTCCTTCAATGCTGCTGTAGCAGGGGAAGGAAAAGAGGCTACCCCATTACTGCCAAGTAGGAGTGGACATGTAGATTACCCATTCAATTTCTGTTGGCACCTGAAGCGGGTGTGATTGCTTGTTACTCTTGGCAGGTGTGTGCTTTTTGGCTCTCTATTACAGCTCCACTGATAGTTTCTTGGATAATAGCAAGAAGAAGGGCTCATTACTCCTCCCAGGTGGCTTTCATTGACACCATAGGAGCAAGAGGCAGAGGAGGTAAGCCCGCTTTGTGTTTAGTGGTGATAAAAATACTGACTTTCCGCTAGGCCTCCTCTGACAAACCTCCAGGAACATTTTGTTACTTGCAGGGATGTTTGATCTCCACTGACACTGTATATTGGGTGAGACTCCTCTTTTTATCGTTAGAATTGAACGTCCTGGCTCTCCGCGCTGCTTTTCTGGCACCATCACAGTAGTAGGATAAGGCTGCCTCCTTATATCCTGGTAGCATTAAAGTCTACGCTCCCAGCTCAACTGGCGTGAATAGGAAAAACACCAAAGTGTTTCTTTGTTGTTTGGTTGGAATAGAGCAGTTATTGACTGAAAGTTGTCTGTTTTGCCTGCCGCTTTCCTGATCCTATGGCTAGAGAGAGAGAGAGCACAGACTTTTGTTAGAGCTTTTCCTGCTTGTTCCAGTTGATGTTTCTGTGTTGTCAGCTTCTTTAGCTCTAGGTTATGAGAAAAAAAAAAAAAGAGATAGAGAAAGAGAGAAAGAGGAAATCCCAGGGAACTCACCACTGTGTTGTTACTTGCACTTTAAGTTTCTTGACTAGTCTTCTTCATTCTCTCCACCGTTCAGTCTGTTCTATATATAAGGTCCAGGGATTTTAGTATTTACCTGGGGGAATTGGGAAAAGTGTATCTAATTCTTCTTCCCAGAAGCCAAAGATTTCATTCCATCACTTGTAAAAGTTGTTATTTTTAAAAAAATGTAATGACCCCTACGATTTACATTAAAAAATCAATTAAGCCTGCTTTTGAATTAAAGAGGTGTGCCAAAATTTAATAATAATGTATTTGGCTATGGGTTTATGATTTAAATTCAACTAATTGTTGTCACGATTGAGATTTTTAAATTTATGTGAAATTAACAGAAACCCAGAGTACTTATTTACATAAAAGCTTTTTTTGTTGTTGTTTTAAAGTTTTTTTTAAGAACAGATAAGTAATTGCCTAGTAAATCTCTACTTATTTAGTTGTAGTAATGATGACATCCTAGAGAAAATACGTTGAGTTAAATTTCCACTAGAAAGTGACTAAAATCTTGACTAGAAAATGTCACAAATGTTTGAATAAGTAAAATATGTTCTTGGACAATACTGAGTTCCAGACACAAGAGGAAGCATCTGGTGAAGTAAAAGTTACAGAATTTAAGAACATATATCTACCAAGAAAAATATCTTCAACATGGGGTGGCAAAATTTTCTATGAAGGGTCAGATAATAAATATTTATTTAGGCTTTGTAGTCCTGTGGTTTTGTCACAACTGTTCAACTCTGTTATTACAGCATGAAAGCAACCGTAGACAATAAACAATTGTGGATAAGTTTTTATGGACATTGAAAGTAGAATTTCATATAATTTTCATATGTAATGAAATGTTCTTTTGACTTTTAATTATTTCGTAATGGCAAAACCATTCTAAGCTCATAGGCAATATAATAACAAGCAGTGTCAGGTTTTGCCTATTGGCTATAGTTTGCTGGTCCTTGGTTTAGAGCTTTGCACATCCTCCACGCATGGAGGACCAGACCACGCGCAGATATTCTGTGCTATTAGAATTGTTTGTGGTATTGAAATCAATGATGAATGGAATAATATGGAAAAAGTTTTCTACTTGATTGAATTCAGGTACCTATTTTTAACTAATGCCACAAAATTCACTTATTTTTCAGCAATTTATGAAATTTATAAAAGGTTTCTTATAATTAAGAATATAGGAGTTAGCAACAGAATCTCAAATCCCTTCAGCTCTTCACTCTGCAAAACCTCTAATTTACTATACAGTGTGACAGAAAAATCCCTACACATTTCACAAATTGTGTGTTATGGATATTTGTAAGAAAATCAATTAATACAATCTGTTAAGTAGTTTCTCCTACTTAGAATAATTTTCATTTGTATTTACAAGCTAAACCATTCTTTTAAAGGTGCATTTCCAAAGTAGCTAATAATTTCATAGATTCAATTTTGTGATTATGAGCTGCCTGGGGAGTGGGAGTTATTAGTCACCTAATAGTCTTGTTCATGGCCAATTATGTTTATTTATCAAAGAGATATGTTAGTTAAAGGTTACTCATAAAATTATCCAGAAAGAATGATGGTATTATAAATACATGCAAGTATTTTATTAAGAACTGAAAAAGAAATAATCTAATACTTCTTAAATTTCTCACCAAAAAAAATAGAGATCAATAATCATTTTCTGAAAACCAGAAACATGGCTGTAACTTGTTGGTTGTACTAAAAAAATTACAAATAAATATAATTTTATCCTAAAATTTTATGCCAATTTTAGTTTATAATATGCCTATGTCTATTTTAATATAAAATAATGCATTTGCTCCTCTAAATCTTAGAATATAAAATAAATTCCAGGAAGCTACATGCCGTGTTCACCATTGGCTTTGAATACCTGTTGCCACAGCATAAGGCAATGCAAGGATATGCATAGCATTACATGAGAAGTCCACACATAATCTTAGCACTCTTACAAAATAAATGTATGTTTATATTATTATAATTTTATCAGGTTATTAATTTTTTAATTTGCCAAAACTTAAAAAAAACTCCAATTTCTAGTTTTACATATTTGGTGAAAATTCCAACAATTATTGTCCAGATATTTGCATTTGAATAATTGTTTAACATGTAAGGATGGATTTATACACAGAAAATCAAATGTTCATGTCTACATTACATAATTAGTCAAAGGTCAGTAGGAAAAAATATATTTAATGTTAAAATATTGTTGTAAGTATGATTCAAGTACTTTCAAACAATACTTATTTCCATATGTTTAAATATAGTGTTTACTTTTTTGATAAAGTTCCCAATTTTATATGCTTAATAATATTTGTTTTTTTAATTTTTAATTTTTGTGAGTACATAGGAGGTGTATGTATTTGTGGAGTACATAAGACATTTTGATACAGGCATACAATGCATAATAACCACATCAGAGTAAATGGGGTATCTACTACATTAAGCTTTTATCCTATTTTTGTATTACAAACAATCCAATTATACTAGTTTAGTTGTTTAGTTGTATTTATTGTTGTACAATAAATTATTGTTGACTGCAGTCACCCTGTTGCGCTATCAAATACAAGATTTTATTTATTCTATCTAATTATATTTTTGTGCACATTAACCATCGCTGCTCCCCAAACCCCGTAATACCCTTCCCTGCCTCTGGTAACCATGATTCTAACTCTCTATCTCCATGAGTTCAATTGTTTTAATTTTTATAAATTAGAAATTTACAAAATTTCTAATTTATAAAATAAGCTCTTATAAATAAGTGAGAACATGAGTGTTTGTCATTCTTTCTCTAGCTTATTTCACTTAACGTAATGATCGCCAGTTGCATCCATGTTTTTGCAAATGACAGAATCCCATTATTTTTATGGCTGAATACTACTCCACTGTGTATATGTACCACATTTTCTTCATCTGTTCATCTGTTTGATGGACACTAAGCTTGCTTCCAAATCTTCGCTACAGTGAACAGTGCTGCAATAAACACAGGAGAGCAGACTCTTCAGGGTTTTCCAAATATAAGACCATATTATCTGCAAACAAGTATAATTTTACTTTCTCCTTTTCAATTTGGATGTTCTTTATAGTTTTTCCTTTTTTTGTAGCAGTGGGATTGCTATATCATATGGAAGCTCTATTTTTAGTTTTTGGAGGAATCTCCAAACTGTTCTCTATAGTGGTTGTACTGATTTACATTCCCACTAAGATTGTACAAGGGTTGACTTTTCTCCACATTTTGCCATCACTTATTATTGCCTGTCTTTTGGATAAAAGCCATTTTAACTGAGATGAGATAATATCTCATTTTAGTTTAATTTGCATTTCTCTGATGATTGGTGATGTTGAGCACTTTTTCATATACTTGTTTGCCATTTGTGTGTCTTCTCTTGAGAAATGTCTATTTAGATCTTTTGCTAATTTTTAAGTTGGATTATTATATCTTTTTCCCATAGAGTTGTTTGAGCTGCTTATGTATTCTGATTATTAATCCCTTGTCAGATGGGTAGTTTGCAAATATTTTCTCCCACCTTGTGGGTTGTCTTGTCTCTTCACTTTGTTGTTTTCTTTTCTATGTGGAAGCTTTTTAACTTAATGTGATCCAATTTGTCCATTTTTGCTTTGGTTGCCTGTGCTTGTGGGGTATTACTCAAGAAATGTTTCCCAGTCTAATGTCATGGAGAGTTTCTCCAATGTTTTCTTATATTAGTTTCATAGTTTGAAGTTTTAAAGCCTTTAATCAATTTTTGTTTGACTTTTGTACACAGCAAGAGATAGGGCTCTAGTTACATTCTTATGCATATGTATATCCACTTTTCCCAGCACCATTTATTTGGAGATACTGTCCTTTCTCCAATGTATGTTCTTGGCACCTTTGTCAAAAATGAGTTCACAGTAGGTGTACAGATTTGTTTCTGGGTTCTCTATTGTGTTCCATTGGTCTATGTGTCTGTTGTTATGCCAGTACCATGATGTTTTGATTATAAGAGCTCTGTAGTACACTTTGAAGTGAGGTAATGTGATTCTTCCAGGTTTGTTCTTTTTGCTCAGGTTAGCTTTGGCTATTCTGGGACTTTTGTGGTTCCATATAAATTTTAGAATTTTTTAAAATGTCTGTGACAAATGTCATTGGTATTTTGATAGGGGTTTGTATTCGGCCATTCTTGCACTACTATAAAAAAACCACCTGGCTGGGTGTGGTGGCTCACACCTGTAATCCCAGCACTTTGGGAGGCCGAGGTGGGAGGATCACAAGGTCAGGAGTTCAAGATCAGCCTGACCAACATGGTGAAACCCCGTCTCTACTAAAAATACAAAAATTAGCCAGGCATGGTGGCGTGCGCCTGTAATCCCAGCTACTCAGGAGGCTGAGGCAGGAGAATCGCTTGAACGGGGAGGCGGAGGTTGCAGTTGCAGTGAGCCGAGATTGCATCACTCCACTCCAGCCTGGGAGACAGAGCGAGACTCCATCTCAAAAAAAAAAAAAAAAAAAAAAAAAAAACAACAACAGCAACAAAAAACACCTAAGCCTGGGCAATTTATAACAAAAGAGTTTCAATTCATTCTTGGTTCTGCAGGCTGTACAGGAAGCATAGTTGCATCTGCTTCTGGGGAGGACTCACACCTAAGCCTGGGCAATTTATAACAAAAGAGTTTCAATTCATTCTTGGTTCTGCAGGCTGTACAGGAAGCACAGTTGCATCTGCTTCTGGGGAGGACTCAGGAAGCTTCCAATCATGGCAGAAAGCAAAGGCAAAGGATAGCAGGTATATCACATGGCATGAACAGCAGCAAGAGCAAGAGAGACTTTGGGTACCACCGACTTTTAAATGACTGTATCTCATGTGAACTCAGAACAAGAGCTCACTTATTACCAAGCAGATGGCCCAAGCCGTTCATGAGGGATTCACCTTCATAATCCAAACATCTCATACCAGGCTCCACCTCCAACATTGGGGATTAAAGTTCAACATGAGATTTGGGTGCCTACATACATTCAAACTATATCAGGATTGCATTGAATCTATGGATTGCTTTGGGTAGTATGGACAGTTTAACAATATTAATTCTTCCAATCTGTGAACATGAAATATATTTCCATATTTTTGGTGTCCTCTTCAATTTCTTACAGAAATGTTTTATAGTTTTTATTGTAGAGATCTTTCACTTCTTTGGTTAAGTCAATTCCTAAGTATTTAATTTTATTTGTCGCTATTTTAAGTTGAATTACTTATTTGATTTCTTTTTCATCTTGTCAACTGTTGATATACAGAAATGCTACTGATTTTCATATGTTGATTTTATATCCTGCAACTTTACTGAATTTGTCAGTTTAATAGATTTTTTGTGGAATCCTGTTTTTTTCCAAAAATAAGATTATATTTTCTACAAACAAGAATAATTTGACTCTCTCCTTTTCCACTTGGATGCCCTTTATTTTTTTTCTCTTGTCTGATTGCTGTAGCTAGGACTTCCAGTACTATGTGGAACAGCAGTGATGAAAATGGGCATCCTGTTGTGTTCCAGATTATAGAGGAAAGGCTTTCAGTATTTCTCCATTCATCATTATGCTAGCTGTGGATCTGTTGTACATGATCTTTTATTGTATTGAGGTATGTTTCTTCTATACCAAATTTTTTAAGTTTTTTTTTTTAAATTAGAAAGGGATATTGAATTTTATCAAATGTCTCTTCAGCATCACTTGAAACGATCATATGGTTTTTGTCCCTCATTTTATCAATATGATGTATCACATTGATTGATTTGCATATGTTGAGCCATGCTTGTGTTTTTGGGATCAATCTCATTTGGTCATGATGAATGATCTTTTTAATATGTTGTTGAATTCAGTTTGCTAGTATTTTGTTGAAGATTTTTGCATCAATATTCATCAGGCATATTGTCCTGCAGTTTTCTTTATTTTTGATATGTTTTGTCTGGTTTAGGTATCAAGGTAATAACAGCCTTACAGAATGTGTTTGGAAGTATTCTTTTCTGTTTTTTTCAGAATAGTTTGAGTAGAACTGGTATAAGTTCTCTTTAAATGTTAGGTAGAATTCAGCAGTGAAGCCATCAGGTCCTGGGCTCTTTTTGCTGGGAAACTTTTTATTACGGATTCGTTCTTGTTATTTGTTTTTGGTCTATTCAGGGTTTGGATTTCTTTATGCTTCAATCTTGGTAGGTTATATTAATATGTGTCAAGAAATTTATTTATTTCTTCTAAGTTCTCCAGAATATTGCCATGTACTTAATAGTTGCTCATAGTAGCCTCAAATGATCCACTGAATTTCAGTTGTAATGTCTGCTTTTTCATCTCTTCTTTTATTTATTTGGGTCTTCTCTCTTTTCTTCATAGTTAGTATGGCTAAAGGTTTTTGTGGATTTTGTATATCTTTGCTAAAAAAAAACATTTTTATTTCATTTATCTTTTGTATTGTTTTCTTCATTTTAATTTTATTTATCTCTGCACTGATCTTTATTTTTTCTTCTACTAATTTGGGGTTTGGTCTGCTCTTTTCTAGATTTTTTGGATTATTTGAAGTTTTTTACTTCTTTGATGTAGGCACTTAGAGATATAAACTTCCCTCCTAGTACTGCTTTCACTGCATCTCACAGGTTTTGGAATGTTGTGTTTCTATTATTCATTTCAAAAAAATTTCAATTTCCTTTGTAATTTTTTCATTGACCCACTGGTCATTCAGTGGCATATTGTTTAATTGCCATGTAGTTGTATAGATTCCCAAACTCCTCATTATTGATTTCTAGCTTTACTCCATTATGGTCAGAGAAGATATTTGATATAATCTCAATTTTTTGAATGTTTGAAGTCTCATTTTGTGTAAAATATCGTCTATCCTTGAGAATAATTTGTGTGATGAGGAGAATATATTCTGCAGCCATTAGATAAAATATTCTGTAAATATTTTTCAGGTCCATTTGGTCTATAGTGCAGATTAAGTCCAATGTTTCTATGTTGATTTTTCTGTCTGGGTGATCTGTCTAATACTGAAAGTAGGGTGTTAAAATTTGTAGCTATTACTGTACTAAGGTCCAGCTCTCTCTTTAGTTATAATAATATTTGCTTTATATATCTGGAATGTTCCAGTGTTGGGGCATATAATATAATGACTTTTGTTTTATATTGTTTTGTCATGAAACCTCTTTTGTCTGATATAACTAGAGCTACTCCTGCTCTTTTTTGGTTTCCACTTATATGTAATATCTTTTTCCATTCCTTTATTTGGAGGCTATGTATGTCTTTATAGGTAAATTTGTTTCTTATAGGCAACAGATTGTTAGATCTTATGTTTTTTAATACATTAAGCACTTCTGTGCCTTTTGGTTGAAGAGTTCCGTGTATTCATATTCAAGGTTATTAGTGATAAGTAAGAACTTACTTTTGCCATTTTGTTTCATCTTTTCATGTAACAAATACACACACGTTACAGGTGGTATTGTGGTCTACTCTTTCTTCTTTTCTTCCTTCCTGTCTTCCTTCTAATGGAGGTGATTTTCTCTGGTGCATGTTTTAATTTCTTGCTTTTTATTTTGTGTATCTGTTATATGTTTGTTGTTTTGAGGTTACTATGAAGCTTGCAAATAATATCTTATAACCCATTATTTTAAACTCATGACAATTTAACACTGATTGCACACACTAGCTAACAAGTAAGCAAAGAGTAAACTAATAAAAATTCTACACCTGAACTTTGTCCTCCTTTTTATATTTCTGTTCTTTTATATTTATATCTTATTGTACTGTTTTGAAAAGTTGTAGTTATTATTTTGATGGGTTTACCTTTTAATCTTGAGATATTAGTTTATACACCACAATTACAGTGTTATAATATTCTGTTTTTCTGTGTGTTTACTATTACTAGTGAATTCTATGCCTTCAGATTATTTCCTATTGCCCATTAACATCTTTTTGTTTTGAAATTGAAGAACTCCCATTAGCATTTCTTGTATGACAGGTCTGATGTTGATGAAATCCTTCCCAGCTTTTGATTCTCTGGGAAACTGCTTATTTCTTGTTAATTTTTGAGGGATGTATTTTTCTGGATAGACAATTCTAGAATAAAAGTTGTTTTTTTTTCTCCGTGAGCATTTTAAATATGTCATGCCACTCTCCAGCCTATAAATTTTCCACTGAAAAATCTGCTGCCACACTTAATGGAGCTCCATTATATGTTATTTCTTTCTTTTCTCTTGCTGCTTTTAGGATCCTATCTTTACCCTTGACCTTTGGAAGTTTGATTATTAAATATCTTTTTTTAAAATTATCATTATTATACTTTAAGTTTTAGGGTACATGTGCACAATGTGCAGGTTAGTTACATATGTATACATGTGACATGCTGGTGTGCTGCACCCATTAACTCGTCATTTAGCATTAGGTATATATCCTAATGCTATCCCTCCCCCCTCCTCCCACCCCACAACAGTCCCCAGAGTGTGATGTTCCCCTTCATGTGTCCATGTGTTCTCATTGTTCAATTCCCATCTATGAGTGAGAACATGCGGTGTTTGGTTTTTTGTCCTTGTGATAGTTTACTGGGAATAATGATTTCCAATTTCATCCATGTCCCTACAAAGGACATGAACTCATCATTTTTTATGGCTGCATAGTATTCCATGGTGTATATTTGCCACATTTTCTTAATCCAGTCTATCATTGTTGGACATTTGGGTTGGTTCCAAGTCTTTGCTATTGTGAATATTGCCGCAATAAACATACGTGTGCATGTGTCTTTATAGCAGCATGATTTATAGTCCTTTGGGTATATACCCAGTAATGGGATGGCTGGGTCAAATGGTATTTCTAGTTCTAGATCCCTGAGGAATCGCCACACTGACTTCCACAATGGTTGAACTAGTTTACAGTCCCACCAGCAGTGTAAAAGTTTTCCTATTTCTCCACATCCTCTCCAGCACCTGTTGTTTCCTGACTTTTTAATGATTGCCATTCTAACTGGTGTGAGATGGTATCTCATTGTGGTTTTGATTTACATTTGTCTGATGGCCAGTGATGATGAGCGTTTTTTCATGTGTCTTTTGACTGCATACATTTCTTCTTTTGAGAAGTGTCTGTTCATTTCCTTTGCCCACTTTTTGTTGGGGTTGTTTGTTTTTTTCTTGTAAATTTGTTTGAGTTCATTGTAGATTCTGGATATTAGCCCTTTCTCAGATGAGTAGGTTGCAAAAATTTTCTCCCATTCTGTAGGTTGCCTGTTCACTCTGATGGTAGTTTCTTTTGCTGTGCAGAAGCTCTTTAGTTTAATTAGATCTCATTTGTCAATTTTGGCTTTTGTTGCCATTGCTTTTGGTGTTTTAGACATGAAGTCCTTGCCCATGCCTATGTCCTCAATGGTAATGCCTAGGTTTTTTTGTAGGGTTTTTATGGTTTTAGGTCTAATGTTTAAGTCTTTAATCCATCTTGAATTAATTTTTGTATAAGGTGTAAGGAAGGGATCCAGTTTCAGCTTTCTACATATGGCTAGCCAGTTTTCCCAGCAGCATTTTTTAAATAGGGAATCCTTTCCCCATTGCTTGTTTTTCTCAGGTTTGTCAAAGATCAGATAGTTTTAGATATGCAGCATTATTTCTGAGGGCTCTGTTCTGTTCCATTGATCTATATCTCTGTTTTGGTACCAGTACCATGCTGTTTTGGTTACTGTAGCCTTGTAGTATAGTTTGAACTCAGGGAGCATGATGCCTCCAGCTTTGTTCTTTTGGCTTAGGATTGACTTGGTGACGCCGGCTCTTTTTTGGTTCCATATGAACTTTAAAGTAGTTTTTTCCAATTCTGTGAAGAAAGTCATTGGTAGCTTGATGGGGATGGCATTGAATCTATAAATTACCTTGGGCAGTATGGCCATATTCACGATACTGATTCTTCCTACCCATGAGCATGGAATGTTCTTGCATTTGTTTGTATCCTCTTTTATTTCACTGAGCAGTGGTTTGTAGTTCTCCTTGAAGAGGTCCTTCACATTCCTTGTAAGTTGGATTCCTAAGTATTTTATTCTCTTTGAAGCAATTGTGAATGGGAGTTCATTCATGATTTGGCTCTCTGTTTGTCTGTTATTGGTGTATAAGAATGCTTGTGATTTTTGTACATTGATTTTGTATCCTGAGAATTTGCTGAAGTTGTTTATCAGCTTAAGGAGATTTTGGGCTGAGACAATGGGGTTTTCTAGATATACAATCATGTCGTCTGCAAACAGGGACAATTTGACTCCCTCTTTTCCTAATTGAATACCCTTTATTTCCTCCTGCCTGATTGCCCTGGCCAGAACTTCCAACACTATGTTGAATAGGAGTGGTGAGAGAGGTCATCCCTGTCTTGTGCCAGTTTTCCAAGGGAACTGGTGTACCTGAAAGTGATGGGGAGAATGGAACCAAGTTGGAAAACACTCTGCAGGATATTCTCCAGGAGAACTTCCCCAATCTAGCAAGGCAGGCCAACATTCAGATTTAGGAAATACAGAGAACACTACAAAGATACTCCTCGAGAAGAGCACGTCCAAGACACATCATTGTCAGATTCACCAAAGTTGAAATGAAGGAAAAAATGTTAAGGGCAGCCAGAGAGAAAGATCGAGTTACCCACAAAGGGAAGCCCATCAGACTAACAGCAGATCTCTTGACAGAAACTCTACAAGCCAGAAGAGAGTGGGGGCCAATATTCAACATTCTTAAAGAAAAGAATTTTCAACCCAGAATTTCATATCCTGCCAAACTAAGCTTCATAAGTGAAGGAGAAATAAAATACTTTACAGACAAGCAAATGCTGAGAGATTTTGTCACCACCAGGCCTGCCCTAAAACACCTCCTGAAGGAAGCACTAAACATGGAAAGGCACAACCAGTACCAGCCACTGCAAAATCATGCCAAAATGTAAAAGCCATCGAGACTAGGAAGAAACTTCATCAACTAATGAGCAAAATAACCAGTTAACATCATAATGACAGGATCAAATTCACACATAACAATATTAACTTTAAATGTAAATGGACTAAATGCTCCAATTAAAAGACACAGACTGGCAAATTGGATAAAGAGTCAAGACCCATCAGTGTGCTGTATGCAGGAAACCTATCTCACGTGCAGAGACACACATAGGCTCAAAATAAAAGCATGGAGGAAGACCTACCAAGCAAATGGAAAACAAAAAAAGGCAGGGGTTGCAATCCTAGTCTCTGATAAAACAGACTTTAAACCAACAAAGATCAAAAGAGACAAAGAAGGCCATTACATAATGGTAAAGGGATCAATTCAACAAGAAGAGCTGACTATCCTAAATATATATGCACCCAATACAGGAGCACCCAGATTCATAAAGCAAGTCCTGAGTGACCTACAAAGAGACTTAGACTCCCACACAATAAAAACGGGAGAATTTAACACCCCACTGTCAACATTAGACAGATCAATGAGACAGAAAGTTAACAAGGATATCCAGGAATTGAACTCAGCTCTGCACCAAACAGACCTAATAGACATCTACAGAACTCTCCACCCCAAATCAACAGAATATACATTTTTTTCAGCACCACACCACACCTATTCCAAAATTGACCACATACTTGGAAGTAAAGCTCTCCTCAGCAAATGTAAAAGAACAGAAATTATAACAAACTGTCTCTCAGACCACAGTGCAATCAAACTAGAACTCAGGATTAAGAAACTCACTCAAAACCACTCAACTACATGGAAACTGAACAACCTGCTCCTGAATGACTACTGGGTACATAATAAAATGAAGGCAGAAATCAAGATGTTCTTTGAAACCAATGAGAACAAAGACACAACATACCAGAATCTCTGGGACACATTCAAAGCAGTGTGTAGAGGGAAATTTATAGCACTAAATGCCCACAAGAAAAAGCAGAAAAGATCCAAAACTGACACCCTAACATCACAATTAAAAGAACTAGAAAAACAAGAGCAAACACATTCAAAAGCTAGCAGAAGGCAAGAAATAACTAAAATCAGAGCAGAACTGAAGGGAATAGAGACACAAAAAACCCTTCAAAAAATTAATGAATCCAGGAGCTGGTTTTTTGAAAGGATCAACAAAATTGATAGACTGCTAGCAAGACTAATGAAGAAAAGAGAGAAGAATCAAATAGATGCAATAAAAAATGATAAAGGGGATATCACCACTGATCCCACAGAAATACAAACTACCATCAGAGAATACTATAAACACCTCTACGCAAATAAACTAGAAAATCTAGAAGAAATGGATAAATTCCTTGACACATACATCCTCCCAAGACTAAACCAGGAAGAAGTTGAATCTCTGAATAGACCAATAACAGGCTCTGAAATTGAGGCAATAATCAATAGCTTACCAACCAAAAAAAGTCCAGGACAAGACGAATTCACAGCCGAATTCTACCAGAGGTACAAAGAGGAGCTGGTACCATTCCTTCTGAAACTATTCCACTCAATAGAAAAAGAGGGAATCCTCCCTGACTCATTTTATGAGGCCAGCATCATCCTGATACCAAAGCCTGGCAGAGACACAACCAAAAAAGGGAATTTTAGACCAATATCCCTGATGAACATCAATGCAGAAATCCTCAATAAGATACTGGCAAATCAAATCCAGCAACCCATCAAAAAGCTTATCCACCATGATCAAGTGGGCTTCATACCTGGGATGCAAGGCTGGTTCAACATAAGCAAATCAATAAATGTAATCCAGCATATAAACAGAACCAAAGACAAAAACCACATGATTATCTCAATAGATGCAGAAAAGGCCTTTGACAAAATTCAACAGCCCTTCATGCTAAAAACTCTCAATAAATTAGGTATTGATGGGATGTATCTCAAAATAATAAGATCTATCTGTGACAAACCCACAGCCAATATCATACTGATTATTAAATATCTTGATATAGTCTTCTTTGGGTTAAATCTGCTTGGTGTTCTATAATCTTCCTGTACTTGAATAGTGATATCTTTCTCTAGGTTTGAAAAATTATCTGTTGTTATGCCTTTGAATAAAATTTTCCTCTCTTTCTCTACCTCTACTTTAAGGCTAATACTCTTAGATTTGCCCTTTTTAGGCCTTTTCTAGCTCTTGTAGATGTGTTTATTCATTTTTATTTTTTTCTTTTGTCTCCTCTGACTATATATTTTTAAATAGCCTTTCTTAAAGTTTACTAATTTTTTCTTCTCCTTCATGAATTTTGCTGTTAAGAGATCTTGATGCTTCTTCAGTATGTCAATTGCATTTTTCAGCACCAGAATTTTGCTTGATTCTTTTTATTTCAATCTCTTTGTTAAATTTATCTAATACTATTCTGAATTCCATCTCTGTGCTATCTTGCTATCTTGGATTTTGTTGAGTTTCCTCAAAACAGTATTTTGGATTATCTGTCTGAAAGGTCACATATCTCTGTCTTTCTGGGATTGGTCCCTGATGCCTCATTTAGTTCATCCTGTGAGGTCATGTTTTCCTGGATGGTCTCGATGCTTGTAGATGTTTATAAATGTCTTGACATTGAAGATTTAGGTATTTATTGTAGTCTTCACAGTCTGCATTTGTTTGTACCCATCCTTCTTGGGAAGGATCTCCAGGTATTCAAAAGGACTTGTGTTTTGTGATCTAAGTCTTTGGTCACTGCAGCTGTATCTGCATTAAGCCCAGCAATGCTGTGATTCTTGAAGACTAGCAGAGGTAGCACCTGTTTGGTCTTGGATAAGATATAGAGGAATTCTGTAGATTTCCAGGCAGACTCTTGTTCTCATCCCTTACTTTCTCCCAAACAAACAAAGCCCCTCTCTCTCTGTACTGAGCTGCCTGGAGCTGGGGAAGCAGTGACACAAGCACCCCAGTTGCTACCCCCACTAGGTCAGACCTGAAGCCAGCATAACACTGGATCTCATCCATGGCCCATGGTAACTACTGCCTGGCTACTGCTTATGTTAACTCAACGTGCTAGGGCTCTACAATCAGGAGGTGGCAAAGCTACCAGGCTTATGTCCTTTTCTTCAGGGTAACAAGTTCCCCCCCAAGTACTGCATGGGTCTGGAGATGCTGTCTGGTAGCCAGGAGCTAGAATCAGAGATGTTAGTAATCTCTGATTACAGAGATGTTGCTGTATTCTACAGTGGCTGATTTGGACTCCAAGCCACAAGATAAAGTTCTTTTCCCTCTTCCCTCCTCTTTCCACAAGTAGCGAAGTCTTTCTCTGTGGCCACCACCTTCCCAGGGCTGTGGCACGTACTACCTAGCTATCACCAATGTTCACTCAAGGCCCAAGGGCTCTTCACTCAGCTTGTGGTGAATGCTTCTAGGCCTGGGACTCTTCCATCAGGGCAGTGGGATCTCCTCTCATGCAGGCACATTCAGTAATGCCTTCTAAAAGCCAGGGCCTGGAATTGGGACCCCCAAGAGCTCACTTGGTTCTTTAGCCCACAGTGGCTGAGCTGGTATCTAAGCTGCAAAACAAAGTCTCCTTTAGTCTTCCCTCTCTTTTTCTCATAGCCACCACAGCTGGGAATGTGCTGGGTCACACCAGAAGCCAGCACATCTCTGAATCTCACTCAGACCCTGCAGTGAGTCCTGCCTGGATACCACTGTTGCTTATTCAGGGCCCAATGTCTCTTTAGTCAGCATGTGATGAATATTGTTAGGACTGGGTCCTTTGCTTCAGTGCAGTGGGTTCCCTTTTGGCCCAGCATGTGTCTGGAAATGTCATCTGGAAGCTAGGGCTTGATATGGAAACCTCAGGACTTTGCTTATTGACCTTTCCTACTGTGGCTGAGATGGTTTCCAAGTTGCAAGACAAAGTCCTCTTTACTCTTCCCTCTCTATCCTCAAGCAGAGGGAAGGAGTCTTTTCCAGAGCTGCAAGATGAGCTTCTCCAGGTTAAGGAAGCAATGGGGCAAGCACTCTTGGCTGCCATAGCTGATATCCCACTAGTCGGTGCACATCCCAAGTTCCCTGGCTCTGAGCCCAGCATAGCACCAGAACTTGCCCAGCAACTGCAGGCCTTGTGGCCCAGACTGTCTTTCAGGTTTATTTAGTACCCCAGAGCACTTTAGCCTGAGGTGGCAGGGCTTGCCAGAACTCAGATTTGAATCCTTGAAATGGGTGATTCCCTTGTGGCTAGGTCTGGTCTAAATGCTCCCTTCATAGATGCTGGCTGAGTTGTACCCTCTGTTGCTTTCCACTGTGATAGGGCAGCACTAGGTTCCCATGCAAAGTCCCACAATCACTGTACTCTTCCTCACCCAAGCACACAGATTCTCTCTCTGTGCCCTGTAGCCACTGCCAGGGGATTGGGGAGGCAATGATGTCAGTGATTCAAGACTGTCTTTTCTACCTGCCTCAGTGCCTTTTTCAATGATATGAAGTTACAAGCAGGTACTGTTATCACTCACCTGATTTTGGTTCTTATGTGGAAGCTTCTTTGTGTGGATATAGTTATTCAACTTGGTGTTCCTGTGGGGAGGATGATCTGTGAAGGTTTCTATTCAGCCATCTTGCTCTGCATCATCTTATCTTGGTTAATAATATCTGATTAACATGCAAGCCTGATATGTTACCCATCAAAATCTAGAAGCATTTTCACATCCTTTAAAAAAGTATTGTGATGTTACATTTATTAGTATGTTTTGAAGAAATGATCTTCAAAATATATATCAAAGTATATATTTGAAGAAATTATCTTATGGAAAATTGACTAAAAATAAAAGTTTATAAAGTCCTCTGTAATTTTTCACAGTGACTTCAAAAGATATAAACCTAAGTCACCTTAATAGTACCACAAATTAAATTCCTGTATAACAGAATGGATTTTTTCTTTATACAGACCCTGTCCTGTATCTGAGATTTAATAGAATTGTTTCACAGCATATGTTTCATATAATAATATAATTTTAAAACCTTAGAGAATGGTGGGTTTGACCTATTGAAAGCTCTAGTAATGATTCGTAGAGTTGTTGGTACTTAGGTGCATAATGTTTATCATGTGATAAATGATAATTTATTTACTAACAGCATTCTACAGCCCTGAAAGCCACTCTAAATATTATGTTCAATTTGACAAAAGGTAGAAAAGTCAGATTATAAATCAACTCTAGAAAGATCAGAGACTTAAAATTTATACATTTTATTTTTAATTATAGATGTTAACTATTTAGTGCACAGTACTTAATGCTTATGTTACTGAACTTTTATGTTACTAATAACAGTGAAATGTATCCTGCTTACATAGCTTTTATCACAGATAACACAAAGATATAAAATGGCAAAATTAGCAATAATAAAGCCCAAACCAGGAAAATTATAAAAATAGTTTATTTTTATGACAAAATGTTGGGTTGGGTTGTTAAGACACACACACACACACACACACACACACACACACACACACGGGAAAATAAATATTTTACAGAAAAAATAAAAAGTTCTAAGACTCAGTGAACAATAAATAATTTTTATTAATTACATTTTAATTTAATTCTTTTCCATCAGGAATTTAGTTGCAAAATATTAAAGTAATTTTTATTAGTTTTTGAAGGGAATGTTGACTTAAATTATAACAAACCTTTATATTTAATTTATATTCGTCGGATATATTTATGTTTTCAAACTCCTGTTTTCATGTAAAAGGTAAAAATTAAAATCCCAGCTTGATGCTTATAAGCACAGAGCTTCCATATGCTACTGCTTTAGAGATATTCACTTACTTAAAATGTGTAACAAGTCCTTGTTACTCTTTTCATTTCCAATTAATAGGTGAGAAAACTGAAGCACAGAGAGTAACATGTCCAAGATCATATGATTTGAAAGTAGAGAATTCATATAGAGTAATCTGACTCCATAGTTCATGCAATTCACTGTTTCAGTGAGTTCTGAGTTCTAATTAAAACAAGTAAATAAAATGATGTAAGACAATAACTCTTAAATGGAGGAGGAAACCTTGTTTGTTTTCTAAATCTCAGAGTCATGTCTCAACATTTTTCTACTTTAAAAGGTGCCACACATTAAATTAGAATCCTAATATTCTCAGTGAGGGAAATAGAGATGAGAATTAGATTATTTTTAAAATTTTAAATATTTGTTTAGTTTACTGCATAGCTACTGATAACTACATTTTGCTAATCTTGAACAGTAAAAATAACCTCTTTTTTTTCCAAAAAGATAAACACCCTACATGCTTAAAATAATAGAAATTTCTGAAAATACAATTCATCATCAGAATTTATCTTGACCAATTCTGCTGTATATAGCATGGGGACTATAATTAATGACAATATGTTATATTCTTGAAAATGTAAAGATAGTAGATAGTAAGTATTCTCACCACAAAAATGATAACTCTGTTAGGTAATACATTTGTTAATTAGGTAGATTGAATCATTCCACAATGTATATATACTTCAAACCATATGTTGTACATGATAAATATATTCAATTTTATTTGTCAATTTTAAAATATTAAAAGTTATGAATAAATGTGGGCAATTTGTGTCTGTACATGCATATGTCTTGATTATTGATATAATCAGGCCTATTATTGCTTGCTTATTTTGATAAGTTTTCCTTGTTTGACTTCCACATTTTTAAAAAAATCTGTGGATAATTTTGAAATAACTTTTGTGTGACCAATGTGTGCTTTAACAAATAGTACCATTTTAAAACTCTCAACCAAATAAAAGTATTTATTTTATTTATAATCAATTTTCTGACTAAGTTTATATAAGGCCGTTTGCAAGAAAAGGCAAAATAAAATCATTTTTACGTGATTTAAAAAGTAGAAGCACAGGAAAATATGGGTTATTCTAAATAATAATGTATTGTATATTTTAAGATAGTGAGAAGAGATTTTTGCATGTTGATACCACAATAAATGATAAATGTTTAAAATGATGAATATGATAATTATCCTGATTTGATTTTTATACTATATGTACATGCATCGATATATCACACTGTAGCACATAAATATGTATAATTACTAGGTACCAAATATAAACTTAAAAATAAATAAGTAAATATGATAAAACTTGTAGTGATATTAGTAGACAAGATTATGGCAATTAAACCATTTGCTAAAGTAAACTGAAATACAAGGAGGTACCATGAGTGATATGATTCACAGTGTTCTTTAAAAACACAGGTATGAAAAGTATTGAAGCTTAAAAGAAAACTCTCTTGTGGGTCCACAATACCATGATGAATTATTGTTCTCAACAATTTTACAGAAATTCCAACATATACATTACATTTTTTAATTTTAAAAAATCAATGTTACTTGTATAAGAAAAAAATGAATTAAATCCAAAATACAAATTAAACTATTATAAACAATCACTTTAAAATTAAATGTTAATGTATAATGTTATATAATGTAATATTATATAATATCATGTAATATATAAATGTTCAATGTTCTCCAGCAAAGACCACCAGGAACATACCTGTATCTTTACAAAGTTGAGTTTATTACTCATTGCAACATGGGAGAACACACACAATGGAGAACCAGAGGGTGTCTCAATTAAAGTGTATTAGAAAGGATTTATTTTAGGATTTGGGCAAAGTGATTTTGAAGGGTTCAAGGAAACTGGGATTTGCTCTGCATTGTATGCTGTGAGGAAGCAGTTTAATTCTATAATCAGGTATCTTTACTAATCTTATCTAGAATGATGAAAAAACCTGGAGTGCTTAAAGCTATAAAGAAGCCACAGTCACTCCTATCAGCTAGGAGAGAAGGATATTTAGTAATGCAGTATTCACAGTGACCTTGTTTTCACTGGTGCTTAGACAATATCATGAAGTGGTTTTGTTTCATTGTCTGTTATATACACTGTAGTAATGCAAATGGAAATTTAACTGGCTTTCCACTTAACAATATATTACTGCAACATTTTCATATCAACAAATATACTTTCCAAATTCTCATTTTAAACAGAAACCCAGTACATGATTATATGGATACCTTGATTTATTTAACCTATATTTTGATATCTACTTTGTATTCAATTTTTCCTATTAAAAGCCACGTTAAGATCAACTTTCATGTGCATTTATTTTTGCCAACTTATCTGGCTTTTTCCCTTGATGATAAATTTCTAGAAGTAGAAACATCTAGACCAATAAGTAGTGACATTTTAAAGACTTCTAATTCATATTTACAAGTTGTCCAAAGTAGGTCAATTTGTATTTACATCATCAATGTATAAGATGGACATTTGTTCCAATTACCTCCTCAACACTAATTATTGTTGTAACATTAAAAAATATCTAATTAGATTGCTTCAATTAGCTCTAATAATAGTAACACTAAGTAGATAGCCTTTTGTGTGCTAGAACTATGCTAACTACTTCACAAATGTTAAAAAAGAGGTGCATAAAATATGTATTTTAGTTGAATAGCAAATGGCTAGGTGCTAAAATCAACCATCAATCTCAAGTGAAGCCAAATTTGAATATTATCAATGCAGAATGATCGTGACATTTTATTCAAATAAACATTGCTAATTTCAAATTTTTACTTTATTATTTTATTTATAAGTATTTTAAATTATTACTTTTTATAATATTATTTTATTATTATTTATAAGGAATGATGTACAATTAGTTGAAGAATTATTTGGCTTTTTAAAGGCTAAAAAAGAAGCTGTAGTCAAGTGAAACTTTAATGCATTCCTTCTTTTAATATTTGATCTCAAACTAACAACACTGTGAGCTTGCACTCTGTGTCTAGTTAATTGGGTGGGGACTTGGAGAACTTTTGTGTCTAGCTAAAGGATTGTAAGTGCACCAATCAGCACTCTGTGTCTAGCTAAAGGATTGTAAACACACCAATCAGCACTCTGTAAAATGGACCAATCAGCACTCTGTAAAATGGACCAATCAGCACTCCATAAAATGGACCAATCAGCACTCCATAAAATGGACCAATCAGAGCTCTGTAAAATGGACCAATCAGCAGGATGTGGGTGGGGCCAAATAAGGGGATAAAAGCAGGACATCTGAGCCAGCAGCGGCAACCCACTTGGGTCCCCTTCCACACTGTGGAAGCTTTGTTCTTTTGCTCTTCACAATAAATCTTGCCACTGCTGACTTTTTGAGTCCACACTACCTTTATGAGCTGTAACACTCACCGTGAAGGTTTGCAGCTTCATTCCTGAAGACAGTGAGACCACAAACCCACCGGGAGGAATGGACAACTCCAGATGTGCTGACTTTAACAGCTGTAACACTCACCACAAGGCTTCACTCTTGAAGTCAGTGAGACCACAAACCCACCAGAAGGAAGAAATTCCAGACACGTCTGAACATCAGAAGGAATAAACTCTGGACACACCATCTTTAAGAACTGTAACACTCACTGTGAGGGTCCACAGCTTCATTCTTGAAGTCAGTGAAACCAAGAACCCACCAATTCCAGACACATTTTGGCAACCACAAAGGGACTATCACCTATCACCAAGTGGTGAGACTATTGCCTATCACCAAGCAGTGAGTACCATCAGACCCCTTTCACTTGGTATTCTGTCCTATTTTTCCTTAGAATTCAGGGGCTAAATACTGGGCACTGTCAGCCAGTTAAAAGTGACTAGCACGGCCGCTGGACTAAAAACACGGGTGTCAGGGTTTCTGGGAAAGGGCTTTCTAACAACCCCTGACTCTTCCGAGTTGGGAGCGTTGGTTTGCGTGGAACCAGCTTCCACTTTTCCTGTACTTCTAGGCTGAGCCAAGGGTCAACAGAGAGGAAAGCCATTCAGCTCTGGGGATCCCGACAACAAATTGGTTGACCCTGCAGTCATAAGCAGAACTCTCAAAGTCATGTCGCCAAGTGAGAGTTGGCCATCTATTCTATCTACCCTGACCCTTGCCTCCTGGGTCCTAATGCTGCCAGACAAACTTCCTCTCACTTCTCTTCTCCAAGGCTAGTCCTGCTTCTAAAAACCACTCCCTGTCTCTGGTGCTTTTCTAGTTTCTCCTCTAAGAATGATTTCTCGTATGAACTCCAGGACTCTATTCCCTTCTTTAGGCAACTGGGCTCACCAATCAGAAAGACATAATTTTTGCCCAAAGCCCTGTCATAGTGGGGACTATCTGGAATTTTAGGATCCTTCCTCAGACTAGCAGGCCTAACAAAAGCTATTCCTGAAGCTAGGATATGGGGAGCCTCATAAATTGTATCCTTCCTATTCATATAAATGAGGACAAAAGGCATCACTCTTCCAACTCTGGAGATCCCTTCCCTCCTTCAGGTTATGGCCCTCCATTTCATTTTTGGGGCATAACATCTTTATAGGACACAGGTAAGGTCCCAATACTAACAGGAGAATGCTTAGGACTCTACCAGGTTTTCAAGAATGTGTCATAAGCATCACTAAATCCTATTTTTCTCAGTCCTCTTTGTGGTCTAGGAGGACAGGCAAGGGTGCAGGTTTTTGAGAATGCATCAGTAATGGCTACTAAATCCTACCTTCACTCGGTCCTCCTTGTGGTCTAGGAGGAAATCTAGTGTTTCTGATGCTGTGTCGGTGAGTGCAACTATTCCAATCAGCAGGGTCCAGAGACTGTTGCTGGTTCTTGGGCAGGGCTTGTTTCTGCTGCTGCATTGGTGAGTGCAACTATTCTGATCAGCAGCGTCCAGGGACCATTGTGGGTTCTTGGGCAGGGGGAGAAACAAAACAAACCAAAACTATGGGTGGTTTGATAGGAAACACTCAGGCATCAACACGCTCACCCTTGAAATGTATCCTAAGCCATTGGGACCAACTTGACCCACAAACCCTGAAAAAGAGGCAGCTCATTTTTTTCTGCACTACAGCCTAACCCCAATATTCTCTCTCTGATGGGGAAAAATGGCCACCTGAGGGAAGTATAAACTACAATACTATCCTGCAGCTTGACCTTTTCTGTAAGAGGGAAGGCAAATGGAGTGAAATACCATAAGGTATTTCAAGCTTTCTTTTCACTGAAGGAGAATACACAACTATGCAAAGCTTGCAATTTGCATCCCACAGGAGGACCTTTCAGCTTACCCCCATATCCTAGCCTCCCTAGAGCTCTCCTTCCTATTAATGGTAAGCCTCCTCTAATCTCCCCTGCCCAGAAGGAAATAAGCAAAGAAATCTCCAAAGGACCACAAAAACCCCTGGGCTATTGGTTATGTCCCCTTCAAGCTGTAGGGGGTGGAGAATTTGGCCCAACCCAGGTACATGTCCCCTTCTCCCTCTGTGACTTAAAGCAGATCAAGGCAGACTGGGGGAAGTTTTCAGATGATCCTGATAGGCACATAGATGTCCTCCAAGGTCTAGGGCAAACCTTCAATCTCACTTGGAGAGATGTCATGCTATTGTTAGATCAAACCCTGGCCTTTAATGAAAAGAATGTGGCTGTAGCTGCAGCATGAGAGTTTGGAGATACCTGGTATCTTAGTCAAGTAAATGATAGAATGACAGCCGAAGAAAGGGACAAATTCCCTACTGGCCAGCAAGCCATCCCCAGTATGGATCCCCACTGGGACCTTGACTCAGATCATAGGGACTGGAGTCGTAAACATCTGTTGACCTTTGTTCTAGAAGGACTAAGGAGAATTAGGAAAAAGCCCATGATTTATTCAATGATGTCCACCATAAATCAGGGAAAGGAAGAAAATCCTTCTGCCTTCTTCGAGTGGCTTCAGGAGACCTTAAGAAAATATACTCCCCTATCACCTGAATCACTCGAGGGTCAATTGGTTCTAAAAGATAAGTTTATTACCCAATCAGCTGCAGATATCAGTAGAAAGCTCCAAAAGCAAGCCCGGGCCCTGAACAAAATATTGAGGCATTATTAAACCTGGCAACCTTGGTGTTCTATAATAGGGACCAAGAGGAATAGGCCCAAAGGAAAAATGAGATGAGAAAAGGGCCGCAGCCTGAGTCATGGCCCTCAGACCAACAAACTTTGGTGGTTCAGAGAGGACAGAATATGAAGCAGGCCAATCAGCTGGTAGGGCTTGTTATCAGTGTGGTTTACAAGGACACTTTAAAAAAGATTGTCCAATGAGAAACAAGCCACCCCCTCATCCATGTCCGCTATGCCGAGGCAATCACTGGAAGGTGCACTGCCCCAGAGGACAAAGTTTCTCTGGGTCAGAAGCCCCCAACCAGATGATCCAACAACAGGACTGAGGGTGCCTGGGGCAAATGCCAGCTCATGTCATCACCCTCACTGAGCCCTGGGTATGTTTAACCATTGAGGGCCAGGAAATTGACTTCCTCCTGGACACTGGCACGTCCTTCTCAATGCTAATCTCCTGTCCTGGATGACTGTCCTCAAGGTCCGTTACCATCCGAGAAATCCTGGGACAGCCTGTAACCAGGTATTTCTCCCACCTCCTCAGTTGTAATTGGGAGACTTTGCTCTTTTCATATGCCTTTCTTGTTATGCCTGAAAGTCCCACACCCTTATTAGGGAGAGATATATTAGCCAAAGCTGGAGCTATTATCTACATGAATATGGGGAACAAGTTACCCATTTGTTGTCCCTTACTTGAGGAGGGAATTAACCCTGAAGTCTGGGCATTGGAAGGACAATTTGGAAGGGCAAAAAATGCCCACCAAGTCCAAATCAGGCTAAAAGACCCCACCACTTTTCCTTATCAAAGGCAATATCCCTTAAGGCCTGAAGCTCTTAAAGGATTACAGGATATTGTTAAACATTTAAAAGCTCAAGGCTTAGTAAGGAAATGCAGCAGTCCCTGCAACACCCCAATTCTAGAAGTACAAAAACCAAATAGCCAGTGGAGACTAGTGCAAGATCTTAGACTCATCAATGAGGCAGTAATTCCTCTATATCCAGTTGTACCCAACCTCTATACCCTGCTCTTTCAAATACCAGAGAAAGCAGAATGGTTCATAGTTCTGGACCTCAAGGATGCCGCCTTCTCTTTCCCCTGCACTCTGACTCCCAGTTTCTGTTTGCCTTTGAGGATCTCACAGACCACATGTCCCAACTTACATGGATGGTCTTGCCACAAGGGTTTAGGGATAGCCCGCACCTGTTTGGTCAGGCACTGGCCCAAGATCTAGGCCACTTCTCAAGTCCAGGCACTTTGGTCCTTCAGCACGTGGATGATATACTTTTGGCTACCAGTTCAGAGGCCTCATGCCAGCAGGCTACTCTAGATCTCTTGAACCTTCTAGCTAATCAAGGGTACAAGGCATCTAGGTCGAAGGCGCAGCTTTGCTTATAGCAGGCTAAATATCTAGGCCTAATCTTAGAGGGACCAGGGCCCTCAGCAAGGAATGAATACAGCCTATATTGGCTTATCCTGGCCCTAAGATATTAAAACAGTTGCAGGGGTTCTTTGGAATCACCGGCTTTTGCCAACTATGTATCCCCAGATACAGTGAGATAGCCAGGCCCCTCCATACTCTAATCAAGGAGACCCAGAGGGCAAATACTCACCTAGTAGAATGATAACCAGGGGCAGAAACAGCCTTCAAAACCTTAAAGCAGGCCCTGTACAAGCTACAGCTTTAAGACTTCCCACAGGACAAAACTTCTCTTTATATGTCAGAGAGAGAGCAGGGATAGCCCTTGGAGTCCTTACTCAGACTCGTGGGACAACCCCACAACCAGTGGCATACCTAAGTAAGGAAATTGATGTAGTAGCAAAAGGCTGGCCTCACTGTTTAAGGGTAGTTGCGGCACTGGCCATCTTCATGTCAGAGGCTATCAAAATAATACAAGGAAAGGATCTCACTGTCTGGACTACTCATGTTGTAAATGGCATACTAGGTGCCAAAGGAAGTTTATGGCTATCAGACAACCACCTACTTAGATACCAGGCACTACTCCTTGAGGGAGCAGTGCTTCAAATATATACATGTGTGGCCCTCAACCCTGCCACTTTTCTCCCAGAGGATGGGGAACCAATTGAGCATGACTGCCAACAAATTGTAGTCCAGACTTATGCCACCCAAGATGATCTCTTAGAAGTCTCCTTAGCTAATCCTGACCTTAACCTATATATCAATGGAAGTTCATTTGTGGAGAATGGGATATGAAGGGCAGGTTGTGCCATAGTTAGTGATGTAACTGTACTTGAAAGTAAGCCTCTTCCCCCAGGGACCAGCACCCAGTTAACAGAACTAGTGGCACTTACCCGAGATTTAGAACTGGGAAAGGGAAAAAGAATAAACGTGTATACAGATAGCAAGTATGCCTATCTAATCCCTCATGCCCATGCTGCAATATGGAAAGAAAGGGATTTCCTAATCTCCAGGGGAACCCCCATTAAATGCCACAAGGAGATTATGGAGTTATTGCATGCACTGCAAAAACCCAAGGAGGTGGTAGTCTTACACTGCCAAAGGCATCAGAAAGGTGAAGGAGAAAAGGCAGAAGGAAACTGTCAGGCAGATGCTGAGGCCAAAATTGCTGCCAGGTGGATCCTCCCATTAGAAATACCTATGGAAGGACATTTGGTATGGAACAAACCCCTCCAAGAGATTAAGCCCCAGTATTCCCTAAATGAAACAGAATGGGGACTCTCATGGGGTCATAGTTTTCTCCCCTTGGGATGGTTAATGACAGAAGAAGGAAAGGTACTTATACCAGAAGCCAGCCAGTGGAAAATACTTAAAACCCTCCACCAAACTTTTCATATGGGTACTGAAAACACTCTTCAAATGGCCAAATTTCTATTCACAGAGCCAAATCTACTCTGGACGTTCCAACAGGTAGTCAAAGCCTGTGAGGTGTGCCAGAGGAATAATCCCTTGGTCCATCGTAAGGCCCATTTAGGGGAACAAATAATACGTCACTATCCTGGAGAGGACTGGCAGTTAGTCTTCACCCATATGGCCTAAATCAAAGGGATTTCAATATTTGTTGGTCTGTGTTGATACCTCTACAAATTGGATAGACGCTTTCCCCTGCAAGACAGAGAAGGCTCAAGAAGTGATTAAAGTCCTAACTGATGAAATAATTCCTAGATTTGGGCTTCCCCAAGGCTTACAGAGTGATAATCATCCAGCTTTTAAAGCCACGATAACTCAGGGAATGTCCAGGGTGCTAGGGATACAATATCACCTTCACTGCGCCTGGAGGCCACAATCCTCAGGGAAGGTCAAGAAGGCAAATGAAACACTCGAGGCACTTAAGGAAACTAACACAAGGAACATCTCCCATGGCCTACTCTTTTGCCCATGGCCTTGTTGAGAATCTGAAATTCTCCTCACAAAATGGGGCTCAGTTCATATGAAATGCCCTATGGACAACCTTTTCTCACAAATGACCTCCTACTTGATGAGGAAAAGACCAACTTATTCAAATATATAACTTCTTCAGCAAAATATCAACAAACCCCTAAAAACCTACCTGAAGGATATCACAGAGAAAAGGGAACAGAGTTGTTTCAACCAAGAGATCTAGTGTCAGTCAAATCTCTCCCCTCTACCTCCCCATCTATGGACTCTCTGTGGGAAGGACCATACTCAATAATCCTCTCTACCCACACTGCAGTTAAGGTGGCAGGAATGAAATCTTGGATCCACCACACCTGAGTTAAATTTTGGACATCCCCTGAGGAACCTGTGAGACCATCAGCTCAGGAGTCCCAAGATCAGCCAGACCAGCCTCGATACACCTGTGAACCATTGGAGGACTTGCATCTCCTATTTTGGAAGGAAACATCCCAGAATAAAAAGGCTCCTACCACTAATCCTGAGGAAAAACCCCTTCCTCCTTAAAAAAGATAAGTGAAAACCTACATAATCTTTATCTTTAACACCTCTCCTTGCCCCTTTAATGGAACCCTTTTACTATTTCATCATATTATTAAGTAGCATACTAACCATACTCTTTGTGATAGGACTATATACTGTAGCTCCTGCCAGGATGAAAATCCTAATCACATCAACCTTCTTTCTATCTTCCTTCCTTCTGACAGCAATTTACTCCTACCTTTAACTCAGCCTGGAAAAAATGATGTCATCTTCCAGAGCACCCTCTTTACCTTTCTATTTACTTTTTGCCTATCTATCCCTCCTGCTTCCTTGGATACCTCATACAATCACCCCTCCCCTTCCACTAGCTCCTAATTACCTCTGCAATACTCTCAACTTAACCCACTCTCTGTTAAACCAGTCCAATCCTTCCCTGGCAAATGGCTGTTGGCTTTGTATCTCTCTTTCAGCCTCTGATTATGATGCCACTCCCAGTCCCACAAAAAACTGGGTCTTTACCAACTTAATCTACCACCCTCATTATGAAGGAAAAGACCCTTTCTGACTTCTAAATATGCAATCATTAGCCAACTTACCCATCTCTGATAGGACCAAGAATACCCTAACAGGACATGCAATCCAACTTTTACGTTCTTACATTTCCAACCTCAACTATTTCACAAGCAATGAAAAGCCCATACACAGCCCTGTAACTATGAATACCATATTAACTTTCCAAGCCCCTTTATGCATCCAATGCAACCTGTTATCAGGCCTGCCCCTGAGGCACCTACTACCCCATCAGTGTAATTAAACCCTACAACTTCAAGCCCCAACTGATCATAGTAACTTCCGAGTCACCCAAACAGCTCCATTCAAATGGCTTGTCTGCTCTCAGGGCCCCCCAAAATCATCACCTCCTCCCTGCTTAACAAACAGTCCAGGTTTTGTAATGGCAAACATATTCCCTGCATGACCATTCACCCCTGGACCCCCTGCAGCACCACTAGTGAATGCCTTCTCATCCCCTCTTTCAGTCACTCTCTCGAATGGTTACTAGTAGATACAAAATGGTTTTTTTCTCCAATGGGAAAATAGAACACAGGGAGCTCCCAATACCTCTTTCCAGCCACTTACTGGGGCTACCTTGGCAAGTACTCTAGGAGTATGGAAAAATAAAAACAACAAATCCACACACCTTTTTAACATACACAACCAATTCTGTCTACCCAGCCAAGGTATATTCTTCTTATGTGGAACATCGACCTATATCTGCCTCCCCACTAACTGGACAGGCAACTGCACCTTAGTCTTTCTAAGTCCCAACATTAACATTGCCCTAGGAAATCAGACCCTATCAGTACCCCTCAAAGCTCAAGTCTGTCAGCACAGAGCCATACAACTAATACCCCTACTTACAGGGTTAGGAATGGCTACTGCTACAGGAACCAGAATAGCCAGTTTATCTACTTCATTATCTTACTACCACACTCTCAAAGGATTTCTCAGACAGTTTGCAAGAAATAATGAAATCTATCCTTACTCTACAATCCCAAATAGACTCTTTGGCAGCAGTGACTTTCCAAAACTGCAGAGGCCTAGACCTCCTCACTGCTGAGAAAGGAGGACTCTGCACCTTCTTAGGAGAAGAGTATTGTTTTTACACTAACCAGTCAGAGATAGTAAGAGATGCTTCCTGACATTTACAGAAAAAGGCTTCTGAAATCAGACAATGCCTTTCAAACTCTTATACCAACCTCTGGAGTTGGGCAACATTGCTTCTCCCTTTTCTAGGTCCTGTGGCAGCCACCTTGCTGTTACTCACCTTTGGGCCCTGTATTTTTAAACTTCTTGTCAAATTTGTTTCCTCTAGAATCAAGGCCATTAAGCTACAGATGGTCTTACAAATGGAACCCCAAATGAGTTCAACTAACAACTTCTACCAAGGACCCCTGGACCGACCTGCTGGCCCTTCTGCTGGCCCTTCCACTGGCCTAAAGAGTTCCCCTCTTTAGGACACTACAACTGCAGGGCCCCTTCTTTGGCCCATCCAGCAGGAAGTAGCTAGAGCAGTCATCGGCCAAATTCCCAACAGCAGTTGTGGTGTCCTGATTAGGGGGGAGATTGAGAGGTGAAGCCAGCTGGGCTTCTGGGTCGGGTGGGGACTTGGAGAACTTTTGTGTCTAGCTAAAGGATTGCAAATGCACCAATCAGCACTCTGTGTCTAGCTAAAAGTTTGTAAATGCACCAATCAGTGCTCTGTGTCTAGCTAATTGGGTAAGGACTTGGAGAACTTTTGTGTCTAGCTAAATGATTGTAAATGTACCATTTAGTACTCTGTGTCTAGCTAAAGGATTATGAAAGCACCAATCAGCACTCTGTAAAATGGACCAATCAGCACTCTGTAAAATGGACCAGTCAATGTACTATAAAATGGACCAATCAGCAGGATGTGGGTGGGGCCAAATAAGGGAATAAAAGCAGGCCACTGAGCCAGCAGTGGCAGCCTGCTTGGGTCCCCTTCCATGCTGTGGAAGCTTTGTTCTTTCACTCTTCACAACAAATCTTGCTGCTGTTCACTCTTTGGGTCCACACTACCTTTATGAGCTGTAACACTCACCACAAAGGTCTGCAGCTTCACTCCTGAAGTCAGCAAGACCACGAACCCACCAGAAGGAAGACACTCCAGACACATCTAAACATCAGAAGGAAAAAACTCCAGACACGCCATCTTTAAGAACTGTAACACTCACTGCAAGGGTCTGTGGCTTCATTCTTGAAGTCAGCAAGACCAAGAACCCACCAATTCTGTACACAATATTTGACTACATGGCTTTAAAAATAAATGCTCTATGATACTGGAAAAGACAATGTATTAGTTGTTTCAGGATATATTTTTATGTTTGGTATTTTGAATCAGCAAGGATGACATCCGTTTTATTTACAGTTGTAGCTCCAGTGCCAGTATAGTTGGTACCTCAGATATATTTAATGACTGTAAATGAAGAACTTCCTTTATATCCTATTTGTATTTTTCCTGTATGATATATCAGAGAGTGAGAAAGATATTTATAGCAGTGTTTTCCAATAGAAACTTCTGCAATGATGGACACAGTTTTTGGCACTATCCAAAACTGCATTCACTAGTCATATGTAGCTACTTAATGCTTGAAATGTATCTAGGACATAAGAGTAAATGAAGTTAATTGCATTTAATACTAACTAATTTCAGTTAGAAATTAAATAGTCACACAAAAGTAGTGGCTATTGTATTGGACTGTGCAGGTCTATAGCACCTCATTATTTTTTGGACAATTTTCCCTTGTATTTCTACCATTCTTGTTTCATATGTTAGCATAAAAATGATTATATTTATCGTGTATCCATTGTGGAATAAAACTGCATTTAAAAAGCTGACTTTATCTCATGTAATACATTTTTCTGCTTATATTTATCTTTATATTAAATATGGACCTATTTTCTCCATTTTTGTTTGCCTAAAACACCTGCCTAACTTTGTGCTTCCTTGATATTGTTAACCTTTCTGAGTTTTTTTTGGGTTGTATATTTTAGACTTTTTAAAAAATCTATATTTTCAAAAGACAAAATAACCAATTTAGTTTAAAAATATAAATTGGTTTTATTGTGATTTTAGAATCAGGCAACATTTTGTTCCATAAAATGTGTGTTCCAATTAGTTGAGCAAAGGAGGATGGTTTTATAGACGGAAAATGGGTTGAAGAAAGAAGAAACAAAGAACAAAAAGCAGACTGGGCATTTCAAATTAACTTTCTTTGAAAGGCAAAGAGAGGGATACAGAAAAATAGCTAAATGATTGGTTAACTTCAGGTTACTTAGGGTTACGTGTTAAAACAGAGGTGCTTTTCTAAAGTCAGCGTTCATTGCTATAAACTTCCCTCTTAGTACTGTTTTTACTTTTTCACATGAGTTTTGGTTTGTTGCTTTTTCATTTTCATTTGTTTTAAGAATTTTAAAAATATATTTTCCCTTTTTAATTTCTTCATTGATCCAATGGTCATTCAGGAGCATGTTGCTTAATTTCCATGTATTTGTACAGTTTCCAAAGTTACTCTTGGTTTTGATTTCTAGTTTTATTCCATTGTGGTCTGAGAAAACACTTGATATGACTTTGATTTTTTTAAATTTGTTGAAACTTGTTTTGTGACCCAACGTATGACCTATCTTGCAGAATGTTCCATGTGCTGGTGAGAAGAATGTATATTCTGCAGCTGTTGAATAACATGCTCTATAAATATCTGTTAGGACCACTTGGTCTAAAATGTAGTTTAAATCCAATGTTTCTCCGATGAATTTTTTTTGTCTAGATAATCTGTTGGAGGTGAAATGTTCAAATTTCCAACTATTATTTTATCTATGACCTGGTAATCTCACTATTGGTCATGTATCCAAAGGAAAGTAAATCAGTATATCAAAAAATACCTGCATCCCCATGTTTATTGCAGCACTGTTCACAATAGCAAAGATATGGAATCAACTTCTATCAATGGATGCATAGATAAAGAAAATATGAGGTATAGTTAAGCTTTCTGAGCTTTTTGGGGTTGTATATTTTGGACTTTAAAACATCTATCTTTTCAACAGACAAAATAAGCAATTTAGTTTAAATACATTAATTGGTTTTATTGTGATTTTAGAATCAGGCAACATTTTGTTCCATAAAGTATGTGTTCCAATGAGTTGAGCAAAGGAGGATATATCATATACATGTGAGATATATCTAGATATATATCTCACAGATACATAGATAAATCTCTATATATCTCTCTATATAGGAATATATCTCTATCTATACGCCTATATAGCTACCTATATATATAGCTCTATATAGATCTATATAGCTCACAGATATATATATCTATAGAGAGCTATATATATAAAGAGAGACACAGATAGAGCTATAGAGATATATATAGCTCACATATATATCTACATAGAGAGCTATATAGATAGATATCTCACCTATCATATGTATGTGTGTGTATATACAATAATAGAATATTATTTGACCATCAAAAATTAATAAAATCCTGTCATTTGCAGCAATGGGAATGGAGCTGGAGGTCACTATGCTAAGTGAAATAACATAATGGCACAGAAGGACAAATATTGCATGTTCTCACTCCTGTGGAAGCTACAAAGATTTATATTATTGAAGTAGAGAGTAAATTGATGGTTGCCAGAGATTGGCACAGGTAAAAGAGGGATTAAGAGAGGTCAATGGGTACAAACATGCAATTAGATAGAAGGAATAAGTTCTAACATTCGACAGCAGAGTAAGATAAGTATAGTAAACAACAATGTATTATATATGGTTATGTATTATATACTTCAAAATAGCTAGAAGAGAGAACTTGAAATGTTCCCAACACAGAAATAAATAATCAAGGTGATGGATATCCTAAATACACTCACTTGATCATTACACATTTTATGAGTGTAACAAAATATCATGCGTGCCTCATAAACATGTACAAATATTTTGTATCAAAAATTTTTTAAATTAGTTCATTAATTGTGGCAAATATAAAATGTTGTTAATAGGGGAAACTGGATGTGAGGTGTATGGAAACTCTGTACAATCTTCATAATTTTTCTATAAATATAAAACTATTTTGAAATTTTAAAAATCTTTTTAAAAGGACACTTTATTATCATGCTAATTGAAGATGGAAACTTCTCTGTTCAGAAATTAGGCTGTTATCTCTCTCTCTTCTAATTCCTTGGAAGGACAGATGAAAATTCAATTTCACTTTGGTGAGCATAGGTAACTCCATTTTGAGTCTGGTCCGTTGGGAACTAGTGTAGGAGTTTTGCCCAAAAAAACAGCCTCCTATAATTTGACAGTCTCATGTTTTTGCCTTTACAAAGGAGATTCAAAACAGTAACATATACATATAATTTAAAATTCTATAGTCTCTTTATCTTTTCCTAGATGGTTTATATGGTGTCTCAATTTTAGTGATTTGTTAGTTCCATATCTTCTTTTAAGTTTTGCTTTAAAGGATCTTTTAGGTTTTCAATAATGTAAAAATTGCAATTCTCTAAAAATTTGCTGTAATAATAACACTAATTGTGCTTACTATAGCTTTGGCAGGTTATATTTTCTTTCTGCTGTTTCTTTTCTTTCTGCTTAGTTTTGTTAGGAAAATCTGGAAATTTAGATCTACTTTACTCTCTTCAAGTCACTTTTTTTTTTTAATTTTACTTTAAGTTCTAGGATACATGTGCACAACGTGCAGGTTTGCTACATGTGTATACATGTGCCACGTTGGTGTGCTGCACCCATTAATTCATCATTTACATTAGGTATATCTCCTAATGCTATCCCTCCCCCCTCCCCCCACCCCACAACAGTCCCCAGAGTGTCATGTTCCCCTTCCTGTGTCCAGGTGTTCTCATTGTTCAATTCCCACCTGTGAGTGAGAAGTTGTGGTATTTGGTTTTTTGTCCTTGTGATAGTTTGCTGAGAATGATGGTTTCCAGCTTCATCCATGTCCCTAAAAAGGACATGAAGTCATCCTTTTATATGGCTGCATAGTATTCCATAGTGTATATGTGCCACATTTTCTTAATCCAGTCTATCATTGATGGACATTTGGGTTGGTTCCAAGTCTTTGCTATTGTGAATAGTGCCGCAGTAAACATATGTGTGCAAGTGTCTTTATAGCAGCATGATTTATAATCCCTTGGGTATATACCCAGTAATGGGATGGCTGGGTCAAATGGTATTTCTAGTTCTAGATCCTTAAGGAATTGCCACACTGTCTTTCACAATGGATGAACTAGCTTACAGTCCCACCAACAGTGTAAAAGTGTTCCTATTTCTCCACATCCTCTCTGGCACCTGTTGTTTCCTGACTTTTTAATGATTGCCATTCTAACTGGTGTGTGATGGTATCTCATTGTGGTTTTGATTTGCATTTCTCTGATGGCCAATGATGATGAACATTTCTTCATGTGTCTTTTGGCTGCATACATTTCTTCTTTTGAGAAGTGTCTGTTCGTATCTTTCGCCCACTTTTTGGTGGGGTTGTTTTTTTCTTGTAAATTTGTTTGAGTTTTTGTAGATTCTAGATATTAGCCTTTTGTCAGATGACTAGATTGCAAAATTTTTTCTCATTCTGTAGGTTGCCTGTTCACTTTGATGGTAGTTTCTTTTGCTGTGCAGAAGCTCTTTAGTTTAATTAGATCCCATTTGTCAATTTTGGCTTTTGTTGCCATTGCTTTTGGTGTTTTAGACATGAAGTCCTTGCCCATGCCTATGAACTGAATGGTATTGCCTAGGTTTTCTTCTAGGGTTTTTATGGTTTTAGGTGTAACATTTAAGTCTTTAATCCATCTTGAATTAATTTTTGTATAAGGAGTAAGGAAGGGATCCAGTTTCAGCTTTATATGTACAGTTAGCCAGTTTTCCTGGCACCATTTATTAAGTAGGGAATCATTTCCCCATTTCTTGTTTTTGTTAGGTTTGTCAAAGATCAGATGTTTGTAGAGGTGTGGTATTATTTCTGAGGGCTCCGTTCTGTTCCATTGGTCTATATCTCTGTTTTGGTACAAGTACCATGCTGTTTTGGTTACTGCAGCCCTGTAATATAGTTTGAAGTCAGGTTATGTGATAACTCCAGCTTTGTTCTTTTGGCTTAGGATTTTCTTGGCAATATGGGCTCTTTTTTAGTTCCATATGAACTTTAAAGTAGTTTTTTCCAATTCTGTGAAGAAAGTCATTGGTAGCTTGATGGGGATGGCATTGAATCTATAAATTACCTTGGGCAGTATGGCCATTTTCATGATATTGATTCTTCCTATCAATGAATGAGCATGGAATGTTCTTCCATTTGTTTGTGTCCTCTTTTATTTTGTTGAGCAGTGGTCTGTAGTTCTCCTTGAAGAAGTCCTTCACATCCCTTGTAAGTTGGATTCCTAGGTATTTTATTATCTTTGTAGCAATTGCGAATGGAAGTTCACTCATGATTTGGCTCTCTGTTTGTCTGTTATTGGTGTATAGGAATGCTTGTGATTTTTGCACATAGATTTTGTATCCTGAGACTTTGCTGAAGTTGCTTATCAGATTAAGGAGATTTTTGGCTAAGACGATGAGGTTTTCTAGATATACAATCATGTCGTCTGCAAACAGGGACACTTTGACTTCCTCCTTTCCTAATTGAATACCCTTTATTTCTTTCTCCTGCCTGATTGCCCTGGCCAGAAATTCCAACACTATGTTGAATAGGAGTGGTGAGAGAGGGCATCCCTGTCTTGTGCCAGTTTTCCAAAGGAATGCTTCCAGTTTTTGCCCATTCAGTATGTTATTGGCTGTGGGTTTGTCATAAATAGCTCTTATTATTTTGATATACATCCCATCACTACCTAATTTATGGAGAGTTTTTAGCATGAAGGGCTGTTGAATTTTGTCAAAGGCCTTTTCTGCATCTATTGAGATAATCATGTTGTTTTTGCGTTTGGTTCTGTTTATATGCTGGATTATTTTTATTGATTTGCATATGTTGAACCAGCCTTGCATCCCAGGGATGAAGCCCACTTGATCATGGTGGATAAGCTTTTTGATGTGCTGCTGGATTCAGTTTGCCAGTATCTTATTGAGGATTTTTGCATCAATGTTCATCAGGGATATTGGTCTAAAATTCTCTTTTGTTGTTGTGTGTCTGCCCGGCTTTGGTATCAGGATGATGCTGGCCTCATAAAATGAGTTAGGGAGGATTCCCTCTTTTTCTATTGATTGGAATAGTTTCAGAAGGAATGGTACCTGCTCCTCCTTGTACCTCTGGTAGAATTTGGTTGTGAATCTGTCTGGGCCTGGACTTTTTTTGGTTGGGAAGCTATTAATTATTGCCCCAATTTCAGAGCCTGTTACTGGTCTATTCAGAGATTCAACTTCTTCCTGGTTTAGTCTTGGGACGGTGTATGTGTCCAGGAATTTATCCATTTCTTCTAGATTTTCTAGTTTATTTGAGTAGAGGTGTTTATAGTATTCTCTGATGGTAGTTTGTATTTCTGTGAGATCGCTGGTGATATCCCCTTTATCATTTTTTATTGCATCTATTTTATTTTTCTCTGTTTTCTTCTTTATTAGTTTGCTAACAGTCTATCAATTTTGTTGATGTTTTCAAAAAACCAGCTCCTGGATTCATTGATTTTTTGAAGGGTTTTTTGTGTCTCTATCTCCTTCAGTTCTGCTCTGATCTTAGTTATTTCTTACCTTCTGCTAGCTTTACAATGTGTTTGCTCTTGCTTCTCTAATTCCTTTAATTGTGATGTTAGGGTGTCAATTTTAGATCTTTCCTGCTTTCTCTTGTGGGCATATAGTGCTATAAATTTCCCTCTACACACTGCTTTAAATGTGTCCCCGAGACCCTTGTATGTTGTGTCTTTGTTCTCATTGGTTTCAAAGAACATCTTGATTTCTGCCTTCATTTTGTTGTTTACCCAGTAGTCATTCAGGAGCAGATTGTTCAGTTTCCTTGTAGTTGAGTGGTTTTGAGTGAGTTTCTTAATCCTGAGTTCTAGTTTGATTGCACTGTGGTCTGAGAGACAGTTTGTTATAATTTCTGTTCTTTTACATTTGCTGAGGAGAGCTTTACTTCCAAGTATGTGGTCAATTTTGGAATAGGTGTGGTGTGGTGCTGAAAAAAATGTATATTCTGTTGATTTGGGGTGGAGAGTTCTGTAGATGTCTATTAGGTCTGTTTGGTGCAGAGCTGAGTTCAATTCCTGGATATCCTTGTTAACTTTCTGTCTCATTGATCTGTCTAATGTTGACACTGGGGTGTTAAAGTCTCCCATTATTATTGTGTGGGAGTCTTAGTCTCCTCGTAGGTCTCTAAGGACTTGCTTTATGAATCTGGGTGCTTCTGTATTGGGTGCATATATATTTAGGATAGTTAGCTCTTCTTGTTGAATTGATCCCTTTACCATTATGTAATGGCCTTCTTCGTCTCTTTTGATCTTTGTTGGTTTAAAGTCTGTTTTATCAGAGACTAGGATTGCAACCCCTGCCTTTTTTTATTTTCCATTTGCTTGGTAGATCTTGCTCCATGCTTTTATTTTGAGCCTATGTGTGTCTCTGCACATGAGATGGGTCTCCTGAAATACAGCACACTGATGGGTCTTGACTTTTTATCCAGTTTGCCAGTCTGTGGCTTTCAATTGCAGCACTTAGCCCATTTACATTTAAGGTTAATATTGTTATGTGTGAATTTGATCCTGTCATTATGATGTTAGCTGGCTATTTTGCTCATTAGTTGATGCAGTTTCTTCCTAGCATCCATGGTCTTTACAGTTTGGCATGTTTTTGCAGTGGCTGGTACTGGTTGTTCCTTTCCATGTTTAATGCTTCCTTAAGAGCTCTGGTAGGGCAGGCCTGGTGGTGACAAAATCTCTCAGCTTTTGCTTGTCTGTAAAAGATTTTATTTCTCCTTCACTTATGAAGCTTAGTTTGGCTGGACATGAAATTCTGGGTTGAAAATTCTTTTCTTTAAGAATGTTGAATATTGGCCCCACTATCTTCTGGCTAACAGAGTTTCTGCCAAGAGATCTGCTGTTAGTCTGATGGGCTTCCCTTTGCAGGTAACCAGACCTTTCTCTCTGGCTGCCCTTAACGTTTCTTCCCTCATTTCAATTTTGGTGAATCTGACAATTATGTGTCTTGGAGTTGCTCTTCTTGAGGAGTATCTTTGTGGTATTCTCTGTATTTCCTGAATTTGAATGTTGGCCTCCCTTGCTAGGTTGGGGAAGTTCTCCTGGTTAATATCCTGCAGAGTGTTTTCCAACTTGGTTCTATTCTCCCTGTCACTTTCAGGTACACCAATCAGATGTAGATTTGGTCTTTTCACATAGTCCCATATTTCTTGGAGGTTTTGTTCATTTCTTTTTACTCTTTTTTCTCTAAACTTCTCTTCTCACTTCATTTCATTCATTTGATCTTCAATCACTGATACCTTTTCTTCCAGTTGATCAAATCGGCTACTGAAGCATTTGCATTTGTCACATAGTTCTCATGCCGTGGTTTTCAGCTTCATCAGGTCATTTAAGGACTTCTCTACACTGGTTATTCTAGTTAGCCATTCGTCTAATCTTTTTTCAAGGTTTTTAGCTTCTTTGTGATGGGTTCGAACTTCCTTCTTTAGCTCGGAGAAGTTTCATCGTCTGAAGCCTTCTTCTCTCAACTCATCAAAGTCATTCTCCGTCCAACTTTGTTCTGCTGCTGGTGAGGAGCTGCATTCCTTTGGAGGGGGAGAAGTGCTCTGATTTTTAGAATTTTCAGCTTTTCTGTTCTGTTTTTTTTTCCGCATCTTTGTGGTTTTATCTTCTTTTGGTCTTTGATGATGGTGACTTACAGATGGGGTTTTGGTGTGGATGTTTTTTCTGTTTGTTAGTTTTCCTTCTAACAGTCAGGACCCTCAGCTGCAGGTATGTTGGAGTTTGCAGGAGGTCCACTCCAGGCCCTGTTTGCCCGGGTATCAGCAGCAGAGGCTGCAGAACAGCGAATATTGCTGATCAGCAAATCCTGATCTTTCCTCTGGAAGTTTCATCTCAGAGGGTTACCCGGCCATATGAGGTGTCAGTCTGCCTCCACTGTGTGGTGCCTCCCAGTTAGGCTACTCGGGGGTCAGGGACCCACTTGAGGAGGCAGTCTGTCATTCTCAGATCTCAAACTCCATGCTGGGAGAACCACTACTCTCTTCAAAGCTGTCAGACAGGGACATTTAAGTCTGCAGAGGTTTCTGTTGCCTTTTGTTTGGGTATGCCCTGCCCCCAGAGGTGGAGTCTACAGAGGCATGCAGGCCTCCTTGAGCTACAGTGGGCTCCACCCAGTTCGAGCTTCCCAACTGCTTTGTTTACCTACTCAAGCCTCAGCAATTGTGGGCGCCCCTTCCCCAGGCTCGCTGCCACCTTGCAGTTTGATCTCGGACTGCTGTGCTAGCAATGAGCGAGGCTCTGTGGACCAGGCATGCCTCTGAACCAGGCATGCCTCTGAACCAGGCATGGGATATAATCTCCTGGTGTGCCGTTTGCTAAGACCATTGGAAAAGCACAGTATTAGCATGGGAGTGATCCAATTTTCCAGGTGCCGTCTGTCACAGCTTCACTTGGCTAGGAAAGGGAATTCCCTGACCCCTTGCACTTCCCAGGTGAGGCAATGCCTTGCCCTGCTTTGGCTCACTCTTGGTGTGCTGCACCCACTGTCCTGCACCCACTGTCCAACAAGCCCCAGTGAGATGAACCTGGTACTTCAGTTGGAAATGCAGAAATCACCCATCTTCTGCATTGCTCACACTGGGAGCTGTAAGCTGGAGCTTTTCCTATTCTTCCATCTTGGAACTGCCCCCTCAATTCACTTTTTATAAGAAATCTACTCTTCTAAGAAACGTTGATACCTATAAACTCTTCCATAACTGCATTTATAGCAGTTTTCTATTGCAACCCTCTAGGTCTTTGGTTATTTTAATTTTAATTTGTTTTTAATTCTTATTTTGCTTGTTCATTTGTTTTTGCCTGAGTTCCTTGTGTGTGCTCATGCACAAGTGTGTGTATATATATTTTTTCCAGTAAAGACAAGTACACTCAACTTAGAATTTATGAGCCAAACATATTTTCCTTTGAAAATATAAATATCATAGTTTGAAAATTTTCAGCAGATAACAATTAAAGTAATGTGGGTTGATGATATACTTCAGGAAATTGTATTAAGAAAAGAAAAGTGATCCTAGGGCTCGATACCAAAAAACAACACTTAAAAACAAAAAATGCAGAGGAGGGACACCTAATATTAGGCTGAGAAGAGATTTTTGCTTTCATATTATGTCTTATTTTTTCTAACTTACTTAACTTGTGACCAAGATGGACCTTAAAGCTGCTCTCAGCTTGACTAAACTTCAGACCTGCTTCTTTCTGATTCCAGGCCCTGATCTCCTAGCAACTTTTTTTAGAGCATTTACTTTAGAAAACTTGCAATCAGTTTGTTTCTCTTCCCTTTTTTGATGTAAATCTTTTCAAAAGCCTCCGTTAGGCTTACAATGCAGAACTGCCTTTTCCAGGACCTGGGAGCCATTCTTTTGAAATGTAATTGTCAAGGAAGATACAGCCCCTTTCTCCCTCTCTCTGTGGGACAGTAGGAGCCTAAGTTTAGTGGATGTCTTCCTAGAAGTTATAAAACTATCTCCTCTCAAGAAAGTGTACTTTTCCTTTGAGCAATGCCAATTAGCAAACACAGATATCCTAAGATCCCTTAACCCAGCTCTTAAATCTCTCCTGCTTTTTGTTTCAGCAAAGTTGAGCTCAGATTAGCCTCTCTATACTCTTACAGTAGGCTTAGTCTCCCTTACCTGTTTAACATTGCATGGTGCAGTTTTTGCTTTGACAACTGTGTCTACCATAATCTTTTGGTCCATTGAGTCAGCCTGGCCCCTTGATGCCAAGTTTGATGGTGTTTTCAAATTCTGCTGACTCATAGCAAATGAAAGAATACAAATGGAAAATTTTTTGGTAAGTTTTAAGACCTCCTTAGCTTTCATTCCTTTTTTTGGGGGGTGGGGGGAACTTGTGTTTAGCCTTCCTTGCTACAAGACCAGGTTTTCCTTGTGAGAAGTATATTGTGGGCCAACATTTTGTTCTTCTCTTCATTCTGGTTAGTTTTGCACTTAAATTGCCAAATTCCTCAAAGTTTCTGGCTTATCCTCAATTCAGGTTTCCAATCCAGTGAATTACTCTCAGCAGTGAAAAATTATGAATCAAATATATTTTCAAGATGTCACAATTTTTCTGGAATTCATCCTGGGCACCCAAAAAACCACTCCAAGAGCAAATAGAAATAGTAGACACACTTACAACTTATGCCTCCTTAAGTAGCTTACTGTATTTTTTTCTTTAAAATCAATCATAACTTTTTACCTCCACTCCACCTCAACTTTATGGCTCAATATTTTATAACTGTATAGCTTTTCTCTGGGCAAACTTTTCTACACATAGCTTCCTTGACTAATGTGTTATAAATGGTGTGCTATTGTCCTCAAGCTGTTCTTACTGTCCTAGGTAGTATGGAAGACAGTGCAGAGACTGACTTGCCATTCCAGTGACATCACCATCATCCACATGTTTGATTGGGCAAAATCTTCAAGGTCTGTAGGCATGTACTTTGCAACTTACAGGAGCCATGTTTTAGTAGTTCTGTTTCTTAGCTATATGGATAAATATTTAACCAGTTTGTTAAGTCATTTAAAAATCTGGATGATGGTTGGAAGGTCAATATAGTTAGTGACCTTCTTTTGGTATATCTAGAAGTTCTAATTTAACAGACTGAAGAATCCTTGAAAAAAAAATTATGAATTAACCATTATATTGTGAACATGGGTTCTAATTATGTTTGTACATAGATCCTTGCTTTATCAATATTTTTTGTTAAAATAAACAAATTAATCTCTTTAAGCCTTCTGTTTCCTTACATTTGAAAATGGGAATAATTATGATTACCCTGGATTCTTATAAAAACTCAATGACATAATGAATGGATGTGACAAGTAAAGGTCTTAGAAATTGTTATGCAATCAATAAAAAGCTACCAAGAGTTTGATCGTAATGATATTCATGATGAAGAAATAGGAGAAGAGGATTTGTAGAATTTTAGGTTCTCATCTCTTCTAAAAAAAAAAGTGTCCTTAATTTTATATTGTAATTAAAATATTTATAATGGAATATATAGTCAGAAAAAATGACACATTTTCTTTTCTTATTTATTTCTCAATATTATTTTTGATAAACAAGTTATACTTGTATACATTTAGGGGTACGATGCAATGTTTTGATATATGTATACAACGTGGACTAATTAAATCAAGCTAATTAGCACATCCATCACTTTATTTACCTATCATTTTTATGGAAGACTTCTGAAATTTACTTTTTTTGTTATTTTGAAATGTACAGTCCATTATTATTGACTGTAGTCACCCCAATGCTCAATAGATCTCAAGATTTATTTTTCATATCTATCTGAAACTTAGTTCCTTTTGATTAACATCTCCCCATTTCCTCTCCCTACTCTTCCCACAGCTCCTGGTAGCCATTATCCTATGCTCTACTTCTATGAGTTCAATGTACTTTAGATTCCACATGCAAGTGAGACCACGCAATATTTGTCTTTTTGTGCATGGCTTATCTCACTTGGTGCAATGTCCTCCAGATTCATTCATGTCATCACAAATGACAGGATTTCCTTCTTTTTAGAGGTTGAATAATGTTTTATTGTATATATTTACCATATTCCCTTTATCTATTCATGCTTTGATAGACACAAGTTAATTCCATATCTCAACCATTATGAATAATGCTACAAAAAACATGGGAGTGCAGACATCACTTTGACATGTTGATTTCAGTTCCTCTGGATATATACTCAGAAGTGGGATTACTGAATCCCATGGCAGTTCTAATTTTAGTTTCTTGAAAAGCTACCACACTGTTTTTCATAATGGCTGTACTAATGTCCATTCCCACCAAAAAAGTACAGGAGTTCTCTTTTCTCTGATTTCTTGCCAACCCTTATCTTTCCATGTTTTTGATAATAGCAATTCTGACAGATGTGAAGTAATAACTTGTTGTTTTAATTTGCATTACCCTAATGATTAGTAATGTGGAGCATATTTTCATGTACCTTTTGTTCATTTGTATGTCTTCTTTGGAAATAATTTTATAGGTTCTTTGCCAATTTTTAAATTAAGTTACTTGTTTTAATGCTATTGAGTTGGTCTGAGTTCTTTGTATAGATGTTCCTTCCCTTATAATGATTCAACTTTCAATTTTTTGTTGTTACAATGGGTTTATCAGGACAGACTCCCATCATAATGTGAGGAATATCTAGACATCTGTTCAACTTATAATTTTGCCTGTACAATGAGTTTATTGAGGTATTAAATGTATTTTTATTTGTTATATTTTTAGGTTGGGATGGGTTTATTGGGTTGTAATCCCATCATAATCAAGGATCATCCATATATTTGGTGTATTAACCACCTGTCAAATGTATGGCTTGCAAGTATTTTCTTGTATTCTCTGTGTTGTCACAACACCTTATTAGTTTTATTCTTTCTCTGTGGAAACTTTTTAGTTTGAAATAAATTCATTTTTTTATTTTTTGCTTTTGTTGCTTATGCTTTTGGGATCACATCCAAAATATCCATTTGCTTAGACCAATGTCATGGAGATTTTGCTCTGTTTTCTTCTAGTAGATTTACAGTTTCAGGTCGTGTATTTAAGTCTACTCTATTTTAAATTGATTTTTTAAATATGATGTGAGGAATGGGTCTAATTTTATTCGTTTGTGTTTGGTTATTCAGTTTTCCCATCACCATTTGTGGAAGAGACTATCATTTCCCCATTGTGTGTTCTGGGTACATTCATCGAAAAATCAATTGGCCATATGTGTGGGTTTATTTCTGGGCTCTCTATTATGTTCCATTGATCAATGTATCTGTTTTTATGCAAATAAACTGGTGTTTAATTAATTTAGCTTTGTAGTTGATTTTGAAATCAGGTAGTGTGATGCCTACAGCTATGTTTTTTTGCTGTTTGTTTCTTTGTTTGCTCAGGATTGTTTTGGCTGTTTTGGGACTTTTCTGGCTCCATACAAATACAAAAAAATAAGAATTTTTTTCTATTTTTATGAAAAATCATATTGGAATTTTGAGAGGAATTGCACTGAATCTGTATATCACTTTGGGTAGTACAGACATTTTCACAATATTAATTCATGTTATAGCTTTATATTTATTTGTGTTTTCTTCAATCTCTTTCATCAGTATTTTATAATTTTCAGTATAATTTTAACCTCCTTGATTAATTTTAATTGATTTGTTGCTATTGTAAATAGGATCTTTTTTTAAAAAAATTTTATATAGTTATTAATATATGGAAACGCTACAAGTTTTTTTCTGCTGATTTGTATCCTGCAGCTTTACTGAATTAATTTATCAATTCTAACAGTTTTGGTCAGTTATTAGGGTTTTCTCTATATAAGATCATGTTGTCGGCAAATAGAGACGATTTAACTTCTTCCTTTCCTTTAAAGCTACTTTTGGTTTCTTTCTCTTGCCTAGTTGCTCTGGCTAGGACTTCCCAGTACCATGTTGAAAACAAGTGGTAGTGGGCATCCATGTCCTGTTTCTCATCTTAGAAAAAAAGCTTTCAACTATTCACCATAGGCTTGTCATTTATGGCCTTTATTATACTGAGCTGCGTTCCTTCAATACCTGTTGAGTCTTGTATCAATAGTCTGTCGAGAGTTGCATTTTTCTTATTATAAAGATGTTAAATTTGCCAAATGCTTTTTTTCTTCTGAGGTAATCATATGATTTTTGTTCTTTATTTTATAGCATCATGTATCATATGTGGAGTCATCCTTGCATCCCAGGGATAAAGCCCGCTTGATTATGGTGAATGATTCATTTAATTTGTTCTTGAATTCCATTTGCTGATATTATGTTGAGGATTTTTGCATTTGTGTTCATGAGGGATATTGGCTTGTACACTTTCTTTTCTTGTAGTGTTCTTGTCTGACTTTGGTATCAGGGTAGTGCTGACCTCAAAAAGCGACCCTCTGTTTCAATTTTTTTGAAAAATTTGAGAATACTTGATATTAGTTATTCAATTTTTTTTTACAAGTCAGCAGTGAAGTTTTTTCAATTTTGGGTTTTCTTTGATGGGAGTATTTTTATTACTGATAGAACCTCTTCTTATTCATCTGTTTACATTTTCTACATATTCATGATTCAGTTCTGGTAGATTGTATGTGTCTAAGAATTTATCCATTTGTACTAGATTATCTAATTTGTCGGCATATAATTGTCAGAGTAGTTTCTTATGATGTTTTGTATTTCTGTGGTTTCAGTAGCAATGTCTCCTCTTTCATTTCTGATCGTATTGATCTAAGTTTTCTCTCTTTTTTTTTCTAGTTAGTCTAGTTAAGGGTTTTTAAATTTTGCTCATCTTTTCAGAAACCAATTCTTAGTTTTGTTGATTTTTAAATTGCTTTTCTGTACTCTATTTATTTATGCTCTGATCTTTGTTATTTCATTTTCTTCTGCTAAATTTAAACTTAGTTTGTTCTTCTTTTTTTTTTTTTTTTGGCTCCTTGAGGCATAACATTAGATTGTTTATTTGATATCTTTTCTTTCTTTTGGTATAAGCATTTATCACTATAATTTTCCCTTCTAGGACTGCTTTTGCTACCTCATGAGTTTTTGTATGTTTGTTTCCATTTTCGCTTGCCTCAAGGCATTTACTCATTTGTTTTGTAATATTTTTCTGTAATCTATTAATTGTTTAGGACTATGGTATTTAATTTCCACATATTTGTGTATTTTTAAAAATTTCTCCTGTTACTGATTTCTAGTTTCCTGCATTGGGATGCAAAAAATATTTGATATGATTCCATTCCTCTCAAGGTTGTTAAGATTTGTTTTGTGCCCTAACATGTGATCTATCCTGGAGAATGTTTGTGTGCACTTCAGAAGAATGTGTATTTTGCTGCTGTCGGGTGGAATGTTTTGTATATTTCTGTTAGGTCTACTTGGTCTAAGGTGTAATTCAAGTCCAATGTTTCCATATTGATTTTCTCTGTAGATAATTTGTCTATTGTTGAAATTGGGGAATTTAGGTAATCTACTATTATATATTAGGGTCTATCTTTCCCTTCAGATCATTTAATAATTGTTTCATGTATTTAGGTCCTCCAATATGGTGCACATACTAGATTTAAGTGCTCCATACTGCTGTTGTGTTTACAATATATTTACAGTTGTTATATATTCTTGGTGAATTAGCCAAAAATACATTTTTAAAATTCTATGTTTATGTAAATTATAGTTTTGAAAGACATCATTCCCTCAAATAAAGTTAACTGGAAAACACTATTACTCAGATCTGACTAAATATTATTGCTAATGGCAAATTAATAAGGTAAGTAATAGTTTACCAGGAGTATTTTTGTGTCCATTATAGCATATAAACCATTAAAAACCTGTCCGTGTGTTAAGAGTTATGTTGGATACAATAAATACATAAATTAATGCTCCAAGAGTCCATAGAGTAGATAAGAAGAAAAGTAAACAATTAAAATAGAAAACAGAAGCTAAAAGAGAGCACGATCATGAGAGAAGAGAGCCCTCTCTAAAGAAGACATAGGTGGTAATGACAGGATCTTACATGTTTATAATGTATTAAAATATAAATTCCCTAATTTAAATATCATTAAAAGTAGCTATAAAATAGACATACTATTTCTAACTAACAAACTAAAGTGAGACTTACATATGTTAATTTATTTGCCAAAGTTCTAATACATGGAAACATAGAGCTGCATCTCTAATTGAAGTTTTAGTACAAGTTTATATATTTCTTTGGTGTGGCTTCATAACAAATAATATGATGCAATCAGACTCATTTAGGCTGCTTTTTGACCCACATTCTTTGACTTTCCAAGATAGTTCTTATACTTTACTCAAGTTTTTTTCTTTTACCACAAAACTGTTTTGTTGGTTATTATGAAGGAATGACCTGTGTTGAATAATTATGATTTAAGGGTTCTGCTGAGACATTTTTGCAATTTTAAATTGCTAAAATCTGAACACCTACTTTTATAATCCACTTACCTTCATGTGGATTCTATTCTATTTTGCTACATATTGAAATAGACCCCATTAAAAGGTTAAGAGTATTCCCTGTTTCTTTGTGGTGGTCACTGATAAGGACACCTGTATTTCATATGGCCAATGAAAGTAGTAAATGAAGTTCAGTTCTGGAAAGGCCATCTCGCTGATGATTTATGATGTCTGGAAGCACTGAGTCCCTAATTTAGGTCAAAGCATTAGTGAAATTTTTACCACTGTAACCAAAAATTTATTTTCTGATATTCTTTTTTAGCTTTGAAAGTCATTACAAAGATGCTTACTTGACAAAAAGTGTCAAGAGGACATCATTTTACATTTTAAGAGAAGATTAGGTTGCTAATTATCTTGAAGAGTAAAGAAAATAAGAAGAAAAAGAAAATCTAAGAAATTCTATTCACTATTTGTTTTATTCAACATTCATAAGAAATAACTATGAGTTTCATTATATTCAAGACCATTATATAAATTTATATTTAAAAAACTTATACTGGTGTATCAATTCATTGAGTAGGCTTAGGGCTATATATTTTTAAAAGTGGTTTTAAATGTAGTAGTTCTTAATTTTTTCAGACCCTGTAGCTTCTGAGAACTTAGCAAAAGCTATGAATTTCTTCTCCTTAAAACACACATACATATAAAATTTTGCCTATAAATAGAAACATGATCCACAAAACCATCTGAATTCCTGACCATTGGGCTATGACAGATCTGAACATGTGCTATATAACAACTAGAGCTCCCCTCTCTAAATAATTTAGTTATTTCTGGTAGGCCCAACAACATTAACGACAATTATTGGACACATACAAATGTATCACAGGGCTGACTACAGGGCTTTGTAAACTGTTGCATTTTCTTATGTTCACTCCATCTCTTTCTAAAAGTAAGGGAGAACACATTCAAAGGTCACCTTAAGCTGGAAAAATAAAACACAAAACAATAATTCTCCCAAATATCCATTTTGGGCCGTTTCTTTGAATTTATTGGATGGTTTCATGATATTAGAATTAATTGAGGCTAACACAGAAAGTATTAGTACTTTAATTAGACAGCCTTTTATTCCAAGCTAGTATCTCTCAGTATGCCACTCCCCTAAAATGGGGCCTTTCCTTTCAGATTTATACAGGTAGTTGTAGTTGAGAAGGTAAAGAGCTAAGTTATATGATACCAGCACACCTTTTACACAAACAAATTTGCAAATAGCTAGGTCTCCAAAAGGCAAAATAGTCATTCAGTTGACACAGACTTGTAATGATAATATTAGGCATGGTAAAATATCTGAATGAAATACCCAAGAAAGTCCAAAGGCTAAAAACAGGTTAATTGTAAGTGATAGCAACCTTGAGACTAGAATAACAAGACTGACAAACTTTGGCTGGATAATTGGATAGACAGAGAAATGGAAGAAGGTCCTATATAAATATATCCCTCTTATTTTCTGTTTGATCAGATAGAGTGATTGCCTTTAATAATCTCAAGGCATGTATGTAATTTATCAAATACAAAATGTCTAAACAAATAGAGTTAATGTATTTACTTTGCATTAGCTTTTATTCATTCAAAAAATATTTGCTAAGAGCCTACAATATGCTAGGTATTATGATTAATAAAAGAGGTAATGTAATAAATGACACACAGTTCCTGGCTGTTAGCTTCAGGTGAAAGACAGGCAGGAATATGGAAAGTTTTAATATTATATGACAAGTTTTCTGGTGGAGAAAAGCCCAGATTTTAGAAGGGTTCATAAAAAATGAAATAACTCTATCAAAAACAGGAGATTAAAAAGAGACTTTAAATATTATTAGAAAATAATATATGGGAATGATGGAGATAAGAATCAAGGAAGAAAGTGTGTTCCAGGCAGAGAGAAAAGCATATGAAAACCTCTGGAGACAAAAAATGGTATAGAAGGTTCTTGAAATGCTGAAGCTTATAGTTCAATATAACTGTATTAGTTTTCTATTGCTGATGTGACCAATTGCCACAAACTTAGTGACTTAAAAAACACAATTTTTAAAAATTGTTATTTTATTTTAGATTCGGGGGCACATGTGCAAGTTTGTTACATGGGTATATTGAGTAATGCTGATGTTTTGGATTCTAGTAAACCCATCACCCAAATAGTGAATATAGTACTCAATAGGTAGTTTATTTAACTCTTGTAGTCCTCCATCTTCCCCACTATTGGAGTCACCAGTGTCTACATTTTTCATCCTTATATCCATGTGTATCCATTGTTTTCCTCCCACTTATAGTTGAGAACATGCAGAATTTGAGTTTTTTCCCTGAATTAATTCACTTGGGATAAAGGCCTCCAGCTACATCCATGTTGCTGTGAAGGACATTATTTCATTCCTTTTCATGACTGCATAGGATTCCATGGTGTATGTATACCACATTTTCTTTATCCAGTCCACCATTGATGAGCACCTGGGTTGATTCCATGTCTTTGCTATTGTGAATGGTGCTGCAATAAACATACGAGTGCAGGTACTGTTTTAATAAAATGATTTCTTTTCCTCTGAGTGGACACCCAGTAGTGGAATTGCTAGATCGAATAGCAATTCCATTTTCAGTCATTTGAGAAATCTTCATATGGTTTTCCATAGAGGTTGAACTAATTTACTTTCCCACCAACAGTATATAAGTTTTCCCTTTTCTCTGAATCTTTGTCAACATGTGTTTAATAATTTTGTAATAGCCATTCCAACTTTTGTGAGATGGCATATCTCATTGTGGTTTTAATTTGCATTTATCTGATGAAAAGTAATTTTGAGCATTTTTCATATTTGCTTTCTGTTGTAAGTTTTCTTTTGAGAGGTGTCTGTTTATGTCATTTGGCAATTTTTTAATGGGTTTATTTGCTTTTTTTCTTGATTTGTTTAAGTTCCTTATAGATTCTGGATATTAGTTCTTTGTAGGATGCATAGTTTGCAAATATTATCTCCCATTTTGTAGGTTGTCTGTTTATTTTGTTGATTGTTTATTTTGCTGTGAAGAATCTCTTTACTCCCATTTGTCCATTTTTGTTTTTCTTGCAATTGCTTTGGAGGTCCTAGTCATAAATTATTTGCTTACGTCTATACCTAGAAGAGTTTTTCCTAGACTTTCTTCTAGAGTTTTTATAGTTTTATGTCTTACATTTAACTCTTTAATAAACCTCGAGTTAACTTTTGCATATGGTGTGAGGTAGGGGTCCAGTTTCACTCTTCTGCAAATGGCTAGCCAGTTTTCCCAGGACCAGTTGTTAAATAGAATGTCCTTTCTCCACTGTTCATTTTTGTCATCTTTGTCAAAGATCAATTGATTGTACATGAAACCATACAAATTTATTATCACACAGTTTGTAGGTCAGAAGCTTGGCATAGTTCTCTTGGGATTAAAATCAAATAGCAGTAGGGCTGCACTAGAGGCTTTGTTGAGAATCAGCTTCCAGGCTTTTGTAACTTGTTGACAGAGTTCAATTTCTTGATATTCTACTAATGTACAATCAGTACTAAAGGATCCATTTCTTTGCTGGTTGTCAGTTCAAGGTCACTTCCACCTTCCAGGGCCTACTTGTATTCCAAGCCTCAAGGCCCACTAATCTTCAAAGCAAGAGAGATGAGGTGGGGTCAAGTCATTCTCCCACCTCATCTCTTTTTCTTTCTTTTCTGCCTTATCTCTCTGACTTCAATGAGTAAAGTGTCTCTGCATTGAAAAGCTCATATAAATAGATTGTACCCATCTAAATAACACAAGATATTATCCCTATCTCAAAGTCTGTAAACTTAATCATATCTGTAAAGTCCCTTTTGCCATGTAATATAACATATTCACAGGTTCTGGGGATTGAGATATGGACAACTTTGCAGGGGGAGGGCATTATTAGTCTATTACAATGGGTAAGTATAAAGATATGACACTCAAGATGTAAAGAGAGAAAAGATAATAATAAGTGTTATATGGCAGGCTGAGAAGCAAGACTTAATCTTTGTATAATCCTGAAGGCAATGAGATAACACTACATAATTTTTAAGAAGATTAAAATATAATCAGAGGTCCATTTCAAAATGATCACGTTGGCTTCAGTATTGAGACTGGACAGAAGACAACATCTGAAATAGTAATATTATTTAGAAGACTTGAACTGTCTAGACAAGACTTAAAATGTGCTTGACTAATACAAAGGCAGTATTATTAGAGAAAAATAGAGCTGTAAAGATATAAAAGGAACAGAAAAAATCAAACTCAGTGATTGATTGTGTTTGGGAATGTGGAGGAAAAAATAATGGTGAATTTTAAATTTAGACTTTGGCTAGTGTGGCATATATTATAATAAATCACTGATAGAAGAAATACACAGGAACATGTTTAGAAACAAATAATTATTTTGTACATCTTTAGATTAACATGTGTATGAATAATTCAATGTAGATATCCAGCAGGCAGTTGGATAATCCAGTTTGGGCTCTCTGAAGACTTATGAGCTAAAAATTTAGTTTAAGATGTGTTCTTTCACTAAAGGTATGTGAATGCATGAGGTACCTAAGGGCAGTTGGAATGTTGAGAATCATCATTCTATTTGGAATGATTGTAGTCAAAGAGGGTCAAAGAGATGACCAGGAATGAATATGAAAGAAGTTGGGGGCCAGGCACAGTGGTTCATGCTTGTAATCCCAGCGTTTTGGGAGGCTGAAGTGGACAGATCATGAGGTCAAGAGATGGAGACCATCCTGGCCAACATGGGGAAACCCATCTCTACTAAAAATACAAAAATTGGCTGGGCATGGTGGTGGTGCATGCCTGTAGTCCCAGCTACTCAGGAGCTGAGGCAGGAGAATCGCTTGAACCCAGGAGGCAGAGGTTGCAGTGAGCAGAGATAGTGCCAGTGCACTCCAGCCTGGTGACAGAGTAAGACACGGTCTCAAAAAAGAAAACAGAACAAACAAACAAAAAAAGCTGGGGATAAACCTAGTGAATCAGAAATCATGGGAGCCTAGAGGAAGTAGGTATACATATCAAATCATTTAAGTACTAATTCTTCACCCTTCCATGTAGCAAAGGGGTTTTTTGAGCCAGCAGTTTCAATAAAATGACATGGGAAAAAAAGTGTAAGGCATTGACAAGAGAATGTGAAATGAGAGTGGAGGCAGTAAGTAGGCCAGTACCTGCAAATCCTGCAAAAGAACATTGCTTTCGAGGGTGACTTTTTGTTTGTGTGCTTTCGTTATCTTGGTTTGTATTACCTATGTCAAATACGTATGTTTTCTCCCTATATTTTGTTATAACTAGCTTTAAATATACAGAAAAGAATTTTACAGTGAAAGTCCATACACCCAACACTAAAACATGTTGTTATTATTTAATTAACATTTTATTTCACCTGTATCGCCACATCCATATACCCATACAACTGCCTATCCATTCATTAATTCAGTATTTTTTATGTTTTTTACAGCAATTTGCATGGCATTGGTACATTTCCCCCCAAATACTTCAGCATGAGTATAATTAAAAGAACAAATATTTGCTATGGTTCTTTTAATTTTTCAGATAAAATTTACATAAAATAAAATGTAAAAATATTTTAAATATGCCTTGCATTGAGTAGTGATAAATGCACATAGATATGCAACTAAAATCCCTATCAAGATAAAAAGCATTATCATCAACACAAAAAAACTCCTTCTTACTACTTCACAATTCCCCCCTAAGGCAGTGTACATACCTCAGGGGGGATATTGTGAAGTAGTAAGAAGGAACATTAGTTTCACCTCTTCTAGAATTCGTACAAATAATAGTTTGCATTATGAAATTCTTGTAAAGACTTCTTTCACTCAGCCTATAGTTTTAGAGATTTATCCTGGTTATTGCATGTATATCCATTTCTTTTTATTATTATCCATTGAATGAATATACCACAATGTGTTTGATGAATAACTAGAATGTTTCTAGTTTCTGTCACTTATGATGAATTAAGGTGCTGTCTACATTGTTAAAAGAGTTTCTTTGGGTACATATCTCATGATTTTAATTTACATTTCTCTGATGACTAATTATATTGAATGGTTTTTGTGTATTCACTGGCCTAACACATAATTTTTTTCTTTTTTTAAGAGACAGGGTCTCTCTCTGTTGCCCATGCTGGAGGACAGTGGCATAATCATGGCTCATTGCAGCCTCAAACTCCTTTTCTCATGGAATCCTACTGCCTCAGCCTCCCAAAGTGCTGATATTATAGGTACTTTATGTGATATGTGTGATACATCCACTTTACCTGGCCCCTATCACATATATTTCTTTATGAAATATCTGTTCAAATGTTTACCCATTTTAAATTTGGTTCTTTATATTTTTATTATTGACTTATAGGACTTAGGTATCCTAGATATTAGTTCTTTGTTAAATACATATTTTGCAAATATTTTCTGCCAGTTTGTGGCTACTTATTTACTTTTCTTAGTTATCTATTTTTATGAGTAGGAATTATTGATTTTGATTTTCATCTTTTTTACTCTTTTATACTTATTGCTTTCTGTGTTTAAGAAACATCTGCATGCCTGTAATCCCAGCACTTTGGGAGGCTGAGGTGGGCGGATCACGAGGTCAAGAGATAGAGAACATCCTTGCCAACATGGTGAAACCCCGTCGCTACTAAAAATACAAAAATTAGCTGGATATGGTGGCATGTGCCTGTAATCCCAGCTACTCGGGAGGCTGAGGCAGGAGAATAGCTTGAACCTGGGAGGCAGAGGTTGCAGTGAGCCGAGATTGTGCCACTGCACTTCAGCCTGGCGACAGAGCTAGACTCTGTCTCAAAAAAAAAAAAAAAAAAAAAAGAGAGAGAGAGAGAAAGAAACACCTGTATATCCCTTGGTGTGAAGATATTCTCCTGTGATATTTTTTCTCAAAAACTTAATAATCATAGCTTCTGTCTTTTGGTCTGTGATTAATCTCAATTTAATATTTGTGTGTGAAATGAGGTGGCGGTCAATTATCACTGTTTTCTGTATTGATATCTGCTTGTTTTCTAGCAGCATTTGGTAAATGGACATTCCTCTCCATCGGATTTCTTTGGAAGCTTTGTTAAAAATCAGATGAGTGTACACATGAGTGACTAATTCTGCCCTTTCTAGACTATTATGTTCCATTGATACATTTATTTATCCTTTGAAAGTAGCATACTGTCTTCTTTACACAAGTCTTAAAGTCAGATACCAGGAGTTGTCAAACTGTTGTTTTTCATGACTGCTTTGGAAATAAACCATTTGCATTTCTGCGTGAATATTAGACTCAGATTGTCAATTCATAAAAAAGCCTGCTATGGTTATAATCACAAGACTTTAAATTTGTAGATCAATGTGGGGAGAACTGATATTAACAATGCACAGATTTTCAATTGATAAATAGGATGTATCTTCCTATTTAGATCTTCCTTATTTTTTCTCAACAAATTTTGCAGTTTTTCAGCATAGAGTCTTGAATATCACATACTCATTTTTCGACACTTTTGAAAATTAAATATTTAAACATTTTTACTTTCAAGTTCTGTGTTAAAATATATTAAATAAAATTAATCTTAACTTATTAGACTTTTATTCTGTAAACTTCACAAATCAGTGTATTAATTCTAGTGGTTACTTTATAAACACCTTATATATTTTACATAAATAATTTTGAAATCTACCAACAGAGGCCTTCTTAAATTTTTCTTCTCAATCTTTCTGATTCTAATTTCTGTTTCTTGCCTTATTTATTTATTGAGACAGATCTCACTCTGTCGCCCAGGCTGGAGTGCAGTGGCCCAATCTCAGCTCACTGCAAGCTGCGCCTCCTGGCTTCACGCCATTCTGCTGCCTCAGCCTACCGAGTAGCTGGGACCACAGGCGCCCGCCACCACGCCCAGCTAATTTTTTGTATTTTTAGTAGAGACGGAGTTTCACCGTGTTAGCCAGGATAGTCTCGATCTCCCGACCTCATGATCCACCCGCCTCAGTCTCCCAAAGTGCTGGGATTATAGGCGTGAGCCACCGCACCTGGCCTGTTTCTTGCCTTGTTACAACATTTAGGTAACCTCTAGTATCATGTTAATTAGAATTGTTAAGAGTGAGCTTCTTTGCCTTGTTCCTGATCTTTGAGGAAAAGCCTACCCTATTTCATCACTAAGTACAATTATAGCTGTAGGATTCTTGATGATGACCTTTTTACATTAAGGAAATTTCTTGGATTCCTTGTTCACAAGAATTTTACTTCTGAATCTATTAAAATAATGAGTACTTTCCTACTATATTGAATTAAATTTTATTTTATGGATACGATATAATTTGTTTATTAATTCACCTCTTGATAGACATTTGACTTGTTTCCATTTTGGGGCCACTGCAAGTAAAGCTGTTATGAACATTCAGGTTACAAACCTCTGTGTGGACATATGCTTTCATTTCTCTTGGGTGAATACCTAAGAGAGTAATGACAGTCTAATGCACACCCAGGTCATGAATTCAGGCACTTCATCAGTAATGCAGAAATCCTGCAATTTTGTAGTTCATTTAATTCCCCTATTCTTTACACTACAGTTGTCATATACATTATAAGAACATATAATCCCCAAAAGATTATAAATTTTGCTTTAAATCAGCCAAAAAAGTAGATTGGGAGGACAAATTGTCCTTAATTTTACCAAGATATTTGCCATTTTCAATGCTCTTTTATTTCTTTGTGAGGGTCAAGGCTTTAGAATTTTAGAATTTAGGTCTTTGGTGAAAATTCTTAGATTTTTAATCCAAAAATATATTTATTTTGCTGTTATTTTAAGGTTATTTTTCCTTGATAGAAAATGCTGGGTAAAATGTTTATTGTTGTTGTTTTTGTTTTCCCCTAGCACCATTAGGATATTGCCTCACTGTCTTCTGTCCTTCATTCCTTCTGAGGAGAAGTCAGCTGTATTCAGGTTGTTTCCACTTAAGTAAGTTTTATTAGATTAGTTTAAAGATATTTGCTTTATCTTTGGTATTTAGCACTTTGAAATGACTATCATACTTGTGATTTTCTTTGTATTTGTTTTGCTTTGGGCTTGATGATCTTATTGAATTAGTACATCTACATGTTTCAGAAATTAGTAAAATAGACATTATTTCTTCAAATTTTTTTTTCTATCCCACATTCTATATTCTCTTTCTGGGACCCTACATATATATTTGACCTTTTAATATTGTTCCACACATCTCCAATGCTCTATTAAATTTTTTTCAATATTTTTTACTTTAAATGTTACATAATTTCTGTTGATTGACTTTCTAGTTCACTTTTTTCTCTAGTATCTTTATTCTGCTATTAAGTCTGCTGAGTGACTTAAAAAACAATTTCTGGTATTTTCTGTCAGTTTTTAAATTTGCATTTTAATAGTTCCTTTTTCATTTCTGAGATTTATTGTCTGTTTTAGTCATTACAAAAAAAACTCCATTTTTTTTTTCTTATCCCATGGAGCATGGTTATAATGATCACCTTAAAATTCTTATCTGCTAATGTTAACATCAGTGTCATTTGGCATTGGTCTTCACTGATTTTTTTTTTTTTTTGGAGGATCATTTATGATTTCCAGTTTCTTGTATTTTTAAGTAATTTTGTATTGTATTTTATATACCGTGAATGATGCATGTTAGCATCTACGTTTTATTGTGTTCTGCCAAAGAATAATTGCTTCTTTTTTTCCCTTAAGCAGGCAATTAATTTGGATGAGCTAAAATTGGAAACTGCCACTGCCATCTGCAATGAACAGCACGTCAAATGTAAGTTCACTTTTTTTCCTCCTGCACACAGGTAGTTAAGAGAGTGAGGCAGGGCTTATGTACAGAATTTGGACTCCTCCTTCCTTGACCTCTTGTTTTTGAGATTCACATCTCAATTTCTAGTATCTACATTTGCAATGCAGTCTGTCTTCAAGCTCTCTGTGCCAGTAAAATATAGGTTTTTATATCAAAGTTCCTACACTGTGTTGTGGCCTACCTGATTTAGTCTGCCCTCTGGTCAAAAGTTGTAAAAAAAAAAAAAAAGATATAAAAATATGGAAAATTTCCCCTTTGCTCTTCCCTTCTTCTAAATGTTAATCTCCCTATATTCTTCAGTGCATGCAGGTAGTTGTTTTATGTATTTTATCCAGTGTTCATTATTTTTATGTACTTAAGAGTTGGTCTGATAGAAACTTAGTCATGACCTGAAAGGGAAACTCATTTATTTCTTTTCTAGATGAAAAAAGTTGAGAACATATTTTGATTTAAGAATAAGAATTAAGGATTGTGGAAAATAACCAGAAAGGGAGGCGATTTTTAAAATGCTAAAGAGAGAGAGAGAGAGTAGAAGAGGAAACTGATGAAACCTGGTCACTAAAGGAGAAAGTCAATAAGACATCTAGGGAACTTACAGAGTTATTAGCACTAGACAAGAGGAAACAAATGGTGAAAAGTGGAAAGGAGAGAGAGATTCTTCAAGAAGATAAAGTTTGCAGGTGTTTTGAAATAGATGTAGAGTATTTTCATTATATTCCTTCTGTTATCTAAAACATTAAAAATATAAGTTTTATTTGTGGTGTAGTAATTTTGGCAATATTATGGAGTGCCTCCCATTAAGATAAAAAGACATTTAAAAATATCCATTAACTCATAGCCTTGTTTCCAGCTCTCCAAATGAGCTCTTTAACAGCTTCTCACACCTGTGCTTGGCTTCAGATTGGGATGGCACTTGTGTGAGGTGCTTTCTTCTACCTGGAAGACTCAGGCACTTCAAATTCAACATTTTGGCTCACAAACTGGCTCCTAACAAGCAAATTAATATGTACATTCTAATATATGTAACACAAACATAATGCACATATTTTTTAAATCTAATTTTCTTAAATAACTATTTTCCCAACTAATACAAAACATTTTCAATTTTTACAAGAGAATCTTGTAAAACTTGCCCCATAGACATACTTACGTATATATGTATATGTTTATTATAGAATTTATTATATATGTATATAAAGAATGAATAAAAGAAAAAAGTAAAATAAAACAGCCATTAATTATTAATATGTAAAATCCCCAGAAGGCCTTCACTCTGTTGAAGAGTCTTCTGAACAGATTTTCAGACATAAACTCCCTCCACAGCACAACTGGGGACAAATTTCATGTCTTTGACAGATGGATGAGAAAGCATGCCAAAAACAGAGTCACTTTTCCGGGTCTAAAAGAGGCCAGCCAAGCTATTGTTGACGGCAGCAGCAGGTGGGAAATATTGAAGTCTACAATATCATAAAATGTGACAATAGTTTGCTTGGTATTGTAACTCTAACTTATCTCAATGTTGCTGAGAAAAAGGCAGTAAAGTTGGGACTGAACAGGAGAAATAATGTGGAAATCCTCATGCAATTTCTCAATGTTTGGAACTGTTTCATCTAAAGGCAATACTTTGGCTCAATAAGACCCCTGGTTGCAGCCTAAAACAGTGCTAAGGTCAAAGAGGCTATTGCCTCCCAGCAGCAGTGGCAGCATGGGGTGTTAAGAGTTGGGTTAACTGAAGGTAAGTTCACTCTTCCTAGTGTTATGGCTCGGTCCCAGATGAGCTAGACTCTTGGCTCAATAGCTTAGGTGCAACATATAAAAATGAGCACACCCTGTCTGAGGAATAAAACACAAAATATTACTATACCTGCATCATCATTGTTCCCCTATATAAAATATGCAATGCAATTCTTTAAGCATAGAAATTACAAAGAAGCAAGTAATGTCATACACAATCAAGAATAAAATTAACAAGTTCAATCTCCAGATGATCCAGTTATTGGGACTAGCAGACAAGGACTTTAAAACAACTACTACAGAAAGGTTTATAAATATGTAGGAAAAGGTGTAAAGAATTAGTAAACAAATGTGGACATCTCAGAAGAGATGAAAAATATAAAAAAGAATGAAGTAGTTCTGCTTCAAGAAAACTAAGTACAAATAAAATCCCTGCATGCAATATAGAGAAGAAAACAAACACGAGAAGGTTCTGAAAGGTAGAGAGAAGAGAGACTGACTAGGGACACAGTTGTTAATTCCCTTGGGTTTTCTTTTTTATCTTAGAGATCTCAGACATAGAAGTTGACAACTCAGAAATGTCAACAGGCACAAACTACAAAAGCTCTGACAAACCTGCTCTCTTTAATCAAAGGACCAGAAAGGGGCAGTGTAGCTTTGTATACAACTTTTAGTCTAATATTAAAACACAATTTATTCCCCTCTCCCATGAAAGCAAAAGCCAGATGAAACCCTAGACTTCCACCATCACAAGGTTGTACTGAGATAGTCCAAAACCACTGTTGTGGTTATTTCAGAGAAGGCCAAGTAGGTAGCTGAGAATTCATCTCTGTTGTCCAGTAGTGAACTACCACCTCTCTATTCCTGAGCCCAGCTGGGCAGTAGAGACCACATGTGGAGCCTAGACTTCTGTCCCCACCCAGCAGTAACAAGGCACCTCTCTCCATTGGATGATATCAGAAAAGGCCTATACAAAGAGATTTATTGAAAAGCAGATCAAAAGATTAACCCATAGGGAGGTGGAACAAACAAAACAAAACAAAAATAAAGTGGTACAATTAAATCCTAAAATATCAGCAATTACATTAAGTGTATAAAGACAGAAATTGACAAAAATTAAAAATACAATGAACTATATGCTGTGTATAAGAAATTCACTTCAAATATAATGACATAGATAAGTTAAAAATATAGAATGGAAATATATATTATATATGCATATATAATATATGGAGTTTTTTGTATATATATAAAATATAAATCAAAAAAGCAAGAGTAGCTATATTGATATAGAATAAAGAGACTTCAGAGCAAATAAATTTACTGTGGTCAGAAAGGGATTTTATATAACGAAAAAAGTAAATTTATCAAGACAAGGCAATCTTAAATGTATTTGTGCCAAACAACAGAGGTACAAAATATATTAAGCAAAAAGTGATAGATCTTTACCACAATTAAAAAATTATAAAAATGATTAAAAGTAATAGAACTGAAAAGATAAATAGAGAAATCCAAAATCATTGTTGGAGATGTCATTTCCCCCTCTTACCAATTGATAGAACAACTGAACAGAAAATTAACAAGGCCATAGAAGAACTCAAAATTATTGACCAAAAGGTCCAATCAACAGTTATAGAATACTCCACTAATCATCAGCAGAAAATACACTTTTCCAAGTAGTCATGGAACAGATACTGAGATAGATAATATTGGGCCATAAACCGAAGCTCAACAAATTTAAAAGGAATGATATCATTGTATTCTCTGAACACAACAGAATCACACTCGAAATAAATATGGTTAACTTAAAAGGAAAATCTCTGAAGGCTTGGAGACTTAAAAACACACTTCTAAATAATCCATGAATAAAAGAGAAAGTCTCAGAGCAAATAGCAACAAAAATATGTAAATAACCTAAATACCCATAAACAGAAAAATGGATATACAAATTATAGAATTATACAGTAGAATTCTACTCAGCAATAAAAAGAAATGGACTACTTGAACACTCAGAAACAGGAATTAATCTCAAAAGTATGCTGAGAAAAAGCATCTAGACACACATGAAAACATTAAGGAACAAACCAAACTAACCCAAGGAGACAGAAATCAGAACTGTGGCTCTATATTGGAGGTGAGAGATTGGCAGAAAAGGGATAGAAGGGGACTTTCTGAGGAGCTGGGGATGTACTATATCTTGACTAGGTTGTGGGCTACACAGGTATGTATGTTTTTCAAAACTTATTAAACTTTATTCTTAAAATCTCAGTATTTTAGTAAGTATAATCATGCCTCAATAAAAATACAGAAATTATTTTTATTTTTATTGATACATAGTAATTGTACATATTTATAGTATACGTGTGATATTTTGATACATGCATACAATGTGTAGTTATTAAATCAGGGCAAAAAAAGATACAGAAATTAAACAAAGCAAGATAATAATTCTAAACGTTAGCCCCTTTTCCCTGTTCTTATAAATTCCAACTCCAAATGCTGTTGAGCTATCCTCTGAAGTACCTTCAAAATCTATCAAATCCTCTTCACCTTGCTATCACTGCCCCAGACAAGAACTTCACTTGGACTGAGAAAATCTTCATAGTTATCCCACTGCTCACAGTCCTGTTACTCTTAAACCATTCTTCCCAGAGTTCCTGAGTGAGTAAAAGAAAAAAAGCTAATGCCTCCCATAGACCAATTTTCAGTTCCTTAGCACAAATTTATGCCTTGATTTACCATCTGCCAATTCAGCCACCACAATTCCAGCTGCTTCCTGGACTGAAGTTTATGTTTATTTCTTTGACTAATTTTGGCCACAGCATCTCAGCACTCATAGTTCCATATTTGACATCTGTTGGATTGTTTATGTCATCTTCTGTGATATAGTTTGGATATTTGTCACCTCTTAATCTCATGTTGAAATGTGATCCCCAATGTTGGAGGTGGGGCCTATTGGGAGATATTAGATCATGGAGACAGATCCCTCATGAATGGCTTGGTGCCCTCCTCTTGGGCACCAAGATGAGTGGGTTATCAGTTAGATCATGTGAGATCTAACTGATCATGTTAGATCATGTGAGATCTAACATGATCAGTTAGATCATGTGATGGTTGTTTAAAAGAGTATAAGACCTCCGCCTTCTCTCTTGCACCCTTTCTTGCCATGTGATACACCAGCTCCCCACTTGCCTTCCACCATGATTGAAAGCTTCTGGAGCCTTTACCAGACGCTGAGTAGATGCCAATGCCATGATTCCTGTACTCTCTACAGAACTGTGTGCCAATCAAACCTCTTTACTTTATAAATTACTCAGTCGCAGGTATTCCTTTATAGTGATGCAAAACAAACTAATGTGTCCTCTGTCTAGAATGATCTTACCTCTTAATGCAGTGCTGTTACCTCTTCTTTCTTTGTGAATAATCTAGGTAGTCAACACCTCCTCTTCTCTGACACAGCTCTTGGGAGACTAGATTTGGATAGCCTTCTGATATACTTTGGCTCTGTGTCCCCACTCAAATCTTATCTTGAACTGTAATCTCCATTTGCCTAGGGAGGGACCTGGTGGGAGGTGATTGAATCATGGGGACAGTTTCCTCCACGCTGTTCTCATGATAGTGAGTGAATTCTCATGAGATCTGATGCTTTAAAAGTGTAGCACTTCTCCTTTCTCCCACTATCTCTCCTATCACCATGTAAGACATGCCTTGCTTCCCCTTTGCCTTCAGCCATGATTGTAAGTTTTCTGAGGCCTCCCCAGCCATGCAGTACTATGAGTCAATTAAACCCCTTTTGTTTATAAATTACCCAGTCTCAAGTAGTTCTTTATAGCAGTTGAAAATGGACTAATACAGAAAATTGGTACCAGGAGAGTGGGGTACTGCTATAAAGATACCTGAAAATGTGGAAGCAACTTTGGAACTGGGAAATAGGCAGAGGTTGAAATAATTTGGAGGGCTCAGGAGAAGAAAGGAAGATGTGGGAAAGTTTGGTACTTCCTAGAGACTTGTTGAATGGTTTTGACCAAAATGCTGATAGTGATATGGACAATAAAGTCCAGGCTGAGGTGGTCTCAGATGGAGATGAGGAACTTACTGGGAACTAGAGTAAAGGTCACTCTTGCTATTGTTTAGCAAAGAGACTGGCAGCATTTTGCCCTTGCCTGAGAAATCTGTGAAACTTTGAAATTGAGAGAGATGATTTAGGGTATCTGGCAAAAGAAATTTCTAAGCAGCAAAGTGTTCAAGAGGTTACCTGGCTTTTTCTGAGCATACAGTCATATACATTCACAAAGAGATGGTCTGAAATTGGAGTTTATGTTTAAAAGAGAAGAAAAGCATAAAAGTATGGAAAATTTGCAGCCTGACCATGGGTTTTCATAGAAAAGAAAAACCCATTTTCTGTGGAGAAATTCAAGTTGGCTGCAGAAATTTGCCTAAGTAACCAGGAGCCAAATGTTAATCTCCAAGACAATGGGGACAAAATGTCTTCAGAGCGTTTCAGAGATCTTTATGGCAGCCACTCCCATCACAAGCCCAGAGGCCTAGGAAGGAGAAATGGTTTCCTGGGCAGGGCCCAGGGCCTTGCTACTTTGTGCAGTCTTGAGACTGGATGCCTCGTGTCCAGGCCATGGCTTAAAGGGGCCAACATACAGCTTGGGCCATTGCTTCAAAGGGTGCAAGCCCCAAGCCTGGGGAACTTCCATGTGATGTTGGGCCTGAGGTATGCAGAGGGCAAAAATTGAGGTTTGAGAACCTTTGCATAGATTTCAGAGGACGTATAGAAATGGCTGGATGTCCAGCCATTTCTGTCCTGCTGGGGCAGAGCTCTCATGGAAAACCTCTACTAGGGCAATGCAGAGGGGAAATGTGGGGTTGGAGCCTCCATACAGAGTTCCCACTGGGGCACTGCCTAGTGGAGTTGTGAGAAGAGGGCCGCTATCCTCCAGACCCCAAAATGGTAGCTCAACTGGCAGCTTACACCATGCACTTGGAAAAGCCATAGGCACTCAACACCAGGCCATGAGAGCAGCCATGGGGGCTGTACTGTGCAGAGCCACAGGAGTGGAGCTGCCCAAGACCTTGGGAGCCCACCTCTTGCATCAATGTGCCCTGGGTATGAGACATGGAGTCAAAGGAGATTACTTTGGAGCTTTAAGATTTAATTACTGCCCTTTGGGTTTCAGACTTGCATGGGGACTGTAGCCCCTTTGTTTTGGTCAATTTCTCCCATTTGGAATGGGAACATTTACCCAATACTTTACCCCATTGTATCTCGGAAGTAACTAACTTGTTTTTGATTTTGCAGGCTCATAGGGAGAAATAACTTGCCTTGTCTTAGATGAAACTTTGGACTATGGACTTTTGAGTTAATGCTGGTATGAGTCAAGACTTTGCAGGACTATTGGGAAGACATGATTGTGTTTTGAAATGTGAGAACAACATGAGATTTGGAAGGGGCCAAGGGTGGGATGATATGGTTTGGCTCTGTGTCGCCATTCAAATCTCTTTGGAATTATAATCCCCATTTGTTGAGAAAGGAACCTGGTGGGAAGTGATTAGATTATGGGGGTGGTTTCTCCCATGCTGTTCAGAAGACAGTGAGTGAGTTTTCACAAGATCTAATGGTTTAAAAGTGTGGCACTACCCCCTTCTCTTGCTCTCTCTCCTGCTGCCGTGTAAGACGTGCCTTGCTTCCCCTTTGCCTTCTGCCATGATTGTAAGCTTCCTGAGACCTCCCTAGGCATGCAGAACTGTGAGTCTATTAAATATCTTTTGTTTATATATTACCCAGTCTCAGGTAGTTCATCATAGCAGTGCAAAAACAGACTAATACACCATCTCTTCTGTATGCTTACACAGCATTTTGTATTTTACTATATCACTGTACTTCTATATCATTTATAATTGTTTTTTCATATTTATGCCTTCTCACTAGACAATATGCCTTGTGAAGAAAGGACTTAATCTTATTTGTTTTTAGTACCATAAGTGCCAACTACAATACCTGGCTCATAGTAGGTCTTAATTAATGTTTGCTGAAAGGAAAAGGGTATATTAGTTGATATGCTTAAACTGGCTATGCTGCTGTGACTCTGAGGTCTTATTTTGTCAAAGCAAATTAGATCTCATTGTTCAGATGCTGCAAAATTTTGATTAGAATAAAATGATTTGACCTTATATAAAAGCTTGGCTGCCATTCAGGGTATGAAATAAAGTCATCTTCTAGAAATTAATTTATCACAAATTACAATTGGTGAAGTGATTAAAAAATAGATATTGATACATAAGATGAACAATTTTTGACTGAGACCTACACATTGTAAATATAGAAAAATGTCCTAACAAATTCCTTCATATTTGATTTCTTTTCTCTGGTAAAAATTGATAAAAATACTTAGTATTAATTGTAAAAACTAGGAAAATGAAATAAAGAAAATATATGCTTTAAGTACCATATTAAGTATTAATTTTAAGCTCCAAGCTTTTAAAATTAATTAGTATTATTTTTAATCCTTAAACTCTCAGGATTAAAGGTATTTTAACCATAGGCACTAATTTTACATTCTCAAAGACCTAAACTTGTAAACATTTCAAAGTCTGAGGCATTTTGCCAGTTTTCTGATTTTTTGTTAAATTTATACTTTCATAAACAAGGACTTGTATTAAGCCAAATCAATTACTTTGGACAGTTTGCTAATTCAACCAAAATTGCACTCCCGGTTGATTAATCTTTTGATAGACTCTACACTACTTGAAGTCTTTGAAGATAAATTGTCACAAGTCCCACTAGATGAATGATTCTCTTTCTGTGGTTCAAGAACATAAGAAAACAATGATGACTACGTGATAAAGTTGCACTTTCAGCAACCAGTAAAACTGAACTTCAGTGCAAATATGGAGGTATCCTGTTGGACAAAAGCTTTTATTTTTCTTTCACCTAAAATATACACTTGGTGAAGCATATCTGACAGTAAACAGTGTCCCAGTGTTTACTCTTAGGAAATTTGGATTTCAAAAATCTAAGACTGTGGGGGAAAATCATACTAAACAAGTATGCAATACATTCTAAGTTTCTTTGTTAATAAGTAATCAGGAAAATAATTTAAGAAATGACTTAAAGAGCCAATGAAATGTAGTGTCAACCATGGGAAAACCTGTGTTTTTGTCTTGGCTTTGCTACTTGCTAAGGTTTGAGCTCTGAGACAAGCCACTCTACTTATCAAAGTCTGCATTTCAATATTTAGAATTATGGTTATAATAGAATATACATTCTTTACCCTGTGGTTCTGAAAACTGAGGAGACTTTAAATCAGATAAATCTTAATTTAAGTCCTAAGCTGTATGCTTGCTGCTGTTTGTGCAGCCTTAGGCATGTTAGCAAAACTCTCATACTTTTGTTTCTTCCTGCTATAAAATGGGGATAATAGTGTCTACATAATCAGATTGTTATGAACATTAATGTAAATAATGGTTCAATTTATAAACAATAGGGCTTCCAAACTGTAACACATGCAATATTCTACATTTTAGCAGAAAGCCTAGTATCCTGTCCTTGTATCTTCTCAACCTCCTTTCCCAATGTCAATATCTTAGAAACCCCCAGATCCATACTGGGCTTTCTCCTATCTGAAGCGTCCATCACATTTGCACCTTCTCTGAACTCAATGCTTGGCCTTGAGAATACTTGCCCCCTTGAGCAGGAGAACTTCCCAATCATACCTGAAGCTGGTTGTTTCAGAAGGATGCAGCTCAGCAGCTCAGTCCTGTTCTGCTTCCACAGCAGGAGCCTGGCACAGGCTTTGAAACACATAGCCTGAAGAGGCCTCTGTTGACAGGTGCTGCTGATTCTGCTGGGGTAATGTTTGTGCCACTCCATGTTATATCCAAGGAAAGAAGGTTAGATGTAAACCTCACAGTCAGTTTGCTGCCAACATAACTGCAGAGTGCACTTCTGGGTTTCAGTGTTCCCATAAGGTACTAGGTGGGACCATCTTTTGAAAACCACTGTTATACTTTGCCAAAGTTGAGCTAATGTCAAAACTGAACTGAGTTCCCCAAGCTGCAGCTCTTTAAAAAAATTATTGCCTTTGCTCTTAAGCTCTCCTCTTTAAAAATTGCTTTCTTCCAGGATGATGCATTTGAGAAAGGTTTTATTGTCTGTCCTGAGAGACTTCAAGCCATAATTCATCTGCTTTGTGCCTTAGCATATCTTTCCCACTTTGAGGCCAACTACTCTTGCCAGATACTGGCTTTGGGAGAGACCATTTCTAACTAGTTTAGTAGCCTTGAATTTGTGGGAAAGAGGAGGCCAATTTGGCCTCCCTTTCTTCCCAGGAGTTCCCTGGTTCCTTATACAAATTTGAATATATCTTTAGCAAAATTCATAAAAAGTATGACATTTAAAGACTACAGAGTAAATTTTCTTTACCAAGTAAATTCCAAATATATTCCATAAACGCTATAGTTTAAGTAAAATACCATAGTATATTTTAAACAAATACATTAAAATAATTTTAGTATAACAAATAATTTAGGTAACATCCAGATAAGTATGAAAAAACTGTGTGAGAGCTACATGAATTTTTCACAGTTGGAGAATTGGTTAGATACGTCTTTTTTCTTCTGCAATATAACACATTCAGAAATGTTCATAGTGCCCTTGAAATAACATTGATGACTTCACAATACTGAGACCAAGTGAGACCTTTTGAGATTAAACTACCTATAAAACAAAAATATTCTTACATGTATCTTTTAACATCCTTACATTCTGGATCTAGAGTTATTATTTAAAAAATAGCTATTTTGTTATTTGAAGATTTTAATAATTTCACAAGGATCTATACTAAACTAAAATTCAAACTGAACTGTGAAGGACAAAAAGTATCTTTCTGATTTAGACATTTAATTTGACATATTTATTAGAAAATGAATGTATTCTCCTTGCTTAAAACAATGCAAAAACATATTTTTAAAACTCTTGATCCTATCTCCCACCCATTCTACTTTCCAGTAAATAGTAACTAAAATTATCATTTGCTGATACACATTATTGTAGGTACACATACACTCACATAGATATAAAGCACGTGTTATTTTATAAAGATAATACTATTCTGCAAATGTTTTAGAAATAGATATCAGATTATAAGGTAAAGTTATTTTAAATAATTTTTAAGATTATTTAGATTATAAGATAAAATTATATCAGATTATAAGATAACATTATTTTATTTTAAAATTTATGAAATTTTTTTTCAGGCACCAAAGGTAAACATACCTTTTTTTAAATGAAAACAAATTCAATGTGAATTTATAAGTTGATGAGACATATTTTTTACACAGTGCTATTAGATATATTACTTAAACAAGTTTTTAAAAATACTTGTTACATAATATAACAGGCTCTCTTTTTGTATTAAACATAATCTATGATGTTGAAAATTCCCAACAAAATTAAACATTTAGCAATACATTTCTTAAGGATATACCTAGAGTCATTCCTGGCATACTTTTGAAGATTGCATCCTTCATCTGGCTGGTCGGCCTGAAATTAAAGTAGTCAGGAAATAGTGGTTAGCATTTATTTTTTTTTTTCAGAGTAAAATGGTCAAGTAAATGAATTGTTGGAAATGACATATTATGTGATGATTTCAGTGATATTTGATTTTTACTTTAAAATAATTTAAAATGGGTGAATATTCACATTCTGCTTTTGAAACTTATGTGTTCATTGATTTTTCCTAAAAATAATATGTTTTCATCTTCTGAGGATATTTTACACCTATTTTTCTCCATGGTGCTTGAATAGAAGTTATTTGACAGTTGTTTATACCTTAATTCTCCTTGCTATTTATGATCCAAAGTTTGAAAAATGTTGAGTTTGACCTGTAAATGTATAAATATCTCTATGAGACAGTGAACCTCTTTAAAATGACTAATATTTAAATATATTTTTATTGGAAGAGGTTATGAAAAGGTACAATATATTCTGACAACACTTTTATTTTTTTTGTTTTTATTAAGGTTTTTTAAAATTGTATATAAATATTGTCATATGCTTACCTTGACATGCAAATACATAGTGAGCTGATTACTTCAGTCAAACAAATCAACATACCCATCATCCCATATAGTTACTTTCTTGCTGTGTGTGTGTGTGCATGTGTGTGTGTGTGTGTGTGTGTGTGATAAGAGTACCTAAAATCTACTCTCTTGGTAAATTACCAGTATATATAATACACTGTTATTAACTAATATTGTACATTAAATCTCTTAGATTTATTCATTCTATGTAAATGCAACTTTGTACCCTTTGACCTCAATTTCCCCATTTCCATCCTGCCACTGTCCCCTCCCCTGGTAACCACCATTCTGCTCTCTGCTTCTATGTGTTCAACTATTTTCATGCAGTATTTTTCTATCTGTGTCTGGCTTGTCTCCCTTAGTATAATGCCAATTGGGTTCACCATGTTGTCAAAAATGTCAGAATCTCCTATTTTAAGACTGAATAATATTCAAGTATATGATAGAATATTATGACTAATATCTAAGTATCTAATAGTATCTAACAATTCTTTCATGTTAGAATATTATTATATGATATATAGATATATTATTGATATATCTATATCTATAATATAAATTTTCATATCCATCCATCTGCTGATACTTGTTTCTCTCGATTCTAGGTTTGATTGTACTATTGTTTATAGTTATTCATTCCCCCATCTCAGTAAGATTATACATCTCTACCCATTGCTTTGTCATTTCCCCTCCTGTGAAAAGAAGCTGTCCCTGCCTCATTGCACTATGGCTTGATTATATGACTTACTTTTGCTAATGGAACGTCAGCCAATGTGACATACGCCATGTCTGAGCAGAAGCTTTTAATACTGTTGCATTGTTTCTCTCAGCCCTTCTTCTTGTCCTCTACTGTGAAAATACACATGTCCCACACAGAGACTGCTCCTTCAGGCTAGGTGTCATAAGCCATTGAGATATTGGCTATTGAGATAAGCTGACTAATGCTAATACAAATTTTGAGAAATAACGCTGACTAATACAAATTTTGGAAAGAAAGCCAGGTGCTCACTTCCAAAGTAATTATTATAAGTAATTATTCTTTTTATAGAAGTGAGAGTTTGTTCATGAGGTTTGCTCTAAACCACCCCATTCTCTTCCCTGCATAACTATCTGAGGTCTAGTGTAAGAAAAATGCATAATTTATATTTTAAGTAATAAGTCAGCAATTTAACACTGTTTCCAATTGCAAGGACTATAATCAAAGGTGTAACCATAACATATTCTTCTGTCTTCTCATAAGTTCCTATAAGCCAATAATTCCTTAAAATACATGTCAAATTATTTCTAAATCAAACAAGTTCAGAGATAACTAATAATAGCGTACTATCTATTGAAGCAATATAAAAAGGCCAAAGTGTTATTAAGAATGTTTATTTTACTGAGTGTATGATATTTGTGAAGAATTTCTGCTACGTTTTTATACTGAGAAGTTAAAAGGGTTTTTCTGAGTTGCATTTAGAAACTGTAAAGTTCTCTGATGCCCAGGAAAGTGGTAATTGGAAAAGCCCAAATGAGTACTTTGAAATTACTGCTTTTTGATACCCTATATAGGCAATGAAAATCTGATGGCCATGACTGGCTTCTCAGTACAGCCTGATACTTAATTTCAGATGTAAAGATTTTAATGCTGCATTTATATTGCTACCACTCATATATATCCAGATGTTAACATTTTGGTGCTAAAAAGCATGGTCAACATTTTTGTTGGCTTATGTGATGAAGTAGCTATTCTTACATTGTAAGATTATACATTTCTCACTTCCACGTACACTCCGATCTCCTTATAGGACCCCATGGGTTCCTATAGGTTTTTTTTTTAAAAAAAAACCCTACAATGTTTTTAAATAAATAAGTGAATAAGTGGCCTGTGAATATTTTTTATTGCTTCTTAATTTTCTTGAGATCAAAATTAGTTTCTAAAATTTAACAGATATTTTATAATGATTTCTAAGTAGAAGACAGAAGTGATAATTCTCATGTGGAAGAATGTTATGGATTAATCATTACAAAATGGATGTGGCCATAATACATGTATCAATTTTCTATTGCTGCATACAAATGATCAGAAGCAATGCCTTAAAACAACATTCATTTATTATATCGTGGTTTGTATAGGTCAGAAGTCTAGGCACACTGCAGCTGGGCTCTTTGCTGAATCTCATAGACCAAGGTCAAAGTGTAAGCTGTCCTGTATTTTCAACTGGAGCCTGTATTCCTCTTCCAAGCTCATTCAGGTTGTTTGCAGAATTTAGTTTTTTTGGCCATGTGGGACTGAGGTCCCTATTTTCTTCCTGGCTGTTGACTAGGGTTGCTTTCAGCTCCTAGCGGCTGCCTCTAAGTCCTAGCCATGGTCTTCTCATAAGACGGTAACTTATTACATTAAAGCCAGTAGGAGAATCTCTCTCACTGTATTTTTTAAGAGACTCACCTGATTAGGTCAGGCCCACCAGAGAAAATCTTTTTATTAACTCAAAGTCAACTGGCCTAAATTCATCTTCAAAATGTCTTTTACCACATTATGTAATGTAATCATGGTGAGGATATCCCAGTACACTCATTAGGTTTCACTCACACAGGAAGTGGATTGATTATACAAGAGCATAGGTTATTTGTGTGGTCTTAGAATTCTTCCTATCTCAATAGATAACTTGCCCAACAATTTAAATAATGTCAAAAAGTGAAGTGATGGAAAGGGCGTGCATTTTATTCTAAAATTATTGTCATTATTTTTTATTAACATCTGTAATATTTATCTGGCATGTCATTGATAATCTTATCCCTTTACTTAAGTACATTCATTTATGCTGGGAAGTTAAACATCCACTTATTTAATGACATGTCTTCTTTTTTCAATGAATTATACCTCATTTAACTGTTTACTCAAGACAATGGGATGGCAACTATATTGTAGGTAATAGATTATATACTCCAATGCTTATAGGGAATAGGTAGGTAACAAAAATTGTTAATCAAGCCAGGGAATTATGTCCATGTGTGAATTGCCAAAGTATCCCTCCTTCCTTGGGAATTCAAAATGATTTTAAAGGGAAAAACACTTCGTCAGCAAATAAAGCCCATTTTCTTACTGGGTACCTCCAATGAGATTACTTTTTTGAACACCTGCTCTTTGGAAAAGGATGGTAGATCCTTGACATGTTTTTATCAGTACATCAAAACAAACCAAAACATACTATGTTTCTCCACAAAATTTCTTCTCTGAAGAAATATTTGAGCTCAACCTTCAGGTAGTTAATTACTGCTGAAAAAATTAAAAATAGAGTAGATTGGTAACTATGAACTAAATATAGTCATCAACATACTTGGCCCTTCATGCTGCCTGGCCACATTTCTATGTTCCTCATAACTCTGAATCTCTTCCTAATCAATTTTAGCTCTTACTACTCCAAGAAATAAACACACTCCACTTAGAGCTGTCACAAATGTCACCAATGACTACCTTTGGTAATACCAAAATCTTGACATTTTGGTCGTTTTCTAGTCGACTTTTTTCTGTGCTGTATTTTTTAAAAAATATACATTCTAAATAATTCTCTTATCTTGCTTTTAAAACCTCTAGCTCTTCTCTAAGCTTCAAACTCACAAATGCACAACTTATGAATTTGATGTTTGAAGGTACTGTGAACTCTTTAGTTTCAAAACAGAAATTGTGATTTAATCCATCAACTCTGGTTCTCTTCTTATGTGAGTAAGTAGAATAAATGGATTATATTTGCTATGTGAAAGCAAATTCTAAGATCCATTATTTGCACCTCCTTCTTCTTCGCCCCATTCCCAATCTATCATTAAGCCACTTTGACTTTGCTTCCTAAATAGATCTCACATTTGTCTTCTTCTCTTTATATCACATATTCCATTTCTCAGCTAAGATATCTTTATCTCTTGCCTGGTCTCCTGTTATTCCTAATTTGATTGTCCTCATTAGAATTCATTTATTACAGGCCAGGTGCAGTGGCTCATGCCTGTAATCCCAGCACTTTGGGAGGCCGAGGCGGGCAGATCACCTGAGGTCAGGAGTTTGAGACCAGCCTGACCAACATGGAGAAGCCCCGTCTCTACTAAAAATACAAAATTAGCCAGGCGTGGTGGCACATGCCTGTAATCCCAGCTACTAGGGAGGCTGAGGCAGGAGAATTGCTTGAACCTGGGAGGCAGAAGTTGCAGTGATCCAAGATCGCGCCATTGCACTCCAGCCTGGGCAACAAGAGCGAAACTCTGTCTCAAAAAAAAAAAAAAGAATTCATTTATTACAAAAGTAAAAATTTTATCATGCCACTCATTTGATTAAAAGCCTCAAATGGTTTCCCATTGCTTTGATATCAATACCTAAACCTTTTTCCTGGCCCACAGGACTGGTGAAGTCCAGATCATTTCTCCTCTGCGGCCTCATTTAATGCCACTCTTCACTTTTTTCCCTGAGATTCAATACCTCTGGCTTTGTTTCTGGCCCTCAGACACAACTTATTTCAATTGTCTGTGTGCTCTTTGCATAGGCTTTTTAGTCCTTTTGCCTAGACTTCCTTTTTTTCTCATGGTTTTTTACTACCACTAAATGTCACCTCCTTGGGAAAGTCTTCTTTGATCCTTCAAATTAGATAGATGCCCCACTAATATTCTCTTAAATTGTTTTTATTGTTGGAGTATTTGCCAGAGCTTGGACTTACACATTTATGTGACTATTTAGCTTATGATAGTCTCTTACACAATACTGTAAGCACCATGATAACAAGGACCATCTATTTTACTCAGGAATGTATCCTCACTGCTAAGCACCAACAGGTACTTCATAAATATTTCTTGAATAAGCATTTGAAAGTACATGAATCAATGGATACCTGAGTAAGGAGTGGTAGCTATGTCTTTGTTAAGCTTCTCTGTTTTTTTTTTAAGATATTAATCTTACTCATAGATTGGCTTACCATCAAAAAATATTAGCACCACTCTTATCTTACAACTTATAATTGGTATACTTCACAGTCCTCTTAGCGAGATAATCATGTTGAATTTAAGACTGTTAAATAATTTTGAAGCTTTAGTTGAGGAAAAGTAGTATATCTATGGAGATTTGTTTTAAAAGCTATTTTCTAGTTCAAAGAATTTCAACCAATGCTTTTGACATCCCTTCCTGAAGGCACTGAGGGGTGATTGGGATGGATATAGATGAGGAGCGAGTATAGAATTATCACAAAAAATGTTCTAATTTTCCGTAATTATATCAAGAATATTAACTAGACTGAATAGTAGCTTTTTGTGTATGTACTACATTTTTAAATGTATAAAAATGCTATTGTGACAAACAAAATATAGCTTTCTTAATAATTATTTTTGGATTTATAGTAGCTTTCACTGTAATCCTTTCTCCCTATCAACAGATAGTATTAATAAAAGCATAATTATTATCATTAAGGATATGGGACCATTTTTTAATATCATAAAGTCTATTTAATCAGCTTTGGGCATTAATGTGGCTTAGTAAATCATCTCATAACTCAATGGCTTAAAATATAATAATTCATTTGCCCTATATGTCAGCAAATTATCTCTTGGTTGGTTGATCTATGCTGGTTTTGTCTGGGTTTGGCTTCAAACTACAGGTTGGGTCAGGTCTGCTACGTGTGTCTTTCATCTCCCTGAGATGAAAGTGGACTAGGCCGGGCGCGGTGGCTCACGCCCGTAATCCCAGCACTTTGGGAGTCTGAGGCCGGTGGATCACGAGGTCAGGAGTTCAAGACCAGCCTGGCCAACATGGTGAAACCCTATCTCTACTAAAAATACAAAAAATTAGCTGGACATGGTGGAGCGTGCCTGTAATCCCAGCTACTCAGGAGGCTAAGGCAGGAGAATTGCTTGGACTTGAACTGAGACCTGGGAGGCAGAGGTTGCAGTGAGCCAAGATCACGCCACTGCACTCCAGCCTGGGCTACAGAGCAAGACTACGTCTCAAAAAAAAAAAAAAAAAAAAAGGGGGGGTGCTAGTTGGACATACATTATCTATTACCAATGGGAGAAAAACAAGATATATGAAAGAAAACCCTCGATATCTCTTAAGGACTAGGCTCACACTCGGTACAATCTTAATTTTGCCCAGACTTCACTGGGCAAAGATTGCCTGGCAAAGCCTAATATTAATGATGTGGAGAAATAGGAGCTGGTTCTAGTGCAAGAAGCTACACAGTCACAAGAAAATGGGATGTACACAGAGAGGAAGAAAGTATCAGGAAAAGAAAAGACATTCTATCCTACAAAGTATTTCTCTTATTTGAGAAAACTGAGATTCATTATTTCAGATTTCTAAAAATTTTTTGTATTAAGTCAGAGCAACAGAGGGGTGCAATTTTTAGCTACATCGCCAATTCATTTATCTATAATTTAGTGATTTGTTTATTTATAATTCACTTAATAAAAATACACTTTTTTGACGTATGATTCTGTGAGTTTTGATAAAGCATAGTTACGTAACCTCTACCACAATCAGGATGTAGAACAAGTGCAATTGTCACCCAAAATATTTTCAGCAACTACCTTGTTTCTATGCCCTGGTAACCACTTTTCTGAGAGCTTTGATTTTTTTCTCCAGAATGTCATATAAATGGAGTCATTCAATATGAAACTTTCTGTTTGGCTTTTTTCACTTAGCATAATGTTTTTGAGATTCATTTATATTGTTGTATATACCATTAGTGGATTTTTCTATGTCTCCTTTCAGTTATGTTATTTTTTGCCTCATGTATTTTGCAGCTCTAAGTTTCACGTATAGACATTGCTATGGCTTCATGGTAAGCTTATTATTTAGTGAACCTTTTTATCCCTGGTTGTTTTCCCTCTTTTGAAGTTTACTTTTTTAGTAATAACATAGCCACTTTAATATTTGATTAGTGTTTGCATACTGCGTCTTTTTCCATCCTTTTTCTAATGACCTTATTTCATTATACATAAAGTTTCTGGTAGATATAAAAGATACAAAATACATCTTGTGACTTATTTTACTTATCTAATCTGACGTTCTCTTTTAGTTGGTCTGTTTGCTCAATATTGGGTTTAGGTCTTCTATTTTATTATTAATGAATGATTATTAATTTTATTGTCATTATGTTTGTTCTGCTGATTTCCCTTTTATACTTCTTTTGGTTATTTGAATATTTTAAAATTCCATTTTAACAAAAATATTGCCTTTTTGTCTCTATATTGTTTTTCAATGGTTGCCCTACATACATACATACATACAGGTATACGTAACTTTTTACACATTCTACTTAGAGTTAATATTTTACCACTTCAAGTAAAAAAGGAGAAATTTGGCCAGGCGTGATGGCTCATGCCTGTAATCCCAGCACTTTGAGAGGCTGAGGCGGGTGGATCATGAGGTCAGGAGATCGAGACCATCCTGGCTAATGTGGTGAAACCCCGTCTCTGCTAGAAATACAAAAACAAAAAATTAGCTAGGTGTGGTGGCGGGTGCCTGTAGTCCCAGTCCCAGCTACTAGGGATGCTGAGGCAGGCGAATGGAGTGAACCCGGGAGGCGAAGCTTGCAGTGAGCCGAAATCGCACCACTGCACTCCAGCCTGGGCAACAGAGCGAGATTCTGTCTCAAAAAAAAAAAAAAAAAAAATGATAAACTTTATCACATTATAAATGTCTTTATTCTCTACTGTTTTGTTGTTGTTGTTCATATGTATTGTGTCTACATACGTTGAAACCCTCATAATTATCACTTTTTACAATCACACCTATTTTACATAAGAGTAGGAAATTGGTTGTATTTACTCAGGTATTTACCAATTCTTCTGCTTTACTTTCTCTCCTGAAATTCCAAGTTTCTCTCTTTTTTCATTGTACTTCATCACGAGGAAATTTATTTAACATTTATTTTAGACTAGCTCTACTGGTGATAAATTATGTTAGTTTCCCTTCAAGTGAGAAAAAAATCCTTGTTTTGTCATTATTCCTGAAAGATATTACACTAAATCTAGATTTGTGGGTTAACAGTTCATTTCTTTCTATACTTTGAAAATATTCTTCCACTGTCTTCTGGCACCCATTTTTATAATGAGAACTCTTCAGGCATTTGAGTTGTTTATCTGCAAGCAATGTTTTGTTTTCATTTGGCTAATTTCAAGACTTGTTTTTGTTAATCTTTGCTTTTCAGCAGTTTGATTATGTGTCTGGTCATGGTTTTCTTTTCAATGTGTTCGGCTTGAGTTCATTGAGATTTTGAATCTGTAAATTTATGTATTTTCCCAATTTTTGGTAATGTTTAGCAAGTTACATTGTGTGTGTTTATGTGTGTGCACAGGCACACATGCACACGTACAGAACATTCTTCTCTTTTTTTGGAACTCCAAAGACACAGATATTAGAACTTCTGATGTTGTCACACAGGTCTCTTAAGCTCCATTTATTCAATAGTTACTTTTGATGTAGCTTGGATAATTTCTATCTGCAAGTTCAGTGACTCTTTTATAATTTTCATTCTGTGATTGAACTCCTCTGTTGAAGTTTTAATTTATTTTATTTTTAGTTCTAGACTTTTAATTGGTAGTTTTTCACTTACCAGTTTTGTTGATAAGTTTTATCTTCCCCTTCATTTCAAGAGTTTTTCATCGTATTTTATAAAACACAGGTAGAATAGTTACTTTAAAACATTTTTCTAAGTTTAGCATCTGGATCCTTTTGTGATTGTTTATTGATCATCTTTTTTCTTAATAATTTTTAACATTTTCCCCCTCTTTTTAGGTTGAATAATTTTATATTGTATCCCGGAAATTTTGAAGATTATGTCTCTGTGTCTTGTTAAAATCCTCTGCTGAATGTGTACCTTTTGTTGTTTGCTAGTTAATGTCACAAGAAGCAGTCCAGATTCACCTTCTGTGGTCTGCAGTTCCAATCTTAGTTTTGATTTTAATACCTTTCAGTGCTATTTTGGTTCATTCTATTTATCCAGTCCTCAGGAGTGAGTCAAATAAATGGCACTTGAATGGCCATCTGTAGAGTATTTCCATTCCATAAGCCTTTGCTCTGTTGTTCTACATCATTCCCTCACCTGTACAGATCAGGAGTAAGTTCAGGACATTATATAGGGTTTTAAGGGACCTTGTTCTGTATCCTCCACCCCCTGTAATTCTCTAACATATTATAGCTCCCAAAGGACCAGTTTTTGGTGCTCTGGCTAGAAAGCTGAAAATTTTGTCTCCCAAGCTGTTACAATCTTTCTGCAAATAGGTCTGTTTTGAGGAAAAGTGACAAAAGAGAACAAGTAACAGAGATTCCCCCTATATGCTTCGACCACAGGAGCTCCTTTCATGTTTCTCTAGTCAGGAATGAGAATATTTTTATCAGTGTTTTAGTACCTAGGTGACTGCCATCTCTACTGTCACTGCCATCACTATTGCTATTTCACCACATTTTCGCAGGAGTGCAGTTTCCTAAGAGGGGCTTGCTTTGAGGTAACGCTGAGAGAATAAAAAGAAAGAAAATACAAAAAGAGGATTTCCTCTTAGATGCATACGTCCCATAGACATGGCCCTTCCAAGTTCTCTGGACTAAAAGAGACTCTTTTTCATGGACATTTCTCTGCCTATATTCACTGCACTGTCCAAGGGATTTTGGTGGTGTTTCCTGGGAGAGAGAGTGTACTTTTTCCATCTTAACCTAATCCAGAAATTAGGCTATATAATTTTGATCGACAAAAAGATTGTTCTTATTTTGCTTTCAGCCTACCTGGAAGGATGTTATCCAAAAGTGCCTTTGAAATTCTCATTGCCCTGTTCATTGTAAGGATGGTGCTGAGGAATGTGTTTATAGTACCACGAGTTGCTATTCTCCTTTTGAAAACTCAGGATACTTCAACATGTGGAAGAGTTACATTGCTCTGAGTACCCAGTCTATTTTTTATTACAGGTGATTTGATGTGACCATTTCTTTTCTGTTTTTGGCTACTGGATTGCCAAGAAACATATTTTACAACCACAATTAGCAAGTTTATTGCCTAGGTATTATACTCATCTCAATTTTAATTTATTATACTGCACCTGCTTTCATTTGCATTGTAGATATTTATGTAGGCAATGTTAACTCTCCTCTGGAGAAAAGAAAGAATATAAACAAATAAGTCTAAGTTTACCAAAATTACACTGCATATCATAACCGAGAAGTCAATGTACATGATTAAAACAGAAAAAGCATAGGGTAAAATTATTCTCTTCAACTATATTAATAGTTTAATTCTGTTTTTGAAAACTTATTAATGGACCGTGAAAGTTAATTTTGGAAAAAATACATTTGGGGAAATATTTTTAAAATATGAAATACAATTATTTTAAATTCCTGTGAAGCTCACCACAAGCTGCCATGTAAAAATAAACGTCATACATAACTACATAAGCAATAGATAACTGATGCTTATATCATAGTCACCTTTGTAACCACAGTTGTTAGCTGGGGTCATATGCCTTTTAATTAAATATATATATATATATACACACACACACACACACACACACATATAAAATGGAGTTTTATATGTTCTTGTCACCCAGGCTGGGGTGATTTCAGCTCACTGAAATCTCCACCTCCAGGGTTCAAGTGATTCTCCTGCGTCAACCTCCTGAGTAGCTGGGTTTATAGGTGACTGCCACCACACCTGGCTAATTTTTGTATTTTTAGTAGAGACAGGGTTTCACCATGTTGGCCAGGCTGGTCTTGAACTCCTGACATCAGGTGATCCACCCACCTCAGCCTCCTAAAGTGCTGAGATTACAGGCATGAGCCACCATGCCCCACTGCTTTTTAAGATCTTGATAGTATTTGCTCTTTCACTTCATAATTTCAGGAAATTCAAAGCTCTTTCTAAGATTTCTAGAAATTATTAGTGGGATGAAGCCATCAGTAACAGATTTGAAATGATTAGCAAGAAAAATCTAAATGAAATGGATATGGAAATTATCATGTTGTCTATGGCTCAGAGCCTAATTCAGCTTAAGGGTTTTCATGCAAACTCAGTGCCGTGCTGGTGTTTTTATTTTTTGGCAATCTGGTATTCCCTGATCCTCACTGACCAAAAGTGTTATCTTTATAGCAGTATTTATTAAATACTTCCAGGATATAGATACTTCCTTTGCAGTAATATAAATAAAGTTGAATTTTCGCCATGATATTTCTCGAAAATTATGGCTATTTCTGCAATCTTGGCTCAGGTTCTTGATGCTATTCATCCCTCTTCTCTCCCTCTCTCTCTCTTGTCTTTCCTCTTTCTTCTCTGCTCCGTACTTCTCTTTTCTACTACCATCCCTTAAGGATAAAAAATACAGTCCTGCTGTATCAGTCAGGTTTCTGCAGAGAAATATAACTGATAGATAGGATATCTATCTAATCTATCACCTATCTATCATCTATCCATTTATTTATCCATCTTTCTACCAAGAGATTTTAAGGAATTGACTCACACAATGAACTAGCCAGTCTGAAATCTGTAGGGTAGGCAGGCAGGCTGAAATTTTGGCAGGGTTGATGCTACAGTTTTCAGGTATATTTCTTCCCTGGAAACCTCAGTTTTGTTTTCAATGTTTTCCATCTAATTGGATGAAGTTCACCCACCTTATCAAAGGTAATTCATTTACTTAATGTCAACTGATCGGCCAGGTGTGTTGGCTCCCATCTGTAATCCCAGCACTATGGGAAGCTGAGGCAGTCAGATCACTTGAGGCCAGAAGTCCGAGATGGGCCTGGCCAACATGGTGAAACCCTGTCTCAGAGACAATGGGGTCTAGAGACAATGGGGTAAACTACTCTTTATTCTAACCAGTCCTATAATTCTAAATGTAAATATGTAGAATTGTGAAACTTCTAGTGAGCAATCATTTTGCCAACAGAGGTCTAGTAAGAAAATTTAGCAATAAGGTTATAAATCCCTATAAAGCTACTTTGTTCTTAATTTATCTACAGTGTTACTTCTTTCCTAGTGTATTAATCCATTTGCAATCCGTGTATTACCCAGAATATTCAGATTCACTTTGAATTCATTTTCTCCTCCCTTTACATAGCTCATATACGTTAATTATAATAATAGCCAAAAAATAATTTTGCATTTACCTTATAATACTGGTAGTCACAGAGTACATTTGTATAGTATTTTCCATGGAAAAGGCTCACAAGAAAGTGTGAATTCATGCATACAAATTTATTTCTCTTTCCAATAACATATTGCATTTATGTTTCATAAAAGTGGCTTCAGAAGAGAAACATAAAATAGTTTGGGTTCTTTGGCTGTGAGGGCAATATATTCTTTCAAAAATGTCCCTTTACAATTTAAAAAATAAACACATTGTTATAAAATCAAGCTGTGTTTAAGCTCTTAATCAGTAGTTAGAGAAAAAATATGTTCCAAGACTATTTTTATATTGTCCTTGAGAAAATGAAAAGAGAAACTGCAAAAGAGTTCAAGTATTTCAGTGTTTGTCATATTATCTTTAAAGATCGAAGCAAGTTCCATTTTGTTTGGGTGGTAGTAAACTAAGAAGTTTTTAAATTTCATTGGCATTTTTAGCAATTATTATCTTGAATAGGCATCTAGGTAATTTACTTGGTAAGTAATTCCATTTTACCTTGTTTTGCTACTCAGAATTTTTTTCCAGCTCTGCTTTTTTATATGTGAAGTCCTTGGAATAGGCAGTATGCCTGCATTTCTTTTCATGCTCTTCAGTAGCTGGGAGTAACATTTGCATAGTACAGTTTGTGAGTACTTAAATAAATAGATGAATGAATATAATCAAGTTACAGGGCCTAATTCTATCAAAGTAATTTATTACTCTTATTTATTTTTAAAGTTTAAGTGAACTATTTATAAAAGTACAGATGCTAGAGGAATTTAACAGTATAGATACTAACTGCCAAAAAAGGGAGAGAAAGTTAATACACTGAAGTATCTAATTAACTCAGAATTTAAAATCGTGCTATCACATTAAACTTGAGAGAAATAGAAAAGTAAAGACGAAACCATTATAATCTGCTTGGCCCTTTGTTTGCTGATAGTAAAGATGCAAAGCTGAACCTGCAGCTCTTTAGAATCTTTCTGCATCATTACTTTGTTTCATTTTCTCATCTACCTGTATTATCTTCCGGAAGCCTGTATTTTATACCCAATTTGTGGTTCATTAACAGGAAATATACTACTTGAATTTTATCTCTGTCCTCCGATTATTTTCTCCAGGTGTTACTTGATAACCTTTTCCTCCTCTTAAGGGGGAAAAATGTGCTCTGATCAAACTTGTTACATAGAAGATTGCTGTATTATAAAATTAAATAGCTAATTTGAGGAAATAATTTTCTCCTCAAAATATTTTTTCTGAAATTATTAAGTCAAATTTCATGTTGACCAATAACTATTGATTATGATTATTTGATTTCCCAGAAATACAACAAGTTAATGAGTTTGGTCTACATTTTTTACTTTTTGGGGTACAGTTTACATATTAAACTGCACCTCTTTTAAGTGGCAGGTTCAATGAGTATTGGCAAATGCATTTGTTCACGTAACCACCTCCACAATCAAGATATAAAACATTATTTTTATTACTTTTAATATTTATCTACCATACCACTTTGCAGTCACCCCATCTCCACCCCAACCACATAGCTACTCTTCTGCTCTCTATAACAAACATTTTAAAAAATTGATCACTGATGTATATCCGACTTTAAACTATTTGTGGTACACTGACTTCCTGTTGACAACTAATCCTTTTTATGCATATATTTTTTAAAGTTTTACAATAAATCATTTTGTAGTTATGTAACAATGTGTCAATATGTAACAGTGGGCAACATTGGATCACCTTGAAGTTAATTTTCATTGTTTATTTTTTCTGTTTTTTAAATGTCAAATTATTTTTTATTGTATCTTAGATGTTGGATATGTTCAAGTATTAAAGCAATAAGAAATACCTTAAAGTAGCCAGTTAACATAAAAAATTATAGCTGATAGATTATCACTCTAAGTCTTGTTCACATTCTCTCTTCATAGGGAAGCATTGAATGCTTAGAATTTCTCAAGGATAGTTGCTTTTGAATTATAAACTCGTGAATTAATTGCCAGATATTCTTATTTTCCATTACTTCAGGCATCATTAGGGACAGTGTTGACAGAATTATCATATGAATATCCTATATTAATTAAGGGCTTATTTTATTTTTAGTTCTATCTTTACATTCGTTTTTAGTTGTTACTCTAAGGACCCCAATATACATTCTTAACTATTTCACTGGATCACTTTTTTATGATGTAGAAATCTTGCAATATTAGGTCCATTTGTTACATCTAGCTCCATTTTATATGTTATAGTTGTTATAGAATATATTTATATGTTATAAACTCATAATAATATACATTTTTTGCTTGCATCATATATATTTTATAAAATGTGACAGAAAATATAAAACTGCTGGTTTAACTCTACATTTCTAAAATATCTGAATTTTCCTTTGAATTTCTTTCCCTTCAGCCTGGATAACTTCCTGTAGCAGTTATTATAGAGCATATCTGCATTTTGCTAATGACCAGTGATGATGAGCTTTTTTTCATATGTTTGTTGGCCACATAAATGTCTTCTTTTGAGAAGTGCCTGTTCACATCCTTTACCCACTTTTTGATGTGGTTCTTTGTTTCTTTCTTGAAAGTTTTTTTAAGTTCCTTGTAGGTTCTGGATATTAGCCCTTTGTCAGATGGATAGATTGCAAAAATTTTTTCCCATTCTGTAGGTTTCCTGTTCACACTGATGATAGTTTCTTTGGCTGTGCAGAAGCTCTTTAGTTTAATTAGATCCCCTTTGCCAATTTTGGCTTTTGTTGTTTTAGTCATAAAGTCTTTGCCCATGCCTATGTCCTGAATGGTATTGCTTAGGTTTTCTTCTAGGTTTTTATGGTTTTTGGTCTTTTTATTTTTTTGAGACAGAGTCTCGCTCTGTCGCCCAGGCTGGAGTGCGGTGGCTCACTCCGCCTCCTGGATTCATGCCATTTTCCTACCTCAGTCTCCTGAGTAGCTGGGACTACAGGCACCCGCCACCACGCTTGGCTAACTTTTTTTTTTTTTTTTTGTATTTTTAGTAGAGACAGGGTTTTGCTGTGATAGCCAATCAATGGTCTCAATCTCCTGACCTCATGATCTGCCCACTTCAGCCTCCCAAAGTGCTGGAATTACAGGCGTGAGCCACCATGCCTGGCCAGTCTTACATTTAAGTCTTTAATCCATCTTGAGTTAATTTTTGTATAAGGTGTAAGGAAGGGGTCCAGTTTCAGTTTTCTGCATATGGCTGGCCAGTTTTCCGCATATGGATGGCCAGTTTTCCCAATACCATTTATTAAATAGGGAATCCTTTCACCATTGCTTATTTGTGTCAGGTTTGTCAAATATCAGATGGTTATAGATGTTTGGTGTTATTTCTGAGGCCTCTGTTCAGTTCCATTGGTCTATATATGTTTTTGGTACCAGTACTATGCTGTTTTGGTTAATGTAGCCTTGTATTATCATTTAAAGTCAGGTAGCATGATGTCTCCAGCTTTATTCTTTTTGCTTTGGATTGTCCTGTCTATGTGGGCTCTTTTTTGGTTCCATATGAAATTTAAAGTAGTTTTTCCTAATTCTGTGAAGAAAGTCAATGTATCTCAATGGGGATAGCATTGATTCTATAAATTACTTTGGGCAGTATGGCCATTTTCACGATATTGATTCTTCCTATCCATGAGCATAGAATGTTTTTCCATTTGTTTGTGTCCTCTCTGATTTCCTTGATCAGTGGTTTGTAGTTCTTCTTGAAGAGATCCTTCACATCCCTTGTAAGTTGTATTCTTAGGTATTTTATTTTCTTTGTAGCAATTGTGAATGGGAGGTCACTCATGATTTGGCTTTGACTTTTTTATGGTTATAATGTTTAATGTGGAAACAGAATGCTATTCAATTTGAAATCCAGCAATTCTCTGGGGCTTTGGCTCAGTGGGAGGTGTTAAAAGTTATTTGTTAGAATCTCTTCGAGAGACTTTTTTCAAACCGCATGTAATAGTTTGCTCCTTTTTTCTTTGCCTTTTGAGAATTTCCTTTGTAGAGGACCACTGTTAATACACCCTTGGAGGTATAGAATTGAAAATAAATGTTAAGAACCACTAATCAACATGGAAATTTGTAAAGGACTTTCACCTGTTTCCTAAGACAAAGCAAATGTTGAATATTTTTGTTTTTAATTTAGGGATTTGTCAATGATTCTTCAATTGGAACTTGAACTTATCCTCTCTAAAGAAGAGAATAATAAAGTATTCATTGACATTCCAGAGATAGTCCAGCATAATAACTGGTGGGACTGAACGATTGTCTCTGTTGGTATAATGACAAAGCAGCAGTGACTGGAGATGTTCTGTCATCATTATCTTGTTGTTTTTGTTCACAGAAAAGTTAGTTTATATAGAAAAAGTTGTATGTATTATCTGAAGTCTCACTGTGGCTTTCAATTATAAGAGAACTAATAGATAAGATTACATTTTGACCCATTATTAGTAATTATGGAGGTATATTTTTTGAATTTTTTTGCTTCAATTATGCTTCATGATCAGCTCAGTAATATATTTAAAGAGTTAACAAAATATTCTAGGAAATGATACATTTAAGATATATGCCTTAACTTTAAGTAGTTCTCAGCCTTAGCAAACTTACTGACAATATAAATTATAAAAATTCGTTCTATTATTATTTGTGCCAGACACTAATGCCCTGTTCTATGTGTGAAGATTAATATAGGAATGGTAGATTCCTATGAATCTTATGATGAAGAGTAATATAGGAATGATCTCTACTATCAAGAAACAATCAATTAATGAACTTGTTAAGTTATGCTGACAATCTCCAAGATTCAAAAAGACACAGAGTCTAAAGCATTTGTGGTATGGTTGTCTTGGTCAAAAATACCTTGTCTTTTTAGACAGAAGAGATGGAAGGGATCTAATGTCATAGATTAGGTCGTTGAAGACTTGGTAGGGTATATTAGAACTGTAAAGACGTGGAACTAAAGGAAAAAGATGAAGCACATCTTCAAAAATTCAGAAGGCTTTCACATGGAGCAAAGAAGAGATTGACTTCAGTTCATACTCAAGTTCTGAACTATTATCAGTAAGTGGACATTTCTGTGTGATACTTTTAATTTCACAATCAAAAAGGGTTTTACAGCTAATGGAAATGTTCAATTTTGGAAACTATTGCCTTGAACAATAATCAGTTGTGTACTGGCAAAGACATTTTGAAGGTTATTCCTGCCTTGGATGGGGAAGTTGAGCTATTAGTGTCTCTGAGTTCTCTTCAAACTCTAAATTGTAAAACTTAATTCTGGGATTTCCCGTTTTGATTTTAAAGCATAGAATCAGTCACAAACCATATTTTATAAAATGAACAGTTATAAATCATAGACTATAATTTTAAACTAACAGTTTTTTTAATAAAAGAAGTTTAAAATAAAACTATTTTGTTTAATTTTGTAAAAGAAAACTGGATTTTATCAGAGTTGGGGTGTGTGTGTGTGTGTGTGTGTGTGTATACGCTGTTGTTTTATGTACACACATGTGGGATATAATTTGCTGATAGAACATGAAAAGACCAAAATAATTTAACTTCACCCTTTAAAAGAAAAGCACATTGTTTTTTTCTAGAGGACTTACATTAGCATTGTTTTGCTGTATCTATTTGTTGCTTAAAATATGGTCTTTGTACAAGAGTTTTATCCCTAGTAGCCTACTGCCCAACATGCACTATTGCATGTTTTATACAGTGTGTTTATAGGTAAATAGCTTATTGATTAAAAAAAGTACATTATATATATCTACATACTAAGGATATAGCAGTTTTTAAACATAGAATTTCATACTTTCATTTTCATAAAACTTACATCACCATAGTGGCTCAAATGCCAAAATACTAGTATCAAATCATTGGGTGGCTATAACTCTCTTTACTTAATATTTTGAGTTCTGCTAGCTATCTCCAGCATCAGAATAATGTATCTGTCAGGGTAAAGAAAACTTCTCTAAGTATTTTAAGCAAAAATGATTTAATACAAATCCTTAAAAATTATTGACGTAGAAGAGATTGAGAATGAGTGCTCGTTGCTAAATAATTTCTAGCACAGGTTAAAAACAGTCATATATATCACAATTACTAAATTACTAATGTATTAGTATATTAAGAAAGTTAATAGCTACTTACTTCCTCAGACTCCTTTGAAGAGAATGTCTTTCTTATCAGAGGACTGGCAATGTTGATAGTGTCAAATAATTTAGATATATTTGGCCATAGAAATTAGATCAGGGCTGGAGATTTGATCAAAGATGAACCGAGTAATAGACTGGAATGGGCCCATCAGATTCAACTATTCTTTTAGTAGTTTGAACCATGAGACATCAGATCCTGAGTTATTTCATTAGAGGTATTCTTTAGGAATTATTGCTATTGACAACTCAGTTCATATACTTCTTGGATTTAGGTTTATTTATTTCTTCTTGTTTTGGGCTTGGTTGTTTTTTTCTTAAATTTTTCTTTTTTAATTTTTTACTTATTGTCCAAGATACTCATAATCTTATAGGATCTTTCCCCCTCTTGCTTCTGCTTTGAACACATTTAAATAGTTTTTTTCTCCATGAAACAAAATTTGTTATGATTAATAAAATAAATCATAAATTTGCATTTCATGGATTATGTGTTTGACCTTCACAGTTGTTAAACCATTACTGATTTCCTATAATTTGATATATACCTGCACTGCTATGAACTTATACACATTTATACATTTTTAAAAACTTTGTTGGAGCTTTTTCAAAATATCAAAGAAATTTTGACCCTAAAATAGTTAAATTTGTTGTATGAGACTAAGATCTTCCATATACATATATACACACACACTATATAGTTTATATATATAACTATATACTTACATATGGAAGTATATAATTATACTTACTATATACACATTAGGTATATATACTATATATGCAGTATATATATATAAATATATATATGCAGTATATATATATAAATATATATATGCAGTATATATATAAATATATATACTAAATTAGTAATTTAGTAATGGTGATATATATGATTATGATATATAGTAAGTATATATACCTACTGTATATAAACTATATAGCTGTATATAGTATAGTATATATAGTTATATGGTATAATATACACTTAGTGTATATATATACTTTATGTATAAATACATACAACTATATAGTTTATATAGTAAGTATAAATACTTCCATAAGTTATACTTACTATACATATAGAACTATAATTTATTTATATATCTATATAAGTATATAGTTATATATAAACTATATATAAGTATGTAGTTATATGTAAACTATATAGTATATATATACATATATATATATATGGAAGATCTTAGGCTCATACAAACATATTTAACTATTTTGTGGCCTAAATTACTTTGATATTTTGAAAAAGCTTGAACAAAATTTTTAAAATGTGTAAATATATAACTATATACTTATATAGAGCTATATATTAACTATATAATTATATATAGTTAAGTATACAGTTTATATATAACTATATATATGAAGTTATATATACATACAAGTTATATATACAAGTAACTTCATATATATAACTTTCTTATATAAATATATATGAAAGAAATTTATATATAGTCATTAGAGAAATGCAGATCGAAACCACAAGGAGATACCATCTCATGCCAGTTAGATGACGACCATTAAAAAGTCAGGAAACAACAGATGCTGGAGAGGATGCAGAGAAATAGGAACACTTTTACACTGTTGGTGGGAGTGTAAATTAGTTCAACCATTATGGAAGACAGTGTGGCGATTCCTCAAGGATGTAGAACTAGAAATACCATTTGACCCAGCAATCCCATTACTGGTTATATACCCAAAGGATTATAAATCATTCTACTGTAAAGACACATGCACATATATGTTTATTGCAGCACTATTCACAATAGCAAAGACTTGGAACCAACTCAAATATCCATCAATGATAGACTGGATAAAGAAAAAAAAACATGGCACATATACACCATGGAATACTATGCAGCTATAAAAAGGAATGCATGTCCTTTGCAAGGACATGGATGAAGCTGGAAACCATCATTCTCAGCAAACTAACACAAGAATAGAAAACCAAACACTACATGTTCTCACTCATAAGTGGGAGTTGAACAATGAAAACACATGGACACAGGGAGGGGAACATCACACACTGGGGCCTGTCGGGGGGTGGGGGTCTAGGGGAAGGATAGCATTGGGAGAAATACCTAATGTAGGTGACGGGTTGACGGGTGCAGCAAACCACCATGGCATGTGTATACCTATGTAACAAAACTGCACGTTCTGCACATGTACCCCAGAACTTAAAGTATAATTTTAAAAAGTTAAAAAAGAAAGCTTTTATATATATGTTATATATATATTCTTTTAATTTTATTATTTATGATAGTAGAGTAGTTAGGATTAATTTTGGTAACAAACATTTTTGAAATGTCAAAATGCCTGGCTTAGATGAGATAAAAGTTTATTCCTCACTCACATGACGGAACCAAGGTGAAGGTTATTCTGGACTGGCATAGTAGCATGTGTTCAGAGATGCAGGTATTTTATATCTTGTTCTTCTCCATCATCAGCCTGACTCCCATCTTATTCTCCTATATGATATGTCAGTTCAGGCGTCACATCCACGCTCCGGTAAGTGAGAAGATGAAAAAGGGAGAAGAGCCCCAAAACATAAGTGAGATTTCTTGTAGGCTACCATATAACATGTTTATGTGTATCTCATTTGCCAGATCTTTCATCTCTTGACCACACCCTACAAAATGAAAGACTAGAAAAGGTAGTCTTAATTTTAAGTCTCTAAAAACACCCAGTTTCATATATTTGTGCAAATTGCTGTCTCTAATACAACTTACTTAAAAACCATCAAAAAATGAAATAATGTATAGATACAGTCGCCTACATGAGTTGCTTTTGGTGGCTATGTTCAAAAAATATCATTACAGTACTAAAAGAACAAAGTACAAAGCTAGTTAAAAAGTGATAGTCATATGCACAAATGATAGGGACACCTGTGCAAGAACTTTGGAGTAGGAAACCGCATAATTCTAATTGTGTTATTTCCATATTAAATATATTTCTTTTAATGACAGTATCTTTAAATTAGATAATTTGTTGCATATAACAAACTTCAATCTCCTCAGAAAACTAACATCAACAAATAAATACATGATTTATATAAGAATACAAATAATAATGACCAACATTTATTGACTAACATATACCAAGAATCTCTTGATATGTGTTGTTGCATTTAATCCTCACAACCACCCTAGGACATTGACACTTAAATTAACTCTTTTTAGAGATGAGGACATTTACCAACTGAGCAGTGAAGAATATTGCTCATATTCACAGGGCTAGGAGGATGCTAAGGCGGGTCCTGACTCCTGCAGACAGGTTTCAAAGCCATTATTCCTGGCCACTCAGCAAGCTTTCTCACATTCTTTATTACACAACAGTGGTGCTAGACTTAAAGCTTAGATGATCGTTCTAAGTCTGGGTTCCCCCTCTGCTGTCTAATGTGACTTCATCAAGACATTTTGAGTTCTATCTGTCCTCTGTCCTTTCTCTCCTCTTACTTTAAATGTCATCCTTTGGGGATCCCTAGAGGCATTCTTTTAACTTCTCAGGACCCTCTCTGACTACAAACCCCTAAGAGTGCCCCGAAGAATATTCCTGGAGCCCTGGCTCTCAACTGCATTCCTCTCCTCTGCAAAACCTATTGCCTGCAACCTCGAGAATCCATTTGCTCAAACCTTTTCCAATCCCTTACATTTTAGACTCTCTCCACTATGCTTCCAAACATCCCTTCCTTAACCCCTTAGTGATTTGATCCCTGCCAATACCTTGGCCTCAACCCTCGCTCTCTCTCCTGGACTTTGTGTTGGAACCATGCTGGCCTTGCATGTTCATGTGTGTGACAGGATTTCTTTCTGCCTGGGCCTTCACACTAGCTATTCTTCCTACACAAAATATTCTCTATTCCTCCTCAATTATCAATTGACTCCTATTTCTCCTTCAAGTCTGGACAATGTGTGCATTACTTCTCAGAAAAGCTATCCTTATCCTCCTAAATTCAGCCAGGTTTCCTGCTGTACATTCTGCCCAATGCTGGCTCCTTGTTAGTACAGGTGTGAGCTGTAGAACAGCCTGCAGTGCTGGCATCGCTGCAAAGTTTGCTGGGAACATAGAACCTCAGGCCTCTGCCCACATTTATTGAATAAGAGTTTGCATTTTAATAACATCTCCAGATGATTCAAATGCACTTTGAAGATTAGGAAGCTCTACCTCTTCATAGCACCTCTCACAGTTGTAATGGCATGTTTGGAATCCATTGTTTGATGTTGCTCGCCTTCATATGTAGGTGAGCTCCATCAGGTAAAGGGCTTTTCAGTCATTTTTACTGCTTTATTCACAGTTCCTGGTACAGCATATTGCCCACAATATTCACTCAGAAATAATTACTGAACAATCAACATATTTCATATATTTTGTATAAAACAGAAAAGTCTCATAAATCCAAATTATTACAACAGACTCTTGCAGATGACCTACAGCTATAAAATTATTGAAATCTGTATTTCTTACAAAGACTAAAAAGGGCCACTATAGAAACTTACATAGAGAATTATAGTTTATGCCACATTCTATTACATACAAAATATAAATCTGAACACTAACATGTATTAAGGTTTTAAAAGTTTGCAAAACTATAAAAAAAACTATCAAATGACTGTACTTGAAAAATAAATAGATGCTAGTTAGTGCACAAAAAAAAATGCATCTTTCAACATGGTGTTAGATACGATGTTGGAATCAAAAGAGAATTTTTTTCTCTTTTGGCAATACAATGAGAGGCAACACTATTTTTTTTTCTACCTCTCAAAATATGATTGAGAGTTAAATCTGTATTTGGGAGGTTCAGGTCCTACTAAAAGCACTATAAAAAGGTGAAAGTTGTTCTTACATTATCTATAATGAACACTACTTGTTCCTAATTGCTACTACCACCATGAATGGTTAAATTAAGCAACACATAGCCAGACTGCATCTCTAGATTCCTAGTCTCTGGGCAGGACATCTCTGAAAGAAAAACAGCAGTCCCAGTCAGGGGCTTATAGATAAAACTCCCATCTCCCTAAGAGCACCTTGGGTAAGGGGCAGCTGTGGGCACAGTTTCAGTAAACATTCCTGCCTATTGGCTCTGAAGAGAGCAGTGGATCTCCCAGCACAGAGCTAGAGCTCTGCTAATGGACAGGCTGCCTCCTCAAGTGGGTCCCTGAGCCCCGTACCTCCTGACTGGGAAATACCTTCCGGTAGGGGTCGACAGACACCTCATACAGGAGAGCTCTGGCTGGCATCTGGGGTGTGCCCCTCTGGGATGAAGCTTCCACAGGAAGGAAAAGGGTGCAATCTTTGCTGTTCTGTAGCCTCCGCTGGTGATACCCAGGCAAACAGGGTCTGGAGAGGACCTCCAGCAAACTCCAGCAGACCGGCAGCAGAGGGGCCTGTTAGAAGGAAAACAAACAGAAAGGAATAGCATCAACATCAACAAAAATGACGTACACAAGAAAACCCCAACCGAAGGTCACCAACACTGAAGACCAAAGGTAGATGAAGCCACAAAGATGAGGAAAAACCAGTACAAAAAGGCTGAAAATTCCAAAGCCAGAATGCCTCTTCTCCTCCAATGGATCACAACTCCTCATCAGCAAGGGAACAAAACTGGACAGAGAATGAGTTTGATGGATTGACTGAAGTAGACTTCAGAAGGTGGGTAATAACAAACTCCTCTGAGCTAAAGGAGCATGTTCTAACCCAATTCGAGGAATCTAAGAACCTTGGAAAAAGGTTAGAGGAATTGCTGACTTGAATAACCAGTTTAGAGAAGAACATAAATGACTAATGGAGCTGAAAAACACAGCACGAGAATGTCGTGAAGCATACACAAGTATCAATAGCAGAATCGATCAAGCGGAAGAAAAGATATCAGACATTGAAAATCAACTTAATGAAATAAACCTTGAAGACAAGATTAGAGAAAAAAGAATGAAAAGGAACAAATAAAGCCTCCAAAAAATATGGGACTATGTGAAAAGACCAAACCTATGCTTGATTGGTGAACCTGAAAGTGACGGGGAGAATGGAACCAAGTTGGAAAACACTCTTCAGGATACTATCCAGGAGAACTTTCCCAACCTAGCAAGACAAGCCAACATTCAAATTCAGGAAATACAGAGAACAGCACAAAGATGGTCCTCTAGAGGAGTAACCCCAAGACACATAATGGTCAGATTCACCATGGTTGAAACAAATGAAAAAAATGCTAAGAGCAGCCAGAGAGAAAGGTTGGGTTACCCACAAAAGGAAGCCAATCAGACTAACAGTGGATCTCTCTGCAGAAACTCTACAAGCCAGAAGAGAATGGGGGCCAATATTCAACATTCTTAAAAGAATTTTCAACCCAGAATTTCAAATCAAACCAAACTAAGTTTCATAAACAAAGCAGAAATAAAATCCTTTACAGACTAGCAAATGCTGAGAGATTTTGTTACCACCAGGCCTGGCTTACAAGAGCTCCGAAGGCAGCACTAAATATGGAAAGGAAAAACCGGTACCAGCACTGCAAAAACATAACAAATTGTAAAGACCATTGACACTATGAAGAAACTGCATCAACTAACAGGCCAAATAACCAGCTAGCGCCCTAATGACAGGATCAAATTTACACATAAAAACATGAGCCTTAAATGTAAATGGGCTAAATGCCACAATTAAAAGACACAGACTGGCAAATTGGATAAAGAGTCAAGACTCATTGGTGTGCTGTAATCAGGAGAACCATCGGACATGCAAAGACACATAGGCTCAAAATAAAGGGATGGAGGAATATTTACTAAATGGAAAGAAATAAAAAAAAAAAAGCAAGGGTTGCCATCCTAGTCTCTGATGAAACAGACTTTAAACCAACAAAGATAAAAAAGACAAAGAAGGGCATTACATAATGGTAAAGGGATGAATGCACCAAGAAGAGTTAACTATCCCAAATATATATGCATCCAATACAGGAGCACCCAGATTCATAAAGCAAGTTCTTAGAGACCTACAAAGAGACTTAGACTCCCACACAATAATAATGGGAGACTTTAACACCCCCACTGTCAATATTAGACAGATCAACCAGATAGAAAATTAACCAGGATATTCAGGACTTGAATTCAGCTCTGGACCAAGTGGACCTAATAGACATCTACAGAACTCTCCACCACAAATCAACAGAATATACATTCTTCTCAGCACCACATCACACTTATTCTAAAATTGAACATATAATTGGAAGTAAAGCACTCCTCAGCAAATGCAAAAGAATGGAAATCATAACAAGCAGTCTCTCAGACCACAGTGCAATCAAATTAAGACTCAGGATGAAGAAACTCCCTCAAAACTGCTCAACTACATGGAAACTGAACAACCTGTTCCTGAATGACTACTGGGTAAATAACAAAATTAAGGCAGGAAAAAAATCATTTCTTTTGAAACGAATGAGAAGAAAGGCAAAACGTACAGAATCTCTGGGACACAGCTAAAGCAGTGTTTAGAGGGAAATTTATAGCACTAAATGCCCACAGGAGAAAGCACGAAAGATCTAAAATCGACACCATAACATCGCAATTAAAAGAACTAAAGAAGCAAGAGCAAACAAATTCAAAAGCTAGCAGAAGACAAGAAGTAACTAATATCAGAGCAGAACTGAAGGAGCTAAAGACATGAAAAATCCTTCAAAAAATTAATGAATCCAGGAGCTGCTTTTTTGAAAAGATCAACAAAATACATAGACTGCTAGACAGACTAATAAAGAAGAAAAGAGAGAAGAATCAAATAGACACAATAAAACATAATAAAGGGGATATCACCACTGATCCCACAGAAATACAAACTACCATCAGAGAATACTATAAACACCTCCATGCCAATAAACTAGAAAATCTAGAAGAAATTGATAAATTCCTGGACACATACACCCTCCCAAAACTAAACCAGGAAGAAGTCAAATCCCTGAATAGACCAATAACAAGTTCCAAAGTTGAGGCAGTAATTAATAGCATACCAACCAAAAAGAGCCCAGGTCCAGATGGATTCACAGTTGAATTCTACCAGAGGTAAAAAGAGGAGCTGGTACCTTTCCTTCTGAAACTATTCCAAACAATAGAAAAAAAGGGACTCCTCCCTAACTCATTTTATGGGGCCAGCATCATCTGGTACCAAAACCTGACAGAGACACAACAAAAAAAGAAAATTTCAGGCCAATATCCCTGATGAACATCGATTTGAAAATCCTCAATCAAATACTGGCAAACTGAATCCAGCAGCACATCAAAAAGGTTATCCACCATGATCAAGTCAGCTTCATCCCTAGAATGCAAGTTTGGCTCAACATATGCAAATCAATAAATGTAATCCATCACATAAACAGAACCAAAGGCAAAAACCGGATGATTATCTCAATAGATGCAGAAAAGGCCTTCGACAAAATACAACACCACTTCATGCTAAAAACTCTCAGTAAGCTAGGTATTGATGGAACATATCTCAAAATAATAAGAGCTATTTATGACAAACCCACAGCCAATATCATACTAAATGGGCAAAAGCTGAAAGCATTCCCTTTGAAAACTGGAACAAGACAATGATGCCCTCTCTCACCACTGCTATTACAACATAGTATTGGAAGTTCTGGCCAGGGCAATCAGTCAAGAGAAAGAAATAAAGGCTATTCAAATAGGAAGAGAGGAAGTCAAATTATATCTGTTTGCAGATGACATTATTTATATATTTAGAAAACCCCGTCGTCTCAGCCCAAAATCTCCTTAAGCTGATAAACAACTTCAGCAAAGTCTCAGGATACAAAATCAATGTGCAAAAATTACAAGCATTCCTATACAGCAGTAATAGACAAACAGAGAGCCAAATCATGAGTGAACTCCCATTCACAATTGTTACAAAGAGAATAAAATACCTAAGAAAGCAACTTACAAGTGATGTGAAGGACTTCTTCAAGGAGAACTAAAAACTGATCAAGGAAATAAGAGAGGAAACAAACAAATGGAAAAACATTCCATGCTCATGGATAGGAAGAATCAATATCTTGAAAATGGCCATACTGCCCAAAGTAATTTATAGATTCAATACTATCCCCATCAAGTTACCATTGACTTTCTTCACAGAATTAGAAAAAGCTACTTTAAATTTCATGTGGAACCAAAAACAGCCTGGATAGCCCAAACAATCCTAAGCAAAAAGAACAAAGCTGGAGGCATCATGCTACCTGACTTTAGACTATACTAATGGCTACAGAACCAAAACAGCATGGTACTGGTACCAAAACAGATATATAGACCAATGGAACAGGACAGATACCTCAGAAATAACGCCACACATCTACAACCATCTGATCTTTGACAAACCTGACAAAAACAAGCAATGGGGAAAGGATTCCTTAAATGGTGTTGGGAAAACTGTCTAGCCATATGCAGAAAACTGAATCTGGATCCCTTCCTTACACCTTATACAGAAATTAACTCAAGATGAATTAAAGACTTAAACATAAGACCAAAACCCATAAAAACCCTAGAAGAAAACCTAGGCAATACCATTCAGGACATATGCATGGGCAAAGACTTCATGACTAAAATACCAAAAGCAATGGCAACAAAAGCCAAAATTTAAAAATGGGATGTAATTAAAGAGCTTCTGCACAGCAAAAGAAACTATCATCAGAGTGAACAGGAAACCTACAGAATGGGAGAAATTTTTTGCAATCTATCCATCTGACAAAGGGCTAATATCCAGAATCTACAAGGAACTTAAACAAATTTACAAGAAAAAACCCCATCAAAAAGTAGGTGAAGTATATGAACAGACCCTTCTCAAGGGAAGGCATTTACGCAGCCAAAAAACATATGAAAAAAAGCTTATCATCACTGATCATTAGCGAAATGCAAATAAAAACCACAGTGAGATACCATCTCATGCCAGTTAGGATGGTGATCATTAAAAAGTCAGGAAACAACAGATGCTGGAAAGGATGTAGAGAAATAGGAATGCTTTTACACTGTTGGTGGGTGTGTAAGTTAGTTCAACCATTGTAGAGGACAGTGTAGCAATTCCTCAAAGATCTAGAACCAGAAATACCATTTGACCCAGCAATCCCATTACTGGGTGTATATCCAAAGGATTGTAAATCATTCTACTATAAAGACACATGCACAAGTATGTTTATTGCAGCACTATTCACAATAGCAAAGACTTAGAACCAACCCAAATGCCCGTCGATGGTAGACTGGATAAAGAAAATGTGGCACATATACACCATGGATTACTATGCAGCCATAAAAAAGGATGAATTCATGTCCTTTGCAGGAACATCGATGAAGCTGGAAACCATCATTCTCAGCAAACTAATAGAGGAAGAGAAAAGCAAACACAGCACATTCTCACTCATAAGTGGGATTTGAACAATGAGAACACATGGACACAGGGAGGGGAACATCAAACACTGGGGCCTGTCAGGGGATGGGGGGCTAGGGAAGGGATAGCATTAGGAGAAATACCTAACGTAGGTGACGGGTTGATGGGTGCAGCAAACCACCATGGCACGTGTATACCTGTGTAACAAACCTGCATGTTCTGCACATATATCTCAAAATTTAAAGTATAAAAAAATTAAGCAATAACTATTTCAGATACTATTAACAGCATATCTAGTGGACTAAAACAAGATGAATTTCCTCTCTAAGAGTATTGTTGTTACTAAATCAAATCTTCTTGAGCAGTATACAAGTTGGGGTTGGTATTTCTTCCATGTTCTCTCCAGCTGGGTATGATATGAATTTTTAAAAATGTTCTGAGTCAGTGACAATTAACTAACCAATCATCTTTGATCTAATCAGACGCTATCTTTGCAAGAACCCATCATCTGGGTTTGATTATGTTTCTCTCAGAAAATATTGGTGATTTTTTTCTTTCACATTATATATATTTTTTAGATTACTGGGTGGTTCAATTTCTGATTCACTGGCCTGGAACCTTGATTAAAATCTTGCCATTAGCTGCTTGACTCAAAAGTCTTTCTCAGTTTATAACAGAAACCTAGAAATGAGAAGTCCTCAGTGAAATATATTTTATAATTGGAGTTTCTGACAAATTGCAGTCAAGAGAATATCCCTTCTTGAAGCTTCCAGAGGCCTCCTTCAGGTTACACAGCTCCTGATTGAGCAATGATGGAATTGCTTCCTTTCTTAGAGAAAGTAGGAACCAGAAAAAGGCCTAGCTTGTCAGAGTAACAGGCATCAAGCCTCTAGGTCAGCACCTGTAATATCAATGAAGTAAATTTGAAGTTTTGAGTTTCCCTGCTAACTGAAATTTCTGCTTTTCTTTTTAAAAGGGAATCTACTATGTCAGCATATTTGTGTCATTTTTATGCAAACATTGAAGGGGAATCATCACACAATATGTCTTTCGTTGTAATTTTATAATTCTCAGAATAATGTGGAACACAACTTACAAATATCCAAAGTCAGGGATTTCTAAGCCATTTTATATTCTGTCTTATGCTACTTTCCATAATTTCCTTTCACAGGCAGTCATTCTAATATTGGGTTTAGTAGCTGTAGCAGCAAAGTGTTATTTCCAGGTATGACTTACTGTCTGTTGCTTTAAATACTGAATTTATCTTGGTAATCTCTACAGAAAAGTGAAATATTGATATAAATCGTTTTAGTAGGTATGCAGCACTAAGAAATTGTCTACAGAAGAAAAAATATATAATTACATCAAATGCATGACTCCCATATTTTGCCAAGCCCACTTGGTTTCTTTCACTGTGTCCCTTGATCTGGTTAGTTGTTCTGCAATATGTTTCATTTTATATGGTTAAGAAGCTAGAAAAATATGGCTTTGCCCAACATTAGACAGATTAATTTGGCTAAAGTGAAATTATTGTTATCTTGTTTGATATGTGCTGCTTCAACATGGACATGATTTTAATGGTCCACTGAAACTCTTAAGGAAGCTGGTAGTGGAGCTCCCACTCATGTTCAACCAATATGGCATGTCGCGTCAATCTATTGAGCTTGGCTATTGAAACGCATCTTTAAAAATGATCTAAATAATACCTGCATTTTATTAGAAAAAGAAAGCATTTATTCTTACAAATAGGACATCTAAAAATGCATTCACTTTGGCAGCAATGCTGCACTCAGGTGGAATAAAATTGATGAGCCCATATAATAAAATTTATGAAACCAGAGTGAATTCAATTTATTTGAATATGCTCAGTTATGTTTTTGTTTATTCCCATAGCACATGTTTAATTTACAAACCAGGCAATTATGACAGCTCTTCCAAACAAATAAGAGCAGATTAGTCAAACGTTCACATCAATTTTTATGTTTATCATTAGTTTTATGAGGTGTCATGAATATTCAATTGTAAGAAAAACTATCATTATGGTACCTGGAAAACCTCAAAATGATGTTTTGCATCTCTAAATGCTATTTCTCTTTTTTTGATAAAGCTATTAGTGTGTGTGGTCTATTATAAGTTGTGCTTATGGGTTGTGATAGAAAAAAAGTACTCATTCTCTCTAGAGATCTAATACATTCTAATCAATGCACTGATGGCATTTCTGTGAAAAGCATATTGGTGATCATATTTTTATTTTTGCTAAATAGATAAAGTTTGTGTATTTGGAAAAATTAACATGCAGATTTTTTCTTTGATTTTATAAGTTTTAATTTTACTTCAAAATAACTCACCCTGCACTTCTTTCTATGATTAATATGCTTCCTTTTCTTATAAACATCTTTTATCATACCAAAGGAAAGTTTTGCTTTTCCAGACATCAGACTTGTTGTGGCTCTTAGATAGGAAATCTTAACATGAAGCCGTTTATGAGGGAAGATCCTACACAGCAGTTTTATTTTTCTTTTTGGTGTTTAATTATCAGAATAAAAAGGCTATAGCTCCATTATGAGTCAGTAAAACTACATGGCATCATCCATAAACAAGGAAGAAATATTTTCCTGGCTGCTTTTGAATAGATTGCATTTTGGCAAGCTCTGCCCTGAAAGTTGTGAAATGTCCTCAATATTCTAACTGGAGTCTCACAATGCATTTTCCCCAATCCATTGTAATGGCAGGTTTCATATCATTAATCAGCATTCAGAGTGAAAAGAAAATTAGGTGATCAATGTGTTAAAATGGCTCTGATGGAATAACTTCAATAAAAATATTTGCAACATACCAAACGCTGAAACAGAACCTGGTGTAAACATGCTTTTATTATAAAAGAGATTTCAACTATCACATCATAAGTTTTGGTATTCTTGTATGTTTGTTTTCCTCACTAGCATATTTTTTTTTACTAGAACCAAAATATCATCTGCTTCTTTGTCATTAGTTATAGTATAAACCTCTCAGGAATATTAACTTTAAAATTAACTTTACACACACACACACACACACACACACACACAATATATATATATACACACATACACACACACATAGACACACATATACACACACACACAAACATACACATACTTCGATATATAGCATGTGTGTGTATATGTATTTTATATATATTATTTTTATGTTTTGAATTTGAATATGGGCCATGTAAGAGAGTTTGAGAATGTCAAAGTCAGTATCAATTTAATGTATAGACACCTATTGGATTCTCACTGAAATTTCTAAAAGTTTGTTATTTTGAATGTAAAACTGAATCTGAATTTGGGTTTCATGTTTCTGTGATGTCTATATGCAAAGAATGTCATTCTAAGGAAGAAATAGGAGGAGGAAAGCTAAGAGACACAGATACATAGACAGAAAGCACCATTGATAAATAATTGCACACAAGTACAACTGACCCTTGAACAATGTGGGGGTTAGAGACACTGATAATCTGCACAGTCAAAAATTCACATATAACTTTTTACTCCCCAGCAAACTAACTACTAAAAGCCAACTTGTTGACTAGAAACCTTACCAATAACATAAGCAGTCAATATATATTTTGTAAAACATATTTTGATAACACCTACTGGATAATACATATTTTGTATAAGTGTTATATACTGTATTCTTATAACAAAGTAAGAGAGAAAAATTATTAAGATCATAAGGAAAAGAAAGTGTGTTTACATTCATTAAGTAGAAACGGGTCATTGTACAGGTCTTTATCCTCAACTTCTTTATGTCGTGTAGGCTGAGGAGGAGGGGAAGAAGGAAGATTGGTTGGTTTTGTAATATGAGGGGTGGCAAAGGCAAAAGAAAATTCATGTATAAGTGGACCCATACAGGTCAAACCCACGTTGCTCAAGAGTCAACTATTGGATCATGGTGGATGTGGGCAGGAATAGATTGCAGCTCCAGACAGAGCAGCATCCAGAGGCTTGCATTGTGAATATTAGCTCCAGATAGACTGCAAGAACAAACCAGCAATCCCAAGAGGACCCACAGACCCTCTGAAGGAAGTGGTCTGCTCCGGCAGGACCTGGAAGATGCCCCAAATACTATGAGTGCCCCAACTGCAGAAGTGGGAAAGGGAGACTTTCCTGTCCCGAACACACACCACTGCTGGAGAAGCTGAAGGTCTGTCTGCGGGAGAAGTTTCTGACTTAACCTGGAGCTGAGTCAAGTTAGAGAGCTGAGTGAAATACAGGGATAGAAGAAGCAGGAGAAAGGCACTGGGAGCTCGCTGGGTCCCCAAGCAGCCCATTCCTGCCTGGCACCACAGGGATCCATTGGGAGGGTGGCCAGAGGAACAGGGGGTAAACGTCTACAGAGAGAAAGAATTCTCTAGCCAAACATTGTAACAATTTGAATGGGGGGAGAAGCCTCCTGGCCAGAACTCACAGAAGGGCGTGAATCAGGTGTGCAGACTTCACAGGTCCTTTCACAGCTGGGAGGCAGATAGCCTCGGGCAAGTTTTCAAGCCCTTCTCACCTTCCACCTGGAAACAGACTCAGAGATGTTGGTGGGGGCACAGTGGGAATAAGACTGGCCCTTTGGTTTGCATGGATGCTGGGTGAGGCCTGTGACTGCTGGCTTTCTGCGACTTCTCTGACAACCCGCATGACTCAGCAGAGGCAGCCATAATCCTCCTAGATGCACAACTCCAGTGACCTGGGAATCTCACCCCGATCCCCCATAGCAACCACAACAAGATCTGCCCAAGGAGAGTCTGAGCTCAGACATGCCTAGCCCCACCCCACCATGATGGTTCTTTCCTATCCATCCTGGTAGTGGAAGACAAAGGGCATAGAATCTTGGGAGTTCTAGGACCCCACCCACCACCAGTCCCTCACCACACTATTACAGCTGATGCTTTCTGGAAAGACTTCCTGACAGGAGGCCAACCAGCACAAAAATAGAGCATTAAACCACTAAAGCTACGGACCCTCACAGAGTCCATTGCACCTCTGCCACCTCCACTGGAACAGGCACTGGTATCCACAGCTGAGAGACCCATAGATGATTCATATCACAGGACTCTGTGCAGACAACCCCCAGAATCAACCCAGAGCCCCATAGACTTGCTGGGTGGCTAGACCCAGAAGAGAGGTGATAATCACTGCAGTTCGGCTCACAGGAAGCTACCTCCATTGGAAAAGAGGGGAAGTACTACATCAAGGGAATACCATGGGACAAAAGAATCTGAGCAACAGCCTTTCAGCCCTAGACCTTTCATCTGACAGAGCCTACCCAAATGAGAAGGAACCAGAAAACCAACCCTGGTAATATGACAAAACAAGGCTCTTCAACGCCCCCGAAAAATCACACTAGTTCACCAGCAATGGATCCAAATCAAGAAGAAATCCCTGATTTACCTGAAAAAGAATTCAGGAAGTTAGTTATTAAGCTAATCAGGGAGACACCAGAGAAAGATGAAGCCCAATGTAAGAAAAATCCAAAAAACGATACAAGAAGTGAAGGGAGAAATAGTCAATGAAATAGATAGCTTAAAGAAAAAAACAATAAAAAATTCAGGAAACTTTGGATACACTTTTAGAAATGTGAAATGCTCTGGAAAGTCTCAGCAGTAGAATTGAACAGTAGAAGAAAGAAAGTCAGAGCTCAAAGACAAGGTCTTCTAATTAACCTAATCCAACAGAGACCAAGAAAAAATATGAAAATATGAACAAAGGTTCCAAGAAGTAAAGGGTTATGTTAAATGACCAAATCTAAGAATAATTGGCCTTTCTGAGGAAGAAGAGAACTCTAAAAGCTTGGAAAACATATTTGGGGGAATAATTGAGGAAAACTTCCCCAGCCTAGCTGGAGACCTAGACATCCAAATACAAGAAGCACAAAGGACACATGGGAAATTCATCACAAAAAAATCTTCACCTAGGCACATTGTTATCAGGTTATCCAATGTTAAAATGAAAGAATCTTAAGAGCTGGGAGACAGAAGCACCAGGTAACCTATAAAGGAAAACCTATCAGATTAACAGCAGATCTCTCAGCAGAAACCATAAAAGCTAGAAGGAATTGGGGCCCTATCTTCAGCCTCCTCAAGAAAAAAACAATTATCACCCAAGAATTTTGTATCCAGCAAAACTAAGCATCATATATGAAGGAAAGATACAGTCATTTTCAGACAAAGAAATGCTGAGAGAATTTGCCATTACCAAGCCTCAACTACAATATCTGCTACAAGGAGCTCTAAATCATGAAACAAATCCTGGAAACACATCAAAACAGAACCTCTTTAAAGCATAAAGCTCACAGGACCTATAAAAAACACAAGCTAAAAAGCAAAAGCAAAAAACAACAACAAAAACCCCCCAAAGTACTTAGGCAACAAAGAGCATGATGAATGCAATGGTACCTCACATTTCAACACTAACATTGAATGTAAAAGACCTAAATGCTCCACTTGAAAGATACAGGACCATGGGATGAATAAGAACTCACCAACCAACTATCTGCTGCATTCAGGAGACTCATAGTACATAAGGACTCACATAAACTTAAAGGGTGGAAAAAGGCATTTCATACAAATGGACACCAAAAGCAAGCAGGGGTTGTTATTTTTATATCAGACAAAACAAACTTTAAAGCAACAGTGGTTAAAAGAGACAAAGGGGGACATTATATAATGGTAAAAGACCTTTACAACAGGAAAGTATCACAATCCTAAACACGTATGCACCTAACACTGGAGCTCCCAAATTTGTAAAACAATTACTACTTGACCTAAGAAATGAGATAGGCCACAACACAATAACAGTGGGGGACTTCAATACTCCACTGACAGCACTAGACAGGTCATCAAGACAGAATGTCAACAAAGAAACAATGGATTTAAACTATACCTTGGAACAAATTAACAGATATATACAGATCATTTCATCCAATAACTGCAGAATACACATTCATATACACCTATTCAGTGCATGTAGCTTTCTCTAAGATAGATCATATGATAGGCCATAAAACAAGCCTCAATAAATTTAAAAAAAAATCAAATTTCATCAAGCACTTTCTCAGACCACAGTGGAAGAAAACTGGAAATCAACTCCAGAAGGAACCTTCAGAACCATGCAAATACATGGAAATTAAATAACCTGCTCCTGAACGAGTATTGGGTCAAAACCAAATCAAGATGAAAATTAAAAAATTATTTGACTTGAATGACAATAATGATACAACCTATCAAAACCTCTGGGATACAGCAAATATGGTGCTAAGAGGAAAGTTCATAGCCCTAAATGCCTACATCAAAAAGTCCAAAAGAGCACAAACAATCTAAGGCTACATCTCAAGGAAGCAGAGAAACAAGAACCAACCAAACCCAAACCCAGTAGAAGAAAGTAAATAACCAAGATCAGAGCAAAACTAAATAAAATTGAAACAAACAAAAAAATTACAAAAGATAAATGAAACAAAAAGCTATTTCTTTGAAAAGGTAAATAAAATTGATAGACCATTAGCAAGATTAACCAAGAAAGAAAGAGAAAATCCAAATAACCTCACTAAGAAAACAAGAGTTATTACAACTGACACCACTGAAATACAAAAGATCATTCAAGGCTACTATGAACACCTTTATGCACATAAACTAGAAAACCTAGAACACATGGATAAAATTCTGGAAAAATACAACTCTGCTAGCTTTAAAAAGGGAAGAATTAGATACCCTGAACAGACCACAAATAAGCAGTGAGACTGAAATGGTAATTCAAAAATTACCAAAAAGAAAAGTCCAGCACCAGACGGATTCACAACAGACATTCAAAGTAGAGTTCGTACGAATCCTTTTGACACTATTCCATGAGAGAGAAAGAAGGAACCCTCCCTAACTCATTCTATAAAGCCAGCATCACTCTAATACCAAAACTAGGAAAGGACACAACCAAAAAAGAAAACTACAGACCAATATCATTGGTGAACATAGATGCTAAAATCCTTAACAAAATACAAGCTAACTGAATCCAACAACATATCAAAAAGACAGCTCACCATGATCAAGTGTGTTTCATACCAGGGATGTAGGGATGGTTTAACATATGCAAGTCAATAAATGTGATAAGCCACATAAACAGAATTAAAAACAAAAATCACATGATTGTCCCAATAGATGCAGAAAAGAATTCAACAAAATCCACATCCCATTATGATTAAAACTCTCAACAAAATCGGCATACAAGGGACATACCTTAATGTAATAAAAGCCATCTATGACAAACCACAGCCAACATAATACTGAATGGGGAAAAGTTGAAAGCATTCCCTGTGAGAATTGAACAAGACAATGCCCACTCTCACCACTCCTCTTCAACATAGTACTGGAAATCCTAGCCAGAGCAATCAGACCAGAGAAAGAAATAACAGGCATTCAAATCAGTAAAGAGAAAGTCGAACTGTACCTGTTTGCTGATGATATGATCGTTTACCTTGAAAACCCCAAGGACTCCTCCAGAAAGCTCCTAGAACTGATAAAAGAATTCAGCAAAGTTTCTGGATACATAATATACACAAATCAATAGCTCTTCTGTACACCAACAGCGTCCAAGTGGAGAATCAAATCAAGAACTTAACCCTTTTTTGTAATAGCTACAAAAAAATTAAAATAGGAATATACCTAACCAAAGAGTCCAAAGACCTTTACAGAAAACACTGCTGAAAGAAATCATAGATGACATGAGCAAATGGAAACACATCCCATGCTCATGGATGGGTAGAATCAATATTGTGAAAATGACCATTCTGCCAAAAACAATCTACAAATTCAATGAAATCCTCATTAAAATACCACCACCATTCTTCACAGAATTAGAAAAAACAATTCTAAAATTCATATGGCGCCAAAAAAGAGCCTGCATTGTCAAAGCAAGACTAAGCAAAAAGAACAAATCTTGAGGCATCACACTACCTGATTTCAAACTATATTATAAGGCCATAGTCACCAAAACAGCATGATATTGGTATAAAAATAGGCACACAGGCCAGTGGAACAGAATAGAGAATTCAGAAATAAACCCAAATAATAACAGCCTACTGATCTTCAACAAAGCAAACAAAAACATAAAGTGGGGAAAGGCTATCCTTTTCAACAAATGGCCCTGGGATAACTGGCTAGCCACATGTAGGAGAATAAAACTGAATCCTCCCCTCTCACCTTATACAAAAATTAACTCAAGATGGATTAAAGACTTAAACCTAAGACCTGAAACTATAAAAATTCTAGAAGATAACATTGAAAAAAACCCTTCTAGACATTGGCTTAGGCAAGGATTTAATGACCAAGTACCCAAAAGCAAATGAAATAAAAACAAAAAGAAATAGCTGGGACCAAAATAAACTAAAGAGCTTTTGCACAGCAAAAGGAATAGTCAGCAGAGTAAACAGACAACCCACAAACTGGGAGAAAATCTTCACAATCTGTACATCCGAGAAAGGAGTAATATCCAGAATCGACAACAAACTTGAACAAATCAGTAAGAGAAAAACAATACCATCAAAAAGTGGGCTAAGGATATGAATAGACAATTCTCCAAAGAAGATATACAAATAGCCAACAAACATATGAGCACATGCTCAACATCACTAATGATCAGGGAAATGAAAATCAAAACCACAATGTGATACCGTCTTACTCCTGCAAGAATGGCCATAATCAAAAAGTCATAAAACAGTAGATGTTGGCATGGATGCGGTGAACAGGGAACATTTCTACAATGCTGGTGGGAATGTAAACTAGTACAGCCACTGTGGAAAAGAGTGCGGAGTTTCCTTAAAGAATTAAATGTAGAACTACCTTTTGATCCAGCAATCCCACTATTGGGTATCTACCCAGAGGAAAGGAAGTCATTATTTGAAAAAGACACTTGCACATGCATGTTTACAGCAGCACAATTCACCATTGCAAAATCGTGGAACCAACCTAAATGCCCGTCAATCAACAAGTGGATAAAGAAACTGTGGTACATGTGCACAAAGGAGTACTTCGCAGCCATAAAAAGGAATGATTTAGCAGCATTTTCAATGACGTTGATGACGTTGGAGACTATTATTCTAAGTGAAGTAAGGCAGGAATGGAAAACCAAACATTGTATGTTCTCACTTATACGTGGGAGCTAAGCAATGAGGACACAAAGGCATAAGAATGATACAATGGACTTTGGGGACTTGGGGGAAAGGGTAGGAGGAGCGCAAAGGATAAAAGATGACAAATGTGGTGCAGTGTATACTGCTTGGGTGATGGGTGCACCAAAGTCTCACAAATCACCACTACAGAACTTACTCATGTAACCAAATACCACCTGTATGCCAATAACTTATGTAAAAATAAAATAAAAAAGAATCAACTGTTCATTGATAGCCAATATTCTGCTGGGAATCCAGGAAACACAGAAAATGATACACCACGGGTCTTTAGATTACAAAGATTTACAAAGGCTGAATTGTTCATGGTCTTTGCTTTCTTATAACAGAACTACAGTCTTTTAAATTGAAGGCTGGCAAAATTACCTGGTAATTATTCACATCAGTCTGTTATAAAGAACATAATTATGTCTGTAAATGATAAATGATGTTCTTTATTCCCCAAGTTCAAGTTATGAAGTTCCCATTTACAATAGCTAGCCACAAAATTTACTTAAATATTTTCTTTGTCCCTTTGCATGGATGTCATAGTTTGCCTCTCACTACTTTAGACCTATATACATATTTAATCATTGTTCTGGGATGGCAAACATTAGAAAATTTTATTTTCTTTAGGACCAAAACATGACTTCTGTGAAAATATGCAAAGCAAAATTCCATATATTTTCAGGGTTTCCATATTAATTCTAGGTCAGAATACTTAAGTGTACTACAAAATATGTAACTTAGACTTATAAACACTAAAGTTCTTATAAATGAAGTGTGGAAATTTGTTTTCCTAATGCATTGATCGTAATTTTCTAGTTAGATGTCTCAGTTGTTAGATTTTTAGTGTTTCAAAATATAAAAATGATCTAGGTGGAATTAATTTACTTGTTTTAATACAGTAACATGTTTTAAACAAGGAAAACAGAATAAACATGTATAAAAACTTTTGCATACTGGAAGATATCAATTTTTTTATGCTTTACCGAAGATTGAAACATTTTATGCAAAACTATTGTTTCTTTTCTTTATAAGGTAATATTTTTAGCCCGTTTTCTTACATCTGTGTCAAGGATGTCTCTGCATGTTTATAATATTAGCTTACAACACTTATTCACTAATATATTTTTAAGATTGAAATAGTCAGCAGCAACAACCTTAGAGATACAAACTAGTAGGCTAGAAGGAAGGTTGGATAGAAAATGCAGTTTGCAAGTCAAGTTATATAATTTCTTATTCTTTCATGCATTTAGTATTCATTGAGTTAAATTTATTCAACCTATTGTTTACTTCACAGTTACTATTTTCTAGGTAAGGGGATGTAAATGTAAATGCTCACCGTACCTTAACATGCTCAGGTCAAAGTATCATGGGGGAAGTTGACTCACAATATGAAAATTGGGGAAGCAAAGTCCTGTGAATCTTGGCTGTGAAGTAAGAGGCAATACTGGATGTCTCTAATATATCTGTCAGTTTTTATTTTAAAAATTTATAAAATTGATTCCACTTTGATTAATTTTCAAAAGTGAAAAAATCAATAGTGTAATGATTAAAGACCATATTTAGTAATTTATACATTTACTTTTTAAAATATGTTAATCCCATTTTCAATATTATAAAATGTAGTTATTATGTTCTCCTAGTAATGTCTTCATTAATCAGTTATTACTGATTTGAGCTTATTAGAGTTCAGCTTTTTACTGATGGTCAACTCTAATTGCTACAAAATGTTTCTTTTGCAATACTACATCTATTTTGGGAGAGAAAAAGACAGTAAGTCATGTTTCCCTACTTCTAAATACTGAAGTTAATGAGATACTTTTTTTTTTTTTTGCAAACTCTATCAGGTTAGGAAGCCATCTCTAAATGAGGTAAAATGCCATAGGAGTGCAGGGCTGAGAGTGGCGGACCCCACATGGCCTCTACCTAAGGGCAGGGGATGTCCTCTGGATTGAGTGCCACACAATAGTGGCCTTGAACAGGATGCGTAGGGTTTACAGAAGTGTTGTTTGACAAAAAAGCATTTCAGTTAGAAGGAGTGAAGGGAATAGGCTTAGAAGGGAGAAATAGGGTGTTGTTTAGAAATAATGAGAATGTATGGTCTTGTGTGAATGGGGGCAGCAAAAAAACACATGTGGAAACGTAACATTAAAGAGGTCATGGATAATCACAATTCTCACTAGTAATTCTTGATTCTTATCTTTCCTCCCTTTCTCCCTCCTGCCACATCTATATTCTTCAAATTTCAAATAGTTTACTTTTAAGCACAGTGACCTTCAAGTTTTGTAATTGTGCAACTTAATTAAATTATTATATGCTTCTATTTAGACATTTTATACATGTATTATGTAACAGGAATCTACCACATACTAGCTTGGCACATTATTTAACTTCTTAAAGTGCGTTATTGTAAAAACACCCATTAAGTGTTATTGAAAGGATTAAGTAAATATATATTTTTAAAAATCCATTCTCTTAGAACTGTGACTGGCACTGGTCAGTACTATTTAAGCTTTGGGTATTATTAGTAATACTAGGTTTAGTAGTATTGTTGTTAATAGTAGTATTATTACTTGAATGAGTTATTCAATTTATAAAACAAAATTTAAAAAATATAAACCAAAATGCTCCATATTTAAAACAAACGAAAATGTTTCCACTGCTCTAGGAAATAAGGAAGTCATTAAAGATTTTGAGTTGAAGAACAACATGTTTCATGGTGTCTTTTCCTTCTCTAATTTGTTTTTGAGACAAAAGAACATCCCATCCCTAAGGATGGTAATTCACAACATAAGATTGACTAGCAAAGTTACTTACTGACCCAGTTAGATTTTAGCAGTCCCCAAACACAAAGGAACACCTCTGGACATGTTCTGTCTGTTTAAGGTTCCAACAGCCTGAGTCAGCTTTCCTCTGAATCAGCTTTGGAGAGTTGACTCTCCTCAAACAAAACTGGGCTGCTCTGTGAATTGCCTTGTATAAGGGGTGTGTTCTGTTTTACCTTTTCTGTGAACTGAAAGGACCAACTCAGGGAATTGGCTTAGTTGTAGAAGTTAATTTGCTTTTCTTTTCTTATTTTTTTAAATTATACTTTAAGTTCTAGGGTACATGTGTACAACACACAGGTTTGTTACATATGTATACATGTGCCATGTTGGTTTGCTGCACCAATCAACTCATCATTTACATAAGGTATTTCTCCTAATGCTATCCCTCCCCCATTCCCCCACCCCACAACAGGCCCCAGTGTGTGATATTCCCCACCCAAGTGTTCTCATTGTTCGATTCCCACCTATGAGTGAGAACATGCTGTATTTGGTTTTCTGTCCTTGTGATAGTTTGCTAAGAATGATGGTTTCCAGCTTCATCCATGTCCCTACAAAGGACAAGAACTCATCCTTTTTTATGGCTGCATAGCATTCCATGGGGTATATGTGCCACATTTTCTTAATCTTGACGGACATATGGGTTGGTTCCAAGTCTTTGCTATTGTGAATAGTGTCACAATAAACATACATGTGCATGTGTCTTTATAGCAGCATGATTTATAATCCTTTGGGTATATACCCAATAATGGGATCACTGGGTCAAATGGTATTTCTAGTTCTAGATCCTTGAGGAATCGCCACACCGTCTTCCACAATGGTTGAACTAGTTTACACTCCCACCAATAGTGTAAAATCACTCCTATTTCTCCACATCCTCTCCAGCAATCTACCTATCTGACAAAGGACTAATATCCAGAATCTACAAAGAACTTGAACAAATTTACAAGAAAACATCAAACAACCCCATTAAAAAGTGGACAAGGGATATGAATAGACACTTCTCAAAAGAAGACATTTATGCAGCCAACAGACACATGAAAAAATGCTCATCATCACTGGTCATCAGAGAAATGCAAATCAAAACCACAATGAGATACCATCTCACACCAGTTAGAATAGTGATCATTAAAAAGTCAGGAAACAACAGGTTAATTTGCTTTTTCTAGAGAAAAATTCCCAATATCAAAGGAAAAACTGAGGGAAAAGTGAAATAAATCAACTTGCTGTAAAATAATAATGTGTTAGTTACACACCTAAACTGTTTAAACCTAACTCTTTACCCCTAGAAATATAATTTGGAGCAACTTAAGCTCTCTTTGTTTTTCTTTCTTCACTGGTAAAATAGGGACAGAACCCAGCTACCTCACAGTATATTTCAACACTATTATTTCAGGTGATCTATGCAAAATGCTTAGAACAGTAGCTTGTACATGCAGGTAATTATTTGCTGTTATATAGTTAGAACTATTCCCATACAATGTAAACATGTCTGATCTCTAAATTTAGTTATTATGTAGATAATTTTTACAGTTATGGTATGGACAGTGTACACAGAAACAGAAAAACATTTAATAACCATAAAGCACAAATACTCAGTTATAAAAGACTGATGACGGGTACTCCTAAGCCAGCTCTGACCCTCGAGGTTTTGCAAGACACCTCCTCTGTTTTTATCCTTTTATCCAGTGAGTATTTATTGTGTACCTGAGGTGTGCCAGTCATTGTGCATAGGCTGGGGATACGTGGTCAATAAACCATGGATTCTAGCAGGAATCCCAGAACAGATGTCTCTATTTAGACCACATCTTAAAGACCTATTATTACAGTGTCATGAAGGAAAGAGGAATATAACATAGGAAATGGATTTTTTAATGGTTTACTTTTAACTGCTGCTTTAATAAATCTATTTAAAACAATAAAGGATTTTTTTGCTGTCCTTGGTTGCTGTATATTTGTCTTGTTCATTTATACATCTCACACACATGGAACATAACAGGCACTTATCAAATATTTGCTGAAAAAAAGAATTAAAAACACTAAAATAGCCAGTGGTGTGCTGGGTAATGTTTCACAATGAGTTCTCTGGGAGAAGGGGCTTACTTGTAGGATTTTCTGGCCAATTTCTGATTTTTGTGGTATAAAATTCACCATGACAGATATCAAGCTACCAAGGCGACATCAGTTGGCTCACATTTCTGAAAATTTATCGATCAACTGTCAAAAACTGGTCTAAACAGCTCCAGGTAAAAAAATATATGATTTTGCTTCTTATTAAAAATCAAAACCATAAACCATTATGTTTGTACTATCTCAATTTATAATTATAGAATACATTTCTACAGTATTAGACACATTTTTAACAAGTCTCAATTCAGAGTATCAAAATTGTTCTGAAAATTTAAACTTAATTCCCATAACAAACCCTCAGGTACATTCAGTAGCTTTACCTATTTTACAGATAAGGAGATTGAGGCACAGAGTAATTAGGCAAATTTCTTTAGGTCACATAGCTGGTGAATGGCAGAGACAAAATTCCAAACCTAGCAATTTGGCTCCAAAGCCTGAATTCATAATCATAGTGCCGTATTGCCGCTTAATGTTTCTTCTCCAACTTACACCCAATCATAAGGGTTTGATGATTGATCAGCCACTCGCTGCTTTAGCCCCTTGGTTGGTTGGTTTGTTTTGATGGAAGATTGGAATAGTCAGGAGATTGCAAGTCAGGAGAAAAAGTAGAGGTTGTAAAGCCTTGGGAGATTTAGCTCTGAAACTGTTGCTATATTTATTTGTCTAGTGGAGAAGTCAGTTAAATATCTATCAGTCTAGTAAAATATAAAAATTGCTGTTACATATGGACAACACAGTTGTATTACAGGCTGAACAATTCCTCAACTGTTCTTACCTAGGAACCAGAAGTCTCACACTAATTAGGAAAGTCTTTAACCTCTGTCTCTTAACGCCTACATAAAGAGAGGTGATAATAAATAACTTGCAATAATTGCTAAGAGCTAAATTTTAAATTTCCAAATGTACTCTTTCAGATTCTTTTATTTTTCCTTTAGCCTAAAGTGAACAATAACTTTTCCATGTATTAAATCTGTCCTCCATTTACAGATTCTGCTCTTCTGTATCCAACTGATTTTTTGATCTGTGAACATTCTGAGAGAATTTATTATCCATGTGTTTATAGAATGTTCATCAAACAAGAAACCTGGATACACCGGGGAAATACAGTAACTTGTGAAAAAAACGTACATGTTAGGCTTGTCAGCTAGATTCCCCAGGGTGTTCCTCTTTCTAGCTATAGAGTCTAATTATTACTACTGGTTAAATATTATTTCACTGCCTCAAATTAATCATTATAAAGCCTTTTTTCACATTAATAGCAACTTTGTAACGTAGAAGTCACAAGTATTTGATGCCAAAATCGATGAAACTTTCAAATTAAAATATCTGTAGTATATTAGTTATTGTTATTGCAGGAGCATCTAAATGCTTACAATAGAATTCTTATATGAGAGGCTTTCTCATGATTTCATCTGTAGCCAAAAGCAAATCAAATTTCTTGCACAATAGTTCTGAATGCATCTATTATATCCTCTCTGATTCTTCTGCTTCAGATGTAACTGAGCAGGGTTTAGTGGAGTTGAGAAGGCAGCCACAGTCAGTCCATTTCCAGGTAAGGACACATGGCATCTAAAACTAATGTTCTGGAAGAGATGCCAAAGTTAAATAAAGCCTGGATACAAATTCAGGACAAATGAGTCAAAAGAATGATTGCAAGAGTAGGAGCCAAAAGCAACAGAATGGAAATACTAGAAATATAGAAAGACTGAGAAACAAAGAGTAGCAGAGTAGATGCTTGGGTATCTGTGAAAGCCTTTTATTGTGGGGTAGCACATCCTTTAGAGGATACATGAGGTTCACGGAAAAGGGTTATTACTCAACAGACACTATCCTCACATGAGAAAAGACTTGGAAAGGATAGAAGAGAATGGGATGTGGCTAATATATGTTGGTAATGAGATTGCACATGGGAAGATGGTGATCTGAATTAATGTATTTGCCTTTCCTTCTGCAACTTCAATCCAAGCACCAAATAATGTTCCTTGGAAGTTCAATAGCTGGAAATCTGATGGTCGTGCTTAGAGGATGTTTTTGGTGACCCACGTTTTCCTGGGACCCAGATAGAAAGAGCCAACAATCAACTTTTTTTTTTTTTTTCATTTTCTGAAACTTTATTTTTAATTGAATTCAATATAGTCATGTCATTGCTTCTGTATCTACACAACCCACATTCCAATGGAGATTCAGCTATTACTGGGGTCACTGAATCAATGGAGAGAGACTAAGTAGATAAATCTGGACCCCTGAAGTATAGTTTAGGCTAATTATCACAACAGCCCAAACACTTGGATACACATCTTGTGCTTAATTGTCTAAAAGCTTTCTCTGTAACTGGCTCCAATATCTGGCAATACTTCATGGAAAGCATTCTTTTCATCTCTGGTTCAAACCCTTTAGGCTGTAATCGATTCTTCTGAATCTCTGGTCCTCAAAGCATCATGGAGAATACTTGCCCCTTATTCTTCACCGTCTTTGGGAACAATCAACTTTACTTCACCTCAGGGCTATACAGAGAACTTGGTCCATTGTATTCCTCAGAGGATAGGAGTATCATTTAAAAAGATAGGTTTATTTCCAGTATTTGGTTAAGTCCAAGTGGATTAAAAATAGAATGATTAGAAATTTTCAATGTAAGTTATGTCAGCAAATCTTCATAAATAGGATAGAAGTGGGGGAGTAGTTTTAAAAGTTTTCTAAAGTTCTGCTGAAGAATGTAAGAGAGAAAAAAAGAAAAGAAAATGTTCTAAAACATTTATAATTTTGAGGGTGGCCAGTGAGGATAGAGGTAGGCTGGTAAAGTTGAGTGACTGGCTCTTTTTCTCTATCTCTGTCAGATTTCTCACTCTCTCAAGATATGTACTCATTGATGTGGCTTTAGGCTATGGATAGCAGGGGATTGTGGTAAGGTTTAACCAGGGAATTTTCTCTCTTCTAATTAACATTTATTTTTATCCCAGTCTCGCTCAAATTATTCCTGTTCTTTTCTATCTGTGGCTGTGTAAGTTTTAGTCTCCTTTCAAGGTTCAGTTCCAATGCTATTAAAACTATTTTATGGTAGCAAGGACACCAATAAGACCATGTGAGTTCCTATATTTGTTTTACTGTTTACTATCTTTATAATTTTAGATGAGTTATTTAACCTTTATGTGCCTCAGTTTCTTCATGTATGCTATGTGGATAATTATGAATCAATGTATATAAGGTGCTTTGAAAGAATGGCACCAAGAAGCCACTTAAGTGTGAGATGTTAATATTACTATCATTATTATTGCTATTATCTCATCTCCCCTCAGGAAATTAAGAGGAGAATGCATGTTTGAGTCTCATCTTAAGTTTCTCAATCCATTGTAGAAACCTCAGGATCAAAAAGAGAGAAAACATTACAGGTATTAGCTGGACGAAATTTTCCATAACCCTTAGGCTGTATTCTCAACACATTAGACCACACTGAGTGAACATCCCAGATGTGAGCATGTGCCATGCAGGCATTTTATCCATTAATTACATTTTCTCTGAATACCTCAACACAAGTGTGTACATACAATCTTAAACTTAATTTTATTGTCTTGTATTGTTTACTGTTTCAGATATTAACAAGTTAAAAGTTTGTTTACTTATGATTAGACTATTAGTAAAGATGTTAAGTACAGTATCACATTTAATGAAAGAGATCTCACTGTTTTGAAAAAGTGAGATTCCTTGAGGTAAAGTAATGGGTTTATAACTACAAAGCTAAAAGACAGTGGAGATTGTGTTTCAAGTCAAGTCAGCCTGGCTATGGAGTGTTCACACAGAACTCCTGGCACAATCATAGTGTCCCAAGACTGAAAACTCCCTGAGAACAGTGACCATGCCTTCTAGCGCATGACCTCACCAGGCAGAAGATGTCAGGTAATATTTGCTAATTAATCTTTTACTCCATGAATATTTTAAAATGAGCATGATTAAATTTCCTGTATATTAAAGAACTTTAAAATCTGAAGTGTATTTTTACATGAGAAAACAGAGCAGTGTAATTTTGGTTGCTTTCCTGTAAAAATCAATTTTAATGTGTCTGGAATTGTGTAGCTATGATCCTGATAAAAGATAAAGAATAAAGTTTATCTGAAGGTATCACCCTACACAAAAACACATGGAGAAAAAGCAATTTCTCTGAAATATGTCCCTTTCTCAACATTATCACCTTTAAAATAGAAAAATGTTACCCAGGCTGGGCACCGTGGCTCACGCCTGTAATGCTAGCACTTTGGCAGGCCGAGGTGGGTGGATTGCCAGAGCTCAGGAGTTCGAGACCAGCCTGGACAACACGGTGAAACCCCGTCTCTACTAAAATATAAAAAATTAGCCGGCAGTGGTGGCATGCGCTTGTAATCCCAGCTACTCGGGAGGCTGAGGCAGGAGAATTGCTAGAATCCGGGAGGTGGAGGTTGCAGTGAGCCGAGATCGCGCCACTGTACTCCAGTCTGAGTGACAGAGTGAGACTCCAACTCTTAAAAAAAAAAAAAATTAATCAGTGCTTTTGAGTCTACCTGTCATCATTATTCCTCCAGACCTAGAAGCTGCCTGCAAATAAACTGCCTGCCACTCTGCAGGCAGCACCAGAGACACCCACTTGATGACAAAACAGAGCCAATGTTTCCTCTTTTTCAATATCTGATCCACTTGTTCCCAGCTCAGCTCCCCTGTGGACCAACTCACAGCCAGATGGTGTAGTACTGATACCCCACCCACCTGCCGACTCTCTGTTGATGTATTCTTGAGTCTTGTCTGTATGCCAGGTGATACTTACTCAGTGACAGCTCTTATCTCATAGGTGTTGAGTCGCTTGCTGTGTGTACTATTTAGCTGGCTGTCCTTAAATTTACTTAAGTGTACCATGTGAGGCATAGAGATTATATTATGCCCAGATGAATCATTTAATTCCAGCATTCTTGAAACTTAATTGTGCATAACCATTGCTCTTGGCATTTTTGTTTGGATGTGATTCCCTTTTCAGCATTGGCTAAGAAAAACGTGTTTGCATCCCTCAAGATTTACATGTCTCCTCCCAAAGAAAAGAGCTGAAATTATTTATAATATATATTTTCTGCAATTTCGCATAAATCCCTTGAGAATTACATTTCTCACAGATCTGTTTTTTGCCTATAATTCCAAATACGGTTACTACAGAGTTTATAGTTTTGCTGAAAAGGCTGATTTCCAAACCTCAATCTCTTTTCTGGAAATATTGTGAAGAGTAGTAGCAAAATGCTGCATTCATCACCAATCTGGATCATTACAATAAAAACCAACACTCCTTAGGCACTTACTATAAGCCAAAACTTGCATTTAATAATTTACATGCCTTATATCATCTAATGCAAATAGCAACATTTAGTCAAGTACCCTTCTCATTTTATGAAGATAAAATAAACTTGGAAAATGTACTCTGCTTATGCAGTGTCACTCAACCGGTAAGTATCAAAGGTCATACACAGAGATTTCTCTACCAATGAAATATTTGCTTTTAGCCATTACACTATAGTTGTCCAATATTGTTTTGGTGCTTTCTGTTCTATTGCTTTCTTTAAAAACATAGTTTTATAAAGAGAAGGATCACCCTTTAAAATTACTGCAGTCTAAGATCCATATAGACATTGGTTTTACAGTATCTCCAGCGAGAATTTGTTAAAAGGTAGTTAGTTGAACATTTTTACATATGTGATCTACTTTTACCAATGAACTTGGAAAGCAGATTGTTCTCCATCCTTATTATTTTCAATTACCTAAAATCATCCATTATAAATTCCAAATGAAGTTATTGTTTTTACATTTAATAATTACATATTTATCCTTTTGCCTCTGCTATATTCAAGAATAATGGCAATTGTGCCCCTAAAAAGGAAATAAAAAAGAAATATAATAAAACATGAATTTATTTATTTATTTATTTATTTATTTATTTATTATTTTTGAGACGGAGTGTCTCTCTGTCTCCCCCAGGCTGGAGTGCAGTGGCACGATCTCGGCTCACTGCAAGCTCCGCCTCCCGGGTTCATGCCATTCTCCTGCCTCAGCCTCCCGAGTAGCTGGGACTACAGGCACCCGCCACCATGCCTGGCTAATTTTTTTGTATTTTTAGTAGAGATGGGGTTTCACCGTGTTAGCCAGGATGGTCTGGATCTCCTGACCTCGTGATCCACCCACCTACGCCTCCTAAAGTGTTGGGATTACAGTCATGAGCCATCATGCCCAGCCAAAACATAAATTTATACATTATAATCTTTAAACTTTAAACCTAAAAAACAAGATATTATAAAATGAAATGTTGATTATTTATAACATTGCCCTAATTTAAAAAGAAAAAAAGTTAGCCTAACTCTGATAACTGATTACTTCTATAGATTTTTTTCTACAACATGCACATTTCAGATTCCATAGTGGCATGAGAGAATATTCCAAAAGAAATGAATCTAAAAAACGAAGAGTTGTTCTGGAGCAAAATGAGAATATGGCTTTATAGTCATAATGTCTTCAAATCCAAATTTCTGATAAATTAAAAGATGCATTAGGAGAGGTGATTTTTGCATTAGATAATGCATAGGAAGTACATCACATGATCTCTTGATCACCGCTACTATTTACTCTTTATTTTTTCTTTTTCCAAATATTAATAAGTAATGAAAATACCCCTGACACATTTTTATTGTAATTTTTAGTTTTTCTGGATATGTAGTAGGTATACTTATGGGGTACATGAGATGTTAAGATACAGGCATGCAATGCATAATAATCACATCATGAAGAATGGGGTATCCATCCCTTCAAGCATTTATCCTTTGTGTTACAAACAAATTGATTACATTTTAAAATGTGCGATTAAGTTATTATTGACTATAGTTGCCCTGTTGTGCTATCACCCCTGACCCTCTTTATCCCTCTTCTCTGTTTTGCTTTGTTTGGTCTCATCCCTGAGCACTTGTCATCATATAATGTAATATATATTTTATTTATACATCTTACTATTGTCTGTTTATCCATTAGAATGAAGTCAGGGATTTTTTGATTGAGTTATTTACTACTAGATTCCTAGTGTCCAGAACAATGCCTGGTTCACCATAAGTGGTCAATAAATACAAAGTGAATGAATAATTTTGCTTGTCTTATAAGAACATATTCACCCCGGAACAATAAATTCAGAAATAGATTTTTTAGTATTATATATGAAGAACAAGTCAGAATAAAAGAGTATTGTTTGTATGGTTGTAGATACGGTAAAATGCAGAACATGAATATGTAGAGACACAAGTAAAAATAAAAATCTCCAGTGATATAAAAGCACTTTTAAACCAATTTGTATGTAAAAGCTATGCATGTAGCTGCTGAACGTAGTGGGCAGTTCACCCATATTCCCCACTGCGTCACATTCTTCCTTCATGAACCAGAGGGAGCTATAGGGCATCAGCTGTTTTACCCAGCAAGTGTGAATCAAAAGCTCTTTGCTATAAGTCATATGCAGCTGAGATGTTTTCTTTTTAATTTAAGGAATCTAAATTTGGTCTGCATGAGGTATAATACAGTGATTCTATTTACAAAATTCTGAATGCCAGGAGTTATTATTCTAATCATCATCGTCATAATCATCATCATCATCATCGTATTTACTGTAGCTTTTTAAGAGGAAAGGAGTTTTAAACATCATAAATGCCCCTCACTTCTTGAAAGAGAAAGTAGAAGGAACAATTAGTTCTGGTTTTCTCTTCTCTGGTTATTTCTAATTTCTTCTTAGATCACCGTCTATTCTAAATCTCTAATCCAATGAGCCTTTAAATGTATATGGAGTTAAGAGTGTTGCTTTTGGAGAAAACAAAATTGCACTTGAATTCCAGCTCTGCTGCTTACTTCCATATAAAGCAACCATCTCTGGTGATTATTCTTTGTATAATAATCACTCCTTTCCACCTTTCTGTGCCCCTAGAGCCTGAGCTCCATGGGCTGCCACTTCTTGCTAACTTGCTCTCTGGATTGCCATTGGGTACAGCTGATAGGAGCCACTTGATGACATCCAGAGTGTGAAAGAAGCAAGAGGTCAGTTATGTATTCAGCCTGCTCCCGCCCAGCCTCACATCAGTCTGGCTAGTAGCCAGCTTCCTCTCAGTCAGAACTGCTATCAGTTTGGGTATCTCCCCTTCTCAGGCTCACAGGGGTCAGATTCCTTCTCAATGCTTGTTTCTGTATGAAATATGATAGCTTCCTGCTGTTGTTCCTGCCCGGGTGTTTGACCATCCTTTGTTAGTTCCTCTAACCCTGACTATACTCTGTAAATACTCCCTTCTTTAGGGACTGACAGATACACTAACAAAAACTTGAGTTTCTCTATCTATAAACTGGAGACAAATGTCTACCTTTTTGTTTGTTGTGATGGTACAATATCACATATTTAAATTATCTAACATAGTACCTGGTATACATGAGATAATTTTGGTGGTGGCTGTGATGGCAGGGCTAGTAATAGTGATAATTGTTATTATCTACCTGTATTATCATGACTTTTCTCAGTTTTTGTTGGTATTGTATACATTTCTGAAGCACAGAACTCAGATGAGCAGGAGAAGATTTTAAATGAAAAAGAAGACAGCCCCATTTATAACTGTGCTTTTAATGACAGTTTTTGTGGCAGAAACAACAAACACATATCTTTACTTCCAAGGAGGATAGTACTGCGATCTTATGTTCACAACACCACAAAAGTACACTTTTGAGTTCAATGATTGTGCCTATGCTTCTGACTAACCACCACCCCAAATCTTTTCTTTGGAAACTCTATGCACATATATACTAATATCCTAAAACTGGACTAGTGTGTGGGAAGGTGGACTATTTCTGGAAACTCAAATTGATGCTAGGGCTCTGAGTGCCATTCTGGCCGTTATTATATCACAAGTCCCCAGCCTCAAGGATGGGACTTTCAAGAGATGATTACTTTCCATCGTAAGAATCCTACACTGAAGGTAGCGCAGCCCATACAATGAACAGCTGAATCACAGCAATATGTTTCTTCTATACTTTACAAACTCTTCAATTTTCATAATTTGAATTAAGAAACTGGCATATTTTCACCAGAATCACTATTAAGATGATGATCTACAATTCAGAGCAGTCAGAATATGCCTAGGTCTGTGAACTTGAGTAGGGGAAGAAGTTGCTGAGAACGACAATAAGTTTAAGGTTAATTTTCAAATTGGTATAGTCAACCAATCATCTAAACTTAGAAAATATTCATATGAAAAGAAAATAATCATTTAATGTTAAATATATCATGAATTTGAATTAGAATGATATAAATAGAAATGGTGTCCTCATGAGAACTGATGTATTGGAAAAGAACAAAATTACAGATACAACATTAATCCAATAGGTAAATGGATTAATAGGTAAGCAAAGTAAATAAGATATTTACATAAACATTGACATATAGAGTCAATTATCTTTTGAATCTCATATCTTAATAAACAAAGATAATGGTTCAGTTTCACAGAAAAAGCTACTTGAAAAGAGTAGATTGTAAAATTAGTTTTAAAATTCTTCCTTGGAGTCATGAAATAAAGGGTATAGTTCAGAAAAATTAACCTTTCTATATAAACAATCATTTATGGTCACACGAGACAAAAAGTTTTCCACAATGATTTTTAAATTTTTCACAGTTTTTGCCATAAACAGAGGGAAAAAAATCTGCTTGAAATATTAGCTCAATATAAAAGCCACATAGCTTCAGCAGCAATATTCATTGAGTGAATTTGCATTTTCTCATCATATGGATGATTTTTCTTTCATTTGTTTGTTTGTTTTTTGCTTCCTCCCAGCCCCCTTAAAACATGCAGAGAAAGTTTAGACTTTTAAAAAAAATCTTCCAGGAAGAAATGTTGTGGATAATGACAAGAGAAGAGGAGCGAAACTAAATACTTGATTGTCCAAGTATCCATAACTTGGGAAGTGACATGCTTAAAAAAAAAAAAAAAAGAAAAAGAAAAGAAAACAAGAATCAAAGGAATTTAGAATAAGATTCACATAATTTTTCAGAAATGTAATTAAACTGAGCTTTTAATATCATTCTAAAATGCACATATTAGTAAAACAGCTGGGTTTTAGTTTGGTGGATGTCTATTTTTGAAATTGTGTTTAGTAATTTTCACTTTCTAAAAATTAATTCTAAAAACGAATTATGCAGATAAAGGAAAAATCATGTCATGTGACCAATATATAATATTACTTTTCTGTTTTTTAAAAAAGAATTTTAATGAACAAATGAATTTCGGCTACTCTAAAATAAAGCTGTGCTGAAGAAAAAGTTCTTATAGTTGTAATTATAGTCATAGCTTTCAGAACTAGTTGTGTTTGGTGAGAGGTGAAGCTAAAATGTTTCCCTTGCTTTCACGTTGTTTTCTTGCTACATCTTTAAAAGAACAGTGGAAATATTCTGTTTCTCACAATGAATAAAGTGCAGCTAGCTTATTTGTGTTTAAATGATTAATTTGAAAAACTGATTCAAGACCTATATATGTGTGCAGTTTATTTTCCAAAGAAATAATTAAGGTTAAGAAGACTCCCTCAGCTTACTAATTTCTTTTATAGTGGGGTGCAAAGTCATTTGTTCATGAAATTAAAAAAATGTTTTAGATCATTTTCAATGCATTTATTTCTTTAGCAAATGGGTTAAGCAATGGTATTAATAATTTCTTCTTCAGGATAGAGTTAGATTTTGGATTATAATTAGATTTTAGACGTTCAAATTTTCTACAAAGTTCGAAATACGTTTTCTTGATTCTGTAGGATTTGCAGGAACCACTGACACTGAAGCAGGAAAATGTAATCCTAGAAAAACTGATACAAATTGACACTCCAACTGCTTCATTAATTTGAACTTACAACTGCAAAATATGTTCATATAAAACTTCTTAACTTTTCTTTTAAAAACAAATGCCAGAAGGCAATACTTTTAAACATCCACTAAATTGAAGTATATTTTGCTCAATATGGAAAAGATGGCACTTGCAGTTTTAAAAATTATCAAAATCTCTCTGTTTCTTATATAGATGGCATTTGAAAAACTCCAACAAGGGGAAAATGTCAAAACTTTCCTTTTTCTAATCCATTACAGTACTGTGTGCTTCTTGGATGAAGTAGGTGTCTGGGGATGGGATTGGATGAGAGAATTTTACTGAATATGCTTATATATCTTTTGAAATTTAAATTATGTGAATATATTATTAAAGAGGTCAAATTAAAATTTAAAAAAGCATTATTCATCTTTATTTTCTGAAAAAAGCAACCATACTGTCAACTTCAAATTAATAGACAAAATTGACTGCTAACTGGAACGTTCTAGGGATACTTCTTTGTATTTGGGCATACTGAACTTGATAATGATTAATGCCATGGCGGTGGGATAACAGGTCACTGTCTTTTCTTCTCCCTGATGAGGACAACTGCTAATACAAATAAAAAAAAATTAGACCCAGTCAACTCTTTGAGAAGGAAATAAACTCTATCTTTAAGTGAATTTAAATAACATCAAAGTCTGAGTCACTTTACTGCTAAATTCATCTCCTATTAACAAAGTCCATTAGCTACCCTGCTGCTTGTATGTTTTGGACCCTCTATGATTGGAATTCAGAACACAGCCTCATTTGCATATTAGAAGACCCTATCCTTAGTACACAATCATGCCAGATGAAGCTAAACTGAAAAACATCAGCAAGTTGTCAGAAGTAGAGTTTCATACATCACAGAATGATAGGTACTAAAATAGTGCTTTTATTTTTTTGGCTAAGCATAACGGCTCATGTTTGTAATCCCAGAACTTTGGGAGGCAGAGGAGGAAGGATCGCTCGAGGCTGGGAGTTCAAGACCAGCTGGGCAATATAGAGAAACCTATGCTCTACAAAAAAATAAAATAATAAATAAATAAATACAGTGCTTTTTGTAGGAAACAAAATATTTTCTGTATTTTTATTTAATTAGTCTTTGCAACATGATTGTGTAGAGGTAGGAGAATGTCTTCTTTACAGAAAAGGAAAATAAACAAAGCTAAGTGTAGGAGGAGGAATTTACCAGAAAAAAAAAATTCTTTCTGCTCTGTGTCTCTGGATGATTTTATTAGCATGATGCAACCTTTACTTGGAGTTGCAAATAGAGTGCTGTGAAGATGGGTGTAAAGGCTTGTCAAGGAGAATGATGATGGAGCTGTCCTGTGATTGACAAGTGTAGTGCTGTCTCATTTTTCTACACATTTTTTTTTTTTTGAGACTGAGTTTCACTCTAGTTGCCTAGGCTGGAATGCAGTGGCATGGTCTCAGCTCACTGTAACCTCCACCTTCTGGGTTCAAGGGATTCTCCTGCCTCAGCCTCCTGAGTAGCTGGAATTATAGGTGCCTGTCACCATGCCTGGCTAATTTTTGTATTTTTAGTAGAGATGAGGTTTTGCCATTTTGGCTAGGCTGGTCTCGAGCTCCTGACCTTAGGTGATTCTCCCACCTCGGCCTCCCAAAGTGCTGGGATTACAGGCATGAGGCACCACACCCAGCCCATCTTTCTACATTTAAAAAATATGTTTTCCTCTTTTGGCTATACTCCTCACCTTAGTGCTCACCTTAGGCAAAGTGCTTTTGAGGTTTTTTTTTTTTTTCTTTTTCTTGTTAAATGCTGACATTATTTATTTTTCTTTATATCTATTGTTCTCTCAATGTGTTCTGCAGACATTTGCAAGTATTTGAGACCCTTTCAAGTATTCTAAGGGCTTAGAACTAGCTTAATAATAATAAGACATTATTTACCTTTTATACTGTGTTGATATTTGTACTGATGGTGCAAAAGTAATGGTGAATAAAAATGCTGACACCATAGCAGTGGCACCCAACTATACCAGTAATCATTGTATTCTTCTTTGCTATGCATTTGCAAGAAAAACAAAATCTAGTCACACATAAGAAAATCCTTGGTGAAGCAGTATAAATTGTTAATGTTATTAAATATCTACCTTTAATTTTGCTAAGTCTCACATAGTCTGTGTGGTGTGGCTAAGTGGGAAGTATACAAATAGTAATTCTGCTACAAACCAAAGTACTGTGGTTGTCTCCAGGAAAAGCACTTGTGTAATTGAATTGTGAACTCATTACTTTCCTCTTAGACCACCATTTTTATTTGAAAGAACAATTGACAAACTATGATTATTCAGATTTAGGTATTTGCAGGTACTTTCTTAAAGAAGAATAAAATAAAACTGCAATTTTAAGGAAAATAACCGACTATATTTTTTACCAATGATGGCATCTGATATTTCAAGTGAAAATTAGAATTTTGGAAACTTGTGACAACTGATATTATCTTGACAGCCTCCCAATCCATAAAGCCTTTTCTGATCGGATAGGTGCAGGTAGTAACATTAACTAACAAATGCAGTGATATTGTAAAATGAGATGTGTCAAAATATGGAATATCTGCATAACTCAATGAATCAATATTTTCCAAATGATTAATAAATGATGTTACATATTCATGAATAGGTAAAAGATCCTTTCAAAGTCCAAGATAGATCAGTGGATTTTAACATGACAGATTGTAAAAAGTTAATTGACATGGTTTCAGATTCCAAATCACTTATTAAATTTTGCTATGTTATCAAGAATATCCATAATTATCTGAAAAATCTACTGACCCAAGATTTTTGTTGCCACTTTGCAAGCTGCAGAACTCTGTGGCTGGTGAAGCCCTTGCCCACGCCCTGCTTGGCTTTGGGCTCACTACTGGTGGTGCCCCACCCTCTTGGCTCAGCAGTCTGTGCCTGGCTTGCACTCTGTCCCAGATCCCATGCTCACTGCAGGATCTGCACTCAGCCTGTGGCCGGGCCAGGTGTTCTTCAGCCTGTTTGTGTTACAGCTTGTTCAGTCCTACCACCCCACTCTGACCCATGGCTCCTGGGCTGACCCGGTCCTGCCATTGCTTCCTGTCACATGAGTTGGGCACACAGCAATGTTACAGCCTTTATTTGTTCCCACATTTAGTGGGTCCTGGGTTCTTATCCTGTGTCCAAGAAGAATGAGGTTACACTGAAAGGTGGAGGGTGAGCAGGGAAGAGGAGATATGTTTTGAGCAATGAAACAGCTCTCAGTGAAGAGGAGGCCCCAAATTAGGAAGCCCCCTTATCTGAAGTTGGGTAGTCTCCGCTCCCAACCCCAAAGGTGGGTAGTTCTAAAATGTGGCTGAGTCCAGGGATTTTATGGGCTCAGAATGGGGGAGTCCATGCTGATTGGTTTGTGAGTATGCAAAAAAGGCTAAAAAATGGCACCACATAAAGATGGGCATGACAGTGTAAAATACAAATTAGGGAAGGGTAGGTATATGAAAAAGTAGGTGAAGAGTAGGGATCAATGAGAGGCAAGTGCATCAAACAGGAAGAGAGGTTTTCAATCTGGTCTGTGGATTTATTCGTGATTCGTAGCTTGGTTTTCTCGCTTAAAACTGTCTTTGGTTTGAAGGTCAGGTTTCACTGGGGACCCTTCCCCTATCTGCCTAGGCATTTGACTGCCTCCTGCCACTATCACTACTAAAGTGCTCCTCCCTTTCCCGGCTACATTTATATGAGGCTGGATTGCCTTTATACAGAACAAGTAAAACAACATTTCACCATGAAATGACTGCAAAAGCAGATAAGAGCCTCGGGCTCTTTTCTATTAATACAGACATTAAAGAATATTTACAAAAATGCCTTTCTTACTACATTTTTAGAAAGTATGTTTTTAATATTTAATCTTTCATATTAATATATGTATTAATATATGAGTCTTATTTTAAATTTTACATAATGAAAATCTTTTTAGTTTTAATCTCTAAAATGATAAACATCAATATATATAAGCCACATAATCAAAGTTATTTGTCATCCTCAATACTTTTTATGCATCTAAAGAGGTCTTGAAACCAAAAAGTTTGAGAACTGCTGTTGTGCAAAAACCGCAATTTACTATAGTGATGAGACTAATTACACTATTTATTTGAAAATATCTGTCAAATTGAGATTATCCTGATAATAAAGTAAATTACTATACTTATTGGTCATTAACTGATAATGACCAAAACATCTCTAAAATTGTTTGTTTAAATTTAATGGAATGATATATTGCTAATTTCTTTGAAAAGTTAGACAAGATAGGTCTAATAATAATCCAAGTACATTAAATATGACTACCTTCCCAGATATCCTGATTGATTTAACATTCTTTAGGGGTGTTATTTACAGTGTTATATTACTATGCTTTGTTATTGTTTTTTTCTTCAGAGTTAGATGAAAATGCAATAGCTAATTTGCATGTTTGCATATATTTACAGAGCATGCTTTAAAACCTTAACGTCCAGTTTGCAAACTAAGAGAAAAAATTAGTGAATTAGTATAATTCATTATTGTACTAATTCATAATACTACATAATTCATAATACAGTGATATTCATGGTCAATATTCTGGTACAAAATATTTCATCTCTTTTAAAATTAACTGATGTGACACATTTGAAATTGTGAGTACTAGACATGTATACAGAAGGACAGTGTAAACAGTAGGTAAAGATCTCAGATTAAAATATAGATGACCTTTCAAAAAGTGATGGTGGAGGTAGTAGGTAAACAAACTAAACAAACAGAATGTAAAGGGAAAAAAGATATTCTTTATCTGTCCTAGCTCTGCTGTTACACAATGTATATTGTGAACATTGACAACCCTAAGCAATGTGTCTGTGTTCTGTATATTTGTATATACATATGTATGTGCATTCTCTATACTTATATATAAAGACAAATATATATGTGGCATTCTCTATACATATATATAAATATATATTTATATTCCATATACTCTGTATTGCATTTTATATTTCACTTAACAAATACTTTAAGATTTTTCATGGTGACATTGATACCTTTGGCAGTGTTCACATCTCTGTAATACAATTTAAGTTCATGCAATTATTTTAAATTTATAGTATATTTTGCTCTTATTATTTTATTAAAATGAATGAAAACCTTTAAAATGTTTTTATTAGTGGAAATACAATTGAGACTATGGTACAAATCATTCCTCAGGCCATAATCAATGGATAGCCTCAATTAGGAATTCAATTGATTTAAGCTGGTTGATTCATATTAGTTGTGAAGAAAGAAGGAAAAAAGCAAGTGTTTAAAATGCTATGATATGTATACAGACATATATATACAAATACACATACATGCACAGTGTTATGTTTAATTGATAATGAGATAGAATGGATTAATAATTAACCAGGAAATAAGCAGTGAACCAGATTGACAGATCTATGGAGGTGTCTGTAGGGATGCAGCTTCACTACAGGTTTATTTTGAGGAGAAGGGTACTCTTCAATTTCTGGGAGGGGCTGGTAAGGAAGCAAAACTTGTAAGAATATTTTAAACATTTTACCTCCCCTTCTAGTCCATTCTCCAGATAACTGCCAGTGATCTTTGAACCTGTAAAGTGGATCAAAATGGACTTTTCTACTACTGCAATTGTACTCAGGTTAAAATTCAAAATCTATGTTGTGGTAAACAAAGGAAATAGCCTGTTTCCTTCCAACTACTCTGGCCTCACCTAGAATTATCTTCCCTCATTCACGATATACCTTCACAGAGGGACTGTCTCAGTTGGAACATATAGAACTCAGTTGGAACACATAGATACTGGTTCCAAACTTTATGTTCTAATTATCATAATCATAACAAAATTTTTGTTAATACCAGCTTTTACACAAACACACACACACAGAGACTCACATACACATATATCGTGCTTACTGTCAAAATTAAAAAAAACAACTGGCACAACTTAATCTCTTACCCTTCATTAGGATAAAACTCTCTCAGGATTTGAGTGTTCTTTCTAAGGTTATGGACAACAATGAATATTAATTAGTGATTCTTCCTGGAGCCAGCTGCTTAATTCTTAGCCTTCTTCTTTCTTTGTTTCAAAACATAACCAAATGAATGATTGAAATCTCTGCTTATCTTCCAAACAGTAAAGATGTGCACTGCCACAGGACCACTCTGTGGGCTGCAAGAATAATGATCTTATTGCATCCCAGGTATCATTAGATGCAGAGCTCTCTCCTTAAGTTTTTCAACCCCAAGCTGATAACATAAGCAATAGGACTGACTTTCTTTTGGCTTACTAACCCCTAAGACCAGCTTATTATAAATGGGGCATAACACTTATTGGTCCCACTGCTTTATTTTACATGATGAGACAAATTTTAATAAGTGTAGGTATTACAACAATCCTGTGATTGGGTCGGCAATTGCAGACCACTGCAAGGTTATTGCTTTTCTTTTCTCCCCATTACAACATCTGTCATGAATAAACCAACTTGACATTTGTTTTGTGTTTTTTCCTCCTCTATCTAAGCAATATAATAAACACAGATAGTACTGGTGGGATATTTCCTATATAATTCTGTTGAAACAAATGGGTTGTGAGAAGTTCATCCAAAAAATTGCCTCAACTATAACTAACAATGCCTCTGGAAAATAAACTATACAACCAGACTTTGTCAGTTAAATTTATCTTTTTATTGGAAGATTCTCATCATGACAGATTCTTATCAATTGTCTGTAGAACTGAAATAAGTATGCAATTTTAGGTCTTGAACAAATGTTACAAAAGTGTCATAATTTCTACCTCACTAAAATTATTCTTTCGATCATATTATTTCTATACTACAAGCCAGGCCTGTTAAACTGATGTTGACTATTTTTAAATTAAAATCAAACCAAACCAAATTCCAGCAAGAATATCCATCAAGACAAAAATTCTTATTTTTTCTCTATGAAAAATCTGACTCAAATTATCTCCATATTTAAATATGAAACATTTTTTCTGAGATATTCAGCAACTTAAAGTGCTACTAGGACCTTAATATCTGCTTCATAAATACTAATCACTACCTACTAAAGAAAAAAAAGGAGAAAGGATCAAATTCATAAGTATGCCTTAAGTCACAAGAAAACAAAGGGACTCTTTCCTGGCTTTTTCATGAACTTCAAAAACTTGAATCTACTGGGCATATGCAGAAATCCATAAAAACTTCAGCATTAGCTATTTTTATTGATGATTTGCTTTGATCACGCTAATTAACTTGTTTGTTTCAGGGTAAGCTTTACATAAATATTAAATATAAATTATTGGAACATAAAGTTTTCTTTTCTATATTTTGAAACATTTAGTTACTACCAATGAGTGGCCTGAATAAATACCCCCATTATTGTTTATTTTGGTGATTATACATCTTAATTATTTTCAAGATTTTTCAGTTTTTGACAATACATGTTTCTTAAGTTTATTAGGACAATACAGTACTGGTAATGGTAGCTTCTCTCAGAATAAGCACAATGCATCAATTATGTATGGTATATTGGTTTTGACACAAAACTAGCACATTCACAGTATATTCACACATAGATAATAAAATTGTTTGTTCAATACAACAATATCATAACATTACTAGAATGTACATATATTAAAGGAATATACTGCTTATTAAACAGAAAAAGGGGATATTTCTTATTAATTTAAGCATAGAACAAATATCCACATCCCATTAAATATTTAGTTCATGATATTCTTTTGTCATCAGAGTTATGGCTTTGTTCATTCTTATTTATCTACCAGAATACGTTACAAGAGAGATGAAACCATACATTTAGTTCAGCTATAAATACAAAGACAGTGGCTCAAAAAGAAATTCTATGTAAGTTACATCCATAAACTTTTGAATAACGAGAATGTTCAGTCTATGTCTATCAACCTATTTATCTATCTACCTACTTATCTACCTATTTACCTACCTATCTACCTATCTACCTACCTATCATCTGTCTGTATCTGTCTATATTATCTGTTTATCTACCTGCCTATCTACCTACCTATCTACCTACCTATCTACCTATCATCTGTCTATATTATCTGTCTATATTATCTGTCTATATCTGTCTATATTATTGACAGATAATAACTGACAACAAAGCAAACATCCATCCACAGCAGAGTGAATAAATAAACTGTGTTGTATTCATGCAATGCTACACTGTGCAGCTAAGAAAATGAACGAAATATTGAGAGTTTTTAGCATGAAGCGTTTTTGAACTTTGTCAAAGGTCTTTTCTGCATCTATTGAGATAATCATGTGGTTTTTGTCTTTGGTTCTGTCTATATGCTGGATTACATTTATTGATTTGCGTATGTTGAACTAGCCTTGCATCCCAGGGATGAAACACACTTGATCATGGTGGATGAGCTTCTTGATGTGCTGCTGGATTTGGTTTGCCAGTATTTTATTGAGGATTTTTGTATCAATGTTCATCAAGGATATTGGTCTAAAATTCTCTTTTTTGGTTGTGTCTCTGCCAGGCTTTGGTATCAGGATGATGCTGGCCTCATAAAATGAGTTAGGGAGGATTCCCTCTCTTTCTATTGGTTGGAATAGTTTCAGAAGGAATGGTACCAGCTTCTCCTTGTACCTCTGGTAGAATTCGGCTGTGAACCCATCTGGTCCTGGACTTTTTTTGGTTGGTAAGCTATTGATTATTGCCTCAATTTCAGAGCCTGTCATTGGTCTATTCAGAGATTCAACTTCTTCCTGGTTTAGTCTTGGGAGGATGTATGTGTCAAGGAATTTATGCATTTCTTCTAGATTTTCTAGTTTATTTGCGTAGAGGTGTTTATAGTATTCTCTGATGGTAGTTTGTATTTCTGTGGGATCGGTGGTGATATCCCCTTTATCATTTTTTATTGCGTCTATTTGATTCTTCTCTCTTTTTTTCTTTATTAGTCTTGCTAGCGGTCTATCAATTTTGTTGATCTTTTCAAAAAACCAGCTCCTGGATTCATTAATTTTTTGAAGGGTTTTTGTGTCTCTATTTCCTTCTGTTCTGCTCTGATCTTAGTTATTTCTTGCCTTCTGCTAGCTTTTGAATGTGTTTGCTCTTGCTTTTCTAGTTCTTTTAATTGTGATGTTAGGGTGTCAATTTTAGATCTTTCCTGCTTTCTCTTGTGGGCATTTAGTGCTATGAATTTCCCTCTACACACTGCTTTGAATGTGTGATGGGACGTATCTCAAAATAATAAGAGCTATCTATGACAAACCCACAGCCAATATCATACTGAATGGGCAAAAACTGGAAGCATTCCCTTTGAAAATTGGCACAAGACAGGGATGCCCTCTCTCACCACTCCTATTCAACATAGTGTTGGAAGTTCTGGCTAGGGCAATGAGGCAGGAGAAGGAAATAAAGGGTATTCAATTAGGAAAAGAGGAAGTCAAATTGTCCCTGTTTGCAGATGATATGATTATATATCTAGAAAACCCCATTTTCTCAGCCCAAAATCTCCTTAAGCTGATAAGCAACTTCAGCAAAGTCTCAGGATACAAAATCAATGTACAAAAATCACAAGCATTCTTATACACCAATAACAGACAAACAGAGAGCCAAATCATGAGTGAACTCCCATTCACAACTGCTTCAAAGAGAATAAAATACCTAGGAATCCAACTTACAAGGGACATGAAGGACCTCTTCAAGGAGAACTACAAACCACTGCTCAATGAAATAAAAGAGGATACAAACAAATGGAAGAACATTCCATGCTCATGGGTAGGAAGAATCAATATCGTGAATATGGCCATACTGCCCAAGGTAATTTATAGAATCAATGCCATCCCCATCAAGCTACCAATGACTTTCTTCACAGAATTGGAAAAAACTACTTTAAAGTTCATATGGAATCAAAAAAGAGCCCGCATCACCAAGTCAATCCTAAGCCAAAAGAACAAAGCTGGAGGCATCACACTACCTGACTTCAAACTATACTACAAGGCTACAGTAACCAAAACAGCATAGTACTGGTACCAAAACAGAGATATAGACCAATGGAACAGAACAGAGCCCTCAGAAATAATGCTGCATATCTACAACTATCTGATCTTTGACAAACCTGACAAAAACAAGAAATGGGGAAAGGATTCCCTATTTAATAAATGGTGCTGGGAAAACTGGCTAGCCATATGCAGAAAGCTGAAACTGGATCCCTTCCTTACACCTTATAAAAAAATCAATTCAAGATGGATTAAAGACTTAAATGTTAGACCTAAAACCATAAAAACCCTAGAAGAAAACCTAGGCAATACCATTGAGGACATAGGTATGGGCAAGGACTTCATGTCTAAAACACCAAAAGCAATGGCAACAAAAGCCAAAATTCACAAATGGGATCTAATTAAACTAAAGAGCTTCTGCACAGCAAAAGAAACTACCATCAGAGTGAACAGGCAACCTACAGAATGGGAGAACATTTTTGCAACCTACTCATCTGACAAAGGGCTAATAACCAGAATCTACAATGAACTCAAACAAATTTAGAAGAAAAAAACAAACAACCCCATCAAAAAGTGGGCAAAGAAAATGAACAGACACTTCTCAAAAGAAGACATTTATGCAATCAAAAGACACATGAAAAAATGCTCATCATCACTGGCCATCAGACAAATGCAAATCAAAACCACAATGAGATACCATCTCACACCAGTTAGAATGGTGATCATTAAAAAGTCAGGAAACAACAGGTGCTGGAGAGGATGTGGAGAAATAGGAACACTTTTACACTGTTGGTGGGACTGTAAACTAGTTCAACCATTGTGGAAGTCAGTGTGGCAATTCCTCAGGGATCTAGAACTAGAAATAGCATTTGACCCAGCCATCCCATTACTGGGTATATACCCAAAGGATTATAAATCATGCTGCTATAAAGACACATGCACACATATGTTTATTGCAGCACTATTCACAATAGCAAAGACTTGGAACCAACCCAAATGTCCAACAATGATAGACTGGATTAAGAAAATGTGGCACATATACACCATGGAATACTATGCAGCCATAAAAAATGATGAGTTCATGTCCTTTGTAGGGACATGGATGAAACTGGAAATCATCATTCTCAGAAAACTATCACAAGGACAAAAAGCCAAACACTGCATGTCCTCACTCATAGGTGGGAATTGAACAATGAGAACACATGGACAGAGGAAGGGGAACATCACACACTGGGGACTGTTGTGGGGTGGGGGGAGGGGGGAGGGATAGCATTAGGAGAAATACCTAATGCTAAATGACGAGTTAATGGGTGCAGCACACTAACATGGCACATGTATACATATGTAACAAACCTGCACATTGTGCACATGTACCCTAAAACTTAAAGTATAATAATAATAAAATTAAAAAAAAAATCTGTTACAACTAATAAAAAGCTGGACTTTTGCCAAAAAAAAAAAAAAAAGAAAATGAATGAATATAGTGACACACAACAAAAACGTTATTTCACAAAATTAATAATGAGTGAAAGAAGCATATATTACACGCTATATGTTTTCATTTATAAATTACCAAAACCAGCAGCACTAAGCTAGGCTAGCATTGGGTGGAAGGGTTGATTAGGTGAAACTACAAGGTAGTCTTTGTGAGCCCTAGAAGAGATCATCTATTTTCTTTCTTGGATGATGTTGGATTATGTAAATTTGGTGAAATTCATTGGTTTTTCTTTTTCTTTTTAATGTAATGAGGCAATACACTTTTTTTTTTTTTAAATCACCATTACTATAACACTAAAACCTCTCAACCAGAAGTCCTTAGTCAAGATGTGTTTTGGAGTTTGGAAATGTTAATATTTTAGAAAGTTAATACAGTGCATGTTCAACTCCAGTGGGGTCTGAGGCAACATCCAATTATCAATATTGGTATCTGCACATCAAAAGTATGACTATTTAAACAAAGAAAGATACACAAAGACTCAACAGATTCATATCAATTAAGACCAGTGTTTCCACCAAATAAGTAAGTTCAGGTCTATTACTAATGTGTCTCATATTTTTAAAAGCTTAATTACTGTTAAATATGATCAAATTTCCTTTTAGCTGGATTTTTGCACCCATACAGTTAGAAGAAATAAGATCTCTTATTTGGTAGCACAATAGGATGACTATAGTTAATAATAATGATAATTTATTGTATATTTCAAAATAGCTAGAGGAGTAGATTTGGGATGTTCCCAACACAAAGAAATAATAAATATTTCAGGTGAGTGATATCTCAATTATCATGATTTGATAATTACACATTGTATAATTGTATCAAAATATCACATGTAATCTATAAAAATGTACAACTATTATGTATCCATAATTGTTTTCTTTTTCAAAGCTCTCCATGATGCTGGCAGTAGGGAATGCTCAGTAAGTTCTAGCCTCTAAAAATAATTATGATTTAGCAACTGTTGAGATAATCATATAGATGTTTCCCCTTTTGACAATTAATGTAGTTAAATATGGCTTTGGATTTGATTTCTTATGTTGAGGTATCTTTGTATAATGTGAATGAATGCTATTCAGTCATGGCCATTCATCTTTTAAAATATTCTTCCATTTGGATTGCTAATACTTTACTTGGGGTTTTATATTCTAAGTTTAAAATGTGAGGCTCATTTGTTTCTCTTTGTGCTCACCTTTATGGTAAGTTAATAAGACTTCAAAGACTCCATTCTGTTTTTTTAATGATAGGCAATTAATTCACACTTTAATTTGCTCTACTTAGTGTTGTTTCCCTAAGTTCATTTTTTATTTATATTACAGGTTATTGAGTTAAATCATTTGCTATTTTTAAATTCGTTATCATAATAATTTAAAAAGCAGTTTTTAAATTTTTTCACTGTCTACAGCTTTGTCTTTATTCCAAAGATTTATCTATGATGATTATTATTTGTCTGTTTAGTGAGTTTTTGTTTTAAATTGTAATGATTAAAGTGCTTAAAAATAAAAATACTCATTGTAGTGGCCCTTATTAGTTTCTGACATTCATTCTCCAATTCTGTATTATGTCTCTCTCATCACAGATATTCCCCAATTTAAGCCCAATTTGAGAAGGTACAATACCATTGCTTATGTATCAAACCTAAAAGTTTTATGATCAATATCTCCTTTTATAAAAATCATAGCGATGTTTACATTGCTCCAAAAATTGGTTTGAGGAGTAATAAAATTGACCTCATTTTCTGTTTACCTTTTAATAATTCCATATTATATCTAGGATATTTGGTACTAGAACTTTATGTTAGCATTTCTAAAAGAATGGACAGACTTATTAGCTGCTAGTAATATTAGAAAACTGCATATAATAACTGGCGCAAACTGGAACTCAAACTGAGAAATAGCTCTTTGGAAACTTTCTAAACCAGTGATATTCCAGTCCATCAGCAGTAATGACATTTTCTGAAGCAACACTTTTAAAAACTGCTTTCGTAGGTGTGAATATATTGAGTGGATAGAGATTCTCAGGCAGAATCACCCTATAACCATGCCCAGAGCCTATAAAGTGAGGTGAATAGAACCCTTTCTTAATGCCACTGGCTTTCAGCAAGGTCTTACATTGATGTCATGATTATTTTCTGCTGGATTAGAAAATGCTTGTAAGTTAAATGGGAGTGAAAAGGAACACTACAAAAAAAAAAAAAAAAAAAAGGCCTAAAAGAGCTTGCTTAAGGTCTTAACTAGTTTTAATTATCTATAGTTCATTTTTGCTTTAACAAATGAGAAAATTTCCTATGTACCTTAAATGCCTTTCCCAAAGAGATCCCTCTTTGCTCTTTGTATTTCACTGCGATTCAGTGTGTCTCAATTAAAATATCACTTCTCATGTTTGTAAGGGCTAATAAAATGCAAAAACCATACATTGAATGCTTGCAGTATTTTAGGCATGACACAAACTGCTTCACATGTATTAATCCACATTTAATCTTCATATCAGCTCTATGACTCAGATATTAACATTATCCACATATCATAGATAAGAAAAATACATCACAGAGAAATTATTTGACTTCTTTAAGTAACACAAATGAAACTAGAACTTAAAGGCAGTCTGGTTCTAGAAACCATGCTAGCCCCAAAATAGCACACTGGAAAAGGTCATTAGGCCCAAGTGACTTGCAAAATGTTCATGGATATTCCATGCTAATTAATCAGAAATTTAACAAAAAGTGCTTTTAAAAATTAGATTAAAATTTTATCAAATTTTATTTTTTAACAAATAAAAAAGAGCCACAAGTGAATCACAGAAACAACACAGCAAATAATGTTTAAGACTTTCTTTGCTTCATGTAACTTTGTTATTTTTAAATAAAAGTAACTCATAAAATATAGAAGTAATTTTACAAAAAAATAACTTTAAAGAATATACAAGTGTAATTTAAAATAGGCAGAAAGAAAATTTTTCCTTGGGAAAAACTAAGCTTATAGGGAAGACAGAATATTCATGGCCGGCTGGGTGCGGTGGTTTATGCCTGTAATCCCAGCACTTTGGGAGGCCAAGGTGGGCAGATCATGAGGTCAGGAGATCGAGACCATCCTGGCTGACATGGTGAAACCCTGTCTCTACCAAAATTACAAAAAATTAGCCGGGCGTGGTGGCGGGCGCCTGTGGTCCCAGCTACTCAGGAGGCTGAGGCAGGAGAAGGGCGTGAACCCGGGAGGTGGAGGTTGCAGTGAGCTGAGATCGCACCACTGCACTCCTGCCTGGGCAACAGAGTGAGACTCCATCAAAAAAAAGAAAAAAAAAAATTCGTGGCCCTATCATCTCAGCCCAAAAACTCCTTAAGCTGATGATTAGCAACTTCAGCAAAGTATCAGGATACAAAATCAATGTGCAAAAATCACAAGCATTCCTTTATACTAACAATAGACAAGCAGAGAGCCAAATCATGAGTGAACTCCCATTCACAATTGCTACAAAGAGAATAAAATACCTAGTAATACTGCTAACAAGAGATGTAAAGGAGCTCTTCAAGGAGAACTACAAACTACTGCTCAAGGAAATAAGAGAAGACATAAACAAATGAAAAAACATTCTATCCTCCTGGATAGAAAGAATCAATATCATGGCAATGGCCATGCTGCCCAAAGTAATTTATAGATTAAATGCTATTCCCATCAAACTACCATTGAAATTCCTTGCAGAATTAAAAGAAACTACTTTAAATTTCATATAGAACCAAAAAAGAGCCTGTATAGCCAAGACAATCCTAAGCAAAAAGAACAAAGCTGGAGGCATCATGCTACCTGACTTCAAACTATACTACAAGGCTACAGTAACCAAAACAGCATGGTACTGGTACCAAAAGAGACATATAGACCAATGGAACAGAACAGAGACTTCAGAAATAACACCACACATCTACAACCATCTGATCTTCAATAAACCTGACAAAAACAAGCAACGGGGTAAGGATTCCCTATTTTATAAATGGCACTGGGAAAACTGGCTAGCCATATGCAGAAAACTGAAACTGAACCCCTTCCTTACACCTTATGTAAACATTAACTCAAGATGGATTAAAGACCTAAATTTAAAACCCAAACACATAAAAGACCCAGAAGAAAACCTAGGCAATACCATTCAGGACATAGGCATAGGCAAAGACTTAATGACTAAAACACCAAAAGCAATTGTAACAAAAGCCAACATTGATGAATTTGACAAACGGGATCTAATTAAACTAAAGAGTTTCTGCACAGCAAAAGAAACTATCATCAGAGTAAACAGGCAACCTATAGAATAGGAGAAAAATTTTGCCATTTAACTATCTGACAAAGGTCTAATATCCAGAATCTACAAGAAGCTTAAACAAATTTACAGGGAAAAAACACCCCATCAAAAAGTGGGCAAAGGATATGAAAAGACACTTCTCAAAAGAAGACATTTATGCAGCCAACAAACATATGAAAAAAAGCTCAACATCACTGATTATTAGAGAAATGCAAACCAAAATCACAATGAGATACCATCTTACACCAGTCAGAATGGCAATTATTAAAAAGTCAAGAAGCAGTAGATGCTGGCGAGGCTGTGGAGAAATAGGAACACTTTTTTACTATTGGTGGGAATGTAAATTAGTTCAACCATTGTGGAAGACAGTGTGGCGATTCCTCAAGGATCTAGAACCAGAAATACCATTTGACCCAGCAATCCCATTACTGGGTATATACCCAAGGAATATAAATCATTGTACTATAAAGACACATACACACATATATTTATTGAAACACTATTTACAATAGCAAAGACATGGAACCAACCCAAATGCCCATCAATGATAGACTAGAAAAAGAAAAGGTGGTACATATACACCATGGAATACTATGCAGCCATAAAAAGAATGAGAGCATGTCCTTTGCATGGACATGGATGATGCTGGAAGCCATCATCCTCAGCAAACTAACACAGGAACAGAAAACCAAACTCAACTCTCGTAAGTGAGAGTTGAACAATGCGAACACATGGACACAGGGAGGGGAACAACGTACACCAGGACCTTTTGGGGGGTGGGGGACGAGGGGGAGAGAAAGCATTAAGACAAATGTCTAATGCATGTGGGGCTTAAAAACCTAGATGATGGGTTGATAGGTGCAGCAAACCACCATGGCACATGTATACTTATGTAACAAACCTGCACATCTGCACGTGTATCCTAGAACTAAAGTAAAATAAAAGAAAAAGAAAAAAAATCATCGCCCTCTATTCCTTAGAACAATTTGATAAAATGTTGTTCCAATATGATCTTTAAATGCTAAGTATAGTTCATAGCATTTTTTGATAAAACTATATATCAAAATGCTGGCAAACAACCATTTTGTTTTCTGGTATAAAAAAGAAAAACTTAGGCTTAAATGCTAAGAAATTTTCATTAAAGCAATTCTCCCTGTGTTATTGCTTTGTTTCTGAACTTCTGTATGTAAGCCACTAACTTTTGGTGTCAAGTGGAAGAAATTAAGCTCAAACCCAACTACACAGGCATAAAAGGGAAATGTTTTGGAAGGTTCATATAATTTTAAAACATCATGGTGCAGCCAGTAGGACTTTTTTTTGATTTCACCTCTCTCTCTTTCTCTCTCTCTCTCTCCTTTGTGGGCTTCTTTTTCTCAGACTGAATCCTTCCTTGTTTAGAGAACTTAGGTACTGACAATTCCTAAGCTTCACGAGTTTTGCAACTGAAGACATGAACACATTCTTTCTCTAATTCTACATTTTAAAATTTCTTAGAATGGCTATAATTGCTCCAGCTTAGTCCAGGTGCCAATCCTTAAAACATTCAACTTTCTCCAGGGTACTGGAGTCTATAATAACATAAATAATTTTATTTGTGTGACTGGGTGGCTGAGAGAAAAGCAGTGATGTGGTTTCCAGAAGAAATAGGAGTTCTGGCAGGACGCGGTGTCTCAAGCCTATAATCCCAGCACTTTGGGAGGCTGAGGTGGGTGGATCACGAGGTCAAGAGATTGAGACCATCCTGGCCAACATGGTGAAACCCCGTCTCTACTAAAAATACAAAAATTAACTGGGCGTGGTGGCGGGCGCCTGTAGTCTCAGGTACTCGGGAGGCTGAGGCAGGAGAATTGCTTGAAGCCAGGAGGCGGAGGTTGCAGTGAGCCGAGATCGCGCCACTGCACTCCAGAATGGTGACAGAGTGAGACTCCGTCTCAAAAAAAAAAAAAAAAGAAATAGGAGTTCTGGACAGATGAAACAATAGAGATATTCAGCATCCTGCTACAATTTTTGCCACTCTTGTTTGAAAAAAGACTCCATGTCTTAATTAACATATATGATCATTTCACACTAGTTAAAAACATGCCTGTTATCTGTTAAAATTTATTGTACTATTAACTTCACTTTGTTTTGATGATTCTCATAGACTGTATAACATAGGGTATTCAATTATGCATTTAGTCAGGCAAGACACATGGAGATTTACATGAGTTTTATAAAGAACTTTACAAATGCTCATGTAACCACAAAATAAGTATGTTCTTTTAATATGCTTTTTTTTAAACCAAATAAATATTTATTTAGCCTGACAATTTACTTCACTCTATTTCAGGTAATGAATGAAAGGGAAAAAATAAAGTCAAACACCTGCCTTCAAGCTGATTACCAGAGTTTGCTTGTTAAATGTATAGAACATTTAGGTTGAGCCCCTTCCACATTTTTTTGTTTTGTTTTGTTTTTTGAGACGGAGTCTTGCTCTGTCGCCCAGGCTGGAGTGCAGTGGCATGATCTCGGCTCACTGCAAGCTCCATCCCCCGGGTTCATGCCGTTCTCCTGCCTCAGCCTCCCGAGTAGCTGGGATTACAGGCGCCCGCCATCACGCCCGCTAATTTTTTTGTATTTTTAGTAGAGATGGGGTTTCACCATATTAGCCAGGATGGTCTCGATCTCCTGACCTCGTGATCCGCCCGCCTCAGCCTCCCAAAGTGCTGGGATTACAGGCATGAGCCACCGCACCCGGCCAAGCCCCTTCCACAGTTTATAGGCATCACATTTTTATCAAACTAAATTATTGTCCATTAGATAACTCAGCCTCTAAGCAGTCTACTGTTGATTACATTACTGGAGTAAGCTGACTTCTCTGGCTAATTTTGCTTTAGTAACTTCTCTCATATATACAAATTTTTCCATGGTATTTTGCTTGGGGGTCCCTTTTCCCTTTTTGCAGTTCATGTTTTCTTTGATTTATTGTGATCTTATAGAAACAGTTCGCATATCTGCTGGGTTCTAGTTCAAAATTAAAATTGCTTGGGGTTTGGGGGTGTGGTGATAGCAAAGACAGATGTAGTTGAAATATGCATCCATATTTAGGCGTATTCTTTATTCCTTATGCAAGGAGCTGCTTCAAGGAGTCTATTTCAGTATTGCTAGAGGAAAATTAACCTTCTGACTTTCCTTTTTTTGCGGAACTCTTGCTCATTACAAGTATAATGATCCCGTTTTTGTGAGCTCGATTATCTTCATGGAATCTATCAGGTAAGGGGCCAATGAGGTCAAAATGTCTGTTTTTAAATACTTTGAGAAAGAAAGAAGTCTCGTACATTTCTTAAAAAAAGAGAGATTTGTCTCTATTCCCACATCTCTACATCTCTATTAATCATTCTAATTTCTTAGTTTGTGTAATATCCTATGTTTAAAGCAGAAATAAACTTGAGATGTAAATATTTTCATTAGAGCCCTTTCTCCAGTTTAAAAATATTTAGACTTTTTTGTACTTAACTAATTTTTACTTTGAGTTAGACAGCTTTTTCGCTAAAATAGTCATCTAAAATGATATTATGTGAGAATTTAAAATATCTGCATTTTTTCATAAAATATGAATTGTTAAAAATATTATTTTCCACATTGTGAAGGACTTCATAGAATCTTCCTCTCGTTAAGAGTTTTTGCCAGTTAAAATAGTGCCCATTAACCTATAGTTTTTCTTACAGCTCTAGCGAATACAAAGCAAAATCCTTTGTTTTGAATTTGAGTAACTATGAACCATTCTATGCAAATGTTTCAGAATCATATAAACAAATATCAAATGTAGATGGACCTAAATATATACAAGTTTTTTTAACTGCCAAGGTAACTTTCTCTATTTTTTTTTCCTTTATTGGAGAAAATGCTACTAGCTATGCCATATAGTCAAAAAAATCTGCCTTTACCAAAATTATGTTTGGAATATATTAGCAGCTCTGTGCCCAGATTTCATTAGTTTACAAGACTATAATTCCAGGTTTTCTTTAAAAAGCATAGTATCAGCAAAATACTTTCTGGTTTGCATCAATTTATATATTTAATTGAAACACCTGATTTTACAACAGCAAAATATTTTCACACAATTCACAAACCCCACTGAGGAGTAATAGATTTGTAAAGCCATATGTGGGAGTCCCAGTGTTTCTACCAGTTTCATTTAAATTTATGATTTAACTGGAATTATTGAAAGAAGATTATTATAGCAGTATCACAACAGGTAAACCTGGACCTCCAATGGTGATTTGATATTTGTTTTGTAAAAGCTGAAAGTCTAATGAAGAGCCATATTGATGAAAATATTTAGCTTCTCTTAAAAATTTATTCAATATCTCTACTTTTAGTCATATTACCCATATACTTGGAATATGGCATGTTTCCAAGCGAAAGATTATTTCAACAATTCTCCTGGTTGTTTGCATATTTTATGTTTCTTGATTTTTAAATTGGATTTTTATATCAGGTTACTGAAGTTTTTTGTTATTGCCATATACCTACTTTGATTGCTTATATTTTTTCTGTGCTATTATTTATGCTAGAAAGCACTACTGGAATGAATGAAATAAAATTTAAATGTGTCACTGTCCTTTGCTGAAATAAAATTCTAATAAAGGCTGACAAATTCAGGTCTGAATATATGCATCCATATATAAAATATGCCAAATGGAAATATTGATCCTTTATAAGTCTTTTGCTAGCTTTTGATTTTAAAAACTATGCAAATATTAGAAATATAATGTTTAGCTTTATTTCCAGTTTTTAGTAGAAAAAATGATAAAAAGTAACTGGTTTATTTGCAACTATTTTATTAATTTAGGTGTTATATTTTTAAAAACATAATGCCATGGATTTTTTTTTTCAAATATCATCTTTTTCTCATAGATGTGAGTCATTTCTTTAGAAGGAAATAAATATTAAATTACAACTTAAAATAAGTCCTAGCACTGAAGATAAGATTCCAGTGACATCTCAAACTTTCCCACCTTGCTTTCTAGGATGGCAGATATTGTGATTTCTACTGTATTACGATAACTAAAACCAGAAAAAAAAAAAGCTGGGGTACATTTCCTTGAGGGAAGAAAGCAGTTGTGTCTTCCATAGTTCTCCTGGCTCAAAATGGTCCTTTTAAAAGGAAAACAAAAGGGTTATAATCTGTCAAGTAAAGGGCACATTGAAATGATATGATATTCACTGCAAATTTCATGTATCTTGTAATAATTCCAAATCTGCAATATATTTCCTACTTCTCACAATGTAGGCCCAGAATCCTTTTTCAGAACCTCCCACATTGTCCAATTCCCAATGGTGCGTTTCCATGCAATTCTGATACAATCTAGCTAATTCCTTTCCAATCATGATGTTTGCTCAGCAGTCCTTTGAGGCTGACTTTACAAAAACAAAAGTGCTTATCCAATTCTGATGGTTAATATTGAGTGTCAACTTGATTGGATTGAAGGAAGCGAAGTATTGTTCCTGGGTGTGTCTCTGAGGGTGATACTAAAGGAGATTAACATTTGGCAGACTCACCTTCAATCCGGGTGGGCAACATCTAATCAGTTCCCAACACAGCAAGAATAAAGCAGGCCAAAGAATGTGGAAGGACTAAACTTGCTAAGCCTTCCAGGCTTCATCATGCTCATGATGGCTGTCCTCAAATATCAGACTTCAAGTTCTTCAGCTTTTGGACTCTTGGACCAGTGGTTTGCCAGGGGCTCTTGGGCCTTCACCCACAGACTAAACACTGTACTATTGGCTTCCCTGCTTTTGAGGATTTGGGAATCAGGTTTGGTTCCCTGCTCCTCAGCTTGCAGATAGCCTATTGTGGGACTTCACCTTGCGATCCTGTGAGTCAATACTCCTTAATAAACTCCCTTTCATATGTACATCTATCCTATTATTCTGTCCCTTTAGAGAACCCTAATACACCAGCTCACTTAAAATTTTAGTCGTTGTTTATGGCAATAATTAGGAAACACATTCAGAAGGGTTACTGGCTTTTTTGACTGACTATTTTTTTCTTTGAAATGATGTCAATAATACTTCATCAGGAGTTCCAATTTGATAAGGGTGGCTGCACAGCCCAAGCTCAAAGATGGGATAATTTTTCCATTGAAAGAACCATCATGAGCACCATCTGTCAAGGTCCTAACCCATTTATTTATTCAAGTGGAAGCCTGAGTTGCTTTATTACCTGTACCTGTTGCCACCCTTATAGTCTTCAGTGCTGAAACTGGAAGAAGCAAAATAAAGATTACAGTTTTTCTGAAAATTGATGGGTAACTACTACTTTATTGATATAATTCACATGGAAATTTCACATTCTTCTTTAAGAAGATCTGTGCCTACATGGAATGGGAATCTAGAGGAACAAAACCACATGCTTCCTGTTGGCTTGAAAAAGAAAAATATCTTGTTCTATTCTATCTACCTAATTTTACTCCACCAAAATTGGACTTTAAACAACAAATAAGAGTATTTAAAAATAGTATTTCATTAAATATCACATCAAAGTGGAATTAGCTGTTAAAAAATAATATAACCTGTACCTTCAGGTGTCACCTAATTTATGTCATTTTTCATTGTTACTTTTCTAATCTTCACTGCCAAAATATATATACTTTTTCTTTAATTTCTTATAAGACTGTTTTACTTGTGTTCCCATACCATGTATCGACATACTTTTAAAAACAACTCCTCCTTGCTCTTCTTATTTTGTTTAAATGGGAGAATTTCTTACACGTGAGTAAATGGAAATTGAGTTAACCTGTGACCTGCCAAGGTCAGTTTTAAACGTCATTACTCACTAAGTTGCACACATCAAAAAATGATTAAGTGTTTCATAAAAGGGACAATGGCATAAAAATTGGCTGAATAACAAAGTTGAGATTTATTCATTTTCTCTTCTAGCTCTAAATTTTAATTTCTGGACAAACACTGGCTATGGTATAAAGTTTAGAAGCACATGTGTCCAGCAAATCAACTAAGAAACTAAATCTCATTTACCAAAACTAGAAACATTAGCATCTCCTTATTCTTTATGTTTTTGTTAGAAATAAAGAATGTAGGTAATTGGGGGAGGGGGATAAATCAGTTATTTTATGGTTGTCATCTACTCTTTCTATTCAAGAAAGCATAATTTCCTCCTGGAAGGAAACAGATTTTATGCCTCAGGCTGGACATAAATCAAACAGAAATGCTATAGCATAGACGGTAATTTTATAAACTCTCATGTTGTGGAAAATAGAGTTAAGCTGTAATCTATGATGCAGTTACCATCCCTCTAAGGGATAATTGAGTAATGGGCAGGCAGCTCTAAAGAGCTTTTGGTGTTGTGATCTTTTGACACATCCAGAGAATGACTAGGCTCTTTCAGGTAAATGATTTGGGGAAGTTTTCATAGTGGCTTTTATACTACAAACGTTGTTTAGCCAAGCCATGTATAGCTGTTTCTCAACATGAATAGATTTTTAAGCTATTTTTTTTAAATAGCGTTTTCTCCCAAAGAGTTTATCTTAAAAATATAATAGCAATTACATTAACAGTTCTGAAAACTATGAGTCATTCCTTAAAAATGGTTTACGTTAAAAAGAAGAAAATTTTCATCACAAGTTTTTAGAACTAGAACAAATTTTATTGAAGTAGAATACATATGTATAATTTGATAGGGTTTCTGAAATCACATACATCTAAAAGGACATTATGAATCAGCTCTAGGTAAACTGATCAGTTGGGACAAACATTGGGATATTAAATCATGATTTTTAGCATTTATCTTGCATTTTTTATATTCAAAGAATCATCACCTCTCAACTGCCCAGTATGCTCATGGCTTATAGTTTTAGCTTTTTGGCTTGTTCCCTGCTTCCTGCCTTCTGGGTACTTCACCAAGTCATCAGGCATCTCCATCACAGCTTGTCAGAAGGGGGAAAAAATGGTGAGACTTTCAAGTCAGTCAATTTCATTCTTCATTCCTAGTACTTTTTTATTTTTTTAACAGACCAGTGGAGGATAGTTTGAAATCATTTTCTAACTCAAATATCACATTAACTTCATCTGTCTCTTATTCATATTGGGTCACTTGAAATTATAAATATTATTCACTTTTGACAAATTGAACACAGAATGTAGTTTTAAAGATATTTTTATGTTCAAAGTACACTACATTTTAGGAAAGGCTTGGCAAATTCTTGCCTGGTTACACTGTCATATTCTGTCAGATACTTTAATTGTAAAGTTAATGTATGTTTATTTTAAGGAACTGAATCATAATGAGGGATATTAATTTTCTTCCTGTTCATTGGAATGACTAATTTCATTCTGTAGAAGAAATTAAAGTGAACTCACATTGGTGTGCATTCTTCCAGAATGTTTATTTTCTTTTTTTTCTTTCATAAATGAGAGCTACTCTGTACTTTGTTTTAACCTTGATTAATTTTTTAGCTAAATAACAAAAATGAGTATTTTTTTCCATTTAGAGTAATATAGATCAACCTCTTTAAAACACTAAATATTATTGTAATGTTTGTATATATAAAAATTCATTTATGCAGTCTGAAATAAAAGGGCATTTAGGCCATAGAAATTTTTTGTGCTTATAAACCATGCCAAGATAATACCTGTATCTATCTAACTCTGTATCTATCTATCTAGCTAGCTAGCTACTGCGTGAGTATATCTGTTGGATAAATTTCTAGAAGTAAAAATATTAAATGAAAAGTTATGAAAATTTAAAATTTTTATGATATTGGCAAGTTGTTCTTTAAATACTTCAATTTACTTTTCAAATGTTACAAAATGTCTGCTATATTTCCCAAACAAAACATGACAAAAATAAAAGTTGGAATGTTATAAATATGGTAAATGAATGCAGAAATGAATGTTTAAGAAAATAATTTTTTATTTGTATCAATTCAACACATCAGAATAAAAGCACTTTGGCACTAACAAAAGTTTTTCATATATACACTCAAGTGCCTCTATCTGTACTTTGTATGTATATGTCTGTGTGTGTGTGTGTGTGTGTGTGTGTGTGTGCAGCACTACTGGTGATGAATACGGTTCTAATATCTCAAAGTTCCACAGCTTATTTGACTCAACTGATGTATAAAAATAAATTAAAATTTAATGAGATTTACGGAACAGTGTCAAGTCTGTTGAAATGGACAATGACATACTTTGCAAATAATTGTGAAACATGATAAGATCATGTATATTTAATACATTGGATAAAAAATAATAATCCCAAGTTCTGAATGTTGTAATTTAATATTATCAATAGTAATAATTCATTTACCCAAGTATTTATTTATCCAAACGTCCATTAAGTATCAGTTTCGTGTGTGGTAAATTATGTAAAACAACTCATATCATACTTACATTCAAGGAGAGCACAGTACAGTGAAAAAGCATATGAATGTCTAAAGTACAATAGATTTTATAACAGCAGTCATTAAAGTATGACAGCAGAGATTTAGGGGCCAAAAAGAAAAGAAAGCCAATGACTAATGTGTTTTGTTTAATAAAGTAACAATATTGATTTTCAACATTCCAGATCCTGAAAATAATAGTCATGCACACACATACACACACGTCTATATCATCTGTCTATATCTATATGATATCTATCTATCTATCTATCTATCTATCTATCTATCTATCCATCATGGATTTCTCTTTATCACAAGTTTGTGAATCACCTCTAAAGCTTTTATAGCTTTTTTGTTATCTCTAACGTCTTCTAATCTTATTTTTCCAGTTCTTGCTTGTCCCTCCATGGAGAGCATCCTTAGCTGTCTGCTGTACTGATTGCAGATTGTCTCAAAAATCTCCTATACAAGGCAGTATTATCCATTTGAAAATCAATGTTCTAAACAGGGATTTCTATTTATTCTAGTTATAATAATCATGTTATTCAATTTAATTTTTTCTAGTTTTACCTACAATATTATCATCAATGATGAAATTGTGAGAAAAGTAAAGTATAAGAAATGGTATCACCATTAAAAAGTATCAATGGCTAATATCTGTCTTGTATATTTATTTGTTTTTAAAGGAACAGCATGGAAATAATTTTATTTTATTGTGGATTAATATTGGAGGAAAATCTGACTCTGATACAGCAGTATCTAAGCATAGCATTAAAAGAAAATATTATTTATGTACATATTCTTGTGTACAATATTATTTATGTCTTGTTAGTGCTAGTATCTTATTTTTCATTATACCACTTCAATTTTTTTACTTTCTGAACTTAGTCACCATATGTTTCATCAACACCAGGCTGCATTCCCTTTAATGAATATATCTTTCTGAGGGCTGTATTTTTCCTACTACTTCAAAGGCACATCCCCATGTCTATATTCTGTGGTTCTACCATCTGCAAGCACTAGAACTAGGGTCACTTCCGTTATAAACTAAAGCCAGTCAGTCAACTCTATGTTCCTTGGCACTTGTTCATGACTATACGGTGTTCATCAGAGTATGATACTTTATTTTTTTGTAACAAACAAGTGTCCTTAAGTTCAAGTTCTTGAAAATTGCTATTACATATCATTTATTTTTAAATCTCCCTTAATATTTATAGGTAACAGTAATACTGATTTAAAATAACAATATAATAAAAATTGTACTCACAAGTTTTTAAAATGTGTTGTAAAATCTAGCTCAACAAAGTGTTTGGTCCATAAAGACTTGCGCTGATGGCTTTTCAGTTTCCCAGAAGGAACTTAGAATACAGTAGGCATTAAATAAATTAATTAATTTTTCTATTGATCGTTATCATCTAATGTGGCCTCTAATGCAGTGCTTCTTAACCTTACCATTCCCAGTCCTCTCTTTTAAATCATGAAATAAAATGCATAGATAAGATAACCAATCCACAAAAATAACAGTCACTCAAAAATCAATAGAATGCTGACTGTGATATAAAGAAGAAGCCTTTTATACATAAATGTTCAGGTATAACTATACTGAAAATTTCAGTACAAAATTTTCAGGTATAACTACACTAGAAAATATAATAAAATAGTTGAGTGCTCACATTTGTATAAAAGAATGCAGCAGCTACAAATACACACTGGTAGAGTAGTTTTGAAGCTAAAATATCATGAGCAATATTGCTATGGGAAGCATGAGAAAAAGAAGTGCAAAAGAATTCTTAATAAAGTGCTGAGTTACTTCCAAAAAGTACAATTTCTTGATTTACACAGCATTTGGACTTCCCTCTTAAAATGTGTTTGCAAATCCTTTGTGTTTATATGCAAACTAGAGTTAGATTATAGACTAAAACCGTTATATTTTTTGCACATGCAAAAATTGTTCAGTGGCCATTTATAAGTCATATGGGATAGGGGACCACTTTTCCTTGTCCCTCCATGGCGAGCATCCTTGGCTCTCTGCCATACTGAATGCATATTGTTCCAACGATATCCTGCACAAATATCTGAAACACCCAAATAGGGCAGTATTATCTGTTTTGAAAAGCAATGTTCTAAACAGAGATTTCTACTTCATTATCAAAATCATGTTATTAATTTTCTTGTAGTTTTAACTACAATATTTGTATCAATGATGAAACTATGAGAATAGTAACATATAAGAAATGGTATCACCATTTAAAAATAACAGTGGCTAATATCTGCCTTGTGTATTTATTTGTTTTTGAAGACATAGGATTGATAATAATTATTTAATTTTGGTGTGGATTAATATTGCAGGAAAACCTCTGTTACAGCAGTATCTAAGCAATGCATTAAAAGAAAACATTATTTATGTACAAGAGTTCCCTTAAATTAATACGTCAAAAGTTAACCCCAGATGTGATGTATTTAGAGGTGGGGCTTTTGGGAGGTGATTAGGGTAGAGTGCTCATGAATGGGATTAGTATCCTAATAAAAGACTTACAGAGAGATCCTGTGCCACTTCAGCCATGTGAGGACACAGCTAAAAGATGTCATTTATGAATGAAGAAGCAAGCCTTTACCACAAATTGTATCTACTGGCATCTTGATCTTGGGGTTCCCAGTCCCCAGAAGTGTATGAAATAAGTTCCTGTTGTTATAAACCACCCAATCTATGTGATGGTCTATTATTTAAGCCTAAGTGGACTAACACATTATGTAAATGTTAGGCTGGAGCATTAGTTATACTTCGTATGTCTTTTGCAATCAAAAAGTATTTATGAATCAAATTGAAAGGATACATTTCTGGACATGCAGGGGACAGAAAATGTAACCATCTGCAAATTAACAATCATTAAATCACTTGGAGAAATTCCCTGATGATCTATATCTTTAAAAATTATTTAAGTGGCAAAATATCAAAAGCAATGAAACTATTACACATGTGTGCTGAGTTACATTTTAATGAAATGAACCTACATTCGATGCATTGATTCTATGCTCCAAAATTTTTCTAATATTATTTTCCTTTTTATGTGTTTTCACATTTGTTGAATGAATAAATCATGAGACCAAAATGTATTATGGAAACACTATTAAAATTTAAATGACAAGGTTTTAAATGCATTTAAGTCTATCTTTCATTTTAAAAAAGAAAATAGTAAAAGTGAGTAGACTGTAACTTGGACAACTCATTCTTATAAATAAAATTTTGCACTCATTTGAAAAAATATTGATACTATTATATTTTTATACGATAGTCTAAGTTACAAATCAATGAAGATATATTCTCAAGCATTTTCCAAGCATATGAATATTAGTCATTGTCAACAAACATTGGTGAGCTAGCAAAAACAAAAAACCCAAAACACATGAATTTATAGAAATTAAATACATTAGAAAACTCTAAATATATATACACACACACATTTTCATTGTAGATTCATTATTTTAGGAGAAATATAAATAAAATATCAACTTGCTTTTAATATGTAATAACAAAATTATCACACATTAAGTAAATGCCATAGTCCTAAGAGCTCCCCATGTATTAAATCATTTTATTACATTATATTTTGTTCACAGTAAGCAATATATGCATCATATGCAATTATGAACATAAAAAAGCAAACACCCATGTTCCTGTACCCAATTTAAGAACTTAGATATTATTATTATTTTTTTCATAATTAGATATTGGTAGCTGCTTTTTTTTTTATTATACTTTAAGTTTTAGGGTACATGTGCACAACGTGCAGGTTTGTTACATATGTATACATGTGCCATGTTGGCGTGCTGCACCCATTAACTCGTCATTTAACATTAGGTATATCTCCTAATGCTATCCCTCCCTCCTTCCCCTACCCCACAACAGGCCCCGGTGTGTGATGTTCCCCTTCCTGTGTCCATGTGTTCTCATTAGAACTTAGATATTATTGATACTAATGAATCTACCTCTGGGCTTCCTCCATCTCCTCACAGCCTCTACCAACACTGAAAACTAGCATCCTAAGTTGTCTTATAATTCACTGATTTCCTACAACCTTTTTTTCCTGACACGTACATTACAAGACAACATTTATTCATTTTGCATGATTTTGAGTTTCATCAAAATAGAATCAGAGTATAAGCAGACTTCCACAATTTGCTTTTTTTCAATGATATATTTCAATGTTACATTAACGTTTTTCCATGTAGTTGCAGTACCTTTATTTTGACTGCTATATTTCTTTTGGTAATTATACCCTAATAAATGTATAATTCAATGGTTTATACAATGTCCTATTAACAAAAATTTGATTTTTTTAGTCTGTTTGTAATGCTAATATAATGCCAAGAACAATTTCGTACATGTTGCTTGGTACATCTACACACGATACACACACATACAGGCAGAGACATAAAATTCTTGGGTCATTGGGCCATAGGGTATATAATATTCAACTTCACTATTTAATTTCAAATTGTTTTCAAAAATAGTCATAGCTGTATATACTCTCATATAAATTGTGTGAAAGTTCTTATTTATTCATTTGCTCAACATTACCAATTGAATTCTACTGTGTTCTAGGAACTGTTTGTTCATGGAACTTGATTTATTCTCACAATTTTTGTACATCTGAGTGGATATAAAGTGTTATCTTGTTCTGATGTCAAGTTGCATTTATCCGATTATCAATAAAGTTGTACATACTCATGTTCATTGGACATTGCTATTTCTCTATTTGAAAAAAAAAACCTGCTTATCTCTTTTGTCTCATTTTTTTTGTATTTTTTTACTGATTTTTAGGATTGTTTATACATAGTGAACATAATTATTTATCAGTAGTATATTTTATTAATATGTTTCCACTCTGTAGCTTGTCTTTTGATTCTCCTTTTGTTATCTTATGAACAGAAGTACTTAATTTCCATGCAGACAAATTTATCTATAACTTTTTTAATTGCAGAAATTTAAATGGCTTCTTTAGACATTATTTTGGAGGATCAAGATTTTAAAGATATTTTTCTATATATTATTCTAACTTTAGAAAATTATCTTTCATCAATCTGAAATCCTTTTGGGATATGGCATTTCATAGGAAAACAACTATTTTTTTAATATGAATAAACAAGAATCTCTCCTTATCAGAGTTCTGCCATACCACATCAATTATGTAACAATAGCATGCATGCACATGCATCTGCTCTGAGCTTTCTATCTTGCTTTATTGTCAATTTGTCTATTCCTATACTTATTTCTATATTGCACTCTATTCATTACCATAAATCATAATACTTGATAAGACAAGTTTCTTTCATTTCCTTGGTAGGATTAGTTTCTTATTTTTGCTTAATTTAAAATGAAATAAAATTTAGTTTTAATTTTATTTCCTTTCATTTTTAATTTATCAAAAGCAACATTTAAATAGTGGTTCTTTAACAGATATTAAAGATTTCTAAAAATGTGGAAGGAAATCTGAAGGTAGGTGAAACTGATAAAAATATGGAGGGATAAAAAATGATAGCAAACTTTCTGACAGTGAGAGCAAAGGCAAATAGTGATAAGATAGATAAGATACAAACACAACTTATGTAATGTGGAAAATAACCCGTCTTATTTAGCTGTCTGATACGATTGCTATATTCAAACTCAATCATTGTCATTTCTGCTCAATTTCCTTAAATCAACACATTTTAATCAATTATAAGTTTACTTAACACAAAGAAACTACAAAGTCAAATTCACACCACAGTTTGAATTAAGAATCATGTTCTAGAAAAATTGCCTCTAAATCTCTTGTTCCTTCAGTCACAGTGTCATGAACAAAATTAGAGGCACATCTTCAGAATCTTGGAGTGTTTTAAGTTTTGCTTAATACAAACTTACCTTTGTGATTTTTTTAAATAAATAAACAAATACTCCCCTTTGTAGGTAAAATATTACAGAGGAGAATTTATGGTATTGAATTACTATTTGGATCTCCTAACATTATGTTTGGGAATTTAAATCCATCCCATTCCTTTTCTACTTTTGGAACATAATCAGTCACTAAAGTTTATAAGGCCCCTGAAAAGAGTAAAGGACTAATGTCACTCACAAGGAACACTTATTTTTTTTTTAATATAACTAAAGTTTTACAATCCCAATAGGAAACCTAATATTACTTCTGCTAGTATCCATGTCAAGGTTGTCTTCTTCGATGAATGGCTTTGCCTCAGTAGAGCACTTTAGGAAGTATCCTTCCTAGATGGTTCAAGCATCTGAGGGAAAAGGCAGCAAATCATCATGGAACTTCGGCTAAGAATTTGAGGTTCCTAGTCCATATAGCTTTACACACACAACTAACTTCTTTAAATTGTATAAACAGTGATTTTCCGCACAATGCTAATCTCCATGTTAAAAATGTGTCTTGATCTTACTTCAAGTCCTCAGATTATGTACAAAATCTTCCATAGGTCCAAACAAATTTTACTTCCTCAGAAGGAAAGCTTGGATAAACAATATAAAAGGCAAGAGAGAGGAGATCCCTGTCAATTTGATGGGAAGTTTTAAAGAAAAATGACTTAGGAAGGATCAAGAAGCATTTTGGCAACAAGATGAAAATAATTGTATATGGAAGGGAAATAGTAGAGAACTGAAGAAATCAAGTTAAAAGCAAATCCAAAAGGTTGTTATTGTAGGCACATTTTATTTTAAGAAAGTGAGAAAATAAAGCTGGAGAGTTTTAATAAGGGAAAATAAACTACTTTAGAACTATATAACATGGTGAATGTATTTGAATATTGGCAGTATTCAGTTTAAATGTAATTTTTATTTCTGCCAGCTTGTGCAGTAACACAAGAAGCCCACATAAAATAGTTCATCTTGATTGGTATGATTCTAGATTAAATTGAATTCCTTGGCCTGTCTGTTTAAAAATTACCAGGGAATCTGCTTCATTTGTAACAAATTCTAACAATAAAAATAGTTACAACAAGCTAAAGACACTAATTGATGTAAAACCTGCATTTGTTACATGTTAAAGTGAGGTAAAATGAAATATAATTTGATAAGGTTGGATTACAAAACTACAAACACTCAGCTGTAATTTAGAATCTGTTAAAAAAAAAAAAAAGAAAGTGGCATGTTGTTGCTTTTTCCTAAATCATTTGATAGAAAAACTGACCTGAATTTATTTGGTGGCAAAAGTTGAACCTTAACTATAATAAAGTTTTTTTTTAGACTCTATTGCATTTAGTGTAAATATTCCTATATCTGGCAGCAGAAATACTAATATGTTTGGTTGTGTAGCACTATCTCTGATATGATACGGTAATATGTATGCCATAATGCCTTTTTAAAATACTTTAAAGTTCATATGGAACCAAAAAAAGAGCCCGCATTGCCAAGTCAATCCTAAGCCAAAAGAACAAAGCTGGAGGCATCATGCTACCTGACTTCAAACTATACTACAAGGCTACAGTAACCAAAACAGCATAGTACTGGTACCAAAACAGAGATATAGACCAATGGAACAGAACAGAGGCCTCAGAAATAATGCCGCATATCTACAACTATCTGATCTTCGACAAACCTGACAAAAACAAGAAATGGGGAAAGGATTCCCTATTTAATAAATGGTGCTGGGAAAACTGGCTAGCCATATGTAGAAAGCTGAAACTGGATCCCTTCCTTACACCTTATAAAAAAATCAATTCAAGATGGATTAAAGACTTAAATATTAGATCTAAAACCATAAAAACCCTAGAAGAAAACCTAGGCAATACCATTCAGGACATAGGCATAGGCAAGGACTTCATGTCTAAAACACCAAAAGCAATGGCAACAAAAGCCAAAATGGACAAATGGGATCTAATTAAACTAAAGAGCTTCTGCACAGCAAAATAAACTACCATCAGAGTGAACAGGCAACCTACAGAATGGGAGAACATTTTTGCAATCTACTCATCTGACGAAGGTCTAATATCCAGAATCTACAATGAACTCAAACACTCAAACAAATTTACAAGAAAAAAGCAAACAACCCCATCAAAAAGTGGGCAAAGGATATGAACAGACACTTCTCAAAAGAAGACATTTATGCAGTCAAAAGACACATGAAAAAATGCTCATCATCACTGGCCATCAGAGAAACACAGATCAAAACCACAATGAGATACCATCTCACACCAGTTAGAATGGTGATCATTAAAAAGTCAGGAAACAACAGGTGTTGGAGAGGATGTGGAGAAATAGGAACACTTTTACACTGTTGGTGGGACTGTAAACTAGTTCAACCATTGTGGAAGTCAGTGTGGCGATTCCTCAGGGATCTAGAACTAGAAATAACATTTGACCCAGCCATCCCATTACTGGTTATATACCCAAAGTGTTATAAAACATGCTGCTCTAAAGACACATGGAAGCATATGTTTATTGTGGCACTATTCACAATAGCAAAGACTTGGAACCAACCCAAATGTCCAACAGTGATAGACTGGATTAAGAAAATGTGGCATATATAAACCATAGAATACTATGTAGCCATAAAAAATGATGAGTTCATGTCCTTTGTAGGGACATGGATGAAGCTGGAAACCATCATTCTCAGAAAACTATCACAAGGACAAAAAACCAACCACCACATGTCCTCACTCATAGGTGGGAATTGAACAATGAGAACACATGGACACAGGAAGGGGAACATCACACACCTGGGCCTGTTGTAGGGTGGGGAGAGGGAGGAGGGATAGCATTAGGAGATATATCTAATGTTAAATGACGAGTTAATGGGTACAGCACACCAACATGGCACATGTATACATAGGTAACAAACCTGCACGTTGTGCATATGTACCCTAAAACTTAAAGTATAATTAAAAAAAGAAAAAAATAAAATACAAAAAAATGCTGAATTCAAAATTTAGCCCCAAAAGTAGATAAAAAATTGTGGAATGGTGACACTGTTCTTCCTGCATATATTTGCTTTTGCTTCTCTTAATTTAATTGTTAATAAAAAATAAGAGTTTTTATTTTATGTTATTTTTTACTCTTATTTTTAGTAAATCACTAGAGGTACCTAATTAGTAACATCAAACAGTACTATAAGACTCATAAACAAAGCAAAGAAACAAACAGTAATTCCCTGCATCCCTTTCCCCCACTGCTACTATCTGTTCTTTACAGGCAATAAATTTCGTTATATTTTTCCCTTTTTTTGAAACAATTTTGAAGATATGTCTACAATTCACCCATTTCAAGTGTACAATAAAGTGGGTTTTAGCCTATTCACGTTTATGTACAACCATCACCACAATCAATTATGGAACATTTTTTGTCACACCAAACAAGGAACTCTGTGCCCATTAGCTTTACCCCCTACCACCACATCACCCTCCAATCATAATCAAACCTAATCTACTTTTTGTCCTTATATATTCTCCAGTTCTAGACATTTAATATTAACAGAATCACAAAATATGGTTTTTTTGTGACTATGTTTTCACTTAGGTTTCAAGGCTCATCTGTGCCATGGCATGTATTAGTACTTCATGCCTTTTTATTGCCAAATAAGATTCCATTGTATATAGACATTTTGTTTGTCTGTCGATCAGTTGATGGGCATTTTGATTGTTTCTACCTTTTGACTTTTGTCAATACTGCTACTGTAAACATTCTCATGTCTGTTTTTGCTTCAATGCCTGTTTTCAGTTCTTTTGTGTGTAGAACAAGGAGAATTGCTTCACATAGTAATTCTATGTTTATTTTAGTGTGAACTCCCAAACTATTTACAACAGAGACTGCATCATTTTACATTCCCATCAGTAATTTATGAGAATTCTAATTTCTCTGCATCCTTGATGACATTTATTATTTTCCTTTATAAAAAATTCTGGCCATCCTAATGAGTATGAGGTGGTATCTAATTGTGGTTTTGAATTGTATCTTCATTATCACGAATAATATTAAGCATCTTTTCAAGTGTATATTGGTCATTTGTATACTTCCCTTGGAGTATTATCTATGTAGATCCTTGGCCCGTTTATATATTGAATTACTTGTCTTTCTATTCTTGAGTTTTTAGAGTTATTACATATTCTAATATAAAACCCTTATTAGATATATGATTTGGAAATATTTTATCTGATTCTCTGTGTATTCTTTGCATTTTTTGACAGTGTACTTTGATGCACAAATGTTTTAAATTTTGATAGAGTACTATTTGTCTATTTTTTCTTTGGTCTTGAATTTTTGATATCATATCTAAGAAATGATCACCAAATACTAGGCCATGAAGATTTACCCCCCACATTTTTTCAAATAATTTTCTAATTATAGCTCTTAAATGTAGGTATTTTATCAATTTTGTGTTAATTATTGTATATTATATTAGGTAAGCGTCTCACTTCACTGTTTTGCATATGCTATCCAGTTGTCCCACCACTGTTTGTTGAAAAGACAGACTATTACTTCCCTCATTTAGTAGTCTTGGCACTCTTGTTGAAAATAAGTTGGTCATAGACACATGATTTTGTTCCTGGATTCTCAATTTTATCCCATTGGTCGCTATATCTATCTTTATGTCAGTAAGATTGTCTTGACTACCATTGTTTTGTACTAGGTTGTGAAAATAGGAAGCGTAATTTCTTCAACAGTGGCACAGTCATGATTCATTGCAACCTTGAACTCGTGGACCCAAGAGATCTTCCTACCTTGGCCTCCTGAGTAGCTGGGACTATAGGCATATGCCACCATGCCTGACTAATTTTTTTTTATTTTTTGTAGAAATGGGGTTGCACTATGTTGCCCAGGCTGGTCTCAAACTCCTAGATTCAAGAAAACTCTTCTTACTATTACTTCAAACTTTTTCAAGATTTCCTTGGTTACTCTGGGTTTCTTCCAATTGCATATACATGTTAGAATCAGAGTATCAATTTCTAAAACAAAGTCAACTGGGATTCTGATAGGGATTACATTCAATCTATAGGTAAATCTGGGAAAACCCTGCCATCTTAACAATATTAAGTCTTCTGATCCATGAACATGAGATTTTTAACAATTTATTATATCTTTTTCAATTACTTTCAACAATAATTTGTGGTTTTTATAATAAAATTATTGCACTTCTTTTGTTAACTTTATTTCTAAATATTTTATTATTTAATGCTATGGTAAATAAAATGTTCTTAATCAAATTTTCAGATTATTAATTACAAGTTTGTAGAACTACAATTAATTTTTATTCCTGGGTCTTATATCCTAAAACCTTACTGAACTCATTCATTTATCCTAGTAATTTTGTAATGAACTCCTTAAGATTCTTTATATAAAAGATCATGCCATTTATGAGACGTAAAGATTTAGGTGCTTTTCTGTATTTATTGATAAAATCATATAATTTTTAATTCTATTTCTATGATGTTGATATGCTTTGGCTGTGTCCTCACCCAAGTCTTATCTTGAATTGTAGCTCCCACAATTCCCACATGTTGTGGGAAGGACATAGTGGGAAGTAATTGAATCATGGTGGCAGGTCTTTCCTGAGCTGTTCTCTTGATAGTGAATAAGTCTCATGAGATCTGATGGCTTTATAAGGGGGAGTTTCCCTGCACAAGCTCTCTCTTTGCCTTCTTCCTATATGTTCCATATAGGACATGACTTGCTCCTCCTTGCCTTCTGCCATGATTGTGAGGCCTCCCCAGCCACATGGAACTGTGAGTCCATTAAACCTCTTTCTTCGGCAAGTTGCCCAGTTTTGTGTATGTCTTTATCAGCAGTGTGAAAACGGACTAATATAGATGTCTTATATTAACTGATTTTTAAATGTTAAAACAAACTTTTATTACTGGGATAAAACTCACTTTATTATGGTATTTACTTATTTTATATATTTTTAGTATCAGGTTGCTAATGTTTGAGATTTTGTGTTTATATTTATAGAAGATATTGCTCTGTAGTTGTCCTGTGATAGCTTTGTCTGGTTTTGATAACTATTACTAGGTTTATAGAATAAAATTGAGAGGTGTTCTTTTTTCTTCTGTTTTTTTGCTAGAGTCTGTGAAGAAGTGGCATTAGTTTTTTCTTTTTCTTTTTTTTTTTTCCTGAGACAAGATCTGTCTCTGTCACCCAGGCTGGACTGCAGTGGCACAGTTCATTGCAACTTTGAACTCCTGGACCCAAGGGATCTTCCTACCTTGGCCTCCTGAGTAGCTGAGACTGTAGGCGTGTGCCACCACACCTGGCTATATTTTTTATATTTTTCATAGAAATGGGGTTGCATTATGTTGCCCAGGCTAGTATCAGACTCCTAGATTCAAGCAATCTTCCCACCTTGGCCTCACAACATGCTGGAATTACAGACAAGAGCCACTGTGCTAGGCCAGTCTCAATTTTTCTTTAAATGTTTAATATAATTTACCAGTGAAGTGGCCTTATCCTGAGCTTTTTTGTGTGTGTATAGTTATTTTGATTACTAATTCACTTGTCAGTATATGCAGATTGTCTAATTTCTTCTTGAGTCATTTCAGGAATTTGTGCTTTTCTGGTCATGAATCTATTTCATCAAAATTTTCTAATTTATTGACATAATTTTCATAGTATTCCTTTATATTCTCTTTTATTTTTGAAATGTCAGTTGTAATATTTCCTTTTTCTTTTCTGTTCTCAGTAATTCAGGTCTCTTCTTTTTTTAATTGGTCAATTTATCAAAATAATTTTCAATTTTGTTGGTCTTTTCAAATAACCAGCTTTGATAACAATGTTTTTTTTACTCTATTGTTTAGTCTTTATTTTATTAATTTTGGTTCTAATCTTTATTATTTCTTTCTTTTCAATTGCTTTAGATTTAGTTTGTTCTTCTTTTTCCAATGTCTTAAGCAGAAAAATAGATTATTTGTTATCTTTTTTTCTTAATGTGGGTATATTTATAATTACTATGGGCATAATTATTATAATTGGTATAGATTCAGCTCTATCCTATAAGTTTTGGTATGTTTTTTCTTCATTTTCATTCACCTCAAAATATTTTGTAGTTTCCTTTTTGATTTTCCCTTTAGCTCATTGGACATTTAAGAGTGTGCTATTTAATTTTCCACATAGTTGGGAGATTCTCATATTTCTTTCTGTTATTGATTTATAATTTCACTTCATTGTGGTTGAAGAACATACTTTGTATTATGTCTATCCTCTTAAATTTGTTCAGGTTTGTTTTATGACCTAATCTATAGTGTATTGTGGTAGATAGTCCACGTGCACTTGAAAAGAATATATATTCTACTCTTGAATGGAGTATTCTATAGATATCTGTTAGGTCTACTTGGGGTATAGCATTTTTCCAGTCTCCCAGCTATGAAAATACTTGTAGCAAAATCTGACAGAAATGAAGGGAGAAACAGACAGTTCTACCATAATAGTTAGGTACTTTAAATCCCAAATTTCAATATGGATAAAACAACTATACACATATATTAATAACTGGCATATCTTTCTGATGAATTGACCTTTTTATTATTATGAAGGGCTTCTCTTTATCTCTGATAATAGTTTGTTGTTTAAATTTTGTCTGATGTTAGTATGGCCACTTCAAATTTCTTATCATTGCTGTTTGTATAACATATTTTTCCATCCTTTTACCTATAATGTGTTTGTATCTTTGAATTTAATTATAATACTTATAAATAGTATACAGTTGGATTTTTTAATCCAGTCTGGCAATCTCTGCATTTTGATTGAGTTGTATAGTTCACTCACATTTAATGTATTATTAGTTTTAAGACAAATTTTATTGTCTATATATAAGGTATACATCATGATATTATGAGATACATATATAGTAAGATGGTTACTATAGTGAAACAAATTAACATATTTATAATCTTATGGAATTACCCATTTTCCCCCCTGTGGCAAGAGCAGCTATGAAGGCATTTTGAAAAGTTCATAAAAAAAGATAAAAAATAGAATTCAAATATAAAAGTAAAAAATATAAACTCCATTTCCCAACATAAGCTCCATCAATTCAAGACACTTTTGTGAGAACTAATACCAGCCATTTAGTCCATTCCCAAAGAACTAAAAGTCCTGAGAACTTAACCATGTCAATGTAGTCATTTTCATATTACTAACTGATGAAAAAATAATGGGTGCCCTTTAAAAATTTTTTAAGATAAGTAACAAAAAAAAAGTCAGAAGAAGCCAAATTAGAACTGTAAGGTGGATGCCTAATGATTTTCCATCAAAATTCTCACAAAATTGCCCTTGTCTGATAAAAAGAATGAACAGAAGCATTGTTGTCGTGGAGTACTCTCTGATGATTTCCTGGCAACATTTTTCTGCTGAAGCTTTCTTAAGACATTCTCATGATAAGCAGACATTATCATTTTTTGGTCCTCCAGAAAGTCAACAAACAAAATTTTTTTAGTATCTCAGAAAACTGTATCCATAACCTTTGCTTTTGACTGGTCTGTTTTTGTTTTGACTGGACTACTACCACCTCTTGGTAGCCATTGCTTCAACTGTGCTTTGTGTTCAAGATTATACTGGTAAAGTCATGTTTAATTTCCTATTACAATTCTTCACAGAAATGATTTGGGATCTTGATCCCACTTGTTTAAAATTTCCATTGAAAGCTCTTTTTTTTTTCTGCAGCTGATCTGTGTGCAATGGTTTTGGCATCTATCATGTGAAAAGTTTGCTCAACTTTAATTTTTCAGTCAGAACTGTGTACACTGAAACAATTGAGGTGTCTATGGTGTTGGTTATTGTTTCTCCTGTACTTTGTCAGACCTCTTCAATTAGGGCATGAACAAGATGAATTTTTTTCATGCAAATTAATGTGGATGGTCTGCCCACTGCAGGCTTTATTTTCAACATTGTCTGGTCCATTCTTAAAATGATTATTCATTTGTGAACTACTGATTTCTTTGGAGCATTATCCCTGTAAACTTTTTGTAAAGAGTCGATTATTTAGCCATTCTTCCACCCAAGTTTCATCATCAATTTGATGTTTGTTCTTGCTTCAATTTTAGCAGAATTCATGTTGTTGTAATAGGGGTTCTTTTCAAACCAATGTCTTATCTTTTTGTTGTTATTGTTAATAATTTCAACTTTTATTTCAGATTTAGGGATAGATGCTGCTTTGTGGCCTTCAATGGGGATACCTCCAGGTAGGAGAGAAACTGAGGCAACCAGGGTCTGGAGCAGACCCCCAGCAAACCACATCAGCCCTACAGTAGAGTCGCCTTACTGTTAAAAAAAAAAAAACAGAAAACAATAACAAGAACATCAACAAATAAAAGACCCCACAAAAATCTCATTCAGAGGTCAGTAACCTCAAAGATTGAAGGTAGGTAAGCCCACAAAGATGAGAAAGAATCAATGCAGAAATGCTGAAAACTCAAAAGCCAGAGCACCTCTTCTCCTCCGAATGACTGCAACACTTCTCCAGTAAGGGCAAAGAATTGGGCTGAGGATGAGATGGCGGAGTTGACAGAAGTATGCTTCAGAAGGTGGGTAATAATGAACTTTGCTGAGCTGAAGGAGCATGTCTAACCCAACCAAAGAAGCTAAGAAACATGATAAAACCACACAGAAGCTGATAGCCAAAATAACCAGTTTAGAGAGGAACATAACTGACCTAATAGAGCTGAGAAACACAACACAAGAACTTCACAATGCAATCACGAGTATCAGTAGCAGAATAGACCAAGTGGAGGAATCTCTGTGATGGTTAATACGGAGTGTCAACTTGATTGGATTGAGGGATGCAGAGTATTAATCCTGGATGTGTCTGTGTGGGTGTTGCCAAAAGAAATTAACATTTGAGTCGGTGGGCTGGGAAAGGCAGATCCACCCTTAATCTGGTGGGCACAGTCTAATCAGCTTCCAGGGCATATAAAGCAGGCAGAAAAACATGAAAATGAGAGATGGGCCTAGCCTCCCAATCTACATCTTTCTTCCGTGCTGGATGCTTCCTGCCCTCGAACATCGGACTCCAACTTCTTCAGTTTTGGGACTCGGACTGGCTCTCCTTGCTCCTCAGCTTGCAGACAGCCTATTGTGGGACCTTGTGATCACATAAGTTAATAATAAACTTATTATAAACTTATAATATAAACGTATAAATAAACAAATAAACTTATAAATAAACTCATTATAAACTTATAATATAAACTTATAAATAAACTTATATATATGTGAAGGGGAGTTTATTAACATGTTATATATATATATATACATATATATATCTATCTCCTATTATTTCTGTCCCTCTAAGAGAACCTATACAATCTTGGAGCTTGAAGACTTGAAGACTGTCTTTCTGAAATAAGACAGACAGACAAGAATAGAGAAAAATGAATGAAAAGTAATGAATAAAACCTCCAAGAATTATGGGATTATGTAGAAACTGAACCTACAAATGTTTGGGGTTCTTTGAAAGAGATGGAGAGAATGGAACCAAGTTGAAAAATGTGCTTCAGGATATCATCCAGGAGAACTTCCCCAACCTAGAAAGACAAGTCAACATTCAAATTCAGGAAATGCAGAGAACCCCAGTAAGATACTCTATGAGAAGATCGACCCCAAGACACATAATCATCGGATTCTCCAAGGTTGAAATGTAAGAAAAAATGTTAAGGGCACTTTGGCATGGTGGCTCACGCCTGTGATCCCAGCACTTTGCGAGGCCAAGGCAGGCGGATCATGAGGTCAGGAGTTCAAGACCAGCCTGGCCAACATAGTGAAACCCCCTCTCTACTAAGAATACAAAAATTAGCCTGGCATGGTGGTGCACACCTGTAGTCCCAGCTACTCGGGAGGCTGAGGCAGGAGAATTGATTGAACTTGAACCCAGGAGGCAGAGGTTGTGGTGAGCTAAGATCAGGCCACTGCACTCCAGCCTGGGCAACAAAGGGAGACTATATCTCAAAAAAAAAAAAAATGTTAAGGGCAACCAGAGAGACAGGCCAAATTACCTACAAAGGGAAACCCAATCAGATTAATAGCGGACCCAACCCTATAAGCCAAAAGAGATTGGGGGCTAATACTCAGCATTCTTGAAGGAAAGAATTTCCACCCCAGAATTTCATATCCAACCAAACTAAGCTTCATAAGCAAAGGAGAAATAAGATCCTATTCACACAAGCAAATACTGAGGGAAATTGTCACCACCAGGCCTGGCTTTCAAGAGCTCCTGGAAGGAAAAACTGTTAAAGGAAAAACTATTACCAGCCACTACAAAAACACACTGAAGTACACAGACCAGTGACACTATGAAGCAACCACATAAAGAAGTCTGCAAAAAAACCAGTTAGCATCATAATCACAGGATCAAGTCCACACATAACAATATTAACCTTAAATGTAAATACTAACCTTAAATGTAAATGCCCCAATTAAAAGGCACAGAACAGCAAGCTGGATAAAGAGCCAAGATCTACTGGTATGCTCTCTTCAAGAGACCCATCTCACATGTGAAGACACACATAGGCTCAGAATAAAGAGATGGAGGTAAATTTACCAAGGAAATGGAAAACAGAAAAAAGTAGGGATTGCAATCCTAGCTTCTGACAAAACAAGCTTTAAACCAAAAACATCCAAAAAGATGAAGAAGAGCATCACATAATGGTAAAGAGTTCAATTCAACAAGAAGATCTAAGTATCCTAAATATATATGCACTTAACACAGGAGCACCCAGTTTCATAAAGCCAGTTCTTAGACACTTGCAAAGAGACTTAGACTCCCATAAAATAATAATGGAAGATTTTAACACACCACTGACAATATTACACAGATCATCAAGAAAGAAAATTAACAAAGATATTCAGGACCTGAAATCAGTTCTGGATCAAGGGGACCTCATAGATATCTACAGAATTCTCCACTCCAAAACAACAGAATATACTTCTTCTGAATATAGTCTTCTCATCACTACATGGCACTTACTCTAAAACTTATCACATAATCTGAACTGAAACACTTCTCAGCAAATGCAAAAGAACTGAAGTCATAACATACATCCTCTCAGACCACAGCACAATCAAATTAGAACTCAAGATGAAGAAACTCACTCAAAACCACACAACTACATGGAAATTGCACAACCTGCTCCTGAATGACTCTTAGGTAAATAATGAAATTAAGGTAGAAATCAAGAAGTTCTATGAAGCTAATGAAAACAAAGAGAGAGCATACCAGAATTTCTGGAATACAGCTAAAGCAGTGTTAAGAGGGAGATTTATAGTACCAAATGCCCATATCAAGACACCAGAATGATCTCAAGTTAACAACCTAACATCTTGACTAAAAGAACCAGAGAACCAAGAGCAAACAGACCCCAAAGCTAGAAGAATACAAGAAATAACTAATATCAGAGCTGAACTGAAGGAGATAGAGGCACACACACAAAAAAATCCTTCAAAAAATCAATGAATCTGGGAGATGTTTTTTTCTGAAAATTTTAATAAAATAGACTGCTAGCTAGACTAATATAAAAGAAAAGAGAGAAGGGGCAAATAAACACAATCAGGAATGATAAGGGGGATATCACCACTAACCCCACAGAAATATAAGCAACCATCAGAGAATATTATAAACATCTCTATGCACACAAACTAGAAAATCTAGAAGAAATGAACAAATTTCTGGACACAGACACTCTTCCAAGACTGAACCAGGAAGAAATTGAATCTCTGAATAGACCAATAATGAGTTCTGAAATTGAGGCACTAATAAATAGCCTACAAACCAAAAAGAGCCCAGAACCAGATGGATTCACAGCTGAATTCTACCACAGGTACAAAGAAGGGCTGGCACCATTTCTACTAAAACTATTCCAAAAAATTGAAGAGTGGGGACTCCTCCCTAACTGGTTCTATGAGGCCAGGATCATCCCAATACCAAAACCTGGAAGAGATACAACAACAACAACAACAACAAAAACTTCAGGCCAATATCCCTGATGAACATTAATGCAAAAATCCTCAATAAAGTACTGGCAAACTGAATTCAGCAGCACATCAAAAATCTTATCCACCACAAACAAGTCAGCTTCTTCCCCAGGATGCAAGGCTGGTTCAATGTACACAAATCTAAAAATGTTATTCATCACATAAACTGAACTAAAGACAAAAACAACATGATTATTTTGACAGATACAGAAAAGGCTTTCAATAAAATTCAACATCACTTCATTTTAAAAATTTTCAATAAACTACATGTTGAAGAAACATACCTCAAAATAGTAAGAGCCATATATGACAAACCCACGGTCAATATTATACTGAATTGGCAAAAGCTGGACACATTCCCCCTGAAAACTGGCACAAGACAAGGATGCCCTCTCTCACCTCTCCTATTCAATGTATTACTGGAAGTTCTGACCAGGGCAATCAGGCAAGTGAAAAGAAATAAAATGTATTCAAACAGGAAGAAAGGAAGTCAAATTGTCTCTGTTAGCAGATTACATGATTCTATATTCAGAAAATCCCATTGTCTCAGCCCCAAAGCTTCTTAAGCTGATAAGCAACTTCAACTGATAAGCTACTGAAGTCTCAGAATGTAAAATGAATGTGCAAATATTGCTAGCATTACTATATACTAACATCAGGTAAGCAGAGAGCCAAATCACGAGTGAACCCCCATTCACAGTTGCTACAAAAAAAATAAAATACCTAGGAATACAGCTAAAAAGGGAAGTGAAGGACCTCTTCAAGAAGAACTACAAACCACTGCTCAAGGAAATAAGAGAGGACACAAACAAATGGAAAAACATTCCATGTTCATAGATAGGAAGAATCAATATCATGAAGATGGCTATACTGCCCAAAATAATTTATAGATTCAAGCTAATCCTATTAAACTACCATTGGCATTCTTACAAAATTAGAAAAAAACTATTTTGAAATTCATATGGAACCAGAAAAGAACCCAAATAGCCAAGACAATCCTAAGCAAAAAGAACAAAGGTGAAGGCATCTTGCCACCGAACTTCAAAATATACTACATCGCTACAGTAACCAAAACAGCATGGTACTGGTACAAGAACAGACACATAGACCAATGGAACAGAGTAGAAAACTCAGAAATAAGTCTGTACGTACAACCATCTGATCTTCAACAAACTTGACATAAACAAGCAAATAAATAAATTGTGCTGGCAATAATGGCTAGTTATATGCAGAAAATTGAAACTGGACCCCTTCCTTACACCATATACAAAAATTAACTCAAGATGGATTAAAATAAAGACTTAAATGTAAAACCCCAAGCTACAAAAATCCTAGAAAAGACTCTATGCAATACCATTCAGGACACAGGCACGGGCAAAGATCTCATGATGAAAATGCCAAAAGCAATTGCAACAAAAGCAAAAATTGACAAGCGGAATCTAATTAAACTAAAGAGCTTCTGCACAGAAAAAAGAAATTATCAATAGAATCAACAGACAACCTACAGAATGGGAGAAAATTTTTGAAATCTATCCATCTGACAAAGGTCTAATATCCAGAGTCTATAAGGAACTTAAATGCATTTAAAAGAAAAAAACAATCCATTAAAAAGCGAGCAAAGGACATGAACAGATACTTCTCATGCTGTCAACAAACATATGAAAAAAAGCTCAAAGTCACTGATTATTAGAGAAATGCAAAACAAAACCACGATGAGATATCATCTCATGCCAGTCAGAATGGCTATTAGAAAGTCAAAAAACAACAGATGCTGATGAGGTTGTGGGGAAAAATAAACACTTTTACAGTGTTGGTGCAAGTGTAAATTAGTTCAACCATTGTAAAGACCTAGAAGCAGAAATGCCATTTGACCAGCAATCCCATTACTGAGTATGTACCCAAAGAAATATAAATCATTCTATTACGAATATACATGCATGTGTATGTTCATTGCAGCACTGTTCACAATAGCAAAGACACGGAATCAACTCAAATGTCCATCAATGATAGACTGGCTAAAGAAATGCATGCAATACTATACAGCCACAAAAGGAACAAGATCATGTCCTCTGCAGGACGTGAATGGAGTGGAAAGTCATTATCTTCAGCAAACTAACCCAGGAACAGAAAACCAAATATCACATGTTCCCACTTATAAGTGGGAGCTGAACGATGAGAACACGTGGACACAGGGAGGGGAACATCACAAACTGGGTCCTGTCTGGGGTGATGGGGGAAGGGAGAGCATCAGGAAAAATAGCTAATGGATGCTGGGCTTAATATCTAGGTGATGGAATGACCTGTGCGGCAAACCATCACGGCACATGCTTTTTTTTTTTTTTTTTTAGATGGAGCTTTGCTCTTGTTGCCCAGGCTTGGGTGCAGTGGTGTGATCTCGGCTCACTGCAGCCTCTGCCTCCCAGGTTCAAGCGATTCTCCTGCCTCAGCCTCCCAAGTAGCTGGGATTACAGGCACATGCTACCACACCTGGCTAATTTTGTATTCATAGTAGAGATGGGGTCTCTCCATGTTGGTCAGGCTGGTCTTGAACTCCCGACCTTAGGTGATCCACCTGCCTTGGCCTCCCAAAGTGTTGGGATTACAGGCGTAAGCCACCTCACCCTGCCCAGGGCACTTGTTTACCTGTGTAACAAACCTGCACATCCTGCACATGTACCCCTGAACTTAAAAATTGAAGAAAAAAAATACAAGACTCAAATAAAAATACTAGAAATTGAAAGTACAATAGCAAAAACAACGGTTTTAATGGTCTTTATTTTGTCATACATAGCCCTTAAAAAACAGATGCCTGTCTATTTTTTACCTTAATTTTCCTGTGCCTCTACCTCTAGTAAATCCTGTATTCCTGACAAACTGAATGTAATGACCTTTCCAAAATATACCATACTATTAATAATCTTGAGCCTTTGTGGAAACGATTTTCTCTACATGGAATTCTTACTGCACCACCTTCAAAATACATACACTTACAAGCTCTCTCTGCTCTTATTCACCAAATTCTTACTCATTATCAAAACTCAGCTTAAATGTTACCGTCTAGGTGAATCCTTCACTCATCAATGAAGAGTGAGTACTCTACTTTTTGTTTCCAAATTATATTGTTTCTGATTTTGCAGTTGTATTCACTACCTGCTATTATAACTATTCTCTTTGCATGTGTGTGCTTACTACTACTTGAAAGCATGAAATGTCTCTTTAATATTTAACCCTCAGCTCTTAGCAATATGCATGGTACATATTAAAAAGGCTCAATAATTGCTTGCGGCTTGAAGAAATAAATGGGATAAATCACAATTTTAATAATGCAACGTATTAACAATGCTGCTGTAAAACTTTGTACCTTAATTCTGTAGCAGATGCTGGTAGTATCCAGCCCACATCTCCTTTTCTCTCACTATCTGGGTATACTCTGGTCTGAATTTTATCTTTCAGCATCTTCATTTTTGGCTTGAGCCCTTTCAATGGATGTTGAAATCTGTTTTCTGCAGAAGTGCATCACACTAAAGTTGTATGATTAACACACTCCAGGAGGAGCCCTTACCCAATGACTAACAGAAATTAGTGTATAAACAGGAGTTGGTGTATCCTCCATCTTCCTCTCCTTTCAAATGGATTAACTCTCAGGCCATGTTTGACAGTGTTTTCCCAGAGTTAGCTAGCAAAATTAAGCTCCAGTTTTCCACAGCATTAGCTTGTTAGATAATGCATCTCTAGTAGGCTTTCTGATTTTTCTTATGTCACTTGTCTATTTGCCTAAAAGGTATTTAGGAAGACAGGTTGTGCCTTCTAAATAATCTCCTGTTACTCAAGTCCTTGTCTCACTATCCGCTCCTTGGGAAAGCCAAATTAAGGCATATTCATATGTGAATTTACCCGCTTTCTACATTTTACATTTGATCATATGTCTTTGAGAAAACTATTGTATAAATTGTATGCATTACATTACATGTCTTAGAGTATTAACTAGAGAGTCACTTTGCAAGAATAAAAAAACAAGTCTTCGCTCATCTGTGAATTTATGTCATGTTTGTAAGCTCCTATAATTCTATGCAATATGTTGGTTATTTTAATAGTATCAGTAGGAAAGAGAAAGGTCTACAGAAAATGCTAAAAGTACTTATTGAAAGCAAAGTACTTATTGAAATACCCACAAAGAAGTAACAAAGACATACTCCATAATTGTCAACATAATTATCAAGTCTTGAGATCCACAGGTATTTAATGATGAAAAATGATGCCATGTTTATGAAACTCTATAATCATGGAAATCACTACATAGCCAGCTGCTTCCTAGGCAGCTACTTTATCATAACATGTCTTTTTCTTTAAATGTCAAGTTCTTTCATGACTTTCTTTAGTTTGCATTGTGATTTTGTGGAGAGTATTATAGGTGACATAGCTTTCTTTCATCTTGTGGAAATTACAAGCCTAGCTTAAATTACACTCATGCAGGTGTGGAAAGGAAAAAAAGGGTATTGGCAACTGGTGACATTGAGTTGTGGCAGGCTATGTCAATAGGACTGAAATGATTCCCCTATGCTACCTTACAGGCTAAATGAGACACCTAGAGTACTTTCATTGGACTTCCCTGGTTTAACCATTAGCTCTACTCTAATATAATTTCAAGCACACAAAAAACTCATTTTTGAATTAGGAAGAGAGTGACAGTCAAATCTTACTTTCAGATATAGTATGATGGAATTTTAACTTGACTCTTTGGACTACCTCTAGTTTACAACAGATGTGATTTATGCTATGTAGGCTTCTCAGGATGCTAGACTAGTTAAGGTATTTCACATTGAACTATCTCATTGATTTTTCAAATCTTTAATCTTGTCCTGGAGAATACATGCACACTTTTTTCTTCACCACCATACAATTTTCTGGCCCTTTTCTTTTTTGACTATTCCCCCTAAACTTTAAATTGCTTTGATTTAATCTCCACCAGACTTTCATAAAGAACTTGTCCTTTTTGAAATGCTAACTCTGGGCTCTGACTATTATTTCCCATGGTGAATTTTTATTTCTATCAAGGAAATGTTATTGAAATAGATGTGGGCTCTCTTTCTGGTGCTAATAATAGTTCTTATAGTATTATAAGTAAGTGAAAGAGTAATGCAAAATATATTAATTTCCATTAACTTGTTATTTTCTAGGACTGTAGAGAAAGTGGGATCTCACAGGACAAATGCCATTGTGAATGAAAGTGTCCTGGGAATGGGGCAGAGTACTATAATTGCAATTTGCTCTATTGCTAATGTCCTGGGCTTCATGGAGTTGTATGAAATAGGAGCCAGGTGGAAGACTGCACATTTGGCTCTACAACATGGAGTATTGATGAGTTCAACCGTAAGAAGTTAAATCCATAATTTAGTAAAAAACAAATAAAACAGCAACCCAAACCTATCTTGACTCTTGAGCTTCTTCTAATTCTCTCTGTATATTTATCTTCTTTGTGAGTTCCTGTGACTCTAAAGCTATTTAAATTTCTAATTCCCAAGATTCTGTGCACTTTTTCTGCTCTTCTGCTGGTGCCTTCTGTCTCTCTGCAATGTCATCCGTCCTCAAGGTTTTATCTATGTCTTTATTCTAATGACTCAGATAAAAATTCCTTTCTCCTAAATTCCTGATAGAAATAGGCAGATTTCTTCTAGGCACATCCACTCAGAGTATTTCATAGAAACCTCAAAGGCAAACATACACTGATAATTAATTGTCACTCTGCTAGGCACATATTATATATTCACAACAGTTCTGTGAGGTATCTGTTGTCCTTTTTTTAAATATGAGAGAAATAGGAGAACCCAATAAAGCAAATAAACTGCCTTAGTCACACATCTAGTAACTGGCATATCTGGTTTATATAACCCCACAAATAATGTAGTTCATACAATATTATCAGGTCAACTTCCAAAAGAAATCTCCAAACAGAGCACATCATTGTTCACTCAAGATCTATTTCTGTAGGAACACTTTTAAACTGTTGGTGGGAGTGTAAATTAGTTCAACCATTAAGGAAGACAGTGTGGCAATTACTCAAGGATCTAGAAGTAGAATTGCCATTTGACCCAGCAATCCTATTACTGGGTATATACCCAAAGGATTATAAATCATGCTACTATAAAGACACATGCACACATATGTTTATTGAGGCACTATTCACAATAGCAAAGACTTGGAACCAACCCAAATGTCCATCAATGATAGACTGGATTAAGAAAATGTGGCATATATACACCATGGAATACTATGCAGCCATAAAAAAGGATGAGTTCATGTCCTTTGCAGGGAGATGGATGAAGCTGGAAACCATCATTCTCAGCAAACTATCTCAAGGACAGAAAACCAAACACCACATGTTCTCACTCATAGGCGGGAATTAAACAATGAGATCACTTGGACACAGGGCGGAGAACATCACACACTGGGCCTGTTAGGGGGTAGGGGAGTGGGGGAGGGATAGCATTAGGAGAAATACCTAATGTAAATGATGAGTTGATGGGTGCAGCAAACCAATATGGCACACGTATACCTATGTATGAAACCTGCGTGTTGTGCCCATGTACCCTAGAACTTAAAGTATAATAATAAAAAGATCTATTTCTGATTTTTCACACTTTATCTCTTACTGGAGTTACTATCCTTCTAGATTCAAAATTTTAAAAACCTAAACGTCTTTTTAGATTGTCTTCTCTCCTTCATTTCTTTATATTCCATCAAACAACATGTTTATGGAGTATAGTCTGCTTATGGAGTATATAGTCTTCTAAAGCTTCCTCTTCTCTCCATCATCACTTCTCTAAGTCAGGCTCTCATTATCTTTAAGATAACCTTGTGACCTTTCTTGGCTCCTCATGTCTCTCCAAACAGCCATCAGAATGATCTATATAAAATGCAGATCAGAACATGTACATCCCTTTTAAAAACATTTTAGAAGATCTCCCATTACTTGTAAAATGAAATCCATAGTTCATAATATGGCATCTTATATTCATCATGACATAGCCTTTTCCTACCTTTTTTTTTTTAACCTCTGTTGCTGGTCTCACAACATTTATTTGCATAATACTTAGTGCCTTGCAGTACTGACTACATATAAAATAGCATACATGTCTACACATTTACTCCTCCTTTCTTTTTCTTTTTTAATTTTATTTTAAGTTCTGAGATACATGTGCTGAACGTGCAGGTTTGTTACATGGGTATACATGTGCCATGGTGGTTTGCTGCACCTATCAACTCATCATCTAGGTTTTAAGCCCCACATGCATTAGGTATTTGTCCTAACATTCTTCCTCCCCATGCCCCCGACCCCCTGACAGGCCCCAGTGTGTGATGTTCCCCCTCCCTGTGTCCATGTGTTCTCATTGTTCAACTCCCTTTTATGAGCGAGAAGATGTGGTGTTTGGTTTTCTGTTTCTGTGTTAATTTGCTGAGAATGATGGTTTCCAGCTTCATCCATGTTCCTGCAAAGGACATAAACTCATTTTGTTTATGGCTGCATAGTATTTCATGGTACTCCTCCTTTCATCCAATAAATATTTACTATGCATCTACAATATGCCAGGCATATCTCAGTACTGAAATACACTGTTGATTATAACTAAGATCCCTGCCTTCATGTAGTAGTGGGAAGTAGAAAATAAATAATATGTAAGTTAATTAATATGTAAGAATGTGGTAAGTGCTATGGGGAAATAATACATAAAGAAAGGGGTATTTAGAGTCCTGGGGCACATTGCAGTGTTAAATAGGATATTTAGAGCAAGCTTCATATAGAAGGCATCATTTGAAAAAAAAAAAAAACTTTAAGGATGTGATATAGTTAGCCATGTGGTTATCTAGAAGAGCATTCCAGGCAGAGGCTCCAGCTAGTATATCTGTAATAAGGTAGGAATGTGCCTTGTGTGTTCGTGAAATAGCAATGATACAAAGAACTCTATGAGACTGAATAATCAGAGTGAGCAAAGGCACAATGGTAGTGGTGAGGGCAAAGATGTAAAAGAAAGTTACCTGATACAAGGACTTATAAGTGCAGGGACTGGCTTTAATTTAAAGGGTAATGAAAATCCAGTGGAGGTATTGAACAAAGGGGTAGTTTGCCCATTACTTTTAAATGATCACTTCCTGTATGAGTAAATTAAGGCTGTTGGGAATTAGGGTAATATCAGAGAGACCAGTCAGGTTGCTACTGCTAAACTTCAGGACAGAGAGATATTGGTATTTGGACCAAGATAATAGCAGTGGAGATAGTGAACGTAGGTGGAATTCTGAATGATTTGAAAATTGAGCCCCCCACATTTTCTGACAGATTAAAGGTCAGGATTGTTCGCAGCAGGATTATTGCAATTCTTTGCTTATCTCTAGGCATGTCAAGAACCATGGTGCTTGTTGTTGAACAAATCCAAATGATATGTAGTAATTGTTGATTAATATACTTTTCTAAAGTCTCAGATAGAATGGAGTAACTTGTACCAGTTTGACAACAATATTTATAAAATATATAAATTGATTATTTGCACCTGATTTCTTTTATGTTCCCTTGATTTTGTACTATTGAGCCTGGTCATGCAGCCCAATTTTGGCCATGTGACTAGAGGGCTATAAAATATTTCTTTTCAGACAAGATGTAGCTCCTCTGGGACCAAGGTATCTCACAGGTATCTTAATGTTTTACAATCTGAAGACAAAGCATGTCCTGTGTGATTAACAACATCCCCTAGGAGCTGCGTCTGGAATTCTTAGATCTTAGATCTCTCTGATATTTGCCTGTGTTTTCTTTCTTTCTTTCTTTCTTTGTTAGGCTTTCCAATTATATAGCCCTGCAGGGTTGCTGCATAGAATTAAAGGGAAAGAGAGGAGTTAAGACCTACTACAGGGTATTGATCTGAGCAATTGGAAAATAGAGTTGCCATAAACCTAGCAGAGAAGAGCTCGGGTAAAGAAAATTTGAGAGTAAACAGACAAAATCAAGAGCTCTGTTTTGGACATGTGAAATTTGAGACATTTATTAAATATCTAAGTATATACGCTGGGTAGGCAGTGGAATAAACACATCTAGAGTTTGCAAGAAGGGTCTGGACTGGAAATATGCACTTGTCAGGACACAGATGGTATTGAAAGCCATGTTACTTGTAGATTTCCTTCTCATGTAAATTTCTTTTTTCTTATATTCATCTGGCAACCCTTACATAGTCTTAAAGATCCAGTTCAGGAAAAAAAACTTCCTGGAAACTGTCCCTGAACTTCCTAGGTTGTACTAGGTGCCCTTCTTTTGTGCTCCTATACTGTACATAAATATTGAATTTAGCACTAGGAGAAATTACTTATCTACATATCTTCTCCCCCATTCGATAAAATGTCTTTTTTTTCAGGACAGGACTCTGCATTATTCATCCTTGTGTTTCCAGTACTCAAAACAGTGTTTTGAATTGGAAACTATACCTCATAACACTTCTATAAAGTAAACCTCAATGTTTCTTTGTAGACTTCAGACTTGTCAAGACTGTGAGCAGGGAGATAATCTTTTACAAAAGGATAGATAGTAGTACTGTCATCAGAGATGCTTAGCTGAAGCTTGTGAACCCATTTATGTAGGGCCCACCCAGATGAGAAACAACAATCTATACTTACGCTCCGAAGACTTAGATATTGAGAGTTGATCACTAGCCCAAATCAACTTGTCATCTGGTTTGTCTGGTTAGAAAGCCACACAAAACTGGTGTGATCTAATCACATCTGTGCTAGATCCTTCTGGTGGACATGGGGTGTCCTAGAAACTTAGTCAACCTTCTGAAGCATGGAAAAATGATGCAGATCTTGGAGACCTTGTCCAAATCAAGTAGTTTATTGACCTAGAACTGGTTAAATAAGGAGATTTTTCAATGAGACTTTGGAGTATTCTGCAACTAGACCCAGATATCCAGAATCCTGAACCACCTGGTGAGGAAAAGTTGATTGAAAACTTCTCTCTGAAATGTTCCTCTTTCTCTCCCTAAGGTTATATTTATGCATTGTCATATTTACTCCACAAAGGAAAACACATAGAAAAATTACCATTGTGACTTGTTCTAGGCTAGAGTTCCACCTATCACTTATACGAAAATCCATCTTACTTGGAAAGTGTTTTGTTTTGTTTTCCTGTATGTATTTTCCCACATTAACACTTTTTAAATAATAGTTTGCAGACAACTTTTTAATTTTATTTTTGGTCTTGGCTTGCTGTAAAAATGCCTCGCATTTTAGTTTTTTTAAATTTTATTTTTATAGATTTGGGGATACATGTACATGTTTATTGCATAGATATATTGAACAATGGTGAGGATATTAACTGTTTTTTTTCCCTGGTGTTAGCTGAAAACCATTATCTAGATCTATAATTTCATTAAGTATGTGTGTGTGTATATATGTGTGTAAGGGTGTGTGTATGTGTGTAGGGGTGTGTGTGTGTGTGCATGCATGTATGTGCCCCTACTCTGGTTTTCCCCGAATGAGAGGAAACTGCAACAAGTCAGAAGGGCCCAAACACCCTGAATCTGGCTGGCTCAAGTTATTCCTTTCATATATTACTAAAATTTTGCCTTTCTAGTCATCATTTCTTATCTGAAGCAAAGCTCTTTCCAAATTACTTTCCAGACCTTTTCTACTAGACCTTTCCTCTAATTATTTTTATTTATTTATTTATATTTTTGAGACAGAGTCTTGCTCTGTCGCCCAGGCTGGAGTGCAGTGGTGCGATCTCAGCTCACTGCAACCTCCGCCTCCTGGGTTCAAGCAATTCTCCTGCCTCAGCATCCCGAGTAGCTGGGGCTACAGGCATGCATCACCATGCCCAGCTAATTTTTTGTATTTTTAGTAGAGACAAGGTTTCACCATGTTAGCCAGGATGGTCTTGATCTCCTGACTTCGTGATCTGCCCACCTTGGCCTCCCAAAGTGCTGGGATTACAGGCATGAGCCACCGCACCCGGCCCCTTTCCTGTAATTATTATTAACTTCACCTAAATGTGGTTTTTCTCAGTGTCACAACAATAACCCTGTAACCAGAATGTGGGACTCTTGTTACCAAGGCAACCCTTGCTTTGATTCTGATTTTCTGATCTGCTGGGTCTGAGATGTTCTTGGCTTCCTTCACTCCTGAAGTTAAGACCATGATAAGCATTTCACTGGTCTGTGGATATTTCATTTTCATTCTCACTCTCTCTAAGGTTTGACTAATCTAGAGTAGTTTCTTTGGAATTTGGCTGGTTAATTACATTTACTTTTACTATCTAAAATTAATGTCCCCCTCCTGAGCAATTCAGTCCCTTGTTTAAGGTATTCTTCTAGTCAATAAAGCCTATTCAAAAATTAAAAGGAAGACTATATAAATTTTTGAAGTAATATGTTAGTTAAAATAGAAGAAAAGCAAGCGATATGGAGCCTATCATTTCAACTCCATAAACTGATTTACACTTGTGATCAAAGGCTGAAAGATAACATTAAAATTGTTTTTTTATATGTTTGATATGGGATTTTGTATAAATCTTAAAAATGTACATTAGTATTATGTATTGTTATTGTTTCAATTTTGAAAAACCTTTAAATGGTAAGTAAAATAATGACTTTTTATGTGTCATAAATTTGCTTTTAAAATTTTTAAATACATAATTTATTTAAAATAATTAAAATAATTTGAAATTAGTAGATTGTATTTGAATAAATCAATTTGACTATATGCTATTTAAAAGGCAATAAGAAACAGACAACTTCATTGTTCTGGAGTCTGAAAATCCACACACTTGATTTCTAAAACAGAGCAGCAATGTAAACACATCTGAATAACTTTTAAGTTAAAGATAACTATAGACACAATGATTTAACACTCTTTCTTCATGTTTCCTCTTTAAACTCCCAAACGGAAAGTTCCTACTTGTCTGCTTTCTCATTGGAGTGCTGGGAAAGGAACATCTGCCATTCCTTTTATGACTCAATCTCTTTTTCCTTTCTCTTTCATGGAGAGAAATGTCTTATCTGTATGGTTGGAATGATACTTGTCTGACATTTTTAAAATGTTGCCTTCTCTTAAATAAATTTGTTAAAATTTCCATCCTACTTAGTGTTATATGTGAAGCCTGTTTTTCAGACTGTTTTTTTCTTCTCTTTTGGCAAAGCTTTCTAACGTTTGTTGAAAAACAAACAGCATGTTATATTGGAGAATAGAAACCAAAGAAAATAGGCATTTAGTATGACAATTTATATTAATAGGAATTAGTTGAATTTAATGTCTTTTGCAGCTATCAGTACCAGAGGCTGAAAATTCTTTTAGTGTTCTCATTTTGTTCCCCTCTCTTGGCTTTGGTGTTTCCTTCCTCTGGTGGGTGCCACTACTCAGAGAGAGTTGTACTTTACAGATCTTTCAGTTTTTGCAGTCGTAGTTCACTGCTATTACACTGGAGCTCCCTTGGCACAGTGGTGGGTGTAGGGGGTGCAATCTGTGATCTCCCAATTAAGTCTTTTAGTTGGCCTACGTATTGGGGCTGTGGCTTCACAAGTGTTTCCAACCCTCCTCCACATGTATTACATTCTTCCTGTTGCTCACTCCCTTCTCTGGCTCCAGTGTTCCCCATCTATTTCCTTGAAGTTCTGTTCCCTGTTGATGACTTTTTCCCCCTCTTAAGGGAAGGCTAGAGGGAGCTAGAGTGGGAAAGAATTACACTCACACTGCTGGATAAGGTTTCTAAATTGTGCTCTGGCAAAGTGTTCCTTTGTTAAGACTCTAGAAATGGGCCACCAACGGTCTTTAAAAAATCACCGATTTTCTGCTTGTCCAGCTGCTTCTTGTTGTAAGGATGAGAGCAAGGATTTCCAACGTCTTTCCAAAGGTGTAAGAAACTTGAAGCCCCTACGTACTGTTTTCAACCTAAAGCATTGATTTTAATTTACTTAATATAAAAACTAAAATTTTCATTAAGAAATTCACTAGCTTTATTAAGGTAAGAAAAATATTCTGAAAAATGTTTTAATGAAAGAGTGATAAACTCACATTTCTGTATTCATGTCATATAATTGACTACTTATTTGAGAACATGAGGAAATTGACTATTTATATTTTATCTCACTTCACCAACTATGCCCCTATATTTTTTGTTGTTTCTGATGTGCTTTTTATTTAGACAGTGGTTTTATTCACCCATTTTTTCTATTCTGTTCCTGACTTTTGCTATTGTGCTATCTATCTTCTTCATTAACTTGTAAGTTCTTCTTTGAGTCTCTTTCTGGGCATATCATATTATTGCCAACTTCTTTGATTCTGTGACAATGTAACTGCATTCTTCTATGGTATCCTTAGGCCATTCTTCTTATGATGTATGTAGTTCTTGTGCTTTTGCGCATCCATTTCTTCTTTTGGGGGAAAGATTGCTGATCTCTAAGTGTAGCTTTTCTCTTAGTTTTTTTTCAGATTATTACTCATTTTTGAAAGGTGCAAGGTATTTGTTGAAGAAAAGCAGGGTAGCAAAGGGAAGATGATAGATCACCAGTATTCTGAAGTGTTGACTTCTATTTGATGCCTGTTAACCAAATCTATCATATCCTTTGTTAAGAAGAAAGTGTCTCCTAAATGTATGGGATTCAGGTATCCATATTGTTTATGGCTAAATGCTTTAATTTGAAGTTTCTCTTCTTCATGTTCACTGACTGGCCTTCTTTTATGACATTTACTCCTGGCAACCCCCTTTGGCTAAGGGGCTAGATTATAGAAAAGTAAATAACTTGACAGCACACTTTGATTTTGCTACTCTACTTCTTTTGCTCTTCTGAGTTGTCACACTGAGTCATTAGAGGGAAAACTCCCACTTCTGCCTTTGCCCACCCACACCTCAATGTTTTTCATTCTAGCCAAATAATCAATGGAGATATTCTTTCCTAAACACCAATATTAAGTTTTGACAAGACTGCTTCCAGCATAGAGTGAGAGAAGGCCCTTGTTCACCATGCAGTTTTCTCCTTTGTTTGAACACCCTTTCCTAGCACCTGGCAGAATGGCATTCATAGATTTTTATTAGAGTTATGGCCTTTTTACATTTTTTCCCTGTTGTTCTTTTGATAAGTTTGAGGAAAGAGAATATAATAGCAGGATAAAAATGTCATTTTCTGATCTCTGAAAAAAAATTAATTTGCCAGTTCAAATAGATGATACTGCCTGGGAAAACAACAAAAACGCAATGACTACCATTCCTATCTTCTCTTCATTACACTTAGGAATTTTCTGAATATCTATCAGTAGACTTTTGGCTCTGAGATGGGCTATGAAATGTTTTGGATAAATTTTGAGCTTAAGGCAATGCGTTCATGTCATACTAGGAATTAGTAGCAAGAGTCTTTTGCTGGTAGGACTTTCATCTCTAGAACTTATTCTGTGCAAACTTCTAGAAATTGTAGGATATTAGGTCTTAGAACACAGGATCAGAACTATCTGTTGCCTGAGCAACTTCAAGGGCCTGCAAGCTTGAATATGAATAAGCTCCCAGAGACTGACAGGATTTCTTATTCCTTTTGCAATATCTTGAGAGCTAGTGGAAGTTTTCTGGTATTACAACATCTATTTGTATTTATATATATCCTCCCAAAAGGTCCCATGTTAGCGTAAACTCAAGACTAAAGAAGAAGTTTCACTCTGAGATAAATATATATAGAATATATTTGGGCCTAGAATATAAGAAGATATATTTGATTATTAATTTCCATAATTTTATTAAAAATTTTGAACATTTACTGAAATAAGCAATCAGTTTTGTTTTTTTGTTTGTTTGTTTCAGGGTATAAGTGTAAAATAGTGTTATTGTTACAGGTGCAAATAGCATCATTCCTTTTAAGAACTTCCTTTAGGGACAAAGGTTTATTCCAATTCTTTTGAGACTAAGTGTGTATATTACATTTAGGTTTTCTGAATACTTTTCAATACACATGTATAAATACAATGAATATTAATAATTCTTCTATATCTACATTGAGAAAAAACAGCCATTTAAAAAATGTAATTAAAATTTTACAATATGTTTACTGCCTTTTGTTATTGCCTTGCTTATCTGAAAAGTGCCTAAGGCCATTTTTTAATATAACTGAATACTCTGTCATCTCGTAACAATTTCCTATAAAATTTTAAGTCACAAAGTCAGACTACTAAAATAATTAATTAAAATACTGAAAATAAATTTAGATTCCATTGACGAGGAAACTCTGGAACACCATCTTTCTAAATTACAAAAAAGAATTTTGGGAACATTTCTATGTTGTTAAAACTCTGGAGAGTATCATATGGAATACTTTTAATATATTATGTGATAAATAATGTATGTGCTATATCATAAGTGAAATATTCATATTGAAACTTGAATGCATTACTTCTCTTGTGGTTAGTCCATACATTAGACTCAACTACAAAAACAGAAAAAAAGCCTTATTTTCTTCTTTTAAGAAATATAAAAGTTATAAAAATCATATTATTTAACAAAGTGAAGTGCCTTTGGGACAACATAGATAATAGGCTATTTCCTTTGAGCATAGTTTTTTCAAAAATCATAAATATATGAGTTTCCAGTTATGTATAGATTTTGTTAAGCATTGGCATTAAGAAGTCAGAGTATTTTGTCACAGTATTGACACACATTATGAAACTTTGTCAAACCGAAATAATTAAACCACCAGCATGCAACAACTTTGTTAACCAGTCAGTTAAACAGTCTACAGCACATTTCTTTATGAAAATGAGGAGAAAAAAGGAAACTAGAATTCTGTTTCTTTAAAAATTAAATAGAAACGAACTATTAAAAATCATTTTTGCTGTGTATTAACAATTTTAAAGAACATCAATTATACAGGAAAAGACCAAGAAATGTGTTTACATAGAGCCACACATAACAATGGTACCCAGGTAAAGTCAGCTATAATTACTGGCAGCAAAGTCAAAGAATTTGTTGTCAAATACTTTAGGAAATTATGCAACTATCCTAAGGATAATATAGGGCTCTTATAATCTGTAGTAGTCAAGCATTCTTTTAATGTGTACAAACGATCTCAGGTTTATGGTGCTCCATGAACCTGGGGTATAATATGACGGTCAAGCTGTGAGGACTTCAGCACACCGTGGCCTCTCACACCTGTAACACTAGGTGTGAGTTTTCTTTTACTTCTGCCACAAATTCATTAACCTCAAACTCTGTTATATACGTTTCCTTAAGATGTCTTCCCTTCCTTTCCCTTCCCTTTTTCTCTTCTTCTTTTCTTTTTTCCAGGAAGATGACATAGCAGCTTTTGCATGGTAGCTAATTCCCAGTCCTCAAAAAATCATGATTTGAAATTGCAGGAATCATTATTTTGATTCCCACACTATCCTAAAGGTGTACTCACTTTTACCAGCAAGTCCTCTGAGGTGGCTGAGGTGTCTCGCTGTTTCTTCTAGTCTCCATTTCTGGCAGTTTTCTGTTTGTTCATTTTGCTTTCTGTATAGGACTCATCAAGGAGTGACATCCCATCTCTTTGGGAGAACATTCCTCTGTAGTGGATCAGATGTCTTCTTTCCTGAGGCAGTCATCTAGTCTGACTTTTCTGGATATTATGTCTGGTTAAATTTTTCAGTTCTCACCTTCTGGAGATTGCTGCCTGTAAATTGAGAATACAGCTTTCTGGAATTCATTTAGTCTTGCTTTTATTCCAAGTAATGTTACTTTCTCTTCCATCTAAAAATTCCAAGTACTGTGGCAGATAAAATTTTATTTTTTCATTGATATATTTAGGCATATGTCAGAGACACAGACCTAGTGTCCCATAATTAGTGACAGTTCTAGCACTAGGACTTAAATCTTTTGACCCTTACCCAATATTTCAAGCTTTTGTGATGTCATATTCTAAGCTACTTTGTAGTGATTAAAGGCAGCGGATATGCCCCAAATTGTATTGCACTGCATTTAAATGTTTCAACATTGGAGACAGTTTATACTTTTGAGATAACAAAATTAATACGATAAACATTTAGAGTATAATATGTAACACATGGTTTCCAGTTATACATATTTATTTAAATTTTAGCACTAGAAGTCAAGGCATCTTTTCACATAGCATTAACAGGCATTAACACACAATGGGTGCCTAATGACAATAGCAGTAGTTCTGCTGTGAAATGCTTTGTAGTTTACACAGTACTTTCACATATATACACATATATGTTTTAATACAAATGATATTCCTATTATTTTTTGTTATTGAGGATACAAAATGAGCTGAAGAAGTAATTCTTATGCCAATAAAAAACCAAGTTGCCTCAAGAAAATTTGCTTCCAGAGCTTCTGCCACTACTATGTGTGGTAGATACAAAAAATGACTACAAGGTTTTCCAGAAAATACTAACAAGAAATTTAGTAAACTTTCAAATTCTTAGAATCTGAGCTGGCCCAGTGATCTTCCCTGACCAACAGAATGTAATAAAAATTACCTTGTGCTAAGTAAGCCCCAAGAGGTGTTGTAGCCTCTGCTCTCACATTCTTGGAACCCTATTATCATGTGACCAAGTAGAAGCTGGCATGAGAGATGGTAACTGATGTATGGCCCAGTCATCCCCATCATCTGGCTGATCATAGATGACCTATGAGTTGGGTCATCTGAGTTCAGCCAGCTTCAGCCCATCTTCCAACTGACTCCAGAGGGTTACATGAACAAGCCTGGCTAACATAGCTGAGCAAAGCCCAGAGCTGAAGAACCACTCATCAGCAGTGTGAATTAAATGAATAGTTAGTGTTTTAAACTACTAAGTGTTTGGTTAGTTTATTATTTATCAAAAGATAACAGATACACTACTATAGGCTCTCTGTTCATTATGGCCATTACATATACTATTTATTGATCATGACAACAACCCTGTTGTATAAGATGAGATTACATTGCTTACCTAAGAACACATAGTTGGTAATAGTAGAGTTGAATCCTCATCTCAAGTCTTCACAATTCATATTCCTACTAAGTCACCAAAATTACTGACATCATACAAACTTTCCATATTCATATCAGAATATAAAGAAGGATAAAATAAGACATCAGCATTAGAACAGAGAGGTCTTGGGTACACATGACTAAAATAGCTGTAATAAATATAACCATCAATTTAAAAAAAAAAGCTTTATTGATATATAATTCCCATACCATACAATTCAGATGAATTGAAGTGTACAATTCAATGATTTTTACTATATTCAATATGCAATCATAATCTCAGTCATTTTTAGAGTATCTTAATCACCAAAAAGAGAAATCCTGTACCTTTTAACTATCTCCCTTACCCTCTATTTTCCCTAGTCCTATGAAACCACTAATCCACTTTCTATCTCTATGTATTTAACATTCTGGACATTTTATATAATTTAAGTTACATAATATGTGTCTTTTGTGCCTAGATTATTTCACTTAGACTAGATTGGATGTGTTCAAGGTAGTATGGCTGTAGATGATTATTCACCTAATGTTTTCAAAGTTCATCCCTGTGGTAGCATGTATCAATACTCTATTACTTTGTGTAGCTGAATAATATTTCATAATATATATACCATATTTTGTGTATCCAATTGTTCTGTTGATAGGCCTTTTGGCAATTGTTAATTGTGCTTATATAAAGATTATTGTGCAAGTTTTTGTTTGCCTGTGTGTTTTAAGTTACTTTGGTTAAAGAGTATACCTAAGACTAGAATTGCGGGGTCATTGGCAATTCTATGTTTAACTTCTGGAGGAACCACTAAAACTGTCCACATCAGCTGCACCATATTACATTCTCACAAGCAGTGTACAAGGATTCCAATTTTTGCCAACACTTGTTATTATCATTTGAAAAAATTATTACTCCAGCCATCCTAGTAGGTATAAAGTGGCATCTTATTGTGGTTTTGTGTTTTACTAATGACTAATGATGCTGAACATCCTGTCAGTCATGTGGTTTCTTGACTATTTGTTTATCTTTTATGAGAAATGTTTATTCAAGTTCATTTATTTTTTGATTGAGTCATGCATCTTTTTGTTTTTGAGTTGCAAGAATACTTTATATATTCTGAACACTTCATCCTTATAAGATATATGATTTACAAGTATCTTCCCATTCTGTGTACTATCTTTTCACTTTTTTGATAGTATCTATTGACAGTGTCCTTTGAGGGACAAAGGATATAAAAAAATGAAACTTGGTAAAAATTTCATTTATCTAAAAATATCTAAAAAATTACAAATTTTGAAATTTTTCATCTAAACATTTTTGCAAAGTTTTATCTATTTTTTCTTTATTGTGTGTGCTTTTGGTGTCATATATGAGACTATTGCCAAATCCAAGGTCATCTAGGTTTACTCCTGTGTGTTATAGTTTTAGCTCTTACCTGTAAGTCTTTGATCCATTTTGAGTTTTGTTTTTTGTTTTTTTGTTTGTTTGTTTTTGAGATGGAGTTCTGGTCTTGTTGCCCAGGCTGGAGTGCAGTGGCACAATCTCAGCTCACTCAAAACTCTGCATCCCATGTTCAAGTAATTCTCCTGCCTCAGCCTCCCAAGTAGCTGGGATTACAGGCACTCGTCACCATGCCCAGCTAATTTTTGTATTTTGGGTAGAGACAGGGTTTCACCATGTTGGCCAGGCCAGTCTCAAACTCCTGACCTCAGGTGATCTGCACACCTCAGCCTCCCAAAGTGCTGGGATTACAGGCATGAGCCACCGTGCCCGGCCGAGTTAATTTTTATAAATGTTGTAAATAAAAGCTCAGTGCCACAATGAAGATGAACAAAAGAAAGATTCCTCAGCAAGGCAAATTTACTTCTGCAGAAGGGTGCTGCTTGCATGTCTGACTGCTGAGAGAGCACACCGAGCTGGGTAGGGCAGGGGTTTTCATTCCTAATGCAGCAGGTCCTGGAGCTGTGTCCTTTCCCCATTGGCTGGAGTAAGATGCACAATCTAAGCTGACCCGATTGGCTACTGTTTAAAATTGAATAGGACTAACTAGGCGGGAAGGGAGAGGCTGTCCATTACAGTTGAAGGCATGTCTGGGCATGTTAGGGCACAGCAAAGGCGGGAATGGTGGCTCTGGCGGGAAAGACAATTGCAGAGCAGGTAATCAAGGGAATAGATGTAAATTACAGATTAGGGCTGGTGGGAAGGTTATTTACCGTAACTAGGGAGAGGGAGAGGTACAAAGAATGAGGAAGTTAGGCTTGAAAATAGAGAACAAAGAACAAGGAAGCTGAGCAACCCATCTCTTTGAAGAGGAACTTACTGTACCTAACATAAATGATGTGAGTTAAAGGTTCAGCTTCATTCTTTTGCATGTGGCTATCCAGTTGGCTAGTGATTAATTTTCACACTAAGTTTGCACATCAGTTTGTGCAGGTGAATTATGGGGAATACAGAAAATTCCGTATTATTTTGTATCTGCATTTTACTATTATATTGCCTAGAATATGACAAAAGTATTTGATTTAGTAAATAAAATATGCAATGTTATAATGCATTAAAGAAGAACAATTATTGGTATATATCATACCCTATGTCATATGGAAAAATGTTTAAAAATATATATGCACACACACACACAGACACACACACATATATTACACTAATAATATCTTTACTTGACTTCTTAGGTTGCATGGGTTATTTTAATAAAATAGAAAATAATAATGTTAAAGTATAGACTTTATAGCTACAAAAACTTATATTTACATTTTCCAGTGGTCCTCAGAACAATTTCATAGGTACCATTCTGGATAGATATTATATCTATTTTATATATTGACAAATGAATGGGAAAAATTGCCTCAGGTCTAAACAGGAAAATGGAATAATAAAAAATAAAAAACAAACAAACATCTCTTCTGATTATTAACTTAAATTCATGTTCCATCCATGTCATCATAATGCTTTTCATTTTCATTTGAATTTGGTCTTTTAGTAATTTGTTAGTCTACCTAATATGAGTATGTTCAAAACCAACGTTTCCTACAAAGCTAGTAGAATTTTCAGGTCAAACCAAATCAAAAGCCTCAGTGTAATACAGTTGTGTCAGATATAAGTTTGTTTTATTTTTCTACCTGGTATTTCTCCCTGGCAGAGAATTAAATTATTCTGGTATAATTTGCTTATCATGAAAACATGCTAGCTGCTATTCAGTATCCTGAAAGTTAATATATTTTAGAAGGATCTGATGAGTATTTGATTGTTGGGAAAAGCAAATGGAGATATTTTAAATCTTCAAGAAGAAAAGATAAGTATTTCAAAGAGCTTAATAAAACTTAATGCCCATTTTCCTTTTTCAATAATTACCTTAAAAGGAAGCCAAAAGAATGCAGAATGGAGAATCACCATGAGAACATAAATTTGATTATCAAAAGAGTTATTTTCCATGTGTTAAGACATTATAAAAATATTCACAAGTATTCAGTGGCTCAGAATGTGTATCATCAACACAAAAACTGCCCCCCACAAAAAAATTACATCAGAATGTAATTTAGCCAACTGAAGAAGGAGGCAACAAAAGGAACTAAATAATGGAGGAAAGGTGATATAAAAATTATTGTAATATTCACTCAATGCTTTTAAATAGGATCAACTCTATGAAATTTTATACATATGGTTATAAAACAAGTCAAATGTCATAATAAACCTTAAAAGAACATAAAAATAATTTTAAAATAATAAATTCATTTACAAATTCTGATACAACTATAGAAATTTGAAATGGAAGAGATGAGAATGAGGAAAAAAGTTTGTGTTAGTTTTCTCATCTTCCTTGAGGAGAATTGGATAGATACATTCTTTCAAGTTTTGCCATTGTTATTTATAACATGTGTTCATATATTTTTTAGACCCTTTTTAGACCCTCAAATGTAACCAACAGTAGGATTTAAAACATAAAATATATCTTTCAAATGAGTAGAAATGAAATGTGGAAAGACAAAGCTCATATAACAAAATATACAAACCAAAGGAACTTATTCCAAACAACAGAAAGGAAAAGGAAAAGTAAATAGAACCTGTAATTATGAGCGTCAGCAAGCTACTTTCCATGGGTCAAATCTGGCCCACCACCCCTTTTTGTAAATAATGTTTTTAGGAACTACACCCATTAATTCACAAATTTTCTATGACTTATCATGCTTTAATGGCAGAGGTGAATAATTGTGGCAGAGACTGTAAGGCCCACAAAACCTAAACATTTACAATCCGGTAATATTTTATAAAATAATTCACAGAAAAGTTTTGTCAGTTAACTGATCTATGGTAATAAATATATATAGGATTATTTCATTAAAATAGCTCAAGTTAACAGGGTAAGAGAAGAAAAGGTAAATAAAAACAATAATGTTATATATATTTTGAAAGGACATTCACAAAATGTGCCTAGAATAACTAGGTAATGCTAATTTCTCAAGTCCCTTCCTTTTCAAGCAGTTGAATGATGAGAGTTTCGCAGAGCATGTGTTATTTTTGTTGGATTTTGAGTCATAATTATGGGTTTTCTAAGCAGAGGACAGAAAAGTCATCCTAGGCAGAGGAAATAGCATGTGAAGACATGAAGGTAGGAAATAAATGAATATTTCAGGGGCAGCAAAAAGTGATCAAAACAAAAGAAAATGACTCTGCAGGTCTTTGCAATGATTATTCCTTCTCCTTGGTTCTTTCTAAAGAATTTGTCAGTTTCTGAAATGATCTTACATGCTGATTAATATAGTCAACTCCATCCTCCAGAAGATAAGCTTAATAAGTATTTGTTGAATGAATGAATGAGTGAAAGAATGAATGACCACATTAATTTGTCATGTGGTCCATTAAGCATAAAAGACTGCTGGGGAGTCCCAGAGGTCAAACAGCGTCACTGCCCAGTCACACTGATTTTATCACTTAGGTGTTATTGCCATACCGAATAAATTTCCTCTGAGCAATGCTTGTTCTACTCTTCCTAGTCTGCAGACCATTTCCTTTAATAAAGATGATAAAAGCAAAAAAAGGAGTTGACTAGTCTGCTTCCTCTCAGATAGTTACAAGCATATTACATCCACTTTTGACCAAAGTAGTTTTTCTTCTAGCTACAAACATAGTTAAAAAGTCTTTTTCTACAGTTTTGTCTGGCTTTGTTCAAAAAGAGTCAAACCTGCCCTAGTCGCTTACTCAGCTCCTCAGATCTCTGTGGTCAATCGTTTCAGCCTTAGCCTGTGGCTGATAAGAGGAGAATTAGAGGTCCAAAGTGTCAGTGGTCTACTTAACTTTTGTCTGTTGCATACCCACAAACTCTAGTTACAAGACAGTCCTTAGTAATGCAGGTCTCTCAGCATGAAAGACCAGGTGAGAGTCGATAGACAAACTTTTGCTAATTTATCCTTAAGCTGAAAATGACAACTTTCTGCACAGGCCCTATCATTGATTGAAAAGTGATATTTTACCTTTTTTTGTTTAAAAAAAGCAGCCATCATAAATTATTGTTACTTTGATATTTACACATATTAGCGTAAAAGCTAATATTTTCTTTTACAAAAAATATAGCTATATGCTTTATATAATTGATTGGTAAGTTACATTGTTTTGTTTTTTATGACTTCTTAGGACTTAAGTAATCAGAGTAGGAATAACAGTTTATGTGTAGGTGTATTCCTAACTTTAAATGAAATGTTAAATGCATATTTACCCTTATATAATAGAATTGTCTCCTTAATATAATTTTACTTTTATCAAGAGAGAGATTTTCCTTAGTTCTATCTGCTTTCTAATAGTACCTAACAAAATTAGTTATAATTTTCTTATGCAATTATCAGGGGATGTTCCTCTGTTAGACAGGAACCCTTTGTCTTGTTTACCAGCCTTTCTAAAAAAAAGTGACAATTCTTGTAAAACAGCCGTACACATGGATTGTGATTTTCATTTTCAAATAAGATTGCTCCTCCTAAAAAGAAAGGAATCAAATTCCATTTCAAATTACATTACAGCCTGTATTCCAGTATGGTTGGTTACTCACCCAGGCAAACCTGCAGGTTTATGCCAGATGAAACAATTCTGAATGTAGGATTTTCAAGATTTGTAGAGGTAACCCAATTGTTAGGGATGTGTTTTGCCTTGAGATTATCCAAAGCTTCAGGGGAGAAAGAAATATAACAGGGTTTAGTATTTTAAATCCAAAATGAAAATACCTCAAAATAAACCAGGATGCTTTGTTGAGACTTTTCGTATCCTCATACCTCTGAGAAAATGAGAGAATTGTGGATACTGTGAAAAAGATGAGACAGAAATTAAAAGACAAAAAAGATTTGGGCGAATATAAATCAATACCTAAACCTTCCCATACCTACAGGAATGTATCATCTTAGAGTATTTTTCTCTATCTTTATGCCTCTAACACTTAGGTTTCAAGCTTGTTAACTAAGTTGTTACTGAGAATCTTTACAGAATTTTACAACAGTGCCCTAGAAGCCATTCTACGCTTGTTTTCAGTAGTCCCTGGGGGGAAAATATGCTTGTAAATGATTGAGCACTGAATTTGTTGCATATTTTGTCTAATAAAAATTAGTTTATTGAAACTTCCACATTTATTAAGTGTTCCTGCCCACTTAGTCCTGGGGCTCTGGCACATGCCCACCCTCCAAGGGACATGGACATGGAACTGCCCGTGATCCTGCCCATGGGAAGTTTCCCATCAGCTCTGGGGTTATCTCATGAGTCAAGGGAGGTACAGACTCTGTCTACACATTCCCGGACCCTACATTTATTTCTACAAAATTTTTCAAACTTTTTTTGAGGCTCATAGACCTGTTGTTACTGCCTGTTTTCTACTTTGAAATGAATCTTCTGAACAGAATTGGAATATAAAGCAAACTAGTTTCGGAGCCCAAAAGGCCATTCTGAGTTATGAATGATAGGCTGATATTTTGAAACTCTTGTTTCCTAAAGATGACTTTCTGCAGGAAAAGAGCTTTGAAAACAAAATCATATATGTTCCAGTGAGAGTACAATTTTTCTCCATATGCCTTTTTGCAGAATCTATATATTAAACACCTTTTGCACATTTTTTTTTAACATACCATGAAATTCAGTGTTTGAAACAGAACAGTTGTTTATTATTTGCCAATGGTCATCGGGATTTTATGGCTTCATGTTCTTATGTTCTTTTCTTTCCTTTTTTTTTTTTTTTTTTAATAATGGTCATTATAATTAAGCAAAGTCAGCAGAATATAACATAGATGTCAATTTTCTAAATTAAATAGAATTTTTTTGTTAAAATATTCACAGCAGCCGGGCACAGTGGCTCACACCTGTAATCCCAGCACTTTGGTAGGCTGAGGCGGGTGGATCACAAGGTCAGGAGATCAAGACCATCCTGGCTAACATGGTGAAACCTCATCTCTACTAAAAATACAAAAAATTAGCCAGGCGTGATGGCAGGTGCCTGTAGTCCCAGCTACTCGGGAGGCTGAGGCAGGAGAATGGTGTGAACCCTGGAGACGGAGTTTGCAGTGAACTGGGATTGAGGCGGAGCTTGCAGTGAGCTGAGATGGCACCACTGCACTCCAGTCTCAAAAAAAAAATATATATATATATATATATATATATATGTATACATACATATATTCACAGCAGATCAATAATTCATTTCATTAGTAGGTTACTTTAAAACACATCAGGGAATTCTCTAGAGGATTCACTTTGTACAAAGGTGTTTCAGAGTTAGAACTTCTAGGGGAAATTAGGGTTTTTGTTTATTTGTTTTTAAATAAGACATTATTATTCCTGGATCTACCACACGATCGCATTAATTGTTAGAAATTTTCATCCTGAAATTTGATATCGTCATGATTAGTTTTATTTACTCATTTGTTTAAATATGCAGAATTAGAAAGACTTTATTCTGGACACGTGTTTGCTTAATACGACATTACAGAATAGTCTCTAAATACACAGAGAAACTGAGATAAAAGGCACTTTATAAAATCAAACTATTTTAATATACGGTTACCATGTGAAAGAAAATGAGAGCTATTCCATGAATAAAGACTCTGCAGTCATTTTCTTACATAGTTTTCAGGACCCTGTTTACACCTACACAGCTTACAATGGATGATATTGTTTCTCTGTTCAGTGTGAAGTAATTATGTTGCAGTTTCATTCCTATGAGATATTTCCAGATGCCATCAAGATAAGAGAACTAAAGTCACATCACCACAGGCAGCAGACAAAGGTAAACAGTTAATCAAACCATGACTGTGATTAGCCAGAGAAAAAGTGACAGTTTCTAGCAGTTCTGCAGCACCTGCATTTCTTCAGAATCTAGCTTTGGAGCAAGTATGGTTGGCTCAGCAAATTCCAATATCGCAATTAGGAAATAAAGCATTTCATAGAAGAAGACTAAAAGAAGCACAAAATGCACACTGCAAGAAAAACAGTGTTTAAAAAATTATATAAACATAATTTTTTATATAAAATGGGGGAATGTCTGTAATAAGCTCAGGAAATTATCTTTAAACTGGGAGAACGACAAGAATTTGAAAGCCACGGTAAGGCTGACAATCTTGCAAAATGAACTGCCAGATAGGAAAAGAAGAGATGTGGGGATTCCTATAAGTCATCTGAAGAATGTTAATGTGGATTAAAATTGTATTAACATAAAGAAATAACCACTCAGGCTTGAAAAATGAATATTGCCCTTTCACTGTTTCTAATAATTATGTCATCTAACAGCAGGCAGTTGCTTGTTTGCATTACACACATCCGACACTGTAATGCTTATAATCTTTATGTCCTAAAATGTGAAAACTAGAATGTACGGGTGTTCATTGCAAGTTCTGCATAGAGGATTTTGGAGGTCACTATAGAACTCTTAAGAAATTGAAATGTTCAAGGCTTTGATGAAGAATTGAAGTAATATCTTTGTGCATATTCAAACAGAGCAATCTAGGAGACCAACAAATTCATAAAAATGTAAATCAAAGTCTATGATGTAGGATTCTCTACTACAAGAGCACCTACATTTTAAGAAACTTCATTCATTTATAAATGAACATTCTGAATTTTAATATATACTCAAGTTTTAGACACTGAGTTGGCTTGACAAAGGAATTCAGCTACTCCACAACCCTGATCTGCCAGCCATAGGCATTTAACAGAGTTTCAGGCCCTTAAAGGGTTTCAAAGTAGAGAAAACATTTAGCACAAAATAGCACCTATGCTGCCATCAATATCTTAGGGGTGCACAGAGCTGCTGATCTTAGGCCGAGAGTTTTGCAAATCTAGCAATAATTTTCATAGAAATAGGGACTCTAACATTCTAGTCCCTATCTAGACTCTAGGTAACTCCTGAGAATTGAGGTTCAACAGTTGATTCCAGAGTCATGAAGACAGGAGTGCCTCCCAAAAAACTGAAGTTCAGCTCATCCACCAGAGTATCTTGGGTTTCTCCAGTCGTACTTGCTTAGAAGTTTATTATAATCAACAAATATTTGTGGGAAAAAATGTTATGAACAAAGCATATGTTTGACACTATAAAAGATTCCAAGAATTGCATATATTGGCATGATTATTTTCAAATATTTCTTACAATTACAACTTTTCATCATTAAGTAAATACTAAAGAAAGGAAAATGTTATTTCATGTTAGTTATTACAGTGAGCAATGGTTCTAACATATATTTTATATTCAGGTTAACCTTTTAACTCATTTAAATATTTAATTAAATACCTAATTGCACAGAATATTGTACCAAATTTTGTACAAGTTGAATTTAGTGACCATCCTCTATGAATTGGTCATCTCAAAATACTTTGCAGTGGATCACTTTATTAAGTTCCCAGGGGTCCGGGCACAGTGGCTCACGCCTGTAATCCCAGCACTTCTGAGAGGCCGAGGGGGGCAGATCGCGAGGTCAGTAGATTGAGACCATCCTGGCTAACACGGTGAAACACCGTCTCTACTAAAAATACAAAAAATTAGCCGGGCGTGGAGGCGGGCGCCTGTAGTCCCAGCTACTCGGGAGGCTGAGGCAGGAGAATGGTGTGAATCCAGGGGGCGGAGCTTGCAGTGAGCCGAGATCACGCCACTGCACTTCAGCCTGGGTGACAGAGAGAGACTCCATCTCAAAAAAAAAAAAAAAAAAGTTCCCAGGGACACTGTCTATATTGTCACTTTTCATATATGTGTGGAAAATATATATGTAAATAAAATTACACTTTCTTTACCATTTTTCCATTGACAGACACAGGTTTGTTTCATATCTTGGCTATTGTGAAAAATGCTTTAATGAATATGGGAATGCATGTATCTCTTAGAGTTACTGAATTCATTTCCTTTGGATATATACCCAGCAGAGAAATTGAGGGATCCTTTGGTAGTTCAATTTTTAATTTTTAGAGGAAGTTTCAAACTTCTGTAATGGCTGTACCAATTTATATTCCCACCAACAGTGTACAAGGAGTCCCCACCCTCACCAACACTTACCTCATAAGGCACTATTATGAATAATTGTGTGCCAACAAATTGCAAAACCTAAAAGGAATGGACATTTTCCTAGAAACATACAATCTACCAAGACTGAATTAATAAAAATAAAAGCCTGAACAGACCAATAATGAATAAGGAGTAATAAAAAAACCTTCCAGCAAAGAATAGCTCAGGACCAGAAGCCTTCACAGCTGAACTTCATTCAAGGAAGAGCTAATACCATTCCTTCTTAAACTCTTCCAGGAAAAAGTAGATGAAATACTTCCAAACTCATTTTATGAGGCCAGCATTACTCTTATACCAAAGCTAGACAAGGACACTACAGGAAAGGAAAACTAAAGGTCAAAATCTCCCATGAACATAGACGCAAAAACTCTCAATAAAATACCAGCAGACTGAATTCAGCAACATTTTACAACAGTTCTTTTTTCTTCATAATCTCACCAACACTTGCTATTGCCTGTCTTTTTGATAATAGCCTTCCTAACAAGTAAGATTAAGCAGGATTGGGCAGCCAGTCAATATTACTCTGAGTTCTCAAGAAGTTGAATTTTAAACCATAAATCAAAAAAAGAAGACTGACATCTATTTCTGGAGAATATTATAATTTGCAAAACTCATAAAATCAAACATCTTTTCTATGACTGTTGCCTTAAGTCAGAGTGATAGTTTTTTCCTTAAATTTTCACGATGTCCTTCTAAATTTAAAATTATATTTCCACATGTAGCTTGAGGTTACTGCATTGGACAACACAGGTTGGAATGAATTACTTCCTAGATTCATTTACTTTGGAGATAAGATTTTCACAATGGTTTGGGATATTTTTTACAGTTCAATTTATGTAGTCGCTCTTCATAGCTATCCAAATCCCTTAATTGCATATCATTCAGGATAAATTTTCTCCAGTTGGTGAGAACATTCTTAATCCCTGCTAGTGAATCAGTGACACCAGAACATTGTGGCATAAAATTAGTAAATGTGTAGAAAAAACTAAGATACTTCTAGACCTCACAGAAGTATCCACTTAGTGGCTTAGCACAAGAGCATGGACCTAAAGATCCTGATTAGTGTCTAAGTGCCACCATTACCTAACGTACAACTTATTTTCCTCCTGGGCCTTTGTTTTTCCATCTTTAAATGCAAAATTTCTCTCATAAAATGATATTCTAAAAATATGAGAATAAAAGTGTGAGAAAAGTGTGATAAATACTTTGAGTCATGCCTTAATAATCATCATCATCATCAATATTTACCAAAATGCTCATATTTGAATAGAAAATATTATTTCTAGTACAAAAAATAAGGTTAGGCAATCAAGTGTTGTGCATATATAGGCACATTGTAATGTCACCTGATATTAGAGATTAGTTGATTACAACTTCCTTATTGATGCATTTCTTTGCTCTGAGGTTTTGTGTTTTAACCAAAAATCATTTAACCATAGTGTGTAAAATGAGAATATAAAATAGTTAAAGGAAACATTTATACTGAAGGTTTTTTTCTTGGAATTATTTCTAGCTGAAAATGACTACTTCATACGAAAAACTTTTAGTTGCTAGAGTAATATTCACTGGAATTTAGTCATTTACTTGAAGACAAAGAGGAATAAAACTTTTCCAGTAAAAAATAGTTTAAATTATTTTAACCAGAAACTAAATACCTTAAAACAGTGACTCTTTAAAATGTAAAAAATTAGACATGGTTTAGTTTTTTTTTTTTTATCGAGACAGAGCCTTGCTCTGTCACCCAGGCTGGAGTGCAGTGGCACGATCTCGGCTCACTGCAACCTCCACCTCCCAGGTTCAAGCAATTCTCCTGCCACAGCCTCTTGAGTAGCTGGGATTACAGGTGCCCACCACCACGCCCAGCTAATTTTTGTACTTTTAGTAGAGATTGGGTTTCACCATGTTGGTCAGACTGGTCTCCTGGTCAGACTGGTGATCACGAGATCCACCCACCTCGGCCTCCCAAAGTGCTGGGATTACAGGAGTGAGCCACCGTGCCCAGCTGACATGATTTAGTTTTAAGTCAGTCAACTCTACAATGGGAATAGTTTTATCTTGGAAAATTTAACTCATAAAGACCAGAAAGTATAAAACACTTGTTTGAGAAAAATTTTGTATCGGGGAAACTGCCCCGATAGTCACGTAGGTTCTTTTCTATTTTTCCTAAGCATAGGCTGGGTTGAAAAAAAGGGACAGAGTACAAAAGAGAGAAATTTTAAAGCTGGGCATCCGGGGGAGACATCACATGTCAGTAGGTTCCATGATGCCCCACAAGCTTCAAAACCAGCAAGTTTTTATTAGGGATTTTCAAAAGGGGAGGGAGTGTATGAATAGGGTGTGGGTCACAAAGATCACGTACTTCACAAGGTAGTAAAATATCACAAGGCAAATAGAGGAAGGCCGAGATCACAGGACCACAGGACCGGGGCGAAATTAAAATTGCAATGAAGTTTCGGGCACCATTGTCATCGATAACATCTTATCAGGAGACAGGGTTTTGAGAGCAACCTGTCTGACCACAATTTATTAGGCAGGAATTTCCTCATCCTAATAAGCCTGAGAGCGCTATGGGAGACTGGGGTTTATTTCACCCCTACACTCTTGACCATAGAAGATGGCCACACCCAAGGGGCCATCTATAGACCCACCCCCAGGCATGTATTCTTTTTCCCAGGGATGTTCCTTGCTGAGAAAAATAATTTAGCGATATTTCTCCCATTTGCTTTTGAAAGAAGAGAAATATGGCTCTGTTCCGCCCGGCTCACCGGCGGTCAGAGTTTAAGGTTATCTCTCTTGTTCCCTAAACATTGCTGTTATCCTGTTCTTTTTTCAAGGTGCCCATATTTCATATTGTTTAAACACACATGCTCTACAATTTGTGCAGTTAATGCAATTATCACAGGGTCCTGAGGCGACATACATCCTCCTCGGCTTAGGAGATGACAGGATTAAGAGATTAAAGACAGGCATAGGAAATCACAAGGATGTTGATTGGGAAAGTGATAAGTGTCCATGAAATCTTCACAATTTATGTTTAGAGATTGCACTAAAGACGGGCATAGGAAATTATAAAAGTATTAATTTGGGGAACTAATAAATGTCCATGAAATCTTCACAATCCACGTTCTTCTGCCATGGCTTCAGCCGGTCCCTCCGTTTGGGGTCCCTGACTTCCCGCAACAATTTTGTACTTTAGGACACATTTTTGGCTTTCACTACTTGTAGAGGAGGCATTACTGGAATCTAGTGAATAAAGACTAGGGAGACTGCTAAACATCCTGCAAAGCATAGCTCAGTTCAGCTCCTCACAACAAATAACTATGTGGCCCAAAATGTCAATAATACAACTGTTAAGAATCCTTGCATGAAATAAAATGGGTGTATTCTTTCATCTCCTTTTTTCACACCTATTTCTTGCTCTCGCTAGAATCTCAAGGTCTCTCTCTCTCTCTCTTTTGTTTTTCCTCATTCTTTCTTTCTCCAGTGAAACCTCTTTAATGAAGGCTCATTCATATTGTTGATGGCAAAGGACAGCTCCTTGTAATTAGAAATGGGACTCAAAATCCTCAGAAATAGGAGATTAAATCAAGAAAGAGTATAGTACAAGTTGCATCAGCAAGATAAAAAAATAATTTGAACCAGCAGTACTACTTTTAAAGATAATTTAAATTGCCATAGTGATGAATTGAAGCATACTAAGATAAAATATTTCATGAACTTTAAGAAAGTTAGCCTTAGAGGCTGTAAACAGGAATACCAACAAGTGTCAGTGAGCAGAGGGGACTGTACATTTGTCTAACACTTTTAAATGTTTCTTCATTTTTTCAATTAACCTTTGTGAGAAAACTACTGGATTTCAATTGCTCACATTTCTTTGTCTTCTGTCATTTGTAACCAAAAGTATGAAAACTGTAATTTGCTTTTTATTTATGATTTCATAAGATTATTCTTCTGACTTTAACATGTTATTTTTCATTTTGCAATGTGGTAAATGAATGAAATTCATCCAACATTTTGAAAGAAATTACACAAAGTATGATAATTTTGGCCATCATATTTTATAAATTTATTTTACTCATTTAAATTCTGTTCATAATCTTTTCCTTTGGACTTAATTGTTCTCTATAGAAAATTTCTCTTAAATTTGACTTCTCATTCATTTACTGTATTAATTAATTGAAGACAAGGGTATAAGAAAATGAGAGTCTCGTTATTGAATTAATTGAACGAGGAAGTTGAGATATGAAATAATGAAAGGAAAGTGAAATGTATTTCCACAATCAATTGATCATTTTATAAAATTCCCTCCTTAAATTGTCTCATTCTTCTTGTTAATTATTTTATTTACTTCTGCCACATATCCTTCCATTGTTTCTTGTCTGATCCAAACACAGGAGGTTGAATTTCTCTGTTCTCTACTTTTGCAGTATTCTCACAGGCGCAGGCAGAGCTATATCTAATCTCTTACTTCCTGGGCCTTATGACCTTTCACGTAGGTTTGAGTAGGGGTCAGATTTCCACATTAGTAAAAGACGGGATTTGCAAGGAATTGGTTGGCATTCAGAACCCACAGACTGAGCAGGGTATCCCAAAGTCAAACACCTACAAGGGCCAAGAAAATTTTCCAGGAAGGGCAGGTGTAAGTATACAGGTAAGTGGAAAGGACTGGAGAATGAACAGGTTAAGGCCCACGTGAAAAGAAACCAGCTGCTACTTAAAGCACAGTGTTAAATTTAGTCTAAAGCTGCCTCCTTACATATTTTGAGCTTATTCTAAAGGTTTCTCTGTACACAGTGAACCGCAGCCTAAATGGATATGTAAACAGGCTGTTACTCTTGTAGCAATCACCGAGTTTCAGACAATCAAAGGTGGCCAACTGTTCCAAGTTCAAATAAGGCAAATGGCAAGCTGTAACCAATCCAGCTGTTTCTGTTTCTCACTTCCATTTTCTGTATGTCACTTTCCTTTTCCTGTCCATAAATCTTCAACCACTCAGCACTGCCAGAGTCTCTCTGAATCTATTCTGGTTTGGGAGGCTACCTTATTCATGAATCGTTCTATGCTCAATTAAACTCTGTCAAATTTAATATGTCTAAAGTTTTTCTTTTAACGGCAGTGTCACCAAATATTCTGTTCTTTCAAAAGAAGCCAGAAAACTTATATCAAATTTCATTATTTTTAAATGTTTGCAAAATTTAAAATCTCTGTAGACCAAACAAAACCGGTCTTCATGCCAAATGAGTTTTGTAAACCTCCCGTTTCTAACTGTTGACCTAAGCAGACACATTTGTTTATGTTAGGCTGTGTAAATAGAGAAGCGGCTGTCAAAGTTCTGTTAAAATAGTATCAGTCAGTAGGTTCCTTCATTCTACCATAAAGACACATGCACATTTTTGTTCATCACACCACTATGCACAATAGCAAAGTCATGAAATCGACATTAAGGCTCATCAAGAATAGACTGTGTAAAGAAAATGTGGTACATACATATCATGGAATACTACACAGCCATAAAAAAGAACAAAATCATGTCCTAAGCAAACTAATGCAGGAACAGAAAACCAAATACCACGTGTTCTCACTTATGAGTGGCAGCTAAACATTGATACACATATTAGGTAGTATGCTTATTACCTGGGTGATAAAATAATCTGTAAACTAACCCTGTGACACGCAATTTACCTATGTAACAAATGTGCACATGTACCTTTGAACCTAAAATAAAAGTTTAAAAAACAATAGTAATAAAAATATAGTAGGTTCTTGGGAGAGAGAACTTAAATGCTCCTACCTTCTCTACTTCTAAATATACTTTAATGTTAACTGAAAACTTGTGGTTAAGAATTTTTAGGTTTTCACTGGAAAAGTTTTTCTCTTTCTAGATATCACGTTCTTTTTTTTTCCTCTTAACTGTTCTTTCTGTCACATTTAGGAGACTTTGGAACCACCAAACTTGCTTATTTTGATTATATCTGTATTTAATTCATAGAAAACTTAATAAATGTTCATTTTTTAAACAGTATTTCATATTTCAACACGTACATTAAATATGATGGGATTAGTATGATCTTAGGGTTTTCCAGAGAAATTGAACCAACTGGATATGTGTAGGCATAAGATAATATTTATTATGGGAATTGGCTCATGAGATTATGAAGGCTGAGAAGTTCCATCAGATGCCATCTGCGAGCTGCGAGAACCAGGAAAGCCAGTGGTGTAATTCAGTCCAAATCTGAGAACCTGAGAACCAGGGGAGCCAATAGTGTGAGTCTTGGTCCAAGGCTGAGGGCCCTGCAGGTTGTGGGTGTTTGGGGGACACACTGGTTTGAGTCCCGGACTCGAACCAGGAGCTTCAGTGTCCACAGGCAGGAGAAGATGCATGTTTCAGCTTCAGAAAAGAGATGAAAATTTGTCCTTTCTCCACCTTTTTGCTCTACTCAGGCCTTCAACAGATGAATAGATCTTCTTTACTCAATCTACTGATTCAAATGCCAATCGCTTCCTGAAACATCCTCACAAACATACCCAAAACTGTTTTACCACCTATCTAGAAATTCCTTAACCTACTCAGTTGACACACAAATTTAACCATTATAAGTATGTTTTAAGTGAACACTTCTTATTTTTTAATTTTTCATTTGTACAAGTATATAGTAGGTATAAATGATTATGGAGTACTTGAGATATTTTGATATAGGCATGCAATGAGTAATAATCACATCAGGAAAAATGGAGTATCCATCAACTCACGCATTTACTCTTTTTTTGTGTTGCAAGTAATCCAATTATATTCTTTTAGCTATTTTAAAATGTACAGTAAATTACTGTTGACTGTAGTTACCCTGTTGTGCTATCAAATACTAGATCTTATTTATTCTAAGTATATTTTTGTAACCATTAACCATCTCCATTCTATTTATTTTATATATATAATATATAATGGTATATATTTTTTAGTGCATACTGCATTCTCTTTCCTCAATATTTCTGCTTTCAGATTACTAAATTTTGTTTGCTTATTTGAAAGAACCATATTTTATTTAATTTTCTTCTTTAGGTTTATTTTGTTGACATGCATTGCATTCCTGATGTACAAAATATTTGAGCTCTACAAAAGTTGTCCAATTATTAAAACTCAATGAAGAGATGACATTTAAAAGGATATTATAATAAATATTTTACAAAACAAATAATGAATTTCTGTTTAATTAATTCTTTGTATAAAGGATTCTGTAAATGTTACATTTGTTCAAAGCAAATGTTCATTTCTCTGACATCTTTCTTTAGACTATAATTTTTAAAAGACACAGAAGTCTTATATCACTGAATTATTCAGAATTTCTTGCCTACAATGTACGTACTAATATCCAAAGTCATTCCAAAAGTATCTGATCATGTTCATTCACACATACACACACACACACATACACACACACACACACACACACACACATTTTCCTACTCAATCTCAGGGCAGCATTAAAAATTTCCTGGAGCAAAGGTCTATTTCTGTTTGCTTATTTTAGATAATTACTGTAGCTAAAAATTATTGTCAGGGGGCATCTATAGCTAAGCTGCATTAGCAGGGGGCAAAGTTGGTGGTTCTCCTTGAATCTATTCTACTGTCAAGACTCAATTTCTTTTCTCAAGACTGACATGTAATATACGATTGACCTTTACCTCGAATTCTAAAATTGTCAATTTTCTTTGTGGTAGCCTCCAGTAAGGAAATTAATCAAAAGTTTAGGAAATTAAATGAGTTATTTAACTTTTGTCACCCAGTTAGTACTAAAAGTAACATGAAAAAATTCTTTTTGCTGCCAAAAATTAGAGTATATGTGGTTTCTTTTTGTCTATTTTGGTACTCTTCTCACTCTGCCCTAATTATCTTCAACTTCTTCAAAACAGTGACTTTCATATTAGCCAGCTGAGTCACTCACATAAGCACTAATAGTATAGATTTAATTATCAGTTGAAAACTTTCTTTGGATAACCTACTCTGAAATCTCACTCTTTGACTGTGCCTCCTAATGTTTTATGTAAATTTCTACTGAGTCATATCTTTATCTCTACCAAAATGGAGATCTTTAGTTGTCCAAGTCCTACCATATTCCTCTCCATCTCCTAAATCTGGCATCACCTCTCTCTTTTTCAAGTCATTGTTTTACAATCAGTCATTCAATGTAAACTTTACTATTATTTTGCCAATCTAATAGTCTTTTATAATTCTAGTTATGGAAATTTATTTGATCTTATTATTATGGACTTTCTGGAGGATGTCACAAAACAGTGATGAATGAGCCTATGTACTATTGACCTGTGCTTATCTTCAAACTCAGTTAAACTCTCATTTTTGCCTGACCATCCTGTTATTCATATTTTTTCATTGATTCTTTATTAATAGCCATAACACTTTTGTAATATCAATTGGAAACAGTCCATTCATTCATTCCCATATCCTTTTTCTAAGCTCACCTAATATTTTCACTATCTTAATCTTATCCTCAACAAACCTGCAATCTTACTTAGATTAGCCCACCTTTTCTTTCATTGCTTTTAACAATAGAAATGTCTTTCCTTTTACCAAACGAAAAAGGCCAATATTTCATATTTTCTTTGAAGCCCCATCCCCTTGACTCTTCTCAGAACTTTGTTTCTTTAATTTTTCCTGTTTTTTTCTTCTCTTCTATGGCAATCATATCAGTATACCAGAATTTTCTGGTGTGTTCAGCCACTGTATAAAAAGGAGGTAAAAGAAAACATAATACAGCAAAACATCCAATTTCTCACTATCTCTAACTATTTGCTTATATTCCTGAACTCTCCTAAAGCCAACTTGCTCAGAAGATTGGTCTGCACAGGCTATCTTCAATTGTTGTTTCCAGTTACACACTTTGATCCAACACAATCTTAACTATTTTCCTACTATTCCATTAAAAGTGTTTCTGTTAAGGTTGCCAATATTTTTAATGATGTTTCTATACTCACCTTACTCAATTTCTTACCAAGTCAGCCACACCCATATTCTTAAAACTCTTCTCTCATGGCTTCCAAGACTCTAACATGCCCCACGTTTCCCCCTTACTTCACTGATCGTTGGGATTCACTTAGGATGGTGGCAGAAATATTAAAGGGAAACATTAGGGAAAGTTATAGGGAATAGTCACAAACCTATTTTAAATAGCTTGTAATAATTGAACAGGCTGAAGGCAGCTGGTTCTTACCTTAGAGCATTAGGTCATAGGGTAAATACTAGGGACAATAGAGGCTTCCCCAGTTAAGTCTGTTTACACTACTTCCATTAACTAACCTTTGAGCCAGATGGCCCTCTTGAGTGGGAGGCGGGGCTGGGGGGGCAGGTCGACTAGGGATGTTGCCCCCTAATGGTATTTACTTTAAACCACGGTACCTGAGCTTTATTCATTTGTAGAACTACTCTCTTAACAATGTTAATTAGCCACAAGTGTGTTAACGCAGAGCATCTGTTGTTAATTGTATACTAAATAAATGCCTGGAGTGCAAACTGCTCAAGGCCAGCCACAGTGACAAACCTTTCTTGGTGGGCAGGCAGTTGGCCAGTCAGCAGGATTGGCAAAACAGAATATCTGTGTGTCAGTGTACGTTTTATTCATCCGTCGTTTGGGTCAGGGCCTGCGGGCAGACCCCCGCAGCTAATGCCTTCTTGTGAGGAGCAATACCTCTACTGATCCTCTTCAATATTCTCATTTGCTGTCTTCTTTACCTGCACTCTCCTTCTACAGATTGGAGCCATTTGTGGTTTAAACTTGGACCCTCTTCTCTATATTAACTGTTTCCATGAAGTTTTTTATCCCACTCGGAAATAGTAGTCAACTTATACATGTGGTTTTGAAACAAACACATTGCATATTTGAGTAAACTAATATACGACCTACAATCAACATGTCTTTTAAGTTTCTGGTCTTCACAATGCTTCAGGTTAAAAGACTCCAGGAAATAAAAACTGAAAATTTTAATCACTAATTAAATAAATTGAATGGTTTCTTGGTCTCTTCATTGTAAGCATTCATAACAGAACTATGATTCAAAATGACAAGAAATAGAGTATGCATATATTCTTAAATAAGAACTCTACCCACCTGCCTAGTCTTCTATTTGAATTCTTTATATATATTTTTTGTGGTCAGCAGAATGTGCATATTCAGGACTTTTTGCAATCTTCTTGAAAATATCTACTTCAATAAAGTGTTTGAGTATTAAAAAACTAAATATTTCCTGCCAAGTAAAAGTGTAACAAACATTTCTGTAAGAGAAAGTTAAAGAAATGAAAGTCTACAAATCCTGATTTCTCTACAAGTCAAATGAAGCCATGAACCTTAAACATGACGTGCACTTTCTATTCTCTGTTTCTCACAAAAGAAAATTCTCATCCATTATTCCTTTGAATACATAGCATTTCTTCCTAATTATCTATCTCTTTTAGATATTCTTTGAATCCTGTTTGGTTGTGTTAAATTTTCTCACTTTTTCTTAGAACTTTCTAAATCTCTCTTTTGTATTTCTCATATCTTTAAATATCTGAGATCAATTATGGAAAATTCTTCAACTATATTATCTATTCACTCTCTTTTTACTTGTCTCTAAGATTGTGTTTTTGAATGTTTATGTATAAATATATATAATTAGATATATAAATCAAATTTTATATGTATATATATATACACACACATATATACATATATCTCTCCTTGGTTTGTTTTTTATAATCTTTTGTTGTTGACTTATATTTTCAAGACTTTTGAAAATGTATTTTTAATATAGTCGATACAAAAATGTATTTTTTCAATATATTCCAACTTTGATGATTCAAATTTTTTGGAGCCTTTTTTAATCTAACAAGGCTAATTATTGTGTTAGCTAATGCTCGCACATGGTGACTTGTTTTCTTTTATTGTGCAATATTTTTAAAAATCTGTGACCCACTAAGTTTTTTTGGTACTTTAACTCTGAAAATTATTTGTGGCTTATTTATTATTTACTTGATTTCTTACATCTTAGAATATTTGCATTTGCTTTTGCCAATTCCCTACGGGAAATATCAATCCAGGACAACTTCAAACAAAATTTTCAACTTTAGCTGTTTGTACCACTAAGGTACTTGAGTTCAATCATTAAAATTATTTGAGAACTTGTTTATATAAATTATGTAGGGAAATGTTTTTCTTATTTCTGTTCTTGTTTAATATCAAAACAGGCAAGTTTCCTTCTTTATGAACCATTCAGTTCTCAATTACACTAACACTGAAGAAGAGAAATGTTAGAGTGAATCACCTTACCAAAATATTATAATAATTAAGAGATAAATACTAATTAATTTGGTGTTTTTTTTTTTTTGGCACAAAGCTAGAGAAATTAAAAATGGACCAGAATGGCAGTTCTGTATAAATAGAATTTGATGCAAGAAACAAATGGCCTTTCAAATTACAGGGTAAATGATTTTCCATTTTCCATTGAATATGTAGTGATGGAAAATAGGTTACCTATAGAGAAAAAAATTATGTTAAATACCTACTTTACTCCATATAGAGATACAAATTTTAATTGAGTGAGATAGATTTACATATGAAAATGAACCATTTAATGTTTGAGAAACCATACACATCCATAGTGCCGTGTAATTCAGAAGATCATTTGTAATTGCATGAAATTAACTCACAACAAAGGAAAATAGGTTGAGGCTTAAATGGTGTATATACATTTTACATTTCTCAAAAATTCCAATTGCCAGCTATAGTATCAAAAGTATGCTCAAATAGCTTAAGCTTCCAACCACTTTTTTCCCATTTCATAATTGTTACTGGTTAACTGCTCGTATGTTCTTGTTTGTGCCTGTCTGACTGCTCAAATGCAAAATTTCTGATGGTACAGCAGCAGTGATTGAGCAGATGACTAAAAGGAGTATTCAGAATACTTGGCAGTGGCGTTTCAGCTCTGAAATTGATTTCTAAGTTAGATATAAAGGCATATACTGGTGGAAACTTTGTGAAGTCAGCCTCTGTTTGAGACTAATATCCCAGGATAAAATGTATATTATTGATTATCGGATTTCACTTGAATTTTTTAAACAAAAAGAAGAAGGTTCTTTTTTTTTTTTTTTTTTTTTTTGAGGGAGTTTCGCTCTTGTTCCCCAGACTGAAGTGCAATGGCGCGATCTCGGCTCACTGCAACTTCCGCCTCCTGGATTCAAGAGATTCTTTTGTCTCAGCCTCCGGAGTAGTTGGGATTACAGGTGCCCACCAACACGCCTGACTAATTTTTTATTTATTTATTTATTTATTTATTTATTTATTTATTTTAGAGACAGGGTTTTGCCACGTTGGCCAGGCTTGTCTCCAACTCCTGACCTCAGGTGATCCGCCCACCTCGGCCTCCCAAAGTGCTGTGATTACAGGCATGAACCACCACGCCCGGCCACTTAATACCTGAAATTCCAAATTTCCTCTGCTTTCCTTGAAAAACAATTATGCTTTAATAAGAACATAACTTGTTCTAAGCAATCATAGTTTGTCTTCATCTATCTGTTTTAAGCCTGTTTCTGTATCTTCCGAGGGGTAGTTCCAACTGCTATATTAAATCTGGGAGTGCGAGCACCGGCTTTCCCAAGAGCCATGCCAATGCACACACCACCTCAAGAATTCCCCTCGATAATATTTCACTTCAAGTGATTCAAGCCGGGTACCCCAGTGTGGACTTTCATTCCACCTTCTCTTTCAACCTGTAATCAAGCTTCAACTCCCACTGATGCTAGTTCCTTTATCTTAGCATCCTTCTACATCTGTCTTTTTCTTTCCATTCCTACAGCTCCTAGCCTAGGACAGACCCTCTTAACCATTTCACTGGACTATTGCAATAACTTGTGGGCAGGCTTTCACCTTTAATTTGGATCCAATCCTCCATACTCCAACCGTCCGTTCTTCACATCACTGATAAGATTGCCTTCTTCAATATTAAGGAGATCATTCTCTTCTCCCTTAAAAAAATTAAGTCCAAACAGCTTATTATTGTAATTAAGGCTTTCACTAAATCATAACTTACATATTTAAAGATTCTGTTTATATTATTTTTAAATACTTCATACTTAATGATAGTTCATCTTGGCAAACATATTCCAAAGAGCAAACAGATAGAAATGTATAAATCACCTTCTATTTTTTATTTTCATTTTTCAACTTAACTCTTCAAAAAATAATTGATGAACTCCAATATTAACTGAATCTATTTGTATGTTTCCTCATTAGTAAAATGAAATATTTGTAGTTCCTATTAATGGCAGTTAAAGTACAGTTTATGTCAGTGGAAAACAAAAAAAAGCATGCTCAATTTAAATAATTTTTAATTTCAAGACTATAATTCACCAAGTTGAACATTAATCATGAAAATTTTAAAAAATACATGTAAGGCAAATTTTGAATCTTGCTATTGACCATCTTGCTTCTGAAAACATATTATGGAAAGAATATTAGGCATAATAAACTTATTTTTAAGGTAATGAATGGGAAATTATATTTTCCAATTGCTTTCCTATGGAAGGTGACTACAGAGTATTCCAGTCATACCTGCAACATCCTGAGCTTATTCTGTTTTTAACAGGAATAACAACATTTTAATATATATTGAGAAATTCCTTTTCTAACACAAATATGCAGAGTAAATGCTGTTTTTTTAATCTCTCTTTTGCAGTCTCTTTTGGCCAAGAAAACATGCTCAGTCTCAAAAGTATAGATATGTTTTCATGTCACTGACCAAAATAATTGGAAGAGAAGCAACTGAATTTTTTCAAAATCCTACACAATCTAAAAAAATAGCTCTACTTGCGGACCAGTTGGTGACTGGAAAATCGTCAGTTTTCTAATATCCACCAAGTTATGGATCTCTCCATGGAATCAGGCACTTCAGTGAAACTTTACTAGGTTATAGTGTGGCAGCTGTACGGATCATGTAGGTTTGCATTCTGAATATTTATCCAAACTTATAAAGTCTTTTCATGCCTCATGCATAAACAACAGATTGTTCTCTCCTGTTGTCAGTGTGTTCCAATGCGCTAGTGTTAGTTTCAGTGGTGCTGCTATCTTACTTTACCAAAGACCAAGACTACTATAAATTATTTACAAATTAATTTATTTGGACATAGATTGGAGAAATTTTACCTGAAGAATGTGCCTTCTCTCTCTGCCTCTCTCTCTTTCTCTCTCAACATTCCAGTAAAACAGTTTTCCAGAAAAAAACAGTGGACCAATTTGACTTAAGCAGGTTTTCTCTGTAGCAATCATAAATATTATCATTGCTTCCATTCATTTCACTAATCATATATTCACGGGTATGAAATACTGATGTCTATACATTGATCTCTAAGGAAACTTTATACTTGTGTTGAATAAAGCTAACTCATAGACAAACTGACCATGGTAGTGGATCATGTATTATTATTCTAAAAAAGGAAAAATATAGAGGAATTTAGAATCTGAATATGGACCCTCAGTATGGAATAAACAGCTAGCATATTGCATAATCTTTCTATTGAAGATGCAAGTTAGAAAGAGACCTTCTCATTTTCCTGCTTTCTCTATCAGTAGCAGGGCATATGTTATTTTTATATCAATCAACACATATGTGCTTTTGGGGAGTGATGAGTTATGATGAGTTTCTCCTACTCTTCCTGAGAAATCAAATGAATTTCAATTGCAAACTCTTTGTAGGCAAAATTAGTATCTATCTTGATTGACCTGGTATCATCAAGGATTATCACCATCACTTTGACATATTCTAGATATCAATAATTATTTTTGAAAGAATTAATTGATAGACAAGTTTTGAGCCAGCAAATAGATCTTCAAAGTGCCATCACCTACTATGTTTAATGGACTCACATACAGTGAATTAAAAATAATATAATGAGATACACAGTAATTATTTTCAATGTCAGTAGCAAATAGAAGGCTTGCAGTGTTAATTTACTTCCTCTATCACCTCTGCTGCTCCATGTAAGACCACATCTCCCAACCCCACCAAAATCATTATGCAACCTAACTAAAAGTGGTGTAAACAAAACATTTTGACAAGTCGCCTAACTCTCCATTCCAATTAGACATCTTATTATAAAAAGATTGTGTCAACATTACTGTTTTACTGTTCTCTTGGCAGGAAGGAAAATATTATTGCAAAGTGCTTCATCCATGTGGATGAAAAATAATTCTGTTTTGTTTATGAGTATTTAAGAAATCTTATGTTTTCTTATCTGTGCTTTACTGGGATGAACAGAAACATATCACAAGTAATAAATGTAGTAAAATATACAACATAATTTATCACATTCTTTTTTTTGCCCAAGTTCTTTAGTTCATCTTTTCCTTGAAACGATCTCTAATATTTTTCCATGCCAAATTTGATTATATAAGGCATACCGTGTTTTAACATTCAGATTGGACAATAACTCTCCTAGGACACTTTCCCCAATACCATGCTTCTGCAGTCACACTCTGTGCACATCTCTATCCTTGCACTTGGTTTAATACATTGTAAATATAACTGCTTTATTGAACAGGTTGAATTCACTGGGGTTATCAATATAAAATTATTTAAAATTTTCTAATACACTTTTTAATTGTGCTCTGTTGAAACTTTATTTCTCCCTCTGGATTGTACAGTGCATTAATAAAATTTTATTCTCATTCTGATTTCATAAAACTATTTATTCAAAGATTTAACCCTCCCCACCACCCCCTGCAACACACACCCACACACACAGAGTGATTGGACACAGTTCAAAACAGGAAATGAGATATTATTTTTCCTGTCTTACAAGTTTCTTCAAACTTTACAAGTGATTCTCTGAGGGTCTCTCCCCTCCCCCCCTTTAATAAGGGAAACCAGTTGAACACCCACCCGACTCTCACTAAAAGGGAGGTGTAGAAAGGCAAGTGAATAAAGTGAATGGCTTCTCTTCCGGAATGATATATTTAAACACAAGCTGAGCTCTCAGGCTCCGTGTCCCTTTCATATGCTTCTCCAGGTGAAGACCTGGTGAAGTTTGGAGAAACTAGCTCCTGTGCACCTGCAGAATTCCATGCCTAGGATGATGTCTTCTTAGAACTTAGTCCTACATAATTCAAGGGAGAACTATTTATCTTCACTTTAATTCTATCTATATGCACTATGAAAAACAACAACTGTTATCACCGCAAAAAAAAAAAAAAAAAAAAAAAACTTCTTGGGAATAAGTTCTAGTGTTTTATAACACTGTAGGGTGACTACAGTTAGCAACAGTTTATTGTATATTCAAATAGCTAGAAGAGAGGATTTTGAGTGTTCCCAACACAAAAAAATGATAAATGTTTGAGGTGATAGATTTGCTAATTACTCTGATTTGATCATTACATTGTACACATGTAACAAAATATTACACTGTGCCCCATAAATATGTATCAATTAAACTAATAATATACATAAGTAAATTTTAAAAATAAAACCCCTGGGAGAAGTATATTTAAATCATTATCTCATATCATACTATTCACCTGTTAAAAGAATTGTGTCCTTCTCTGTCATGGTACCATTCCTAGAGTATAAGCCCAATGAAGCTAGGGCTGTGGCTTTATTATCTTTGTATTTCCAAGTAACATGCAATACTATAGATTATATTAAATGCTTCTTTAATAAATGTCTGAGTGAAATTCTATATTAAATTTAAAACCTCATGAAATATCTATTTCAATAATAACCTGAGAATGTCAGTGTGTACTACATGGAATTACACTAAGTGCTTTCAATTACTGTCTTGAGGCTTCAAACAACTTTACAAAAAATTATGATGATCGTTACTTTATCATTAAATTGAAGCTCAGAAAAAATAAGTTGCCCAGGTCATATCTTTAAAGGCAGATTCTGTATTCAAGCTGGCACATGTTTGATTTCCGTTTACATCATGTCTACTCAGATAGATTTCAATGAAATACCCAGATAAAATTTGTTTTCACTAAACTATCTATTGGTATATTATGTGCATATGCATACATGCAAAATTATGTTACACATATGCTCATGATATACATATGTATATATGAGTTATATACATATATTTATAATGTATATAATAAATTTTCACTAAAGTGCCTGTGTATATATATATTGCAATTATATATATAAACAAAACTATATCATGTCTATAAAATAAATATATGTTTAAACTTATACCTCACATGTAAATAAGAATTACCCAAAGTAAGGTAGCAAGAATGAGTGTCTCACTCAAAAGATGTGTGAAGGTCCAGAAATGAGAGGAACTTCTAAATATTAGAGGAACTAAGAGTATTTCACATCTTTATGGTCAAATTTATTGTATATTGTATATTGAAAGGGAGGGAAAGTAATGGTAGATTATGTCAGAGATATAGTTAGTGCTAAGTCGTCATGATAGGATAAGTTTAGAATTTTTCTTGAAAATTATGAGAAGCCACTGAATTTGAGCAATAAAGGAAGTGATAAGATTCGTGTTTTATAAAGATTACTGTAGCTGGGCCGGGGGCAGCGGCTCAGGCCTGTAATCCCAGCACTTTGGGAGGCCGAGGCGGGCGGATCACGAGGTCAGGAGATGGAGACCATCCTGGCCAACACGGTGAAACCTTGTCTCCACTAAAAAAAAAATACGAAAAATTAGCCGGGCGTGGTGGCGGGCGCCTGTAGTCCCAGCTACTCTGGAGGCTGAGGCAGGAGAATGGCGTGAACCCGGGAGGCGGAGATTGCAGTGCGCCGAGAGATCATGCCACTGCACTCCAGCCTGGGTGACAGAGTGAGACTCTGTCTAAAAAAAAAAAAAAAAAAGAAAGAAAGAAAGTTACTGTAGCTGCAATGTGGAAGTTTTAAAGTAATGAAAACAGTGGTATCAATCAGGACCCATCACAAAATCAAATTTGTTCTAGATATTACAATGAGAGAATATACAGTTGACCCTTGAACAACGTGTGGGATTGAACTGAACTGAGTGGTGCCATAAATATGCAGATTTTTTTCAACCAAATGCCAATCAAAAATACATTATTTTATACACATAATTTTCATTTTATTTTCTCATAAAAATGTTGAAACAGTGAATGAAATTGCCTGAAAATGACTCTAGGACCTCATTCTAGGTTGACTAGATGATAAGCAACTTGCGACCCGCTCCTTCTCTCAGTGGCAGGGAATGTACCCAAGCTCAGCTTCTCAAAAAAATAATACTGTCTCCTTCTAGCAGGGATGACCACAACATTCTATAGACCCCAACAACATCTGTAAGAGCTGAGCAACTGGCATTTCCATTAGTCCTTTTTAAACAGCTGACACCACACTTCCAGGCTTTCTGGCAGCTTGTTTATTCTTCAAATGACAAAAAAAAAAAAAAAAAATTTCATATACTTTTCCCTATAAGATGGGAAACTCATGGGAAAAATAGCCTCTTCACTAAAATTAAATTTTAACCTTATTTAGTAGATGTTCTGGTATGTGTCATGATGGGATGATGAGATCCTGGGGTGTGTGAATGTTTATCTTGCTTACCTTGCCTTGAGAGATACCCTTTCCCAGATGACACCTATAGCTTAACTCATATAATATGATGTTGTGATGTCATTATGGACTCTAGAATGCACCTGGTGCAAAATAGAGAAATGATTTCAATAGGGAAACAATTTCAAACAATAGAGAACTGATCACAAAGGCACATATTGACCAAGATTTTAGATGATAGAACCAGACAAAAGTCCCTTATCTTTCTTTCCTCTTTATAATTAATCTTGCCTTCAAAAAGACAAGCTGAAATCCAGGCTTACCTTTCTAAAGGTTTTCCATCATCTGTGAAAGGCTGGAATCATAAGAAGAAAAAGGGAGAAACAAACAAAAGAAAGAAGGAAAATAAACAACTATTCGAGTTCCCTAATAAACATAGTTCACTGCTGTTGTCAGTGAAAATTCAATGACCATTAACATCACCACTCTAAAAGAAAAATTACCCCCACTTCATCTATCAAATCAATATCTGCACAGAAGAGGGAAAATATCATAGATTTTAAACAGCAAGCAGCTCAATAAATTGTCTGAGGTTCCCAAGCCACATTAATCAGATGCTTGTTTTAACTGATATTACCGCAACACATTCACGAATTGTATTGGATATTAACCCGTTATTTCAAAGATATTTTTAAAACCCCTATTATTTAAAATAATAAAATTATGTTTATAATTACATGGAGGTGAGGGACAAGGGTGGTGAGGCATTTACATATCTCCTCAGTAACATTCAAAGTTTATTTAAAATTTTATGATGCATGAATTAAATAAATATATTAATGCTGAGAAAAAACATTGATTTATGTACTATCATTAAAATGATGCAGCATTGTTTCGTCATATTGGATACTTCATTTTTCTTTCTTACTGATTCCAGTTCTGTTATTGGCACATTGTATAAGTGTCTTGGACTTCAGTCATCGAATGCCTTTAAGATATTTAAAAGGAAAATCTCCTTTTTACTTATTTGTTTTTTCATTCATAAGTTATCAATATTTTCCCAGAATATACTGATGGGGGCCTCACCTGGTATGAAGCTATCATTAACTAAACCACCTGGGCCCCCTGCCTGATGAAGTGGGGTAATTTGAACCCACTATGTCCTCCCATATACCTTCAAGTGCAAAGCCTGGATTTCTCTGAAGTGAGATGTCTGCTCACACAGTGCCTTTCTTGAATGTACTTTGTTCTCCGCTGGACTCACCTTTGCTAGGGGCCAGTTATATTCCTGCTGAGTATGGGTATACATAGAAAGGGCAAGTAAGGAATGTTTTGCCTTCTGGAAATAGATTATTAATCGTGAACAAGGAGATGGGACACAAGCACTAAAATGCTGAATGAAATTCATAAGACATTAGGCATTTGCAAGGAGAAAGTTGTTTTGCAGACAAAGATATGATGTGACTATTTAGAGCTAGATGGGCCATTTTATTAAACAGTTTCCTTGGTGCTCAGGGAGGGAAAGATAATCTTTCCAGAGATTCTGTGAGTTGGATTTCTCTTGGTTCTTCTAATTTACCCAAGAACCTGAGTGACCCAGGCCATTGATGAGGAAGCAAGTGCTAATGACTGATAATGGGCATCAGGAATTGGGCCAGGTGAAAAAGTAGCATAGACATTGTCCTGTTTCTTGAAGCTTTGAGTATGACAGAGAGAACAAGTCATTTAACTAACATAAAAATAAATAAGAAAATATTATAAGTGAGTTAAATTTCATGTATCCCGGTTTCTAAAGAGGGAGGTTTGATGCGACTGGTAATTGGAATGATGATGATTGGTATTAAATTTTTGTTGTTATATTTTATTGTTCTTATTGTTTGTGATTTTACAATATGCTGAGATTGGCCTCTCAATTGGAAATAAATGTTCTACAAAGGCCCAGTAACATTAGATTACATAAGCAATTGTGAGGAAGCATGGAAAGGGAAATAGAAATGTAATAAAAGCAGAATACAATGGCACATGCACCATTTCATGACAAACACAAGGTGTCTTAAAAAATTATGTTTCCAGGCAAGGTGGCTCACGCCTGTAATCCCAGCACTTTGGGAAGCTGAGGCAGGCGGATCACGAGGTCAAGAGATTGAGACCAGCATGGCCGACATGGTGAAACCCCGTCTCTACTAAAAATACAAAAATTAGCTGGGCGTGGTAGCGGACGCCTGTAATCTCAGCTACTTGGGAGGCTGAGGCAGGAGAATCACTTGAACCCGGGAAGCAGAGGTTGCAGTGAGCTGAGATTCCTCCACTGCACTCCAGCCTGGGAGACAGAGGGAGACTCTGACTCAAAAAAAAAAAAAAAAAATTTTATATATATATATATATATATATATATATATATATATGTTTAAACTTATACCTCACATGTAAATAAGAATTACCCAAAGTAAGGTAGTAGGAATGAGTGTCTCACTCAAAAGATGTGTGAAGGTCCAGAAATGAGAGGAAGTCCTAAATATTAGAGGAACTAAGAGTATCTCACTTCTTTATGGTCAAATTTATTGTATATTGAAAGGAAGGGAAGGTAATGGTAGATTATGTCAGAGATATAGTTAGGGCTAAGTCATCATGATAGGATAAGTTTAGAATTTTTCTTGAAAATTATGAGAAGCCACTGAATTTGAGCAATAAAGGAAGTGATAAGATTCGTGTTTTATAAAGATTACTATAGCTGGGCTGGGGACGGCGGCTCAGGCCTGTAATCCCAGCACTTTGGGAGGCCGAGGCGAGCTGATCATGAGGTCAGGAGATGGAGACCATCCTGGCCAACACGGTGAAACCTTGTCTCCACTAAAAAACAAATACGAAAAATTAGCCGGGCGTGGTGGCAGGCACCTGTAGTCCCAGCTACTCTGGAGGCTGAGGCAGGAGAATGGCGTGAACCCGGGAAGCGGAAATTGCAGTGCGCCGAGAGATCGTGCCACTGCACTCCAGCCTGGGCGACAGAGCGTGACTCTGTCTCAAAAAAAAAAAAAAAAAGCAAAAAAAAAAAAAAACGAAAGTCAGATTACTGTAGTTGCAGTATGGAAGTTTTGATGTAATGAAAATAGTGGTATCAATCAGGACCCATCACAAAACCAAATTTGTTCTAGATATTACAACCAGAGAATCTACAGTTGACCCTTGAACAACGTGTGGGATTGAACTGAGTGGTGCCATAAATATGCAGGTTTTTTTCAACCAAATGCCAATCAAAAATACATTATTTTCTTGATGCGAAACCTATGTATATGGAGGACTGACTTTTAACATATGTGAGTTTGGCAGGGCCAACTGTGGGATTTCAGTAGTGCAGGTTTTGGTATATGCAGGGGTCTTGGAACCAATCCCCTGTGTAGACTGAGGGACAACTGTAATTTTAAGGGCTGGGTTAAATAGGGGTTGAAAGATTGAAAAAGCCAAAAAGAGAAGAACAAGTTAACACAGACCCGGTAACTTCAGTATGTAGCTACCAGGCCTCGGGCTGGGAAATCATATTTTGAAGTTATCAGTATGTAGAGGATTGAAAAAGAGCATCAAAGTCTTTTTACCTGAGGTTTCTAAGGCGTGGATGCCACCCAGTTGGTACTGATACCTTGGAGCTTTGAGAAGAGGTCTTGCAAAGCTATGACTCAGACTTTGGGGAAAGCAGCACAGCCCATATTGTGTCTATACCTCTGAGGAGGTCACAAAGAAGCTGATTCTGGAGGGACAAATGGAAGTACCAGCCAATGTCAGTGTAAAGAGCTGTCAACAGTAACAATGTCAGGAGCAGCAGATAAACAGCAAAGAGCAAGTTCTTCCTAGTTTCCTCCTGTTTCTTCCTAGTTTCTTCCTGCTATACCCCTATTAGCAGAATCTAATAGGAAGACAGCTGACAATACAGAAATACAGTTTTTGAAATCCTACCTTCATCGTTAGAAAGTAGAACTTAGAAGGGCATATCAGGATCTGAGAGACAATGGCGTCTTAACTGGCACAGCTCACTCTTGTGGCTATTCAGCACCATCCTATCCTTTTACACGTATTTGGATTTTCATACAATAATTCCAGCCCTATGTTTTCACTTTACAAAATGAAATCATACTCAGATTGAATCCTTTCACAAAAAAAAGTGGAAATATAAAGTCTCCAGAGTCATTATTTCCCCTTCTGTATGGTACTAATAGTATTCATCTCTGGATGATCTTAATTATTTCTCTAATTCAGTCACTGTTTCTTCTGAATATCCCATAACCTGAAAAAATGGTATTGCAGCTAATAGGCTTTCAAGTAATTCTTATAAAAAATATGTTTGCTAGGAACAGAAACATAATAACAAGGATGAAGATAATTTAAAATGATTCCAGAAATGCTTAGGATTTGCTTAGACATAGTGGGTAAAAAAGGAGATGTTAAGAATGATGCTCAAGTTTGCTTTGGGCAACTGGTGATTGTTATTGCCATTAACTAAAAGAGATAACACCAGAGGAGGAGTAAGTTTGGCAGGGAAAATGAACTCAACTTTTAAAATGATTTTTTAAATGTGCTTTAAATTAACATGTAAAATGGATTCTTCGGTTTATAGTTACATGAAATGTGACCAATGCAAAAGGCTGTGTAACTAACTGCGTTGAAGATATAAAATATTTCCATAACTTCCAAGTCTCTCATTCTACTCTTTTGTAGTCAAATACTTCCTTTACTCCTAGCCCCTGAGCAAAAATTGATGTTTTTGTCCCTAGAGTTCAGCTTTTTCCACAGTGTCATGTAAATGGAATCATACACTTAATATAACTGTTGTTAGTATACTGAAAGCCCAATATCAGGGTGAAGGGCTACTGATAGATTTACACTGACAGAAACAGCAGACAATAATTATTATAGAGTTACGCAATCTTCACCACAATCCAGTTTTAGTACTTTATATCTCCTCAAAAAATTTTCTCAATCTCATTTGCATCAATTTCTTCTAGCACCCTGCAGCCCCAGACAACCACTGATCTGTCTTCTGTTTCCATAAATCAATCTCTTCTGAGCATTTCATATAAATAAAATTAGACAATATAGGGTCTTTGCATCTGGCTTCTTTTACTTAGCATGTTTTTTTTTGCAGATGAACCATGTTGTAAGATATATCAGAATTTTGTTTATTTTTATTGCTGAATAATATTCTATTATACAAATATAGAACATTTTGTTTATTTACCAGTTGATGGACATAGTGGTTATTTCTAGTTTTTGTCTACTCTAAATAATACCGCTACAAATATTCATTAACAAGTTTTTGCATGAACATATGTTTTTATTTATTTGGGGTAGATTCCTGAGAGATTAATTATTGGGTTTCATGGTAAGCTTATACTTAACATTTTAAGAAAATGACAATTTTTTTATGTGGTTGTAAAATTTACATTCCCGTAAGAAAGGTATGAGAGTTTCTGTTTCTCCACACCTTGGCTGACATTTGGTGGTGTCATGTTTTGTTAAAGCCATTTTTGGTGCACAGTGTTACCACATTGTGGTCTTAATTTGCATTCTCATAATGATATTGAGCAACTTTCCATATCCTTATTTAGATCAGTATACGTTTTTTGATAATGTATCTCTTCAAATATTTTGTCCATTTTTATGTTTGTTTGCTTTCTAATTTTGAGTTTCAAAGTTCATAATATATTTTGGATACAAGTTGTTTGTCAGATATATGATTTGCAAATATTTCCTCCAAGTCTAGCTTGTCTTTTTATTCTGTTACAGGTCACATGTTCAGATTAGAATCAGAAAAATACAGATTCTACACATATATTTCTAGACGTATAGTTAAGTATTTTATTTCTTTCACGTTATTTTAAATGCTACTGCCTTCTGAAATTTTGAATTTCAATTGTTAATTTACACAAATTACAAATAGATTCAAATCTTGTATTTTGACCTTTTGTTTTCTGGCTAAACTTAGTTATTTGTTCTGGGAAATTTTTGTAGATTTATTTATTTTTATTTTATTTTATTTTATTTTTTTACAGAGACAATCATGTTTTCTTAATAGACATGTCTTTTATTTTTCTTGCCAGATTGCACTGCCTAGGACATGCAATGCAGTGTTGAATAGAAGTGTGCAAAACAGACTCACTAGTCTTTTTTTTATCTTAGATGGAAAACATTCTGTATTTTACCATTGAGTATCATGTTCACATGAGGTTTATTCATAGTAGTTATTTATCAAGTTAAGGAAGTTCTTTTCTATTCATACTAGGTGGAGAGGTGTTTGTTTGTTTAAATCAGAGATGGATGATGGGTTTTGTTAAAAGCTTTTTCTAAATCTATTTATATAATTATGTGGTAAGCCACTTTTTTTGCATTTATAGGATAATTCTTATTTAGTCATTATGTATTATCCTTTTTTGTATATTACTCACACTCAATTTGTTAATATTGAACTTGAGTCTTCTTTATTAGGGGGATTTTACCTATAAATTGAATTCCTATAATTGATATAGGACTATTCAGGTAAGGTTATCCTTTTTTTGAGTATGTCTTGATAGTCTATGTCTTTCATGAAACTTATTCATCTAAGTTGTCAAAATTTGTAGCTATAGGGTTGTTTATAGAACTATCTTATTATTGTTTTCATGTGCGAAGGATCTGTAGTAATAATCCCTTTTTCATTCCTAATACAGGTAATTTGTGTCTTCTCTCTTTTTTTCTTGGTCATTCTGGCTGCGAGTTCATCAAAGAACATTATCAAGAACAAGCTTTAGGATTCATTGATTCTTTTTTCGTATTGTTTTTCTGCAGTCAACTTAACTATTATCTGCTCTTATACTTATTACTTTCTAACTTTTTCTTCCTTTGGGTTCATTTGCTATCTTTTCTCTAGTTTCATAATGTGGAGGCCTGGATTTATAATTTAAGAACCTTTTATTCCTTTCTATGATAAGTGTTTTGAAATAAGTGTTCCTTTCTCTAAGTGTTTCTGTAACCATGCTACAAGTTTCCCTTAAAACATGACAGTCTACAAATTTTGATTCCTACTAGATTTGGTTATTGTATCTTTAGTTTTATTTGGGAAAAATATTTTCTAACTTCCTGGGTCTTATGGGTTATTTAGATGTATGTGATTTATTATTAGATGTATGTAATTTCCAATATGTGTGTACCTTCCAAATACATTTCTGTTATTAAATTCTAGTTTAACTCATTAGTCCCAAACCATAGTTTGTATGATTTTAATACTTTTAAATTTATATTAAGGCTTGTCTTATAGCTTATGCTATGATCAATCTTGGTGAATATTTTATGTACAATTGAAATGAAAGTGTTTTCACACTGGGGCCTATCGAAGGGTGGAGGGTAAGAAGAGGGAGAGGATCAGGAAAAACAACTAATGGGGACTAGGCTTAATACCTGGGTGATGAAATAATATGTACAACAAACCCTTATGACATAAGTTTACCTATATAACAAACTGGCACATGTACCCCTGAACTTAAAATAAAAGCTAAATTTAAAAAAATAACATAAAGAAAGTGTTTTTTCTTTCACTTATTTGGAATAGGTCTATGTATGAATCAATTAGGTTAATTAGGTTGATAATGTTTAGTTCTTCTATAATCTTGTTTATTTTTTGTTAACTTGATTGACTATGAAGAAAGAAATGGTGAAATCTTCATTTATAATTGTAGATTACCCACATTTAATTTCAGCTTCATCCGTTTTGCTTTATATCTCTTGAACTTCTCTATACAGCATTTAGTATTATGTCTTCTTGGTGAATTTACATCTGTTATTACGTAATCTCTGTCTATATTCCTGATGATTTTCTTTGTTCTAAAATTTAATTTGTCTACTACTGATATAGCTACTACAGACTTCTTTTGATTAATGTTTGCGTAAGTTGTTTCTTTTTTTCTTTAGCAAGTTAGGATTTTTATTTCATTTTATTTTATTATACTTTAAGTTCTGGGGTATATGTGCAGAATGTGCAGGTTTGTTACATAGGTATACACGTGCCATGGTGGTTTGCTGCACCCATTAACCCGTCATCTACATTAGGTATTTTTCCTAATGCTATCCCTCCCCTAGTCCCCCACCCCCTGACAGGCCCCGGTGTGTGATGTTCCCTTCCCTCTGTCCATGTGTTCTCATTGATCAATTCCCACTTATGAGTAAGAACATGTGGTGTTTGGTTTTCTGTTCTCGTGTTAATTTGCTGAGAATGATGGTTTACAGCCTCATCGATGTTCCTGCAAAGGACATGAACTCATCCTTTTTTTATGGCTGCATAGTATTCCATGGTGTATATATGCCACATTTGCTTTATCCAGTCTATCACTGATGGGCATTTGGGTTGGTTTCAAGTCTTTGCTATTGTGAACAGTGCTGCAGTAAACATACATGTGCATGTGTCTTTATAGCAGAATGATTTCTAATCCTTTGGGTATATATCCAGTAATGGGATTCCTGGGTCAAATGGTATTTCTAGTTCTAGATCCTTGAGGAATCGCCACACTGTCTTCCACAGTGGTTGAACTAATTTACACTCCCAGCAACAGTGTAAAATCATTCCTATTTCTCCACATCCTCTCCAGCATCTGTTGTTTCCTGACCTTTTAATGACTGCCATTCTAACTGGCATGAGATGATATCTCATTTGTGGTTTTGATTTGCATTTCTCTAATGACCAGTGATGATGAGCTTTTTTTCATATGTTTGTTGGCTGCATGGATTCTTCTTTTGAGAAGTGTCTGTTTATATCCTTCACTCACTTTTTGATGGGTTTTTTTGTTTTTTGCTTGTAAATTTGTTTAAATTCTTTGTGGATTCTGGATATTAGCCCCTTGTCAGATGGATAGATTGCAAAAATTTTTTCCCATTCTGTAGATTGCCTGTTCACTCTGACGACAGTTTCTTTTGCTGTACAGAAGCTCTTTAGTTTAATTAGATCCCATTTGTGAATTTTGGCTTTTGTTGCCATTGCTTTTGGTGTTTTAGTCATAAAGTCTTTTCCCATGCCTACGTCCTGAATGGTAGTGCCTAGGTTTTCTTCTAGGGTTTTTATGATTTTAGGTCTTACGTTTAAGTCTTTAATCCATCTTGAGTTAATTTTCGTATAAGGTATAAGGAAGGGATCCAGTTTTAGCTTTCTGCATATGGCTAGCCAGTATTCCCAACACCATTTATTAAATAGGGAATCCTTTCCTCATTGCTTGTTTTTGTCATGTTTGTCAAAGATCAGATGGTTGTAGATGTGTGGCGTTATTTCTGAGGCCTCTGTTCTGTTCCATTGGTTTATATATCTGTTTTGGTACCAGTACCATGCTGTTTTTGTTACTGTAGCCTTGTAGTACAGTTTGAAGTCAGGTAGCGTGATGCTTCCAGCTTTGTTCTTCTTGTGTAGGATTGTTTTCCTTTTATCTTTGATTTTTCTGTAGTATATTTAAAGTTGTTTTAAGATAATATGTCATTGGCTCTTGTTATTTTACACAGTCTAACTTTTTTTTGTCTTCTAATGAGTGCACTTAGACCATTTAACTTTAATGTGATTATCAATGTGGTTATACTTTTTATCCACCATTTAATTATTTGTTTTAATTGTCTTCTCTCTTTTTATTCCTTCTTTCACAATTTCCTATTATTTTTGAATGGTTTTTAGAATTTTATTTTAACTTATCTACTTGTGTTTTGTCTATTTCTCTTTCTATTATTTTTAGTATTTTCTCTGAGGATCAAAATTTACAGACCTAGCTTTTTATATTTTCTTCAGAATTACTATTTTACTACTTCAATTGAAATGTGGAAAACTTACAACTCTACAGGCTACTAAAGCACTCCCTTTTGGTTATAATTATCATATGTGTTAGACCTATATACATTGGAAACATCACCCCTGCAGTTGAAAACCCATGTGTAACTTTTGACTCCCCAAAATCTGAAATACTAATAGCCTTATGTCGACTGGAAGCCTTACAGATAACATAAACTGTCAATTAGCTCATATTTTGTGTGCTATATGTTTTATGTACTGTATTCTTACAATACAGTAAGCTACAGAAAATAAAATCCTAATTAGAAAAGTAATGAGAGAAAAATCTATTTACTATTTGTTAAGTGGGAGTGGATCATCATAAAGGTCTTTGTCCTCACAGTCTTTATTTGAGTAAGCTGAGGAGGAGGAGAAACAGAAGGGGTTGTTTTGCTGTCTCAGGTGGCAGTGGAGGGAAAAGGTGGAGGATGTGGAAGGGGGGACAGGAGAGGTAGGCATATTCTTTGTAACTTTTATTGAAAAAAATCTGGATATAAGTGGACCCATGCAGTTGAAACCCATGTTGTTCAAGGTTCAACACTATATACTTCTTGCTTTGTCTTTCATATTTTGAAGGACTCAAGAGGAGAAAGTCTATTCTAATTACCCAGAAGCATACCATTTTGGTTACTCTTTCTTCATTCCTTACATTCCAAGTTTTCTTCTGTTAAAATTTCCCTTACATTTGAAGAACTTTATTTAGCATTTCTTTTATATCAGGTCTGTTGGCAACAGATTTTGTTAATTTTTCTTCATCTGAAAATTTCGAATTTGTTTTTCCTGAAAGATATTTTAAATGAATATAGAACTTTGTGTTGACATTTTTGTTGTTGTTTCAATACTAATATCACTTAAGAATGGTATATTCTCTCTCTGTCTTCTGTCCTCCTTCATTTTATCCTGGTAAGTAATCTAAATGAAAGTGCAGCTCTGTGATATGCAGTGTGTCATTTTCTCTGGTTGCTTTCAAGGTTTATTCTTTATGTTTGGTTTTTAGCAGCTCTATTTTGATGACTCTGAGCATGATTTTCCTTGAGTTTATCCCTTTGAGTATCAGGTGAGCTTTGAATCTGTATGTTTGTCTTTCAACAAATTTAAGGTGTTTGGCACCATTGTTTTGTAAAATATTTTTTTCTGTATCAGTCTCTTTTTATTTTACTTTCCTCAGTAATTCAATGTTAGAACTTTTGATATTGACCCATTGTTCACTGAGTCTCTGTTCATGTTTTCTAAAAAATCTTTGTTGTTTCTGCTCTTCAAAGTGACTGATTTCTATTGATCTAGCTTTAAATTCATTGGTTATTTACTCTGTTATCTCTCCCACTCAATTGAACCCAGTGAATTTTTCTTTTAGATCTAAACTTTTCAGTCCTTTAGTCCCTATTTGTTTACTTTTTTGTCTCTCTCTTTCTCTCTCTCTCTCTCTCACACACACACACACACACACCACTCAGCAAAACATATTTATTTCCATAAATTTCAGGAATCCATCTTTATCTCATAAAGAATGATTATAATAACTGCTTTTTAAGTCTTTGATAATTTCTGGTTTTGGCATCTGTTTCTGTTTTTCCTCTTCAAATTGGTGAGATTCTCCCCCTTCTTTTGGATTATGTTCTAGATATTTCATATCATGTTGTGGAGCTCTAGGTTCTATTAAAACTCTGCAAAGAATGTTGATGTGTGTATGTGTGTATGTTTGCTGTCTATAAACCCAGTTAGATTTAGAATCCAACTCTGATCTCACTTTCTGTGTGCTGTGGTTATAATGGCAAGTTCAGTTTTCACACTCAGTGATATGTTTTTTAGATCTGTACTATGCATATACCACCCTAAGGTTAATCTAGGCATGGTCAATGGTTTATATAACAGCTTGTGCTGTGTTTGTTTAGATCTAGCCCATGCATGTGCAGCTGAAGACTTGGTGCACCTATGAGTCCAGGACTTGAGTTTTTGTGCACACAGAATTAGTGAATAAAATTCTTTAGCTTCCTCCACTTTTTCTTTTTTATTTTTCTCTACATTTTCCATATCCCAGAATGTCCTTTTCTTAGTTAATCTAGTTAGAAAGAAAGATTTATTTCAGAGTTTTAGTTCCTGTGCACTTGTACATCTGTGTGCAACTGGGCTGCCCTATAGACAACATAGTAATTAAAAAGAGTGAAAAAAAGAGTTTCCAACACACATAAGTTGGTTCTCAGGAGATAATTTTCTTGATTTCTCTGGCCAGAGGGGTTGATTTTTCTCTCTGGATTTCACATACCCACACTATTATTTTCACTGGGGTAGTGTAGCTAGCAAAGAGATTAATCTCAAGTCAAAGCTGGAAATTAAAGAAAAAAAATAAACAGGAAAGTTGACAGTGATTTTTGTTTTTCACCTTTTGACTTCTCTTGCCAATTTTCCTGTTATTGCTTATTTTTATGTCTTCTGTTAGCTGTTTTTCATATTGTGCTCAGTTGACAGTTGTAATTAGTGAAGGGCATAGGCTGTAGTGGGCCTACTCCATCTTGATTAGCACTAGAAGTAAAGAATGTGATTTTGAAGGACCTATGAGAGATTCAAATAATTATATCTAGTGAAGAATATGAGTCTGGATCTTAGAGTTTCTATTGAATTCAATTTGGGATTCATATATAAGTATATGGTAATTACATTTCTAGGAATGACTGAGAGTACCCAATTGGTGAATGTAAATGTATAAGAAGAGAGCACAGTCTTGATGCCAGCAACATTTAGGTAACGTTTGAAGAAAGGGATGCATGCAGTCAGGCTGAAAGGGAATGAGAGATATTTGTGCATTACAAGGAAATCACAGAGTATGAATTCTTAACACCTAGAATGTTGAATGCTGCAGGAGCCAAGAAAAAGAAAGCTTTATAAAGCAAGAAATTGTTAAAAGTTTGAAATTCTACCCAGAGATCAAGAAGCATGACATCTGAAAAGTATCCATTTAATTTAGAGACACAAATATCATCGTTGGCCTTGAGAAAAGCAGTTTAAGTGAAGTTTTGTGTGCCAAATAAAAGTAATTTGACTAGTGAGAGGGAGGTAAAGTAGATGCCACAAGTTTAGACAACACAAACAAGAAATTTGGCTGTAAAGGGAAGGAGATAGGGCAGCAGGTAGAGGGGTAAGTTGCTTTTGGAGAGAGTGAGAGATATTTCTGGTTTTATTTTAGTAGATTGTTTTATTCCTGAACTGGATTTGGCCTTAGTATAGTACCTTAAAGTGCCAATGAGGAAAAAAAAAACAGTATATAAGAAAAGTTAGAGGCAGAGAACAAAGAGAAAATAATATAAAGAATGAAATCCCTGAGATGACGGTAGGGAAAGAGATCATAAGCACAGGTGGAGGTATTAGTTAAGAATGAACAAAGGACAACTCTTCCGAATAGCACTGAAAGTTTTTCCTCAGAGTTCCCAGTGGGATTTCTTGACCTTATTCTCTTTTCCACCTTCTTACTGGTTTCTTCTGGGAGCACTTGTCTAATGAATTACTAGCATATAAATTCTCATTCCAGAGCCTGCTTCTGGGGAATCCAATCCAAGACAACGCTAAATTTATTTAGCCCTGATTTCAAATTTTTTACAGAATTCCAAATTCATCCATCCAAATGCCTATTTCATGTTTCCACTTTTAAAAAATTAAAAGTATCTCAAATGTAGTATGTTTGTATTAGTTCATTCTCACACTGCAATAAAGAAATACCAGAGACTGGGTAGTTTATAAAGGAAAGGGGTTTAATGACTCACAGTTCCACATGGCTGTGGAGGCCTCAGGAAACATACAGTCATGGCAAAAGGTGAAGGGGAAGCAGGCACTTTCTTCACAAGGTGGCAGGAGACAGAAGTACAAGCAGGGGAAATGCCAGAGGTTTATAAAACCATCAGATGTTGTAAGAACTCACTCACTATCATGAGAACAACATGGGGAAACCCGCTCCCATGATCTAATCACTTCCCTCCCTCGACGCGGGGGTATTATAGGTCTCTCCCTTGACACGTGGGGATTACAATTCGAGATTAGATTTGGGCGGGGACACAGAGCCAAACCATGTCAATGCTCAAATACAACTCTTCTGTGTTTTTTTTGTTTTGTTTTGTTTTGTGTGTGTTTTTTTTGTGTGTGTGTGCTGTTCTTCTTTCAGTCTTTCTCCTTTTAGTAACAGGAAATATAATTTCCTCAAGACAAATAGTCATCTTTAATTTCTCCCTTCCCTTTAACCTACAACCAATGAACAAATAGAATTGACTGAGAGTTACAGAATTTGTTAAACTCCATACACATACTTTCATCTGTACTGCTACCACTCTTGCCAATCCCCATTACTCTCTACCTGTACTATTCCAATAATCACCTAACTGATTATCTAATTTGTGCATCCCTCCAATCTAATTAATAGAATATTAGCTGGAGAGCTCTTTGTAAATGTATCTCAAATGATGTCCTGCACTGCTTAGAAAACCTTCAGTGGTTTCCTGTTTAACTTAGAGGAAAATCTCTAATTATCACATCTACATTCAGGGGGATATGAAACATGTAACAACAGGTGTAGAATAAGCATTCACCCAACAGAAGGCATATTGGTCATAATGTGTATTGCTGAATCAGTACATATTAGCATTGTCTATAAGGCTCTACAAAACTATTCTCTCCCTCACTCATTCTGGCCAGTCAAGCAGTCTTTATTCCAAAGGTTCCCTTTTTCCAGAATCTTTTCATGGCTTACTCTCCCTTGTTGTTCAGGTACTATCTCAGATATTATATACTCAATGAGATCTTTTCTGACCAATCAACAGCTAGTCCTTACCTAGTCCAAGTAGTCACTATCACACCTGTTTGTTCCATTTTTTATAGGACTGAAAAATATATAGATTTATTTAGTACACTTATTTATGTATTTTAACCTCCCAATTGGAATTTAAGTTCATCAATAACTGAAATTTTATTTTGTCTTCTCACCAGTGTATCTACAAAACCAAGCAGAGTGCCTGACATGTGGCAGATATTCAGTGCTCACCGGTTAAATGATTGAGTACATGAATAAATAAATGTAATCATAGATGGATAAAAGAAAGTGGCTACACAAACTAGAAAGGAAATTAGATTATTATTTTATTAGCTTAACTATCATTTTTTATTTTTTGCTCACCAATAGGTTGCAGACCTGTACATCCAAATTCTTATTAGAATGCTCACTGTCAGCTAATTCTGGATATAAATTCATTCTTTTACCTTGAGGTATTTCTCTTTTATTTCCTGTCATGACAAATAAGGTATACTCATCCTATCATGGGGTGCAATATGGTTTAAACAGTAGGTTCTGAATTTAAATCTAATGGGTCCAAAACCCATTGCTGCCACTTATTATCTATGAGGAAGTTATGTAACTTCTCTGTTCTTCAATTTTCTTTATTACAAAATAGTGATAATTAAAATATCTCCTTCATAAATTTGTTGGGAGGATTATATGAGTTAATTTATATAACCCCTTGGTACTATGCCTGGTAAAGAGAAAGCACTCTCTAAATCATAGGTATTAGTATTTGCCAAGCAACAAGTGTGAAAATAATCCTATATCTCTCTAGGTCTCTTACTTGCCCTATCTGGTAGGAACACAGTATCTGAAAATTTTGCTACCCTACATCTCTCGAATTCTAATTGCCATTCGTATCTGCACCACATCTTGACTATTTAGCACACAAGAAAAGTTTAACTACTCCTGTATTCTTCATCATCCCCTTACTTGTTCATTTTAATCCTAATGATGTTGCCAGTATAAAAACTGATATATAACATCCCTGTGTATCATTTCTCAACAGCTTTCCATAGCCTTTAAGACAAAACCTAAACCAAGCATCAAGAAAAGCCTGTCATTTCTCATCACTTCCATCTGGAAAATCTATTCTTCAGCCACACTGAAGGGTTCACAATTGATATTAGGTGTGGTATTATAAGTGGAGGTATTAGTTAAGCTTCCTAACTAATTTCCAGCTTTCCTTATGTTCTTGAGTCTTTTATTATACTGTTCACTGCTTGGAAGGGAAGCACTCTCTTGACATTCTCTTTCTTCTCTTCCTGCTTTGAATACTTTTATTTATTTATTTACTATTTTTTAAATAATATTTTTAAAATTTTTATTTTAGAATCGGAGGAGGAGTGTACATGTGCAGGTTCGTTACCAAGGCATATTATATGATGCTGAGGTTTGAAGTATGAATGAATACAACACCCACATTTATCTTTAAAAGTAGCCTTTACAAATGATGCAAGTTCTCATAACCTTTTTACTAAATGACTTAATAATGAACAAAAACTAGTAAAGGCCTATTTCATGCCAGAGTACTTGTGGCTATTATTGCCTAAATATTGTCAATATTCTGCAAGCTAGGTTTCTTTTTCTAGGCCTCCTTTTGTTTGTCCCAGAAAATCCTACATTTGACTTAACATTTAAGCCCATGGTCTTTTTGTGGCTAAGATAATTCATGTTTCCAAGTGAGTTTTCTTTTTCCAAACACCTTTAATTTTATGTATTTATATTCTCTTCTCCTAACACCTGAAATTCTCACTGAAAGGCTTCTTTGCTAACTTCTAAAATATCATTTTCAAGTTCCTAAGTTTATATGAATTTTTGTGAATATTAAACTTGGAATAGAAAATACTGATGTTTGAATGGTTACATAATAGTTTATTTACAGTTATCCAGACTTTAATGAATAAGAAAATTATTATAGTTGCATTACAGGTAGAACCTTGATTTTTTTTGTTAAGTGGGAAGCAAGCAATGATGATAATTTAAGTATGGTTGGTTACATCCAGACTGTGTAATTTTTATTTATATTTCTGAAAAATAAAACTAATGAAAATAACTGTTAGTCATGACAGTTCTCTCAACATGTTTAGTCCAATTTCACACCTATTTTTAACAATTTAGGCACATCAAACTCTAAGCTGCAGGCATCATAAGACTAGCAAAATGATAACTCCCTGGTGATAAAGGAATGCATTGCTCTTGGCAACGTCTCATCAATAAGCCAGAATGAGACATGTTAAGGACCACAGCGTGATACACAGCTTGTAAAGTGGCAAATGTTATGTTGCTAAGGATGAAGAAATTCAGGTGTAAACTAGAAACTAGAAACTTTTATTCTCTGGTGAAGAATCTTCCCAAGGTAAATTACATAGAACTTTAGAAAAAGAATTAAGCTTCCAATTTATCATGAAAATAAATGGAATCTTGAAATTATGGCGGTAAAAGACCTGCTACTTGACACCATCCTCCATATTACCAAGGGACTTCCATACAATCATTAAAAACTGGTGAATATTTGCTAACAACATCTTTGTACTTCCAAACTAATGTTTTCTCTTGGCAGGGTTCTGTCCAGTAAGGCCGTGAAATAGTTATCATAGACTGCATAAATGGCACATTATCCAAAATATAGGGCTCCAGATTGTTTTCTTGGAGTCTAAGGGGCTTCACAAAAGTAGCTCCATGGCTGTTGTAGTTGGAGAAGTGCTGGGACAACGCTGAGCAGATGGGACTCCAGTCTAAACCAGTGGTTCTGCCAAAATGGCTGTTCTCTTACCTGATTACATGAATGATGTTTACATAGACTTTGAAAAATTAATTCAAAGAAGTTTTGTGACTGGGATGGGGGCTAAGCTATTGAAGTTACCTTATACTTCAATGCCTTAAAATATATACATGTATAACTTTTGCAAACCTATTTAAGAAAAAAATGAATTCTAAGGCTATTGCAAGTCTTAAATCCACTACTCTCAAGTAAGCTCATTCACACTTTAAAGTACTTCAGAAGCCACTTAAAACACTAACAATTTGAAGGTGTTTATTGGAGAGTAAGCATTTTTTTTACATTACAAATAGTATATTTCTTTTTAGTGAAAACTGCATAATCAAAATATATAACTTAAAATAATGTAAATGTGTTTAGTGTGATCTGGGACCAGTTATAACTATTTCATAAGCCATCTATATAATATAAAGCTGTAGGCAGATTCCAATGCTCTGTAATTATGTAACAAACATTTCACAATATAATGCATAATCCTTAAAGTAACTTGAGTGGTTTCTGGTGTGTTATAATTGTTCTTTGCTGTAAATACTACATACACAATTTGTAAGCTTTTTATGCAGCACTACATTTTCTTTCTTCCATATGTGGTAGCTATTCTAAAATATATCTCTTTTTGTTAACTGGGAATGTATCACTAACATTTCTGAAAATAATTATCTTGAGTCTTTGGAAATTACTTATACATTGGTATATAAACGTATAACTCTGGATTAGGACTAACATGATAAGATTCAAGGTGAAGAACATATCTCATCTGATATTTATGAAAGGGACTCACTATCAATTAATTATTTGTGTCATATATGATACGTGTCTACAACATGTTAAGCGTCCTGGAAAATTTGCGAGTAATAAATAATATGATATGGCTTCTACACCCAAAACCTTATATATTGTTTAAGGCAATAAGTATTAAACATGAAATAAGGATACAACAATGATGTATTCAACTAATCTCTCATTTCCAATATGCCACTTTTTTGAGTTGATTGGCAAAATTACTGATAGGGTAATATGGTTTGGCTGTGTCCCCACCCAAATCTCATCTTGAGTTGTAACTCCCACAATTCCCATGGGTTATGGGAGGAACCCAGTAGAAGGTAATTGAAGCATGGAGGCAAGTCTTCCCATGCTGTTCTCGTGATAGTGAATAAGTGTCATGAGATCTGATGGCTCTAAAAAGGGGAGTTTTCCTGCACAATCTCTCTCTTCTCTTGTCTGCACCATGTGAAATGTGCCTTTCATCTTCTGGATGATTGTGAGGCCTCCCCAGCCACGTAGAATTGTAAGTCCAATAAATCTCTTTTTTTATTGTAAATTGCCCAGTCTCAGGGATGTCTTTATTAGCAGCATGAAAACTGACTAATAGAGTAAATTGGTACCAGTAGAATGGGGCACTGCTGAAAAGATATAGGAATATGTGGAAGCAATTTTGGAGCTGGGTTACAGAGAGAGATTGGAACAGTTTGGAGGGCTCAGAAGAAGACAGGAAAATATAGGAAAGCTTGAAACTCCCTAGAGACTTGTTGAATGGCTTTGACCAAAATGCTGATAATGATATAGGCAGTGAAATCCAGGCTGGGGTGGTCTCTGATGGAGATGAGGAACTTGTTGGGAACTGGCGCAAAGCTGACACTTGCTAAGTTTTAGCAAAGAGACTGCTGGCATTTTTGCCCCTGCCCTAGAGATCTGTTGAACTTTGAACTTGAGAGAGATGATTTAGGGTATCTGGCAGAAGAAATTTCTAAGCAGCAAAGCATTCAAGAGGTGACTTGGGTGATGTTAAAAGCATTCAGTTTTATAAGGGATGCAGAGCATAAAAGTTCAGAAAATTTGCAGCCTTAAAATGCAATAGAAAAGAAAATCTCATTTTCTGAGGAGAAATTTAAGCCAGCTGCAGAATTTGCATAAGTAACAAGAAGCCAAATGTTAATCTCCAAGACAATGGGGAAAATGTCTCCAGGGCATATCAGAGGTCTTCATAGCAGCACCTCCCATCACAGGCCCAGAGGCCTAGGAAGGAAAAATGGTTTCATGGGCTGCACCCAGGGTCCCATGCTGTGTACAGCTTAGGGACTTGGTGCCCTGTGTCCCAGCCAATCTAGCCACGACTAAAAGGTGCCAATGTAGAGCTTGGGCCATGGCTTCAGAGGGTGCAAGCACCAAGTCTTGGCAGCTTCCCCATGTTGTTGAGCCTATAGGTGCATATAAGTAAGGAATTGAGGTTTGGGGAACCTCTGCCTAAATTTCAGATTACATACGGAAATGCCTGGAGGTCCAGGCAGAAATTTACCGCAGGAGTGAGGCCCTTATGGAGAACCTCTGTTAAGGCAGTGTGGAAGAGAAATGTGGGGTCAGAGCCCCCATACAGAATCCCTCCTGGGGTACCACGTAATGGAGCTGTGAGAAGAGGGCTATTGTCCTCCAGACCCTAGAATGGTAGATCCACTGACAGCTTACACCATGCATCTGGAAAAGCCTCAGACACTCAATGCCAGCCTGTGAAAACAGCAGGGAGGGAGGCTGTACCCTGCAAAGCCACAGGAGTGGAGCTGCCCAAGACCATGAGACCCCACCTCTTGCATCAGCATGACCTGGATGTGTGATATGGAGTCAAAGGAGATCATTTTGGAGCTTTAAGATTTGATTGCCATGCTGGATTTTGGACTTGCATGGGGCCAGGGCCTGTAGCCCCTTTGTTTTGACCAATTTCTCCCATTTGGAATGGCTGTATTTACACAATGTCAGTACCCCCATTGTATCTAAGAAGTAGCTAACTTGCTTGTGGTTTTACAGGCTCATAAGCAGAAGGGACTTGCCTTGTCTCAGATGAGATTTTAGACTGTAGACTTTTGAGTTAATGCTGAAATGAGTTGAGACTTTGGGGGACTGTTAGAAGGGGATGATTAGTTTTGAAATGTGAGGACATGAGATTTGGAAGGGGTTGGGGCAGAATGATATGGTTTGGCTATGTCACCACCCAAATCTCATCTTGAATTGTAATTCCCACAATTCCCATGTGTTGTGGGAGAAACCTGGTGGGAAGTAATTGAATCATGGGGGCAGGTCTTTCCTGCACTGTTCTCGTGATAGTGAATAAGTCTCATGAGACCTGATGGTTCTAAAATGGGGAGTTTCTCTGCACAAGGTCTCTCTTCTCTTGTCTCTTCTCCTGCACTCTTCTCTTCATTTGAGATGTGCCTTTCACCTTCTGCCATGACTGTGTGGCCTCCTCAGCCATGTGGAACTGTAAGTCCAATAAACCTCTTTGCTTTTGTAAATTTCCCAGTCTTGTGTATGTCTTTATCAGCAGCATGAAAACGGACTAATACATAGGGTCTACCATGAATTCATGCTACCTGAAATCAATAGGCTCTCAATGCTTTTTGTCAAATATTTTATGCATCTCTTTCCTATCATAGTTCTTGTAAAATTGTCCCAAATATTCTTTGCTTATCAATAGATTTTAGTTCTACTCCCAAAAACCATACCATTTGGAGATCAAATATGATGTATGAATGGAAAAAAAATCAAGGCGATTAGACAAATATTCCAATTCATTCCTTAGCACAAAATACAAAATACTCATTTTCCTTATGTTTATTTGCTTCTCTTGTAGCAGATAGATAGGCCTACTCTTTGTGAGGTGAATACTTTCACATGCAACTTATTTATAATTCTTCTCTTCTAAAACTTTGATTCATAATTTTCTTCTGTCAGTACATCCTCCAGGTTCTACCTATCAGCTGCATCCTCCCCTCTTATCAGAAAACAAGCCCAAATCTCAGCTATAATGAATATACATAAACAAAAAACAATAACCACCAAAATAAACAAATGATTTTTTCCCTTTAAAGCAAAGGCTCTTTCCTCTCTTATAATCAAATTTTGAAAACTCTACCTGCCAACTCCACTTTATCCCCATCACTCTTCATTTTGCACTTTAGTGTCTTCCTTAACCACTATACTGAAAATCTTCCATAAAGGTTACCAAGGTCTTATTAATAATTCTACTGAAATTATGTTCAAGATATGTGAAAACTAAGAGACACGACAATATTTATTTTGCGAGTATCTCTTTAAGCTATGTAATGCTGTTACAGAAATGAGCAGGACTTAGCACATTAGCCTTTAATAAATATGTGCTGAATTAAAAGAAATGAAAGTCCTCCATCTATGAAATCCAAGAAAACCATAAAATAATCAAATCAATGGCCTCTGCCTAATTTTTAATCATTCAACATTTTGTATAGCATTTCTGACTGTTGAACCATAATCTTCTCCTTGGAATTTTTTCTTCTATTGACTTTTATGAAATTATTCACATTTTATCAGTCAGAACAGGATTTGGCAGAATAAGCTCATTTGGGAATTGATGCACCAAACTAAAAGTTTTGAAACAACTTAGAGATAGCCATTGGTATAGTAGCAGGTTTCATTTATAGACTGAGAAATCAGGAAACCTGATTGTACAGTGGGGATACAAAGTACAGTGGATACAAGGTTAAACAGTGGATGAGAGTTGAGTCAACTGGGCATCATGGAAGAGGTTTATCACAGGGGATTATCCTGAGATGCATATTCAGCCTGGAAAGTGGTGGTCAAGAAATAGGCAGATGGTTAAGATGCAAGCAAGAGGCCCATACTGCATCAGAGATTAAGACAGTGGGGAGTCTCATATGTAGGCACAAACCTAGATCTAGAGAAACAGCTGGCAACCTGGGAATATGCTATCAACAGAAAAACCCAGGTTTGGGCTTAAGATCCAATTTCTTCAGTTGAATACAGAGCCAAAGAGCCCAACTGGTAAGTTTTTAATTTGTATAAGGTATCTGTTTACTGAGCTCTGAAGGCTGGGCCTAGGGTGAGGCAAACAAGGCGCTTTGGGGACAAAATTTGAGAAGAGTTTAAAAAAATTGAATAATCAAGATAAAGAAGATTTTAAAGTAATATTCTAAATAATAAAATTACTGCAAAATTAATAATGAACAAAATATTACAGTTTTAGACTCTTAATCTCTTTTAACTTTGACAGCAACATAAGAGATACAACAAGGTCTTAGATACCTAGCTGCCAAATAACTGATATAAAAAATAAATATTATAAGTACATAAAAAGAGAATAAAACTCTAGATCTGTGAAGAGTGAAAAGTCTTTGGAAGTAAGGCAGAATTTGCTGGCTAGTATTGAAGACAGTTAATACAGCCATTTTTCTTAATTATCTCCACCTACACATAAAATGATAGAGTAAGTTTTATTCACCAGATTCTCTCTTGGAGATAGCATTGTATGTTTTTGGAAAAGTTATTTTGATTAGTATCATAGGGATATTAGATTTTAAATAACAAAATATGATTCATTGATGCTTGTGTGTAAGGTGTTTAACTAATAACCTTTTTTTTATGAGGACTGAAGGTGGTCTGGGTTACTATTATAAAGTTTGAAGATAGAAGCCATGTAGACCTGAATTTTCTCTATGTAATTGGGCAGCAGGGGGCAGGGAAAGTGTGCATCTGGGAGCATGGGGACCAAAGGCAGTAAATCTGAGGAACATGTTGTCTAGGATCAAAAAGAGAAATCTTGGTTTTGGGACAATGCAGTGAAGTGTTTTCATTAAGCAATTTAATAAAGAAATACCAGTTATTTTGTTTGTTTTTTGCTATTTGAAGTGTACTGTTATCTGCCTTTTATATGTCCTCTAAAATATCAGCATTGTTCATTAATGTTTTTATGGAAGTCAGTAGTGCATGAGAAAAATCTTAAGAAGATCAAAAGAGAGTACATATTTATATTACAAATGAAACAAGCATAAAGAGCCTATGACATGCATGTTTTGTTGGATATTTTTCATAAGATGAAAAAAGGGTACAGAGAGTGTTTTGACTCAATATGGCTAAATTATTCTTATATATCTCCTTCCAATGTTTCCATAAAATTGCAAGAAAACTGGCAATAGCATTGATAGCTAAAGAGAAGGTCATTGGTGGTTATTTGGGAAACTTTTTGCTACCTCCATCGTGATGGTGTGAATCATAAAACAACACTTCCTTGACTGTATCTTTGTGATCTATCCTTCAAAGCAGAGCAAGGCAGGTATCTTAAAATATATATATTTTATATATAAATATATATATTATATATATATTTAAAATTTATATATATTAAAATTTATATATATCTAAATATATATATATTTAGATATATATAAATATATGTGTATATATATACACATATATATTTTTATATATATATATATATATATATATATAGGCAAAGACCTTCAAACTCTTCCCTACTGTAAGTTCCTACCTCAGAATACAGTAAGCACACTGAATAGAAAAAGTTATATGCTTACCTCATATATAGTAAAGACATTTTATGGGACAGGAAAAAAATTCTGCCACCTTTTCCCAAAATTGATCTTCTAAGGCATACAACTAGCTGAAAGAGGAAAAGTGAATGCAGATATACAGAAAGTTTAGTTAGGGGGAAAACTGAAATAAAACTGGAAACATAAAACTGCTAGAAAAAAATAGAAGTGGAGTGTAGTCTTTCATTCATTAAATTGCTCAAAATAGACTCCAAATGCCTCCGTACTCTTAGAATATCTGACCATAAGTGTCAGAGTAATTCCGTCTTTATCCAGCAGCCCTGGAGAGGTTCACTGATGCTTAGGCATTGCAATTGGGCTGTACTCATTAACCTGAACTTTGTTTTTATACTGAAAAGTTGTGAAGGTATTGAGAAAAAGACACTGCCAGGAAGACGCTCATCCCACCTCTCTAACCTGTATGGAAGCAAGAGGTCCTATAAAATCTCATTCCAGTTCTAGGCTAAAACCAAAATCAGATAGATAATCACTCAGTGACACTGAAAGATATTGAGCATAAAAGAAAGTATTTGATGACAAAAGGGAAGAATACATTCCTGAAAATAATTTCATATATAAACAGAATAATTTAGTCTTTTTTGGTCCAAAAATTTTCACAACTTTTAAACATTAAATGCATAACACAATATAAAGTGCTAAATTACAATGGAGAAACATACATCAAGTTTTGCAAAGAAATGATTTTGTCCCAAGACTTTTATGTCCAACCAGATTGTTGGTTATGTATAAAGATGACAATGATATGACTCAGAACCTGTAACTCTTGTGCATATTTTTTTCAGACTGTATTTATATATCAAACCAAATTAGAAGCTAATCAAAGTCAGGAACTCAAGCATAGAAGTAGATTATTCTATGAGTATAGAATAGAATGAAGGCAATTAATCTCATATTGCTTAGACTGACTAAATTAAATTAAATTGGCCATTGTTGAGAAGCAGCTATTGTATCACTGGTTAAAGCCCAGATTCTGGAACTAGGCTGCCTGGGTTCCAATTGGCATGAGCCATTACTAGCTCTATGTATCAGTTTTCAAATCTATAAAACAAGAATATTAATAGCATCTATCTCCCTAGGTTGTTGTGAAAATTATGTATAAAATTATATGTATGTCACATAGCAAGTGCTTGATAAATGATAGATATTCTTATTGTGGGATATTTAAATAGTTTTTTTTTATTATTATAAATACTGTTTGATTGTTTTGGTATGTTTATTAATATAGGTGCCATTATTCTCATTGGACAACTCTTAGAAGTAGAATTTCCAGGTCAGAATATGTGATCATTTCAAAGCCTTTTGATACTAATTCTCACCAGAAAGATACCCAAGAATAGATGTAAAAATTAATTTCTCCCTCTTCCCTTTAAAGATAATTCTTAGAATTAAAAATCCATATTTTAATTAACAGGTAATAATATGCCCGTATTTACACATGGAATTTGTAATTGTGATATCATTAGTAGAAATTTGTTTTCTTTTATAAATTGCCTGTTTCTGAATGATATCTATATTTCTATTGGTGTATTTGTATTTTACTTGATGATGACTAATCCAAAAGTTATTGCTGAAAAAAGAACTGTATTATTAAAGCAAAAGTTATGTACTAATAGATTAAGTATATTACTGTATATTAAATTTACAAAGATTGAAAATATTGATAGTTTTTATCTTTTGTAGTGAGAAATCATAAATATTATACTGTCTCAACAAAAATAGTAAGAAACAAATATATACCTAGCAAATCAGTAAACAAATTAATGAGCAAGGCAGCTAAAAAAACAAATAAAAGAAAAATAGAAAACTTGCCAACAAAATGATGACATAAGTTTGAACATATCAGAGATGCCAATAAAGTTAAGTAAATTAACCTCATTGAATGGTTAAGTTTCTTAGGATGGGCTTTAAAAATAAAATGACTCAAGTACACAATAGTTTTTAAATAGAGGTAAAATTAAAATAAAATCTCACAGAGAAAATAAAAGTATACGTGTAATTTAAAGAACATTTGAGAAAGTTTTACAAAAGAGAAAAAAAAGAAAGGGTATTTTCAAGCTATTTTTAAGTGTATGAGTCCAGAAGCTTTTTTTTTTTTTTTTTTTTTTTTTGAGACAGAGTTTTGCTCTTTTTGCCCAGGCTGGAGTGCAATGGCACAATCTTGGCTTACTGCAACCTCCACCTCCCAGGTTCAAGTGATTCTCCTGCCTCAATCTCCCAAACAGCTGGGATTACAGGCTCCCGCCACCACACCCAGCTAATTTAGCTATTTTTTGTATTTTTAGTAGAGATGGGGTTTCACCTTGTTGGCCAGGCTGGTCTCAAACTCCTGACCTTGTGATCCGCCTGCCTTGGCCTCCCAAAGTGCTGGGATTACAGGCGTGAGCCACCATGGCTGACCTCTTTTTAATTTGATACTAGAACAAAATAAAACAATTAGATCGCATAGTCTGTAGTATAAACATACCTATATGAATCTATAAGATTGAATAATCTAATAATTAAGGAATGAACTGTTCAATAAATTTAGTATTGGGGAAAAATCAAGTTTGCTGGCTTGCAGTTCATACAACACCAAATTGAATTCCATGTTACTTAAATATTTAAAAGTGAGAAATGAAAGCACAATAAACTAGAAGAAAGTAGATGTAAATTGTTCATTGATTTTGGGGTGGGAAAGTTTTCCTAAGCTTACAAAGAATGATAAAAAGTATCAATGTAAACAGGCAAACTTGGCAATGTATAAACAAAAGCATTTAGATGCAAAAGAACACCATAAATAAGTTATAAGGCAATTTAAAAACTAGAAACATATGGGCCACAAATATGACAAATGTTAGGTTAGTGCCATATATAAAGAGGTCGTAAAATAGATAGGAAAGCACTAATAAACCATTAAAAAGGCCATGAACAGACAATTCCCAGAAGATCCATCTTCACTGGTAATGAAAGAGATTAAAATTAAAACAACAATGACATTGTTTCAATGTAAAATTAGCTAAAAATTTTATAATTTGTAATTCTCAGTATGACTGAAGAAAATGTGAAACAGTCACTCTTCTACCCTCCAAGTGAGAGTCCATTACATGAACTTTTACTCATTGGGAAATACATGTGAAGAATTTTTAAAAATCTCCTCACTTGCTCTTGTATTTTCAATATTTTCTAAAAAATAAATCACATATGGCCAAGCACCGTGGCTTACACCTGTAATCCTAACATTTTGGGAGGCTGTGGTGGGCAAATTTCTTGAACCCAAGAGTTCCAGACCAGCCTGGGAAATATGGTGACACCCTGTCTCTACAAAAAAAAAATTCAAAAAATTACCCTGGCATGTTGGCTGGTGCCTGTAGTGCAAGCTGTCCAGGAGGCTGAGGAAGGAACGCTTGAGCCCAGGAGGTCAAGGCTGCAGTGAGCTGTGATTGCACCAGTGCACTCCAGCCTGGGTGACAGAGTGAGACCATGTCTCAAAAAAAAAAAAAAAAATAGAAAAGAAAAATAAACAATTATATATAGATTTACATGTATGACTTTTATATAGAATAATATTTGTTGAATTATTATTTATAAAAGAAAACATTAGAAATAGTCTCCATAGGTTCTTGGTAAGTTATAGAACATAAATATAAGGGAAAGGGAAAACTATATTCATTAAAATGTGTCGAAACAGTATTTAATGGATGGACATGGAAAAATGGACAATGGAAATGTTATGTAATATTTAGTAAAAAAATATATATAACCATCTGCAATAGTGTATACAAATATATATATCTGGAAGGAAAAATGGAAGAAAATATGCCAATATATGGATCATTACTTTTGAAATGTTAAAACACTGGTAATTTGTGTTTTTATTTTTATGCCTTCAGTAATTATTCCTAATGACTATGACTTTTGTTATCAGGAAAAAGTAGCATAAAATACAAATATCAGAAAAAAGGTGATATGGGCTGGAGAGCAGACACAGCCTTCCGAGGCCAGGTACCATGATGGCCCATGGCTGCCCTCCAGAGCACCTACACAGCTTGTCACTTGCAGCCACTGTCACTGCATTCACATCAGAGCCAGAGTGCCTAGGTGGGGGCAAGTGCTCATAGTCAGTATATTTACCACCCTTAATATATTTGTTTGTAACTTAATATATTTGTATATGTATATTTGTATACATATATACATAACACACATTCATAAAGAATATACATTTCTCTCTTTATATATATATATGTATATTTCTCTTTTGTGAGTACATATGTTAGGGAGGGATTGTACACATAAACGACTGAATTTATGAGTCAGAGGGCATCAAACATGGCTAAACATCAAATTACCTGGGAGACTTTTAAGTAAAAAATAACATACCCAAGTCTTATCCACAGATATTCACATTCAATAGGTCTGGGAGGTGGGAACTGGACATCATTTTTAAGTCTTTACAGCTCCCTGTGTGTAGAGTCGAGAATCATTGCACATGGAATTAAAAAAAGGATTTTCACTTGTAGCCAAATACTTCAATACTATGTTCAATAACTCCTATAGTGCATTTAGGTATTACAATGCTATTCAATTAAGCCCCAATAATGATGTCTTGGTCTTCTGGACAAAATGATGAAACGTTTTAAAGACATTAAAAGCAAATATTTTACTTTTTTTGAATGATATGCTCTTCAATAACATCCAATAGTGGCTTTTGGGAGTTTTCAATTAAATCTTTGAGCAACTTTGTAAATGTTGACTCACATTTCAGATCAGGGTGCTAGGAGGTGCTTTTGGTGTAACAAGTCCTCTCAGATTATTAGCAAATATTCTGCAACTTTGTGTATGTTGAGGTCTCAAATACCTCTAATAGGTGGTCATCCTTTTCCCCAAGGGTAAGAAGGAACTACTTTAGGAGAAGGAAGCCTAGTAAAGACTAGTTTCAGCCAGCTTGGATGGATTTCAATGTGGGCCTCACTGTTTATTCACTGAATTTCAATTTCAGGAGTGATGCTAAGAATTAAAAGTGAGGCTCCCTGTGAATCTCCAAGTAGAGGATGCACCAGAACCGGTCCTACCCTCCCCTGTGTTTTCCACTTCAACTGCCTGGTCCATGCTCCAATACATATAATGCTCTTATCATTTTTCATCATTTCCTGTGGGATGTTTTCTTTGGGTCTCTAGTGAGATCCACCACCATGATGGATGCTCTGTTTATTGTAGAACTAAACGAAGCATGCCGGGCAGCATCTGAAAACAATTAAAAATAATTGAAATGAGCTGTGGACTCTACTAGTCTCATTAAGTTTTTTATTTCAGCCTCCACACATTGGGAGATTTAGATCTGAAACTCCAATCCCTGTGGCCTTCTGCTGGCAGGAGAGATCCCCTTCCCAGGGCAGATAAAGGGCCATCAGTTTTCAATGTTAAGGCTGCACTCATAACGATCAGGAAGGGAAAAGGCCTGATCACTGCCAAGAGGATTCTGTGGGAGGAGACATTGTTCTCCACCAGCTGCCTTTGAGCAGCTGCTTTATGAATTAATAAATATCACTATGAATATGCACACTTCTCTTATTAAGAATTCACAAGCGCATTAATCAGTTAGCTCACTGAAACTCAAGGTATTAAAGTTAGCTTTTCTGTTGTCTTTCTTTGAGAGAGACAGAGAGAGAGAGAGAGACAGAAAAAGACAGAGACAGAGAGTGAGAAAGAGCCAGGCAGCCAGCCAGCCAGAGACAGAAGAGACAGAGAGAAAGCCAAAATATTTCAATTATTTCTCTATATAAGGAGGCAAGACAATAAAAAAAAAATGTGAAGTTATTGAAATGAGATCATATTTCAAAAGTCCTCATTAAGGTAACTTGGATATAACAGCCTAAATATCTTAAAAGTTATATTGGAACCCATTTGATGGTTTAGTTACATGAAAATAACATGCATGCTTTTCTACAGAATAAGTTAGTTATCCTAGGAGATACTGTTTCTGAGTGGCAAAAAAAAAAAAAAAAATCAATTTTTTTGTAACTAGGAAGGCCAGGGAAATTTAGCTGCGAGGTAATTATTCTTATTGAGATATTTAACATGATTCAGTGACAGGTATGAGGAAATGAGATTAGCTCTTACCATGAAGAATGACTCAGATGTGAGCTTGGAATAATGTGTGTATAAGGAAGATAAAGGTAGATATTTTATTAAAGTGATGGTACTTGTGAAGATTATTCCATAGGCAGCACTATGCATTTGCATGTTTGACATAAAATAGCACTGGGAAGATTCCAAGTATAATTGACCTTTTAATTTTCCCTATTTCAGAAGGACCTGATTACCCCTAAGCTCATCTTAAAATGTTCTTCTCCTTTCAACTTTAGAACTGATATTACAATTTATTCCGGATGATCATGTTGATGAGACTAGCAGAATTAGAATCCCTTTAGTTTGTTTCTGTGAGTAAATTAGCTACGAGGGAAAACATTTTTTTCCGATAGAGGATCTTTTTCACTTAATAGTATAAATTCATGATTCTCCACATCAATTCTGCATTAGGCAACAAGCCCTCCTTCCTGCCTCATCTAGAGAAAAACAAGAACTTTCCAGTTTCTTTCCTCATACAAAGCATTTTGTTAACAATAGCCAGCACTTATTAAATATCTACTATGCACCAGTCATTGTTCTCTGTGGCCTACATGCTCTTTCTCATACCAGACAGCTGCCTATGAGGTAAAATATTATTATTATTTTGATTTTGATTTTTACACATAAGGAAAGTATAACTGATGATGAAAAATAATTAGCTTATATAATGTTTAAAGGCAGAGCTAGAACTCAGACTCTGACATTTTAGCTCTTGCATCTGTGTTCTTAACCATAATACCTACTATGTTTATGGATATTGTCCACACTGCACTGGCCTGATTTAGATGCAAAATCCAGAAGAGAGGAGAGAACAGACACCCTTGAGGTACTGAAACAAGCTCAAAAAGTCTGGAAAGGGGGAAGCGTAGATTATGAGGAAGTTACTGGTATAAGATGAAGACTAAATCAGGGTCTGGAATTCCAAGGGTCTTGTGCTTCTTGTAAAGGAGGATGAACTTTATCCCCAGGCCATGGAAGTCTTTCAGAGGGTTTCAGTCATGGCAGTTGAATGGCCAGGCTTGACATTTCAAACAAACACTGACTGTAAACTGATGAGGAGAAGCGGAGAATAGATTAAGAGGATACAATCATGGTCCATTCACAGATACAGATGGCTATGTTTTTTGCCCTGAGCATGTTGGGAGAATTTAGTTAACCATTATGTGTTGATAGATGAAGTTCTAAGAAAGAGTAGGTGACAATATGTGTGTGAATTATAGTAGGCCCTAAATACATTTTATTTCCTTTTTTTCAAAAAGATAAGTGAATAAATTTTCCAGAATTCTCCTATTAGTACATATTCAAGTAAGCAAGTACCAGAAGCCCAGGAAAAGATTATAGGTTGTAGGGGATTGGATTTGGAATGTTATGGGAACATTTAATAGTTCGGTGTAACTTTTTCTAGTTGTGTCACTCTTTTTCCTCCTAGTCCTGTAGCCAACACTAATTTCCACGGCTGTATGAAATTGCAACCCTCCATTGAGGTGAATGTGAAAATGATTTTGAGATGATTATGACTCTATATAATTATGTTTCTTGCATCGTAAATTGCAGATATATACTATTAAGACAGTTTAAGGAAAGATAGCAATCAAGACTAGATGAAATAATAGCATAAAATGCAAAATTCTCTGTATCCTTAAAATCTTTTTTTAAATCATTTTTGTTATTCTTCCACTTGTTCAGAAATAAGAAATCTTACTTATAGGTTACAGTCCCTTTTTGAAATTCTAGTATATTGGAAGTGACTCCCGCTTTCATCAGAAGGAAAATGGGAATTAGAATCTGAGAATTAAAAGATTCAGTAAAGAACAAAGACTAGAACTTATTTTTATGAAACAATCTTAGTGTGGATAAAAAAAAAAATTCTTAAAGGCTTGGTATTTTTTACCTGTTAGCAGGGAGTGAGAAATAACTATGATGTGAATAACTTATGAATTATGTTTTCAAAGGAAATGATATTGAGATGAGAAGTCTTCTTCTGATTGAAGGTTTTTCTCAATTGAAGTGTTCATGGTCTCACGGGCTTCAAGGAATGAAGCCGTGGACCACAGCGGTGAGTGTTACAGCTCAATTAGAGAAACGCACAGACCCAAAGAGTGTGCGGCGCCAAGGTTTATTAAAGTGAAAGCAAAGTAAAAGCAAAAGTAAAGCTTCCACGTGGTGGAAGGAGACCCTGAAGGGTTTCCGTTTCTGGCTTGGGTGTCTTATGCTTATATCCCCTTATGACTCCTCCCCTTTTCCTTTTTCTGTCCTATAGGATTAGCTTATTTTCTATCCACTTGTGGGTTGGCATGCCTAATTGGTTAAAAACATCAGGCTGTAGCTAGAGCTTAAATTCCCTATATGATTGGGTGCAGCTGTGACTCATTTTTGCTTAGGAGAAAGTCCCCTTTGATTGGTTGAAGTTTCAATCCCTTAGCTTGCAGCTATGACTCATTTTGGCTTAGGGGAATGTCCACTTAGGGAAGTCCCTGTTGATCAAGGAAGTCCAGCCAACATAGCCACTTAGTTCCTCAGTACCCCCTCTCAACAGGAAAGCCCAAGTGCTGTTGGGAAGTTGGGCGACGATCGTTAGCTACTTCCTGCTGAACTGCGGCATAGAAGGGACTCTGCAGTTGAGGGTTCCTCAGGAGGGGAGTCTTCAGTGTCGTGGTGCTAGAACAGATTGGTAGGTCGGTCTGGGGGTCCTCGATAGTAGGTGCTAGTGGTGGTCATTTTGGGGCTCCATTTGTAGAACCATTTGCAGTTTCATGGATTCTATTCCAGAAGAGACAAATTGTACAAGGAGGTTAAAAATGCAGGGTCCAAAGATAAGCAACATCACAATAGCCATCAAGGGTCCCAAGAAGGGGAGAAGCCAGGGCATCCACTGGTTGACAATACTCCAAGATCCTGTGTCTTGGAGCTCTTGTGCCCAGCGCCGTATCCAGTCTCAAAGCTCTTTAACCTTCTTGGTGACAATTTCACATTGATTAATGAAATAATAGCACTCTTCTAGAAAAAGACAGGTTCCACCTCTTTTGGCTGTTAATAAATCAAAGGCTCTCCAATTTTGAAGGGCTACTGCTGCTAAAGAGTTAAGCTGACTTTATAAGTTGACTGGCGAATCTGAGACTCATTCCATGTCATAATTTAACTCTTGTGATAATTTGTAATAGAATTGGGTGGATGTGGTAATGCCTCCAATGCCGGTTCCTAGTCCTCCTAGTATCCCAGCCCCGATAATGAATGGCAGGACAGTCCAGGTAAGCTGAGATGCTGAGTTTGACGGATCTTTAAAGGCAAATAAAAATTGAAAGTCAGGATGCCGAGGGATGCAGAAAAAAAGTATCCTTAAGATCTATGACTGTAAACCATTTTGCTTCCTCTGTTATCTGGGAGAGTAGAGTATAAGGATTAGGTACAACTGGATACAGAGAAACAACTGCCTCATTGATAATTCTGAGGTCTTGCACCAACCTCCGTTGTCCACTGGGGTTTTATATGCCTAGAATAGGAGTGTTGCATGGACTGTTGCATGGCTTTACTAATCCCTGTGCTTTTAGGTCTTTGACAATCTTTTGTAACCCTTGTTGGGCTTCTGGTCTGAGGGGGTACTGCCTTTGATAAGGAAAGGAGGTAGGATCCTTTAATTTAACTTGAAATGGACAAGCATTTTTTGCTCGTCCATATTGTCCTTCCTCTGCCCAAGCTTCAGGATTAACTCCCTCCCCGAGTAGAGGGCAGCAAACAGGTATTCCTTCTCTGATATTCAAGGATATAATGGCCCCTGCTTTAGCTAATATGTCCCTCCCTAGTAAAGGAGTAGGGCTGTCTGGCATAATACGAAAAGCATGTGAGAAAAATAAGTTTCCCCAGTTACAACTTAGGGGGTGGGAGAAATACCTAGTGACTGGCTGTCCTAGGACCCTTTTGATGGTGACAGACCTGGAGGATAGTTGTCTGGGACAGAAGAGTAAAACTGAGAAGGCTGCACCAGTGTCCAGGAGGAAGTTAGTTTCCTGGCCCTCAACGGTTAAGCTTACCTGGGGCTCTGTGAGGGTGATGGCATGGGCTGGCACCTGCCCCGGGCACCCTCAGTCCTGTTGTTGGACCATCTGGTTAGTGGGCCTGGCCCAGAGGACCTTTGCCCTCAGGAGCAGTGTGCCTTCCAGTGATCCCCCTGGCACAAGAGACATGGACGAGGGGGCGGCTTATGTTTGTTTTGGCAGTCCTTTTTGAAGTGCCCCTGTAGGTTGCACTGATAACAAGCCCTGTTAGGTGGGTTGCCTGCCCAGCCTTTCTTTCTTTCAGAGCCATCAAAGTTCATTTGCCTGAGGCCCATGACTAAGGAGGTGGCCTTTTTCTTGTCTCATCTGTCTTGTTCAGCCTGCTCCTCCTGATCCCTATTATAAAACACTGAAGTTGCCAAATTCAATAGAGTTTCCAAATTTTGCTTGGGCCCAGGAAAGACTTTTGAAGCTTTTTTCTAATGTCTGCAGCTGACTAAGTGATAAACTTATCCTTTAAAATTAGTTGGCCTTTAATAGATTCAGATGCAAAGAGGTATGCTTTCTTAATGCCTCCCTTAGCCTCTCTAAAAATGCCAAAGGGTTTTCTTCCTTTCCCTGCATTACATCATTGACTAATTTATTGGCTTTTTTTCTGGTCTTTCTTAATCCCTTTAGTATACAAGTCAGTAAATGCCTGCGACTTCAGTCTCCATGCTCCAAATCGAGGTCCCAATGGGGATCCACACTGGGAACCGCCTGTTGGCCTGTGGGGAATTGTTCCCTTTCTTCTGGTGTTATTTTATCATTTACCTGGCTTAGGCACCAGAGATCCCCAAACTTCCGGGCAACAGCTAAGGCGGCCTCTTTTTCATTGGGAGTTAATGTTTGACCTAACAACAACATAGTATCTTTCCATGCTAAATCAAAAGATTGTCCTAATCCCTGTAAGACGTCTATGTATCCATCAGGATTATCTGAGAAATTTCCTAGGTCCAGTTTGATCTGTTTTAAGTCTGAGAGGGAAAAGGGACATGTACTTGTGCTGGGCCAAAGTCTCCTCCTCCTACCACAGCTTGGAGGGGGCACAATTGAGACCATTGCACCTTTCGGTTCCTTGACTATCTTTTTGTCTGATTCCTTTTGGGCCGTTAGGGCCAAAGGAGAGTCCTTACTAGGGGGAGCCGTGGGGAGACCTGGGTATGGGGGTAGGCTTTAAGGACTCCTGGTAGGATGTAAATTACATTTTTTACATAATTGTGGGTTATCACTTAATGAGAAAAAAACCTGTACACATGACACTTCACTCCATTTGCCCTCTCGTTTACTAAAGAGATCTAGCTGTAGGATGGTATTATAGTTTATACTTCCCTTGGGTGCCCACGGATTTCCTCTGGGAAGAGGATATTGTGGCCAGGCAGTGCTGCAGAAAAATATAAGTTACTTCTTCAGTGTTTGAGGGTCGAATTGGTCCCAATTATCCAGAATATACCTCAGGGGTGGCTTCGCTTTTGAGGAAATGCCTCCCAACTGAAAGGAGAACACAGGAGTGCCCGTACCCCTAGTCATCCCCTAGTAAGCACTAGCCCTAGGGTGTCCCCTATGGTTCTAGTGTGCTTTTCTTTCCAAGGTGCACTATCACTCATGGAACCCTGCTTATCAGATTTAATTGCGCTTACTGACATAGCAGTTTTGCCTGCACTTGTTTCCTGAACTTTTTTAGCCACAAAAAATGGGGGCCGGGGCTACTGGATTTTAGTGGCTCCTTACCAGCATGCCCACAATTGCCTTTGCATCTGCGAGTAGGTCTTAGTTTCGGGGTGTATTTTGAGTTCAGAGACCAGGCACCAATTAGCATATTTCTGGGCCTGGAGCTTTCCCAGCAAGATAAATTCCTTGAAAGTGGCACTGAAGAACAACAGTTTTAGGGTAGGCAGCAGCAAATTGGAGGACCAAAGTTGGAGCAGTGCTTTTTGCACCCAAATTTTCTGTCAATAAATAAGAATATTTATTGACTTTTGGACTTGAATCAGGGGACCTATTGTCTATTACATTGTTTTCACCCTATACCTCTGACTACTTCTAGTGGACAAGTTCCACAGTTCTAATCGCTGATCCCAGACAGGAAAGGTGGTGATTAAAGTAGCCTCTACAATCTGGAGTAAGTTTTGGGCAACAAAAGGAAAAATGTCCTAGGCCTTCTATCAGCCACTGGCATGACTTTTGATGTCCCAGATAGTGCCTAGGGTGCAGGTTATGAGGGACAGGTCCCCTATAAGTATATTGATACCATTTGCATAAGAATAAGCCTGGGGGCACCATAGGCAAGGGTCTTTGCATTGCCACCCCAGTCAACTTAGGCTCCTAGCTAAAAGATTCTTAGACTCAGGGGTAGGAAAGATCCTAGAGAAAAAGGACTCAAGAAATTTTTCTCTGAGGACATTAGGACCCAGGAGGCATGGGTCAGAAAAGGCAGGGAATGCACACATGGGCGGCTGCAGCGTAGCGGCTTCTCACTGTGCCATGATCTGGACTGGTCAGTGCTGGGAGTTCGGGACAACAGTTTTCCACCTTTAGCCAGCCCTCGGCTTTTCCTGGGGAAGGTAGAGAAAGGTGGAACTGGTTTCAGGCAAACCAACGCACCCAGCCTGGAGGGCCGGGGGTTGTAAAAGAGCCGTTTCCCAGAAAGCCTCACACCCGTGTCTTAAGTCTGGTGGCCAGGCTTGTCACTTTTAAATGGCCAACAGGTGCTTGGTGTTTTCCTTCAATTTCTAGCGAGAAGATAGAACAGAATAGCAAGCAAAAGGGGTCTGATGTTACCGCTTCAGAGAAATCCTGGACAGGCCCCCAGAAATGAGATGAGAAGTCTTCTTCCGATCGAAGGTTTTTCTCAATTCAAGAGTTTGTGGTCCCACGGGCTTCAAAGAATGAAGCCTCGGACCGCAGCAGTGAGTGTTACAGCTCAATTAGAGAAGCATGCAGACCCAAAGAGTGTGCTGGGGCAAGATTTATTAAAGCCAAAGTAAAGCAAAAGTGAAAGTAAAGCTTCCAGGCAGTGGAAGGGGAACTGGAAGGGTTGCCATTTCTGGCTCAGGTGTCTTATGCTTATATCCACTTATGACTCCTCCCCTTTTCCTTTTTCTGTCCTATAGGATTAGCTTATTTTCTATCTGCTTGCAGGTTGGCGGGCCTGATTGGTTAAAAACATCAGGCTGCAGCTAGAGCTTAAACCCCCTATATGATTGGTTGAAGTTTCAATCCCTTAGTTTGTAGCTGTGGCTCATTTTGGCTTAGGGGAAAGTCCCCATTGATTGGTTGAAGTTTCAATCCCTTAGCTTGCAGCTATGACTCATTTTGGCTTAGGGGAAAGTCCCCTTAGGGAAGTCCCTATTGACCCAGGGAGTCCAGCCAACTTAGCCACTTAGTCCCTCAATATGGACAAAATTAAGCTATAAATGCAAACATAGATATAGATAAAGTATAGTTAAGCCATTATATATACGTGTATATAAATGTATATATTATAGTTTATGTGTATATAAGTTTATGTATCTATGTCTTCACTGTCTCTATTTCTACATATGTGTGTCTTATGAAAATATGTTTGTATCTGAAATATACATATATACAGATACATATATGTGTGTGTATATACATGTATATGCGCATTCAAGATATTGGCAGAGCCTGGGGTGGAGGAAGAGTATAAAAAATGGTTAAACGAAAGTCACCTAAACTGAAAACACCCAAATTTTCCACATTTTATGATCTGTGTAGCAAGCCTAGGGAAACAAGAGGCAATGACACTCAATTAATAAATGAAAAGCATTTGGGTAGAAAGGAGTAGACAAAAAGAAAATGCCATTCAGGATTCATTTTATTTTTTACTTTATTTATCGTGATTAAACCAACTCAGGACTAATAAGGAGTGAAAATACAGGAGATAGGTGTTATACTGCTGAGTTTCTCACAAAAAGAGAAGGTGATTGGAAGGCAACTGGCCTTTTTTTTTTTTTTTTTTTACTAATTTACCATGTGTAAACTGTCATTGAAATTTTCTTTATTTGAAATGCTATCTTCTAGAATTAATTATAGAAATCCTTGTATGGATTTTTTTAATGGCTTCATTCACACAAACCGTTTTTTTCCTATTAAGATTTGATTGCTTAGTGGGAGATTTCTCTTCCATTAAAACGAATGTGTTTATGAATTCCTTCCTTTTAAATAATGTTTGAAGAAGCTTCTTAATTCAGCAACAATTTTTGTAGCATTCTTATGTTGTGCTTCTGAAATTGTGCTTGGAAGCTCATCTGTAACTTGTTTTATATGTCATGTAGTACATATTTCCTTCATGTAGAAGGTTAAGCACTTTCTGATCATTTATTTCATTTGAGCTATGTTAGTTTTGACTTGTAAACCAAAAAAAATAAAAATAAAAATAAATTCTAAGCCCACCAACCAACTGAATGGACTCCTCTTGGCCAGGAGCATCATAAAGTAAACCTGAAAGAGTAGTTCAGGCCATGATGGGAATGTGGGGCTGGACAGGCCTCGTTCTACCTTCCTCCCTTTAGAATTCAGGCACAGCTGACCAGTATTAACATTAAAAAAGATACCTTCAGACTGACAAAGGGAATCTTTGTAATAATGTGATACCAACATGATAGACAGCAGGCCCTGATAGAAATCCAAGTGTTTTACCCCAAAATATATTTCTTTGACATAGTTTTAAATAGCCCTGCAAAGCTGTCTCTTTTGGGGAAAAATCTACATTCTGTAGAAAATCTCCTTCCCTCCAGGTCTTTTTCTTGATCCAGGAGAGTATTAACTAAGAGTTTTGTACCTTTTTAAGTCAGATAAGAAACATTTGCAATCTATTCTCTCTGATGCCTGCTACCTGGAGGCTTCATCTACATAATAAGAACCTTGGTCTCTACACCCTCTTATCTTAAGCCAGACACTCCCTTCTATTGATTTCAGGTCTTTAGATAAAACTCTTTCAACCAATAGACAGTCAGAAAACTTTTGAATCCACCTATGACCTGGAAGTCCCTCCCCACACTTCAAGTTGTCCCACCTTTCCAGACCCAACCAATGTACATCTTACATGCATTGATTGATGCCTTATGTCTCCCTAAAATGTATAAAACCAAGTTGTAGCCTGACCACCTTGGGCACATGTTTTCAGGATCTCTTGAGGCTGCGTCACAGTCCATTGGTCAATCATATTTGGCTCAGAATAATTCTCTTCAAATATTTTACAGAGCTTGACACTTTTCATCAACAGACTGCATAATTTTTCCTGGCATTATACATTTCTATATTCACTTCAAACACTCTGATGCTCACGATTTAGCACATAAATTTTAAGGAAAATACTTAAATGTAATGTTCAATTTCACAATATAGATTGTTACTGAGCAAGATGGCCTTAAAAGTTCCCCTTGGCTTCACTACACTGTACACAGGTTTCTTCTCTGGTCCTTGATCTTCCTTTCCTTAGAGCATTTACTTTAGAAAACTTGAAACCAAATTCTTTCTCTGCAGCTTTGAGATGTAAATCTTCTTTTAGCTTCTTGATGGTTTTACATCCCAGGATTCTTTTTCATGTGGACCTTGGAACCATCCTTTTGAAATGTGATCATCAAGAAAGACAGTGCTCCTATCCTCTCCTTTCTGTGGGAGGGGAGGAGCCTACTTTCCATTAGTACCAATTATAGAACACAGATAACCTAATCACAATGACAAATTTTTTCCCTGAAATCTTCCAATTTAAAAAAAATTTATTTAGAAGGAACAAATGCAGATTTGTTACCAATAATTTTTCGGTAGCTCATCCTAGCCTTAATAACTCTCTGGCTTTGTGTTTCAATAGATTTGGGTTCAGTCTGTCTCCCTTTATTTCTCTTCAGCCCTACTGCAGTCATCTTGAATAAAGTCTTCCTTACTTCTTTAACTTGTCTGGTGCAATTTTTCTTTGACACTACCAGATGTTATGCTTTATTTGAAATGTTTTCCAAAGACATAGGGCCAGAGATTTATATAAAAGAAGTATAATTAGATTAGACAACAAAGTTAAATAGGAGAAAAATACAATACATTTGAGAATATTATGTGCATATTAAAATGATTTCATAGATTTAATATAGAAAAAATTCATTAAATCTAAAGCATATTTTTAATGCACTTGATATGGATCTAGTTTTAATAGGAAAACAGTATCAATCATACATATATTTGTGTGTATGCATATAATATGCATCAAAACAGCAAAAGGATACAGTGGTCTTCACTAGAAAGAGATGTTATTTTATAATTTAAAATTTATTTTCTTATATTTGTTACCAGAAAGGGGTCCCAATCCATTCTCCACGAGAGGGTTCTTGGATCTCATGCAAGAAAGAATTTGGGGTGAGTCCATAAAGTAAAGTGAAAGCAAGTTTATTAAGAAAGTAAGGGATAAAAGAATGGCTACTCCATAGGCAAAGCAGCCATAAGGGCTGCTGGTTGGCTATTTTTATAATAATTTCTAGATTATATGTTAAACAAGGGGTGGATTATTCATGAGTTTTCTGGGAAAGAGGAGGGCAATTCCCAGAACTGAGGTTTCATCGTACTTTTAGACCATATAGGGTAACTTCCTGACATTGCCATGGCATTTGTAAACTGTCATGGTGCTGGTGGAAGTGTCTTTTAGCATGTTAATTCATTATAATTAGCAGATAATGAGCAGTAAAGATGACCAGAGGTCACTTTGGTTACCATCTTGGTTTTGGTGGGTTTTGGCTGGCTTCTTTAACACAACCTGTTTTATCAGCAAGGTCTTTGTGACCTGTATTTTATGCTGACCTCCCATTTCATCCTGTGACTTATTGTAGGTCTCAGCCTTATTTTACCCAGCCCCTGTTCAAGATGGAGTTGCTCTGGTTCAAACGCCTCTGACATATTCTTGAGTTTTTTCAAAAAATTTTAAACTTATAAATTTAAACTTTAAAATGACGTTTTAAAGGTTTGAATACTAATATTTAACCCTTTAACTTTGAATTTTAATGTCATGATAGATTTAGTATTGACAGCTGGCTCAGGCTGCATCTATTAGTTATACTTGGTGGCTTTCATTCCCATAAAAACCCTATAGAGAGACTTCAGTACTCTCAGCAGAAAAACATTAAAATAATTGTGTTAAGCCTTTTTAGTTTTCTAAAGTCAACATGGAAACTTTTTAATGGAAAATCCAAAACTTCCCTTGGAAATTTCTACTAAGCTAATTCTAAGTGAATAGAGGGAATTCCTGAGGCATAAGAAGTGGAAAATGAATATACCCTACAACTGCAGGGATCAGTCTCTGTCAAGTGAACATGAAGAAATTCATTAAAAGAAAAAAAAAATTCTATGTCTGTGATTCCACATCTCATTTGTATACTGGTCAACTTCGAGTCTTTCTTCCAGGAAGAGTAATTTACCACTTGAATGAATTATTTTCTTTCTACTTTTTCTTTCTTTCTCTCTTTTTTGTTTTTAATGTGCATGGACTTGAGAAAGAAGCATTCAGCAAGGCAAAACTGCAGAATGTGGTATCTGAATTGTCAAGGTGCCAGGGTGACTGTATACCATTTTTGCATGTAGGTAAATGTCAATGTTTCCAGGAAAATATTTTTTTATTTTCTTCAAATTCTTCTTTGTCTGACTGAAATGTTTCATTACCATAACATAAGACTGTGCTGAAGCCATAAGACCCGCAGGTGATTATCAGAGGTCCATATGGCTGCAAAAATAGAGTGTTCCCAGTGTTTCAAACAGCACTCACACATGTAGTAAAGCAATGATTCATGAAGGTGGGGAAAACCAGGTTGTATTATCACATTATGGTATAGTCTGCATTTTGTTTTCTTTTTTGATGGAAAGAAAGGGTGAAGAAAGGCATGAGCTGATGCGTTTTAAAAAACTATTTGCTAATGCTAAATTATAAACATCAACAAAAGGTATAAGCAGATAAATGAAACATCATTTGCATAATAAAAACAGATTTTTCACAGCACAAAAATGTTCATGGGAGGTTTTTAAAACAGGTATCTATCATCTTGAATTTTAAATACCTTTTAATTCCCCCAAAATAGCTTTATGTGTACATTTTTTAAATTCACCTATTTACAAGCTTAGAAATTTGAAAAATGACTATTTTTCAAACATAGAGACACATTTCATAAAAAATCACTGCCAACAAATAATTGTAAGAATTATTTTATTTTTATTGATTGAGAAACAACACTGATGGCAGATAACTCCCTTTAAAACTTTAATCTAAATGAAAACATGTTATTAAATGACATGTTTTAAAATATATATCATACTTTTGCAAACATAAATCCTCTGTGATCCAGTGTTTCTTTTAGAAAGAAAGGATTGCCATATGATTACACAATAGTGTTTGGATTGTAATATAGCTAAGAATTTATTCTCCTCCTTCAGAAAGCCTTATACGATTCAGCAGCTATCTTCTGCCGAAATCACTGATACAGATGATTGTTTTTTAACTTCTAACCCCTGAGTAATAGAGATTAATTGTCAGTTAAATGCAGTCAATATTGTCTAGTATTGTAACTCTATAACTACATTAGAATCTGCTGAGGAAGGTAGAAACAAATAGCAGGGATAGTGTTACATAAAGGGAGGGAGAAATTACTGCAATGGCATTCATGTCTCTTATCGCCTTTATTAAGGTCTAGTGAAGTAGAGTATAAGCAGTTTGTCCTTATTGCCTCTAACTAGCTATCTGGTTGGTGCTACTGCAATTATTGTTGTGTGTGTGTGTGTGTGTGTGTGTATGTGTTGTTGTTGACCTGTTCTTTCCTGCTAAAGCTTCTGAGATTTTAACCAGAAGGTGATCATAAAATTGCAGTAATGAAATCACTGCATCTTTCTGTGTAGATAAAGTGATTGGCTAGATACTTATACAGCTATGCGTTGCTTAATGATGGGGATATCTTCTGAGAAATGCATCATTAGGGGATTTCATTGTTATATGAACATCACAGAGTGTATTTGCACAAACCTAGGTGGTATAGACTACTACATACCTAGACTACATGGTATAACCTATTACTCATAGACTATAAACCTGTACAGCATGTTACTGCACTGAACACCACAGACAATTTTAACACAAACAAAAGTATTTGTGTATGTAAACGTATCTAAACATATAAAAGGTTCAGTAAAATATGATATAAAAGATTTTTTAAATGGTATACCTGCACAGAGCACACACCATGAATGAAGCTTGCATGACTGCAAGTTCTGGGTGAGTCAGTGAGTGTAAAGCCTAGGACATTACCGTACACTACTGTAGACTTTAAAATCATTGCACATATAGGCTACACTAAAATTATAAAACATATTTTTCTTTCATTAATAAGAAATTAACCTTAGCTTACTACAACTTTTTACTTTATAAACTTTTAAGTTTAACTTTCTGATACTTTTGTAATACATAGCTTAAAATACAAGTGCTTGTACAGCCGTACAAAAATGTTTTCTTTATGTCCTTATTCTAGAAGCTTTTAATTTTTTTACTCTTAAAAATTTTTTAATTTTAATTTCAAATATTTTTACTTCTTAAAAATGTTTTGTTCAAAACTAAGACACACACACACTACCCAAGGCCTACACAGGGTCAGGATCATCAGTATCACTGTCTTCACCTCCACATCTTGTCCCACTGGAAGGTCTTCAGGGGCAATAACATGCATGGAACTGTCATCTCCTATGATAACAATGCCTTATTCTGGAATCCTCCTGAAGGACATGCCTGAGGCTGTTTTACAGTTCACTATTTTTTTTATAAGTAAGAGGAGCACACTCTAAAATAGCAATAAAAGATATGTCACAAATACATGACTAGGAACACATAGTCACTTATTATCATTATCAAGTATTATCATTATCAAGTATAATGTGCGGTATGTAATTATGTGCTATACTTTTGTGTGACTGGCAGTGCAGTATGTTTGTTTATACCAGCATCACCACAAACATGTAAATATGCATAATGCTGTACAATGTCACTAGGAAATAGTATTTCAGCTTAATTATAATCCTATGGGACCATGATCATATGTGCACTCTGTCATTGACCAAAATGTTATGCAGCGCATGATTGTACTCAACTCTATTTAAACTGGATAGAGCACCACTTTCTTCTGTGTCTAAGCACATTTGCAAAGTATGTATCTATAAAAGATATAATTGAAACTTCATTTTCTTGGTAAGACAGCATTATAATAATTAATTTTATATCATTAAAAGCCAAAGTACCAGTAGAAATTTATTTTAGAGTTTGATATACCAAGGACCTGCAAATGAGAGCAGAGAAATAGGCTTCAATTTTTCCTAATGTTTATATATTGTCTTGAGTATTTTAGTTTTTTAAAAAATACATATTTGAAGGTAAATTTAGGGAGTGTTCATAAAATATTGTCTATATAAAGCAACTATATAAGAAACATGCTTAACTTGTTTGTCATGTATAGAGAGCTCTATTAATATAAACAAGACTTCTTTGAAAACCTTTCTGTCTGTGTTAATGGTAATAATGACGATTTATTAACAGTTTTCTGTATACTTTCTTTGAGAAGCCAATTTTGCTTTGTTTAACTGAATAACAACAACCCTAACGGAGAGGCCATTCTTGGGAAATAAGTGGAAAATAAATTAACACGGAGGTTGTATAGGCAGTCTGAATAATGATTAGAAAAAATGAAAAAATCACAAAAATTACTTTGAGAAGTATAATTCAATAGAATTTTTTATTATTGGTGGCCAGAAAAATCTACAGGGAAGGTGATATTTGGAGAAAAAAAGAGTTTACTGAGCTTGCTGACAGAGCAAAGGGAGTGAACTGAAGGGCTGCAGAGCACCTGTCATGGGGCTGTGGTAGCATGTTGCATCCATCTCTCTATAGAAATACCCTGTCAGGCAGACCAGAAGACATATTTGATGATCAGATATGGTCACCCAGACAGTCTTACAGACATACCGTCAACTTGCTCACAAAGTTTTTAGGTATTCAAGTGATGCCGTATAATGTGATGCTGAGTGGACTCAAAACAAGGAAAGCTTGATGATTTTGTCATTTTGAAGAAAGGGAAAAGATAACTCTTGGATCTTTTGAAGATACCGACAGAAATGGCTTTGCTAACCCTGCTGTTACCCTCAACCCAGGAAATTCCTTTTATCTCTATAGGCAGACAATTTAGAAAAGAAAAAATTATTCCAATTATTCTTAGTGTCAATAAATATGTGGTGGCCCTTTCCTCTTTCCAGGGGGAATGGAATATTTTACTCACACAACCCACCCATGTGTATTGTCAAGAGGTTTGAAGAGAGGGGCATAGCACGAAGGGTGACATGTACCTCACTTCCTGCTTGGGGCTTGCTGCTAAAGAATCAAGGGACTTCACTCTGATGTTGACATCAGAGTGTGGTAAGGACATTCTCAAGAAAACATGACTACTTCCTTGCAATTTGGTTCTGGTACATAGATGTGGCCATTAGTATCTGCCAGTTAGCTGCAAAATTCTGGCAGTGGGAAGCTTGCTAAAGAAGCTAACATTACCAGGACAAGTAGGATCTAGAAGAATGAAAATCCCTTAGCTTCCCCAGTTTTAAATGGTTTTTGGAAAGCTGGAAAGCAGAGTGATGGTTTCTGTGGTTCCATCTGAGGGAGCATAAAGGTCAAAGAATAGGCCTAAGAAAAGGTTGCATAGGTGGCTGCCAACGAGAGAGATTTTCCTCACCCCGAATTGGAGCTAAGAGCGAGGTCTACTCGCAGGGACTGAGGATGGCAATGTGACTCTGCCTAAGGAAGTCCTTTATGATGCTGGAGCCTGCAATAAAGGAAAACACTGCCCACAGGAAACCCAGCCATGCCGTCTACATGGAAACCATCACACCAACTGAAGCTACTAGGAACAAAACAAAACAGACCCTGCTACAGTGGAATTAGTAGTGTCTCTCCATCTACAAAAGGTAGCTGGAATCACACAACCACTGCTGTCTCCCCAGTTCCTTCTCTCCATCACAGCACAGTGAAGAGTAGAATCAGGCATATGTGCTTTCCCAGTGCAGGGCCCTGGAACCTCGACAAGGCACGTGCAGCCTCCTGGAGCCACAGCAAAGCATGTGCAGGCCCTCAGAGAAAGGGTAAAGCATGATGTGAGGAGAAAGAGAAGTTGTGGGAGAGAGGAAGATGCGATGAGAAAATATAACTGGACAGGACTGGATAATTTTTTAGTTTTTTTTTTATGTGAAAGTAAACAGAAAATTATGGCTCTCCATGAGTTGTCATTAGGAGTAGGAAAGGGGGCCTGGTGCGGTGGCTCACACTTGTAATTCCAGCCTTTTGGGAGGCCAAGGCAAGCAGATCATTTGAAGTGGGGAGTTAGTTAGAGACCAGCCTGGCCAACATGGTGAAACCCCATCTCTACTAAAATACAAGAAAATTAGCTTGGCATGCGTGTGCATGCCTGTAATCCCAGCTACTGGGGAGGCTGAGGCAGGAGAATCGCTTGAAGCTGGGAGATGGAGGATGCATGCAGTGAGCCGAGATCGTGCCACTGCACTCCAGCCTGGGTGACTCTGTCTCAAAAAAAAAAAAAAAAAAAAAAAAGAGTAGGAAAGGGAAATTTCCCAAACTACTGGTAAAGGCAGTTGTCGAGGAAAATAAAACTATTTTCTTATTGTACCCTATGGGGTTGATTCAGTTCAATAAACCTGATAGAATTTTAAGTTAAATGTGGGAAACAAAGAAACGACAAAAGGAATTTTTCTGTTTTTGACTGTTCATGTTCTAATCTATTGATTTCAGTCAACTAATGAATTTAACACACTCATTTTATCACAAAAGAAAGAAGCTACCACATGCTATAAAAACAATAGCCAGTCACCTGCCTCCTGAGCAGTACCAAACGAATCTTTGAAGCAGGTTTTAGCTCAGCGATCTACTTGTCCTAGTTATGTTAAAAAAGAAAAGAAAAGAAAAGAAACCAAATTAGCTATGTTTCTACTTTGATTAAAGAAGCCTAATTTGTAGAATTTACCTGATACGAAAATAATTTTTTCCAATAGAGGCCTACAATTCCAAAAAAACAAAAATATTGCACATCTGGAAGCAATTTGTTATAGCTGAAGGAACATGAGCTTTGGAAACGAATCTGGGCTCTAATCACTTTCCCACAATTTATTTTTATGAGACTTTGAGCAAGACTTTTCTAAGCCTTAGTTTACTTGAGGGTAAAGAGTTACGTGGATGATGATGAGATTAACTGAAAAAGCAAAGGCATGTAGGACATATTTATACCCTACTTAATAGTGGTTGAGCTGATATTATTGAGCCTCCGCTCGGTTACAGTCCTTTGTTTTAGTTCGCAGCGCTGTGAACTAGTGGAGTACTTCCTCCAGCAGGCATATGCATGACTGACAGGGACCCCCTTGGAAACTGTCCTTTCTAAAGGAAGCCAGATGAAGGGCAGTTATTGTGGGCAGAAAAGGACATCAAAATGATCTCCAGGCCCAACTCACCACACACTCCTATCTAAGTCTACAGAGAGCCATGAAGTCTCAGAAATAAAATAAACAAAAAGAGACCTGGCACAGTGGCTGACATCTGTAATCCCAGCACTTCGGGAGACTGAGGAGGGCGGATTGCTTGATGAGTCCAGGAGTTGGAGACCAGCCTGGGCAACATGGCAAACCCTGTCTTTCCAAAATATACAAATATTATCCCAGCATGGTGACATGCGCCTGTAGTCCCAGCTACTTGTGAGGCTAAGGTGGGAGGACGACTTGAGCCTGGGAGGGTGAGGTCGACGGTGCAGTAAGCCAAGATCAGGCCACTGCACTCCAGCCTGGGTGACACAGGGAGACAATGTCTCAGGAAAAAGAAAAATGATACTTACATTTTAATAACAGTTGTGATATGGTAGAACTAAACAGTAGGTTTTCTTCTGCACTTACTATAAAGAAAGTTGTAAAACTGAATTCGTAAAATAAAAGACATAGAGAAAAAATAGTACACTTGATGGATGACAGAGGAAATTACAGGTTTTGTGTATGACCACAGGGAAAGACAATTCCTGGGAAGTCCAGATATTATTGGAAGAAACTTTTTAGAGGCCCATATGTCTGACAATAATACTGGATACAACAGTTAGTGAAAATTATGCTGCATTTTACCTAAGAGCTTATTCAAATCTCTCATGAGCAATTTGAATAGATAAAGCTAAAATGAGATGTATTTTTTATTTTTTCATGCCAATCTTTTTGTCCTCATGATTTTAACTAATTCCCTTTTCAATTCAGACTCTGAGAAGCAAGTTTGAATGATACTACATTCTATAGAGCCTCTCTTTTATTACTGATAGTTTATCTTATGTTTCTTGCATTTTTTAATGACAAGTTGTTTTCACTGCAAATATTTGTATGAAATATTATTTCAGTTAAGAATGCTGACAGATTTAAATGATGACTTCTGGAACCATGCTAAATGCATAATATTTTAGATGTATTCTGTTCAAAAAAAATTATTTTTATATAATAGTAATAATATATTAAAATTGTTCTGAACATATGTGTATATGCATTTTTCCTAAAAGAAATAAAGAATTAGAATTTCTTAAATAACTTCATGAGATAAATACATTTAACTTAATTTTATTTTGTTTTTCATTTGTTTACTTCTTTAGATACAGGGTCTTGCTCTATTGCCCAAGCTAGAGTGCAGTTATATAACCATAGCTCACTGTAATCTTCAACCCTTGGGGCTGAGCAACCCTCTTGCATCAGCCTCCCAAGTATCTAGGACTCAGGTGCATGTGACCATGCCTGGCTAATTTTTTAATATTTTTTTTTGTAGAGACTGGGTTTTGCTATGTTACCCAGGCTAGTCTCAATTCCTGGCCTCAAGCTATCCTCCCATTTTGACCTCCCAAAGCTTTGGAATTATAGGTGTGAGCCACTGTACCTGGCCTACTTAACCTCCTGCTGTGTGCAGCCTCAGGACTTGGTGCCTTGTGTCCCAGCCACTCCAGCTTCAGCCATGGCTAAAATGGCCCAAGATATAGCTCAGGCCATTGCTTCAGAAGGTGGAAACTGCAAGCCTTGGCAGCTTCCACATGGTGTTGGGCCTGCAAGTGCACAGAAGTCAACAATTGAGATTTGGAAACCTCCTCCTAGATTTCAGAGGATGTATGGAAACACATGGATGTCCTGGCAGAAGCCTGCTGCAGGGCTCTGACCTCATGGAGAACCTCTGCTAGGGCAATACAAAGGGGAAATGTGGAGTTGGAGCCCCCACAAAGTTCCCACTAGGGCACTGCCTAGTTGTGCTCTGAGAAGAGGGCCACCGTCCTCCAGAACGCAGAATGGTAGATCCACCAACAGCTTGTACTGTGTACTTAGAAAAGCCACAGGCACTCAACGCCATGCTGTTAGAGCAGCCAGAGGGGCTGAACCCTGCAAAGCCACAAGGTCAGAGCTGCTCAAGGCCTTGAGAGCCCATCCTTTGCATCAGCATGCCCTGGATGTGAGATATGGAGTCGAAAAAGATCATTTTGGAACTTTAAGGTTTAATGACTGCCCCACTGGATTTCAGATTTGCGTGGGGCCTGTAGCCCCTTTGTTTTGGCCAATTTCTCTCATTTGGAATGGGAACATTTACCAATGCCTGTACCCCCATTGTATCTTGGAAGTAACTAACTTGCTTTTGATTTTACAGGTTCCTATACAGAAGGTACTTACTTCGTCTCAGATGAGACTTTGAACTTGGACTTTTGGGTTAATGCTGGAATTAGTTATGTATTAGTCAGGCTTTTCTCGGAGGACAGGACTAATAGGATGAATGTATATATGAAAGGGAGTTTATTAAGGAGTATTGACTCACACAATCACAAGGTGAAATCCTACAATAGGCTATCTATCCGCAAGCTCATGAGCAAGGAAGCCAGTCTGAATCCCAAAACCTCAAAAGTAGAGAAGCTGAGAATGCAGCCTGCAGTCTGTGGCCAAAAACCTGAGAACCCTAGCAAACCACTAGGGTAGGTCCAAGATTCCAAAAGCTGAATAACTTGGAGTCTGATGTTCGAGGGCAGGAAGCATCCAGCATGGGAGAAAGATGAAGTCCGGAAGACTCAGCCAGTCTAGTCCTTCCACCTTCCTCTGCCTGCTTTTTATCTTAGCCGTGCTGGCAGCTGATTAAATGGTGCCTATCCAGATTGAGGGTGGGTCGGCCTCTCCCAGCTCACTGATTCCAATGTTAATCTCCTTTGGCAACACTGTCACAGACACACCCAGGAACAATACTTTGCATCCTTCAATCCAATCAAGTTGACACTCAGTATTAACCATCACAAGTTAAGACTTTGGGGGACTATTGGGAAGGCATGATTGGTTTTGAAATGTGAAAGGGACATGAGATTTGGGAGGGGTCAGGGATGGAATGACAGTTAAGCTTTGTGTTCCCACCAAAATCTCGTCTTGAACTGTAATCCCTAGGGGATTACAGAGGGAGAGACCTGGGAGAGGTGATTGATCCTGGAGGTGGTTTCATCCATGCTGTTCTAGTGATAGTAAGTTCTCATGAGATCTGATGGTTTTATAAAAGCCTCTTCTCCCTCTGCTTCCTTCACATGCTCTGTTTCCTGATGCCTTATGAAGAAGGTACCTACTTCCCCTTCTGCCATGACTGTAAGTTTCCTAAGGTCTCCCCAGTCATGAGGAACTGTGAGTAAATTCAACCTCTTTTTTTATAAATTACCCAGGCTCAGTAGTATATTTATAGCAGTGTGAAAACAGACTAATACACAAATATATATATATATATATATTTCTTTACAAATAAATATACTTGTAAATATATACATATTTCCTTACATATACACAAATATATTTCCTTACAAATATATATATCCTTAGAAATATATATATATTTCCTTGCAAACATATACATATATATATAATTCAGTTACAAGCAAATTATATCATTGATTATTAACTGAAAAATGTGAAGAGATAATGAAAAAGATAAATTAGTTTTATGAACAAAGACACTGAAACATTAGAAATCTTTAAAATAATGGCTTTTCACTAGTTGCAGCTCAAAGGAAACTATAAATGTTATCTCAGGAAATAAAAGCAAACTCTACTGTACCCATGTTTTTGTCTGTAGCTAGAAGAGCCATATTACATTTACAATAGCAACAGAGGGAATATGCTGACTACCACAGGTTGGTATGTTAAGTATAGTTTATTGTGTATACTGGATATAAAACTCAAGGATAAGGAAATAATTTGTTGATAGGGTGTAGAGAATAGAATGAAACTTGGTTGATTACTGTTTGGGGCACTAACATGAAGAAGAATATACTTAGATCTGAAGATGTCCTGGTTTGGGAAGTGCAGAGTTAGTTACCCTTCTCTGAAATCAATGAAACAGCTCAGAAAAGTGCCTAAGTTATTGTAGGTTCTAACAGCACAATTTCAATATAGGTAAATTATATATATATGATATTGAGATTAATATCATATAGTATCTCTAACTATGATCTCAGTATCTCTAACTGTACAATAGTTAGAGACTGAGATACTATCTGATCTTAGTATCACAAAGAATTTCATTAGATAAAAAAGGTACAGGAAAATGAATACAAGTTATCAAATCTTACTATTTTATTCTTTCTTTAAACACTATTCTACAAAATAGAAGCAACCAGCACATTTTAGGTATTATAGTTAAATTTAAGTTAACATCAAGTTCTATAGAAATACAAAGATTGAAAAGATGAAGTTCCATTTTCCAGTGGTCCCGTGGGAAATTTCATTTATGAAGTCTTCTCAGCCCTGATACTATATCATTTTCTGAAACTGACATAAAGTGGAGGACATGGAAATTTAAGGAAAATAATATTGTGTATTATGTTATTTTTTGTATATATAATAATATAATTATAACATAATTTTTCCTATTACATTTCTGAATGTATAATTACTAGGCTTTCACTACTTAGAACATATTCACAATGCCTATCCATTTGTATCTAAATTCCTTTTATTTTTCCACTGAAGAATCATATTCCATAATTTAAAAATAGCATAGCAAGAAGAAAAATCTAATATAATCTACATACTTTGTGATGGCCTTCTTAAGAAAGTATTTTAAATCAAGCAAGAAGAATATTTTTTTCTCTCAAAATCTTCTTCCTCTCTTCAAATGAGTCTTTCATTTTATTGATTCTTTGTGACTGTCAATAAATTTCTTAAGTCTGATAAACTTGGGTTTCCATTTTACTCTAACATGTTTTCACCTATTTTTCTCTTTTTCATCATGCAGAAGACAATATTTCTGTGTTAAAAAAGCTTCTGAAAGCTAATATATCAAGAAAAAAACATATATCAATTGCTGTAGCCAGCCTGAACGACAACAGAATTGCTTTGCATGTTGCAGTCTTACCTTTGTTCAAACAGGGTATACTGCATTTCACCAAACTTATAATGTTCTTTATTTTTTATATATTTATTTTATTTTGTAGCAACAGGGTCTTGCCATGTTGCCCAGGCGGGTTTGAATGCCTCACAGTAAAATTATAATTTAACTCAAAGTTGCTTTTGTACTTTTATTAGCATTTACATTTTTGTCTATTTGATTCAGATTATTTTAGTCTATTTTATTTAGGCATTTTATTATGTAGAAACAAAATGTGGATCTAGCATTCAACAAAGTGCTTCTTTTAAACGATAGTCATTTAGTAAATGCTCAGCTGAATTTGTTGAACTTAACATATGTTAGGTATTCTGAAAATATACATGGTATCATGTGGCTCTGAGGAATCTGAGATTATATTTTTGACTCTAACATAAAGAATATTCTAACCCCTAGATCTAAAGATGCTTTCATTTAAGAGATGCAAAGTTATCCCTCTCTAAAATACACAAAATGGCACACCTAACCCACTAGACAGGAATGTAGAAAAGACATTCAACTATATGGGTGGTAAACCTATATGCCCTTTTTATACACTTCTGGAAAGAACATGTTTTCAGGTAAGAAAATCCATTCTAAAAATGTTTATTAGTTAGATCATCTGAGCTATAAAGACCCAGCAGAGGATGCATAGAGACATGCTTAGCAGTTGGCAGTAGAAATCTGCAACATGGCAGACACTTAGGAAAGAGATCATATTTTTATAAAAAGAATAATTGCAGAAGCTGATATAGAAAGCTTTTCTAAGAAACCCATACATGTAGGGGCCCTCAAGAAGGCAATGACCATCAACAGAAACAGGGTAGGAATGAGCAGAGCAAAATGGTGGGATGTGGCTGGTCTGACTTCTCTCTTGTGTTCCCCTCTCCAGAATGTTGAAGACTTTCAGTACTCGTACTCTCATTCAGATGCACAAAATTACCTCAAAATTCACACACATAAACACACCCTCCACACCCCTGTGGGCTAGCCTCCAGATTAAAATTTTTAAAACAATGTCTAACATCTCAGAAGGCTCTTTTGTACCCCCTCCAAGTAAGTTCATACCCCCAACCCCAGCAGTAACTACTGCTTTGATTATTACCAGACTCAAATCCTTTTCAAACTTGCCTTATCTACATATGTATACATTTTAAAAATATGAAATGGACAAATGCATACTCATCAATCATCTTAAGAAATAGAACACTGTTTTTTATTTTCATTTTAATAATTCTGTTCTGGTTCATTATAAAAGAAATTTTAGTACAAATTTAGATAAATATAACATTTTTGTTTGTCTACCAGTGCCCCCAAAACTAACTTGGTTTGTGTGTAAATTTTCACCATTACCAAAGTTCTGTAAAAAAATATGCTTTGTAAGTGTCCTGGTGAATATTTGTGACTATTTTTCTATTATTGATACCTAGAAAGTTGGTCATAGGATATGCATTCTTTCATTCTATTAAAATATTTTTACATGGTTCTCTAAATAGTTTACATTATTATTGTAATTATATTAGTAATATTTTTCCATTTCCTCCCTGTTGTTTTCAATATTTGGTGACATCAGACATAACATTTCAAACTAATGAGTATGATATGGCATTTGGTTTTTTTTTAAATTTATAACCCCTTTCGTACTTTTAAAGTTGAACATTTGTATATGTTGATTGAACATTCAGATTCTTTATTCGATGCACTGACTGTTCATTCTCTTCACTCATTTCTCATTTTATTTTTCTCTTTAATTCCTGGTTTGTAGACATATTCATATATTCCAGAAACTAGTCCTTAACTGGTTATATAATTTGCAAATATCTTCTCTGCATGTGTAAGTTTGTCTATTAACCTTAAATGTGGTATGTTTGTTAAACATATGGTTAAATGAAGTCAATTTTGTCCAGTTTTTCATTCTTGGTAGTACATTTTATGTCTCATCTACAAAATCTTTCCTACTGTCACTATATAAAGATATTCTCCTCTATTTTATTTTTAAAATTACACAATTATAATCTTTATGTTTAAGTCTTTAATCCATCTGCAAATTACTAACATATAAAGTGTGACAGGCAAATCCAATTTCATCCCTTTTTCCTGTTACATTATGACATTGGTTCATTGACTGTCTCTGTGCTGGTATCATACTGTTTTTATTAATACAGATTTATATAAAATCTTGATAAATGGCAAACTTATTATCTTTTTTAAAAACTGACTTAGTTATTGATCACTTACTAACTTTTTATTAAGATTTTCAGATCAGCTTGTGAAGTTCTGTAAAAAAGCCATTAAAATTTTGAATGGAATTGCATTGAATTCATAAGGTGAGCTGGGAACAAATAGCCATCATTAAGCTATTGACTCCCTCTATATACACCTTTTAATTAGGTCTTTTTCTACATTTTCTTGTTTTTCCTGTAAAAGTCTTTATATATAATGCACAATTTAAGATGGTTTGGTTATTTGTCAATTTATATATACACTTTATGGTTTTTGTTTTTGTTGTAAATAAGGTAATTTTTTTCTTAATTACATTTTAATATACTGATTGTACTTTCTTGTGTGTAAGAAAATCCTTCATTTTGAACATGAACTTGCTTTTGGCAAATTATGAGTTTGGTTTGCTCCTTGATTTTTATAGATAATCATATTACATACAAATCATATGTATGTTATTTCTCCCACTCTAGTCCTTATTAAATTTTAGCTGCTTTTCTTTTCTCCATGTGTTGAGCAGAGCCTCAAGTACAATGTGTAATTGAAATAAACATACTGATAGTAGTTATTTTCATCTTTTTTCTGATTATAAAAGGAATGCTTTAATATTTCATTCTGAAGTCTAATGTTACTCTGATTTTCTGAACAATACCTCTTTGTGTTAAGTAAGAGTTTTGTTGAATTAAAAACTCGAATGATTGCTAAATTGCATCAACATTTTTCTGCAACTACAGAAATGAGGATACATTTTTTCTCTATCAATCTGTTGAAATAGTATGTTTTATGAATACATTTTACAATATAAAAATATTTTACAAATTCTGTGATAAATTTTACTTGGTTATTATATATGATATATATATAACATCATATATAATAATGTATAATATATATTAATATATAAGTTATATACATAAATATATTTGTGCATTGGATTAAGTTACTATTATTATCTTTAGCATGTATAGACCTATTTTTTTATGTGAGATTGCCTATAATTTTACTGGTATAGCCTTTACCCAGTTTTAAAATTAAAGTAATATTAGTTTCCTAAAGTACATTGAGAAGATTTAGCCCTTCTTTTTTATTTTTTAGGACAGTGTACATGCATTCATGTCATCTGTCCTGTGAAGGTTTGATAGAACTTATATGTAAAAACTTATGGGAAGGACAAGAGAGTGTGGTATGACAAAAGCAATGTGAAAATATTCTTTAGCAATACAGATAGTGTTGATTTGCTCCAATAAGAAAAGATTGAGAACTGACCATATAATTTAGCAAAATGGATATCATTGTTGATTCTGATTGGAGTACATCTAATAATGTGGATTAGGGCCTATCTAGAGTAGATTTAGGAAAAACAAATGGAGGAGATGGTTTTGAAACACAAGGATAAAGAGTTCTTTCACTAAGCTTTGCTGAAGTGGAGAGCAGATAAGTGAGACAGCAGCTTGGGGATGCTCTTCAGTATAGCAACTTTTATTGTTTCTCCTTTGTCAGTTAAATAAGAGCAAGATTATCAGCTGAAGTGAAGAATTGGAGGAGGTACTGTAGAGTTTAGGAAAGAGGAGATGGTATGGAATGGTCATCTAGAATACAAATGTGTATATACTAGGGAAATGAAGGCATTTGTTTCTAGACAGCTCTGACCACCCCAATTAGTGTTCGTGGCCATTAATTTTAAGTGAGATTAATCAGCAAGATTTTTTGGGTTTGCTACACTCAACTCTATTAATGTAAAATATAGAGTAGATAGAGTTCAAATTATCTAGGGTACATATTTTTACTTTTATTCATTTTTTGACAACTGAGTACAACAAAGTGAAGAAATTAAGAGAAGGTGAAGATTAGGGAGTGATCATGATGGCACATGCAATTTCAGCTGAGTAAGATGAGAAAAGAGGATGTATGTAAGGAGCAGGAGTCTGAAAAATGGCAGAAACAACACATTGTAAAATTATTAGGATAGAATGATTGCTGGTGTCAGGCTAGTAAAGGGGCAAACTAGAGAGAAATGAGATGGTGGTCAAAAAGTGGAAGTCTTGAAATTAAGATTATGAAAGGGTTACAGTTATTGATAATCTCAAGGCTTAGTCAGGAAGTAGCTGACCTGGAGTGATAGATAAAGTATTGAAATATAAGGTCAAGAATTTGAGTTGTTTTGGTAAGTAAGTAAGTCCTGTGTACATAAAAGTCATCAGAATAAAAATAGACATGTCAAAGAGGCTTGAAAATGAACAAGGGATTAAAATATTCAAAAAGCAGCAAGGAGGAACCCACGTGCTATAGATGTAAGGGTAGTTGGTTGTAGAATCATATGACAGAACTTTTGAAACTGAGAATTTTAGGAATGACAGAATTAGAAATTTCCAGAAGAGGCAATGAGGACATTCCTCATCACCAGAAGAGGAGATTCCACCAGAGGTAGAGGAAAGGACCAGCCCCCTCTTGACAAGGATGCTAGGGAAGCAATAGCCTAAGGGGAAAAAGAGCAGGGAGCAAGAAGATGACCCTTGGCTTGAGAGAAGAAGTTGAAGATGCAGTGGAAGTGAGATCCTATGGACACAGGAGAAGGGTGCACCTGTCTCAGAATGGATAATCAATCAATGCTACTTCCATGGATGTCTTTCCATCTGGTCCCCAACATAAAGTAGTCAATACTCAATGAGCCACTGTGTTTCTGCTCATATAATCCTATGTGATACTATTGTCTTCATGTTTGGAAGGCGGGATAGAACAGATTTGCGTGAGGTAGAGTGGCAATAAGAGCAAATTGGAGGGAGGTAAAATGGGAGAAAAACACAAGGGAATATTTAAAACCAAATTTATAAAAGAATACACACAATAACATAAGAGGAAAGCAAAATCTAAGTAATATTGATAGTGTTGAGAATCAATTCCTTCTGTGTCAATAACACCTGAACTAGCTGTATCACTATTTTCTAGTTTGGAATTTATGACTACTTTGGAATTAACGACCAAAGCTGAGAAAGAGTCAAGGAGCTATTCCAACTGGTCTGTGTTTTATGGGAAACAACAAAGTATCTTGTTTCATCAAATAGATCTAGAAGTAGGGAAGCATTGCCAGTTATTGGAGTTACACTTCAACCAGATGGGTACAGGCATTGAACTAGAGGCATCCTGCTCACACATACATCCAGGCTATCCTGTTGCTATTACCTAACCTCATCTGTAAAATGTACAAAAAAGTGACTATGTATGTCAGTTTTCTCATCTGTAAAATGTACAAAAAAGTGACTACCTCATATGTTGATATAATTACATGAATTAATAGTGAGTGAGTACCTTAAACATGACCTGGAACATTGTAGGGATTTTATTATTATTATTCACATTGTTCTAAGATTTGTAAATTTATGAGTCATGGGACTTTGTCTTGGAGGTGTCCAGGTAGAAAAATAAAGCAATAGAACATAATTTCAAATTACCCAGTCTTATTACTATTATTTCACAAATCTTGAGAAGGGGATAAAAGTCTCTGCAATACTTCTTAAGATAGCTTCCTTTCCTCTTCACCTTTGTTGTCCATGTGCTGTTCACACTCTAGCTGTTTCATCTCTTCTCTCTTAAAGATCTTCTCTAATGACATTGGTTAACAAGTCTTTGTGCAAATCTCAACTTCTCAATAAAGTTAATTCCTTACAACTGTGTATAAATGTATAATAAGTCCCCCATAACCAACCATGCCTATACTCTTCATCAATCTTATCTTATCATTTTATCATGGAAACTTTCAACTTCTAACAAACTACACAATTTACTTATTTATCATGTCTATTATCTGTCTTCTTCTGCTAGAATAAAAGTTCCATAATGGTATAGAGCTTTGTTTTATTCACTGAAGTGTCCAAAACACCTAGATAATGTCATGCCTATCATGCATGCTGAATAGGAATAAGTATTTCCTCTATTATAACATGTGCAGCTTAAGGATTTTCTTTCACCTCCAGGAATACAGAGACAATCTCTTACTCTAAATATTTCTCATGCTCCTCCTACCCCTTAGGATCTATTCTCTACTATACACTCTTTGAATCTGCTTACAAAAGCCCTAGTGCTGTTTGATAGAAACCTAGTGTGGAAACGGTGACGACAACTGGATGGGAAGTCAGTTTTCAAGGAGCTTGGAGAAAAGAATTTGTGAAAATGCCATAGCAATAATTACTTGTTTCCTTTTCATAGTCTCCATAGTTGTTTTTGATATACTGGTAATTCTTCTTCTCAGCTAGAAATAAGTTATTCAAAGAGATCTCAATAAAGTACTTGCCATCTAAGAATATTATATTAGGATACCAAGCAAATGGAACAAATTGTATAACAAAGCAACTGAATTGTCTTCCAATATATTTTATGATGCCCCACTGTCATACTAATTAACTTTTAAGCACTTAAACTGAAATTTATATTGACTTCCTCAGTTTATTCTCAACCAAATTTTTAAGCTTCATGTCTCCCTGATCCCTTAAAAATATTCTAAACACACAGCAAGTTGAAGAACAAGAAACTGGCCTTTACTGATATATTTGACACAGTTGCATATATTTGATTCTGATAGTGTAAAACTCTTGAGGAAGTCTTGAGGAAGCAACGCTGTGCTTCTGCAGTTATACATGTGTCTGATGTAAACAAGGAGAATTTGTGTAAAAACCTTAACACAAACCCTTTTTTACTTGTGGGAAGCCAAGGGCTAAAGATATTCATGTCAATTTAATATACAAATGGTTATTTGATGAACTACTTAAAAATGCTGGGGATTACATAGAAAAGTCATTCATTGTAGGAAAAAATTGTTTAGGATAAAATTTTAGTCTTTCCATTCCCTGATGTTTTAATATTTGTCATTGTAGACTGTGAATTACACATAAACTGTGAAGTCCCAACAGCCAAAAAGTTAGTAGTACCATTTCCTACTCACTAAAATTCCTTTGGGACCAATTCCTAAAAATGTGTGACAGTAAATGTATAAAATGACTTATATTCTTTATCTTTTTAAGATATTTGTATTCTCAACTCTGACAAAATGAAAAAAGTACAACTTCAATTTAGAATATAAAGAAAATCAAAAATTGCTGGAAGGCCCACAAATGATTAAGCTTTTACTATAAAGAATTTACTAGAAAAATGGAAACATTATATACTGGGAAAGACTTTCCCACAGAGCTGGGTTAATAGGTTCAGATAAGCCCGTGGCCTAAGTAGGTTCTTCACTACTTAGCTTTTTCCTTCAAGGATTCCTCCAGGTGTGTCTGCTGTGACAGCAGTTTTAGGAGTTTAACAGCACAGTGTCTTTTGATCTCATTTCAACTGCTGTGATTAAACAGACACACATCACTTGCTGTGTCACCGTGAAAGAAGCTTGTGGTTCACCTTTGCTGAATTAGTACCCACTGAGCACTGCAAATATTTAAAATGTCAATCCATTTGATAATGTCAGGGAGGCATGCAAATACCACAAAATGGCACCAAGGAAGCATTCAACACAGACCCAAAAAAAAAAAAAAAAAAAACCGAAACACTTAACATCGCTCTCCTTCAAGATAAAATGAGAGTTAAATGGAAATAGTAAACCTCTGATGAAGTTACTAAGGTGGGCAATGTAATAGCTCCAAGTGAGACATGGGCTTGTAAATTGCTGTTTTGTATGTTCTTGATCTTAAACCCAGTACTGTTTTTGGGGAATTAATTTATATTGACATAAGATTAGGGAGTTCTTACCACAAAACTCAACTGATGTCATCCTTAGACAATCTGTGGATACCTGCCTCAAGAGCTCAGCTCTAAATGGAAACCTCAAGTCTCAAGTGACATCTTTACTTCATCATCAAATATTTAATTCTAAAACCACAGAGGACATCATTCTGGTGTAGAGTTTGGAAATATCAGCAAAACCACAGACTACCCAGTAACGTCATGATCTTTTCATAAACTCATGCTACTAAAGTCAAGCTCAAAATGCAACTATCCTTTTGATGTAATTTAGTTTTGTTAGATTATAACTGTTGATACACAATAAATAGGATCTCAAACATTTTTGGTTTCTTCTACTTATATTTGTATTCATTAGAGTAAAAGGCTAAATTGCCCTTCAAAATTACCTAACTCATTTTTCAGTGAGGGAACATTCAGAAGTAAGTATCCAAAGTCATTGGAAGCTCTGCTCCATGGGATATTTAGGGTCCAGGAGGGCAGGTCTGACATATTCACAGAGGAATTCCAAGACCTTTTGGTTTGCTATCATTCTTGCCTGTGGAAAAAAGGAAAGAGCCCTAGATTTCCTCTTAAAATGTAGAAGAGGCGAGGTGGCTCATGTCTGTAATCCCAGCACTATGGGAGACCAAGGTGGGAGGATTGCTTGAGCCCAGGAGTTTGAGAACAGTCTGCGCAACATGCTGAGAACTCATTTCTTCAAAAAAATTTTTAAAAAAATGAGGTGGGAGGATTGCACCCAGCAGGTTGAGGCTGCAATGAGCCATGATTGCTCTACCACACTCCTACCTGGGTGAAAGGACAAGACAAAAAAAAAAAAAAAGAAGAAGAAAGAGAAAGAAAGAGAGAGAGAGAAAGAAAGCAAGAAAGCAAGCAAGCAAGCAAGCAAGCAAGCAAGAAAGAAAGAAAGAAAGAAAAGAAAGGAAGAAAGAAAGAAAGAAGAGAGAGAAAGAAAGAAGAGAATAGTGTAGTGAAAGTTGCAAATATCTCTCTCACATTCTACTGATGTGAGCTTAGTCACATGGCCACAATTGGCTACCAGTTTGAGAGTTATAGTCTAGTGTCCAATAAGAATGCAAGAAAATTAATTTCTCCCCATGGAATGTTTGTTCATTTATGTGTTGTAGTGTGAGTCCATTCTTGCCATTATGCATGGGAAAGGATGACATTTTGAGTTGAATATGGTAAAAGAGATAAAGAATATATAAGCACAGGAGTCAAGAATATTCAAATATTGATAAACATAAAATTCACATATAAAAAGTTAAAGAAATATTGGTACATTTGTGTCAGCATCCTACGTCACACATTTCTCCTATTGAATACAGTTTTGTTGTATTTTCCTTTGCTTTAAGAAAATAAGTAACTTTTATTTTTGTCATTAGATGCCTCCAAGTTTCAAATGTAAGGAAGTTTATAAGATGGAATCAAACTTAATAATTTGAAAGAGAGATAATACTTCTACTGAGCACAAGTTTATAGGAAACGATGCTTGAAAGTAAACGTTTATGAACAGCACTATATTTACATTATTTGTTTTATTTTATTAATTTATTTATTTTCTGAGTTTTAGGTCCCACCCTTAACAGCACTTCAGTCTATTTATTTAAATTGATGCATAATAGATATTATGAGAATGCGCTCATCTTGGAAAATGAATAGTTTGGAACTGGAATTTTATGCCTGATTGAAAATTTTCAAGCCTAATTTCACTCTGGAACTAATCTTTCTATGAAACACTTTCTATCCTCAACTAGTGTTTGCATGCCTTCAATAATTGTAGATGATTATCGCCTTTCCTTTAAACCACCTCTGAACCATGCTCTTAAAATATAATTTTATTTTGAAAAGAATAATTTAATTTGATAAATATACCACAGATTAAAATGTAGAGATGAAGATGAATGATGTTCAAACCAAGCTATATCAGGGTCTATACAGAATGCTATTTAAGATGCAATGATGAGCTAGCTCATCATTATTATTCTTCCCACATGAATCCATCCCTGTAACTCATTAATCATTTTCACCATCTTTCTTGAAAGTTTCCCCACTTTGTCTTCATCACATACCATTTTTTAAATACATTACACCTAAATGATACTTGTTTCAGATATAGCCTGAGCAATATGAACTAGTGATACTCTATCACTTTTAGAGTTGGTAATTGTTCTTAATTTTAACTTGAATTAATTTTATGTTAATAATTATAATGAAGATAGCATCTCAGTTTCAGAATTTTTATTTTCTGTGGTATAATACACACAATTCATTTATTTATGTCATTATGCAGTGAATATTTCTTGAGTGCCAAGTGCTAGGCACTATACTAAGTACTGGAGTTTTCATTATGAGCACAAGGAAATACAAGAGCAGGTCTCATAAAATTTATAGTTTAGTAGGAAAAACATTAATGGAAGAATCAAATATTTAAATTAGAAACTTCAGATGTGGCACTTTGAAGGGAAGTTGCTAAGTACTTTCCAAACTTATGATAAAGAAAACTGATCTAGTTAGTGAGAAAAGAAAGGCCCTCTCCGAAGATGATTAGCTAAGCTACGATCCAAGGAATTGATGGAAGTAACATAAAAGCAGAGGTTGGGAAAGCTGTAAGATGTAACAGTCCGTGTCAGAAAGGAACATAAGCTCATTCTGGAAACTAGACATAAGCCAGACTTACCAAAATATGAAGAGGAAAGAAACAAGCTGTGAATTAAAATTAGAGAGGTAGGAAGATGATGCTTACAAAAAGTCATATCAGATATGTGGCTTTTTATATTACACGTTTAGAATTCTTTTAAGCATGTGGATAATATGACCAGCTTTAAGTTTTGAAAAAACACTGTCAACCCTATAGAGATCCACAATCCTAAATGTGGAAATCCCAAAAGAACAAAATTTCTGAAGTCTAAAATCTCCAAAATCACAATTCTAAAAGATAAAAATCCTGAAAATACAATTACAAAAATAATAATTTTTGCAGACGTGTGTTTGCAAGCATAAACACCTAGCTATACTAACAAAAACCACATCAATATAACAGTTATGAGCAGACAAATTCTATTCAAAAAGAAATATGTCCAAAAGAAAAGTAAAGTATATAAACACATATCACTATGGTTGATCATTGTGTGCATAGGTTTATGACTATGGTCATCTGAAATACTGTGATAGACAACTTAAGCCTTTTGACAGAATTGATCAAAAACCACAACAGCTCACCATCACATGTGCAGTTACCCAAAGAGACAAACCTCTAAGAAATTTTGTCTTTCACAAATGCAGTTGTACAAAAATGGCATCTTTCCATTTACTAAGGAAGTTTCAACATTTTTTACATCATGCACAATGCTTACACACAAAGTCAAGTTGTGATAAGCCACTTTCATAGAGTCACAAAAAAACACATGAAAAGAATTACAACTCTAAAAGTACTGGAAATGATGGAAAGATAAAATATGTAGCATAGTGAATTGTGTAAAATAATGCTGACTTCTAAAATAGTGGGTGAAAACTATAAAAAGAAAAAAGAAAGAAAAAACCCACAAAATTTCCCCAAAAACAGAAAAGAAAATTTGATAAACACACACAAAAAAATGGGTATTGCAGGGAATCCCCAGAATTAGTCCATATGGGCTGGCCAATTTTCACAATCATTAACTATATTTTGAAGTCTTTCATAGCCATGATAGCTGCTTTTTTTTTTCTTTTCCATGGCTTTCCTTGGAGAATACATTCACATACATTTTCTGTGCAGTGTTGCTCTTTTTAAAATTATTCTGTATTTCTATATACACTGACATGAACATTTCCTAATAAATAAGCTTTCCAATCTTCTGTGCCATGCTTGTATGTTGCTTTGGGAAATCCGTTCTTCATGCACTCAAACACCAAGCACATATTTGGTGTAAACAATACTGGTGACCAAGCAGTAACACTGGTGCATAGATGTCTTCTCTTATCCTATTGTGCAAATAATTATTTGCAAGCTAGTCAGTGATTTGCTGACTTTTTTCAGGCAAATGTGACTTTAGTTCATTAAAAGCTATTGGAATTTCATCAAAAGGGAAGAATGCTAATTCAGACAAATGCCATATTTTTAAACTGAAGTTTTTGTCATTGTTGCATTGTGTGGCAAATCCAGGCATCTAGATTTTTTGCCAAATGCAAATAAAGGCAACAACAAGGTAACAGTCTAACCTATCATGTTGCAACAAACATGATGTAACTATCCTGCTTACAACTGAAAACGTACTAATCCCTTTCTCAGAATTCAACTTCCAGAATTTCGAAATATAGGATTTTAACTGTTTGGGATTGTGATTTTTGGGATATTTTACATTAGGAATTTTAAATATTAGGGATTTTGCTCCTTTGGGATTTCGACATTCCAGATTATGATCAGCACTGGGAGATTCAAGGGTGGCCTGAGGTGATCTAGAAAGTTAAATTAGGAGACTATTTCTGTACTTTATACAATAAATTTTTATAATTTAGGCTACAGTTATGGTAGTGGAGAGATAGATGAGCAGGTTCACTCTAGAGCTTCTTACTTCTTACGAGGTAAAATCAGTAAGACTTGATATAATGCATAGGGTAGAAAGGGACAGAGCGGTATTGAAGATAGCCCTATGATTTCTGGCTTGTATAACAAAATAGATGTTGCTACTGTTGTCTGCAATGGAATGGTGCTCAGAATCAAGATGTAGGAGAAACATAAGATTCCGTTTTGAAAAGTTTGATTTGCATTTCTTTTAAGATATACAGTAGAACTCCAAAGTAGGTAGTTGGATAAATAGGTTTGATGCTCAGAGGAGAGGTATAAGCTGAAGATAAAAAGTTGTGATTCCCCTGAAAAAAGGTGAAAATTTAAGCCATACACAGAAGTACACTTATATAGGTATAACAGATAAAATAAAAAGTGAGAAGATAAAATAAAAATATTAAAGAACTTTTAATATTTAGTGGCTTGGTAGAGGAGAATGAGCCTGCAGAAGAGAAGAGAAAATGCATAGAAAGAAATACACAATAAATGTTATGTTACATCAAATCAGCAAAGATAATAAAGCATTTAGAGATGGAGGCAAAGGGCAAAAATGTCAAATGCTTCCAAAGGTTCATGTAAGATAAATGGTAAAAGATTTCCACTAGACTTAGTGACATTGTATTCACAGGTCAGATTATAATAAAGTGAGAGATGTAAATCAAACCGGAAGGGTTGATGATTCAGTGATAGGTGACAACGTCTCTCTTATAAAAATTTGACTATGAAAAAAATGAGACCAAGAAGCAGCTGGAAGGTCTATTGTATTCATTGTTTTTATTAATGCTTTTGTTTATATCTTTAAAAATGCTTGAATGAGAAATATTTCATTATGTTATAAGATCATCGGAAAGAAAAAGTGGGTTGAATACGATGAGATAAGGGATAATCAATAGTGAAGAGAGAAGATATGAGGGGTTAGGTTGCAAAACACTTGTGGGAAAGAGGCACCTTTATGTTATTATCAGAGATGGAAAAGATGGTGATAAGATTAATAGAATGGGTTTGCTTTTTCAGTAGAGATATTTGGCCTTCTGGTGGTTTCTGCATTCTCTGTGAAACAGAGGCTGCTTTGTCAGAAGTTTGAGGGAGTGGGAAGTTTTAAAAAAAAATTGCAAAAAGCGATGTAGAATCTAGTGCATGTTACAGAAGAAATTGGAGTGATTGTTAATAACATTTCTTGCTAAGAGTATATCCCTTGATAAATCCTAATTTAATAGAAAATCAATAGAAAGAAAAAATATGTCTCTTTTCAGTATCATTTATACTAAATTCATTCACTTGTATATGACTGTTACTAAGGGTTACAGAAAAAATAGAAAAGGACTCTAAGTTTCTTACCAAATCTGAGATTGAAAACAATTTGAAATTTAAAATAAAAAACTTTGCCTTTTGAGAAATATGTTCCTTTTTATTTGACTAGCATACTATTTCAACTACTTTCAAATGTGTTTGGTACAATAAAATTCTTCTTCAAAAGTGCTTTAACTTGATTCCAAAAATCTGGCTTTTAGAAAGATACTGTAGTTTGTAAATAGTAGGGACTATATTGTATCAGAATGTTTCTAGATCATTTACTTGGATGCTATATCTTCAAAATATTTTGAAGAAATTTTCACATTTGAAAAGAAAAAGGTTTTAAAATATTTGACAAATATTTTTAAAGAAAATTACACTTTTTCTATTACAAATAATTCAAATCATTGAAAAATTTGAAGTTAGAATAAAATTCAAAATCTGTTAAATTTTATTGAACATTGTTCATGTTGGTATTATCAGCATAAGCTAAAAATATCACAAACACAATAAATCAGTAGATTAGACAGCTTCTCTGTTATACCCATATTTTAATAAAAACTCCCACTCTTTTCCCAAAATATGGTTTAGCATTTTCGCAACATTTATTTCACTCTGTTTAATTTTGTTACCATTCAACTTCCCATGAAGCAATTAAGTATCAAAGATTGATAACATCGGTTTTCATAATAGTTTTCAGATTACATACTGACAATAAATCATTGAAATTATGTCCCAATCTCATTCAAAGTGAAATGCTTTACAAAACCCAACAAAATTTGGAGTAGATAAATCAATACAAAGATTTCTGCAAAAGTAAAAGATTTTCATATTTTCAATGATAAATTGTAAAATTACAGGTTTCATGGTGATTCTCAAACTTCTTTGTAAGCCTGACACGATTGAGGGACTCATACAATCTGATCAACGATGACTTCTATCTACAGCAATATTTCTTGAAGTGGGGAAGATAAACTGAAAGAAGAAAGTAGAGTCTGGTGATGAACAAGAATGGAAAAGGAATATATAATAAGCAGAAAAAAAATAAGTAAGTTAAAAAAATACTCCACAGAAGAATAATCTGGCTGGGTACGGTGGCTTATGCCTATAATCCCAGCACTTTGGGAGGCCGAGGCAGGTGGTTCACCTGAGGTCAGGAGTTCGAGACCTGCCTGGCCAACATGGTGAAAACCCATTTCTACTAAAAATACAAAAATTAGCTGGGCATGGTAGTTGGCACCTCTAATCTCAGCTCAGGAAGCTGAGGCAGGAGAATCGTTTGAACCTGGGAGGTGGAGGTGGCAGTGAGCTGAGATTGCACCACTGCACTCCAGCCTGGGCGACAGAGGGAGAATCTGTACCAAAAAAAATAAAAATAAAAATAAATTATCAAGATGGCATAACCCTTCTCCTACCATTGAAAAATCACTAGCTTTCTATATTTGGCTCTGGGGTAGAAATCTGGCCCATTTACTGACACGTTTTTCCATCAGTGGACATAGGAGAGAAAGAAACAGACACAGATCTCATTCTCTCCAGTTTGATTCTAGTTGTTTGTGGATCAACACTGTAAATCTATGTTTTTAAAATGTATTAACAGCACAAATATTCATCAGTGGATGAATGGGTAAATGAAGTATGCTGTATACACACACTGGAATATTTTTTACTCATAGCAAAGGTTGACTAATACATGCTACAATGTGTATAAACCTTAAAAAGGTTATTCTAAGTAAAAGAAGCCAGACACAAAATTCAAATATTGTATGATTACATTTATATGAAATATGCGGAATAGATAAATCCATACAGATAGAACACAGATTGGGGGTTGCCGGGGGTAGGGAAGGAGTGCATGGGAGAAAATCCTTAATGGATAAGCAGTTTTACTTTGAAGCGACGGAAATATTTTGGAACTAGATAGTGGTGGTGGTTGCACAACTACATATTGTGATTATTAAGTGTCACTGAGTTCATTTTAAAATAGTTCATTTTATAGTATATGAATTTCACCTCTGCATTATTTTTAAAAAATTTAACCATATTACAAATGAAAATGCTACTAAATTTAATAAGTACTGGTAGAATTTGAAGTCAATATTTATTACATAATAATACTAGCTCCCATTTATTATCTGTTATTTTACTTAATTCTCCCTACAATCCTGTGAGGTATGTGCTATATCTCATATTGAGAAACCAAAATAGACCAAGTTTGAGTTACTTGCTCAAAATAATGTAGCTTGTGAATGGCAAAGCTGAGCTTTACTTTTCTGACTTTAAAACCTATATTCTGAAAGATAAAACTGCCATTGACTCAGCAATCCTGTTTCTGAGTATTTACCAAAAAAAAAAAAAATTGTTCTACCAAAAGTTACACATACCCACATGGTCATAGCAGCACTACTTGATAAGCAAAGACATGAAAATCACCTAGGTGCCCATTGAAAATGGATTGGATAAAGAAATGTGGTACATATATACCATGGAATGCTACACATTCATTAAAAAGAACAAAATCACGTCCTTTGCAGCAACATGGATGCAACTAGAGGCCATTATCCTAAGCAAATTAACGCAGAAAGAAAAAAAACAACAACAAATATCGCATGTTCTCACTTATAACTGAGAGCTAAACTTTTGCTACATATGGACATAAAGAAGGGAAGAGTGGACACTGAGAACTCCAAAAGGAGGGAGGCAGGGAGGGGTACAAGAGCTGAAAAGCTTCCTGTTGAGCACTATGTTCACTATCTTAATGACTGGGCCAACAGAAGCCCAAACCTTAGCATTAAGCAATAAATCCTTGTAAAAATATCTGCACATGTAACCCCTGGATCTAAAATTAAAATGTAAATTTAAAAAGTGAATTCAACAAAAAGATTTTGTAATACTGAAAAAAACTATGTTTTTAAAATTTTACTTCTCTACCCTTTATTGTACATGCTTGAATTCTCAAGTACATACCTTTTCAATAGAACTCTACTATATCACAGCCAAAGATGTGAACTACATGGTCTTTACCTCCATTAAAAGAAACCTTTTAAGCAGTCAGAGAAATCAGGGAAGTATATCTGGAGACAGATGAGAAGACAAGAAGGAAATAAAAACAAATCTATCTAGAAGGAATATTTTTATTCCAAACTTTAATATGTAAACATATTGGAAATGTGTGAAAGGCTAAAAGCAATGAAACAACTTATTCTTTAAAATAACAAATTGAGAAAATAGCTAATAGGATAATCACATGGAAACAACCAAGCAATTAATTTTCCTCATGAATCATAGACATGAAGGCATAAACATAGGTATTAGTGTTTTATCCTGAAGGTGAGGGATTAGCTGGTATAGGAAGGAAACCCTGAGAACAAAGATGCAAGGTGGGCACATAAAAAAGATATAAGTGGAATATGGTGGAATATCCTTTTGTTGAGTAGCTGTAAAATATGATAAGGCAGAAATCTAATTACAATGCCCTTCCAGAACTATAACTGATGAGGGATATAAGAGCAAAAAATTAGCAATAGTGAAATTATTAATACATTTCTCTCTTTTTTTCTCTCTCTCTCTGTCAAACATTTATACACACACTCACACACACACATTTATATGCCCACATGTATGCACACGTGTGTGTATGAAACACTGGACTAATGTAATCTGTTCATTCATATTTTTCCCTTCTCCCATTATTTTTGGTAACATTTATCATACTTTTTCTAAGAGAAAGTATAAGAGCCAATTAACCCTAGTTGCTTTCAAATTCATCTATTTAATAACTAAGACAAAAATGTACATTCTAAAGATTTATGAAAACAGCACCAAAATTCTAAAATAAACCAAAGGAACTCATTTTTACCTTATCTTTTCAATAGTTACACTTCTGTATTACTATATTGATACTGTTGCTATATTTCTTTTTATTTGTAACCACCTATATGTTTGCCCAATGCTTTTGAATAAGCCATGGAGCTCAGAAAAAAACATTTCTAGCATTTTATAACTCTGTATTATTATAGTTTGTGTCTCCTGCCATATGACTTTCTATCAATCATTATGGCTATCTTTGTTTCTATTACATTATTGCATTTATATGCACAGAAAGTTAAAAATTTTTGAGATATTTTCTATACCACTTCTTGGATAATTGAATTTCTCTCATTGCATCATCTTCAAATAGGAGAAGTAAGAGCAGAAAATGGTTCAGAAAAAAAAGATTCCAGATTTGCAAAATGACAACATACGCCTCATTTGGATATTCTAATTCCTTATTTTTTCAGTTTTCTGTATATATCTATATGATAAGACCAAAGCATTTAATCTGTGCTGAGATTTAATCTTGCTCAGCATGTTTATTTTCCTTTCACAGGCTCAAGGTTTCAGTCAGTGGTGAGCTTACCATGGACCCTGAATATGTTCTAAAAACATTTCAGTTTTTCTGATGTCATTTTATCAATTGGAAGTTTCTCACATGAAAGATATAAAGGGAGAGTGCTGATAATGAAGATATTTAATATCATGGAGCTTCATTTTGGGTTGTTCTAATTCTTCTTTGGAATGTGTTACTAGGTGTTTTTTTCTTACTTCTTGTCATTTAGCTCTGTTCTCTCCCCACATCCCGTGGAGAAACCACTGTACTGCTGATTCACACCCATGTTATTCAGGCATTCCTGAGTGTATAACTTGGCTTATTGATTTCCTGAACATTCCCTTTGAAGTTTTCAAGTACCTCCAAACATTGTGTTATGGTTAGAAATTACTTTTAAAATGGAGTGTGATTATATTTCTCTTAAGTTAATTGATCTACTACCCCATAGACATGCAGAATAAACTTAATGCAGACCCATTTATGTGACTTGACATAGTAAATATTAGAAAATATTAGGAAAACTATATGCTACCCTGACTCCAAAAGTATGCCTGGCATTACATTTGAAAGTGAAATTTTAAAAAGTATACTTGAAGCAAAATTTTTAAAAAAGGAAAAATGTTTGAGAAAAAAGTCATAATAACATTTCTTTTTAACTTTCCAAACAGAAACTTACTTATTTTCTTTAGGGTGTTTTAAATTTGATTTTTACTGCTTTATTTGGTTTATATACACGCTTATCACAAAAAAGACCTTTACACTCTGCTTATTTTTTACTTTAAACCCATGGCATTGAATGATTTACTTTGCAAGCACCTCTAGAGATTTGATGTAGTAGTATGATTGTAGTAGATGATATAGTAGTCATTGATAATATTATCAATTCAAGTAATAGATCCTATTAGAAAGTAATTTATCAAAAAGCTCATGTATTTGTGTTGAAAATTTTGTAATCATATGTGTACAATTTTAATGTCAAAGAAATTTCAATAAAAAAGCTATTATTCAGATACTGTACATTACTTGGTAATTATATCTGGCCATAATTTCTTTTTTTTAAATTTTAAGTTCAGGGGTACATGTGCAGGTTTGTTAGACAGGTAAACTTGTGTCATAGGGCTTTGTTGTACAGATTATTTCATCATCCAGGTATTAAGCCTAGTACCCATTAGTTATCTTTCCTGATTCTTTCCCTCCTCCTACCCTACATTCTCTGAAAGGCCCCAGTGTATGTTGTTCCCCTCTATGTGTCCATGTGTTCTCATCATTTAGCTCCCATTTATAAATGAAGACATGTGGAATTGGTTTTCTGTTCCTGTGTTAGTTTGCTAAGGATAATGGTCTACAGCTCCATCTATGTCTCTGCAAAGGACATGATGTCATTCTTTCCTACGGCTGCATAGTATTCCATGGTATACATGTACCACATTTTCTTTATCCAGGTTATCATTGACGGGCATTTACAATGATTCCATGTCTTTGCTAGACAATTGAATTTTTTAAAAATAAATGAAATAAAGGAGAAATCACCTGGATATCAGTAAAGAAAACAAAATGGGTAAATTCTGTAATTACATTGTTCTACTGCACAGTCTCATCTACTCATGCACTATCAGACACACTGAGTACTGAATTCCATCATCCTGAATTTTAATCTTGATGCTGCTACCAGAATACTATGTGAGCTCAAATAAATCATTTAATTTTTATGTAAAATTGGGATAATTTTTAACTTGCAGGATTGTTGTGGGAATGAAATCACATTGGTTTCTAAAGTGCTTAGCAAGTTCCCAGAGCCATATAAAGAAAGCTATAATTAATAGTTATCATCTTTGACTAATTTTCTCTTCCCCACATAAAAACATCTACTAATGCCCTACCTAGCTCCTCTCCCATAGGTTACTCTTACTAATTCGTAAAAACCCATATTCAACCCAATGAAAATTATCCTGTTTGAGATGTACTGTATTAGTCTGTTTTCACACTGCTATAAAGGTACTACCTGAGACTGGATAATTTACAAACAAAAGAGGTTTATTTGACTCACAGTTCTGCATGGCTGGAGAGGCCTCAGGAAACTTACAATAATGGCAGAAAGTGGAGAGGAAGCAAGATACGTTTTACATGGCAGAGAGAGAGAGAGACAGAGAGAAAGACAGAGAGACAGAGAGAGAGAGAGAGAGAGAAGGGGGAAGTGCCAAACACTTATTAAACAACCAGATCTTATGCTAACTCACTTACTATCATGAGAACAGCATGGGAGAAGCCACCCCCATGATACAATCACCTCCCACCGAGTCCCTCCCTTGACATGCAGGGATTAAAATTTGAGATGAGGGCCAGGCGTGGTGGCTCACTCCTGTAATCCCAGCACTTTGGGAGGCTGAGGTAGGTGGACCGCCTGAGGTCAGGAATCCAAATCCAGCCTGGCCAACATAGCAAAACCCCATCTCTACTAAAAATACAAAAATTAGCCAGGTGTGGTGGCATAAGCCTGTAATCCCAGCTACTCAGGAGGCTGAGCGAGGATAATCGCTTGAACCTGGAGGCAGAGGTTGCAGTGAGCATCAAGATTGTGCCACTGCACTCCAGCCTGGGCGACAGAGCAGAACTCTGTCTCAAAAACATAAAAAAAAATAAAAAATACATAAAATAAAATTTGAGATGAGATTTGGTTGGGAACACACAGCCAAACAATATCATCTATCTACCTTAATACTAACCTATATCACCTATATTGAGTCTCTCACAGTAATTAATAATCACATCACACACACACATACATCTACGTAAATCTAATGTATTCCTTTAAATGATATGTATAAATAATAGTTTCTTCAAAAAGTTCCATTTACCTGATAATTACTCACCAGCTATAATGTGACCATGGATTAAATTGGAAAGTTTTATGTTTGTTTGGTTTTTTTTTTTTTTTGAGATGGAGTCTTGCTCTGTCACCCAGGCTGAAGTGCAGTGGCACAATCTTGATGCAACCCCCGCCTCCTGGGTTCAAGCTATTTTCCTACCTCAGCCTCCCGAGTAGTAGCTGAGACTGCAGACATGCAACCACCAAGCACGGCTAATTTTTGTATTTTTAGTAGAGATGGGGTTTCATCACGTTAGCCAGGCTGTTCTCAAACTCCTGACCTCAGGCAATCTGCCCACCTCAGCCTCCAAAAGTGCTGAGATTACAGGCGTGAGCCACTGTGCCCAGCCTAAATTGGACAAGTTTTTAAAGGTCTAATATATTGAATATTTTTTCCAAATGCTGGAGGCATAGTGATTTCACTTGTGAAGTAGCTTGTGGAATCATTAGCACTTTTCTGCATTGGTGAAAGCATGCTTAATTTCTTCCATGCAAAGAGAATTACAGTTGGAAAGTTACCTATTATTTACAAGTATGCCTTGACACTGCAGCCTTTTTTCCTTATTTTGCCCATGAGCCTATTGATCTGAACATTTTGATTGCAATCTATGATTAAAATAGTGACATTATCAACAAGCATGAAACCAAACTTAAAAAAGCAAAGAAATTAATGGTAAAAGTCACCAAGGCAAATAAATGACTAAAGGATTATATCTTGTGCTAATATCAAAATTATAAAAAGTGACAAACTTATTTTAATAGAAATAATATTTTCTTTTTGGAAATTGAATGAGAGGCTAACTATAGTATCAACAGTAGAAAAGAGTTGAGTACAGAAAAATCCTTGTATCCCCATGTCCTAATGTATGGTGATTATACAGCTTGGCTTCCCTAACATAGTTCTTGTTTATTTTTACAGCTCAATTACTAATACATAGAACTCATTTTAACTGTTAAAATGGTATCAATTTGGGTTAAATTCTTTGTTTGTATTACCAAAACAAAGGGCTCTTTAGTTCATTAAAAATGTTGTCCTACCAGGTCATAGTTAATACACATGAGTGAGAACGAGAGAGAGAGGGATTTTATTCTAATAACATTATATTTGGCTTTCATATAGTGCACTTTTTAAAACTTATATTTGTTGCTAATTTTAATACATAAAAGATTAAATGCGTTCATTTATCAGCCTGGCCAACACGGCAAATCCCATCTCTACTAATAATACAAAAAAAAAATTAGCCGGGCTAGTGGCATGCACCTGTACTCCTAGCTACTCAGGAGGCTGAGGCAAGAGAATTGCTTGAACCCAGGAGGCAAAGGTTGCAGTGAGCAGTAATTGCATCACTGCATTCTAGCCTGAGTGACAGAGTGAGACCCTGTCAAAAAAATAAAAATAAATAAAAAATAAAAGAAGAAAGAAAAGAAAGGAAGAAGAAAGGAAGGAAGGAAAGAAGGAAGGAAAGAAGGGAGGAAGGGTAGTAGATATATTTAAAGAAATAATGGCTGAGAATATTCCAAAATTAATGGTGGAGATCAAACCACAGATTCAAGAATTTCTGAGAACACCAACCAGGATATGTAAGATAAAAATCTATACCTAGAAAAATTAATTTAAAACTGTCAAAAACCAAAAGAAAAGAGAAAATCTTGAACCAAAAGAAAAAGTTGGGAGTGGAGGAAGACACCTTACTTATAGAGAAACAAGGATAAAAACTATAACAAATTTCAGAAACCAAAATGTAATAAAAGTATTAAGTATTAAAATAAAACACCCACTAGCCTAGACTTCTATATCCAGTAAAATTATCCCTCAAAAGTGAAGAAATAAATAAAATTTTTTTTAGACAAAAGCTGGGGAAATTCATCATCAGAAAATCTTTCCTTTGAGAAATGCCAAAAAACGATTATTTAGAGAGAAATTATATATGTCAGAAACTTGGAACTACATAAAGAAAGAAAGAAGGTTTGAGAAGGAATAAATGAAAACAAACTAAAATATTTTATTTTTTATTCTTAATTGAAAACTGTTCAAAATAATAATAGTAACAATGCATTGTATAATTATATGGATAACTAAAATAAATGATATCAATGTTATAATAGATGAGGTGGAAGAAATGGGAATACTGTATCATAAGATATTGTAGTATCTGGAAAGCAGGGTAATGTTTTCTGTAAGTGTAATTAGATTAGTTGTAGATGCATATTGTAAACTCTAGGATAATTTTTTTAAGGAAGTGTAATTGATATGCTAATAGAGGAGATAAAATGAAATTATATAAAATTCTCTATTAAAACCAGAAAAGGCAGAAAAAGACAAAAAATGCATTAAATTAAAAACTGTTACATGCACGGTAGGTATTAATCAAACTATATCAATAACCACTTTTAATGTAAATGGAAAAAATAATTAAAATACAGAGATTGTCAAAAAGATTTAAAAATTTTAAGACCAAATTATGGTACCTCCAAAAACCTATTTTAAACATAAAGATGTGTCTTTATATTATGGTAATTAATGGTAAAAGTCACCAAGGCAAATAAATGACTAAAGGATTATATCTTGTGCTAATATGAAAATTATAAAAAGTGACAAGCTTATTTTAATAGAAATAATATTTTCTTTTTGGAAATTGAATGAGAGGCTAACTATAGCACCAACAGTAAAAAAGAGTTGAGTACAGAAAAATGCTTGTATCCCCATTATACAGCTTGGCTTCCCAATATAGTTCTTGTTTAAATATAAAGATGTGTCTTTATATTTAAAATAGGCTTTTGGAGGTACCATAATACCATAACACAGATAGATTAAAAAGAAAATGATGGTCATGGAAAAAGCTATAACATAATAACACAAGAACCAAATATAAGCTACCTATAAAAGCCTGACTTCACCTATAAAGACATGCATCGACTGAAAGTGAAAGGATGAACAAAAAGATTCCACACAAGTAGAAACCAAAAACATGCATGAGGGCTACACTTATATTAAGCAAAATAGACTTCATGGCAAAAATCATAAAAAGAGACAAAGATTATCCTTATATAATGATAAATGATAAATTAATCAAGAGAATATAATTGTAAATATATATGTACCCAACATGGGAGCATCCATATATATAAAGCAAACATTATCAAAGTTAAAGAGTGCATTAAACTCCAATACAATAATATCTGGGGACTTCAGGGCCACCCTTTGAGCATTAGACACATCATCTAGATGGAAAAAATCAACAAAGGAACATCACACTTAATCTGCACTATAGGTTGAATGTACTTAGACATTTACAGAACATTTCATACCACAGCTGTGAATACACATCCTTCTCATTAGCACACAAACATTCTGTAGCATAGACCAGACATCAGAACACAAAACAACTCTCAACAAACTCAAAAGAATTGAAATTACGTCAAGTATTTTCTAAAATGGCAGTGGAAGAAAACTAGAAGTCAATCACAAGAGGAACTTTAGAAACTTTGTAAATATATGGAAATCAAACAACATGTTTTGTTTCAATGAAGAAATTAAGAAAGAAATAAAAACATTTCTTGAAACAAATGAAAATGAAAACACAACATACCAAAACGTATGAGATATAGCAAAAGGAGTTCTAAGAGGGCAGGTTACAGCAATACACGACTTCATCAAAAAAATAGAGAGACTCAAATAAATAATCTCATCATGGACCTTAAGGAACTAGAAAAGTAGGAACAAACCAAACCCTAAATAAGCAGAAGAAAAGAAATAATAAAAATGAAAGCAGAACTAATGAAAATACAGACAAAAAAACCCACAAAGGATCAGTGAAATGAAAAGTTTATATTTTTGAAAAGATAAAGACTACTGACAAACTTCCAGCTAAATTAACCAAGAAAAAAAAGAGAGGGCCCAAATAAATAAAATTAGAAATGAAAAAGAAGACATTACAAATCAGTTTTACATTCTGTGAAAACACAGAAATACAAATGATTATTAGAGATTATTATGAACAACTATACTCTAACAAATTGGGAAACCTAGAAGACATAAATAAATTTCTAGATACATATTATTCATTAAGATTGAGCCATGAAGAAATAGAAAACCTGAAAAGACCGAAAATGAGTAATACAATTGAATCAATAACAAAGAAAAGCCCAAGACTGGTTCCACTGCTGAATTCTACCAACCTTCTAAAGAAAAACGAACACCAATTCTTCTTAAACTATTCCCAAAAAATTAAAGAGGAGGGAATTTTTTTCAACTCATTCTAAGAGGCCAGTATTACCCTGATATTAAAACCAGACAAGGACACAAGAACAACCACAAAGAAAAAAAAAAAAAAAACACCTTACAGGCCAATATCCCTGAAGAACATAAATGCAAAAATCCTCAACAAAATATAAACAAACAAAATCCAACAACAAATCAAAAAGACAACACACCATGAACAGGTTAGATTTTTATCTCAGGGATGCAACGATTGATTGTTCAGCATATACAAATAAATAAATGTTATACATTACATGAACAGAATAAAGAACAAAAACTTTATGATCATCTCGATAGATGCAGAAAAATATTTAATAAAGTTCAATAGCCCTTTCTAAAGAAAATTCAACAAATTAGGCATAGAAGAAACATATCTCAAAATAACAAAAGCTATATATTGCAAACTCACAGCTAACATTGTAATGAATGGGGGAAAAGCTTTTCCTCTAAGAACTGGAATAAGACAAGAATGCCCACTATCACCATTCATTTTCAGCACAGTATTGAACGTCCTAGCCAGAGAAATTTTGAAAGAGAAAGAAATAAAAGGCATCCATCAGAGTGAACAGGCAACCTACAGAATGGGAGAAAATTTTCACAACCTACTCATCTGACAAAAGGCTAATATCCAGAATCTACAATGAACTCAAACAAATTTACAAGAAAAAACAACCCCATCAAAAAGTGGGCAAAGGATATGAACAGACACTTATCAGAAGAAGACATTTATGCCACCAAAAGACACATGAAAAAATGCTCATCATCACTGGCAATCAGAGAAATGCAAATCAAAACCACAATGAGATACCATCTCACACCAGTTAGAATGGCAATCATTAAAAAGTCAGGAAACAACAGGTACTGGAGAGGATGTGGAGAAATAGGAACACTTTTACACTGTTGTTGGGACTGTAAACTAGTTCAACCCTTGTGGAAGTCAGTGTGGCAATTCCTCAGGGATCTAGAACTAGAAATACCATTTGACCCAGCCATCCCATTACTGGGTATATACCCAAAGGACTATAAATCATGCTGCTATAAAGACACATGCACACGTATGTTTATTGTGGCACTATTCACAATAGCAAAGACTTGGAACCAACCCAAATGTCCAACAATGATATACTGGATTAAGAAAATGTGGCATATATATACCATGGAATACTATGCAGCCATAAAAAATGATGAGTTCATGTCCTTTGTAGGGACATGGATGAAATTGGAAATCATCATTCTCAGTAAACTATCACAAGGACAAAAAACCAAACACCACATGTTCTCACTCATAGATGGGAATTGAACAATGAGAACACATGGACACAGGAAGGGGAACATCACACTCTGGGGACTGTTGTGGGGTGGGGGAGGGGGGAGGGATAGCATTAGGAGATATACCTAATGCTAAATGACGAGTTAATAGGTGCAGCACACCAGCATGGCACATGTATACATATGTAACTAACCTGCACATTGTGCACATGTACCCTGAAACTTAAAGTATAATAATAATAATAATAAAAAGAAAGAAAAAGAAAAAAAGAAATAAAAGGCATCCAAATCAGAAAAGAGGAAGTAAAATTGTCCTTCTTTGCAGACAGCATGAACTTATATATAGATAAGCCTACAGACTCCTCCACAAAAATACCTCTTAGAACTGCTAAACAAATTCACTAAAGTTGCAGGATACAATATAAACACACAAAAATTGGTAGCATTTTTATGTACCAATAATAAACTAGTTGAAAAAGAAATCAAAAGAAAAAAGAATAAAAGAAAAGCAATACCATTTACAATAGCTATGAAAAATACCAAGGAATAATTTTAACAAGAAAGTGAAAGAACTCTATAATAAAAACTACAAACACTAATGAAATAAATTGAAGAGAACACAGACACATTTTCATGGACTACTGGAAGAATTAAAGTAGTTAAAATGACCATACTACCCAAAGCAATCTACAGATTCAAGGCAATTCCTATCAAAATGCCAATGATATTCTTCACATGAATAGAAAATAAGTCCTAAAATTTGTATGGAACCACAGAATAATTTGAATAGTCAAAGCAATCCTGAGCAAAAAGAACGAAGCTGGAGGAATCACACTAACTTCAAATATACAAAATTTATAGTAACCCAAACAGCATGGCAGTGGTATAAAAACGGACACATAGTCCAAGGAATAGAATAGAAAACAGAAATAAATCCATGTATTACAACCAACTTATTTTTGACAAAGGTATGAAGAACATGCTCTTCAATAAACGAAGCTATTATAAGAATTAAAGAAAGAGGAAAGAAACATGAAAAGTGGCTCGGCAGTCAAGGACAGGTTTATTTTAGAGAAAACAAACCTAAGAGGGGCTTCTGGCTGAGTTAAATCAGAGGCACACTCTCGTACAGAATAAGAGATTTTAAGGATTCAGGGTGGGAAAATTTATCAGAGGCTTGGACTGCTTCTGTGTCTCTTTGTTGGCTTAACTGGGAGGGAGAGTTGTGTGTCTGTTTCCATACATCTTTCTGCAGCTGCAGGCATACCCCACAAGTCTGCATTTAGCCTCCCTACCTTAGTGCACCTGAAGGGAAAGGAATGTGCTTATTAAGGCCCACCGTATTACTGGGGCCCATTGTATGAGGGTGAAATTTGGCAGTTACACAAGAGACTTTTCCGCCACCTCCCTCCACGCCCGAGCTGTCTTATCTGTGTTTTACTATGTGTGCTTTCTGGCTGCTTGTAGTTAGAAGTGATTTCCTTGAAATGCATTAGGCTAGAAAGGAACTGGGACTTCCAGCAGTGGTGTTTGTCCAAGATGATGGTGCGCCTGCTCTGTCACCTAGGAAAACTGTATATTCATATGCAAAAAAATAAAATGTAACAGCTGTCTCTCACCATATATGAAAATAAACTCAAAATAGATTAAGGACTTAAACATCAGTCTTGAAACGTTAAAACTACTAGAAGAAAACATAGAAGTAATGTTCAAGATATTGGTTTCGGAAAAAATTTTATGACTAAGACTAAAAACATGGGCAAAAAAAATACAACAGACAATGAGGGTATATTAAACTGAAAAGCTTCTGCACAGCGCAAGAAATAATCAGCTGTCTACAGCCATACCACCCTGAACCTGCCTGATCTCATCTGATCTCAGAAGAAATGATCGAGTTAAGAGACAAAAAGTAGAAAGAAAAAATATTTGCAATCTATTTATCTGACAAAGGACCCATATCCAGAATATGCAAAGAATTCAACAGCATAAAAAGCAAATAATCCAATTAAAAAGTGGGTAAAGGAACTAAATAGACATTTCTCAAAAAGAAGACATACACATGGCCAAAAAACATTAAAAAAATGCTCAACATCACTAATCAGAGAAATAATAATCAAAATGACAATGAGATATCACCTCATGTCAATTAGAGTGGCCGCTGTCAAAAAGACAAAAAAACAACAACAAATGCTGGCAAGGATGTAGAGAAAAGAAAATTCTTATACACTATTGGTGGGAATGTAATTTAGTACAGCCATTATTAAAAACAGTATTAAGGTTTTTTGAAAAAGTAAAAATATAACTATCATATCATCCAGTAATCCTGCTACTGGGTATTTATCCAAAGGAAAGGAAATCAGTATATCACTCTATTCATAACAGCTAAGATATGGAATCAACCTAAATGTCCATAAACAGATGAATACATAAAGAAAATGTGTTATATACACAATATAATACAATTCAGACATAAAAAGAAAAGGGTTATGTGCATCATTAATTAACTTAAAAATAGTCATTATGATTAGACTGTAGTGGATGAGGAAGTCATGGTTAGAGATGTGTGCAAGGTGATAAAGAAAGACCACATCACACAAAGTGTTCTAGGTTAAAATTAAGCATAATAAATTGTGTTAATATATTGAGCACTAATGAATCAGCCTTATTTTCTTGATATAAACCTTTCTTTGCTATGGTGAATTATTCAGTTAGTGCTCTCCTGGATTCTATTTACTAATGTTTATTTATATATTTTGATCCACATTATTGTGATATTGAGCTGTAGGACAAAAAAATATATTTTTCTGCTTCCCTTATCAGTTATTGACGTTAAAGTGTTCAGCTTCTTAAAATGAATTAGTGATAATTCTATTGTTTTTGTGTTTGCACAAGTTAAAAATGTTTTTTCAAAAGATAGCCTTCAACTAAAAATCTATTAGGATTTGCCACTAGACCTGTGCCTTTTTAAATATGTAGAATATTTACTTTTATAACCTTTTTCTTCTTAATTTGCCTGCTCAGTTATTTTATTTTTTTCTAGCATGATTAATTTTGTTTTGGAAATGATTCAGTAAGTATAGACTTAAATTTTCTGAAAAAAATTCAGCATTGTACCTGATAATCTTTTATATCAGTTTTAATCTCTCCTATGACTTGAATACATTTACTTGTTAATTCTTAAAAAACTCTCTTTTATTTTTTAGATTAAAAAATTATGTAAAGACTGAAAGAAGTAATTCTAGGAATAAATTACAGGAAGACTGAGAGTAGTCCTTTGAAAGTGCAGGCATTGCATTTTAAATACTTTTTACTGTATTTTGTTTTTGATTAATTCATTTTAGGTTTGAGTTTAATTTATTCATAATAAATTTTACTCTAAATTAATTTTCTAATTTATTAGTATGAGAAATTATTTTTTTCTTTCTTTTTAAATATAAACACATTTAAATTATATAATTTGCTTTGAGTACAGTTTTAATTGCATCCCCAAATTTTTCTATGGAGTATTCTTTATTTCACTGCATTCATGATGATCTGTCATTTAGTTTTTAAAAGCCGCAGTTATACAGGGTATTTTGCCAGTATCTTTCTTAATGTCAAAAGAGCTTTTGTTTGATGTCATTTTATGCTTAAAGCATTTCATACTTGTAAATATTAAAATATTTAATTTTTGAACTTTATAAAGGAGTTCCTGCCTGTGCTGATTTCTGCTTGTGGGTGCTAGGGTCTCTACTAAATTGGACTTTTTGTATTTGTGATGTATTTAATAAAAACCCTGTGATCATTTTTTAAATAAATAATAAAATTATAGTTTAGTATACGTTAGTTCAGGTGAGAATTTAGTATCTAACAAAACAATGTGCTCCTGAATGTAAATATGCAAACAGAAGGATGAAACTAATATGACAATTGGGAATGGAATAAATAATCTAATAAATGTAGAAAAATGGAAACTATTTCTTAAATGTCTATCTGATTACCGTAATGTCTTAACTTTCTTCTAGAAGTTTACAATTTTAGGTTTTTAAGAACAATAGCTAATGTCTAATGTCTATTGAAGTGGAAATGTATTAAGAGTAGGAACTGCAAGGAAATGATTAAATAGTTATCAATATTAAGTTCTATTTTAACTGTCATTTTTGGAAAATTGGCCAAAAAATCAGAAATTTAATATCCATAATGAATAAAATTACTTAATTCTTTTATTGCAATTCTTACTTAGGAGACCTAAAATTATTACCTAAGAACCTCAAACATAAAATCTTGCCTCAGTTGCCAAATAGTAACACAAATTTTAGGAAAATCAAGCAATAATAAAGTGAGCTGGCCAGATAATTAATATATAAACAAGGAGAATAAATCTGCAGAGATAATAAATGCTTATTCACATATGCCAGATGATAGACAAGTTAAATCATTTAATTCTAAAATAACCTTGCACGGTAATGATAAATACTTGCATTTAGCAAGGAGAAAAATGAAGTGCAGAGAAATATTTTGCCGAGGTTAATTTTTTTTCACCAAGCCAGGGTGTTCCCAATGATGCCTCTTAAAATAAAAACAGCAATGCCAAGATAAAACTCCACAGAGAGGACAATCTATAAATTTTGTAATTGATGATAACTGAAGGAAGTAAAAGAGGTTTATTTTAATGATTGCAAGTTATTTCATGAAACCCAATGGCAAGAGTAATAATATCAGCTAACATTTATCAAGTATTTATTATATGCCAGGGTCTGCTATAAATACATCAGCTTGCTTAATCTTCGTACCAACCTTATAGTATTATTATGAGGGTTTAATGTACTATAACTCTTATAATAATATATACCATTATTATGACATTATATACTCTTATTATCTCCTTTTTATAGAGGAGGAATTCAAGGTACAAAAAGGTAAGTTTTTTGCCTATGTTCACAGGGTAGGATGAGAAGGCCTACAGTCTGGTACCAGAACCTTACTGTGTTTTGAAGAGTGGAATTAAACAGTGGAACTGAAAAATCCACCAGAATGTTCTTTCTCAGCTCTTCTCTTTTGAGTATTACTGAATGCTTCTAAGTTTAAGTGATATAGGCCTATTGTAAGCAGCCCCTCACAACCATTTCCAAATCTTGCAGGTCTAATGATTTTTAATTGACGATCTATTTGAATCAGCCATCCAACCTTGGTCCAAGAGAGATGAGATCGCATATTACAAATTTGGTTACTGGGATCTTTCTACAGTAGATAAAGGGAAGATAAAAATTCCTCCCAAAGAAAGTCACTCTGAATAGACAAAACAAAAACTACCACTGTGGCAAAAGTAAGAATCAAGATAAACAAAAAAGTACCATTAGCCGTGACACAGTATAATCATTATTTGATCTAAGTTTCTCTTTCAAAACAGCCCATTCCTTCAAATTATGAACTGTGTCTTATTCAACTTTGTGTTTCCATGTTGTGGGCATTGTCTGATGTAAGAGGCTGACTTCGAATGTTTTAGAAGTGAACTGAATGACATACTAATTTACATTTTCCCCAAGATGTGTACAGTTCATTAAATATTCTCCCAAGGAGGTGTATTTATTAGAAAAAAATACTGCAGATTCTACATAAGTTTTAAAAGTTCATTTCTATAAGTGAATTAGCTGTATATTATCTTAATCACATTAATAAGAAGTGGGAATAAAGAAATAATAGGAAGTAATATATTCACAAAAAAGTAAACGTTAAGGGAGCCAGAAACTCTGAATTGATATGGTGCAAACCTCATCCTATGCACCCATGACCCCTGGAGCACAATGAAGAATTTGATAATCTCTCTTGGGTCAGCAGGAGGCCAGAGGGCTAGAAAGGGACCAAGAGCAAGCCAATGTTTAATAGGACTCAGAAGGAAACAGAAATTGTTTGGCTTAATTTAGATAAAGAGCAGAGGTTCACCCAAGAACTTTCATGTTGTAATTAAAAACGTTTATTATGTTAAACTAAACACAAAAACATTATGGAATAGAAGCAAAAAATGCATAATTCTGAGAAAAAACAGGAATTTTTGAGGAAATTACGTCTAGAGAAGGCTGCATCCTTCATTTTTTCCAGGTATGTTAGTTCAGTTCTTCCTGCCAAAATGTGGTTCATCACCTTATTTTGTATCATATGTAGTTTCTTGGAATTAATAAAGGCTGTTTCTAAATTATTATATAATACATTAATATAAGAACAAAATCACATTTTTACATTCAATTTCAGAGGGTTCAGCCTCATCCATATATTCTCCAGAGGTCAGGGTGCTCCAAAATAAGAGGCCTTGCTGGATTAGAGTGTACCGATTTCTAGAAAACTCTGAGAAGTCCTGTTCAAAGGCATTGGCCAAGGGTAAGAAGGAAAATGTGGTTAAGCCATTATTAATAATTAGCATTTTGTTGCAGTTATCACAACTCTTCTCTATTTGATAGCTGGATAAGTCATATACTCAGAGTGGGAAGTTTGACTGGATACACAGATCTTAGAATTATCTGAGATTGGCAAAATACTAGAGAAATCAGAGGGAATTTAGGGATATAATCAAGGACAAAGGCTTTGCCATGGTTAGCAATTTTTACCAATTTTTGTTCATCTTAATTCTGAATAGAATTATTTTAGATACATAGCAAGTAGTGTATTCTCTAAACAATAAAGAAAATTCCACTGAAATAATTTTAAAAGTGATTAAAAAATAATATTTAAAAGCTTCTGTATGAGCATTTAAACTATGTATTAAATTTGTGTTTGTGTAGCATGTGTGTTTTTGCGTGCATGGGAGAGAGAGGATGATATGGTTTGGTTGTGTCCCCACTGAAAACTCATCTTGAATTCCCACATGTGGGTTGGACCCAGTGGGAGGTAACTGAATCATGGGAGTGGGTCTTTCCCATGCTGTTCTTGTGATAGTAAATAAGTCTCATGAGATATGATGAGTTTAAAAATGGGAATTTCCCTAAACAAACTCTCTCTCTTTGCCTGCTGCCATCCACGTAAGATGCGACTTGCTCCTCCTCACTGTCTGCCATGCTTGTGAGGCCTCCCCTGCCACGTAGAACTGTAAGTCCAATAAACCTCTTTCTTTTGTAAATTGCCCTGTCTCAGGTCTGTCTTTATCAGCACTGTGAAAACAGACTAACACAGTAAATCGGTACCGGGAGTGGTGCACTGCTAAAAAGATACCTGAAAATGTGGAAGGAACTTTGGAAATGGATAATAGTCAAAGGTTGGAACAGTTTGGAGGGCTCAGAAGAAGAAGGCAGAAAAATGTGAGACAGTTTGGAACTCCCTAGAGACTTGTTGAATGACTTTGACCAAAATGCTTATAAGGATATTGACAATGAAATCCAGGCTGAGGTGGTCTCAGACCGAGATGAGGAACTTGTTTGGAACTGGGAGAAAAGGTGACTCTTGTAATGTTTTAGCAAAGAGACTGGTGGCATTTTGCCCCTGCCCTAGAGAATTGTGGAAATTTGAACTTGAGAGAGATGATTTAGGGTATCTGGAAGAAGGAATTTCTAAGCAGCAAAGCATTCAAGGGATGACTTGGGTGCTGTTAAAGGCATTAGGTTTTACAAGGGAAGCAGAACATAAAACTTTGGAATATTTGCGGACTGACAATGCAATAGAAAAGAGGATCCCATTTTCTGAGGAGAAATTCAAGCTGGCTGCAGTAATTTCCATAAGTAATGAGCAGCCAAATGTTAATCCCCAAGACAATTGGGAAAAATGTCTCCACGGCATGTCATAGGTCTTCATGGCAGCCCCTTCCATCATAGGCTCAGAGGCCTAGGAGGAAAATATGGTTTTGTGGGCCAGGCCCAGGTTCCTCATGCTGTGTGCAGTTTAGGGTCCTGGTGTCCTGTATCCCAGCTGCTTCAGCCATGGCTGAAAGGGGCCAACATAGAGCTCAGGCCATGGCTTCAGAGGGTCCAAGTCCCAAGCCTTGGCAGCTTCCAGGTGATGTTGAGCCTGTGAGTGCACAGAAGACAAGAATTTAGGTATGGGAACCTCCACCTAGATTTCAGAAGATGTATGGAAACCCCTGGATGCCCAGGTCGAAGTTTGCTGTAGGGGCGGGGCCTTCGTGGAAAACCTCTGCTAGGGCTGTGTGCGAGGAAAATGTGGGGTTGGAACCCCCACACGGAGTCCCTACTGGGGCACCACCTAGTGGAGCTGTGAGGAGAGGGCCACTGTCCTCCAGATCCCAGAATGGTAGATCCACTGACAGCTTGTAATTTGTGCCTGGAAAAGCTGCAGCCACTCAATGTTGGCCTATGAAAGCAGCTGGGAGGGAGATTATACCCTGTAAAGCCACAGCATCAGAGCTGCCCAAGGCCATGGGAACCCAGCCATCAGCATGACCTGGACGTGAGACACGGAGTCAAAGGAGATCATTTTGGAGCTTTAAGATTTGATTTCCCCACTGGATTTTAGACTTTCATGGGGCCTGTAGCCCCTTTGTTTTGGCTAATTTATCCCATTTGGAATGGCTGTATTTACCCAATGCCTGTGCCCACATTGTAGCTAGGAAGTAACTAACCTGCTTTTTATTTAACAGGTTCATAGGCGTGAGGGACTTGCCTTGTCTCAGATGAAACTTTGGACTGTGGACTTTTGAATTAAAGCTGAAATGAGTTAAGACTTTGGGGGACTGTTGGGAGGGCATGATTGGTTCTGAAATGTGAGGACATGAGATTTTGGAGAGACCAGGCATGGAATGATATGGTTTGGCTGTGTCCCCACCCAAATCTCATCTTGAATTCCCACATGTGGGAAAGACCTGGGGGGAGGTAATTGAATCATGGGGGTGGGTGTTTCCTGTGCTGTTCTGATGATAGTGAATAAGTCTCATGGGATCCGATGGTTTTAAAAATGGGAATTTTCCCAAACAAGCTCTCTCTCTTTGCCTGCCACCATCTATGTAATATGTGACTTGCTCCTCCTCATCTTCTGCCATAATTGTGGCCTCCCCAGCTATGTGGAACTATAAGTGCAATAAACCTCTTTCTTTTGTAAATTGCCGAGTCTCAGGTATTTCTTTATCAGCAGTGTGAAAACAGACTAATGCAGAGGGTAAGTGAAAGACAGACATGAGGAGACACAAAAGACAAACCAGTAGATAAAAGTCTAAATACAGATCTAAATATTAATGTGATATCACATTATAATAATTATCATTAAATATATACATAAAATACATTTATTGAAAAGACTTAGAATCTTAGGTATTAAGAATTTTTTTACAAACATTAAAATTTAGAAGAATTAATGATGGCTTTTGACAAAATTATCAATTTTTTCTGGATACATAATTTTGATTTAAAGGTGTCAATGAAATAATTATTTGCAGGTTAAACTGTTTCACCATTATCAATATCCAGTGCCTCAAAAATGACCTCTTTTTCTTTGTGTCAGAATCTATAGAACTAATTTGTGGAAAACAGCTTACCAGTTTGTTCATGTTGAAGGCACGCAATTCTCTTGTAAATATATGATTCCTAAGTTGTAAGTTTTAATTTAAAAAGTTCATTAACTTTTCTAAAAATAATAGTACCACTCAGTTCATTACATATGTATTATTAGGATAAAGGATGATTAATGAACTCAACTCAATCAAAAACATATAAGTTTTTTAAAAATTATAGATTTTTTTAGTATAAATAATTTTGGTTAAGTACATTTCACTATAGGTTAATTAATCCTGAAATATTTATAGTTATCAGTTTTTTAAGCATTTAAATTATATACTTTTTGTTCCTCACATTTTTTATGGAAGCACCTAATAATATTCTGATCATTCTGTTTTAAGGCAAGTTATTTCATTGTTCTTGAAGTAATGATCTACTGATAAATATTTTCAAATAATTGAGATGTACTAATAAAAGGGATTTTTAATGTATTACACTACAATTTCTGAGAACTCCACCATGACAAGACCGTATTGATGCATATGCAATATATAAACTCTTAACACAGAATGTTTCCTTCATAAAGCTATATATCACTTTAGTAAAATGTTTTTATATACAACTTATTAAGACAGTATTAGATTGAAATGAATTAGCTTAATTGTAATTATATATAATCATTCTAGTAGTAAAATCCATGTTATTTTGTGAGATATATATACAAAGAGGGAATATTAACTAAGAAAGCTTATTGCCTACATGCATGTCTTCCTGTTTCCAATCCATCCAATTTCTTACAGCAGAAATATTTTTTGAATCATTTTTAATTTATCTTACTTTGCTTTCAACTAGTCATGGTGACTTGCAATTGTCTACTGCATCAGACTCAAATCGTTTATTTTGCTTTCATACGTCTTCATATCTGATCTTTCTGCTCAATCTCAGTTATCAACTGCATTCAGTAATCACCTTTGCCTTCAGTTCAGGCCAAGTCCATTACTCACGCAGCCACACATCATGATTGAATGAATTATCCAATCATTCATTTATATGTTCAACATTTTTTTCTTAGGAAAATATTTATTCAGTCAGCATTACTATGCCACATACCAAAAAAGAGAAAAAAAATAACCTCAAAGAGGTTAAAATCTGCAAAGGAAGATCATGTTCATTCACATATTTAAATAAAAGGTATCCTCCTCCTCACTATCACTATTAAAATAGTATCATTTATTGAGCACTAGCTATGTGGCAGACACCATTCTACATGCTTTCTATGTATCATCTTTTCTAATTTTCAATATCATCCTGTAACATAGCACTTATTATAATCCACATTGTACTAATAAAGAAACTGAGGCCTGGAAATATTAAGTAATTTCTCCAAGTCCAAAAACTTGGAGGTGGTAGAGCTGAAATCAGCAACCAGGCAGATGGATTCTTGGCACAAAAGAGATCTAATCTGATTTTCCCAATTGTTCTATGAAGTAGACCAAGTACATGTTATTTATTCATTTCATGGACCATGGGAAAAAATGGTGAGAAATAAAATGACTTGTTCAGCATTGGATGGCAAGCCAGAATTTAAATTCAGATCTTCCACTTTTTAGTCCCATATTTTTTTTTTCACCTACGCCACATTCTAAAATTTAGTGTTAAACTATTTCAGAGAAGTACTTTGCTTTTGGTTGAGGCTTGCTGGATAGAGCTTGTGCAGAAAATATTACTTAACACTATATTTTGAATAGATGGTATTTTATATTTGATGAGAAATAAAGGACAAAAGGAAATATGTGGAAACTTCCTGAAGATTATTTAGGTGATGGTAAGTCTTTCTGTCTGAGAGAAGCACAGAGTTTGTGTTAAGATGATTATTCCTTATCAATGAGCTGAAATCTGATTATGGAGTGTCTTAAAATGATGACTTCATTAGCTCACAGGGAGAAAGGCACTAAAATCCTGTTTAGAATAGAGTGAGAAATTTAGGATGACTCATCTTACAATGACTTGTGAAGTACAGTTCACTAATATTGTATAATCACCAGTATGTGTGCCGTTGCATCTGAGTTACCTAGAGAGCTTGTTTGAAACCCACTTGCTCTTGATTGTAGGTAGGTCTAGGTTGATCTGGCAAAGTCCTTAGAACCTGCAATATTTATAGGAACAATGATGTTTGGGTTTAGATTGGAGGATAAATATATAGGACAAGTGGACCCAATAAGGATATTGCAGTACTGAATATAAGAAAAAAAAAAAAAAGAACACTTGAACTTGGGTATTTTCAGAAAGAAAGGGAGAGAAAAGGCAAATGTGCCCTACAAAAGATTCCATATATATTTGCAAGTAACAAAATCTGGATGAAGAAGAGATCTGAGGTATTTCTAAGGCATTAAGACTGTGAGGCTTTCAGACCATAATTTAAAGAATAAATAAGAGCATGAATCAAGACAGGAAGCAAGCAAGAAAGAGAAGGATTTGAAGATCATTAGGAAATTTACTTTGAACATGGAGTAGAGATGATTGTGGTTGTTTCATGGCTTGTTGTCTCTTGTAAAACCAGAGTCAAACCTCACCTTTAAATCCTAATTTAGAGGTGGGTCTAAGCAGCCTTGTTTATTCCAGATTAAACCATATCCTTGGTCACAGCTTTTAAGATCAGGGATGGCATCAGATTCAACCTACACTAGAGTTTTGCAGAAGTGCATCTAGCTACTCTGCTTACAATGTTAGGGATTAGCCTCAGCTTTGAGGCTTCAATTTAGATTAATAGGAGATTTTTCCATATTCTGGTTATCTAGCTACCCCTGTAATTTCTTATATAACTACCTATCATTAAATTCAGATGTCAGCTGTCACCTCACTGTCCTCTTCAAGCTCCTTCTAAAGAAAAAAAAGTTACTCATATATTTATGTTTTTGAGCAACATTGTATTTATTAAATATTTCATAGAGGAAATGGAGGAGAGGGTACAGACATCATGCCATACAGCAATCAGTTTAGTAAAATCTTCAGTAAACACAGAGCAGCAGGGTGTAATTGGGCAGGAGTGCACTGCACAAAGGCTCCCTGCTGAGGTGGTAAATGAGATCAAAATCACGTTCCACTCACCAAGTCATGAGCCCTGGTGAGAGACTACGTCAGTCTAGACAAGGAAAAGAGCTTCTTTGTACCCTACTCTCTGGGAGAGCTGCCTTCCAGAAAATCATCCTCTTGAAGGAGTGACTTTATGTAATTCATGGAAGAGTGCCATATATGCTAAGAGGCACACTTGATTAGATATTATGGTTTAGCTCAAAGTCCATCTTTGGCCATACCACCCACTTAGAGGTCCTTTTTCCCCCTCCATCTCTGTCCTACCACTTCCTTTCTGTATTCAGCATTTAATCTTGCTCCATTGTTCTTCCAGCACCAGTAATTGTAGAGGGATCTAACCATCACCAGAAAATGCAGCCAAAAGTAGGGAAAGAGCAGGAAAAACAATAATCTTCTCTACCCTGGGATCTCCTGCCAGTGCTTACTCTCAACTGTCACCAGTAAGAAACCAGAAAGCAAGATAACCCTGGTGAAGCAACTCATAGGTATCAGCCTTCTGCTTGATACAGAAAGGTAAAGGAGGGTAGAGAATGGATTGGAGTGGACAGAGCAGCAAAATCATTTTCATTCCAGCCTCTGCAGTCTAAATACATTAACAATCTCCTTTAAGGTTAGTCATTTTCAGGTGCAAAATAGTGGCTTTCATACATTTTTTTTCTGTAACTCTGAATTTCAAAAATATTAATTTGAAGCACATGCTTGATTTGTCTGTTCATCTTTTCCACATTTATGTAAATATCAGTTTTAAATCATGTGTTAAAAGGAAAAATCCTTAAACTTTTAAATTTAGCAGAGTGTATTTGAGTAAAACACATAAAACAATAAATGAATCCAGCAGTCCCCGGAACCAAAACAAATTCACAGGACTCTAGCCAACAACATATAAATAGGACTCTAGCCAACAACATATAAGGAAAGTGAAGTATAGAGACAACTTACTTGGTTACAATATAATTGGTTAATTAGTTACAGAACCTCCTGCTGTTAACCGATCCTTGGCTACGGTGATCTGACTCTATACTGTATTGGTTTGGTCCACTGAACCTAGGGCAGGGACCCAGCACAGATCAATGGCCTCTTACAATTTTATTTAACAATGGAAAACATCGATTCCAAAATCTTTAAAAGTCTGAAAATTCAAACGCATATACTATATTTGACTTAAGAAACTAGAGAAGTAAACTTTATACTTGAAATACTTCTCAATGTACATAAAGCCCTTTGTTTCTATAAACATTTTTGTTTTATTAACATAACATCCTACAGGATCCCCCAAAACATATTTTGTTGTTATCTTAAAGAGAAGTGTGTCAAATGTGACAGCAGATCATTTCCAGATTCAATTTGGTTACTCACTTTTGGCAGAAGAATCATGCATTAAATGGGACAAATTCCCTGGGATACCTGAGGCTACTCACTGTATTTAGCCTAGTCAGCCGTCTTGAGTGAATTGAAAAGGCTTGATCTCCCATACAAAGACAAATGGTAGAGTGACTGTGAAAAAGCTTCAGGATCCAATTTTGGGCAGATGAGAGTTCTGCTTTTACTTAGCAATTGAAAATGCTTTTCAACTTCACCAGATGGGAATTTAAGTACTTTCTCTGTTGTCATTCTTAAACAAGAAATGAATTGTCAGAAAAGGGGAAAAGTAGAGTTTATTTTAAAGTGAAGACATACAGTGGAAGAGTTAGTAATAAGCAATTCTCAATCAAAATTCTATACAAGAAGTTACCAGAACATGTTACAATAATAAACAAGGCATGAAGTAGAGTGATGTTGAGAAAACAAGGTTCAAAAAAGTATATCTAGAAAAGATAAACAAAATTCTGAGAAAAAAACGTCAAAAAGGGTGTCCTGTAATTTGTTTTGAATTTAGGTTCTCCTGTTACAAGAAAATGCCCTGTGGTAGTCAAAATGAAATATTCAGTGAAGCTTAAGGTAGATCAATGACCCAGTTACGTGATGCATATGTCATTTTTGTATAAAGAAAAATTGTTGGCCAGGATTGGTGGTGCATACCTGTAATCCTAGCACTTTGGGAGAGCAAGGTGGGTGGATGGCTTGAGTCCAAGAGTTTGAGACCAGCCTGGCAACATGGAAAAACCCCATCTCTACTAAAAAATACCAAAACTAGGCAGGCATGGTTGTTCACCCCTGTGGTACCAGCTTCTCCTGAGGCTGAGGTGGGAGATGACTTAAGCCCAGGAGGTTGAGGCTGCAACAAACTATGGATGTGCCACTGAACTCCTGCCTGGGTGACAGAGTGAGACCCTATCTCAAAAAAAATAATAATAATAAAAAAGAAAAAAAAGAAAAATTGTTAACTAGAACAATATTAGTACTGAAGTCCCATCATTAAGTTGAATGGAGAAGAAATGAAATTAGCTGAAGTTAGAAGATCACTTTGAACCTCACATAGACATGGAGATAAACGGAATGCTATCAACACATGCAACTAACTGTATGGTTCCAGATATAACTTTTATAGCTCTTTCTCTTTTAACTGTTACTTTTGCTGACTGTGATACATATTCTGCCTGAAAAAAAAAATTAGGATAACTTCACACTGGGATCCTAAACAGATGGGAAAGAGAATATAAGTAATTTTGACAAAGCTATACCAAGATTAGACTGAAAGTGGATTACACTGACAGAGAGAAAGCTCTAATACAGAGGCTGGGCAAGTACAGAAAGTAGAATGGATGGAAGAGTAGTCCTAAAATCTTAACCGCGGGTAAGAGGAGGTGGTAAGCAACTCTCTGAGCCATATTTCAAGGGGCAGAATAAGACTTAGGGTGAATGATTTCTTTTTACACTGGTAACTTAATCTTTCATTTGGCAGTCCCTCCAGGCCCCCCTTCTGTATTGTCTGAGACAAGGAGATTACAAGAATTTTGTGGCCTCTTTACACTGAGGCAAAGGGTACATATTCTTTACTCCCGAGTATGTCTTTCAAAGCAGCACTATGCATTCAAGATGAAAAGGCCACCTTCTGTTCCCTAGATTTCCAGTGCATGATTCCTCCCAAATGCTTCTCTACATAGAGCATCTGATTGTTGAAATTCCAACCATATGTTTCTGCTTTATTCAAAGAAGTCACAGTCAACATACCAGAGTCCACTAAAACCTCTAAGTCAAGGCAATATTTAAGAAAATGCATTTTATGTCCTGCTTAATATAGTCAGGAGAATATAATCCCCAAATACTTCCAAGAGTAGAAGAAATGCTATGGTTATCCCAAAAGATTTCTCCATTTTTTACTTAATAAAATGAGAACCAAAATAATCTAATCTTTACCTTCACCTCTAAACTTGCTAAACACCTTAGCATCTTTGTCACAGAATTATTGTAATGTGCTAGAAAATAATCATTTGAGACTACATTTCATGCCTTTTGAATATTGGTTATGGGGCATGATTTGGCTCAACTCTTAGCATTTTGAAAACCAATTGGGTAGATAGAAATGGGAAAGAAAAATTACTTAATAGTCAATATTAGGAAAATTCATACAAATAATATGGTGCTCGCCAATTAGAAAAACAATTAGAAAAATATAACAGTGTTTAAATAAAACATTACAAACTGAAGAACATGGACTACAGCTACATACATTAATGTGAGAGATGCAAATCTCAGAAGGTTTATAAAAGAGTATGGCCCAAAAATAGTCAAGCCTATTTAGAAAAAGAACAAAGTAGTGTGATTTGCTTTACTAGACATGAAAAATAACACTCTATTGAATAATATAAGTTATTATCAGTGTAAAGATATTGGAACCTAGAAATAGACCACTTTTAAGACAAATTTTTCATTATTTAGTTAGTATTGAAGATTAGTAGAAAAACAATTGGCTTTTTAAGGGTGCTGAGACAATTTTTACATGGAAAAATGAATATGGAAACCTACCTGATACTAGATACAGAAATTCATTCCATATTTATTGAGCTCACAATTTGTTTTAGTTATAAAACATTTAGAAGAGAATACACAGAAATATCTTAGGATATGGAAGGATTTCTTAAGCAAGAAACAAAATTTATAAAACATACGGGACAAGAGCATCTTTGGATTGTTTACAACACCAAGGATAAATGCTTGAGGGGTTGGATACCCCATATTACATGATGTGATTATTAAGCTTTGCATGCCTGTATCCAAACATTTCATGTACCCCATAAATATATACACATGCTATATACCCACAAAAATTAAAATAAAAACAATTTAAAGTATGTATTTTATTTTTTTTTTTTAAGTCTCAGTGTGACCTTTCTTTTTTCTTTTTTTTAATTATTATTATTATTATTATACTTTACGTTTTATGGTACATGTGCACAATGTGCTGTTAAGTTACATATGTACACATGTGCCATACTGGTGCGCTGCACCCACTAACTCGTCATCTAGCATTAGGTATATCTCCCAATGCTATCCCTCCCCCCTCCCCCACCCCACAACAGTACCCGAAGTGTGATGTTCCCCTTCCTGTGTCCATGTGTTCTCATTGTTCAATTCCCACCTATGAGTGAGAAAATGCGGTGTTTGGTTTTTTGTTCTTGCGATAGTTTACTGAGAATGATGATTTCCAATTTCATCCATGTCCCTACAAAGGACATGAACTCATCATTTTTTATGGCTACATAGTATTCCATGGTGTATATGTGCCACATTTTCTTAATCCAGTCTATCATTGTTGGACATTTGGGTTGGTTCCAAGTCTTTGCTATTGTGAATAATGCCGCAATAAGCATACGTGTGCATGTGTCTTTATAGCAGCATGATTTATAGTCCTTTTGGTATATACCCAGTAATGGGATGGCTGGGTCGAATGGAATTTCTAGTTCTAGATCCCTGAGGAGTCGCCATACTGACTTCCACAAGGGTTGAACTAGTTTACAGTCCCACCAACAGTGTAAAAGTGTTCCTATTTCTTCACATCCTCTCCAGCACCTGTTGTTTCCTGACTTTTTAATGATTGCCATTCTAACTGGTGTGAGATGGTATCTCATTGTGGTTTTGATTTGCATTTCTCTGATGGCCAGAGATGGTGCGCATTTTTTCATGTGTTTTTTGGCTGCATAAATGTCTTCTTTTGAGAAGTGTCTGTTCATGTCCTTCGCCCACTTTTTGATGGGGTTGTTTTTTTCTTGTAAATTTGTTGGAGTTCATTGTAGATTCTGGATATTAGCCCTCTGTCAGATGAGTAGGTTGCGAAAATTTTCTCCCATTTTGTAGGTTGCCTGTTCACTCTGATGGTAGTTTCCTTTGCTGTGCAGAAGCTCTTTAGTTTAATTAGATCCCATTTGTCAATTTTGGCTTTTGTTGCCATTGCTTTTGGTGTTTTAGACATGAAGTCCTTGCCCATGCCTATGTCCTGAATGGTAAAGCCTAGGTTTTCTTCTAGGGTTTTTATGGTTTCAGGTCTAACGTTTAAGTCTTTAATCCATCTTGAATTGATTTTTGTATAAGGTGTAAGGAAGGGATCCAGTTTCAGCTTTCTACATATGGCTAGCCAGTTTTCCCAGAACCATTTATTAAATAGGGAATCCTTTCCCCATTTCTTGTTTTTGTCAGGTTTGTCAAAGATCAGATAGTTGTAGATATGTGGCATTATTTCTGACGGCTCTGTTCTGTTCCATTGATCTATATCTCTGTTTTGGTACCAGTACCATGCTGTTTTGGTTACTGTAGCCTTGTAGTATAGTTTGAAGTCAGGTAGTGTGATGCGTCCAGCTTTGTTCTTTCAGCTTAGGATTGACTTGGCGATGCGGGCTCTTTTTTGGTTCCATATGAACTTTAAAGTAGTTTTTTCCAATTCTGTGAAGAAAGTCATTGGTAGCTTGATGGGGATGGCATTGAATCTGTAAATTACCTTGGGAAGGATGGCCATTTTCACGATATTGATTCTTCCTACCCATGAGCATGGAATGTTCTTCCATTTGTTTGTATCTTCTTCTATTTCCTTGAGCAGTGGTTTGTAGTTCTCCTTGAAGAGGTCCTTCACATCCCTTGTAAGTTGGATTCCTAGGTATTTTATTCTCTTTGAAGCAATTGTGAATGGGAGTTCACTCATGATTTGGCTCTCTGTTTGTCTGTTATTGATGTATAAGAATGCTTGTGATTTTTGTACATTGATTTTGTATCCTGAGGCTTTGCTGATGTTGCTTATCAGCTTAAGGAGATTTTGGGCTGAGACAATGGGGTTTTCTAGATATACTATCATGTCATCTGCAAACAGGGACAATTTGACTTCCTCTTTTCCTAATTGAATACCCTTGATTTCCTTCTCCTGCCTAATTGCCCTGGCCTGAACTTCCAACACTATGTTGAATAGAAGTGGTGAGAGAGGGCATCCCTGTCTTGTGCCAGTTTTCAAAGGGAATGCTTCCAGTTTTTGCCCATTCAGTATGATATTGGCTGTGATATCATACTGGTTTGTCATAAATAGCTCTTATTATTGATATTATTGATATTATATTATTAGCTCATAAATATCATACTGGTTTGTCATAAATATGATATTGGTTTGTCATAAATAGCTCTTATTATTTTGAGATACGTCCCATCAATACCTAATTTATTGAGAGTTTTTAGCATGAAGGGTTGTTGAATTTTGTCAAAGGCCTTTTCTGCATCTATTGAGATAATCATGTGGTTTTTGTCTTTGGTTCTGTTTATATGCTGGATTACATTTATTGATTTGCGTATATTGAACCAGCCTTGCATCCCAGGGATGAAGCCCACTTGATCATGGTGGATAAGCTTTTTGATGTGCTGCTGGATTCTGTTTGCCAGTATTTTATTGAGGATTTTTGCATCAATGTTCATCAAGGATATTGGTCTAAAATTCTCTTTTTTGGTTGTGTCTCTGCCAGGCTTTGGTATCACGATGATGCTGGCCTCATAAAATGAGTTAGGGAGGATTCCCTCTTTTTCTATTGATTGGAATAGTTTCAGAAGGAATGGTACCAGCTCCTCCTTGTACCTCTGGTAGAATTCGGCTGTGAACCCATCTGGTCCTGGACTTTTTTTGGCTGGTAAGCTATTGATTATTGCCACAATTTCAGCTCCTGTTATTGGTCTATTCAGAGATTCAACTTCTTCCTGGTTTAGTCTTGGGAGGGTGTATGTGTTGAGGAATTTATCCATTTCTTCTAGATTTTCTAGTTTATTTGCGTAGAGGTGTTTGTAATATTCTCTGATGGTAGTTTGTATTTCAGTGGGATCGATGGTGATATCCCCTTTATCATTTTTTATTGCATCTATTTGATTCTTCTTTTTTTCTTTATTAATCTTGCTAGCAGTCTATCAATTTTGTTGATCCTTTCAAAAAACCAGCTCCTGGATTCATTGATTTTTTGAAGGGTTTTTTGTGTCTCTATTTCCTTCAGTTCTGTTCTGATTTTAGTTATTTCTTGCCTTCTGCTAGCTTTTGAATGTGTTTGCTCTTGCTTTTCTAGTTCTTTTAATTGTGATGTTAGGGTGTCAATTTTGGATCTTTCCTGCTTTCTCTTGTGGGCATTTAGTGCTATAAATTTCCCTCTACACACTGCTTTGAATGCATCCCAGAGATTCTGGTATGTTGTGTCTTGGTTCTCGTTGGTTTCAAAGAACATCTTTATTTCTGCCTTCATTTCGTTATGTACCCAGTAGTCATTCAGAAGCAGGTTGTTCAGTTTCCACGTAGTTGAGCGGTTTTGAGTGAGATTCTTAATCCTGAGTTCTAGCTTGATTGCACTGTGATCTGAGAGATAGTTTGTTATAATTTCTGTTCTTTTACATTTATTAAGGAGAGCTTTACTTCCAAGTATGTGGTCAATTTTGGAATAGGTGTGGTGTGGTGCTGAAAAAAACGTATATTCTGTTGATTTGGGGTGGAGAGTTCTGTAGATGTCTATTAGGTCTGCTTGGTGCAGAGCTGAGTTCAATTCCTGGGTATCCTTGTTGACTTTCTGTCTCATTGATCTGTCTAATGTTGACAGTGGGGTATTAAAGTCTCCCATTATTAATGTGTGGGAGTCTAAGTCTCCTTGTAGGTCACTCAGGATTTGCTTTATGAATCTGGGTGCTCCTGTATTGGGTGCATATATATTTAGGATAGTTAGCTCTTCTTGTTGAATTAATCCCTTTACCTTTATGTAATGGCCTTCTTTGTCTCTTTTGATCTTTGTTGGTTTAAAATCTGTTTTATCAGAGACTAGGATTGCAACCCCTGCCTTTTTTTGTTTTCCATTTGCTTGGTAGATCTTCCTCCATCCTTTTATTTTGAGCCTATGTGTGTCTCTGCACGTGAGATGGGTTTCCTGAATACAGCACACTGATGGGTCTTGAGTCTTTATCCAATTTGCCAGTCTGTGTCTTTTAATTGGAGCATTTAGTCCATTTACATTTAAAGTTAATATTGTTATGTGTGAATTTGATCCTGTCATTATGATGTTAGCTGGTTATTTTGCTGGTTAGTTGATGCAGTCTCTTCCTAGTCTCGATGGTCTTTACATTTTGGCATGATTTTGCAGTGGCTGGTACCGGTTGTACCTTTCCATGTTTAGCGCTTCCTTCAGGAGCTCTTTTAGGGCAGGCCTGGTGGTGACAAAATCTCTGAGCATTTGCTTGTCTGTAAAGTATTTTATTTCTCCTTCACTTATGAAGCTTAGTTTGGCTGGATATGAAATTCTGGGTTGAAAATTCTTTTCTTTAAGAATGTTGAATATTGGCCCCCACTCTCTTCTGGCTTGTAGGGTTTCTGCCGAGAGATCTGCTGTTAGTCTGATGGGCTTCCCTTTGATGGTAACCCGACCTTTCTCTCTGGCTGCCCTTAACATGTTTTCCTTCATTTCAACTTTGGTGAATCTGACAATTATGTGTCTTGGAGTTGCTCTTCTTGAGGAGTATCTTTGTGGCGTTCTCTGTATTTCCTGAATCTGAATGTTGGCCTGCCTTGCTAGATTGGGGAAGTTCTCCTGGATAATATCCTGCAGAGTGTTTTCCAACTTGTTTCCATTCTCCCCATCACTTTCAGGTACACCAATCAGACGTAGATTTGGTCTTTTCACACAGTCCCACATTTCTTGGAGGCTTTGCTCGTTTCTTTTTATTCTTTTTTCTCTAAACTTCCCTTCTCGCTTCATTTCATTCATTTCATCTTCCAGGGCTGATACCCTTTCTTCCATTTGATCGCATTGGCTCCTGAGGCTTCTGCATTCTTCACGTAGTTCTCGAGCCTTGATTTTCAGCTCCATCAGCTCCTTTAAGCACTTCTCTGTATTGGTTATTCTAGTTATACATTCTTCTAAATTTTTTTCAAAGTTTTCAACTTCTTTGCCTTTGGTTTGAATATCCTCCCATAGCTCGGAGTAATTTGATCGTCTGAAGCCTTCTTCTCTCAGCTCGTCAAAGTCATTCTCCGTCCAGCTTTGTTCCGTTGCTGGTGAGGAACTGCGTTCCTTTGAAGGAGGAGAGGTACTCTGCTTTTTAGAGTTTCCAGTTTTTCTGCTCTGTTTTTTCCCCATCTTTGTGGTTTTATCTACTTTTGGTCTTTGATGATGGTGATGTACAGATGGGTTTTTGGTGTGGATGTCCTTTCTGTTAGTTTTCCTTCTAACAGACAGGACCCTCAGCTGCAAGTCTGTTGGACTACCTGGCTGGCCGTGTGAGGTGTCAGTCTGCCCCTGCTGGGGGGTGCCTCCCAGTTAGGCTGCTCGGGGGTCAGGGGTCAGGGACCCACTTGAGGAGGCAGTCTGCGCATTCTCAGATCTCCAGCTGCGTGCTGGGAGAACCACTGCTCTCCTCAAAGCTGTCAGACAGGGACATTTAAGTCTGCAGAGGTTACTGCTGTCTTTTTGTTTGTCTGTGCCCTGCCCCCAGAGGTGGAGCCTACAGAGGCAGGCAGGCCTCCTTGAGCTGTGGTGGGCTCCACCCAGTTCAAGCTTCCAGGCTGCTTTGTTTACCTAAGCGAGCCTGGGCAATGGCGGGTGCCCCTCCCCCAGCCTCGCTGCTGACTTGCTGTTTGATCTCAGACTGCTGTGCTAGCAATCAGCGAGACTCCGTGGGCGTAGGACCCTTTGAGCCAGGTGTGGGCTATGTTTTCCTGGGGCACCGTTTCCTAAGCCCGTCGGAAAAGCACAGTATTCGGGTGGGAGTGGCCCGATTTTCCAGGTGCCGTCTGTCACCCCTGGAAAGGGAACTCCCTGACCCCTTGCGCTTCCCGAGTGAGGCAATGCCTCGCCCCTGCTTCGGCTGGCGCACGGTGCACTCACCCACTGACCTGCGCCCACTGTCTGGCACTCCCTAGTGAGATGAACATGGTACCTCAGATGGAAATGCAGAAATCACCCGTCTTCTGCATCGCTCACGCTGGGAGCTGTAGACCGGAGCTGTTCCTATTCGGCCATCTTGGCTCCTCCCCCCAAAGTATGTATTTTTTTTTTTTTAATTTAACTTCTTTTTTTTTTTTCTTTTTATTATTATTATTATTATTATTATTATTATTATTATACTTTAGGCTCTATGGTACATGTGCGCAACATGCACAAAGTATGTATTTTAAAGCCCAAAATACATCTCATAAAGAATGAACATGGTAAATCACAATCAGGAAGCAATTGCATTACTATGAATATTCAACTTGTGAGAAGAATAACTCCCAATCAAAAAGAAAAAAAAAAAAAAAAGTAAAATGAGAGTAAAAGAGCTTAAAAGGCACTTCATAGGATATTTAATACAAATTCAATAAACAAATATATAAATGCAAATTACAACTATAATTAAATGATATTTTATACTTCCCCACCCTCTAAACCACACAATTTCACTAGGCATCTTAATTTTCACATTCTGGTGGATGTAAAATGACTAATTGCCATTGGTCACTTGTTTTTATACACAGAAAATTTGCCTAATTAATTATTTATACCTTGTTGATACCATAAGTAATGGATTTATGTTAAGTGCTACATCTTGTTTGTGAACGTCACTCTCCCCTATGCTGGAGCAAAAATCAAAAGGCCCACAGGTCTTCATGAAGAAACTTAAACTTTACTTGAACGTCCTAAGCTGAGGACAATAGCTCACTTGTTCTACAATGGGATGTAGAAGAGAAAAGTAGGACATTTCAAATGGAGTATATCTGTGTGTTAACACACTTTTCTTTTTCTGACATCTATTCAGTCGGAACAAACAGCAATGTAAACTGCTTCTTTGGGCAGCAAGCTGTGCTCTAACTGTATTAAAGTCTGTGGTCTCTAGAAGAACCAAGTAGTGTCCAGATGCACCGATTTTGCTCACTGCAGGAGTTCATGAGTCCAGCAGAGCTGCTTTAGAACTGCATGCTGGGGCTTTTCAGTAGAACAGGACATGCCTATTGGAAAACAGAGGAAGGAGACAAGAACTCAGAAACAATAGGAACAGGAACCTATGGATCACACAAGGACTAACAGTGGAGTGATTTAATTACTGAAAAGGGGGTATGGAGAAAAAAGACAATCGTGTGAAGGAAGTACATAAATTAAGACAGAGAAGGAGATGAAAAAAATAAGCATAAGCAGGGTCTCACATACTCATACAATGGAGAAATATACATTTAAAGAAAAATGTGTTGTTCATTGAACCTCAGTAAGCTGAATCTTGTTTCAACCATACTAGGATACCTATTTTTTTAGAATTTAAATATTAAAAAACAATAGATTGTTTTTTTTTTCCTGTTTCCCCTTGAATTGCGTTTTGAATTTTTTCCAAAAGCAGTATAAGCTGTGTATAATTCTCCAATATTGCTATGGAAATTCTATATTGATATTTCTAGTAGGTATCTTATCTAAATTTTGTCAGTCCCATGTTCTCTCTTCTCCAAAAAACTAATTTTAGTGTCATATTTAATTCTTTCTCTAACGTCATATCCCAAGTAAAGATATCTTTTAACAAGATACACTTTAGATGATGAAGCAATGAACTGAATGCTTTGATCTTTTGGAATAGATATGTATTTATCAATAGAGAAATTTTTGGTAAGAGTTTTATTTTCTCAAAAATGATGTGAGTTTTTGTTTATTTGTGTGTAAGGGAGGCTTTTTGGGGGGTTTGTTGCTTTTAAAATGATCTCTTTTTCCTTCCTTTTTTGTGTTTGAAGGTTGTGATATGTCTTATTTTAGTCAGTTTTCTTGATTATAAGCAACAGTAATCAACCAGATAACTAAAGCAGAGACCAATGGGTTGAAATGATATTTCAAGGCTCACAATCTTGACAAGAAGGCTAGAAAACCAAACTCACATAATGGGTAGAAACAAAAGAAGTTAATCAGCAAAGAACTCATCCAACATCAAGCCAAGAATATTGTGTATGCATACCACAGCGTTGATGATAACCAACATCAGGCACTCAGCGCTGCCCTCCTTGGACTCCCACTGACACTATCTCCTCTACGGATAATGTATCAAATGGCCTTGGATATTTGGACTGTTCTCTCAAGATTCAAAGCCCAAATAGAGCATAGAAGCTTGAATTATGTACCTGTGTCCTATCTCCCAGGAGCCATTGGGGAAAATACTCATTGTTGAGTTCCTAATAATGGGAAATTCTGCCTCTAATCATATCTCACACAATGATGGATGCCTTTAAATTCAGAATGATGTTTTGATGTAAAGCTTAAAAAGTAACAATTGTGCACATATATAACTATTAAAATAACTTTTAACACATCTCATTGAGTTTTCTATAGTCTATCCTACTTTTTGTACAGCTGAGGCCTCTGTTCCAATGTACAAACAATAAATTTTTAAATTTACTGTATATATCAGAAACCACTTCAATCTTTGTAGTCAATAATTTCATCTGTCTTCTTCAAAACCTTTAAAAATATCAGGTCTTTCTGTTTCAATATTGTTTATGCCACATTACAAGATGAAAATTCATCATGTTTTGACTCCTTTGGTGTGAGATTCAGCATATAAAAGTTATAAAGTGACTGTCTACATTAAAAACAAATTATCAAGAGAGGACAAGATGATGGCCAACTAGATGCATCCAGTAAGCACCACTTCCACTGAGAAAGACCAAATTTTCGTGGAAACCAACATAATTTGGACAGATCTTCAGAGAGAAATTAGCAAGAGCATATGGAGATGCAATGCAGATGCTAAGGCTGAGGAGGGAGGAGGCTGGGAATCCTGTGCAGGATAAACAAACACTGGGGCTAGTTCCCGGCCCAAAACAGCTCTTGTGGAACAAGTGAGTGAAGGGACTGCGGGACTGCCCACACTTGCTGCAGACCTCTGGGATCCTGGCTACAGGAGGCCCCATGTCCCCCATGAATGTTTGAGCTGACAGGAGAATCTGTCCAGAGAGTAGACACAGATCAAGGTTCAGCTGGCATAGAACCAGAGGCCATTGTACCTAGTGCAGTTCTGGCAGAGTGTGGCCACCCATTCCCCAAGGCCTCCCATCTCCCTCCAAGAAGCTCTAGCTCCAGCTTCCCACCAGCTAGAAGAAAGTGGGGCTGGCTTTCCCATGGGACTGGAGCACATCTGTTCTATAGGCCCTCTTTCCCACCAGCAAGGGCCCCTACCTGGCCACCCTGAGGAGTGTGTGCATAGTGCAGCCTCTGCTGCCCAGCCTGAGTGCTTTGCTCCACATAAATATGCTTCTGGCACACTGGGAGCACCTTGGTTCTCCCAGCATACCTGAACCTAATTCAGAGGGTCCAGAGGATAGAGCTGCAAGCCAATCCCATAGCCCCGGGGCTGCAGTGCACAGCAGGTCAGGAATACTAAGCCAAGATCTGTGTCCAGCACTTGGTTGGGAGAGGAGCCCACACTCTCAGAGAACTGAGTGGGTGAGTCATGTGGTTTCGTGAACTGGTGTGGGAGTAGAACATGCTACTCTCCACAGGGCTGGCCCAGAAAATGTGTAGCTTATCTCTCTGCTCTGGTCTCTGCCCAAGGGAGCTCTGTGGCATGAAACACCTAACGAAAGAAATGCAGGTGCAGTGCCAGTTTGTGAAGGGGTCTCCCCAAAGGTCCAGGAGCAGACCTAGTGAGGTGGGGGGGGGGGGGCACCCTTCTTCTTTCCACATCACAGAGCATGGCTGCAAATGTGAGGAAATATACAGGAGCCAGACAGCTAAGAGCCTATCTACTGCTCATTACTTATAACCACCATCTACTGGATTGCAGATCAAACTACAACAATAAAAATGCTTTACTCATATACCCTGCTGTGAAACCAAGGGTAAGAATTCAGCCACAAATAAATACCCTTTAATGAGCTTCTGCCTTCTGAAAACATCCCAAAATGGAGCCAGCTGACTATAGTCAACTAATACCTCAGTTAAAGGAACATCAACCCTCCCAAAGGAGAAAGAGTCAGTGCAAGAACTCTGGAAATTCAAAAACCAAACATATCCCCTTGCTTCCAAAAGAGTCCACCAGCTCCCCAGCAATGCTTCTTAACCAGGCTGAAATGGCTGAAATGATAGACATAGAATTCAGAATCTGGATGGCAAGGAAGCTCAGTGAGATTCAGGAGAAAGGTGAAACCCAATCAAAGGAATCCAAGAAATCCAATAAAATGATATGAGAACTGAAAGATGAAATAGCTGTTTTAAGAAAGAATGAAACTGAACTTCTAGAGATATAAAATTCACTAAAGAAACTTCATAATACAATCAGAAGTATTAAGAGGAGAGATCAAGCTCAGAAAAGAATCTCAGAGCTCAAGGACCAGTTCTTTGTGTCAACTCAGATTTTAAAAAAAGAAAAAAAAAAGAAATGCAAATCAAAACTACAATGAGATAGCATCTCATGCCGGTCAGAATGGCAATTATTAAAAAGTCAACAAACAACAGATGTTGGTGAGGTTGTAGATAAAAAGGAATGCTTTTACACTGTTGGTGGGAGTATAAATTAGTTCCACCATTGTGGTGATTCCTTAAAGACATAGAGGCAGAAATACCATTTGAGCCAGCAATCTCATTACTGGGTATACACCCAAAGGAATATAAATCATTCTATTATAAAGATACATGCATGCATATGTTCCTTGCAGCACTAATCACAATAGCAAAGACATGGAATCAACACAAATGCCCAACAATGATAGACTGGATAAAGAAAATGTGGTACATTTAAACCATGGAAAACTATGCAGCCATAAATAGGAAAGAGATCAAATCCATTGCAGGGACACGGATGGAGCTAGAAGCTGTTATCCTTAGCAAACTAATACAGAAACAAAAAACCAAACACTGCATGTCCTCACTTATAAGTGGGAGCTAAATGATGAGAACACATGGACACATATTGGGGAACAACACACACGGGGGTCTTTTGGGGGTGGGGGAGGGAGAGCCTCAGGAAGAATAGCTAATGGATGCTGGGTGTAATACCTGGGTGATGGGTTAATCTGTGCAGCAAACCACCATGGCTCACATTTACCTATGTAACAAACCTGCACCTTCTACACATGTACCCTGGAACTGAAAATTGAAGAAAAAGAAAGAATTTTAAAAACTGAACATAACCTCCAAGAAATATGAGATTATGCAGACACGAAATCTAAGACTCATTGGCATTCCTGAGAGAGAACAAGGGAGAATAAGCAACTTGGAAAATATATTTGAGATGTAGTCCACAAAAATTTCCTTTATCTTGCTAGAGAGGTTGACATGCAAATTCAGGAAATACAGAGAACCTCAGATACATACCATAGAAGACAACCTTCCCAAGACAAATAGACATCAGATTCACTAAGGTCAATGTAAAAGAAAAAATCATAAATGCAGCCAGAGAACAGTCAAGTCATGTACAGGGGGAATCCCATTAGGCTAGTGGCAGATCTGTCAGCAAAAACCTTACAAGCCAGGAGAGATTAGAGGCCTATTTTCAGCATTCCTAAAGAAGAGGAATTCCAACCAAGAATTTCATGTCCTTTCAAACTAAGCTTCATAGGTAAAGAAGAATTAAATCCTTCTCAAACAAGCAAACACCAAGGGAATTTGTTTTAACTAGACCAGCCTTACAAGAGGTCCTTAAGAGAATGCTAAACATGGGATTTCAATAATGACAACCGCTACCATGAAAACACACTTAAGCACATAGTCCACGGCACTATAAAGCAACTACACAATCAAGTCTACATAACAACCAGCTAACAAGATCATGACAGTATCAAAATCTCACACGTAAATACTAACCCTAAATATAAATGTGCTAAATTACCCATTTTAAATATGCAGAATGCCAAGCAGGATAAAGAGACAAAAACAACTATCTGTTATCTTCAAGAGACCTATCTCACATATAATGACACCCACAGGCTCAAAGAAAAGGGATGGAGAAAGATCTGTCACACAAAGAGAAAACAAAACAAAACAACAAAAAAAAAGAGCAGAAGTTGCTATTCTTACATCACATAAAACAGACTTTGAACTGATAAAAATTAAGATGAACATAGAAGTGTATTACAAAATGACAACAGGTACAATTTAAAAGAAGAATTAACTATTGTAAATACATATACATCCAACATTGGAGCACCCATTTATATAACAAGTTCTTCTTGGCCTACAAAAAGAATGAGACAACCACACAATAATAGTGGGAGATTTCAACAACTTACTAACAGTGTCAGACAGATCATCAAGGCAGAAAACTAACCAAGAAATTCTCGACTTAAACTTCACATTTGACAAATTGGAACTAATACACATCTAAAGAACACTCCACCCAATAACCACAAAATATAAATTATTATCTTCTGCACATGGAACATATCTAAGAGTCACCAAATTCTCAGTCATAAATCAAGTCTCAATAAATTCAAAAAAATCAAAATCATACCAAGGACATACTCATACCACAGTGCAATAAAAATAAAAATCAGTATAAAGAAGACCTCTCAAAACTACACAAATACATGGAAATTAAAGAACTTGCTCATGAATAACTTGTGGGTGAACAGTGAAATTAAGGCAGAATCAAAAAATTATTTGAAATTAGTAAAAATGGGGACAGAACTTAACAAATATCTTGGATGCCGACAAAGCTGTGTTAGGAGGAAAGTTTATAGTGTTACATGCCTTCATCAAGAAATTAGAAAGGTCTCAAATTAACAACCTTAAATTTGCACCTGATGGAACTGAGAAAAAAGAACAAACCAACCCCAAAGCTAGCAGAAGAAAAGAAATAACTAATGCCAGATAACAACTGAGTGAAACTGAGATGCAAAAATCCATACAAAAGATCAGTGAAACTAAAAGTTGGTTCTTGGGAAAAATAAACAAGATCAGTAGATTGCTAGCTAGATTAACAAAGGAAAAAAGAGAGATAATTCAAATAAGTACAATCAGAAATGATAAAGATGAAATTACAACTGATTGCCCAGAAACACAAAAGATCCTCAGAGAATAATATGAACCACTCTATGTATGGAAATTAGAAAATCTAGAGGAAATGAATAAATTCCTGAAAACTCACATTCTCCCAAGATTTATTCAGAAGACATTGAAATCATGAATAGACCAATATCCAGCTCTGAAATTGAATAAATAAAACAAAACCTACCAACCAAAAAAAAAAAAAAAAAGCCGAAGACCAGATAGATTCACAACTGAATTCTGCCAGATGTAAAAAGATAACTTGGTACTAATTCTACAGAAACTATTCCAAATTATAAAAGAGGAGGAACTACTGATTAACACATTCTATGAAGCCAGCATCAGCCTAATACCAAAATCTGGCAGAGACATAATGAAAAAATGACAACTTTAGGCCAATATCCCTGATGAGCATGGATGTAAAATTACTCAACAAAATATAACAAACCAAATTCAGCAACACATCAAAAAGTTAATACACCATGATGAAGTAGGCTTTATTCCTGAGATGCAAGGTTGTTTAAACATGTGCAAATCAATAAATGGGATTCACTACATAAACAGAATTAAAAGTAAAAATCTTATGACCATCTCAATAGATGCAGAAAAAACTTTTGATAAAATCCAATATTCTTTCATAATAACACCCTAAAACAGAATAGGCATCAAAGGAACATATCTCAAATTAGTAAAAGCCATCTATGACAAACCCAAAGCCAATATCATACTAAATGAGAAAAAGCTAGAACTATCTTTTCTTGAGAATTGGAAGAAGACAAGAATGCCTACTTTCACCTCTCCTATTCAACACAGTGTTGGAAGTCCTTGCCAGAGAATCCAAGCAAGAGAAACAAATAAAAGGCATCCAAATAGGAAAAGAAGAATTCAGTGGGTTCCAAGATGGCCGAATAGGATCAGCTCCAGTCTACAGCCCCCAGCGTGAGTGACGCAGAAGACAGGTGATTTCTGCATTTCCAACTGAGGTACTGGGTTCATCTCACTGGGGCTTGTTGGACAGTGGGTGCAGTCCATGGAGTGTGAGCTGAAGCAGGGTGCAGGGCATCACCTCACCCAGGAAGTGCAGGTGGTCTGGGAATTCCCTTTTCTATCCAAGGGAAGCCGTGACAGACAGTACATGGAAAATCGGGACACTCCCACCCTAATACTGTGCTTTTCCAATGGTCTTAGCAAACAGCACACCAGGAGATTATATCCCACACCTGGCTTGGAGGGTCCCATGCCCACAGAGCCTCACTCACTGCTAGTGCAGCAGTCTGTGATCGAACTGTAAGGCAGCAGTGAGGCTGAGGGAGGAGCGTCTGCCATTGCTGAGGCTTGAGTAAGTAAACAAAGTGGCCGGGAAGCTCGAACTGGGTAGAGCCCACCGCAGCTAAAGGAGGCCTGCCTGCCTCTGTAGACTCCACTTCTGGGGGCAGGGCACAGCTGAACAAAAGGCAGCAGAAACTTCTGCAGACTTAAATATCCCTGTCTGACAGCTTTGAAGAGAGTAGTGGTTCTCCCAGCACAGAGTTTGAGATCTGAGAATGGACAGACAGCCTCCTCAATGGGTCCCTGACCCCCAAATAGCCTAACTGGGAGACACTTCCCAGTAGGGGCTGACTGACACCACATACAGCCAGATGCCCCTCTGAGATGAAGATTCCAGAGGAAGGATCAGGCAGCAACATTTGCCATTCTGCAATATTTGCTTTTCTGCAGCCTCCACTGGTGATGACCAGGCAAACAGGGTCTGGAGTGGACCTCCAGAAAACTCCAACTGACCTGCAGCTGAGGGTCCTGACTGTTAGAAGGAAAACTGGCAAACAGAAAGAACACCCACACCAAAACCCCATCTGTACATCACCATCATCAAAGACCAAAGGTAGAAAAAACCACAAAGATGGGGAGAAATGAGAGCAGAAAATCTGAAAATTCTAAAACTCAGAGAGCCTCTTCTCCTCCAAAGGAACACAGCTCCTCACCAGCAATGGAACAAAGCTGGATGGAGAATGACTTTGATGAGTTGACAGAAGTAGGCTTCAGACAATCGGTGATAAAAAATTTCTCCGAGATAAAGGAAGAAGTTCAAATCCATCACAAAGAAACTAAAAACCTTGAAAAAAGATTAGACAAATGGCTAACTAGAATAAACAGCGTAGAGAAGAGCTTAAATGACCAGATGGAGCTGAAAACCATGACACAAGAACTATTTGACACATGCACAAGCTTCAGTAGCTGATTCGATCAACTGGAAGAAAGGGTATCAGCGATGGAAGACGAAATGAACAAAATGAAGCGAGAAGAGAATTTTAGAGAAAAAAGAGGAAAAAGAAATGAACAAATTCTCCAAGAAATATGGGACTATGTGAAAAGACCAAATCTACGTCTGATTGGTGTACCTGGAAATGACAGGGAGAATGGAACCAAGTTGGAAAACACTCTGCAGGATATTATCCAGGAGAACTTCCCCAACCTAGCAAGGCAGGCCAACATTCAAATTCAGGAAATACAGAGAACGCCACAAAGATACTCCCCCAGAAGAGCAACTCCAAGACACGTAATTGTCAGATTCACCAAAGTTGAAATGAAGGAAAACATGTTAAGGGCAGCCAGAGAGAAAGGTCAGGTTACCCACAAAGGGAAGCCCATCAGACTAACAGCGGATCTCTCGGCAGAAACTCTACAAGCCAGAAGAGAGTCGGGGCCAATATTCAACATTCTTAAAGAAGGAATTTTTAACCCAGAATTTCATATCCAGCCAAACTAAGCTTTGTAAGTGAAGAGAAATAAAATCCTTTACAGACAAGCAAATGCTGAGAGATTTTGTCAACACCGGGCCTGCCCTACAAGAGCTCCTGAAGGAAGCACTAAACATGGAAAGGAACAACTGGTACCAGCCACTGCCAAATTGGAAAGACCATCAATGCTAGGAAGAAACTGCATCAACTAACGAGCAAAATAACAAGCTAACATCATAATGACAGATCAAATTCACACATAACAATATTAACCTTAAATGTAAACGAGCTAAATGCTTCAATTAAAAGACACAGACTGGCAAATTGGATAAAGAGTCAAGACCCATCAGTGTGCTGTATTCGGGAGACCCATCTCACATGCAGAGAGACATATAGACTCAAAATAAAGGAATGGAGGAAGATCTACTAAGCAAATGGAAAACAAAACAAAACAAAAAAAAAGCAGGGTTTGCAATCCTAGTCTCTGATGATAAAACAGACTTTAAACCAACAAAGATCAAAAGAGACAAAGGCGGCCATTACGTAATGGTAAAGGGATCAATTCAACAAGAAGAGCTAACTATGCTAAATATATATGCACCCAATACAGGAGCACCCAGATTCATAAAGCAACTCCTTAGAGACCTACAAAGAGACTTAGACTCCACACAATAATAATGGGAGACTTTAACACCCCACTGTCAACATTAGACAGATGAATGAGACAGAAAGTTAACAAGGATATCCAAAAATTGAACTCAGCTCTGCACCAAGCGGACCTAATAGACATCTATAGAACTCTCCACCTAAATCAACAGAATATGCATTCTTCTCAGCACTGCATTGCACTTATTCCAGAATTGACCACATAGTTGGAAGTAAAGCTCTCTTCAGCAAATGTAAAAGGATAGAAATTATAACAGACTGTCTCTCAGACCACAGTGCAATCAAACTAGAATTCAGGATTAAGAAACTCACTCAAAATCGCTCAACTACATGGAAACTGAACAACCTGCTCCTGAATGACTACTGAGTACATAACGAAATGAAGGCAGAAATAAAGATGTTCTTTCAAACCAATGAGAACAAAGACACAACATACCAGAATCTCTGGGACACATTTAAAACAGTGTGTAGAGAGAAATTTATAGCACTAATGCCCAGAAGAGAAAGAAGGAAAGATCTAAAATTGACACCTTAACATCACAATTAAAAGAACTAGAGAAGCAAGAGCAAACACATTGTAAAGCTAGCAGAAGGCAAGAAATAACTAAGATCAGAGCAGAACTGAAGGAGATAGAGACACAAAAAACCCTTCAAAAAAATCAATGAATCCAGGAGACATTTTCTTCAAAAGACCAACAAAATTGATAGACCACTAGCAAGACTAATAAAGAAGAAAAGACAGAAGAATCAAATAGACATAACAAAAAATGATAAAGGGGATGTCACCACCGATTCCACAGAAATACAAACTACCATCAGAGAATACTATAAACACTTTTACCCAAATAAACTAGAAAATCTAGAAGAAATGAATAAATCCCTGCACAAATACACCCTCCCAAGAATAAACCAGGAAGAATTTGAATCCCTGAATAGACCGACAACAGGCTCCGAAATTGAGGCAGTAATTAATAGCCTACCAACCAAAAAATTCCAGGACCAGACAGAATCACAGCCGAATTCTACCAGAGGTACAAAAAGGAGGGTATCGTTCCTTCTGAAACTATTCCAATCAATAGAAAAAGAGGGAATTCTCCCTAACTCATTTTATGAGGCCAGCATCATCCTGATACCAAAGCCTGGCAGAGACACAACAAAAAAGAGAATTTTAGACTAATATCCCTGATGAACATTGATGCAAAAATCCTCAATAAAATACTGGCAAACCAAATCCAGCAGCACATCGAAAAGCTTATCCACCATGATCAAGTTGGCTTCATGTCTGGGATGCAAGGGTGGTTCAACTTACACAAATCAATAAACTCAATACATCATACAAACAGAAGCAGAGACAAAAACCACATGATTATCTCAATAGATGCAGAAAAGGCCTTCAACAAAATCCAACAGCACTTCATGCTAAAAACTCTCAATAAATTAGGTATTGATGGGACGTATCTCAAAATAATGAGAGCTATTTATGACAAACTCACAGCCAGTATCATACTGAATGGGCAAAAACTGGAAGAATTCCCTTTGAAAACTGGCACAAGACAGGGATGCCCTCTCTCACCACTCCCATTCAACATAGTGTTGGAAGTTCTGGCCAGGGCAATCAGGCAGGAGAAAGAAATAAAGGGTATTCAGTTAGGTAAAGAGGAAGTCAAATTGTCCCTGTTTGCAGATGACATGATTGTATATTTAGAAACCCCCATCGTCTCAGCCCAAAATCTCCTTAAGCTGATAAACAACTTCAGCAAAGTCTCAGGATACAAAATCAATGTGCAAAAATCACAAGCAATCTTATACACCAATAACAGACTAACAGAGAGGCAAATCATGAGTGAACTCCCATCCACAATTGCTTCAAAGCAAATAAAATACCTAGGAATCCAACTTACAAGGGATGTGAAGGACTTCTTCAAAGAGAACTACAAACCACTGCTCACCGAAATAAAAGAGGACACAAACAAATGGAAGAACATTCCATGCTCATGGATAGGAAGAATCAATATCGTGAAAATGGCCATACTGCCCAAGGTAATTTATAGATTCAATGCCATCCCCATCAAGCTACCAATGACTTTCTTCACAGAATTGGACAAAACTACTTTAAAGTTCATATAGAACCAAAAAAGATCCCACATTGCCAAGAGAATCCTAAGGCAAAAGAGCAAAGCTGGAGGCATCACACAATCTGACTTCAAACTATACTACAAGGCTACAGTAACCAAAACAGCATAGCACTGGTACCAAAACAGAGATATAAACCAATGGAACAGAACAGAGCCCTCAGAAATAATACCACACATCTACAACCATTTGATCTTTGACAAACCTGACAAAAACAAGCAATGGGGAAAGAATTCCCTATTTACTAAATGGTGCTGGGAAAACTGGCTAGCCATATGTGGAAAGCTGAAACTGGATCCCTTCCTTACACCTTATACAAAAATTAATTGAAGATGGATTAAAGACTCAAATGTTAGACCTAAAACCATAAAAACCCTAGAAGAAAACCTAGGCAATACCATTCAGGACATAGGCATGGGCAATGACTTCATGTTTAAAACACCAAAAGCAATGGCAACAAAAGCCAAGATAAACAAATGGGATCTAATTAAACTAAAGAGCTTCTGCACAGCAAAAGAAACTACCATCAGAGTGAACAGGCAACCTACAGAATGGGAGAACATTTTTGCAATCTACTCATCTGACAAAGGGCTAATATCCAGAATTTACAAAGAACTTAAACAAATTTACAAGAAAAAATCAAACAACCCCATCAAAATGTGGGCAAAGGATATGAACAGACACTTCTCAAAAGAAGACTTTTATGCAGCCAACAGACATGAAAAAATGCTCATCATCACTGGCCATCAGAGAAATGCAAATCAAAACCACAATGGGATATCATCTCACATCAGTTAGAATGGCGATCATTAAAAAGTCAGGAAATAAGAGGTGCTGGAAAGGATGTGGAGAAATAGGAACACTTTTACACTGTTGGTGGGACTGTAAACTAGCTCAACCATTGTGGAAGACAGTGTGGCGATTCCTCAGGGATCTAGAACTAGAAATACCATTTGACCCAGCCATCCCATTACTGGGTATATAACCAGAGGATTATAAATCACGCTGCTTTAAAGACATATGCACACATATGTTTATTGCAGCACTGTTCACAATAGCAAAGACTTGGAACCAACCCAAATATCCATCAGTGATAGACTGGAGTAAGAAAACGTGGCACATATACACCATGGAATACTATGCAGCCATAAAAAAGGATGAGTTCGTGTCCTTTGTAGGGACATGGATGAAGCTGGAAATCATCATTCTGAGCAAACTACTGCAAGGACAGAAAACGAAACACCACATGTTCTCACTCATTGGTGGGAATTGAACAATGAGAACACTTGGACACAGGGTGGGGAATATCACACACCAGGGCCTGTCATGGGGTACGGGGATTGGGGAGGGATAACGTTAGGAGATATACCTAATGTAAATGATGAGTTAATGTGTGCAGCACACCAAGATGGCACAGGTATACATATGTAACAAACTTGCATGTTGTGCACATGTACCCTAGAACTTAAAGTACAATAAAAAAATAAAAAATAATAAAAGAAGAAGAATTCAAACTATGTCTTTTCATTGATGATATGTTTCTATACCTTGAAAACTCTACAGACTCCACCAAAAGGCACCTGGAACCAATAAACAACTTCAGTAAAATTTCAGGATACAAAATTAATGTATGAAAATCAGTAGCATTTCTATACACCAATAATATTCAAGCTGGGAGCTAAATCCAGAGTGTAATCCAATTTACAATAGCTGCAACAACAATGAAAATAACTAGCAATACATCTACATCTACCAAGGAGGTGAAAATGTCCTGTAAGGAGAACCACAAAACAGTGCTGAAAGAAATCATAATTGACACACAAAGAAATGAAATAACATTCAACAATCATGAACTGGAAGAATCAATATCATAAAAACAGACAAACTATCCAAAGCAATCTACAGATTTAACACATTCCTATCAAGCTCCCAATGTTATTTTTCACGGAAATAGAAAACACTATTGTAAAACTCGTATGGAATCAAAAAAGAGCCCAAATAGCCAAAGCAATCCTAAGCAAAAAGAACAAAACAGGATGCATCACAGTATTCTACTTCAAACTATACTATAAAGCTACAGTGACCAAAACATTATGGTACTTATACAAAACCATGTAGAACAATGGAACAGAATATAGAAGCCAGAAATCCATATACCTACAGCCATCTGATCTTTAACAAAGTCTACAAAAGCAAGCAATTGAGAAAGGAGTCCCTATTCAATAAATCATGCTGGGATAGCTGGCTAGCCACATGTGGAAGAATAAAACTACACCTTTACCTTTTACCATATACAAAAATTAACTCAAGGTGGATTCAAGATTTCAATGCAATACCTCAAACTAAAGAATCCTAAAACAAAACCTAGGAAATACTTTTCTCCACACTGGCCTTGGCTAAGAATTTTTGGCAAGTTAAACTAAAGAGCTTCTGCACAGCTCTTTAGAAAGAAACTATCAACAGAGTAAATAGTCAACCAACAGAATGGAAGAAAATATTCATAAACTATACATCTGACAAAGATTTATTCAGAATTTATAAGGAATGTAAATTAAAAAGCAAGAAACAAGCCCATTAAAATTAACAAAAGACATTGACAGACACTTCTCAAAAGCTGACATAAATGCAACTAACAAACATGAAAAAGTGCTCCACATCACTAATCATCAGAGAAATGCAAATCAAAATCACAAGGAGATACCATCTCACACCAGTCAGAATGGCTATTATTAAAAAGTCAACAAAATTTGCTGGTGAGGCTGCAGAGAAAAGGGAATGTTTATACACAGTTGGTGGAAATGTAAATTAGCTCAGGCACTGTGGAAAGCAGTTTGGGTATTTCTCAAAAGACTTAGAACTCCCACCAGAACTGGCAATCCCATTACTGGGTATATACCCAAAGGAAAATAAATTTTTCTATCAAAAAGACACATGCACACATATGTTCATAGCTGTGCTAGTCACAATAGCAAAGATAGGGAATCAACCTAGGTGCCCATTAGTGGTGGATTGGATAAAGAAAATGTGGTTCATATATATAATGGAATACTATATAGCCATAAACAGAATGGGATTATAACTTTTGAAGTAACATAGATGAAGCTGGAGGGCATAATCCTAAGCAAATTAATGCAGGAACAGAAAACTAAATACTGCGTGTTCTCACTTATAAGTGTGAGCTAAACACTGAGCAAATATTGAGCACATAAATATGAGAACAATAGACATTGTGCACTACTTGTGGGGAGGGAAGGATAGGGGCATGGGTTGAAAAACTGCCTGTGTGCAATATGTCCATGTAACAAACCTGCATATGTACCTCCTGTAACAAACCTGCGTATGTACCTCATGTATCAAAAATAAAAGTTGAATTTAAAATAAATAAATAAATAAAATTTAAAAATAAAAAAATTTACAGTTCTGTCTTCTTAAGATAATAGAAAACAGAATATACTTTTTTTCAGAGCTGTGGATTGTTATAAAGAAAACATCTTTAAGGGAACAGGTGGAATTTTGCATACTATCTTCTATTTAGGAAACATATGTGCAGAAAATAAATAGGCCCTGTGTATCTAAGGATGAAAAATATAGGTGCGATCCCTGTGCTCATGAAGTTTGGGTTGTCGTGCAGCCTCCGGTTGTAATTCCTTCTCTAGATTGTCAATTTATATAAGTAAGGAATAATGGATTTTATTCTTCTCTATTGCTATATCTATGATAAGAACACAATACTAACATGACTAAATATGATTTTAGAATTTCAATTGAATTTGACTGTTTCATTATTATTATTTGATTTTTTATTTCCTTTTTAAACCTAAAGTGTCTTTGAAAGTTAATAAATAAACTTTTGCTTTGTAAATGGCACTAAAGCATGATCTTCTTGAACTAGAATTTTTGTTGTTATTGTTAATTGGTTGACTTAAAGGAATACACACTCATGGTGACAACATAAAACATTGCAAAGCTACATAGAATTAAGACTATTTTTCATATTACAAATCTCAGCAAGTTATTTTGTGGATATTGACAAACTAACACACGAGTTTGTATGGAAGGCAAAAGATCCAGAGCTTCCGACACAATATTCAAATTGCGAGAGAAGGGGAAGGTGCTCACCTATTAACTTTGGAAGTGAGTGGTGTCTATAACTCTAAAAGCAAAAAGAATTGTACATAAAATCTGACCTCTAGTTGATAAAATTGTTCGCCATGTGGATATGGGTTAGCAATATTGATACTGATATACACGTATATTGGAACTGATGGTAGGTTGTAGGAATAAGATTTCTTATTGTTGGACTAGGAAGTTACAGTTAAGCAGGGGGAAGAAACTAGAATGATTCATATTGTAATGGATAAAATTTTAAGAGATCCATAAGATTTCACACTTAGCTTAATATGGGTACAGATGTGTACATACAGAAATATTTATAGATATGAGAGACCCTAGAAGCAAAACTATCCCAGTAGTAAGGAGCACTTATTCACATATTGGTTTCTAACTGTATTCTCCAGCAAAAGGATTTAGTGATCTTTGGAAAAATAACTAATTCTAGGACTGGGGTAGAAAATACACAAGATAAGCCTGCAGCATTTTGTAGAGACAGAAAGTAAGGAAGTGCTAAACAAACAAAACATTTTGGAATGAAATGGACTGAACGCTTGTGTCCCCATAAAATTTATATTTTGAAATCTTAATCCCCAATGTGATGATATTAGGTGGGGCCTTTGGGAAGTAGTTTGGTCATGACAATGAAGCCCTCATGAATGACGATTAGGACCCTTATAAAAGGTATCTCACAGAGCTCTGTCACACTCTTTCTGCCATGTAAGGATACAGTGAGAAGGCAGAAGTCTGCAACCTGAAAGAAGTCCCTCTTTCGAAGCTGATTATGTGAGCACCCTAATCGTGGACTTCCAGACTCTAGAACCGTGAGAAATGAATTACTGTTGTTTACAAGCCACCCAGTCTATAGTATATTGTTACAGGAGCCTGAACTAAGATATTGGGCATTTTAAAAGAGCACGGAAGCCAACTAATAGAGTTTCCAATCCCCAAAGCTGAAACAATTTGATCAGCAGAGAAATAAGATAGCATTAAATTTTAACCCAAAGTGTAATTAAATATCAGTAAGTCTATACAGACATAAATAGATGACTGAACAAATAACTAACTGAATAAATAACTAACAAATCTCTTATGCATAAGAATTCCAAATAATTTATGCATATACTTTACCCTAAAGAAGGTGGTGCATAATTCCCCATTCCTTAAGCATATGTCAAATATAGTAACTTACTTCCAAACAAGTCAGTGTGAAAAGAGGGTGAGGTAGTGGGAGGGAGAGTAAAGGTACAGTAGTGAAACATGACAAATGCTACCTCAGCCAAGTAATAAGGGTTAATGTCAATGGTGGCAGTCACATTGATAGCATATATCCTTGAAATGATGTGATGGCATTGGAAGTATACATGTGTGGTCTTCCTCCCCAATACCCAATGTCCCAGCCTACTCATGAGAAAATGATCAGACAAGCTGAAATACGGCGGCATCCTATAATGTACTTGACCAGTACCCCCGAAAACTCTGGAAGTCAAGGAGAGTCTGAAAAAGTGTCACAGCCAAGAGGAGCTCATAAATATACACACCTACTACGTACCCACCAAAATTTTTAAAAGAGAGAACATTAGGGAAAACTGAAGAAATCTGAATATAGACTTCAGTTAACCATAATGTATCAATAGTGGTACCATACTAATGCAAGATGCAAATAGTAGAGAAAATTGATTGTGGGGTATACAGGACTTATCTGTACTATCTTTGTAATTTGTCTGTGAATTTAAAACTTTTCAAGTAAAAAGTGTATGAATCTGAGTAAAAGGCTTTCTTCTGTCTTATGCAAATTCTAATTCTGAACTCTTCTTCACAGAGGTAAGCACCAGACCCAGTTTCTTTGTCAATTTTCATAATCTACATATTTACGGCAATATGTATAATATGTATATGTGGTAATTTATAGGGTATTAGATGTGTAAATATGTAAAGGGGTGTATATGTGCAGTAGACAGATACATGGTTAATTACATTTATGTTTGTAATACTACACATTTTATATATTTAAGAGCTTATATATTTGTAAACATACTCTTCACTTACATAAATTTTAGCATTTAATATATAGACATTCTATTCTGAACATTTATTAATATTTCTTAGAAATTATTATGCTGGTGCATATATGCTCACTTCACTCATGATCCAACAGCTAGCAGCATAACATTGAATTAATTAACTGATTTAATGAATTTCTTGTTAATGGTAATGTATGTCGTTTTTGCATATAAACATGACTATTTATTCTGCAAATGGTATTGCTGCATCAAAGTATATATGCATATGAATTGTTTGATAGATACTGCCAAAATACTCTCCAACAAGGCTGCACCATTTTGCCTTTCATCAACTATGTATGCAAGTTCCTGTCATCTCTCATAATCAGTAATATCATCCAGTACCACAATTTTTTATACAAAAGTATATGATGTTGTCGTTTTAATATATATTTATATGATCAAGATTGCATATCAATTTACTATTTAAAAGCCCTTTGTACCGCAAATCAGTGGTGATAACTGTGAATGTATTCATCAACAGTGTTTGTTAGACAAATTGCTAGCCATTTAAAAGAGGATAACATTGGCTTCATATCTTCTACCAAGCCACAGGATAAACCACAAGATTGTCAACACTTGAAATGTTCGAAAAAATGAAACCTGCAAATAGTTGAAGAAAATGGGGAATTTTTTTATGGCTTTGGAACTGGAACATTCTTTTGATCTATGCCTCAGGAGCTACTTTAAAAATGTCCAGATACCATGAAAAAAAACTGAGTCTTTAACAAAATTAAAATTATCTGCACGTTCAGGAAAGAATCAGAAGCAAAAATAAACAAAACAAAAAATATATTCATATGTACATAAGAAAACAAAAGACATAAGAAAACAAAATGACACTGGAACATATGAAAAGACATTCAATCTCATTCATATTAAGTGGAATTACACAAAGATATATGTGTGTTACCTATCCAGACTGTCAAAAAGCTAAATGTTAACACTATTTGCAGGGCTTTGAGAAAGGAAGCACTCTTACACATTGCTGGCAGGAGTGTAAAATACTTCAACCTCTAATGAAGGGAAATTTGACAATATCTTTCAAAATTGCAATTACATTTACTCTTTGACTCAGGAATTCCACTTTGGAAAATATATCTTACAGACATACCAATAAACATAGAAAATGACCTATATATGTCATTTTTCATAGCCTTCTTGTTTATAAGAGCAAAATGTTGAACACAAGCCAAAGGCCCATCTATATGGGAGTTGTTAAAATAAACTATAGTATATCCATATAGCGGAACATGTACACCTTTTAAAGAATGAGAATGCCCTCTATGTACAAAAAGGAAAAACTCCACATTATGTTTTTACATCAAAAAACGTGTGGTTAGAAGAGTGGATAATATATGCTATGTTCTGTGTAAGGTAAGGGTAAATAAAACTATATATTTTCATTTTCTTATGTCTGTATGAATAAATGCTTAAAGACACATTTAAAAAATAATAGAAATTGTTTCCCTCAGGGGATGGGGGTTTGGTGTGCACGGCACAAGGATAGGAATGACATTTCAATGTTTATCATCTATCATTTTGATTTTGATCCATGTGAATATATTTACCTATTGAAAAAAACTAAAAAAATAACAAATTAAAGGCAGAAAACTGCTTTTTATATTCTTCGTTTATTTTTATATTGAGTTGTGTGTTTCTTTCTTACTGAGTATAAGCTTTCTTTTCAAAATACAGAGATTGATCCTTTGTAATATATTTTGTAAATATATTTTTCACATTTGATATTTCTCTTTTTGTTTTGTTTGTGGTATTTTTCCTATTGGAGAAATGCCTCATTAGTCAGTGATCAAATTCATTTTTATTTTATAACTTTTGTGTTTTGTAGGTTACTTAAAATGAGTATTTGCCTAACTATTATCAAAGAAAAATTTACCTATTATTTTTGTCTAGTATTCTATGATTTCCTTTTATTCAACAATAGTCTTTGATCTATATGTTATTTTGGTGTTTCAAAAAAAGTAGACAGCAATTTTTCTAACCTTGAACAATTCTAGCCAATTATTATAATATTTATTGAGTGATGCACTTTTCCTCCACTACTTTAAATAACACTTTAATTACATGCTCAAATAAACTACCTTCTATCATCTTTCTTTATACATTTATTTTGATCATTTAACCTATTTTCTGCTGTTATAAATAGAACATTTACCCTTATTATATTCTCTTATTATTTTCCTGGTTTTTTAATAGAAAATATATAAGCTTTTATTCCTTAGTCATTTAATCAACCACTTACTAAGTTTTCTTATAGCCTCATAGTTTATGGTTAATGTTTTGGGATTCACAAGTATAAAATCATATCAGTTCAAAAACTTAATTAATTCACTGCATAAATTTAGAGTAATAACGTGTGCTTTAATTAGTTTGAACTTGTCTAAATGAAATCACTTCTTGGTAAACCACACACAATAGAGACATATTAACGTTGCCTATGTTGTCTCTGGGTGCTTCTTTTAATAATTTGTTTTGCTCCCGATAGCATAGCACTGGTGAAAATAAAAAAAGAGAAACAAAAGTATAAATGCCATATTTTTTCCTAGTTCCTCTGAAGTCAATTTTGTATAGGTAAGAATAAGAATTTGAGTTATTTTTCCCAATCAGTTGCAAAGATTATTTTCAACTTTGTGATGGAGGAGGTTCAAGATTTAGAAGAGAATGCATTACCTGGAAAAGAAGAGTATAAATAATGATAGAAGTCAGATTACTTAGTAATGCATAGCTTTATTTTCGTCTCAGACTATTACATCCATAATTCTCAGCTAGTATTTTTGCTCTAGAATAATCAATACTCAATACAATGTAATAATGTTGGCTAACACTGCAAACAGTTTTCATAAATGTTCTGCAAAAGTCTACAGGACAAATTATTCCTTTTACCATTTGCATTCGTTTACTTCATTTTACTTTTGTTAGTTATTCCTTGTTTCTTAGCAAAATTATTAGACATTTGAGCTCAGTTGCTTTATAATTTATGTAATTATCACTGTGTTCTGTCTTAATTTTTCTCTTCAGAATATGTTAAATCCTTTTCACTATCTTTTCAATTTTCAAAAACTGAAAACATGGCAAGCATCAGGTTCACTTTTTTTATATGTCAACACTTAGAGATATATACTCAACATTTAAAAAATTATGTAATATCTTGACATATCTGTTACAATAAGAACTATTTCAATATAATATTTCTAAGATCTGTATTGAGAAAGCTTTAATTCACATCCCCATGTATTTGGTGTGTCCATGTGCTGGCTGCCTTCTTTTGGTGACCTATTCTATTCTAGGAGCGAAAGCATATTTTCATGTGCATACATAATAGATGGAAACTATCAGTTCTTTCCTTCGTGTGTGGGTAAATTTAATTCAGAGGACAATACATTATCATAAATTTAAGTGAAGATAATTAGGGAGTGCAGTGATTCTGGGCAATTTTAAAAGTAACTCAGAAGTATGTAAATTAACTTGTCAATAATCAATTAATTATCTGAAACAGTACATCATCAGGATTAATTTAAAATGTAGAAATATGTGTTTCAGTATATAAGTATTACTGGTGCTTATGATGTGAAACATTGGATATTTAGAAAATATTGCCAGGTAATGGTCAGAAAATCATGGTTTTAAAGATTTTTATCATTTCAAAGGACATTTCTAAATTTGTGCATCTTTATTTGACTGAATTACAAAGCACTTCAGTCGTTCTAAGGAGATGCAAGGACAAAAGAAATTTTAAAAAGTAAAATTTGAATGTAAATTTTCCGTTGCAATTAAAACTAAACTTGCAGATATTATAGTAGACTATGCAACTTCCTTTATTAGTTAGAACAACACCGTAAGACACTCTAATTTCATTAATATTAATAGTAAAATATCACTAGATTTGAGTTTTAGTTTTGATGATAGATTTTGTATTTTGACATTTTTAAGACTGAGTAATGGAGATCCTTTTAAAAATTATATCACTTACAACATAACACAATTTATGCTTTTATCACTTATAATTAAATTTGAAGTTTTTTTTTTCAGTTTCTATCTTTTGAAACATATTTGAAATACTATTTTACATGTCTGGTGGTTTTTTTTCTGAATGCTAATTGGGACATACTCCCTCATACTAACTTCTAAGAATTTAGTATTTCCTCCTTTAACATATTTTTTCTTTAGAAAAAATGTATAAAATATATGCAACATTTACCTATTTTTTTCTTAAAAAATTGCATAAATCATTTGAAACTGTAGAATTTCAAAATAAGATTGGAAAATGCTTGAGTGATGGCTCTACTATTTGCATTGCAGTTGTGTGCCACGTTGGAGAAAGCCTGTGCATATAATCTTAACTCTCTTCCCAGTGAAATCAAAGCATGGTCCCTTGTGACTTTTACCTATTACTTTCAGTATTAATTTCTGGGAAAATAAAAATGTTTGGCATTTTTTCTACACTATTCCTTAAACTATTAGAAAAACTATTCTGTTTCTTATAGGATTCATGTCCATACCCAATAAGTAATCCCATCCTCTTTATGTGCATCAATTTTAAATGGCATTCTTGATACTTTAATCTTAGAATTTTTAAAAGACTTGGTGTTAAATAAATAACTGTTTTGATGATTTATGAAGAGCTAGGATTTGGGGCTAGGTAACTTTTTAAGATTATCTTACTTAGTACAAAAACTGTGTAATATAATAAATAACTCCCAAGTCTCAGTGACTTGATACACTAAAAGTTTTTGTTTGCTACGTCACAGTTCATTGAGATCAGCAAAGATGGGAAGTAGATAATTTCATGTGGGGAACTTTTATGGGTAAGGTGAAGAGATTATGCAACTTTCATTCAGGTTCCATTGGCCAGAGCTCAGCCACATGGCCCAAATCTAACTATGAAGGATTGGAAAACGTGGTTGTGTTGTGTACACAGGAAGAAAATGAGATTCAATTGCTAAATACCTAACATTATTGCTGCCTCAGTCCACATTTATCAACAAACATTTGTCCCTCTTAGTTTTCCAGATGAAGACAATCCTCCCTGAGTCAATGGTCCAGTTAATACATCCAGCTCGAAGATAAGGTCCTCTGTTTTACGTACAACCCCCTGTCTGGTCTGAGTGTGGCTCTTGGGTTCAAACAGCCTACAAGCTAAAATGGCAAAGCAGACAAAACAATTATTCCTTTTAGCAAAGGGGAAGAATAACAGTCCCATGACAGTCACTGGCCAATAGCAATTCTGAAACTCCTCTGGATAAACAAAATAAAATCCTTCTGTTCTGAGGATTAAACAGTTCCTTGAAGAGGCCATGATTCTGCTCTCTGTGTGGTTTTCTTCATCGATTTTTCTCTAGCCATATTCTATGGAAAGTTTCTTTCATCTGTTGATGGGGAAGGTGTTGTTTTGTAGCCTTCTCCATGACCTAGGGTCGTTTTAATGTTCAACTAACAGTATCAGGCATTTTGAAATCAGGCTTTAATTTTCTCAAAACCAATACAAATCCTTCCCAGAATTAGCTTCTGATCCATTTGCCTCCAGCAGGCCCTGTATCAGTACTTGCCACTCAAATATTATTTTCCTAGACATGGTTCTGCGATCTTTGCTCTGTAATTTTTCTTCTTTCAACCTGTTGCTGCAACTTGGTGGCTAATAAGCTTGTGTGAAAATGACACATCTTTTATCCATTCATTGTCACAGAGTCATTATTTTCAAGGGAGAAGGCATATTGGGACTTTGTCACTGAGAGTCTATTAGAATCGCATCTATTACTATTTATGTCTAGATGTTGTCTTTCCTAAATCTTCAAGAATCCAAGTTTCTGAACACTAGTTTTTTCCTTTCTATTTTCTATTTGGCCAATTTTTTTTTGTATTCATTTATTTCTTATAATTATTTGCTAAGTACAGTCAATGAAAACCAATGTAGATGATTACTAACCATTTTCCTCTAGAGCTATAAGCTCAGTAAGCATAATGGTTTCTTTGAATTTTCACAGGTGATGGTTTTAGCAAAGGTGTTGCCATTATACTGCATTAACACACTTAATTTAGGTATTTTTTAAAAGGTTAATGTCATATTAATTTACATTTTAATAAAAATGAAATTTCAATTATAAAAATATTTACCATTTAATTTATGGTTACCAATTGGTCTAAGTGGAAGTGTAACCTTGAAACATTAGTAATGTATTTATGATAAACTCCTAACTTCGATATCAATTAACCTGTCTTTAAAGGTTACAAAAGCAGAGATTAGTGTTAAGTAATAAACTCAAGAATAAGGCAATGCAGATATTTGAATACTGGTGATTTAGTACATGAATAGTAAAATATTTAACCCTGACTCAAAGTGAAAAGACATTAATATTCACTGATTATACTTTATAGCTAACATGCATAGTAAGATTTGTATAAAAAAAGTTTGTATAGGCCTTCAACCTTGTTCAGAATTTTGTATAAGCCATGCACAGTGGTTCACGCCTGTAATCTAGCACTTTGGGAGGTCAAAGCAGGCAGATCGCTTGAGGTCAGGAGTTTGAGACCAGCCTGGCCAACATGGTGAAACCCCGTCTCTACTAATAATGCAAAAAATATTAGCTGGGCATGGTGGTGCACACCTGTACCACTCAGCCACTTGAGAGGCTGAGGCAGGAGAATCGCTTGAACCCAGGAAGTGGAGGTTGCAGTGAGCCAAGATGGTGCCACTGCACTACAGCCTGGGCAACAGAGTAAAACTGTGTCTCAAAAAAATATATAAAATTAAACAAAGAATTTTGTATAAACACATTAAGAGCATTTAACTCAGCAATATCAGTTCAAAAGTAAAATTATTAAAAAATTACCACCTTTGGTCATGTCTTCTAGAATGCTGCAATAGAAAAGAGATTTCTTTCCAGAAATACGAATCATGAAAGTCCAACAACTGATTTCCTTCCAGTCCAATATATTAGACAACTTTCAAAATAAACACACTTGCCACAAAAAAGGAGAACAAATTAAATGCTGTGATTTCAACCACTTTCCTCCAATGTTACATTTATGAAAATGCAATAACTTGCATTTTGATCACATAATATATGCCAGGTGCTGTAATATGTAATTTATACATTTTATCTCTATTAATTGCTATAATTTCATGGAGGAAGAAATTTTCAAAAGATGAAACTAGAACTTAAAGAGGTGAAATAAATCTCCCAGTCAAAAAATGCATAACTCAGGATCCAACAGTTCATGTCTGGGTCATTGCAAAGCTCATACCCTTAACAACTATGCTAAACTGCCTAAAATTAATTAATGAAAAGCCTTTAATATTTAAACATTACTCTTATAGTCAAAGCTTTTTTCATACTTATTTTAAGGAACTCTTCTTTTAGTTAATAAGTAGTACATTCTTACTTATCTAGAACACGAATGTTATTATACTTTCTCATCTCCTTTAGCCTGAGACTGCATGAGATATCTAAGGCATGATATTCCTGAGACTGTAATGATGTCTATCTAATATGCTCTTGTCCTTTAGCAAAGATGTTAGGGGATAACTATGTTAACAGTTATACTTTATATTTAAATGGGTTTATGCTTCTCAAATTGTCTGTAAGCTTCCTTATTTTATATTTATTTTAGGCCTGCGAGGAAATAAGTATTATTCCATATTTTTGTAGAGAATTAAACACAGCATATATAAAAATCCTTCTGTTAAGGATAACCTAAAAAAAAAGACAATTGTGAATAAAACATAGAGAGCCAGAATGTGTGGGCGGAGTGAAGATGAAGAGGTGGGTAGGGATCTGTGAGGGAAATGTGTGATGTTTCTGGAGCCACAGCACTTTTTATATTCCTTTTGGTGCTGGGAAAATTTCCTGTCTTAAGCATCCCACATACTCCTAACTCAAGCAGAAGCAAGAATTCCACTTTGCTAATCTCCATTTGTACCCAGGTTGCTGGCCTGTCATGTTGGCTCTGCCAATCAGACTCAACTGCATGAGACTTTAATTCAGACATGGACAATGTGACATGTCTTGAGCAGACATATTAGATAGACGTCATTATAGTCACATAGTCATTATAGTCTCTGAAAGATCACTCCTCAGATTTATCATGTAGTCTTCTAAAAAAGATGAAAGTCTAATAACATTCTTTTTCTAGGTAAGCAAGGGTGTACTACTTATGTATACCTTATGTATATTTAAAGGGAAAATATTTTCCAAATGATAGTGTGAGTATAGGATGCTAACATATTCTTTGGAGGTTAATAAAGAAAGAATAAACCAAGAGGAATTTATTTGAGAATGATGGCGTCATTAAGCTTCTAGAGCAGTGGGATGGAGATTCTGCCACTTACGTCAGCAACAACTAGTATGGCATTTGTGTCGTATCTACAGTGGCTAAAATAGACACAGTAAATGTGATTTGAATATTATCTTTGAATGTGTGGTCTTTGGCTTGACCATCTGGCTTTCCTATTTGGAAAGCTCTTTAATATTCTTAAATATTTTTTTAAAAACTACTTTAAGAGGTTTTTATTACTCATATCTGAGATCACTGACTGACACAGGACATGGCTTCCTAAGTCTTTAGGTGTTAAAGTTTACCATTTAGTATATATTTAGTAATGATCAGAATACTAATTTGAAGATTGTGTTTTGTTAGGGAAAATAAACTTGCCCATTTTGACTACTTAAATTTAGCTTTTTAGAAATAAGCACCTGACAAGTCCTAGCATCACTAAGAAGAAGTCATCATTTCACGTAGCAGTAATTACCTCAAGAGAATACATAAATTTCACAACTCTTAATTCACAACTATGTATTTAACAATATTATGTTGAATATTTGGGCTACAGTAAGTTAGTGCAGTCTCTATCCATGAAGAACCTATAATCCAGGGAGACCATGTTTTTAATACAATCAGTTTCAACAATTTCTCACATGATTCTTTTTTTGTTTGTTTGTTTGGTTTTTTTTTGTTTTTTGTTTTTTTTGTTTTTCACTTTTTACTGCAATACACAATTTATTGGAGAGATGAATTTCTCAGACAAAGATGATTACTATCACACAGTGTATTAAGCAGATACTCATCACTCAAGCTCACCACAATAGCAACAGGAAGTGGCTACAAAATTGTTACAGTACTACAATATGTACCACAGTTAATTTTATGTAGTTATCATTTAATACCGCATCTTTACATTTATTTATTTTCCCTGGACTCAGTAGCACTATGGATTCTTAAATTAGATATTAATGTAAGTAGCATCAACCATCAATAGTTTACTTTAAAAATGTATAAATTTATGAGGCACAAGAGAAATTCTATTACATGCATAGATTGCCTAGCAGTCAAATCAGAGCTTTTAGGATATCTATCACCCAAATAACATATGTTGTATCCTTTAAGTAGTTTCTTGTATTCTACCTCCCTCCCAACCCTTTAACTTCCCAAGTCTCTGTTGTCTATCATTCTACTCTCTATGTCCATGTGTACATATTTTTATTTCCTACATATGAGTGAAAACCTGTGATATTTGACTTCCTGTGTCTGAGTGTTTCATTTAACATATTGACCTCCAGTTCCATCCATGTTAGTGTGAAAGATAGGATTTCATTCATTTTTATGGATATACAGTATTGTGTATATACTACATTTTCTTTATCTAATCATCCATTAATAGATGCTTAGGCTGATTTCTATCTGTGCTATTTTGAATAGTCCTGTGATTAACATATGAGTGCAGGCATCTTTCTGATATATTGATTTCTTTATTTTACTTTGAGTAGATATCCAGTAGTGGAATTGCTGGATGGAATAGCAATACTATTTTAAGTTATTTGAGAAATCTTCATAATGTTTTCCAAAGAGGTTGCACTAATTTAAATTCCCACCAACAGTGTATAAGAGTTTCCTTTTAACCTCACCCTCACTAACATCTGTTTTTTAGTAATAGCCATTCTGACTGGTGTAAGATGACATCTCATTGTGGTTTTAATTTGCATTTCAGGTAGTTAGTGATGTTGAGCATTTTTTCATATATCTGTTGGCCATTTGCATATCTTCTTTTGAAAAATGTCCATTCATGTCATTTGACATCGTTTTAATGGAATTATTTGTTTTTCTGTTGTTGTTAAGTTCCTTGTATATTGTCTGTCAGATGAATCATTTGCAAATATTTTCTCCTATACTGCAGGTTGTCTGTTCACTCTGTTGATTATTACTTTTGCTGTGCAGAAGCTTTTTAGTTTAACTAAGTCCATTTGTCTATTTTTCATTTTGTTGCATTGGCCTAAAGATTTTGTTGCTGTTGTTGTTGTTGTATCCCTGCCAGCTTTTTGTATCAGGATGACGCTTGCCTCATAGAATCAGTTAGGGAGGAGTACCTCCTTTCCGGTTTCAGTTTCAGTAGGAATGGTACCAGCTCTTCTTTGTACCTCTGGTAAAATTCAGCTGTAAACCTGTCTGGTCCTGGGCTTTTTTGGGTTGGTAGGCTATTTATTACTGACTCAATTTTAGAACTCATTATTGATCTGTTCGGGAATTCAATTTCTTCCTGATTCAGTCTTAAGAGGGTGTGTTTGTCCAGAAATTCATCTGTTTCTTCTAGATTTTCTTTTCTTTCTTGTCTTTTTTATTTTATTTTATTTTATTTTTGTTGGAGTCTCATTCTGTTGCTCAGGCTAGAGTGCAATGGCATGATCTCAGTTCACTGCAACCTCTGCCTCCTGGGTTCAAGCGATTCTTCTGCCTCAGCCTCCCAAGTAGCTGAGATGACAGGTGCCCGCCATCATGCCTGGCCAATTTTTGTATTTTTAGTACAGACAGGGTTTTACCATGTTGGCCAGGTTGGTCTTGAACTCCTGACCTTAGGTGATTTGCCCACCTCGGCCTCCCAAAGTGCTGGGATTACACGCATGAGCCACCCCCACCGGATTTCTTCTAGATTTTCTAGTTTATGTGCATAGACATGTTTATAATATTCTGTAACGGTTGTTTGTATTTCTGTGGGGTTATAGTAATATCCCCCTTATTATTACTGATTGTGTTTATCTGATCTCTTTTCTTCTTTATTAGCCTAGCTAGCAGTCTATCTATTTATTTTTTTTTCAAAAAACCAGCACCTGGATTCATTAATCGTTTGAATGATGGTTTGTATCTCTATCTCCTTGAATTCAGCTTTGATTTTGGCTATTTCTTGTCTTCTGCTAGCTTTGGGATTTGTTTGCTCTTGGTTTTCTAGTTCTTTTAGTTGTGATGTTAGGTTGTTAGCTTGAGATCTTTATAACTTTTTATACGGGCATTTAGTGCTATAAATTCCCTCTTACCACTGCTTTAGCTGTGTCCCAGAGATTCTGGTATGTTGTATCTTTGTTCTCATTAGTTTTAAAGAACTCCTAGACTTCTGCCTTAATTTCATTATTTATTTAAAAGTCATTTGGGAACAGGTTATTCAATTTCCATATAATCGTATGGTTTTAAGTGAATTTCTTAGTCTTGAGTTCTAATTTGATTTTCCTGGGTCTGAGACTCAGGAAAATCAATGTTTGTTATTATTTTAGTTATTTTGTATTTGCTGAGGAGTGCATTCTTCACAGAGCTGGAAAAAACTATTTTAAATGTATCTGGAGTAAAAGCTGGAGGCATCACCCTACCTGACTTCTGACTATACTACATGGCTACAGTAACCAAAACATCATGGTACTGATATAAAAATAGACACATAGACCAATGGAACAGAATAGAGGACCAAGATAAAAGACCACACACCTACAACTATATGATCTTCAACAAACCTTACAAAAACAAGCAATGAGGAATGGATTCCCTCTTCAATAAATGGTGTTTAGATAACTGGCTAGCCATATGCAGAAGACTGAAACTGGAACCCTTACTTACACCATATACAAAACTTAACTCAAGATGAATGAAAGACTTAAATGTAAAAACCAAAATTATGAAAACCCCGGAAGACAACCTAGGAAATACCATTCAGCACAGGCATGGGCAAAAATGTCATATGAAGATGCCAAAAGCAATTGCAACAAAAGCAATAGTTCACAAATGGGATCTAATTAAACCTAAGAGCTTCTGCACAGCAAAAGAAACTATCAGTGGAGTAAACAGACAACCTACAGAATGGGAGAAAATTTTTGCTAACTATGCATCCAACAAAGGAGCATCTATAAGGAACTCAAACACATTTACAAGAAAACAAAAACAACCCCATAAAAAAGTGGGCAAAGGACATGAACCAACACTTTTCAGAAGAAGACATACTTGCAGCCAACAATTATATGCAAAAAGGCTCAACATCACTGATCATTAGAGGAATCCACATCAAAACTACAATGAAATACCATCTCACATCTGTGAGAATGACTACTATAAAAAGTCAAAAAATAACATGCTGGCGAGATCGTAGAGAAAAAACAGAATTCTTATAAACTGTTGGTGGGAATGTAAATTAGTTCAGCCATTGTGGAAGACAGTATGATGATTCCTCAAAGACCTAAAGATAGAAATACCATTCAACCCAGCAATCCCATGACTGGGTATTTACCTAAAGGAATATAAATTGTTCTATCATAAAAAGTTCATTGTAGCACTATTCATAATAGCAAAGACGTGGAATCAACTTAAATGTCCATCAATGAGAGACTGGATAAAGAAAATGTGGTATATATACATCATGGAATACTCTGCAGTCATAAAAAATGAGATTATGTCCTTTGCAGGGACATGGATGGAGCTGGAGGCCATTATCCTTAGCAAACTAACACAGGAATAGAAAACTAAATACTGCATATTCTCACTTAAAAGTGGGAGCTAAACGATGAGAACACGTGGACACATAGAGGGGAACGATACACACCGGGGCCGTTCAAATGTTGGAGAGTGGGAGGAGGGAGAGAATCAGTAAAAGTAACCAATGGGTACTAGGCTTAATACCTGGGCGATGAAATAATCTGTACAACAAACCAACACAAATTTACCTCGGTAACAAACCTGCACTTGTATCCCTGAACCTAAAAGTTTAAAAAAAAAAAGAAATGCTGGAGTGGCTCTCATAATTCAAAAACTCTAGCCAGTGATCTACCTTTAGAAAGTCAACTTGCTTCTGTGTATAAGAGAAGATATATGTGCTCTGTGTCTATCTCCTCACAGAGCTGTTCAAATTGATGTGAGTTAAAGACATGTACTTCAATGTGGTTGATAATTTTAATCACATCCTGCAAAATGTTCTTAAGTTCAGATGACATTTTTCAGCTAGCAGCATTTCTCTATGGATGACACAGTACATAGACTCACATTCAGAAGCAACCTCTTTGACCCAATTAGTGAAACCAGAAAGCCATCCAGTCATGCAGCCACTCCGTCCATGCATATACTGACACAAAATTACCAATTCAGTTTTCCTGATATGTAATCATTCAAAGACTTGACTAGTTCGGCAGCTGTGATGTTGGTTGGCCACAAAAGTTCACATAACATAACTTCATGCACATCCTCCTGAATAATATATCGCACAAAAACAAGTATTGTTGCCTTATTGTCAACATTGGTAGACTCATCAACCTGAATTTCGTACCATGGTGACTCATTAATCCTTTCTAACATTTGTGCCTCATATCCTCTGCTATTTCACAAATTCATCTAGTTATGATAATAGCCAAAAGAGGAACACATGCCGCCTTTGGAACAAATGTCCTTAGCAATAGGGTGGATCAACTCTTCACCAATAGTAAAGGGCTCCTTCGCTTTAGCAATGTGGTAAGCCACTAAGAATGATGCTCTCAGTGCAAACACATTTGATGCAGTGATGGTCTTCAATAATTGTTTCTGTTCTCTGTGTTCACATTTTTTTTTTCTTTTGAAAAACTCCAAAGGCTTCTCTTTTAATGCAGGGTTCTTGGTTTCCATGTGGCAAAGCAGTTTGAAGGTTTCATGGCTTTGTTGGGTAGCCAGTCGCCACATATTATACAAAGCAGGCTTGGAGAATGTGAATCACCTGTTGCGATGAACTTGTAATTTAAGTAGGACTCTTGCTATTTTATTTTAAATGTAGCTTTTTTGTTGTTGGCAGCCTTAGTGTCTTCTGCTATCTCATCATTGGGTTCTTCCCCCTTTTCAAAGAAGCTCTCTAGTGAGGTTTGTTTTATATTTATTTTAGATGAGGTTAGCTTGTGGGCTTGCCAAAACTGTGACTGAGACAAGTGTGCAATGAAGGAAAGAGGCATGGATGAATGTGGTAAATAAAACAACGGATGAGTCAAATGCAGACTAAAATAAGTGTAAGATTCTGACTTAAAAGCCTGCCACCAAATGCAGCTGTACAGTTGTACATCAACTCACTTGCCACTATAAAGCAAGCCACCAGATGCAGCTTAATTGTCACTGACAGTCACTGATAGGGTTATGATATGAGTCTGTGAGCAACCGATTTATCATGGTCTCTGTGCAGTCAAACCTCTCTGCTCATGTTAATCTGTATTTTCAGCCACTCCCCAATGCTAGCATCATGACCTTAGCTCCACCTCAGATCATCAGGAATTGGATTCTCATAAGGAGAACACAACCTAGATCCCTCATATGCACAGTTCACAATAATATTCGCGATCCTATGAGAATCTAATGCCACCACTGATGTGACAGGAGGCAGAGCTCAGGCAGTAATGCAAATAATGGGGAGTGGCTGTAAATATAGATGAAGTTTAGCTGCCTTACCAGTCACTCACCTCCAGCTGTGCAGCCCAGTTCCTAATTTCCTGGGGGATTGGGACCCCTGCTCTATAGATCCCTGTCCTGTTGATGTATGTGTCTATTTTTATACCAGTGCATGCTGTTTTGGTTACTACAGCTTTGTGGTATAATTTGAAATCAGGTAATGTGTCACCTCCCACATTGTGCTTGTTGCTTAGGATTGCTTTGGCTATTCAGGCCTTTTGTTTTTGTTTTTTTGGTTCCATATACATTTTAGGATTACTTTTTCTAATTCTGTAAAAAAAACGATATTTGTATTTTGACAGGAATACCAGTGAATCTGTAGATTGCTTTGTGTGTTATGGTCATTTTAATGATATTAATTCTTCTGATAATGAGCATGGAGTTTTTTTCAATTTGTTTGTGTCCTCTACAGTTTCTTTCATCAGTGTTTTGTAGTTTTCCATGTAGAGATCTTTCAACCCCTTGATTAAATTTATTCCTAGGGTTTTTTAAAGCTATTATACATGCACTTGTCTTTTTTATTTCATTCTTACTTACATCGTTATTGTTGTATAGAGATGCTACTAATTTTTGTGCTTTGATTTTGTGTCCTGTAACTTTACTAAATTTATTTATCAAATCTAAGAGTTTTTTGGTAGACTCTCTAGGTTTTACTAGATATAAGATCACATCACCAGCAGACAGGGACAGTTTGACTTACTCTTTTCCAATTTGGATGCTTTTTCTTTCTTTTTCTTGCCTGATTGCTTTGGCTATGATTTCCAGTACTATGCTGAATAGACATGGTAAAAGTAGGCATCATTGTCTTCCAGTTCTTAGAGAAAATGCTCTCAACTTTTCCCCATTCAGTATGATGTTGACTGTGAGTCTGTTGCATATGCCCTTTATTATTTTGAGTATATTCTTTCTATATACTAGCTTTCTATATACTAGCTTTCTGAGAGTTTTTATCATGAAGCAATGCTGAACTTTATCAAATGTTTTCTCTGCATCTATTGAGATGATCATGATTTTTTCCTTAATTCTGTTTATGTGATGTATCACATTTGTTGATTTGCATATGTGGAACCATTTTTGCATGTCTGATATAAAGCCCACTTGATCATGGTGTATTTTCTTTTTTTTTTTTTTTTTTGATGTGCTGCTGGATTCAGTTGGCTAGTATTTTGTTAAAGATTTTTGTGTCTGTATTCATCAGGAATATTGGTTTTAAGCTTCTTTTTTAAAAATGTCATTGCTTGGTTTTGATATCAGGGTGATACTGGCCTTCTAGAATGAGTTAGGGAGGAGTCCCTCCCCTTGAATTTGAAACAGTTTCAGAAGAATTGGTATTACTTTTTATTTGTATATTTGGTAGAATTTGACTGTGAACCCATCTGGTCCTGGGCTTTTCCTTGTGGGAGGTTTTTTTTTTATTAGTGAGTCAATCTTGTTACTCCTTATTGGTATGTTTACATTCTGAAATGATGCAACTTTCTGATAAATAAAACAGAAGAAATTTTAAAATTTTCTGTACAGAAATATAAATTTATTTAATTAATGGATCTGAATATTTAAAGGGAAAATGTTTTCCAGATGATATTTTAAATGTAGGATGCTAACATACTCTTTGTAGGTTAATAAAAAAAAAACTAACTGTTCTTTATCTTATCCTGTTCATCTCTCAAATCTGAGCATTAAAATAAGATCCAAAGGAAATATAGTCATACTACAATAAACTTAGGTAAGCATAGCTAGTCTAATCTTACACATTACAGATTGTTGGTCAGTATTACAGGTTCTATTGTTTCTAGGTAATTTCTATTTTCTATTTAGATTTTATTGCTCCTAAACTTAGCTGTATGAATTTCCATGTATAGTGGTGTCAAGAAGAGAATTTGATGAGATGTTTTCCTTCATGATTTAAAGAGTTATTTCTGGAGGGATGACTAATGGGCAAACAATTGTTCTAGCCCTGATTTCTGATACTTCCTGGTTTGGAATACTTTTGCCAATGATGCCTTCTAAATATTTATACTTCTTATATTGATGAATCACCAAAAAAAATGATGTCCAGATTTCTTAGTTACAGACAACCAAAGAACCACATGCAAATTAGCATAAGTGGTTGTATTTTGAATAGCATTAAATTATATTCATTTGTCTTCATGTATTTATGTTTATCAGAGATAAGACAGGTATAGTTATCCTTGCTTATTTATCTTGAAACCTGTAATCTATACAAAATTTACTCATGTAATTTAGCTTGTAACATATCATGTAGACAGCATTTCAGAATCTCCAACTTTTGGGGCAATAGTCTCTCTATTATACAGTATTTCACGTTAAATTAGCCATGCAATTATGAGCAACATTAGTAATGTTTAACTAATTGAAATTAAAAATTATATTCCACATTTTGTACCAAGTACTCTAGATATGTGATTCATTTAATCCATACAACTACCTTAATTTCATTTCATACATGAAGAAACCATAGCTTAGGAATAATTGAAAGGCATAAAAAGAATTTAATCATTTTGGTTCCAAAAATATCATAGATATGGTATCACAAATACCAAGACATAATCTCCAAGAAGCTGATTCTTAAGAAGGAGACAGAAAATACTAGCTTTGGGCATAGAAGCCATGGTTTCAGGTGTTCTTTCTGAGGCTTTCCAAATGTATGAAGGCCAGAAATTATGTGAAACTTTGAGTCAAAGTGTTTTGTATTATTGGTGTTAGATGTTTGTTTTTTGTTTTGTTTTGAAACTCCATATTTGAATGAAAAATAACAACTCCTTGGCTAGTTGTTGGATATCAATGAGATCACGTAGTTTGTGACATTTTGTAATCTATAAAGAGCCACACCTGTGTGATAAATACCATAATTGCTGTTTATATATGGCTAATTCTCTGATGCCACTAGAAAAATTATTTTATAAAACAGGATGCACTGAAAGAATATTGATATTGATTGAAAGCTAACTCCAGTTTCTAATAAAAATTAAATGAATATATTTCTATATTGATTATGTACAAAGAAGAAAGGGGCTTATAAGTTTCAAGCTAGTAGGCTAAACCAATTATAGTTCATGTTCCTCATTCCAAAGTATAAAATTATTTTATATATATAATCAGAATGCATTTCAATATATTCTGTAAATGCGAGTTTATGGATCTAATAAATTTGGAATAGATTCTAAACTCCTCTTTACTAAAAAAAAAGTGCCATCTTAAATTTTAATTAATTCATTCACTTAAATTATCATCAAGACTCTTGTTTCAGAAATAGACTTACATAAACAAAAGCTTGAATAAGGAAGAATATAAATGTGATTGGTAAAAATATACTTTATATTTTTAAAAGATATTTTGGCGCATACCCCTGTGCCAAAGACGGTTAAAATAGAGTGTACTCATGGTGCCCTACAGATAGTGACACTTGTGACCATGTAATAAAATGCTTCATGGCTGGGTTCTGTTCTATAATTCCATTTTGCTCCAAAAGCACAGTGCCACAAGTTATTTTATCTCCTGCCATTATAGTATGTATTGCCTTTCTAGTCCACATGCTAGGAATAAAACCAGACAACCCTGGTGCTCTAAGGGCAAGAACGTTTTCACCCTACTTAGCCCAGACAGTTGGTTTTACTCTTGTTATTCAGTGTATAAGTGAGTATTAATGTATAGGAAATGTAGGGCACATATACCAGGATCTGGAGTTAGAATATGAAGACTCAACATTTTGTACCATTGCTTATATTCTATTTGACACTGGGAACATTTATAAAATTCCCTAATCTCTTCTTTTTATATCTGTTAAATAGGTTAATAATAACCTCCACTTGGCCGGGCGCAGAGGCTCACGCCTGTAATCCCAGCACTTTGGGAGGCCGAGGCAGGCAGATCACGAGGTCAGGAGATCGAGACCATCTTGGCCAACACGGTGAAACCTCGTCTCTACCAAAATTACAAACAAATTAGCCGGGTGTGGCGGATGGTGCCTGTAATCTCAGCTACTCGGGAGGCTGAGGCAGCAGAATGGCGGGAACCTGGGAGGCGGAGCTTGCAGTTAGCCAAGATTGTGCCACTAAACTCCAGCCTGAGTGACAGAGAGAAACTTTGTCTCAAAAAAATAAAAATAAAAATAAAAAAATAATAATAACCTCCACTCAGTGTTATGGTGATGAAGGGGTTGTAGATGGCCAAACACTAAAATGCAGGTAATCATTGTCTCTGGTTGAATTATAGATCTTACACAATGAAGCCACGTGACCACAGCTGTCCTGGATGTGACATTAAGGCAAACTCTAATTGGAAGAGAAGAAATGTTAATTGCTTCCATCATTCTTTGTATTATTTTTGGTACTGAATAAACCAAGTTCCATTTTTCAAACCATGTTTGTTTCTTTTTAAAGTTTTGGGATAGTATTTGTGTAGACTCCAGTATTTTTTTGCTCTTAAATTCTAGATTGAAAACAACAATCTAGCCATCCTTTGAGATATCCCTGTAAAAAAGTTTCACAGAACAAGGCAGCTGTCTTACTTTTCCTCCCAAATATGGTTTAAAACATATGTTTACTCATGATTGTATTTGGTTATATTTTGAGAAAAAAAAAAAAACTGTATGCTTACCTTTCTAGCACCAGTTTTTTTTTTAACTGTTCCAAGAATCTGATGGGAGCCAGTGACCTAAAAATAATTAATTTGCTTCCAAGTCCTCTTCAATGTATAAAATTGCAGAAGAGAAAACCCGGAAACCGAAATCAGAATTTTAGAGCAAGGGATCTTAGATACTTTCCAATTCAATCTCTTCTTTGTGGAGGTGAGAAACCTAAGGACCAGTGATTTCAAGCAATATTTGTTAATATCACTAGTGAGTAGAGGACTCAAGGCTAGGTCAGAACTATTCCCATGGCTCCATGTAGTGTCTATATACATTCTTTAGTGTTCTCAATTGCTAATTTCTTCTATTCTGAAACAGTTGTTTCCTAACCATAAACCACAGCTTCTTGTGATGCCTTCAGGACCATTTTTAAAAATACATCTCAAATTTTGGGGATTTTGCAGTGTCTCATGACTTTTCTGCTTTGAGATGATTTACAGTAGGATGCTTCCATTAAGAAATAGCCTCAAGTACTGGCTGTAGCAGACATGTGCATAAAAGAAACATAAAAAAGAAGACCTCAAAATAGTGATGTCTCTGTATAGAGGAACAAACAGTCTGCCTCTAAGATAATATTGAAAGAGGAGTTTTTAAACAAAAGAGAATGCTATCGACCAATTGCTTATGTCCTCCCAAAATTTGTATGTTGCAATTCTAACTCACAATATGATGATATTAGGAGGTGGGGCCTTTGTGAGATCATGATGGTAGAGCCCTTATGAATGGGATTGGTGCTCTTATAAAAAGACACAGGGAGCATGTTTTCTGTCATTCTGCTCTCTGCCATGTAAGGATAAAGGAAGAAGATGGCAAGCCAGGACATGGACCCTCACCAGGCACTGGATCTGCCAGCACCTTCATCACACCGTAATCTTGGACCTCCCAACTTCCATAACTCTGAGAAATAAATTTCTGTTGTTTAAGCCACCTGGTCTATGGTATTTTTGTTATAGTAGCCCAACTGATTAAGACAGAGAATTAAACAAAAAAGAAGAAACAAAACCCTGGATACTTCACATGGCCAGAATAAATTCTATGTTCTCCCCAACTACAACCAAGCTTCCTAACCGAGTACAATGTGGTTCTAATTAAACTTTTGTTGTTGTCAATATAAATATTGAAAATCCATCAAGAAGAAATAATACTGGTCTAACTTGATCACCGATGATTTCGTCTTTCTGCATTTGTTTCCAAACCTGTAAACTGAAAGGGGTTAAAACTAAATTTCTTCTGAATTACCTTCTGTTAAAACTTTTATAAATTTTAAGGCATTTAACCGATTATCCTCAGCTTTCACCCTTCCTTTGTTGACTAACACCAGCAATCGTATAAAGTTTCATTACCTAGAAAGTTTATGTAAAAAATTGCAGCATCTCATCCATGTTCTGTACTCATTGGTCAAAGTAGCACAATATTCTTTGAACCAGAACATCTTTGAATTGATCATAATATAATGCTGGATTAATGTGTTGCATTTCTAATTTAATTATTGCCAAGTCTGACTAATGTATATAAAACACACTGAATGCTGTGTAATATTTTCTTTCCTACAAGAGAAAGCAGTGTGGAAGAAAAATAAAGTGAGCTATATGTAAAAATAGACCTTAGTGATAGTTATATATGCTATTGTGAGGCAGCAATTGTATTGTATGACCAGAATCAAGGTTGTACAAAACAATTGTGTCTCAGACTGCCTCAGCTTCCGATTACGCCTCTTACCAGGGCTGTTGCTGAGAGTGGAATTGGTCCATTATAGAAATTAGTCCAATTCTCAGGTCTGGATGAAGGTGTTTATGAGCCAGGCCACTAAGGAAAGAGCAGCAATGGAAGAGCTGCCTGTATAACCCTCACTAGAGAGCACCTCTTCTCAAATGATATCAGAATATAAGTTAAAATAATTCAAACCAGTTCTCATCTTAAAGATATCAGAAGCCTATTTCATCCCAATGTTAAGGCAGAAATATATTGTGTGGGATCTGTTAATAACTTTTGTGTAATTTTTGGCTGAAAGCATGCATATTTAGTCAAATAGCTCCCTCCCAAATTGTTTATTATCATCCCAAATTCTGTTTTTACATATTTATCCTCTCTAGGGAACTATTTTTGGCAATAACATTATTATGAAAGCTCAAGATAAGATTTTTATTGCTTTGAATAATAAATTGTAGTGTTTATCCACAAAATTAATGGACCATCGTCTCTCCACCATACACCCTCCCTCTCTCCCACCCCCACCAAATCAGTGGTTTTATTTCTGCCTAAGAAGTTCCCTGCAATCAGCTGCATTACAGTGACAATAACTAAAATGAGCACAGAGTCTGTACGGAAAGAATTGATGTGGCAAAATTCTGCTGACTTTCTTGTTAACACTTGAGATTTTTAGGAACAATACAACATAAATGTGTTATCTGAATGTCTCTTCTTTGGAAAGATTATATTGAGGCAACAGGAAAGGCAAAAGTTTTAGGCTCTCAAGCCAGTTAGAATTTTGATTAAAACGTAGGATCCATAACTTTCTAGTTGTGTGACCTTGGGTAAAGTGTTTAACCTAAACTTCAGGCTGCTTATCTATAAACTGGGTGGGTGAATTAAATCTAGTCTCAAAGAATTGTGAGGTTCAAATGACATAATATGTAAAAGTATATAGCACAGTGAATACTTGGCATATGGAAACACTCCATGGATAGTGTGTTATGTTCAATGTTATTTATGTTTCTTTTATTTATTATATTATTCATTATATGTGAGTTTATTTTGTCAGATGATTATTCTTTTTCATATTTAGTCATACTTACTATGAGGGAAAGAAAGATAACTAAACGTAGTACACAAATACATGAAATGGCTTGGCACTTTAAAATATGATTTTAATACTTTTGTCAATTTCTCTAGAAATTTATTTTTATGGTATTTTGCAAAAATATCAGTTACTAATGGTTGGGTCAGGGTCTCATGGAGAAAGCAAACTGGTCATTCAGCACAAATAATTAGAGAAGCCCTACCTAGAACAGGGCATCTTCAACTTTTAACGCTCACACAAATCACCTATACTAGGGTGAAAATGAGATTATACATTTTCAACAAACTCCAGGTGAGGCTGATGCTCCACAGAGGACATAATTTAAGTGGTAAAATATTAGAGGATTCAGACTAAACTGCAGAAAAAAAAAAGAACTTGTGACTCATTTATATTTAGTAGACAACCATATTGGTCACCATAAATAAACTGAATTGGTCACCTTAAATTAACTGAGTGCACTGATGAAGTATATATAATGCTGAATTAAGACAAGTCAAAATGTCATCTAAATTGGCATTATTATGTAATAATATTTTTCAAGCATTTATAGTGTAAATATACTGAGATACCTTTATTCTTGATATGGAGAAGATCTTGGCTCCCTATTGAACATAAAGGTCTTCCTCAAGAGGCAAGGGACAGAATTTTGGTATTCTAATCTATTCTGGGCTGGAGACTGACTACTGTGTCACAGTAGAGGTCACCAGGTATACTAGACTGCTTGTAAAGCTGCTTCCTGAATATGGGAGACTGGAAATTTCTGGGCTGTTTGCCTCCTGTACACTGAGGAGAAAGGAAGAAGAGAAATTTTTTCTGAACTCTTAGATTTGGTTAAAAATGCCTGGAGTACATTCCAAGTGAAGAGAGGAATGAATTGTTGGTGAGGAAAGTCAATACTGGAAGAGACTCCTTAGCCAACAATGTAATGAACAGAGAACCACTGCCATCTGACTTGTAGGAGCTCCCATTTGCCGCTCATCAAATTAAGACTTTGCAGTAAAGAGATGGTAAGGATTTTTACCTGGGTGTAGCTGTCTCAAATACGCTCCCTCATAAATGTTTCTGCCCTCAGCATCTAGCTGAAGATCATTGCTTTTAAAATAAATAAATAAGTGATTCCTATTTATGCATATGTATTTAAAATTTATCTTGGAGTCAGATATTAATATGTCTGTCTTTCACCTAGAATAGTCATCACCCAAAGATCATTTTTTCTTCTAATCTATCTAAAACTTTTACATGAAGACTTTTTTTCACAAGCACATTAGACTCTAATAAATTCTATGAAATTCCTTCTTCCTACTTCCTTGAATCCTCAAGATATTGTAGGTATATCAGTAAAATTATGGTTCTTATGTACTTGTCATATATCCATATTTTTTAACCAATCTGAGTAACAAGTAAGTCAAAACACCATCAGAAGCCGTCTATGATCTTTCAATTTATTAAAATCATTCATAACATTGAATTCACTGCATTAAATGAATATCGATCATCTGAGTTATATTTCCGTTCTAGAACTAACAGGGTTTTTACAGAATTTTGTTTTATTTTTCTTTTGAGTGAACATGCTAAAATTATAAGGCCAATTTTTAGAAAATGGGAAACATATAGAAAGCTAATTGTGCTCCTCAGTTTTTCATTATGATTAGTTATCACTATTCAGAAAAATTTATTTTATTTAAATCTTTGTGAAACATATCTATAGTGTTTTCTGATTTCTATTAATTGAATATAGCCTTAAATAATGAACTAATTGATTTATCAAAAAAGATAGCTATTGCTTATCACGAGCTAGGTGTTATATCAAAAGTTATACTGTGATGACTATAATTTGCAGAGAAAGATAAATGATAACTAACAAACTTATGTTATAATTACTAGTAGAGTTACAAAATGTTTCCATAGTGCAAGTTAAAGTATTAGAGAAGGATCCACAGAAGAGAAAATTACAGTTTTGTACCACTGGATAAGAGTGTGTGCTCTAGGGTCAAACACACTAAATTGAGTCTCTATTCTGTCATTATTAGTCTAGGGAAGCAGGGCATAAACTGGTCAATAAAAAGTGAAATACAAAGAAAAATACAGATTTGAGGAATGCTTTGTAGACAGAAATATTAAAAAAACAATAATTATATATGGTGAGATCCAATGGGGCAGCATTCACATGGCAAATACTTTCAGTGTATTTAAAATAAAAGATACCAATCTGTCATGAGAAGAGTATGGATAGAATATAAAGCTAAACATTATTGTAACATTTTTCAAAGAGAAAATAAAATTATTTGAGGACTCATAGTATATACTATGATCAAGCATATTTTTTCTTTTAACAGTACCTGAGTGTTATTGGATAAGAGTTTGCTTGATTCTTCAGTAAACCTGGGCTTTTTCTTGTCACAGTAATTTATTTTGTCTGTTAGATGTATCATCATCTTGAAAATAAAAATATATTTTTAAAAAAACTAATTGTATAAAGTCTGACAAATCTACATTAGAATTAATTAGCTGTGTCAAGTCAACTACCACTTGGAGATCTGTACTGTGCAGGAGTATCCAGGTGGGCTGACTCAAAGGTGGCCCAGGTTTGTGGAGCACTTACTGTGGCCAGATTTTGTGGTAACTGTAGGTTTACAGCAAGAAGCAAACCTTTATAGACCTTAAATACTAGATCATTTATGTATAAAAGAGATCTTTATTGTGCAACTTCTATGTGCCAGGGATTGTTCTGGATACTGTAGATAACAGCAATGAATACATTAGACAAAACCCCTGACTTCATGGAACATCAAGAAAAAATTATTCACTAAATTTAAGTGATATAATATTGCATGTACTTTGGACATATGCAAATTATATATAATTGAATTTGTTAATTTAAATATTTGATTAAACAACTTTAACCCCTTATATATGAATAGATGACTTCAAGAAATTATATAGTATATTCCTGGATCAATTATTTTGCTCATTGTTACAGAGGAGGACTGAGAATGACAATCACCTTTTTAAATTAAATTTTAGAGTACTTCTCTCATAAGTGAATATCACACATATTAACCTGTGGTTGGTTTGTTGGTTGTTTTGCCATTTTTTGATTCTTTTTCATAGATATATCAGCATATCCCTCAAGATGATTGTTAATGGATTTTAAAGTTATAACCTAAGTGGAGCTATGAGAGAAAATAAACTATAATTTCCAAGCACCTCTAATGAATTCTTTCAGAAAATCCACTTGGAACCTCATATGTTTCTTAACTTCTTGGTGATTTGAAGAGAAATGCCTTAAATGCTTTCTACTGTGCTCCAATGCAGATATGAGAATACGACCAAATAAAATAAGTCCCCTGGATAGTAATGTACATTTCAGTAGCAATTCATAGAGTGCTTTATTACAGTACCCTCTAAAACTGCATAAAGCAAACATTAAACTGTAGAGCAATCAGCTAAAAGCCTGATTAAGCAAGTAGGTTTTAAGCAAACATTTCAAACAATCAAGATTGATCCCTGAAGTTTCTAAGCAAGGGAGCTGCCTTCTTTTTACCACAAACAATAAGCCCATGGAGACAGAATCAAATCTCAAATGCAAAAGCAGGGCTATCAATATGACCAAAAAGCAAGAGCAAGGCACAATTCCAACAATCTAAACAATGAATGCATGATTTAGAAGTTTTGCCTCTAGCATAGAGGTAACCAGTGCCTATTAAGTGCCAGATGTGCACTGCAGGGCTGTCCTGAGTGAGTGAGATATGAATAGATGTCCAAGTATACCAGGGAAGTCAGAAGTGCACTCTCCTTTTATTGGATCAGTAGCTTTGATAAACAATGTATCAGCTAAATAATTAGATACCTCTGGTTTTAGAAGCTATATTTTGTATCAATATAATAATACAGATACCTTACTAACTACCAAAGTTAATACACTTTTCTTACTCTAGTGCATTCAGAATGGCACACACACACACACACAAACTGAGAGACAGACTTATGTCTCATTTGTGTCCACTTATTGTTGTCTCTTAGAGGTATGATTTGAATTGTTTTAGTAATTTTCTTAAGCAGATAAATTACTTGAAATAGTTGCTATTCAAATTGTGAAGAAGGTGAAAAAGTGACAGTATACTACCTCTACAAAAGCAAGACAGTAACTACCTCAAAGACTACATATTAATAAATGGATGCTACCAAGCCAGTGACTACCATCCTGCCAATGGCTTGATAGCATTCTCATTATTTATCATCAGAATTGGCATCACAACTATAATGAGAGTTAATATTTAGTTTCCTACAATTGTGTTAAAGGCTTAAGGTGAAAGAACTTACTTAATTTTTATAACAGCCATTGAGCCAAGTATTTTACTTTTCCTCACTTTACAGATGAGGAAGTGTATGTTTTAGAGATATTGACCAAATTGTCCAATACCACACAGCTTGGAAAAGGAAGTATGTGAATGCAAATTTAGGCACTGCCTACAGAACATTTCATCAGTGTCCAATACTTGTGATTTTATTATTTTTAATCATAGAGTTTACATATAGTGCCAGGTTCTTTTTCTTCTTCTTTTTTATGCTCCTCTTCTAGCCAATTCAAAAAGAAAACCATTTATGTATTTTTTTTGTTTTTGCTGACTAGTTACTTTTTCACATTTAAAATGAACTTTTCAGCTGGAGCATTACAGGAGTCCTTCAAAAACCAATTCTTCATTATTGTCAAAACTGTATATTTTTTGCCTCTAGAAGAATATTTTAGATAAAGGATCACATAGGGCTGTTTAAGTATCCATTCTATATCCCTTCTCCTTCTAGGAGGGGAATTTCTAATAAGGATATTTGCTTGATAGTGGAGGTAGTCATATAGCCTAAATGGAGACTTATTTTTAAATAGCAAGGGTTAAACTTCTGTACCAGCTGAAGTTTCCAGATGGTGTGTAAAACAGTAAGCCAAAGACAGGCTGGCTCCAGAATATGTCCTTGAAATAGCTGCATGGCAACAGACTTGTAGGAAAATGGTAGTGTCATCATTGATGATAAACAAAATATGTCTGGACCCATGGGGCCAATAACTTAAACAGGAAGGCTATGAATAATAGGTTCAACCATCTGATGAGGATGTCTCCAAAGCTCTTGACTCAAAATCATTTGCAAATGTTCAAAATGACATGTCAAGTTTAAGAGGCCTTAAATTCAAATAAATTAAACAACATAAATCAGTGTAACCTCTTCCAATAGCATTCACATGTAAAGTTTCACAGACGGTTAAAGACTGAAGTCACCACAGAGTTTATCTAATCCCACTCTCTCATTTTACAGATGGGCAAACTGATTCACAACACAACCTAAATTCAGCACATAGTATTATCAATCTGACTAACTTAATTACATTAAAAATTAGTAAATGAGTAACTGCAGCTGTCTTTTTCCTCTTTTTTAAATACCCTTATAACCTTGGTTAGAAAAATGTATCTATCAAGTGCCATAGGTTCCAAGAATAGCACTAGAAAAAATATATAGTAATACAAAATTTTAAAAATAGAATAAATACAATACATAATGATAAGAATAATTTTGTTTGATTTACCTACAACTGGATTTTTTTTCAGAGATTATAAACTGATGAGAAATAAAAGAAATATTAGAAAGAAAGAGAAAAGTATGGCCAACTTGAGAATAACTTGCCCTTTCATCTATAGATGAGAACTTTTGTCACATGGATAAACCTCTAGTTCTTAAACACGCCACAAAATTGTAAAGACACAAAAAAATGACAGGATCTAAGAAGGCTTTTGAAAACATTTTTTATTTCTAAATAATTTTAGATTTACAGAAGAGTTGCAAAGATGGTATAGAGAGTTTATGTAAAACCTTATCCAGGTTTCCTGCAATGTTAACATCTTATGTAACTATCATACAATTATGAAAACCAAGAACTTAATATTGGTATCATCCTATTAACTATTACCAACTTTATTTGAATTTTATGAGAATTTTCACTAGTGTCTGTTTTCTGTTAACGATCTAACCCAGAACGTCATTGCACTTAGTTGTCATGTTTCCTTTGTCTCTTTTAATCTGTGATGATTCTCCTAAGTACTTCCTTGTCTTTCATGTTCTTGGCACCTTTTGAAGAATACAGGTCAGGTATTTTGCAGAATGTCCCCCAATTTGGGTTTGTGTGAGGCTATCTCATGATGAGATTGAATTTATGGATTTTTGGCAAGAATGTCACAGCGGTCATGTACCCTTTGCACTCTATCATACCGGGGCACATTATGTTCGTATGTCTTACTCCTGGGATGTTAACTTTGATCACTTGGTTAAGGTGATATCTACTAGATCACTCTACTGTAAGCTAACTTTTTTGTATTTAATAAATATTGGCAGAGGGGAAGATACTTTGAGATTATGAAAATATCCAGTTTCTCATTAAACTTTGTCCACTAATTTTATCATACATCTTTGAAACTTGCTTGAATCAGTTATTACAATAATGTTTTAATGGTGATTTTTCTATTTCCTTTATTCCCTCTACATTTATATTGTACAATGATATTAAAGAGTTGTATCTTCACCCCAGTCCATTTATTTAATCAATATTCATTTATCTCAATAGGGACTCATAGATGTTTATTTTATCTGGGTAATAATTTAATAATTGGGTTATTTATTTAATTTTTCTAATTGTTTTAGCTTTGGCCAATGGGAGCTCTTTCATATCTACTCCTATATCCCTTTGACATGCCCTAATATTTTTGGTTTTGCAGCACTTTCTTACTAAGTAGAATTATAAGATACTCCAGGAGCATCTGGTAATTTGTCTGCCACAGTCTTGAAATCAACTATTTCTCCAAGGGGCCCACTTTATAAAAAATTGGAAAATGGATTATAGAAACCAAGATCTAAATAGATTAGTGCATTCATTGCTACTGAAATACTATTGCTTCTAGACCCTTTTAGTAAATATAACTAGGAGATATATTTATACACATGTGTGTGCTTGTACTAACCATGTATATACATCTATCTCTTCCTTTGTGCATACACAAACATTGTACATATATAGTAATCATGCACGCACAAGCATATATTTTTTCTATATCTCTGTGTGTATTTCTATGCAAATATATGTGTACATAAGCATATGTATGAACATATGTGCATATATAAAATAAGTTCACATAGTATTTCTTGTCTGTTTATTTTTCTTTATAATTTCAACCTTTATTTTAGATTTACGGGCTACACGTGCATGCTGGTTACATGGATATACTGTGTGATACTGAGGTTGGAGTATGATTCATTCTGCTACCCAGATAGTAAGCAAAGTACCCAACAGTTCATTTTTCAACCCTTCCCCACCACTCCTATCTAGTAGTCCTTAGTGTTTATTGTTGCCATCGTTATGTTGCCATCGTTACCCAATGTTTAGCTTCCACTTATGAATGAGAACATGCAGTATTTGGTTTTCTGTTCCTGCATTAAGTTTGCCTAGGATAATGGCCTCCAGCTCCATCCAAGTTCCTGCAAAGACATAGTTTCATTCTTTATAATGCTACATAGTATTCCATGGTGCATAGGGACCACATTTTCTTTATCCAATCCACCACTGATGGGCACCTAAGTGGATTCCATGTCTTTACTATTGTGAATAGCGCCGTGATGAATGTATGAGTGCATATGTCATTTTAGTAGAATGATTTATTTTCTTTTGGATATGTACCCAGTAATGAAATTGCTGGGTTGAATGACCATTCTGTTTTAGGTTCTTTGAGAAATTTCCAAACTGTTTTCCACAGTGGGTGAAACGATTTACATTTCCACCAATAGTGTATAAGCACTCCCTGTTCTCTGCAGCCTGGCCCAGCATTAGTTTTTGTTTTGTTTTGTTTTGTTTTTTAATAATAGCTATTCTGACTGATGTGAGATGGTATTTCATTGCATGTCTCTGATGATAAGTGACATGTAACATTTTTTCATTTGTTTGTTGACTGCTTGTATATCTTCTTTTGAGAAGTATCTGCTTGTGTCATTTGTCCCTTTTTAATGGGGTTATTTGCTTTTTGCTGGTTGAATTGTTTAAATTCCTTATGGGTTCCAGATATTAGACCTTTGTCAGATGCATAGTTTGCAAATATTTTCTTCCATTCTGTAGGGTGTCTGTTTACTCTGTTGATAGTTTATTTTGCTGTGCAGAAGCTTTTTAGTTTATTAGGTCCAACTTGTCAATTTTTGGTTTTGTTGCAATTCCTTTTGGGGACTTAGCCAAAAATTATTTGCCAAGGCCAATATTGAGAAGGGAATTTCCTAGGTTTTCTCGTAGGATTCTTATAGTTTGAAATCTTACATTTAAATCTTTAATTCATTTAGAGGTAATTTTTGTATACGGTGCTAGGTAGGAGTCCAGTTTCATTCTTTTGCGTATGGCTAGCTAGCTCTCCCAGCACCACTTACTGAATAGAGAGTTCTTTCCTCACTGCTTATTTTTATCAACTTTGGGGAAGATCAGAAGGCTGTAGGTGTGAAGCTTTATTTCTGTGTTCTGTATTCTGTTCCACTGGTCTATGTGTCTGTTTTTGGACCTCTACTAGGTTGTTTCAGTTACTGTAGCCTTTTAGTATAGCTTGAAGTCGGGTAATGTGATGCCTCCAGCTTTATTCCTTCAGCTTAGAATTTGCTTCGACTATTCAGATTCTTTTTTGGTTTCATATGAATTTTAGAATAATTTTTTCTAAGTCTTTGAAAATGACATATGTAGTTTAATACAAATAGCATTGAATCTGTAAATTGCTTTAGGCAATTTGGCCATTATAATAATATTGACCCTTCCAATCCATAAGCATGGAATGATTAATTGTTTTGTGTCACCTATGATTTCCTTCAGCAGTGTTTTGTAGTTTTCCTTGTAGAATGTTCCACCTCCTTAGGTAGCTATATTCCTAGGTATTCTATTTTTTGTTGCTATTGTAAATGGGATCATGTTCTTCATTTAACTCTCAGCTTTAATGCCTTTCCTGTGCAAATGTCTCTGCTTATTTGTAACTTATTTGCCCAACAGTGGTACACCTGTTTCTCATTATAGGTGTCTACATTTGTTATGGTGTGGTGAAGTAGTTTCAGAACTTATTACCTAGAGTTCAGTTTTTTTTAGATTATTCTCTTCATCATTAGCCTTACAGTATTCAGTGAAAACAGTTTTCCAAAGTTTCTAGATCCACCCCTTTTCTTTCCCAACTTCTTCAATGTGTTATGTCAGTTATTTATAATGCAGTTAGAATCATTGTTGCAATCTGCATTTCATCTTTGATTTTCCCCAAATCCTGGTTAACTTTCTAAAATTTGCAGACATTAAAATGTACTGTCCTTTATGTCCAGATTTATGAGGTTTTACACCACTTATGGTTCTATAATTACCCTCACAGTACCACACAAAACTATTTTATCACCTCAAATATTTTTGTGCTGCCCTTTTGTAGTAAAGTCTTCTACCATTACAACCACTGGCAACCACTAATATCTCCTGTTTTTACAATTTTGCCTTTTCCAAAATGACAAAAAATTGAATCATATAATGTAGACTGTTAGGTCTGATTTATTTCACTTAGAAAAAATACATTCAACATGCATCCATGTTATTGTGCAAATTGATAGTGTATTTATTTTTACTGCTACAGTGTCTTTCAGTATGTAGGTGTTTCATAGTTTATTATCCCTTCACCCGTTAAAGAATATATTGGCTGTTTGTAGCTTTTGGTGACAACAAATAATGCTGCTCTAAAAATTCATGTATGAATATTTTTGAGAATGTAGACTTTTTATTTAGGGTCAAGCTCCAGAAATAGAATTTTTGTGTTGTATAGTAAAGTTTTGTTTAACTTCGTGATAAACTCCTCATCATATTTTACAAAGTAGCTGTATCGTTTTTTATTCTTGCCACCAATGAGTAAGAGTTCTAGTTGTTTGGAATTCTTGCCAGAATTTGATAATGTCAGAGTTTTGTTTGCTTATTTAATTGATTGTTTTGTTTTGGTTTTGCCATTCCAATAGTTGTGTTGTGGTAGCTTATTGTGGGTTTGATTTCCATTTCCCTAAGGCAAATAAAATTGAGCATTTCCTGTATGCTTATTGTCCATCCACATATCTTCTTTGGTAACGTGTCTGCTCAGAACACTATCCTACTTATTTTTAGTTGTGTTGTTTGTTTTCTATGTTTTCTAATTGTTGATTTTTAAGAGTTCTTTAGATATTTTGGTTATAATCCTTTCTCAGATATATCACTTGAAAATATCTTCTCCAGTCTGTGCCTAACCTTTTCATTCTCTGAAGAGTGTCTTTCACCTGGCAAAATTTTTGTATTCAGATAAAGTCTCGGTTACCATTTTTGAAAATGAATCCTGCTTTGGATGTTATATTTTAAAACATTTGCCTTATGCAAAGTTATACAGATTCTCACCCACCTTTGATCCTAGAAGTTTTATATTTTCATGATTTATATTTAGACATATAATCTATTGGCACATGTATACATATGTAACTAACCTGCACATTGTGCACATGTACCCTAAAACTTAAAGTATAATAATAATAAAAAATAAATAAATAAATAAATAAATTTTGTATAGGTGTGACATGTTGAAGTTCCATTTTTGAAAAATGGTTATCCAACATTTTCAGTACCATTTTTTAAATACACTACTTTTTATTGTATTACTGTTGCACTTTTGTCCAAATCACAATTGGATTTATTTGTGCAGGTCTGTTTATGAGCCCTCTATTCCATTTCATTGATGTATGTAACCATACTTTCACCAATGCTACAGTATCTTAAATAGAATAGCTTTATAGTAAGCCATCAGTATCGAATAATGTGAGTCCTTCAAATTCTTTTTCTTTGTCTAAGTTGTTCTGGCTATTTTGGTCACTTGTTTTCCTGTATAAATTTTAGGATAAGCTTGTTTATTTTTCAAAAAGAATAAATCTGCTCTAATTTTCATTGGAATTATATTGATTCCATAGAACACATTGAGGTAAATTGACACTGAATATATTGAGTCTTCTAATTCAGTAACATGATATAAATCTTGGTTTATTTTAGTCCTTTAACATTTATTTCTTCAATATTTTGCAGTATTCAGCATATAGATACCACATTGTTAAAGATTTCATTGTGCTAAATTCCCATTGTGCTAAATTCCCATTTATATAGAAATAGATTTGTGTTTATGAACCTTGTGTCCTTCAACTAGGAGTACTGACATCTTCAACAATAATCATAAATTTATCTATTTATCTGCTTAAATTATAAATTTATCTATTTATCTACTTAAGTCAGCTTTTACTTTACTTATTTTTAAACTCAGATGTTAGGTATGCACATAACATACGTCTTCTTAAATAATGATCCCTTGTTAATTATATAATCCTGTTGCACCTCTAATAAAGTCATTGTTCTGGAGTTTACTTTGATATTATATGGCAAATCCAACCTTCTTTTTGTTAGTGTTTAGATAGTGTGTTAAGGGTTCACAAGACATCCCTCAGCCACAGTGATTCATTAGAAAGACCCACAGGTCTCAGAAGTTCTTAAAATTATAGTTACAGTTTATTACAATTAAAATATTCATAGTAAAATCAGTGAAGTGAAAAGGCGCATAAGTTGAAATTCAAAGGAAACCAGGTAAAGCTTCTAAGTGCTCTTTATCAGTAGATTCACACACAACACATTTAATTCCTCCAGAAATGGTATCTGACAACAGGTTTAAAGAGATGTCGACCAGAAAAGCTAACCCAAACTTGGTAGTCCGGGTTTCATTGGAAAGTCTTTTTTTTTTTTTTTTTTTTTTTTTTTTGTGGGCATACAGCACCTGTGTAACTAGCCTGTTTCTCAAGATCCAGATCCCCAGAGAAAAAACAGGTGTTCACCATATGTCACATTGTTTTCATAAACTATCTTGAAAACTGATACAGCATAGCCCAAGGTCTCAGTCTTGCAAAAATATCCATATCAGACATATCATTCCAAGAATGTGGTTTCCAGGAATTGACCAAGGACCAGTCATAAATGCAAGACTTTCTTGGAAATATGTAGGGTTTGAATAACCCAGGCCTGCTGAGTTAAGCCATTTCCATACACATGGTATAACTTTTTCAACCTTTTTATTTTAATTAGTATGTGTCTAGATTTCTTAAAGTGGGTTTGTTTTAGATGACATTTAACTGGACCTTGCTTTTTATATGATATGGTAATCTCTGTCTTCTAACTGCTATGGTTATACCATTCACATTTAATATAGTTATTGATATGTTTGGGTTAAAATTTGCCATCTTAAGCAAGACTTTTTAATAAGGGATATATGGATACTTGGTGATCCAGGAGGAAGCTTCAGGGACCTCTGCATATTTGTGGAAATTGTATATAAAATATTGAGTGTGTGTTTGAATGAAATTATTTGTGGGGAAAACCACAGGTTTTATCAAACTCATGTTTCCCTTAGGAAAAGAAGAAAGGTTCATTGATATAATAATAAATATCATTTTCTCAGCACATAACTGTGTAAGCCAGCACACTTGTAAGAGTATTGCATTTATTACTCTTAATATTCCTAAAGATCCTATGAGGAATTTACTATTACCATCTCTATTTAACAGACAAGGAAAGTGAGAGTTAAAACTACTTCTATGGACTCCACAGCTCATACATAGCTAAGAGGATGCAAATACAGGTGTGTAGCCCTAGAGAGTACACTCAGCAATACATTGCAATGTCAGTCATAAAGCTCTCATAAACATTGAGACTGTAAATCTGTCCATATCAACATCAACAATGAAATGACATTATTTGTAGATACAGATTTTCATTTGCAAAACTTCAGAAACAGTTTTTAACTTCTACTTTTTGGCAGCCAATTGTCCAATAATTGATTTTAAAAACAGAAAACTAACCCAAAGGATCTAGTGTATTCTTTTACAAGGTAGCAGAGAGAGATGCTTTAAATGTGAGAAACACGGGTCCAGTGAGTAATGCTAAATCAATACAGATTTCCCTTACAGTTGGTTTATTTTATAAATGACATATCTGGCCATTTTAGCCTTTTCCTGCATAATTACTTACAACCTAATTACTAGTGTAATTTTAGGATCTGAATAATATCTAACCTAACATCCATGTATATTATTTCTGCAAGACTATGAAAAATAAAGGAAATATCTGTTTCATTTTGTAAATAAAAAGAGTGTATTATCTAAAAGCCACAGGTAAAATTGTATTTTAAATCTATTTGCTTTTAGAAGAAATCCCCTGCAAAAATATGGAGAAAGAGCTTTCCATGTCAATATGTAAAAACAACAAAATAGCCTTGTAATAAGTATGTTTGGTAAGATCCCAAAATAGTAGAGTCCAATATAGCTGGGAGCGGAGTAAGTGAGTAGTTAAGCAGTTTAAGATAAAATGAGGTGATGGATCTTGCAAATCTTTGTAAGGGCTTGGGTTTTGTTCTGAATGAAATGGATTCATTTCACAGCTTAATTTGTTCAGGGAAAAGGGTGGAAGCAGGGAAGCCAGTTAATGTTTTGCAACAATCCAGGCAGGAGAAGATGCTAGCCTTCATTATGATAGCATTGGAGGTGATGACAGTTGTTTAAAATCTGGAAATATTTTGAGAATAGCATTGCTTTGTGAAGGGATATATGATTATGATAGAAGAAAGAAATCAAGAATGGCTCCAGGGTTTCTGATCTAAGCAACAGGAAAAATAGTTTGACATTAACTCAGATGGGAAGATGCGAATGAATAAATTTCAGAGGAAACATTGAGTTCAGTTTGGGGCATGTTGAATTTGAAGCACCAATAACACACCCAGTATTAAGTGTTCAGTGAATGAATGAATAGTACTCTTAGATGAGTCAAAGAAAGTGTAAAGTCTTTGTAAAAAATAAACTGGTATTTGTGTTATTAATTTTTAGAAGCATTTCTAACTTCATATACCCATTAGGTGCCAAACACTTTCATAAGTTCTGAGAATATACTAGTTAGGAAAGCAGTCAAAAGTCATTGTCTTCATGAAGATTGAGTAAGAGTAGGAAGAGATAGAAATTTTAGAAATCAAATAAGTAAAATATATAATGTGATAAAGGGTAGAGAATATTGGGAGTATCAGCAAGGTGGGGATGGGTGCTATCATGAAAATAGTATGCCCCACAAATGAAGCTTGTCATACAATACTCAGAGAAGCTGTCTTAGAAGTTGCATTATTTGTAAGGTGCCTATTTATCTGCCAAACTCTTTATGAGGTAGAGATCTGTGAACATCACCTGTAATCTTTAATTCAACCTAGAAAGACATTTCAAATGGAAGGACTCTACAAACATCTATCAAACACCACAGCTAACAGTGAAATACCCTGAAGTTTGCTCATGCTCCTTCAGTTCCATCATTCATATTTAAACAATTCAGCTCCCACTGGTGACCTGGTGAGGTGAGGGAGTCATGCTTTTCAGCTACTATAGTCAAGATATTATCTGTTTCCAGTGGTGGAAGAGATGAAGACAGGATAATAAAGGGATAATAGTTTTGGGTAGGAAAGAGGCAGAAGGACAGAAAATCTGGCAAAGAGTCTTATATTCTAAAGCATTATTGAAGATCTATGCTGAAAAGTATGAGAATGGTAATAATTAACATGACCATTTACTGATTGACAGAGATTGTTCTAAATGCTGTACATTTATTGTCTTATTCAATCTAAGAATTCTAAGAAATAGATACTATTTTTATCCCCATTCTACAGATGCAGAAACTGGGACTCATAAAGTTTAAATCACTTGTCAAATTCACACAACTAGTAACTGATAGAGCTTGTGGCAATCTGACACCTCCCCTGGGGAATACAGCCCCCTACTAACTTTCAGATGAAAATTGCCTGCCCTATTTCCACATAAGATTTGTTGTAAATTCAATTTAGTCACCTATGTGCATTTACCAAAATAGATTACAGCACCAGAAAAAAGAAGCTCAATGCAGAATGCCACATTACAGAAACTTTTATTTTGGAAACATCTCTTTTTCTATCTGAAATGATTATAGTTGAACATAATTATAGTTGAAAATAATTGGTTATAAACCAATATATACATATATATAGGTCAATATATATAGACAGATATACATGTAGGTATACACACACATATATACAATTTGCCAACAGCATTAAACTTGTAATCACTAATCCACAAGCTTTCTCATTATATCATCTGGCTATTTACAAATTAATAAACAAATATCCAATTAGTTCCCTTCCTCTCTGCTGATGCTCCACCTTTGCCTTAATCACTTATGAATGATGATAATTAGTAGTATTAGAATATGTCCCCTCCAAAATTCAGGTGTTACTAATGTATTAAGAGGTGGTTAGGCCATGGCAGCTTCTCCAGCTTCTCTCTTGTGAAAGAGATTAAGGCCCTTACTAAAGAGGCTTCACATAGCTTTCAGGAAGATTGCTGTTTTGCTCTTTCACCACGTGAGGACACAATGTTCCTCCCTTCCTGAGGCTGCAGCTCACACCAGACAACTGAACCTCCTAGCACCTTGATCTTGGACATACCAGGCTCCAGAACTGTGAGAAAAAGTATATTTCTGTTCTTGTAAGTTACCCAATCTCAGGTACTCTGCTTTAGAAGCACAAATGGACTAACACAATAATAATAACAGTTTTAAAAAATTTTTCTTGTAATAATCCCTTTGTTATTTCAAGCAAATCCAATGAAATAGGGATTATCTCTGCCTTAGAAGACATGAAAAGGTATTTCATAGACTCAGATATTTTTACTCAGCTAAATAACATCAGAGACTGGATCAAAGCCAGGTCACTCAGTACTGTGCTTCTCCACATTTTGTTCTGACACCATGAACAAATAGATTGCCTGCAAAAACTCACCTATGAAGGGAAGTGGTTTATTATCCCTAGAATTTTTATCTCTGCCACATAATCATGGGAAGTGAATTTGTGCCAACTTTGATAAACAATCTAATTGATCTAACTAGGGTAGAGGAGAAGAGAAAATAAGAAAGGAAAGCAGAAAAAGAAGAGGAGACTGGGAAAGAAACAGGGAATGAAATAGAGGCCTTCCTTTAAAGAATTGCAAATACTTTTGCTACAATATTAATAGATAGAAAAGCAGTGATAATCATTACCATAACAGAGTTTAAACGTAATGCCTGACCTTGAAATTAAGCACTATTATGTAAATGAAGCCAAAGTCTCTCCATGTTCTGGTAAGACCAAGGTTTGAATTTTCTCTGTACTTTTTTAGTGATAAACATATTCATTTTTGAAAGGGAAACCTAAAGTCTGTTCTTTACTTAAGTAAGGTAGCATTCATCCTTTAACACCAAAGAAACCAGCAGCTGTCATGGCTGAGTCCTGATTTAATTATCCACATTTTAAAAAGCCAATATACTTAGTAGAGATACCCTATAGAATGCACCTTCACACTGAATCATGATGATCTGTAAAGCCCTCCAATGCTTAGTATTTGGGATATGGTTGCAAGCATGGAAAGGAGATGTCACCAAGAATGAAACTGTGAGCCTTTCGTATCATATTCTATACATTCTCACAGTATTATTTTGATTTTTTAAAGAAAAATATCTGGAGCTTGATTTTATATCTTACACCAGGGTTTTAGTTGACTATTATTTGCCTTATCTTAAATTCAATTATAAGGCCAAATAATAAACTTCAAACCAAAAGGCATTTAAAATATCATCAATTTCATGAATATGAAGCATTGTTAAAACTCAAATAAACACAATAAAGAGAATCCAAAGAGATGAGAATGAAGCAAGTTGGAAAGTGATGTCTTTAAAAATTTCATTAAATTATTATTCATTTTAGAGTGTCTCATCCTTCCAGTGTTTGTCATCACTGATTGTTCCAAATAGAATCTAGTTTACTCTCCATTGAACATTAGATGTGATGGGTTTCATTAAAATGGCATAACTTGTGAAATTCCCTGGGAAATCTTACAGACACCTGAATGAATAAGCAATCTATTAAATTATAGATATATAGCTTGGATGATAAGTTCACTTTCACAAACTCTAGCTTTTTTGGTCCCATGGTACAAAAACTCAGTTTAATGCGCTTGAAGTTAACACAGTGGAAAAATAATGGAATTCATATAATGTAGCAATAGATTATAGTTGACTGTGGGGTGGCGGGAGAGGGGCTTCCATAGGGAAACAGAAGCATGCTTCATTTCACCGAGTAACAAAGAAAAGGAAAAGTGTCAGCTATGTGAGAGGGTAATGTGGCAAGAAGGAAAATAAGTTAGGGAAAAAAAGAGGCCAGCAAACAATGGCATAATCAGTCATGACACATTCAGAATTGTCAAGTGAAAGTGATCACATGAGACTTCTGAGCTACCTAGACATTCAGAACATTTAACAGAAAATAACGGAAAACTCTAAAATCATTACTGATGTGATTTTAGAACTTAGCCACAAATCAAGTAGAGAAAAGCAAGGTGGTGTTTCTACAATGAGGAGCTGACAATGTTTATTTCCACTTTTCTGTGCAATTCCAGAAACAAAGGGTAAATATGTACACTTCTTTCTCAACTCTGTACTCCATCATCTAGATTTGTGCATCATAAAAAGTGACAGTACAATTGAAGGTAGATTTTTAGTTTTTACTTTATTAATTTCCATTTTTGTTCTATCTTTTAAGAATGACACTTTTGGATTTATTCTCAAAATAGTATTTTCTAAAAGAAGTCCAAACTATGACCCTATTTTCTCACAACTAACACTAGCTTGGCAAATGATGTAAAGATTTGTACTAAATTACTAGAAGAAAGATATTAGGATGTAGAATAAATAATTTATTCTAAGAAATTGAGTGAATGATAATCTTATGTTTTAAAAAGGTACTTTTTGAATAAATATTGCCTTTTTAACATTCAACTTCATATAACTAAAGCAAGAACATAAATTATTTTCATAAAATAGTGCCCCATAGAATCCTGTTTGAAAACATACATGTCATTATCCATAAAGCAACTTATAAAACTTTAATTAAAATACTATACCCAACAAATGAAAGAATTCACATACATTTCGGACTCAAAATTTAACAAAATGTTAGCTCAAGACACAAATCTAACAAATTTCAAAAACTGAAGTATTTTTGAGTATGTTCTCCAACCACATGGAATTAATCTGAATACCAATTGAAAATTAATTAATAAGTACAAACTGCTTAAATAGTAATATATTTTTAGAAAATCAACTGAACAATGAAGAAATCAAAATTGGAACTAAAAATATTTTAAATTTAATGATGATATAAGCAACATATCTAAATGCATGGGATGTAGCTAAAATAGGACTTAGAGGGTAATATATAGCTTTAAAGATATATTTAATCAGAAAAGTCAAAAATCAGTATTTAACCTTGCTGCACAAAAAAACTACAGCAAATCTAACCCAAAAACATAAGTCGACTAAAATGATAAAGTTAAGCTCAGAAACAAATGAAATAGAAAACGAATGTACAATAAAGAAAATCTAAAGGTTCAAGACTGAATAAGAAAATCTAAAGGCTCAAGACTGAATATAAAAGAGAAAAGAGAGAGATACTGCCAGTATCAGGTTTGAAAAGGATGACAACTTTACAGATATTAAAAGCATTAATTCAGCAACTTAAGTGAAATGAACAAATTCTTTAGAAACACAATATATCAAAACTGATACAAGGAGAAAAAATGTATATTCCTGTATATGTTAGAAATTATATATTTCATAAAAATTATTCCTACAAAAATGTTCTTCTATCAACTAAGAAAAAAACACTGATTCTATAAATTCTACACAATTTCCTTTAAAAAAACAGAGAAAAAGGCTGTTTCACAACTTATTTCATGAGACCAGGATAATGTTGACACCAAAATCTGACAAAAACATTACAAGCAAGGAAAACCACAGTCCATTTTCTCTCAAAAACATGGATGTAACAAATTATAAATGTCAGCAAATTGATTCTAGTGATCTTAAAAATGATTATATATCATAGTGTTGATTACAATTTAAAGTGGTCTCAACTTTTGTAAATCAACGTAGATATAGTGTCACATTGACAGCAAAAGGTATAAAAATCGAATGATTATCTCAATAGATGTCGAAAAAGTAGTTGATAAAATTCTACAACCAGCCAGGTACAGTGGCTCGCATGTGTAATCCTGGCACTTTGGGAGGCTGAGGTGGGAGGATCTCTTGAAGTCAGAAGTTTGAGGCCAGCGTGGGCAAGATATTGAGATCCCATCTTTACAAAAAAAAAAAAGAAAAGAAAAAAAGAAGAAGGAGAAGGAGGAGAGGAGGAAGAGGAAGAGGAAGAAGAAGAAGAAGAGGAAGAGGAAGAAGAGGAAGAAGAAGAAAGAAGAAAGAAGAAGAAAGGATTATAATTCTGGGCATGGTAGCACATGCCTATAGACCTAGCTACTTGGAAGACTGAGACAGGAGCATTGCTGGTGCCTGGGAGGCCCAGGCTGGTCCAGGCTGCAGTGAGCCAAGATCATGCCACTGTGCTCCAGGCTGGGTGACACAGCAATACCTGGTTTCAAAATAAAATAATAACAATCTACAACCATCTGTCATTACAAACTTTTAGCAAACTCCAAATAAAAGAAAATCTCTTTAATCTTAAAAAGAGTATCCAACAAAAAACACCAGAAAACGCCATACTTATCATATTCATGGAATATGAACACTTAGCCCCAAGGATAGGAATGAGACAATATTGCCTGAAATCTTTTTTTATTCGACATTGTATTGGTGGTCATAGCCTGTTAAGAAAAGATATAAGGACAGGAAAGAAAAATTAAAACTGTTATTATGCACAGATGACATGACTGCAAAAGTAGAAAGCCTGAAAAAATTTTACTTCAAATAATAATAATTAAGAAGCATTTAACATAGTTGCTGGATACAAAAATAATATGAAAATTATATTTCCATATGCCTTCAACAAACAGAAGAAAACATAACAAATAATTAATTGTAAAAGCACAAAAACTCAAATATCTAGAAACAAATCTAATTTTAAAATGGGAAGGATTTATATATTAAAAACTAAAATATTTTTAAGAACAGTTAATGCATACCTAAGTAAATAGGGGTATATATCATGTTAGTCATTTGAAACCTCAAAGTTGTAATTAAGCTAATCTCTCCAAATTTATCTACAGATTTAATCCAATCCAAGTCAAAATCTCCCATCTTTGGTAGAAATTGACAAGTTGATTCTAAAATTTATAAATAAGCCAATCTTGAAGAAGAAAACAAAGTTGGAGGATTTAAACCACCAAATGGGAATACTGATTTTAACACAGTAGTAATGAGGGTAGTGTAATATTGGCACAAAGACAGAGATCAATGAAATTGTAGAGTCTAGAAATAAACCAACACTCTTATGCTCTCCTGATTTAAGACTATGTTGGGAGAAAATGGTCAATTGAATAACCATATGATAAAAAATTAAATTTTGGTTCTTACTCCATTTCATATAAAAATAAGACAATTTTAGATGGATTGTAAATCTAAAGATGAAAGATGAAATGGTCTATTCATCAAAATCCCAAATGTCCAAAATAAGTTCAAAAATAAGTTAATGGCTACATAAATCATTACCATTAAATTTATTTTTGAAAAATGTTTAAAGGCTTACAAAATGTCAAAACTTAAAACATGGAAGAAAATAGTGTGCTAAATTGTATATAGAGCATGATTCCAACTCATGTATAACATGGATGTAAAACTGGGAATAAACCAAAATAACATTAAGGGCAGTTATCTTTGGGTGGTAGAAATATTGATAATGTTTGCCTTCTCAATCTTTTTTGTGTGTGTTTTTAAACTTTATACAATGTGTATACATTTTTTTAACCTGGAAGAAAGTTGTTTTTTTTTTAAATTGCCCCAACTAGTTCATAACTCAACTGATATTTTTCATCTCATGTACATCTACAAAAAATCATTTATACCATCCAGTCATGGCAAAGTGTACTTCCCAAACGATAAGCATGGTAAGTATGACTTGCCTGACCCAAGTTGGTTATTTTGCAGTATTTTAATAGAGCTGTACATTATTTATTTGCTGGTTTTTACTTCTCATATTTGATTTTTCCAGACATGTTGAGAGTGGCTCAAAAATTCATAGATTTAAATTTCAAACCTCTGACTGTGCTCTTAAACTTAATGATTAAGAAAAGCAAACAACCCAATTGGGTCATGAGCAAAATATATAAAGAAACATTTATCTAAAAACGATGTACAGATGGAAAATAAGCATGTGAAAAAAATGATCAACATAACTAGCCTTTAGGGAAATGCAAATAAGTACAATAACCTATCACTACCAACCTAGCAGAATGGCTAAAATAAAATATAGTGACAATAACAAGTGCTGGTAAGGGTTTGGATAAATGGAATCATTCATACAATGCTGATGAGAATAAAAAGTGACACAGACACCATGAAAAACTGGTTGGCTGCTGACTTAAAGTCCAAACATGCAACTACCATAAAACCCACTGACTGCATTCCTAGGTGTTTATACTGGAGAAATGAAGACTTATGTTCACACAAAGAAACCTGTACATAAATATTTATAACAGCTTTATTTGTAATAGGCCCAAACTGGAAACAACCCTGATGCCCTTTAATGGGTGAATAGTTAAACAAATTGTGATACATCCATACCATGGAATACTACTCAGCAATAAAAAAGGGAATACAGTATTAATACACACGACTTGGATGACACTCCAGGAAATTATACTTAATGAAAAAAGGCAATCCCCAAAGGTTATATTTTTATATTATTTCATATATATAACATTATTGAAATGACAATTTGTAAAACTGAAGAATAGATTAGTGGTTTGCTAGGGATTAAGAAGGAGGTGGGAGCCAGAGGAAAGTGGGTGTTGCTGTAAAAGGAAACATGAGGGATCCTTGTGGTGACAGAAATCTTGCATGTGGAGTTGTATAATAGTATTGCAAGATGTTACTATAGGGGCAGAAGGAACTGCGTAAAGGATACACAGATCTCCTCTTATTACTTCTTACAATTACATGTGAATCTATGATGATCTTAATATTAAAATTTAATTTAAAAACTTAAGCTATAATTATAAACCTCCAAATATATTAGTTTTAAAAAAGTAAAAAAAAAAAATGGATTAGGTGATCATTAGACAAAGAACAGAAAACATTCCATGAAATCAGGTAATCGGTTTTTTTCTGCCACTACATAGACATAGTTCAGTGTAAGTTCATATACTCCAGAGATACTAATTTGGGAGACAACCATTGTCATCTGTTCATTTCTACTGTTGGTTTATTTACTTCTATATATGATGCATCAATGAGCCTTATGTACTGTCATCTTTAAATTAGTGTAATAATAATACTAACTTCTTACAAGTAAAAAGAAAACCTGCAAAACTGGATTTCAACTTTTTAATGAATTCTACTCTAAGTCTACTGAGCCTGAGCAAGACCTCAGTAGGAAGAATATAATTATGCACATTGCAGCATTCTGTGCAAAAAAGATTAATATCTGGACAAGTCAAGTACCCTTAAGGGAAGCAGTTCTCTGCATAATTGAAAAGAGCTGGGTTACATACATCTTAGGAAAAAAAATCATTTATCTCTGAATAGAACATTGGTAATAATGAAAACAACCTACAATTGTATCTGGTGACCCAATGAAGTGTAACAAATACCTAAGTTAGGTAGTTGTTTAATGTTAACTCAGCACAGTAATAGGAAGACCAATTTATCTTTGAGTTTTATTATTTAGAACTTAGGTACTTGAGGCTTTGACAAGCACTGTTGTCAGGAAACAACATACAAAAAGTAGTTGTCATGAGATTTACAAAACAAATCCAAGAAATGATGGTAAAACTGCAGAATTATTTTAATCTGTTTTAACAAACAGCTTCTGAAGGTGTTGACTTCCTTATAAACAATGCAAATCAGAAGTCTGAAGTTTCATTAAGTACATCATTGTCAGAGTACCTAGAAAATATTCCTAACAGCATATATGTCTAATCTTTACTCTCTCTTTGTTCTGTTTTCACCAAATATTGCCATATGCAGGATCCATATATATTTTTAATAGTGGAAGTTTTCTCATCCTCAGTACAGTGTTTTCCTTCATGTTCTAACCTTATAAAAATAGTTCTTTTAAAAAAGCCACTGCCCATTGTTTTAGTGGGTAAGGTTCTAAAAACCATGGCATATATTTGGGTTATCCTGGTCCTTATTTCTTCATAGTCAAGCATGAAATGAGGCAGGAACAATAACGATCTGATGAACATAAATCTCATGATCCAATTATCGTCCACCTGGGACCATACTTCACAGCTGCAAATCTGCTCACTGTCCCTACATGGAGCTTGAAAATACTTGTCTTCAGTTCTTTCTTCCACAGGAGAGGTACTATATTGCTATTGCCCACTCTTGAAAAATATTTTCTAATTGCCTCTTCAAACCTAGTTGAAATTTGAATTAAATATGCATCTCCCTATCATTGCTTGACTCAAGGCAGCATCAAATACTTCCTGTTTTAGTTGTGTTGTGTTATCTTGATCCTTTAAAATCACCTTCGGACACAGATCTTCAAATCTGACTCAGGATCAGGGTCATATCTAGTGAGGTATGTGGAGAAAGTCAGCTAAGATGAGTAAAAGAGTGAAGTGTGACTTTCTCCTCTTGAGGGCGGTTCCTGGTTTCTGAGTTCTCTATGGTGGCTCCATCCGGTTTCTCAGCCAAGTGATAACATTACAAAACAGAGGAAGCAATTGAAGCCTTGCCCTAATCATTCAGCTGGCTTAAAGTTTTCAAGTAATTTGAAGAACTAATTAAAAGTTTGCCTGAGTTATTGTGCTTTAGATAATAAACCTGATCGTTGCATTCAGAATCAAATTATTCACTGGAAGTATAGACTTTAATATAGAAGCTTAGAGTAAGTTTGGTCTAGTTAATGTTAACACAGAGACAATTTACATTTTGTGTAAAGTTGTGAAAAGCTTGTGAAACGAGGGATAACTTTAACTCTGATATGGTAAGCTAACTTTCTCAGCAAATGTCAAAGGAATGGAATAATTACTTTAGTCTGAATCTAGTTACTCTGTTTTTATGGGCAGCTGCATTTTAACAGATTAAAAGAATGTAACTGGCAACACTAATCAGTGAATTAGTTTGAATGACTGGAAAATATAGTGTTCATAAATCCAAGAAAATAAACATTTTCACATGGGACCTATTTATTGCATTTTTTCTAGCCATACATCTATATTCATAATACACAAATTTACTTTTTAGTTTTAGACAGGGTCTCGCTCTGTCGCCCAGGCTGGAGGGCAGTGGTCTCCACAGCTCACTGCAGCCTCGACCTCCTGGGTTCAATCGATCCGCCCGTCTCAGCCTCCCAAAGTGCTGGGATTGCAGGGCATGAGCTGTCACACCAGGCCATAAATTTGTCTCTATATAAAACAACATTCTATATATACTGGGGAGAAAATAGTTTTAAGCAACCTTGATATGAGTTTTAGAAAACAAAGATATTAGCAATGGAAATAACTGTTAAAATGTTAATAATTGTTGCTTTTCAGTAAACTTATGCATCTGCACTACATATTAATCATCTGATAACAATTAAAATGTCACTTTCCAAGGAATCAGAGAATTTCAGATATAAAAGCCCATGTAATCCAGGCTCTAAGTCCAAGTTGCACAAATGTAATAACCAATGTTGGTCCTTCAAAGTAGGCCCATGGTAGTGCTTATGTATTATTACTAAAGAGATGATAAGACACTTGTTCATCCAAAATGTTCCTAAAGTAGTGCTTGCTTTGGCACCACATATGCTAAAATTGGAATGATACAGAGAAGATTAGCATAACCCCCGGGCAAAATGTTCCTAAAATCTATAATACACCTGATTTTCACAGTAAAAGTCACCACTTTAGATCAAGGTGCAAACACTGATATTTAAATGTGTTTTTTTGCCTTTAGTGATTTTATCAGATTGCCCTTAAATTCTTTAGCAAGGCTCATAAAAAAGCAGCCATAGATACAAGATTTAGAAGGACTAAATAAAGCCTAAGACTATAGGCTCCTATCAAGCCTACAAGTAAGGATTTGGACCTGTATTAATATTCTGTTGCTGCTATAACAAATTACCACAAATTAAGAGGCTTTAAAAAAACATTTATTATCTTATATTTCTGTAGGCCAAAAGTCTGAGTATAACTGGGTTCTCTGCTTAGGGTCTTACAATGCCAAAGTACAGCTATCAAGCAGCCTGGCTTTTGTCTGGATGCTCTGGGGGACAACCTCTTTCCAGATTCAAACAAGTTGTTTTGTGAAAATCAGTTTTGAGCAGCTGTAGGACTGGGGTCCCTGTTTTCTTTCTGACTGTAAGCCAGAGGTTGTCCTCATGTTGTAGAGACCACCTATAATCCCCAGCTTTTGGACTATTGGAGTTTGAGTCTCCTCCATCTTAAAGGCAAAAGATGTATAGAATCTTCATCTGCTTCTCCTGCTTCTTCCTGCTTTGAATCAATTTTTCCTTCTTCTTCTGCCACTCTCTTCTGTTCTTAAGGGACTCAAGTGATTAAATTGGGCCTACCCAGATAATCCATAAAACCTCCCTCTTTTAAAGTCAGTTGATCAGTAGTCTTGCTTATATCTTTGAAATCCCTTCTCAGAAGTAGCTAGGCTAATATTTGAATAACTAAATATAAGAAACTTGAAGCATCATCTTTAGATTATTGCCTGCCACAGAACCTCAGAAGCATGTCTATTTCACTGGGTGAAAACTGGGGAAAGGAAAACCAGCTTTACCAGAATTATTTATGGAAGCAGCCTTAACCCAAAACTACTTTTTAAAAGAATTTTGGACTTTTTGAGTTTGGATGTTTTGTAGTTTCTTTTTTTTCTTTTCAATGTGAGATTTGTTTTATAATTTAAACTTCATCATTGTAGAAAACTTGAAAAATTGAGGCAGCCAGGCCTTCTTGAGCTGCGGTGGGCTCCACCCAGTTTGAGCTTCCCAGCGGCTTTGTTTACCTACTCAAGCCTCGACAATGGCAGGCGCCCCTCCACCAGCCTCCCTGCTGCCTTGCAGTTTGATCTCAGACTGCTGTGCTAGCGATGAGCGAGGCTCTGTGGGCGTAGGACCCTCCCAGCCAGGCACAGGATATAATCTCTTGGTGTGCCATTTGCTAAAGCCCTTGGAAAAGTGCAGTATTAGGGTGGGAGTGACCCGATTTTCCAGGTGCCGTCTGTCACCCCTTTCTTTGACTAGGAAAGGGAATTCCCTGACCCCTTGCGCTTCCTGGGTGAGGCAATGCCTCGCCCTGCTTTGGCTCACGCTGGGTGTGCTGCAACCACTCTCCTGCACCCACTTTCCGATGCTCCCCAGTGAGATGAACCCGGTTCCTCAGTTGAAAATGCAGAAATCACCCATCTTCTGCGTCGCTCACACTGGGAGCTGTAGACTGGAGCTGTTCCTATTTGGCCATCTTGGCTCCAAATGTCCAACAATGATCAACTGGATTAAGAAAATGTGGCACATATACACCATGGAATACTATGCAGCCATAAAAAATGATGAGTTCATGTCCTTTGTAGGGACATGGATGAAGCTGGAAACCATCATTCTCAGCAAACTATCTCAAGGACAAAAAACCAAACAGTGCACGTTCTCACTCATAGGTGAGAATTGAACAATGAGAACACATAGACACAGGAAGAGGAGCATCACACACCGGGGCCTGTTGTGGGGTAGGGGAGGGGGTGGGATAGCATTAGGAGATACACCTAATGTTAAATGACGAGTTAATGGGTGCAGCACACCAACATGGCACATATATACATATGTAACTAGCCTGCACATTGTGCACATGTACCCTAAAACTTAAAAGTATAATAAAAAATTTAAAAAAGAAAGAAAATTTGAAAAAATAGAATAAAAATATGAAAATGTCACCGATGGTCTCAACATTCAAAGATAATAATAACCTTGACATTTAATGTGCTTCTTTTCACACACTTAGAAAGTTTTGTGTGCCTGCTTCATAATATAGTATGCTTAAGCAAAATTGTAATCACATTTGTTTGTATTTCTAAATGGTGGAAAACTATCTCTGGGAGAGTTGTTCCAGGGAGAATTTTTGGGAATTCAAAATAGGATGTTTATAACTATCATTAGTGATAATAATTCACTGGCTTTCCTGTTGAAAGTTGTATGCATGGGTAGAAGAGAAAGCAAGTCAATCTTCTTACTGGTTTAATCAAATGGCCAGTTTAAACAGATGTGGTGCAGTAAGATGGTGATTCCTTCAAATCTTGTGATGCAAGTCAGCGATATGTTTGTTATTATGAAAGATCTATTCAGCTCTTTAATCTCCAAATGTCCAAAGTCTTGAATTGTTAATTTGGAGTTTTCACTGTCAACTAGAATATAATTCCAAATAACTTTATGAAGTATGCAAAAGCATTTAATCTGAATCTTAATATAAGTGAAAGTAGTTTATTATTGCCTTCACATTTAAAATACATCTTAGCTGGATATAAAACTTATTGAATTACAAACTTTTCTCTGTCAAAACTCTGAACCTTAGCCTATCCAATTTTGGCATTTGTTGTAAAGAAGACTGAATTCAGAATAATTTGTGTTCTTCTGGAGATGAGCAGAATTTTCTACCTGGATGCATATAAAAGTTTGCTTTAATATATCATTAAAATTGAAAATGGTTTAAGTGTTTTCTAGATATAGGTGTCTTTTTATGCTTTTTTTCTTGCAACAACAGTATTTTTATCTATATCTCGAGTTTTACAATAAATCACAAATCAGTTTTATATTACTGCTTCTGATTATTTTGGTATTATCTTCACTGACACTGACAGTGACAACTGATAGATTAAATCTTTACTTTCCAGCTCCATATGTGTTGTATTCCCTGTCACTGTTTTAATCTTTTTTCCCCTTGTACATTGTGGAAGAGTGACTCTGAAGGAGTGATTCAGGTATTCCACAACATTGATCCAATTTCTCAGTGTCAATTCAGCTGTTGCACTTTCACTTTCCCTGAAAACATTATTATCTCTCTCTCTTTCTTTTTTTTTTTTCTTTTTACAAAATTCTGTGGGGTTTGTTTCTGTTTCATAGACTCTATTTCTTATTAAAGATGTCAAACAGCGTTCCATAATTTCCTTCCAGTTCTTAGAGGAAATGATTTTCAGAATTTCTGAATCTTCAAGATGTTCTCTTACCATTGTTTCACATTAATTCATAACCCCAGGTTATCTATATGAATCTCCTAGGAAGGTGAGAGCTATATCCAGTCTGTATTTGCCAACAGGCAATGTGTAAGAATATCTTTGATCTTGTTATCTGTTCATTCCAGTGCCAGCCAACTCTCTTAAATGACAAACTGAAAACATAATTGAGGATCTAGATTTTAAAACAGATTTGCTTTGTTAAAAAATACTTTTCTATCAGGCAGCTCTTTCAGAAGAGCTTGCCTCCTACCTCTAGCTTAATATTTCTCTGATTAGGTAGAAAAACCTAATCTTGACTGCCCTAACTACAGTTAGCATAGTCTAATGAGAATTCAGAAAGACCTAGTTTTGAATCTCCACTCAATCACTTTCTAGTTTTATAGCTTTTAACAAATTTCCCAATCTCATTGAATTAGTTTTATAATCACCTACTTCTCAAGATGGTCATGTGAATTATATGAAATGGCACATGTAAAGCTCATGACACTGCCTAGACCACATAGAAGAAAATAAGCTTAGTTATTATTACATTCCCAGGAGTGATGAGTCACCATCAGTTAATCTTTTTGTCTAAGTTCTCCTTGATGTGGCAGATTTCAGCTAAATATAAAAATCAAATTTATACTGATGGATGTAATGGGGAGGGGCTAAGGTCAGTATGTTGCCTCAGTAAGTGTCATACTCCCAGGAGAGAGACAGTCAATTGCCTTTCCTGTGGATATAGATCTTGAATTTAGGAACCAAAGGCAGAATGTGTCTCCTAATGAATTGCAAACATAAGGCTGTTTAAACTATGACTTTTATTTTTCAATCCCATTTCCTCAGGTTCTTTGGTCATAGTAAATCCCTCAAATTTATCATAATACATTGACAGTCATCTCTTATTGTTAGTGTGAATGTGTAGTATGTGTATACCCATTCCTTAATAAGTATATTTGTGGATACCTGTTCTACTTCACGGGGCTGCTGTTAGATACCATTTTGGAACAAAAAGCTATATTTTAATGAAATTTTCTTCTTTAAAAATTCTTGATGTCATATTGCCACATTTCCAGTGGGTTCTTTTCCATATGGTAGTTATGAGATAAATTAGTCAAATTTATTTGAGTAATACTGAATTGGAACAAAAATGAATAATTTATTTACTCTATTACTACATAAGACCTATAATAGGCTATTGTGCATTATCAATCTCAGAAGGAGGTGTAGCATATAACACTTCTCATGTTAGTTGGACCACAAAAACATTGTGAGAGGTGAGTGAGTAGCTGCAGTGAGCACTCTGAGTTCTGCTGAGAAACCTTCACATCCTCTTTTTGGACACTGTGCTCCGTCTTCCAGCTTCTGCTCATTTTTCTGCCAGAAGTTCTCACCTGAAAATGACTTCTGGGGATTTCTCTCAAGCATTCGAACTATCTTTTCAGTTGCAAGAGCTAGAAATGCATGGAAATTTACATCCCCATTCAATCCCACTTCTACCCACTTCCAATTGTTGACCCACAGCCAGTGACTGGTGTCAGGGTACAGAAGCCCAGCCCTTTTGCTGAGAAAACTCTCATCCATAATCTAGAACTCCTAATGGATCAGGGCGAGTGCAGGACATCACTTGAAGTTATGAATACAATCTTCCCTGGAGATCGCCTTCCCTGCTCTGCTTCCCCACATTTGCACCTCCCAGCAGTTTCTTCTTAGTAAGTCACTTGTTCCTAAATCTTTGCCTCAGGATCTCTTTCTGGGAGAACACAGTCTAAAGCAGTGTAATATTTTGGACCTTTCACTTGAGAAAAATAATTGGAAATATTGCTGTACAGCATGATAATTGCCTTCAGGACACCTGAAAGTGGTTTTTAGAATCTGCTTCAACAAGCAGCTGAAGTAGTTTGATGTAATTTCATGTTTAAGAATAAAGTAACAAGAAGTATACATTAATTAATATTAAACATGCATTTATAAAGAAAGCCTTTCACAATTGCTCATTGGTTTCAGTCTCTATTATGCTTTCTTCAGACACATTTCTGTGCTTTCTTTTGAAGACTTTTACCCTTTTTTTCTCAATTATTTTAAGCAATCACTTCAGGAAAGTTTCACTACCAAGAGTAAAATTTATATTAACCTATTTGAATTTCAAAAAGTAGTCTATTAGAGCTGGGTGAGACCTTAATGATCATATATTTTAACCCTGTCATTTCAAAGATGAGGAAACTTAAATTTAAAGAAGAAAAGTTATGGCCCAAGGTCACACAGAGCCATCCCTTGTCTTTTGAATCTTAGTCAGATATTTAATCTTTACACAAGGGTGCCTTTCTAATTTTACAGATAATGAGTGAGCTGGAATGCATTACATTTCTGGACTCTTCATTTTAGCTATAATTCTATTCACAAAAATGTGATCATTGATTTACATAGAGCTCTTATTTAACATTCTAAGCTCCACAAATTGAAAATTGATTTTTCTGTTTATCTATCTTCAGAGGAAGAAAGAAAATATTTAAAAATTCATATATGCAGCAAACTGCAGTGAAAATTACTAACACTTGCCATGATTCCATTTAAAAATTTTTAGCTACTGTAATAAATAATATTGGCCCCAAAACAGAAAGGAAACTCTTCTTTGTTCAAAAAACACAGTTTAAACATGGAGAAGGAACAATTAAAACTTCTCTATTGCTTGTGTAAATTTTTTGGTGCAAACAAGGATAGTTTTGAGAGGGAAAGAGGGTGCTATTCGTAAGTATGCTGAATCTGTCCCAGCAAATTGGGATGTGTGGTCCTTCTTTCCATAACCCCACAAATTTTGCCTCCTCCAAGAAGAGTTCCTCATTGATCTTACAGACAAGCTCTTTTTCTCACATGACCATTTGTCCTAGACATTTCTCTTTCCTTTCTGATAAGTTATTCCCCTCTCCCACTCACCCCCTACCCTCCACACCCCCACTACACACACACACACACACACACACACACACATTTTCAGTCCATTTTGTATCCTCCACACTGGCTAGACTAGGGCATTGCTCATCATTGAAAATAACACAACTGCATCCAGTTAAGCCAAACTCAGTCCTCTTTCTATATTTTGTTTCCAAACATAGAGATAATTAAGATGCTGCTAAGAAGTGGTAACACTCATTTGCTACACACATATGAAAGGGCTGCCAAAAAAAACTTTCTTAAAAAACAAAATATATGTGTGTTTGGCTTATTTCTTTCTTACATTTTAGATTTTGTGTTAAAGAATTCAGAAGCATTATAGGTGTTTAGTGACAAGTCAGATCATTCATTAGTCTCCTATTCCTTTTTTGTAACTAAAGCTGATTCTAATACCTAATGATTCTTCTAATTACATTATAAGCTCTGTGAATATTGATCTCAATGCAAATAGTGTGGAAAGTTAATGAATAGAAGCCAAAGAAAAAGGTAATATAAAATCTCTTCTTTATGATACCCTTCATGTAGTATAATTCTTTTTGATACTTACTGTAATCGGCATCTCTGCTCCCTTGTTCTACTATAATAAGACTGATTAAAACATTAGTCCATAGAAATAAAAGCAATATGCAATTATTGGCACTGAGGCATTAATATTACAATACCATTTTACACTCTTACTCATGGAGTCTGAGTGAGTCGCAACTGTTACATCAGCCACTTTAGGAAACAATTTCTGTTTCATGGACTTCAAAAAAATTCTCTAATTTAGGTTTTAAATTTATCTATATTTCCAAATACCAGCATCATAATTTGGAATCCATTGGCCTTGAAAGTACTTGTTCTATCTTCAAGAAAAGAGAAAATGGCTCTAGGGTGTTAAAAACTCAATAACCAGGATCAATTTTGCTAACTATCCTTGTCCATAATTAGCCTAATTTGTTAATTTGTAAAGCCTACCACACATAATTCTTTAGTAAGCAATTTTGCAAATATTTGCAATGAGAAAGGACATATAGGATATTTAATAAGTATTGAGCAGGTTTTTAAAGGCTTTTTCACGTATTATCTCATTTTATCTTCAAAATAACTCTAAAAAGCAGGAATTATTGCTTGTTACTGAGATAAGAAAACCTGGCTGATAGAGGTTAAGGTACTTGTTCAATGTCTACAAGGCCACAAAATGGCAGACCTATGCTTTGAACACATATTATTTTCTAACTACAATCCCATGCTTTCAAATATAACAAAGGCCTGTGAACTCTAGCCATAACTGAAGCACATTTTGAAATTACTCATATCTCATTTCCTTGTTTTTAACAATATCAATTTTATTATCAGTTAACTCTTGATGTGAAAACATGTGTTACAGTAATTGGGGGTAGCTAAAAAAAAACCTTGAAAATTCAAGCCTACGTGATTTGGGGTAAGTCACTTGATGTCACTATCTATTATCTTCATCTCTAAAATAGAATCCACGTATCTGTTTCTCAGAGTTCTGAAGACTACGTGATAAAGTACCTGGTATAGGATTTTCTTCCCTATAAAATAATGTTCACATGTAAGATATTCATTGTTGTTTTAAGACTAGATTGAAAATTTACTGCAAATTCTCAGCTAGGAAATTTTGTTTTCACAAAGTAGCAATGAAGCGAGTGTTTACAAATCAGCCAATATTTTATATTGTTATGTTCTGCATGTCAAATTTCATAACTCCAAATCTGCACATGAAATCCTAAATTCCTAAGAGAAGTAAAGGTATCAGAATTTTTTTTAAAGTCTCAAAAATTATTTTTGTCTAAATACTTTCTATATGCTGATTATATTTCTTTATAATAGGGTAGATTTGTCAGCACGAGTGGCTCACTGAAGGTCATATATGTTAGGTCACAATATAAACGTACAGCTTCTATCAACTTGAACATGTGTAGGACTAGGTGGTTATTACTCAACAATTTTGTGAGAAATGGGACATTATTAATTGAAAAATATCCATTTGTGAACATTGATTTTAAACTTGGCAGAGACTAAACCATTTATTTCCCATCCCCTTCTTCCTCTGTAGAATTTAAGAATTTGCATTTGACAAAGCATCTAAGATGGATGAGCCAGAAAAATTAAGCACTTTGAATAGAGGGCAAGACTCAGAGAGGCAGAGGGGATATTATTTTTGCACATTGCCGTGCAAATAGGCTCCATCCTAACAATGACAACTTCAAGTGTAGGAAGAAAAGATGGTGGCCAGTTGCCATGAAAATGTACTCGGTATATTTCTGCTCTTCTGGGACAACAGGCACAGGAAAATGCCATTTTTATACTACTGGTAAAATAATTTTTGTCTACATGTATAGCACTTTTCCTATTATATGATGTGCAAGACCAAAGGCAAATCATATTCCATGCTCATCCCCATTCTGAAATATTTTGCACACCCCCATCAGTACTTCCATATATGTTTTCAAAAACATTCTGCAGCCATGATAGTATTTAAAATATTAGTGTGGTTACTTTGCAACTTAACTATAAATTGCTTAAAGTCATGAAATTGATTTCCATTCACAATAACTAAAACCATTTTCAATATGCTAGGAAAAAAGTGGGTATCTAGTTGGTGTTTTGTAGATACTTCTTTGCTTGCACACTGATTTTCATCCTATGACCCTTTACCCATTTCTATTTCTTGTGATCTCTGAGCCACAGGAAACTGATTTATATGAGCTGCATCACCCAGGCCCTTTTGCCATATAGCTTCCCACAGGGTTCAGCCAATGCTAGGTGCCAGAGAAGAGCAGAAGGCAGAGAAATGGAGTGGAAAGAAAATATTTCTTTCCACTCAACCCCACTCCCAGATTTCCCTGTGGCACCTCCCTGGCTGAGAACCTGGTAGACTCTGTGTTCCTTTATAGGCACAGCTCCTATTGAGCAGTCCCTCCTCTGAGGCTTCAGCCATTGCCCCTTCTGCCTTAGAGTAGCAATGGTTTTCCTATTGTTCTGAGTATGTATATACATATAAAACAGTTTCTTTATCCACTCGTTGACTGATGGACACTTGGGTTGGTTCTATGATTTTGCAATTGTGAACTGTACTGCTATAAACAGGGGTGTGCAAGTATCTTTTTTGAATAATGACTTATTTTCCTCTGGGTAGATACCCGGTAGTGGGACTGCTGGATCAAATGTAGTTCTAGTTCTTTAAGGAGTCTCCACACTCTTTTCCATAGTGGCTGTACTAGTTAACATTCCTACCAGCAGTTAGAAGTGCTCCCTGATCACCGCATCCATGCCAACATCTTCTGTATTTTGATTTTTCGATTATGGCCATTCTTGTAGGAGAAAGGTGGTATCGCATTTGGTTTTGATTTGGATTTTCCTGATCGTTAGTGATGTTGAGCATGTTTTCACATGTTTGTTGGTCATTTGTATATCTTCTTTTGAGAATTGTCTATTCATGTCCTTACCCGACTTTTTGATGCAATTGTTTTTTTTTCTTCCTGATTTGTTTGAGTTCATTGTAGATTCTGGATATTAGTCTTTTGTCAGATGTATAGATTGTGAAGATTTTGTCCTACTCTGTGGGTTGTCTGTTTACTCTGCTGACTGTTCCTTTTTCCATGCAGAAGCTCTTTAGTTTAATTAAGTCCCAACTGTTTATCTTTGTTTTGATTGGATTTGCTGTTGGGTTCATGTTCATGAAATTCTTGCTACGCCAATGTCTAGAAGAGTTTTTCCAATCTTATTTTCTAGAATTTTTATAGTTTCAGGTCTTAGATTTAAGTCCCTAATCCATCTCGAGTTGATTTTTGTATAAGGTAAGAGATGAGGATCCAGTTTTGTTCTCCTACATGTGGCTAGCCAATTATCCCAGCACCATTTGTTGAAAAGGGTGTCCGCTCTCCACTTCAGATTTTTGTTTGCTTTGTGGAAGATTAGTTGGCTGTAAGTATTTAGGTTTATTTCTAGGTTCTCTATTCTGTTCCATTGAACTATGTGCCTATTTTTATACAAGTACCACACTGTTTGGGTCACTATGGCCTTATAGTATAATTTGAAATCAGGTAGTGTGATGCCTCCAGATTTTTCCTTTTTGCTTAGTCTTGGTTTGGGCATGTGGGCTCTTTTTGGTTCCATATGAGTTTTATAATTGTTTTTCTAATTATTTGAAGAATGAGGTGGGATTTCAATGGGAATTGCATTGAATTTGTAGATTGCTTTTGGCAATATGGTCATTTTCACAATATTGATTCTACCCATTCATGAGCATGGGATGTGGTTCTGTTTGTGTTGTCTATGATTTCTTTCAGCAGTGTTTTTTAGTTTTCCTTGTAGTGGTCTTTTGCCCCCTTGGTTAGATATATTCCTAAGTATTTTATTCTTTATTTTATTTATTTATTTATTGAGATGGAGTTTCACTCTTGTTGCCCAGGCTGGAGTGCAATGGCACAATGTCGGCTCACTGCAACTTCCGCCTCCTAGGTTCAAGCCATTCTCCTGCTTCAGCCTCCCTAGTAGCTGGGATTACAGATGCCTGCCATCACGCTCACCTATTTTTTTTTTTTTTTTGCATTTTTTTAGTAGAGATGGGGTTTCATCATCTTGGCCAGGCTGGTGTCAAGCTCCTGACCTCAGGCGATCCACCTGCCTCAGCCTCCCGAATTGCTGGGATTAGGGGTGTAAGCCACCGTGCCCAGCCAGTATTTTATGTTTTCTTTACAGCTATTGTAGAAGGGGTTGAGTTCTTGATTTGATTCTCTGGTCGCTGTTGGTGTATAGTGGAGCTACTGATTTGTGTACATTAATCTTGTGGGTGAGCTGGGCTTGAGAACTAGCTCCAGGCTACCTGCCTCCCAGCTGCGAAAGAAAAGTGTTTTGGTTCTCGCGCCTGTGGAGTCTGCACGTCCGATTCACGCCTTCTCCTGAGTTCATGTCCTCCCCCGAGTTCTGGCCAGGAGGCTTCTCGCCCAGTTCAAATTGGTACAAAGTTCAGCTGGAGACTTCCTTCTCTCTCTCTGTGGTGATTTCCCCCCAGCCTCCGGTCACCCTGCCAAAGGATCCCTGTGGTGCCTGGCAGGAATGGCCTGCTTAGGGACCCAGCAAGCTCCCAGGGCCTTTCCAGCTGCTTCATCTACCCCTGTATTTCCCTCGGCTCTCTAAATTGACTCAGCTCCAGGTAAGATCGGAAACTTCTCCCGCAAAGTAGACCTTCAGTTTCCCCAGTGGTGGTGTATGTTCTGGTGCAGAGGGTCTCCCGTTCCCACTTCCGCAGTTTGGGCACTCAGTATTTGGGGTGTCTCCCTGGTCCTGCAGGAGCAGTCCGCTTCCTTCAGAAGGTCTGTGAGTCCTCTTGGGATGCTTGGTTTGTTCTTGCAGTTGTTCTGGAGCTAAAATTCACAATGTGAACCTCCACACACTGCTCTGTCTGTTCAAGTCAGAGCTGCAATCTAGTCCTGCCTCCAATCCACAATGATGAGTATACTCTCAATAAACTCTTGTTAAAGGAAAAAGAAAATATTCTTGCGTATCCCCCACTATCACTTAAACATATTCAAACATTAAATGAGCTATAGATAACTTAAAAATACAACAAAATGATTTACTAATTAAACAAAATTGGTAGTTTTATACCAACCAATTAAAAAATTCAAATCAATAGCATTTGCTATGACAAATGTTTTGCAGAAATTAAAAAGCTACTTCAAATATGGTGCCACAAATACACTTATGAACTTCATGCAAATTTATGGTCTTATCTCCTTTGAGAATTTTATGTGAAAGACATCACTACCTATGCAAGACATCAGATGGAAAACGTGGGTACCATCTTGAATTATTCTTATTCACCCTCCCCAGAATTCAATTGATCCACTTCTCTCTAATTTTAATGCCACAGTAACATTGTGAGTTACCATTATTTCTATACTGTATTATTAAATCAATGTAATTTTTTCATCTAATATTGTCTCATTCCAAACTATTCTCCAATTTGAATCCTGTGTCATTGCTATTGCATGCAAACCTCTATGTCACGTCACCTCTTTTTGAGACCTCTGATGGTCATTTATTACTTCTTTGATAAAGTCAACACCCTTTGCACAGGGGTCTTTTATGATCTGGCCCCTCTTTGGAATTCCACTACAACAATAAGAACCAATGTCTTACACTCAGTGTTCCAGTCATTCTACACATCTTAACATTCCTCTCCAGGCAATTCTTTGTTGTTTGGGTTTCCATACTTGAAGTTCTCTCCCTAACACATGTTTTCCATTGCTCTTTTTTTTTGCCTGGCATACTACTCCAACTCATCTTAAGAGTCTCATTCTCTAGGACTCCTTCTCTTAATCTTTCTTGGATCTGGTTTAAAAGATCCCACCCTTCTCTCTCATACACTGTTAAAATGTTCAGTTCACACAACTGTATGCCTTCTCTTAGGCTCTGTCTAGACAGAAAATATGTCTGTCTTGTTGACAGGTTTATTTCCAGCCTTTGGTATGTTATCGGGATATTCGTAATTGTTGCTTAATAAATGAATCAATATACAATAAAGGAAACATTGCATTTGAACCCACCGCCACATTTTACAGTGATTTTTATTTTTTTTAATTTAAGATTTCTCCATTTTATCTCAACATATTTGAAACTGAAATGATAAAGGCTCAGTACCCATTTCAAAGTTCCTATTTGTATCTTCAGATACTATATTGAAAAGAAGCTTTGGATATTTTCATTCTCTTAAAATTCCAGATAGTGATAGGATCATTAAAAAGCCTTTAAAAAAATCTAAAAATTGGGAAAAAAAAAACAATAGGCAAATCCTAAGAAATATTCCCTTATCAATTACCTTTAAAAGACACATGCTGGTGTCTTGTATATTACTAACTAGTAAAATAACATTTTACTTGTGATTTTGTAATCTGTGAAAAGCTACAGATAACAATAAATAAATTTAATTTAGGTTCTATATATAAAATTCAAAATGGTGGCTAAAATAACACTAATCTTAAATTTTCCACAAAACAGAAATAAAAAATGGTCATACAGTGAAATATCTGTTATATTAAATTTTATTATTGAAGAGGTAATTTCTATACATAAGAATTTCAAAATATTTTAATGAGATGCCTTCAATATGATGCTAACTCAAATTACAAATAATGTGTATAGTATACCTACATTTTTGGTTGAAAAAATGATAAACTTATTTGAAAATAATCTAGAATGATATGCAAAACAATCTTAATAGATACATCTTTAGATGACAAGATAGCAAATATCCTTTCTTCTGTATTATCTGTAATTCCTAATTTTGCAGAATAATTATGAATTATTTTTAAACAAAATCTTAAAATAGTTTAAATTAGAAAAACAGTTGCTTCTGTGTCACTACAAATCTGTATAATTCTGTGAATGAAAGCAAAACCATTAACATAACGAATAGTTGAAAAGTGCAAGTGAAATCATCATTGTTAAAATCAGTTTACTATAAATCAAGAGAAAACAAAACATTATCTAACACATATTATTTAAAACACAATGTATCTGCTCTTTTTCTTTTTTATAGCACCACAAAAGGTAAATTCACTGTCGTCTTGAACACTAATTAAGTCTATTTTAACCATCCTGATATTATTAATGCATGAACAGATTACTATAAATGCAAGTATAGATACTTTAAATTTTCTGCTAAGTAAACATGCTGTTCTTCCTATGTATACAATGATGATATTTGCTTTTATTTCTTTCAAATCATATATGGACAGGGAATATTATCTTCTCTAAAGAAAATCTATTCTTACTTATTTTTTACTTAGGCTTTCACATACCTTTGGGAGTGACTACCGTAGAAGAAAATTTATTATTGTTGTTATCATTATTATTGATTATTAATTAAAGCCATATATTTGCTAAGCTTTCCTACTCTCGTCATTGATCTTACACAGTAAATTATGTCTACGAAGCAATATTTTATGTAACTATGTCTAATATGCAGTTATGATGACATATGGGTTTTCCAACTTCTTTTATTTTATAATTATATTAAGTACATAAAAATATGAACCTGACTTCCTCATTAAATTGATTTGTAGATAATTTCTAAATTGGTACTAACTTGTAAAACCTGAATAAAACATCCTGGACTTAAAATTAAATGCTTAGCATTGAATATAATGATCTATTTTTGCTAAAATCTCAATATTTATATCATATAGGACATTGATTGGCTACTAAAATTCAATCCCAAGATTATTTTAATTATTAATACTACTAATAAAATTGAAAACAAAGGGAATTTGTTCTACCTTTATAGCAAATGCAAAAACAACTGAAGGCTAATGCTAAATTATTAAATACTAAATAAATCCTCCCAGAAATAACAAAGTATAATGACACTCAAGTTCATAAGATTCCTGGGAATAACAGAATATTCCATCTTCAAAAAAAATTTCTCAAATTATATTTAATTTTCAACTCTAAATTTGCAATAAAACAGAAGTCTTTTAAAGACTGACACTAAAAATTATTTAGATCTTATGGAGCAAAACTGGCAAGAATATATAGGACTCAACAAACTGAGCCTGTAATACTGCTGTCTCTGACACAAAGTCTCACCATATGTCTGGACCTGAATGTTTAGAACGTGATTCATGTATCAAGCAGATATTTTATCACTTTCTTAGAAGTCAGTGTAATTCCATCCTTGTAACATGCACACATAGGAAACGCATGGGAATCCATGTATGCCATTTTTTCTTTTTCTCTAGTCCTACATAAATTTACTACTGTGATTTTAAAGTACAATTCCAGCAGCATTAAGATAAACTTGGAAATGTGAAATGCTTGTATTGGCATTTTAATAATTAAGGGACAGATTTATAATTTGATAATCACAAGTATACAAATATGCACTAATTGTTGACTCGGGTCATTTTCCCTTATTGTTGCATGTGGTAGCAGGCAAAGCTTGGAGCTCTAGTGGGCTGCTTGTGGTGCTAAAGAAGCCAATCTAAGATTTAAAAACAGAGGAGTTTATTAGAAATTAAAAACATAAATGGCCTCCCCTGGTTGCTCCTTATACTTTTCGGCTTTTTCATTGTCATCCCTAAGGTCTACCGAGAAGCCTATGCTCTCAGCAGACACAACACTGCACATCACTGAATCAGAGCATTTGTTAATATCTTTATGATGAAAATATTTAAGCTCTATATTTGATTAGACCCAGGACACAGTATCATCAAGAAGAAATAGCACACCCCAGAGAACTAAACATTTGTCTCATTTGGCCTATTACCATCTAGTAGCCAGAAAAAGGATGCTGCTGGACTCCACATATAGAAAATGCCACAGGTTTAACTTTTTCCTCTAGATATTTTACTCAGTTGTTTTACCTTTGATTCACATTTAATGCAGTCAATTTATTATTTTCTCTAAGATCTTTGAGCTAAATGAAACTAGGATATTTTGAAAATACTGAGAAATGGATTATTCATAATTATACCTGACATGATAAAGGAAACGAGCACACTGACCAAAGTTCTGAGACACTATGGTTCTTAATAAGTCCAATTTATATGTAGAAAGTCAGAGACATGAAGAAAGAATATGGTAATACACAGAACAATAGTATACCTCCAAAGCAAAAGAGTGATCCCCCATGCGTATTTGCAGCAGTAGAGAACATTGTTCAAATAAGAGAACAAACAAATATTTCATAGAAAAACAGATGAGATTGATACCAGAAGGAAAGACAGGCTGAAAGAAACAGTAACCAAGTTCTTTAAAATCGCAATATTCAACACAAGTCAAACTTGCCTTAATAGTTTATATAACTAGGCATATGCTATGGAAAGACCATAAAGGCTAAACCCCAACCCCCTAGGTTTTACACATGTCTAGATTTAGTTAGAAGACAGATGGAGGCTGGGCTTCCAGAGGTCCACTGAAATGTAAGCAGATATTGATTACCAGGTCTCATCACTTCAAATGAATTTTCTTTTGCTATCATCCACAACAATAACAGCAGGGAGCATGCCATAATATTACCCAACCTACTGGACTTATGACACTGGAATCTGACCTAGGAAGAGGCAATCAGGGTCCCTTTCAAGGAATTTTAATTTGGACTGAGAGAGCAGGTAAACAGTGAGATCAAGTTCATTTTCTTCTTTGTGCTTTGTGAGACAGAGCAAATCAGACTACAGGAAGAAATAATGAAGCAGTTGCACAGAACAGAACATGGATTAAGTGTCCAGGATCCTGATTGTTTTTGAGCATTAGGAATTCTTCCAGTGGCCTGACTGCATTCTTGTAAGGGAGAAAACATTTTCCCACCTTGTAACATTAGTGCCTGAAATCAAAATCACTTCCATAACTATCATAATTTTTATGTGTCTATTAACTTCTAGTTAGTCTTGTCCATATACCATACCATCATCAGAGTGTGTCATGGTAGATTTTTACTTTTATCAGTAGTCTTATTTTTAGTGATTTGCTTTGGTGAGAAGTGGCTTAGTAAAGAATATGACATATGCTACCATGTCAACTAAATGGTGCTCAGCACATTTCTAAGTAAAACATGGTTTGAGGGAGTGATGTAATAGTGATTTACATATTTCATTTTTTAAAAAAAGGTTTTCTGAATTTTGAATGCTTTTAAACTAAGAATATATCACATAAATAATCAAATAAAAATAACACAAAGTAAGTTATCACAGTCCTGTCCCTCCAAATGAAGAAATGGACTTTGTTCAATAAGTACTGGAAATTCTGAAAACGAAAAAGGCTCACTTTAGTCAACATATCTGTGAACCTTAAGGAGTTAGAATTCTTTAGTAAATAATATAATATATACTTATAACATCATAAACTGTTATACAGAAACTGTCAGGAAGAACAAAAAGATGAAAATCATAACTGTGGTAGAATAAATAATGACCACCAAAGGTAGCTAATACCGAATTGCTGGAACCTATTATGTTACTTTACGTGGCAAAAAGGAACTTTGAAGATGTGCTAAGGTTAAGGATTGTGAGACTAATAGATTATTCTGGATTATCAGGGTGGGTCCTAAATGCAACTACATGGTTACTTACAAGGGAGGCAGAGGAAAATTTGAAACAGACGGAAGAGGAGAAAGCAATATGAGCGTGAGGCAAAGATCAGAGCAATGGAAACACAAGCCATAAAAAGCTGGGAGAGGCAAGGCATTAATTTTTTCCTAGATCCTCTGTAGGGAGCACAGCCCTGTACACACTGATTTTATCCTAGTAAAACTGATCTGGATTTCTAACTTCCAGAACTGTCAGAGAGTAGATTTCTGTTATTCGTTTTAAACCTTCTGGTTTGTGGTAATTTGTACCAGCAGATCTAGGAAACAAATGCAATAACCAAATATAACCAATAATGAATTATGTTCTTTTGTGAGACTTACTGAGCAACTGTTATGAACTGGGTGTTATGCTATGCCCAGGGCTACAATGTTGTACCAAATATAAACCACTCCTTTCCTGCCAGAACTTGCAGTCCAGTGAGAATCAGTTAATGATGCTAGGGAAGAAGCTTACACCTTATTTGTGTGAAATATGGACTGCATCATTCAAGAGTAACCAGGAGGGCTCAAAGCATGATTGCTTGTGCCATTCCCTAGGTCTGAAATGCTTGACCTGCCTTACCGATAATAATATAGCAACGGGTACTTTTTGGTTGCTTACTTTGCCACGGGCTTTTTGCATGCATTATGTTCTAATTTTAATCCAAACCTTCAATCTAGATACTATTATCCCTATTTTACAGATGACAAACTATTTACATTTACTTAATTTAACCAGATATCTCTGTGTTTATTGATATTCAAATTACCATTATAAAATGCCACAGACTGCAATTAGAATACAAATACGATGTAAACAAACATAAAATATAATAGTTATTAAAATTCTAGAAATACTATGGTTCAACTTCCATAAAAAATATCAAATCCGTTTTCAAGACTTTGATAGATTCAGTCATCAAAGTGGTGAGTCTAATATTAAGTTACAGAATAGCCATAGGTATTTGTGTTGGTTCAGTGGGAAAATAGCTTTGTTGTAATAAATTATTATTGGACAATTTCAGGATAATTACTAAATAATTATTCTGGTAATAAGCAAATATAAGGCTGAAAATTAAAGTTCATTATTGGTCTTCAGAATCATAATCTAAATTATTTGGGTTTAGTATGGTAAGTTAAGGGAATAACACAAAGGTTTATTTTTCTTAATATAATTTCTAAGGAACAAAATACTATTTAATCATGTATCATAATGTGATGTATTCTACATGCTCCATGACTTCAAAAATAGAGCAAATGAATACCAAATCCTGATAAAATATTTGGGAAAATATACACAACACTGCAGTGTATTTCTCTGTGTGTGTGTGTGTGTGTGAGTGTGTGTGTGTGTATGTGCATGTGTTTGTGTGTCTGGGGTGTTCACAGAAACAGATATCAGTTTTTATGTTTGGAATAACACTATGAGATTAAGGATAACATCTCTAAAATGCAGGTGCTTAGCAAGGTAATTCATCATAGATTTATGGTGATGACTAAGTGATCTAGTACATGTAAAGTACCCTTGAATAATGCCTGGAGCATGTTTAGGTCACAAGAAATGTTAGAAAGTATTACAATATATGAAATTATAATTTAATGTTCATTATGAAAAAATACATTATCTAATATCAATAACCAATGTATGTATTCTCTGCTGTAATTACACACAAATGTTTAGTATGGTTTAGATTGTTTTCTAATGGACTATTTGGCTCCTCAACAAGCACCATGAGTTTTGAAATTCAGTTGAGTTTATTAGCTGCATTTATTAGCTGAATAAACTTGGGCAACTTAAATAAAATTTCTGATTATTAATATGTTCATTCTAAAATAGAGATTATACAGCAACACTGTGAGCATTAAGTAACAGTAGGGTACAGTGTTGATGAAGTGCCTTGGGGATTCAATAAGTAAAAACTATTAATACTACTACTAACAATGGCAAATCATCCAGTCTCCAGTGAAAACACAATATACTTATTTGTTAAATACATATGGGTATTTTTCAACCCAAATACGATAAAATTTTAAGCTAGTGAATATTGTGATCTATGCATTTTACTTTAAAAAACATTCCCCTCAGCAAAGACCACAGGGAGACATCCATAAAAGGTTTTGACAAACACTTGTTAAAATACTGTTTACCTAAATCTTTTCTCTAAGATCTGACAAATATGCACAACACCTCATAATCTACCTCTTAGGGATTGAAGTCTTCTTGTCTTGAATTTCAGCCAGTACAGGAAACCAATCTCCAATGTATCTAACTTATGATTCGCAAACCTCTGGTTGAATGTTTTGATAAGCGTAAACTATTACTTTTCCATCTGTTCCTTTTTCATGAATACAGTTCCATTTCTGAAAGATTATTAATATATTTGGCAATATTATAACTCCTCATATCTACTTCCCTTTGGCCAAAATATATCATGATTTGCATATTTCTATTATGGGATTTACCATATAACAGTATACTATGTATACTGTTCATGTCTTTTGCCCATTTTTTAATGGGATTTTTAAATTTTTGCTTGTTCATTTGTTTAAGTTACTTCTAGATTCTGGGTATTAGACCTTTGACAGATGCATAAAAAGAAGTTGCATCTTGCATCTTCTTTTTGCATGTATTTCTTATGCAGTAGATTTGGAGCATTTTGAAGGCAAGAACCAAATGACAGCTTCAATTTTGTTCCCAAACCACGTGAGATTTCTGACATGCAATAGCTGTTTAATAATGTTATTGAATAAGTGAACAAAGGATTCTTTGTTCTAAAGCCACATATAAGAGTTTACACCTTGTTTTGCATGATGGACATCAAAAATCTAATACCAATTCCACTGTTTTTCTCTTAAAATACTAATTTTCAACTGCTTTTAATGTATGACTCCAAAACCTATGTCAACTATTATTCATCTCATATCACTTACTTTTATTATCCAAACTTCTTTTTTTGAGTGATAACAAAAAGCCTTAATTGAAATAAAGAAATATTTATTTACTTATTTTCAACTTTTATTTTTGATTCAGGGGGTAAATGTGCAGGTTTGTAACCTGGGTATATTGCATAATGCTGAGGCTTGAGGTACAAATGATCCTGTCACCCAGGTACTGAGCACAGTGCTTAAAAGTTAGTTTTTCACTCTTTTATCCCTTCTCCACCTCCACTTTTAATAGTCCCCAGTTTCTATTGTTGCCATCTTTATGTCCCTGTGTACCCAATGTTGACATCTTTATGTCCCTGAGTACCCATTTATGAGTGACAACATGTGGTATTTGGTTTTCTGTTCCTGCATTAATTTGCTTAGTATAATGGCCTTCAGATACACCCACATTCCTGCAAAAGACATAATTTCATTTTCTTTATGGCTCTATAGTATTCCATGATATATATGCACCACATTTTCTTTATCCAATCCACTGTTGCTGGGCATTTAGGTTGATCCCATGTCTCTGTTATTGTGAACAGTGCTGCAATAAACATACAGATGTGCATGTCTTTTGGTAGAATGATTTATATTACTTTGGGTATATACTCAGTGATGGGATTGCTGGGTCGAATGGTAGTTCTTTTTCAAGTTGCTTGAGAAATCTTCAAACTGCTTTCCACAATGGCTGAACTATTAAATAATTTACATTTCCACTAATAGTGTATAAGCATTCCCTTTCTCCGCAAATTTGCCAGCATCTGTTCTTTTTTGAACTTTTTAATAATAGTCATCTGACAGGTGTGAGAAGGCATCTCATTGTAGTTTTGATTTGCATTTCTCTATTAGTGATGTGAAGCATTTTTTCATATACTTGTTCACTGCTTGCATGTCTTTTTTTATAATTTATTATGTTTATTGCTTATTGTTTGTCTTTCCCATTAGACTGTAAGCTCCATGAGAACAGGAATCTGGTTTTTTTTTCCTTGCAGTATTATGAGTACCTAGAACAGTACCTGTGCTATAGTAGGTACTCTAAATATTTGCTGAATCAGCAATTGGGCAGATGTCCAAAGTGAAGTTCTTTTTTTTTTTATTTTTTATTATACTTTAAGTTTTAGGGTACATGTGCACAACGTGCAGGTTTGTTACATATGTATACTGTTCATGTCTTTTGCCCATTTTTTAATGGGATTTTTTAATTTTTGCTTGTTCATTTGTTTACGTTACTTCTAGATTCTGGGTATTAGACCTTTGACAGATGCATAGTTTGCAATTTTTTTCTCCCATTCTGTAGGTTTTCTGTTTATTCTATTGACAGTTTCTTTTGCTGTGCAGAAGCTCTTTAGTTTAATTAGGTCACACTTGTCAGTTGTCGTTTTTGTTGCAATTGCTTTTGAGTTCTTAGCCATAAATTATTTCCCAAGGCCAATGTCCAGAATGGTGTTTCCTAGGCTTTCTTCTAGGATTCCAGGATTTCTTCTTCTTTTTTTCCTTTTTTTTTTTTTTTTTTGAGACAGGGTCTCACTCTGTCATCCAGGATGGAGTGCTGTGGCACAATCACAACTCACTACAACTCTGCCTTCTGGGTTCAAGCAATTCTTATGCCTCAGCCTCCTGAGCAGCTGAGATTACAGTTGCACACCACCACACCTGGCTCATGTTTTTATATTTTTCATAGAGACAGGGTTTCACCATGTTGGGCAGGCTAGTCTTGAATTCCTGACCTCAAATGATCCACCCGCCTCTGCCTCCTAAAGTGCTGGGATTAAGGTGTGAGCCCCCACGCCCAGCCTTCTTCTAGGATTCTTATAGTTAGATGTCATACATTTAAATCTTTAATCCATCTTGGTTAATTTTGGTACATGGTGAAAGATATGCATATAGTTTCATTTTTTTGCACATGGCTAGCCAGCTATTCAAGCACCATTTATTGAATAAAGACTCCTTTCTTCATTGCTTGTTTTTGTAAAAGATCAGGTGGTTGGAGGTGTGTGGCTTTATTTATGGGTTATTCTATTCTATTCTGTTCTGTTCTGTTCTATTCTGTTCTATTGCTCTATGTGTCTGCTTTTATACCAGTGTCATGCTCTTTTAGTTACTTTAGCTTTACAATATAGTTTGAAGTCAAATAATGCGATGCATCCAGCTTTGCTCTTTTTGCTTAGAATTGCTTTGGCTATTCAGGCTCTCTTTTGGTTCCATACGAATTTTAGAATAATTTTTTCCAACTCTATGAAAATGACATTGGTAGTTTGATAGAAATAGCATTGAATCTGTAGATTGCTTAGGGCAGTATTGCCATTTTAACAATATTGATTATTCCAAATCCATCAGCATGGAATGTTTTTCCACTTGTTTGTGTCATCTATGATTTCCTTCAGCAGTGTTTTGTAGTTCTCCTTTTAGTGATCTTTCACCTCCTTAATTAGATGTATTCCTATGTATTTTAATTTTTTTGCAGCTATTATAAATGAGATTACATTCTTGACCTGGCTCTCAGGTTGAATGTTGTTCGTATGCAGAAATGCTACTGATTTTTGTGCTCTGATTTTGTATTCTGAAACATTACTGACATTGTTTATCAGTTCTAGGAGGCTGTTGGTGGATGTTTAGGGTTTTCTAGGTATCAAATTATACTGTAAGTGAAGTAAGACAGTGTGCCTTCTTCTCCTATTTGGAAACGTTTTATTTCTTTATTCTAACTGATTGCTTTGGCAAGCACTTCTATTACTCTGTTGAATAGGACTGGCAAAAGTTGGCATACTTGTCTTCTTCCAGTTCTCAAGGGGAATACTTCTAGTTTTTGCCCATTCAGTATGATGTTGATTGTGGGTTTGACATAGATGGCTCTTATTATTTTAAGGTATGTTCCTTCAATGCTTAATTTCTTGAGGGTTTTTATCATGAAGGGATGTTAGATTTGATTAAGAGCTTTTTTTTTTTGCATCTATTGAGATGATTTGTGTTGTTGTTGTTGTTTCCAGTCCTGTTTCTGTGGTGAATCATTTTTTATTTGTATTTGTTGGACAAACCTTGCATCTCAGGAATGCAGCCTACTTAATCTTGGTGAATTAACTTTTTGATGTGTTGTTGTATTCAGTTTGCTAGTATTTTCTTGAGGGCTTTTGTGTCTATGTTCATCCAGGATATTCCTCTGTAGTTTTCTTTTTGTTGTGTCTTTGCCTTTGATATCAGGGTGATGTTGACTTTGTAGAATGAGTTAGGGAAAAGTCCTTCCTCCTCGATTTTTTGGAATAGTTTTGTAGAATTAGTGCCAGCTCTTCTTTGTATATCTGGTAAAATCTATCTGATCTAGAGCTTTGTTTTTTCAGTCGGTAGTTTTTTTATTATTGATTCAATTTCAGAACTTGATATTGGTCTGTTCAGTGTTTCAGTTTCTTCCTGATTCAATCTTGGGAGACTGTGTTTCCAGAAATTAATCCATTTCCTCTAGATTTTCTAGTTTATGTGCATAATAGTTTCTGAAGATTTTTTGTGTATCTGTAGAATCAGTAATATCATCTTTGTTGTTTCTGATTGTGTTTTTTTGGGTCTTCTCTTTTTCCTGGTTGATCTAGCTAGCAATCTATTGATTTTTGTTTATCCTTTAAAAAAACAACTTTTGGTTTCATTGATTTTTTGTATGGGTTTTGGGGTCTCAATTTTGTTCAGTTTCACTCTGATTTTAGTTATTTCTTTTCTTCTGCTAGCTTTGGGGTTGGTTTGTTCATGTTTTTCTAGTTCTGCTGGTTTAATGTTAGATCATTAATTTGAGATCTTTCTATCTTTTTGAGGTAGGTGTTTAGCACTATAAAATTTCCTCTTGACACTGCTTTTGCTGTATCCAAAATATTTTGCTGTGTTGTTTCTTTACTTTCTTTTATTTCAAAGTTTTTTTTTTAATTTCTGGCTGAATTTCATTGTTTAACCTAAAGTCATTCAGCAGCAAGTTAATTTCCATATAGTTGTGTGGTTTTGAGAGATCTTCTTGGTATTGATTTCTATTTTTACTCCATTGTCACCAAAGACTAAGGTTGGCATGATTTCTATGTTTTAGAATTTATTAAAACTTGCTTTATGACAAAGCATGTGGTCAATCTTGGAGTATGTTCCATGTGCAGATAAGATCAATGTATGCACTGCAGCTGATGGGTGTATTCTGTAGATGTCTATTAGGTCCAATTCTTCAAATGTGAAGTGTAAGTATGGAATTTTTTTGTAAGTTTTCTACCTCAATGATGTGTCTAATGCTGTCAGTGGTCTGTTGAAGTCCACTATTATTGTATGGCTAAGTCTCTTTGTATGTCTAGAAGCACTTGTTTTATGAATTGGATCCTCCAATGTTAGGAGCATATATATTTAGGATAGTTGTCTTCTTGTCAAATTGAACCTTTTATTATTATGTAAAAAGTCCTTCTTTGTGCTTTTTTGTTTTTGGCTTAAAGTCTATTTTATGTGATAGAAGAACAGCGACCCCTGCTCTTCTTTGTATTCTGTTTGCATGGTAGATCTTTCTCCAGTGCTTTACTTTGAACCTGTGTGTGAACACTTGTGAGATGGGTCTCCTAAAGATAGCAGATGGGTGGGTCTTATTTTTTTATACATCCTGCCACTCTATGCCTTTTAAATGGGGGTGTTTAGACCATTTATATTCAAGGTTAATATTGATATATGAGTTTTTATCCTATCTTGAAGTTGTTAACTGGTTACTTTGTAATTTTTGTTATGTGATTGTTTTATAGCATCTTCAGGCTATGTACTTAAGTGTGTGTTTGTGGTAGCAGGTATCGTCCTTTTGTTTCCATGCTTACAACTCCCCTAAAGATCTCTTGTAAGGCTGATCTAGTGTTAATTAATTCCCTTAGTGCTTTATTGTCTGGTAAAGATTTTATTTCTCCTTCATGTATGAGGCTTACATTGGCAGGATATGAAATTCATGGTTGGAATTTCTTTTCTTTTGGGAGGCAGAGGTGGGCAAATCACTTAAGTCAGGAGTTCAACACCAGCCTGGCCGACATGGTGAAACCCCGTCTCTACTAAAAATACAAAAATTAGCCAGGCGTGGTGGTGCACACTTGTAACCCCAGCTACTAGGGAGGCTGAGGCAGAAGAATCACTTGAACCCAAGAGGCGGAGGTTGCAGTGAGCCGAGATCGTGCCACTGCACTCCAGCCTGGGCAAAAGACTGAGACTCCATCTCAAAAAAAAAAAAAATACTCTAAAAGACCCCCAATCTGTACTGGCTTGTAAGGTTTCTGCTGAGATGTCCACCATTAGCCTGGTGGGCTTCCCTTTGTATGTGATCCGACCTTTTTCTCTATTTTTCTTTAAGATTTTTTCTTTAGCATTGACCTTGGACAGTCTAATGACTATATCCCTTGATGATGTTCATTTTGTACAATATCTCACAGGTGTTCTCTAGATTTTTTTGTATCTGGATATCTACTCCTCTAGCAAGATTAGGAAAGTTTACTTGAATTATTCCCTCGAATATATTTTCCAGGTTGTTAACTTTCTCCTTATCTCTCAGGAATGGTAATAATTCATAGGTTTGGTCACCTTACACAATCCCATATTTCTCAAATACTTTGTTCATTTTTCTAAATTATATATTTTTAAATTTTTGTCTGACTGGGTTAGTTCAAAATACTGGTCTTCAAGCTCTGAAATTCTTTCTTCTGCTTCCTCTATTCATAAAGTTTTTGATCGTATGTTGAAATTCCTTAAGTGAGTTTTTCAAGTCCAGAAGCTCTGATTGATTTAAAGATGTTTATCTCTTCATTTTCTGAAGTACTTTCGAAGTTTCTTTGTGTTGCTTTTGAACCTTTTCTTGGATCTCATTGAGCTTCCTAGCAATTCATGCTTTGAATTCCTTATCTGTCATTTTTGAGTTTTCATTTTGGTTAGGAATCATTGGAGAACTAGTGCAGGAGGTGTCACTACATTCAAATTTTTCATGATGCTAGAATTCTTGTGCTGATTCCTTCTTATCTGGAGATGTTGGTATTGATGTTTTGAGTGACTCTGAGACAGTTTCAGATCATGGATGAGTTCTTCACAAATTTTGGTGAGATACAATTTCTCTGGCACCTTCTAACAAGGCATTCAGCCTATTTCATGTTCTATCAAGTTCTGATCCTTCTTTCCATGTTGAGTTTATTTTTTTTCACATACCACACCATCTTTGTAATACATGTGGCAGAATAATGAATTGATCATCCTTGGCCAGGTGTAGTGGCTCATGCTTGCAATCTCAGCACTTTGGGAGGCCACAGCAGGAGGATTACTTGATCCCAGAAGTTTGAGGCTGTAGTAAACTATGATCACACCACTGCAATCCCACCTAGGGGACAAAGTGAGACCAGTTCTGCAGCCCTTGAAGTTGAAGATCAAAGCACTGGGAGATTCAGTATCTGGTGAGGGTCCACTTCTCTGTTTGTAGACAGCTTTCTCTCAGTGTCTTCACATGACAGAAGGGGCAATAAATATTTATTTAATGAACTAAGCATGCCTTTCTTCATATAGCTGTTTTATTGTCAGAAAATCCAAGTTTATTTGAAATTTTTACTTGGCTATAACATTAACAACATGATGTTTTTGAAAATACTAAAACTTTACTTGTAACCAATAAAGGACAACATTTTGGTTATCTATTAGAATAAATGTCTAAATATGTTTCTAGCCACAAAGTAAAAAGATGAGTTGACAGTGTTCAATTTTTTTCTTCTCTATTTACTAATTTGCTTAGTAACATACAGTGCAGGGATACTACTACTACCTTATGGACTATAAGTCTAATTAAATAAATTAATATTTACAAATAGTACTTTGTGTATTATAAGCACTATATGTAATAAATAATAAAATTAAACAAAAATAGCATACACACATAAGCATGCCATATACATACAGTTGAGGTTTTTCTACCTATCAAGTAATTTGGGAAAATTGTTTCATTCATATATTCATAACTAATATTTACCTACTAATAAATAGCTTTCCTATAAATCCATACTTATTTTACCACACTTGCTTTAACATTTATATAAGAAGAATAAAGAACTAAAATACTTTTTATTCCAAAATATACTCCTAAAATAGAATATAATGTTTCTCTTCAAACAGAATTTTGATTAACATGGACACAAAAATCCTTCGCAAAATATTTTAAAAATAGAATATGACAATTTATAAAAATATTATACACCAAGTTTTTTGCAGATTCAATATTGAAAAATGTATTATAATTCTTTATGGAGCTGGCTAAAAAGAAAAATTGCATTATTATATTTATTGATCAGAAGAAACAAATGACAAAATTCGACACCCATTCACAAAAACTCCCAGAAAAATAGGAATACAGGGGAACTTCATCAATCAATAAAATGATCTATGAAAAACCTGCTGCTAACATTATTTTTAATTGAGGGGGAGTGAATGGTGACCACTAAGATCGGGAATAAGGCAAGTATGTCCATTCTCACCACTCTCATTCAATGTAGGGCTGGAAATTCTAGTTAGGGCAATAAAGCAAGAAGAGGAAATAAAAGGCATACACATCAGAAAGAAGTAAAACTCTTACTATTTGCAGATGACCTGGTAACACAGAAAATTCATGGTGGTTGCTAAAGGCTGTGGGCTGGGAAAAATGAGGAGATGTTGGTCAAAGGGTTCAACATTTCAATTATGCAGAATAAATAAGTTCTGGAAATCTAATGTATAGCATGTTAACTAAAATTAATAATTATATATTGTATATTTGAAAATTGCTAAGAGAGTAGATCTTATAAATTCTAACTGAACACACAAAATATAAATGTGAGTTGATGGACTTGCTAATTAGCCTGATTGTGATCATCACCTCATAGTGTATACAAATATCAAAACATCGTGTTGTTCACCTTAAATATATATATATATATGTCAATTATACTTCAATAAAGCTGAAGACACATAAAAGTTAGCTATATTTTTATATATTGGCAATGAATACATGGACACTAAAATAAAAAATACAATGCCATTCACAATCATTCAAAAGTGAAACACTTAGGTATAAATCTAACAATACATTTAAAGGACTTCAATGCTGAAAATTGCAAAACAGTGACAAAGAAATCAAAGAGCTAAATAGTGAGGGATACATGTTCATGATTGAAAGACTCAACATAGTAAAGATGTCATTTTCTCAAATTGATGGGTAGATTTATGGAATTCCTATCAAAGGTTTAGCAAGATTTTTTATAAATATAGACAAGATTATTCTAAAATATAAACAGTTAAGAAATTGGAGAAAATCCAATGGTGTATATGTGCCACATTTTCTTAATCCAGTCTATCATTGATGGACATTTGGGTTGGTTCCAAGTCTTTGCTATTGTGAATAGTGCCACAATAAACATACGTGTGCATATGCCTTTATAGTAGCATGATTTATAATCCTTTGGGTAGATACTCAGTAATGGGATCGCTGGGTCAAATGGTATTTCTAATTCTAGATCCTTGAGGAATCACCACACTGCCTTCCACAATGACTGAACTAATTTACATTCCCACCAACAGTGTAAAAGCGTTCCTATTTCTCCACATCCTCTCCAGCATCTGTTATTTCCTGACTTTTTAATGATCACCATTCTAACTGGTGTGAGACGGTATCTCATTGTGGTTTTGATTTGCATTTCTCTGATCATGGATGAAGCTGGAAACCATCATTCTAAGCAAATTATCACAAGGACAGAAAACCAAACACCGCATGTTCTCACTCATAGGTGGGAACTGAACAATGAGAATACTTGGACACAGGGTGGGAAACATCACACACCAGAGCCTGTTGGGGGGTGGGGGGGTTGGGGGGCTGGGGGAGGGATAGCATCAGGAGAAATACATAATGTAAATGACGAGTTGATGGGTGCAGCAAACCAACATGGCACATATATACCCGTGTAACAAATCTGCATGTTGTGCACATGTACCCTAGAACTTAAAGTATAATTTAAAAAAGAAAGAAATTGGAAAAAATCTAGATGAGAGAATTTGGTGAAAATTTATATTTTTCAAATATTTGTAGGATTATTGTCTGGAAGAGAGACCACATATGTTCTCCATGTTTCTAAGATATTAAACTATGTTCTGTAAGAAAAAGAATTATGTGAAATTATATGTTAGATTAAAATAAAGAAGTTCTTCGCATGTCAGTCATAAAGTCAAAGATAGGATAGACCTCCCCACCAGTAGACAAAATTCAGTTGTGAGTCGCCTTCCTAGGATCATAATAAAGAGAATATTAGCATCAGATCAAGAAATAAACTGACTACAAAAAGTCACTTCTTATCCAGATACAGCTTTAATGTCATGATTCCAAGTCAGAAGAGAAGTAGGGTAGTGTTATCTCTACTTTAGAGTTGGACAGTATGAGATCTAGAAGATATAAATACATAAATAAGTGTTGCTTATAGTACTAATGAAAGCATCATAAAATAATCATGATTTATCTGTATGATTGAGTCCTCAGCAAATTATCATACATGAAAGGAATTCTTAACATTTTTTTCCAAGCTGTATTTTCTTTATCTTATTTGAACTAGCAAAAAGATTTTGTATATACTTGCCTTTCATGGCCAGATGGACACCTAGCTTTGAGAAGAATAATGGTGTTATGTGCTCATTCCATGGCTAGCTTTTCACATATTGTATGTAGTAATATACTTTTCTTGTCTTTTTCATTTGTATTATCCTTTACAGCTATCTAATCAATTGTTCTTCATGAACATTATTATATTATTGAGTTTTCTCAGGAAACATATTTATAAAGTAAATGTGCTGTTTGATGAATAAAAATGTAATAATTATTATAATTACTGTCTGTATCTACTAGGTTAATAATTGAGTATCAATTTGAAAAGTTTAATCTTCTAATTTATATTTTCCTCCATGGACCTTATTTTTGGACATTCTACTAAATTACCCTACATTTTAACTCTCTAATATCATCTTCTAAAAATTTGGTTTTACAAAAAGTATTTTTCAAAGCTCTATACACATGATTAAATTGTAATAGGAACGATTGAGATTAAAAAGTAATCTCAGTTCCATGACTGCAGTGAATTAGAAGGCATAAAAAATCAGTAGGCACATGGGAGAAATAAAGATAAGTATCTTTATTTGACACAGTTACAGTAAGGAACTGTAGGATTCTAGGATTATTAACCTCAATCCTCCATTATAATAGAGTCATCCATAACATTTTGAGGAAAGAATCTTCACACTACAAAATGTATTTGTTGAATTTATTTTTCTCTTTTTGTTTTTAAATTGTTTTATCATTCCCCCCAAAATACCTCAATTTCACTTAATATTTATAAAACATAAAAGTAATTCACTGTAATTTTTCTAATGTTCCCAATCAAACAATAAATCCTCTTATAACTTCACAATAGTGAATACAGATGACAATTTCAACTTTTACTTTCCATAAATGTTCTCCCCACTTGATCTGCACTCCTGCACACCTCTCCACATGACTCTTAAGGAGAAAAAAAGAAAACCTACGTGGAGTTTATTATTTGTTTAGATGCCTAGCAAAATGCCAGCTAAATTCTTTTGTTCAGATATTAATCTACTCAAGTAAATTTACAAGCATAACATTTTAGTTCTTTTTTCTCTGTAACTCACCCTACCTTCATGTAATGAAATCATACTCAAAGCCCAAACCATGAGTCCAAAATTAATAAGCATTCTCATCTAATTTAGTCTTAAAAATGTCTCCATACACCTGACCTAATTGTTTTTGAAAAGCTCAGGCTTTGTGTTTTGGAATCTTCAATTATATTTAAAAAGTAAAGAGGAGATTTTAAAGGGCTTTATCAGCTTGTCTTAACCTCTTCGATTTGCCTTAAAATTTCTATAAGCAAAAGGAAAACTATTAGATGAACCATGATACTCCCATCCTTTTGCAATTTATAAGGGAAAGATGAAAGTGGTGTAAAAAATTACTTCTATCCTAGAAAGTAGTGAAGTCTAACCCCTAGTTTTTGTCAAGACAGAGGACTATGTTTATACATGTTAGAGCTGCTATGCTCCATCTTTCTGAAGAGTTAATTATCTAATCAGTCCTTCTCGGTTATCTACTTACTCTAATGTTCACATATTACCAAACAGGATGATTCTCAGGAAAAAAGTACACTCAGAAATTCACAGGCAAGTGTAACCAGATCCACGACGCTGTATCTCCTAGTAATCAGTGAGTTTACCCAGAGGAGTTGGCTCCATCTTTCACATATTTTAAAAATAATCCTAAATAACACCAAATACAGAGATTAATTGCTAGAAAATCATGAATTCAAACCTGAATTTCATGCGTGGTTAGGACAAAGGAAAGAACAATTAAAAAAATAAGATAGAATAAACAAATTTGGATAATGATGAAAGGGAGAAGAACAGGAAGGGAGTGGAGAGAGAAGACAGGGGGACGGTCGTGGGGGAGAGAAAATGTAGAGATAGCAGTGAAAGGAATACACAGAAAAAAAAGCAAGGCATAGTGTACTTCCTTCTCTAAGCCAGATGTAGCTGCCTAGAGTCAGTCAGAAATCAGACCTCATATCTTCAACCTCACTAGAGCTAAGATAGGATATTTAAACAAATAAGAAACATTTACACAACCATATCCTGTGGTTCACAATCTTAAGTGACCAGCCCACCTTGTAGGAGCTTGGTAATTTGTTGATTTGATTCATTCAAACTAATATCTAATCTCCTTAAATGTTCTTTAAATACAGACTAAACTTTCTACTTTGGAGTATATTCATGCTGTCTCCCTACCCTCAATCAGAAAGCAACAATGGAAGTGTGCTTCACACTTGGCAAAGACTGCTGAATGAAACAATATGTGATGGATGTTCTCAAGGACTTGCAGATAACCCGTCTCTGCATTGTTTTGGTCTCCATTGCCTGGTTTTTACTGATTGTGCTTATTAGGCATATAATAGCTTAATAGCAGTTTAATGACATCAAACACTAAAGAGGGTTACAAAAAAATTCCTAGATAACTCAATGTATAAAGAGACATTGTTGGGGAAAGAGTTTCAATGACTTAATATAAATTCTTTACTCTTTATTATGGCCCATGAAGCGGGGCTGGGGGAACTGTTCTCTGGTATTTGCAACAGGAATAGTTTCACTTTTCCAACACAATGATTTTTGTTTTCATCTTCTGGATTCCAAGAATCATGTAGCACTTTGTATTTCCCAATTTATTTTGGCTGCTACAAACACTGGACCAAATTTATACCATACAAAGAGCAAATATTTGGGATAACAATCTTTCTGCTGGCTTCAATGATAATTCAATACGGAATTAATTTTCATGGTTGCCAAATCTGTTATACGACTTAACGGAATGTAAATGGGAGGCAAGGAAGGTATTGTTTGGTGAAAGCAGAGGGTGTAAGTGAGAAATAAGTATTTTAGCTAAATGATACCGGCCTAATCATGTTCTCAGTGTTTAAGCCTTATCTTTATTCTAATCAATTTTAAACTGACTTTACAGAATTAGAATATAATTTTACATCAGAGATGTGATAAGCTGAAAGTAACAAAAAGCCATATAAACATAGACTTTCAAAAAGTAAATGGTTTATTTTCTTATGCAATATCATGTCCAGGGTTTAGTAACCCAGAGCTGGTGTAGGCTCTGTCTATCTTCCTAAGCAATGTTTTTTATGTGGTCTATTTTTCAGACACATGTAAGAGAAAAGACAAAGATAAAAGGGTAGTTTTCTATAGGGACTTCTTTCTATATCTCATTGGCCTGAACTGTATCACTAGGCCGCCCCTAACTGCAGAGGAGGCTGGGAAATCAAGTCATTTTAAATGTCTACTCTCCATTAAATGAAGATAAATAGAAAGGGGGTTAGACAGGGTAGAAAATGGGCCCCAAAATTATGCACTGTATTTTGTTACTATGTTGTTTACCTGAGGAAAATCTCACAGGGACTATGTAAAAATGCAGTACACGGAAAAAAATTCAACAAGGAAGAAAAATTGAAAACATAAGAATGTATATTATATTCCTGCAAGCAATCGGATTTTATTTATATATATCTTTATCCAAATAATTTATTTCTAGTTTAGTTCTCATATTTTCTAAAACACTGACAGTGGCTTGGAGATGACTGTTTAGTATGACATACTATGACATCTGAAGTGAAAACTGGTCTTTGAGTTTAAAGTACTGGGTTTCATTTGATTACATTACTTATTACTTGGATGATTCATTATAAGTAACATTTCTGAGTCTCATTTTTCTCATCTAGAAAAGGGTAAAAATTTCTGCTTCAAAAAATTCTTGTGACTATTATATGAAATGTAATATTTGAAAGTGCCTGGCATATAATATATGCTCAACAAGTGTGAATTTCTTTCCAAGTAAGATTTGAAACAGAGGCCATGAGACTATTCATGCAAAATAATCAATTTTAAAGAACAATTTCTAAGTTGTCTTCTGTGTAGCAAAGAAATCTAGGGCAAAAGGAAAAAATCTAATCTAAAATGTAAGCAACATTCTACGCTAGGTACAAAGCTAAGTATTTTATACATTTTATTATGTTGTCTGTACGTTAAAATTTTAATACATCATAGTATTCTTTTCTTCATAGTATGTAAATGCATAAGATAAAATGTTTACTTTATACCCCTTAAACAACCAATGAAAATACAAATTCATATTTGTGCATTCACAATGACACCATATTCCTTTTTTCCACTGTGGTATCTTCATTGCAGCTGTTGAAAGCTATATCATGTCCCTCTGGGAAGAAAAGAAATTCTAAATAGCACAACATGACACAGCGTTTCAGAAAAGAAAAACAGGTTCCTGAAAATATATCATGAAATCAATATATTTCCACAAGTGACCAGCTTAATCACCCAATCTTCCAGTCAAAAGAATTCCAATTGAAATACTGTACTGCCTCTCTTTCTTCAAAACTGAATCTACTCAACAGTACATTGACCATTTTATAGGAGAAAGTAGATCTGGTGAGTTATGTATTGACTTGAAAGAAGGGCATTGCAAGTCTAGCCAGAAGGCTGCAATGCCTGTGCTTAGAAGTAATCAATAATTTTTAAAAGTCACACTCATAGTTCTAGCTATTTATTTCCATCAAATATGTTATGGTGATCCTTTGCATCCTATGAACTACACAAATATAACAAAAATAATTTTTCTACTGGATAAAGGCACTACTTGTTTTTGTTTTCTTTTTGAGGTTTACAAGCCACAAAAGTTACAATTTCATGTTCTTCCAAAAATAAAAAAGAAATCTTTTTCTACTATAATAGAGTCTAGGAAAACATCATGAATTTTAGTGGAATATTATATGTATATGAAATATTGAAAGTTCTTTTACAAGTATCTTTTACTCAGGATTTCTTTCACTGTATTCTACAAAACTACTTAATAGAAATAAAAAAACACCATTTTCCCACTTTTCTTTCTCAAAAGGAAAGGTGAAATGACGACCAGTACAACTGAGGCAAAAGTGAACTCTCATGATTTCATTATTTGCTTGGCAAAACATAAGTGCTGCCTGCCACAGCATCATTCTTTCTATAAAAGACAGACTATTACCTTTTCCATATCACAAAAGAACTCTTCTCATTTCTGAAATTGTTCCAGAAATGCCATGTGGCTATTTTAGTTGGAGACTCCCCTCTAGGAGAGTGATGTATGGTCTGCAATATCCTCTGTTTGGAGCTTATGTTCTGATAAAGAAGATGATTGAGACAATAACTCTTTATTGTTTCTTTATCAGAGTTGTGTCTCTGCACTGTGTCAAATACTTCTGTGTTATGTACTGCTAATCTGACAAAGTCTATTACTTTATTTATTTTAAATTAAGCCACGAGGTTGTTTGTGAGTCTGTAAGTCTAGAGTTAATACCCAAACAACCACATAAACAATAACAAACATTTCTTTCAGTAATTCCTTGCATTTGACTTATATTCACTTTATTAATTTCATTGGGGATTAAGCTGTTCATTTTAAATTCTTCACATCTTTGCACCAAATTAATGTAGACAAGCCTCTCAGCAATAACAGTTACATTGCTTTTATTACAGATATCAGCTCTGATACACTCCCAGCCTTCGACCTTGGACAGGTTGCTTAACCTCTCTATGCCTTAGTCTTTAATAGTAAAAATGAAGATCATTATAATCTTTATATGAGATAATATAATGATTACATTGACATATTGTGCTATAGCTCTAATTAGGAGAGCAAAAATCTTTAAAATGTTTATTTCTATCATCAGAAGGAAAAAAATGCAAGAACCCTTTTCAAAAAAAGAGAGAGAGAGCAGTTTTATCAACAGCAGAGAAGATTTCAGTGTCTACATATGTCAGAACGATTTGGATCCAGTATACTTGGAGTGGGGGTTATAAAACATGTCAAAAAAACAGGCAAGACTGGAGAGATATTTGAGGATGAAAATGTGGTGTCCTTAAAGCAATTTGGATTTTAAGCTGCATGAGAACACTGACCAAGGGACTTAAGGAAACACCAATAAGATCATTTTTGTATTGGTGAAAGATTTTTCAATGTAGATAGGGTGATGTAGGGGAATACAAGACTGGAGAGTTCGACAGCAGCTGGTAAACCGCTGCCATAGTACAGACACGATAATCAAGTCATTTACTGAAACACAGGGAATGAGGTTGAAGATGAAAATGAGAGGAGAGATTTTAAGAAGACAGAATGTACAGGACTACATGGCTGATTTGGTGTGAGACATAAGGAAGCCCAGGAGCACTGGGATATGTGCATCTACAACCGAGGAGAAATTTGTACTGAAGTTCACATCTGAGAAAAATTTGGATCAAATCATGGGAGCTGCTGAGCTTCACCAGAGAGTGTATAGTGAGAGGAGCTTAAAAATGATGTCTAGAGGACAGAAATATCTTTACCCTGTCCTCTTTACCCCGGAAAAAGAGGCAAATGAACTAGAAGAAAACTTCAGATAAAGTATGAGAATCTCAGAAAAACTGGTGTGGTGAAAGTTCTGAAACTTAGCCTGAGTAACTTACCTCATCGGGAACTAATGAAAATGGTGTTAGATTAGGATATAAAGGTTTCAGCAGTGGTAAATTAACAAAAAAGATAGATGGGCCATCACGGCTGAGGCTTCATATGTATAAGAAAATGGGGAGGACTAAAAGAAATTGAGATGATAATTAATCTGAGAGAAGTCAAGCTAAACAAACACGATTTTATAACAATTATCATATATGCACATGCAGATCTATATACTTGATATAATTATTATTAAATATTAAGAATATTTAAGAATTATTAAAATTGCCTACAGTTCTTGACAAAAATATTTGAAGCCTACTACAGAGAGCTTATGAATTAATTTTCTTTTTATTAGTGGTTACTTAGTGTTCTCTGTTTCTCTTCTATTATGCTAACATTTTGCTTTTGATGTTTAGAAATATTGCAATGAATTTGATATAAAATATCTCAAATGAATAGGGAACAAATAAAATATTGATGTTAGGCTTGTTAAGTATCCCACAGAGAAAACACAAAGCTATTTCATAAAAGAATAACTAATGGAATTCTACTCAGATGCTTACAGTGAATAGATAATGTATTATTTCTCAGACATCAGATGTAGAAGCTACAAGATTTTTTTCACAATTATTCATGGAAGGAATACTTAATATTTGTAGCATAAGCACCCCCAAACCCTCTATGAGTCCAGCATATATCTAATCAAGAGAAATGCCAGTAATCAAACTGAATTTAATATGCTGCACTTCCAGGTTTACTCTCTTGAACTTTCAGTGTCTCTTTACAGAAATATTGCAACATTTACATGGGTGTTAGAAGTTACATTTACCAGAGAAATTGTTTAAAAAGTGAATGGATACCATCCATTTGATCTGTTTGTCTTGTTGGAAGTAAGCGTAAAATATATACGAAAATAATTCACCAGAAAGCAGTTGAGAATGGGTCAAGTGCTGGAGGGAGGTCAAAGAGGAGGAACTCCACGGTGGTAATAAACCTTGTAATAATATGTGTATTGGGAATGCAAAGAAGGTGGGGAAGATGGAGAGAAAATATGAATCTTCAGATGCAAGACATCAACTGAAATTTATTCTGGATATTTTTACATCCTATACTTGACATATAAGTGCCTCAAAAAACAAAAGTTGAAAGGGAGAAGAGAAATATATGTCATGATATTATATCTTTCATACTCTAAAGTGAACTAATACTTTATAAATAATTTAAAAACAAATTAAAAATTGTTATCTTCCATGAAAAATCAATCAGGGATATAAAATACTTATGTGAGTTGTACACTAGACACTCCAGGAGTGACCAGTCACATAGACCACACTGTTAATGCTGCTCCAAGTAGTCAGCAACGGGGTGGTCCTAAAAACTCTGTTGTTTTCATTCTTATTCTAGAATCCCTAGTACCTTGTGTTTAGTGTTAGAATGATGAAAGACCATTAGGAAACACATAAAAACCACCCCCTTGGGTAATAAATACATGAAAGGTATACCTTTGTAAAAGAAAAGTTTAATATACCTAACAAGTCAAATAATTTTTCTTGTTAAAAGTCTAAGAATAACAAGACTTTTCCGCGAAGGCCCGCGGCGGGTGTTGACGCGATGTGATTTCTGCCCAGTGCTCTGAATGTCAAAGTGAAGAAATTCAATGAAGCGCGGGTAAACGGCGGGAGTAACTATGACTCTCTTAAGGTAGCCAAATGCCTCGTCATCAAATTAGTGACGCGCATGAATGGATGAACGAGATTCCCACTGTCCCTACCTACTATCCAGCGAAACCACAGCCAAGGGAACGGGCTTGGCGGAATCAGCGGGGAAAGAAGACCCTGTTGAGCTTGACTCTAGTCTGGCACGGTGAAGAGACATGAGAGGTGTAGGATAAGTGGGAGGCCCCCGGCGCCCGCGCCCCCCGTCCCCGCGAGGGGGCGGGGCGCGGGGTCCGCCGGCCTCGCGGGCCACCGGTGAAATACCACTACTCTGATCGTTTTTTCACTGACCCGGTGAGGCGGGGGGGCGAGCCCCGAGGGGCTCTCGCAATAAATGAATCCAGGAGCTGGTTTTTTGAAAGGATCAACAAAATTGATAGACCGCTAGCAAGATTAATAAAGAAAAAAAGAGAGAAGAATCAAATAGATGCAATAAAAAATGATAAAGGGGATATCACCACCGATCCCACAGAAATACAAACTACCATCAGAGAATATTACAAACACCTCTATGCAAATAAACTAGAAAATCTGGAAGAAATGGATAAATTCCTCAACACATACACCCTCCCAAGACTAAACCAGGAAGAAGTCGAATCTCTGAATAGACCAATAACAGGAGCTGAAATTGTGGCAATAATCAATAGCTTACCAACCAAAAAAAGTCCAGGACCAGATGGGTTCACAGCCGAATTCTACCAGAGGTACAAGGAGGAGCTGGTACCATTCCTTCTGAAACTATTCCAATCAATAGAAAAAGAGGGAATCCTCCCTAACTCATTTTATGAGGCCAGCATCATCCTGATACCAAAGCCTGGCAGAGACACAACAAAAAAAGAGAATTTTAGACCAATATCCTTGATGAACATTGATGCAAAAATCCTCAATAAAATACTGGCAAACAGAATCCAGCAGCACATCAAAAAGCTTATCCACCATGATCAAGTGGGCTTCATCCCTGGGATGCAAGGCTGGTTCAATATACGCAAATCAATAAATGTAATCCAGCATATAAACAGAATGAAAGACAAAAACCACATGATTATCTCAATAGATGCAGAAAAGGCCTTTGACAAAATTCAACAACCCTTCATGCTAAAAACTCTCAATAAATTAGGAATTGATGGGACGTATCTCAAAATAATAAGAGCTATTTATGACAAACCCACAGCCAATATCATACTGAATGGGCAAAAACTGGAAGCATTCCCTTTGAAAACTGGCACAAGACAGGGATGCCCTCTCTCACCACTTCTATTCAACATAGTGTTGGAAGTTCTGGCCAGGGCAATTAGGCAGGAGAAGGAAATCAAGGGTATTCAATTAGGAAAAGAGGAAGTCAAATTGTCCCTGTTTGCAGATGACATGATAGTATATCTAGAAAACCCCATTGTCTCAGCCCAAAATCTCCTTAAGCTGATAAGCAACTTCAGCAAAGTCTCAGGATACAAAATCAATGTGCAAAAATCACAAGCATTCTTATACATCAATAACAGACAAACAGAGAGCCAAATCATGAGTGAACTCCCATTCACAATTGCTTCAAAGAGAATAAAATACCTAGGAATCCAACTTACAAGGGATGTGAAAGACCTCTTCAAGGAGAACTACAAACCACTGCTCAAGGAAATAAAAGAGGATACAAACAAATGAAAGAACACTCCATGCTCATGGGTAGGAAGAATCAATATCATGAAAATGGCCATCCTTCCCAAGGTAATTTACAGATTCAATGCCATCCCCATCAAGCTACCAATGACTTTCTTCACAGAATTGGAAAAAACTACTCTAAAGTTCATATGGAATCAAAAAAGAGCCCGCATCGCCAAGTCAATCCTAAGCCAAAAGAACAAAGCTGGAGGCATCACACTACCTGACTTCAAACTATACTACAAGGCTACAGTAACTAAAACAGCATGGTACTGGTACCAAAACAGAGATATAGATCAATGGAACAGAACAGAGCCATCAGAAATAATGCCACATATCTACAAGTATCTGATCTTTGACAAACCTGACAAAAACAAGCAATGGGGAAAGGATTCCCTATTTAATAAATGGTGCTGGGAAAACTGGCTAGCCATATGTAGAAAGCTGAAACTGGATCCCTTCCTTACACCTTATACAAAAATCAATTCAAGATGGATTAAAGACTTAAATGTTAGACCTAAAACCATAAAAACCCTAGAAGAAAACCTAGGCATTACCATTCAGGACATAGGCATGGGCAAGGACTTCATGTCTAAAACACCAAAAGCAATGGCAACAAAAGCCAAAATTGACAAATGGGATCTAATTAAACTAAAGAGCTTCTGCACAGCAAAAGAAACTACCATCAGAGTGAACAGGCAACCTACAAAATGGGAGAAAATTTTTGCAACCTACTCATCTGACAAAGGGCTAATATCCAGAATCTACAATGAACTCCAACAAATTTACAAGAAAAAAACAAACAACCCCATGAACAAGTGGGCGAAGGACATGAACAGACACTTCTCAAAAGAAGACATTTATGCAGCCAAAAAACACATGAAAAAATGCTCACCATCACTGGCCATCAGAGAAATGCAAATCAAAACCACAATGAGATACCATCTCACACCAGTTAGAATGGCAATCATTAAAAAGTCAGGAAACAACAGGTGCTGGAGAGGATGTGGAGAAATAGGAACACTTTTACACTGTTGGTGGGACTGTAAACTAGTTCAACCCTTGTGGAAGTCAGTGTGGCGATTCCTCAGGGATCTAGAACTAGAAATTCCATTCGACCCAGCCATCCCATTACTGGGTATATACCCAAAGGACTATAAATCATGCTGCTATAAAGACACATGCACACGTATGTTTATTGCGGCATTATTCACAATAGCAAAGACTTGGAACCAACCCAAATGTCCAACAATGATAGACTGGATTAAGAAAATGTGGCACATATACACCATGGAATACTATGCAGCCATAAAAAATGATGAGTTCACGTCCTTTGTAGGGACATGGATGAAATTGGAAATCATCATTCTCAGTAAACTATCGCAAGAACAAAAAACCAAACACCGCATATTCTCACTCATAGGTGGGAATTGAGCAATGAGAACACATGGACACAGGAAGGGGAACATCACACTCTGGGGACTGTTGTGGGTTGGGGGGAGGGGGGAGGGATAGCACTGGGAGATATACCTAATGCGAGATGACGAGTTGGTGGGTGCAGCGCACCAGCATGGCACATGTATACATATGTAACTTAACCTGCACATTGCGCACATGTACCAAAAAACCTAAAGTATAATAATAATAATAATAATAATAATAATAATAATAAAAGAAAAAAAAAAAGATTCTACAGCTAGTAAACAATGTAATCAAAATATGAATTTAAGTTTTCTTGCTGTTAAGTTCAGTATACTTGCCAAATGCCCCTCTTTCTCTTTATATAGAAAATAATCTCTTATTAAATTTTATATAATATTTTTTAATTTTTAAAATTTATATTTCCAGATAAAAGTACCAGTTTGAAAGGCAATAGTTATTTTTACTATTTTATTTATCACATAATATTTTAAATTATCTGCTCACATTTCCCTCTCCCATTCAACATGGGGCCTCAATGCTTAAAACTGGAAGGTACCCAAACAGTCTGCAACTCATTTGTCTATTTATTCACTTATTCATTCAATAAATATATATTAACTACCTACAAAAAAAAAAAAAAAAGACTTTTCAATTACAATTTTAAATTTTAAGAATATACTTCCTAATTCAATGATACCAGAATACATTGTTTAAAAGTTAGAAACAAAATATGAGTAAATCTTTAAACAATAAGATGCTTGCTCTCTATACAAAATAATTAATCTCCATTGATTTTTTGCCTTAATAGTCTCTAAACCAACTTCCAAACCCACTAAAGCACAACTTTCATATTATGAAGTATTCAGAACTTCACTCGGCCTAATATATTTTTTATCCTTATATTTAAACACACATACACACACGTTAGACACAGACTATCATTCTTACCATGTATCTTCTCCAGAATTTTCAATACATAAAACTGCACTGACTACTAAACTTAGTGATTTAAGTACTTTTATTAGTAATTTGTGGGAATTTAATATAATTATTGTAGCAATATCTAAAGGAAACAAAGCTGTCAGTATATATACATCATTCTAATATGGCATCACTGAAAAAAGAAGGTGAGTTAGCTTGTTTTGTCCTGGGAAGTTAAAAGGGTACATTAATTTAGGCTGACAAAGAAAAATCAATAGCACATTGTGCACAAAAGAAGAATCAATCATTATTTCTATGGCCTCGATATTCATAATGACATGAATTTATTGAGGAAAACATTGCATTCAAATATGAATTGAGTATGCCACAAAAGTCACTAAGCTCATCAAAGGCATAATCAAGGCCACTGCATTAGAATCTTTTACTGAGCCCCAACCTAGGCATAACAACCTGAACTCAGTGAACCAGCATATTCGGTTGGCTTCAACAGCATTGGAGACCTATAAATCTTATATTTCAAATGCCATGATAATGGACACTTCCATCTTGTGTGTCTTCATACACTGGTTTTACTTTTATCAGTTTTTCTGTAAAATAGCTCTAGTATAGTAACAGCCTCCCAAGATTATTTCAGGTACTTGGCAGGGAAATACATGTATAGTCATTTGTGCCCATTCTTCGTTTTTTATGTGGTTTTTTGTTGTTGTTTATTTATTTGTTTCCAGTCATCCTTACTCTGAAATAACTTTCTATCACTCTGGCAACACTGGAAGAACAAGTAAAATGTTTCACTTTCTTGAAGTATATTTTAAGTATTTTCTCCAAGATGTAATTAACTTATTAATGACTAAATAAAAAAGTGTAATAATACAAAATTCTTCAAGTGAACAAAGCTTTTCCAAAATGAAATATATCTAGAATAAAAGCTCTTTGAAGAAAAGCAATATGTTTTTGGTATGCTTTTTATGGCTTATTTATGTAACTTTTATTTCCTGGGTCATATATAAAGCAGAAATATCAAGATTCTAGTTATAATCAAGATTCCAAAGTTCATTGGCTCAAATTGAAGCTTATAATTTCTTGGTCCTGGCAAGTTAAACTATGTCTTTATGGAGTGAATATCTATTTGAATATTAAATAAGTATATTAGAACCCCCTACAGGTTCTTCTTTCTTTACTAGTCCTGTAATAACAAATTAAAATGAGCCAATGAGCCATCCCCACTGCAACAACATGTTTCTGAGTCTGTCTTGTAGTGACTAAAAATGTTGTTTAGAACTGCCGTCAACCCATCATCACTTCCAGTCTCATTCTGGCTCTGATAGCAATGCAATCACTATCACGCCAGTCTAGTTTTCAGAAAGGTAAATTGAGTTCTTGTTTCCATGATTTGAAGAATGTTGTGCTGCCATAGAGGGAACTGTCTTCATCTCAGGACAAATCCTTTCACCCAAAATGCTTTGTAAAAAATTGTTTTCATGGTTATAACCATTTACAAAGAAACAGTAGAGTAAGCCCTCAGTTTAGATGAAGGCATGCGGTATTGGCCATGCATATATGCACGTGTGTGGAGGCACACACACACCCAGTGTTACTAAATAGAAGAAATTCCTTTAAGTAACAGCATAGACCATAAAGTAAGAAACAGATATACCAGCACAAGTGATATAGGGCCAGATCAACTTGAGACACACAAAAGAAAACCCCAGGCTGAAACCACTCACCTTCTTTAGTTGTAAAGACTAGACCCTTAGAACTGGATACCCCAACATACAACTCTAGCTGGTGATTTCTGTTTATATTCTAGTACCCAGAATTGATAAAATGAGAAAAGGGTTTTCCTTTACATTTTTCTTTTTTCTAAGGAGACTTCTGCCTCAAGGAGAAGCTGGTGCCATTTTGCAGCTGGGAGGTCCTCCTCAGCTCTGTGCTCACATGCTACTCCCACCACAGCTCTGTGGCTGCAGCTGTGACTACTGACTACCAGTGCCCTGCAAGACTCCAGTGTCCTTTCCGACCCACTGGCTGGCTGTTTCTACTCCAAGCCTGCTAGCAATGTGTCTTACAACTGTGATTCCCTTCATTATCCCAGTTCATCAACGAGTAGCTTTTTAATAATATAATGTAATGATTGAAATGAGAGAAGTATCTTTGAAACCAAGGAAGCAACTTGTTACATATGCTATTTGGGCAAAGTAACTTTACATCATTGACAGTCTATCATTATAAAAGAGGATTATTATAAGGATTAATGCAACAATATACATAAACCACTTAACTCATTGAAATTATGCAATATTTGGTACTTCTTGTAATTAGTATTATTGTGAAAGGCCAAGGTAATTAATTTTGTATTTCTATCTAGGTTTCTTGGACAGCAAAGTCTTCCCACTCTACCAGTGGTTCTTAGTCTTGGCTATGCACCTACATAAAAACAATACAGCTGTTTAGTATATATCCCAGACCTACTAGTAAAATCTCTTAGGGCAGAGCTCTATCATATTAATTTTGGAAAGTTTCAGAGGTAATTTTGAAAGGCAGCCAGGGTTGGGAGCTTCTCTTTCTAGGTATCATATTATACTAAAGCTTAACTCTGTATTTACTAAGCTAAATAATTAAACACAGAATTCAATGCAGCTTATTCAATGCAGCTGTCTAGATGTGACACAAGAATATCCCCTTCTGACATCAAAATATTCTACTTATGTTAATGCAGTATATTTCTCCGGATAATTAAGAATGTCTTTTGTTTGATGAATATGATTTTTAAGTGAAGTTTCTATAATTCTGGGTTTGTCCTGTTGATTTTATTGTTTTGCCAAAACGCAGGCTTTGACATTTTCTTTCCTATTGTATATCCCATTGTTAGTTCCTGGAGGTGCTCTGGAGATGAATCACAATTCTCAAACGTATTGTTTCTGCCCTCTCATCCAGCATATAATGGGAAAATTTGATAAGCACATCATTTATTTCTTCATCAAAATTGCTGGTAATCATGTTTAGTCAAAATAAAGGACAGAGTACATAGAAAGAGAAGACATAGTATCTGACAACTCCTTCCAGCATCTCTGAGGGCCTAAAACAACCAAAAAATGTCTTCTTCAGAATTTAAGTATAGTTTATTTACAGAGGTGAATGTAGAAGTCCAAATGCATATTTGTTCAAATATAGCCAGAAATTCTTGTAAAGTTTGACAAAGGCTGCTTATTCTTCAAATAGAGTTAAAAGATATTGATATGGAAATGAGCAAAGACCTATATTCTGGTATAAAGAGCATTTCAAGCTGTAAATAATAATATTAAATATGTTCCAGTATGATAGATTGAAATAAGAAGGCTAGAGCATGTCACTTGCCCGAGTTACTAGAAATGCCAGTATAAGGGAAAGGTACTGAGAAGAAGAAACTTCAATTCATGGAATTTTAGAGGTGCAAATTGCCTTAGAAATTAGAGATCAATTACATAATTTTACAGATGGGAGAAGTGAGAAATGACTTGCCAAAGGTTGCACAGCTAGATAGTGGCAGAATTAATAATAGAATCTAGGTCTTCTGACTCCTAGTCAATATCCTCTTACTGCACTAAGTTGCCAAGCATATCTTATTGGGTCTATGACTATAACTAACCTCAGTGATAAATTAAAATTTATAAACAAGCATTTATTTGTTAATGTTTAGAAATGTCCTAATATATAGTATATCTATATCATTTATAATCCAGTTTTATTTAAATTACTACTCTAGAGATAGCCAGAATCATGGAGAAAATCTTGTATGTTATTACATTTTCAAATTCTATAACAAGAAAGCATGATTAGGATAAGAACAATCCTCTTAATCTTTCACATGAATAAAATATAAACATCTACCTTCCGGACTTGCTTTCTAAGCAGATGCAATTTAGAGATTTTTTTTGAAAATCCTCTTTGCAGTAAGATTACTAAATACTTTTGTGTGAGAACATGTATATGGTATAACACTGAAATATAAATCAATTATTTTCGACCTTACACTAGCCAGAAGCTGTACTGCTAATTAACAAGCTGAACTCCAGGATCCCTTTGCTACTGCTCATTAAAGAGTTCATCACAAATGATTTAAAAAAAAAAAAAAACTCAAGATAGGCAAACTCTAGAGCATTGCTATTTAGAGAAGGAGGCAGATGTCCATCTGGTTGGAATTATTAAGAATTCAAGTATGAAAAGAAATGAAGAAAATGTTCCTGAGGAGACAAATTGTCACATGCATTCATAGAAGGGCTGCACTGACTTTTAGCAGAAGGATATCTCGGTGTCATTTTAAAAAGCTACTACAGTAAGCTAATGGTGACTAAGGCAGAGCAGCTCTGATTCCCCAAATACGTAACAGAGTGGTGCAACTATGAATGCTGCTATGTATCCTAACACAAATGAGGTTGTTAGTTAAAGCAAGGACAAATTAAAGTTCACAGTCTTCTCCTAGTGCCTCGAACAACATCCTCTAATAAGTTAAATTTAAACTACTGTACTTACCTCCAATTTTCAGAGATGATTATGCAGCCATTTTGTCGTATACAGAGAGCTGCACTGAAAACAAGCAAATGAACAATGAAAAAAAACTCGTTATCTGTAAAAGTAAGATTACTTTTAGATCTGGTCTAGAATCTAAGCTACTCTGGCTAAGCTATTCTTTGAGACAAAACCATTCTCAGCTCCCAATAATATCATATAAATGAATTTAGGGAGCATAATGAATATGTAGATTAGGAATTGTATGTATTTTCTCCATTCATAAAAACACGTTTTGAATCTAAAACTCAAATGCTTATGTTTAAAGTTAAAATTAAATAGGAAGTCGGTTTTCTGGTCCATTATAGTCCCACTTATCCTGCAAATATGCAGTTAGCACTCTGATCAAGAATTCTAAAAATTTATTTTTATCAACTCCCTAGACAAAGCAACCCTAGGTTATCCCAACACACATAATATGTGTGATCCTACCTCTCCTAGAAAAAAATACAATATGCAATTTGCAGCTTTTCACTCAAGGGAAAAATGAGTATGTGAACAACATGGATATCATAATATTTTTAAAATACTCAACCTAAGTACGCATCCAATATAAATTATTAGAGCTTTGATTTTAACTTGTGACATTTTTTAGCTCTGTATCTACTTTCCTCTAAAAAAATAATGATTTTTCTTTGTCTACTATATTACTTACATTCCAGTTTTGTTATATTAAGCCACATATTACTATAAGAACTAGCTACCTATTGTCACCCCAATTTAAGCAATGTTTTCACTATTCCAAAGATGTATATCATTCAACAAAAAGTATTAAAATTAAGAAAACTGTGGTGGCTTGCATAGTGCTACAGTAGTGGGACAAGTTTACTGTAATTTTGGAGCACTGTGGAAGATTATGGATTGGTTGAGTATACGTCAAATGCTACTTGGCAATCTAACGTTACATGTTACCGTTAAGCAAAGAAGTCTTTAACACCTTAGCAGCAATCTGAATTCCCTCACAGAGAAAATGCTATAGAGAACACTGAAATTATCTAAAACATGGATACACCACTATTAGATGCTACGTGTTTATAAATGTGAATCTGTTAAGTCTGTCTTAATAATCAAGGACTATTTAATAAATGTGAATAAATCACTAAGTTTAGAGAAATATGATTAATTTGATCATAATTTTTGCAACACCCTAGAGACTATCTAGTGGAATGTGAGCAAATCCTAACCTTCTTTATCTGGAAAGCCTCCAAAATTCTGTGGATGTTATGGTAAACATTTAATGGATCTCCTTTTTAAAAAGGGGTCCCTACATTTTTCATTCGTCCTTTCTCAATAGAAAAGTAAATCTGAAAATTTCCTAAATGATGTTTTAGGCAGGATGGTCAGACCACTTTCCAGAAATTGGAGATGCTGCTTTCAACAATTCTTTAGTTTTTAATAAAAATTTAAGGCCTGGTGTGGTGACTCACGCTTGTAATCCCAGCACTTTGGGAGGTTGAGGTGGGCAGATCACCCGAGGTCAGGAGTTCGAGACCAGCCTGGCCAACATGGTGAAACTCTGTCTCTACTAAAAATTCAAAAAAGTAGCTGGGTGTGGTGGTGTGCACTTGTAGTCCCAGCTACTCAGGAGGCTGAGGCACGAGAATCACTTGAACCCGGGAGGCAGAGGTTGCAGTGAGCCGAGATCATGCCATTGTACTCCAGTCTGGGTGGTGGAGTGAGACTCCATCTCAAAAAAAAAAAAAAAATGTCTGCACTCTGTCTCTGATCCTCACCGCTTATTCACTCCACGCCTGCTCACTCTGACTGCCCCACCAGTATGACCTATAGAGTATTCTCAGAGCATGAACAATCTCTGTATTGCCAAGCTGGTGGACTCATTCTAGTGTTTAGCTTGCTTGACTACTTAGCAATACTCCCCATGGTTAAACAATTTCCTTTTTCTTAAAAGCCCCCTCTTTTAGATCACTCTTGGATTTTCTTAGTCTACTATTCTGGGTACTCTTCCTCACCCAGACTTCTACATCTATATATTCAGAATTCATTTTCTGGCCTTTCTCTACAATGTTATCTACCTCCCACTCTAATAAAATCTCCACAAATCTATCATATTCACTAGGATATACCCCATACCTATAATAATATTTATTCCATAAAAGATGCTCACTGTATATGTGAGTATCATTGTACAGTGATATTAATCTATTCCCACGGATTTAAATATTGCCTTTATTTTGATGTTCACCAAATGCATTTTTCAAAATCTGATCTCTGTCTGCACTCTAGGCTTAAAAATGGCTTATTCCTTAAAAGTTACAGACTTTTATACTTAACAAGTATAAAATATAAATTATTGATTCAGTTCAGTTACCTCCAATTTTCTCCTATCTCTGAAAATGGTATGAGTATCCTTCATGTTACTAGATCTAGAAATTATGTACCATTCTTGAAGTATTTCATTTGCTGAACCTCACACATAATACCTCATATGTAATACATCAGAAAATCCTGTCAATTTTTTCTTCAAAATAAAACTAAAATTTATCTGTTTATCTCCATCTTCATTGTTACTATTCAAAACCTGGCTATTAGCAACCCTTGCTTACACCATTGCCTAGTCTCCCAATTTGTCAATGCAAAGAATACTGGAAGGAAGTCTACATAAGTTGATTGGACTGAAAGCCCCAAGGAGATTCCGCCCTGAAATACAAATCCTAAATACAGAATTAAGCCAATCTGGATCAAACTCGCTCTCATGAACCTGTCAATCTGTTTCCACATAACAACTTTTAAAAATGTATATCAAACTATATCATTTCCACATGAGATTTTTACTGGATTTTTATTGCACATAGAATAAAACCGCTATTTCTTACTGTAAAAGACACATTCCCTTTCTTCCTTGTTTCCACTCTTCCTACCATATACTAGGTCCTGGAAACTCTGTTCTTTTCAAGTGCTGAGCTCTTTCCCATCTCTGGAATTTGTACGTCTGTCCCCTATATTTACAACCCTCCACACTTGCTTGCCTGCTACTTCTCAGTATTTTGATGTCTTAGTTCATACATCACCTGCTCCTCACAGAGGCCTTTCCTAATCAAGGTGCTTAAATAGGTCCTCTTTTGAGATGGGTAGGAGAAGAATGCAGGGAAACAGAGCAAATGCCATATTTTCAAGGGGGGAATCTGGATGATGGAAATAAAGGAATTTTTTTGCACTGTTTGGTAGTTTTTCTGTGAGGTTGAAATTATTTCAAAGTACATTATTCTTTTTTTTTTTTTTTTTTTGAGATGGAGTTTCGCTGTTGTTGCCCAGGCTGGAGTACAATGGTGCAATATCTGCTCACCACAACCTCCGCCTCCTGGATTCAAGCCATTATCCTGCCTCAGCCTCCTGAGTAGCTGGGATTACAGGCATGCACCACCACGCCCAGGTAATTTTGTATTTTTGGTAGAGATGGGGTTTCTCCATGTTGGTCAGGCTGGTCTAAAACTCCTGACCTCAGGTGATCCGCCCGCCTCGGCCTCCCAAAGTGCTGGGATTACAGGCATGAGCCACCGTGCCTGGCTATTTTTCTTAGAAAAAGAAAAAAAATAAATAATTTTTTTGTTATTCTCTTTAGCTCTGTCCCTCAGATGTTTCCTTAAGAATGTACATCAGATTAAAAGCTATTTGTAGCAACTTCAGTTACTTTATTTATTTATGTTTGGGTGTTTTTCCCCACCAAACTGCATATTCATGAGGTAAAATTAGCTTTTTAGTACTGTGGGGTGTCCAACACACAGTTATATGATTGAGAAATATTTTTTGGAATGAATATATAGTGTATATATTTAAGTGCTGTCTAGTAAAATATATATGTTATTCATGTAAAGTTAATTATTTTTAAGCAATTATATATTCTTTACCAATAACAACAACAATAAACATTTTATACCTTTCTAAGAAGAGAGAGATTCACCAATATTTCCAGTCACTATCCTGAAAATCGGACTGAGAATTGCAGAGCATAATCCTCTTCAGAATGATGCTTGAATGCAGTTTATTAATGTGTATGTATAACAGTCTTTTATTAGCAATAGCAAATACTCAATAGTATGTGTTTGTTCAATTAAGAAAAATATTAGCCCAATATATTATGCTTTTTTTTTCTATTTCATTTATTGCTCCATTATTGGCTCCCAGAGTGCAGAAGCTTCACTCCTGGCAGGCCTCCATTCTCTGAGGATAGTTCCTAATTTGAACATGAGAAAATTCATACTTTGGCATGCAGATGTTTTAGATAGGTCCGGCATTACTGTCGGTACAGTTGTTGCATGTCAGTTCAAAGGTAGAAAACTGAAGCAAAAAAAAACTATGCCACACTGTAATTTTTTCAGGCTTATAGATTCAAACTGTTCATTTTTGACATAGCACATTAACATGAGATAAAGTGTTAACTAATTTACATTCTAATGTACTTTTGGCAGAATAAATTATATTTCAAATAGCCAAAAAAATTGCTAAGTATAGAATACTGGAGATTATCAAAATGCAAAGATTTCCAGTAATGTTAACTCAGCCATGTTAAACATATTGTAGATTTTATACCTCTCATTTAAGTACTACTTAATGTCTATATTGATAGGTTACTATAGAAATGGTTGTAGAAATGTAGGAAACATAGATGCTTAACCTTCAGAACAAATAAAGTAGATAAATTACATAAGTATATTAATGTTTCCCATTTTTAAGATAAGAAGAAATTGTAATATTTTTAAGGATGAATTAGAATGATAAAATTAAGAACAGTGATACTCAAAGGGATTCTCATTCTTGATAGAATACCTCAAATTGTAAATTTTTTTAACCAAAAGTCTAAACCAAAAATTTATAAACAAATGCTAGGAAGATTTACTTTTCTCAGTAGTTATAAATTTCCAAATTCAAAATGTGACATTATAACCAGGAAGTGTTTTCTTACCTCAATACCTTCTGTTCTTAGAAACTGAACAAATTTTAAATTGCAATTATAATTCGTTTAAGCTAAAGTAGACTCAGTTTTCTATTGTTAAATATAAGGACTTTGTTCACTGACATTTCTGTCAGCCTTGTCCCTTTTAAGTTCCTAAAGCTAAATGCTGTGGTTATTTCCATTATTTTTTTTTCAAAAACCTTCATTAAGTGAACATTCAGAGCAGATTTAGCTCCAGCAAAAAATAAAACATAAAAGATAAATGACTGAAGCCTTTCTCTCCCCTCCCCCGCTTTTTTTCACCTCTTTCACAATTAACTCAACACAATAAAGGCCACAGAGAAAATTTTCCTTCACATAAAATAAAGTGCACTGGTAAGAAAGTTTTTAAAGTTGATGGTTTTAAAATTATAATGTATAGATTTTGAGAAAATGGCTTTCTTTAGTGAAATATTCTCAGATAACATGTCTGTTTCTTTCCTTATTAAAAATCATGCATAATAAGGTACAGATGATGTGAGGACTTATAAAAGTCGCAAATTAAGTTGTAACTAATTCCACTACTCAGAGATAACCACTAATAATATTTTGGCATATATAATTAATTATTCATCCATTTGTGAATATAGAGAGGAGGAGGAGAAGGGGAAGAATGGAGAAGAAATAGCCCTTTCAAATATCTTTATATAAACTAATAGGATGCTACACCCACAACAAACATTTTCATGATTATACAGTATAATATCTTAAGATCAATTAACAACCTATTTAACAATCACCTGTTAAACTTCTTGGTTGTTGCTTTAATATCTATCATTAGAAATAATGCTGAAATGAGCATTATATACAATATATAAACCATCTCAAAATTTCAATTATTTCCTTAGTGTATGTCCTGATAATAGAACTACTGGTCAGTACTATGCTTATATATTAGTCTTTTGGAAAGTTTTATTAATTTACATTCTCCATAGCTCCACATTCTCCAAATTTACAGTACTCTTGACCAGTATTTGCTTGTTAAATGTCTTTGCAATGTCACACAAGCCTTACTTAGGTTCTGGGAGATGAAAAGTACCTCCCAGTACCTAAGTAAATGTTGTGTTACATTTCTCACAAATATCTCATGAGAAAGAGTGAATCATCTTCTATTTATTAAAAAGAAATACATTCAAAATAGAAATGGGGAAGTAAAACTCTCTTTCACAGATTACATAATCCTAGGTCCAGAAAGTCCCAAATAATCTACACAAAAAAACCTACTAGAGTTAGTAAACTAATTCAACAAAACTTCAAGGTAAAAGGTAAACATACTAATATCAGTCATGTTCCTACATACCAGCAATGAACAATCCAAAAAGTAAGTAAAAAAATCTCCATTTATAATAGCATTCAAAAAATAAAATACCTAGGAGTGAATTTAACCAAGGAGTTAAAAGACTTGAATGCTGAAAACTACAAATCATTGCTAGAAATAAATTAAGGACCTAAGTAAATAGAAAGATATTCATGGATGTGTCTATGGGTTAGAGACATAATATTGTTTCAATGACAAAGCAATTTACAGATTCAACACAATCCTTATCAAAATTCCAACAATCTTTTTATGTAGAAATTGAAATGTTGATCCTCACATTCTCATAGAATTACAAAGGGTCCTGTATAGCAAATTACAGTCTTGATAAGGAAGAGAAAAATTGGATGTTTTAGCTCAGGCTGCCACAACAAGATGCAGTAATTTATTTTCTCATAGTTCCAGAAGTTGGAAGTCCAACTTCAAGGTGCAGTATGGTCAAGTTTTGATGAGGGCTCTCTTCCTGCTGCCATCTCACTGTATCCCCACATTGCAGGTAAAGGGGAAGAGCAAGTCCTCTAGCATCTCTTCTTGTAAGGGCACTATGCCCATCATGAGGAACCTACCCTCATGACCTTATCCTAATTTAATTACCTTACAAAAGCCCCATCTCCAAATACTATCACATCGTGGGTTAGGGCTTCAACATATGAATTCGGCAGGAACATAATTTAGCCCAAAGTATTGGAGGATTAACACTTCCCAATTTCAAAACTTACTACAAAGCTACCGTAATCAAAATAGTACAGTACTGTCATGAAAACTGACACATAGACCAACGGAATATGATTTAGTCTGGAAATAAACCCATACGGCTACAGTTACTTAATTCTCAATAAGGGTGCCAAGATCATTCAATGGGGAAACGACAGTCTTCTCAAGAAATGGTGCTGCCATAACTGGATATCCAAATAAAAAATAAAAATAACGTTGGACCATGTATTAGTTCATTCTTGTTGCTATAAAGTAACAGCTAAATAGCTAAAACTAGTTTTTTTTGATTTTTTTTTAAAGAAAATTGGCTCACAGTTCTGCAAGCTGTACAGGAAGGACAGAATCAGCATTTGCTCATCTTCTGGTGAGGCCTCAAGGAGCTTACAATTATGGCAAAACGCAAAGGGGGAGCTGATGTGTCACATGGAGAGAGGGAGAGAAAGAGAAAGAGGGAGAATGTGCCAGGCTCTTTCAAACAACCAGATCTCACACGAACTCACAGAGTGAGAACTCACTCATTACCATGAGGACAACACCAAGCCATTCATGAGGGATCTGCCACCATGACCCAAACATATCCCACTAGGGTCACCTCCAACATCAGAGGTCACATTTCAACATGAGATCTGTAGAAGACAAAACATCCAAATCATATCAGACCACTACTCACACCCTATATACAAAAATTAACTCAAAATGAATCAATGACCGACACATAAGAGATAAAAATACAAAACTCAGAAGAGACAAATCTTCATGACAGTGAGTTTGTCGATGAATTCTTAGATATGACACCAAAAGCACAAGAAAAATACAGTGGACTTCACCAGAATTTAAAAATTTTGTTCACTAAAGGATATTATCAAGAAGGTGAAAAGGCAATCTATACTAGAAAAAAAGAATATTTGCAAATCATATATCTGATATAGTTCTAATATCCAAAATACAAAAGGAACAACTATATATCAACGACAAAGATAAAACAATCTAAGTTTAAAATGGCACAAGACTTAAATGTACAAATTTCTCCAAAGATATACAAATAGCCAATAAGCAAATTAAAAAAGCCACAACATCATTATTTATCAGGGAAATACAAATCAGAACCACAATGAGATACCACTTTAAACTCTCTGAGATGGTTAACATAAAAATAAAAGTGGAAAATAAAAAGTGTTGGTGAGGAAATGGAAAAATTGGAAACTTCACACATTGTGGTGATAATGTAAAGTGGTTCAGCCAACTGTGGAAAACATTTTGGCAGTTCTTCAAAAAGCTGAATATAGAATTACCATATGTCCACCAATTCCATTTCTAGGTATATGTTCAGAAGAATTAAAAACAGGTATTCAATAACTACATGTACATGCATGGTCAAAACAGAATTATTCATAGTAACCAAAGGGTGGAAACAACACAAGTGTCCATCAATGGATAAATGGAGAAACAAATTTTGGTATATACATATAATGAAATATTATTCATCCATAAAAAGTAATAAAGAGCTGACATGTGCTATAATATGGATAAATCTGGAGAACATTATGCTGAGTGAAAGAAGGCAGACACAAAACATCACATATTGTATGATTCCATTTGTATAAAATATTCACTATAGGGCAATGGAAAATAACTGCTTAAAGGGCCCAGGACTTTCTTTTGGGGTGATAAAAATGTTTTGGAATGAGATAAATGTGATGGCTACACAACATTGTGAAGATACTAAATTCCACATCACTGTTCACTTTAAAATAATTAATTTTATGTTACATCAATTTCACCTAATTTTTGTGAAAAGGAAGGAGGGAATTAAGCTTTGAGAAATTATTCCTTATGCAAAAGTATAAGAGGTAAGTGACAGATTTGGGTTCCATTATTGCTCCCTTTGCGCACCATGGTCTAATCAAATTGGTTTTCCTTCAGTTTCTTGAACGCAAATACTTCTTTTCATAGGTAAGGCCCTTGTAGATGTTGTTCCCTATACGTGAGAACACTTCATGATATTCTACACATAACTGGCATCTTCTCTTCTTTTAGGTCTCAACACAAAAATCATTCCCACAGAGAGGACTTCAGTGACAAGGCAATGTAAAGTAGACCCAGCTCATCTCAAAGCATCCTTCCCAATATTTTACACATTTACTTATTTGCCTATTTATTATTTGTTTTCTCAACCAAATTATAAACTGTGTGATGAGAAGCATGAGAGTACATATACTTAATAAGCATTTGTTATATGAATGATAAATGGTATATATATTTATACATACACACACATACACACCCCAAGTGAAATAGAATTGACACTAAGAGGTAGAATTGAGGGTTTAATAGTTGGAAATCTTCATTTCTCTCTGAATTAAAAATCAAACGCAATTACTTATGGTAGAGACCTTTAAAAATCATTTTGAGTTTTCTTAGGGACCAAATTAATGTTGTCCTAAAGTCTTTTCATAGGAAGGTAAGATCTGAAGAATGAGTAAGTTTGAGCTGCTACATGAAGTTTGGTGGGGAGGTACTTGTTTGTAAATATAGACAAAGGGTAGTCAGAGGGGCTAAAAAGGGAAAAGGGGTATAAGAATTCTTGGTAGCACCCACAGTAGTGATTATCTCTTGTTGGGATAGCTGCACTGTTATTTTATTTTTATTGTTGCTGTTGGTTTTGTATTTGTTTGATTTTTATTTAATATTTTTAGTCTATCACAAGAATCAATACCAAAGGCATATTTTTTATATACATATAAAGGACAATATAAATATCCTTTACTTTTTTAAAAAAATTAAAAATACAGAAAAGATAAGTTCAAATCAATAATTCATTACCCCATCTCTTAACTCCCCAGAAAGCAACCACTTAAAAAAATTTAAAAGAAAATTTTAGTCCTTTTAGTGATCTTCCATTACTCTAATATGATTTAACCCCTAATTCATGACCTACCAAATTTAGAACTTATCACTTAATTTCTGTCTACTCATCCATTTCTTCTTCAATTAAAATTATATCACTATTCTAGTTTTCCCACTGATCTGTGCAATTATAAATGATCAACTTAAATCTTCATTCCTTGTCCCATTTAACAAAGGTAGAATCTTTGACTCCAACTTTATGAAAGGAAAACGTTAACCTACACCATTCCTGCCTCCTCTAGCTAACTAATATCTATCCACCATACTTTTATCTTTATATGCTCAAAGTTAATAATTTACATTTTGTCCAGTAATCACAATAAAGTGTTTCTCACCTTTTCAATAGCTTGACCCTAAAAGTTGAAAACAATGTAATAGGGATATGTTTTATAAATAACTTAGCATCTATTCTGTCCTTTTAGAAATCTAGAGATTTTTAGTTATTTTTCCCAGCAGTCCTTCCAAGTAGAAAGGTAAAATTTAAGTGAAATTGTCACCCCTTCTAAAGAAGAAGAAATGACAATTGAGAAGTTTCCATTAAGAAAGAAAATAAAATATACATTCTTTCCGATTAGGGGGAGCAGAAAGAGAGAATGAAAAATGTTCAGGTAGTGTATTAGTCCATTTTCACACTGCTATAAAGAACTACCTGAAACTGGGTAATTTATTAAGAAAAGAGGTTTAACTGACTCATGGTTGCAATGGCTTAACAGGAAGCATGACTGAGAGGCTGCAGGAAACTTATAATCATGGGAGAAGGCCAAGGAGAAACAAGCATGTCTTACCATGGCAAAGCAGGAGGAAAAGAGAGCAAGGGGGGAAGTGCCACACACTTTTAAACCATCAGATCTCTTGAGAACTCACTCACTATCAGAACAACAAGGGAAAATCTGCCCCCATGATTCAAATACCTACTACCAGGCCCCGCCTCAACATGAGATTTGGGTGGGGATGCAAATCCAAACCATATCAGGTAGTAAGCCACAGGGTCTGAGTTATCACCCCTTACCCATCTCTATACTCTCACCTGCATTTTTCGCTGTGTCAAAATCCCAGATTGAGAAGTGTATAAAAGCAGACAGGTTGAATAGGAATGTTTCCCCTGAAATGTACATTGCCAACCCTGTTATTTTTTCTTTCATTTGTATACTAATTTATGAAAAATTAATATTTCTCTCACTTCCAAAGATGCAGCTATGGATAATTTCAGTTCATTAGAGAAGTCTTGGATTCCAGTTGGTGCTGTTGATGCTAGTTAGTATCACAGTACAATGTCTAAGCAGAAAGTCTGAAGAGAGGCCCACAGAGCTCTGCCCTCATTCCCCTTACTGTCTCAGGCTGGGAAGACATGTTTGTTCATTAAATGTATGATAGGAACAAGTGGTAAGTGATAAAGATAGATGAAAAAAAAGCAAGATGAAAAAAAAGCATCATCAAAGAGATAAATAAAAAATTTTAAGACACAGAAAGCATTATTGATATTTTTAACAAGTTAAATTCAAAGTTTTGCATTGTTGTATTCCCTAATAAAAGTAAATATACTTTCTGTATAAGCTCCCATTGACTGCTAACATTTTTTGTAGCAGTCAATAATACATAAGTTTTCAGACAATACATAAAATGTCAATGAACACCAAAAAACTCAGTTTTGTACCATCAATGAATAAATGGATAAAGAATTTGCAGTACACACACGTAGAATATGATTCAGTGATAAAAATGAAAATTCTACGATTTGTGACAATATGGATGAAACCTGAAGGCATTATGCTAAGTGAAATGTCAGATGTACAAAGAGAAATTCTGTACTTTCTCACTTACATGTTGAATCTATAAAGGTCAAACTCTAGAAGCTAAGAGTAAAATGGTAGCAGGGATTGAGGTGTGGAGAAAATGGAGAAATGTTTGTCAAAGGACATCAACTCTAGTAAGACAAGTTTTGGAGAGGTAATATACTGCATGAGGACTATATTCAACACTACCCTATTGGATATGTTTTCACTAGAAAAAAAGGAAAACAAAACAAAACAAAAGTGGTATCTAAGCGAGGAGATAGATGTTAATTGACTTGATTGTGGTAGTCATTTCAAAATATATGTGTATATCAAATCATCATATACAATGTAATTTGTCAATTAAAGGTATAAAATAAAATTTTGAAGAACAAATAAATCGATTTTGCTGGTCACATTACTTTAATGCAAAATATTTAAATTGGAATTTTATGATAGAATTTTATATTTTTATTGTTGAATGATAAGGGGTGAAATCATATTCCTTTAAACCACAAAATTGCCATATACAAAGTTTTTAGGGAAGATGATTTTTAAAACAGTAGTCATCATTATTTATGAGATATGGCCAAAGAAAATTTGAAGTTTTGAATATTTTAATAGAAAAGAGTAAAAATAAATCAACTGAACATTCAATTTAAATTAGAAAGGAAAAAATAAAACAAATAAATATAAAAGAAATAATTAGGATACAAAAGCAGTAATCAATAAATTAGAATATATCTTATCAATGATTAAATCTGAGGTCAGATTTTATTAAAATTATAAAATATACCAATTTGGGGGAAATCTAGTTTAAAAAGACATAAAAACACAAATGATACTAAGAACATATAAATAACTACATATACAGACATTGCATATATTTTCAAAACTATGAGAATTTAATATGTGACAAATGTTAATAACAGTGACAAATCTCTATGAAATAGTTAAAGAGTCCAAACTGACTCAAGAAAAAATAGAAAACATGAATAGTTGTAGGGCAATGAGCATGTTTTTAAATGCTTTTTAAATCTTCTGCATCCAAAAACAGCATCTGACCCTGATATTGGCATAATTTCTAAGAATGAAATTATAAATTACTATTTTGGTGCTGATACTGTTCCAAAGCATAGTGTTCTACATCATAAATATATACAACTTTTGCTTGCCAAATACATAAATAAAATCTATGTTTTAAATACTACCCAAAACTTAAAAGCCTGACAAAGTTAATAAACACACAGATTAATTATAATGTAACCTTAATTATACTTGGTTAAGCTCTATGAAATTGCTAATGCATTTCTTTTACCTACAATTATGAAAAATAATAGGATTTGAGATAATTAAATATAAATTCAGATATCCTAATGAAATGTTAGCAAATAAAACCAACAGCATATTCATATTCAAAGAATAATATAATTTTTATAATGGTACTTTTTGATTTTACCAGTTTACAAAGAACATTAAGCTCTTTGTGAACTGATAAAATAAAAACAAAAATTTTTAATGCTATACATTTCAATACATAGCAACATATTAACAATAAAGTAAAAATATTTTTATTAAATTAGGAAATAAGTCGAGAGGTTTACTATGAACCCTATTCTTTAAAATTGTTCTGAAATTGCTAGTCATTGAAATGAGAAACAATAACAGAAATGTGACATAAATTTTTTAATGAGACTTTTTTACTATTTTAGATAAAATGGTTAACCTAAAATGAAAAAATACATTAAATTATATTTAATAAATTTAACAAAGTGAATGAATACTGCTCTCTCACACTGTATAAAAATAACAGCATTTATAGTTTACCTCTAATTTTTCTAATATTCACTTAGAATATGTAAATCAAAACATTTTGGCTGGGCATGGTGGCTCATGCCTGTAATCCCAGCACTTTGGGAGTCTGAGGCAGGCAGATCACTAGGTCAGGAGATGGAGACCATCCTGGCCAACATGATGAAACCCCATCTCTACTACAAATACAAAAATTAGCTGGGCTTGGTGGTGTGCGCTTGTAATTCCAGCTACTTGGGAAGCTGAGGCAGGAGAATTGCTTGAAACCCGGAGGCAGAGGTTGCAGAAAGCCAATATCATGTCACTGCACTCCAGCCTGGCGACAGAGTGAGACTCCAACTCAAAAAGCAAAGCAAAACAATAACAACAATAAAATCTTTTTAACATCATAAAAAAACTCAATACTAAAAATTAACTTAATAAATATGTTAATTATAGGAAGAAAGCTGTACAAGTATAAGCTCCAAAATAAATAAAGAGGAAGATATAGTTAGGAAATGGGCAAACTATCCAGAATTGAATTCACTTAAGAGACAGGCAGACAAAATAAATAGAGGTGGATATATCACAATGACTCCAGCCAAAAAAAGTATCAGAAGCATGGATAGTTAGCCTTTAAATCTCAGTAATGTACTTTTTTACTCAAGATAATTTAATAATGTTTTAAGGGTTATAAGTTCTAATAACAGTTAAATAATTATGAAAGTGATCATCTTTCATAATCATTTTTCTTTAATTAGGAATTTTATGATTTTAAAGTTAGGAATTTTAAAATATACTACATTAATTGGAGATGTGCTAAGACTCACATGTGTTTTGCTTTTATAGTGTTCCATGAGCACTTACAAATAAACTATAGTCCCTTTTGTGGGGGCATAGTGTTTAGTGTAATCAATTGTAGTTATTCTAGTTAATTGTATTTTTTGTTTCTCAAACTCTTACCTACTCTTGGGCCATTTGAAATGTCAAGGTCTGAGTGAGTTGAAATAAAGCCTCTATCTCCAATGTGTTTCTATTTTTCTTATATTTTTGTAGCCCTTGGTTTAATAAGTGTTGGTACTATAATAAACTCATGATATTATCCCTGTTTATTGCATTCATTATCATTTTATGTGGTACTCCTCATCTCATTTGTTGTCTTCTTACTGAATCAGATTTTGTCTTATGTAATTTTACAACTACTCCTTCCTGTTCAGTTGCATTTACCTGATATTCATCTGTCTGTAGATGTGCGTTCAAATTTTTCAATAATTTTTTTTTATTTCACTATTTCTTTTTATTTCTTTTATTATTATTATTATTATTATTATTATTATTATTATTATACTTTAGGTTTTATGGTACATGTGCCCAATGTGCAGGTAAGTTACATATGTATACATGTGCCATGCTGGTGCGCTGCACCCACTAACTCGTCATCTAGCATTAGGTATATCTCCCAATGCTATCCCTCCCCCCTCCCCCCACACCACAACAGTCCCCGAAGTGTGATGTTCCCCTTCCTGTGTCCATGTGTTCTCATTGTTCAATTCCCACCTATGAGTGAGAATATGCGGTGTTTGGTTTTTTGTTCTTGCGATAGTTTACTGAGAATGATGATTTCCAATTTCATCCATGTCCCTACAAAGGACATGAACTCATCATTTTTTATGGCTGCATAGTATTCCATGGTGTATATGTGCCACATTTTCTTAATCCAGTCTATCATTGTTGGACATTTGGGTTGGTTCCAAGTCTTTGCTATTGTGAATAATGCCGCAATAAACATACGTGTGCATGTGTCTTTATAGCAGCATGATTTATAGTCCTTTGGGTATATACCCAGTAATGGGATGGCTGGGTCGAATGGAATTTCTAGTTCTAGATCCCTGAGGAATCGCCACACTGACTTCCACAAGGGTTGAACTAGTTTACAGTCCCACCAACAGTGTAAAAGTGTTCCTATTTCTCCACATCCTCTCCAGCACCTGTTGTTTCCTGACTTTTTAATGATTGCCATTCTAACTGGTGTGAGATGGTATCTCATTGTGGTTTTGATTTGCATTTCTCTGATGGCCAGTGATGGTGAGCATTTTTTCATGTGTTTTTTGGCCGCATAAATGTCTTCTTTTGAGAAGTGTCTGTTCATGTCCTTCGCCCACTTTTTGATGGGGTTGTTTGTTTTTTTCTTGTAAATTTGTTGGAGTTTATTGTAGATTCTGGATATTAGCCCTTTGTCAGATGAGTAGGTTGCGAAAATTTTCTCCCATTTTGTAGGTTGCCTGTTCACTCTGATGGTAGTTTCCTTTGCTGTGCAGAAGCTCTTTAGTTTAATTAGATCCCATTTGTCAATTTTGGCTTTTGTTGCCATTGCTTTTGGTGTTTTAGACATGAAGTCCTTGCCCATGCCTATGTCCTGAATGGTATTGCCTAGGTTTTCTTCTAGGGTTTTTATGGTTTTAGGTATAACATTTAAGTCTTTAATCCATCTTGAATTGATTTTTATATAAGGTGTAAGGAAGGGATCCAGTTTCAGCTTTCTACATACGGCTAGCCAGTTTTCCCAGCACCATTTATTAAATAGGGAATCCTTTCCCCATTTCTGGTTTTTCTCAGGTTTGTCAAAGATCAGATGGTTGTAGATATGTGGCATTATTTCTGATGGCTCTGTTCTGTTTCATTGATCTATATCTCTGTTTTGGTACCAGTACCATGCTGTTTTGGTTACTGTAGCCTTGTAGTATAGTTTGAAGTCAGGTAGCGTGATGCCTCCAGCTTTGTTCTTTTGGCTTAGGATTGACTTGGTGATGCGGGCTCTTTTTTGGTTCCATATGAACTTTAAAGTAGTTTTTTCCAATTCTGTGAAGAAAGTCATTGGTAGCTTGATGGGGATGGCATTGAATCTGTAAATTACCTTGGGAAGGATGGCCATTTTCATGATATTGATTCTTCCTACCCATGAGCATGGAATGTTCTTCCATTTGTTTGTATCCTCTTTTATTTCCTTGAGCAGTGGTTTGTAGTTCTCCTTGAAGAGGTCTTTCACATCCCTTGTAAGTTGGATTCCTAGGTATTTTATTCTCTTTGAAGCAATTGTGAATGGGAGTTCACTCATGATTTGGCTGTTTGTCTGTTATTGATGTATAAGAATGCTTGTGATTTTTGCACATTGATTTTGTATCCTGAGACTTTGCTGAAGTTGCTTATCAGCTTAAGGAGATTTTGGGCTGAGACAATGGGGTTTTCTAGATATACTATCATGTCATCTGCAAACAGGGACAATTTGACTTCCTCTTTTCCTAATTGAATACCCTTGATTTCCTTCTCCTGCCTAATTGCCCTGGCCAGAACTTCCAACACTATGTTGAATAGAAGTGGCGAGAGAGGGCATCCCTGTCTTGTGCCAGTTTTCAAAGGGAATGCTTCCAGTTTTTGCCCATTCAGTATGATATTGGCTGTGGGTTTGTCATAAATAGCTCTTATTATTTTGAGATACGTCCCATCAATTCCTAATTTATTGGGAGTTTTTAGCATGAAGGGTTGTTGAATTTTGTCAAAGGCCTTTTCTGCATCTATTGAGATAATCATGTGGTTTTTGTCTTTGGTTCTGTTTATATGCTGGATTACATTTATTGATTTGCGTATATTGAACCAGCCTTGCATCCCAGGGATGAAGCCCACTTGATCATGGTGGATAAGCTTTTTGATATGTTGCTGGATTCTGTTTGCCAGTATTTTATTGAGGATTTTTGCATCAATGTTCATCAAGGATATTGGTCTAAAATTCTCTTTTTTTGTTGTGTCTCTGCCAGGCTTTGGTATCAGGATGATGCTGGCCTCATAAAATGAGTTAGGGAGGATTCCCTCTTTTTCTATTGATTGGAATAGTTTCAGAAGGAATGGTACCAGCTCCTCCTTGTACCTCTGGTAGAATTCGGCTGTGAACCCATCTGGTCCTGGACTTTTTTTGGTTGGTAAGCTATTGATTATTGCCACAATTTCAGCTCCTGTTATTGGTCTATTCAGAGATTCAACTTCTTCTTGGTTTAGTCTTGGGAGGGTGTATGTGTTGAGGAATTTATCCATTTCTTCTAGATTTTCTAGTTTATTTGCATAGAGGTGTTTGTAATATTCTCTGATGGTAGTTTGTATTTCTGTGGGATCGGTGGTGATATCCCCTTTATCATTTTTTATTGCATCTATTTGATTCTTCTCTCTTTTTTTCTTTATTAATCTTGCTAGCGGTCTATCAATTTTGTTGATCCTTTCAAAAAACCAGCTCCTGGATTCATTTATTTTTTGAAGGGTTTTTTGTGTCTCTATTTCCTTCAGTTCTGCTCTGATTTTAGTTATTTCTTGCCTTCTGTTAGCTTTTGAATGTGTTTGCTCTTGCTTTTCTAGTTCTTTTAATTGTGATGTTAGGGTGTCAATTTTGGATCTTTCCTGCTTTCTCTTGTGGGCATTTAGTGCTATAAATTTCCCTCTACACACTGCTTTGAATGCATCCCAGAGATTCTGGTATGTTGTGTCTTGGTTCTCGTTGGTTTCAAAGAACATCTTTATTTCTGCCTTCATTTCGTTATGTACCCAGTAGTCATTCAGGAGCAGGTTGTTCAGTTTCCACGTAGTTGAGCGGTTTTGAGTGAGATTCTTTATCCTGAGTTCTAGCTTGATTGCACTGTGATCTGAGAGACAGTTTGTTACAATTTCTGTTCTTTTACATTTATTGAGGAGAGCTTTACTTCCAAGTATATGGTCAATTTTGGAATAGGTGTGGTGTGGTGCTGAAAAAAATGTATATTCTGTTGATTTGGGGTGGAGAGTTCTGTAGATGTCTATTAGGTCCACTTGGTGCAGAGCTGAGTTCAATTCCTGGGTATCCTTGTTGACTTTCTGTCTCGTTGATCTGTCTAATGTTGACAGTGGGGTGTTAAAGTCTCCCATTATTAATGTGTGGGAGTCTAAGTCTCTTTGTAGGTCACTCAGGACTTGCTTTATGAATCTGGGTGCTCCTGTATTGGGTGCATATATATTTAGGATAGTTAGCTCTTCTTGTTGAATTAATCCCTTTACCATTATGTGATGGCCTTCTTTGTCTCTTTTGATCTTTGTTGGTTTAAAGTCTGTTTTATCAGAGACTAGGATTGCAACCCCTGCCTTTTTTTGTTTTCCATTTGCTTGGTAGATCTTCCTCCATCCTTTTATTTTGAGCCTATGTGTGTCTCTGCAATAATTTTTAGGTATATCTTGAATATAATACAAAATTTTATTTGGCTTCTTAAACTATACATTTTTCTTTTTATAGGTGCACTTAGCACATTAGAATTTATTAATATGACAGATGTGTCTAGCCTTAATTCTATCATATTGTCTATAATCTTTAAATGTATGGTCCATATATTTTTTTACTTTGTTTCATTTTGGTATTTCATATGGTGATTTTATGGTATTTACTTTTTATTCTGGTGCCTAACCTCACAAAAGCAGCATTATATAAAGCACAAGATTTAGTTATTGAGTGTCCATTGAAACCTTAATGTTGGTAATGATGAGATTGAACATTTTCGTTTCCAACTTCTCATAATATTTAGTAGCAAATTTTCTTTGATTAGTGTCTGTTTATTTAAGTATTCTTATTTTTCTTATTTTTTCTTTGTTTACTTAAGTATTCTTAAGTATTCTTATTTTTGCTTATTTAAGTATTCTTATATTTCTTTACAGTATTTTTTATTTAGATCATATCTTTTAAACCCCAAGTATGAAAGCTGAAATCAGTATATTTATACTCCTTCCACACTTTCTTTCCTTTTTCCCTCCTAACTATAAATACATATGCAATATAGTTATAGTTTATGTAGCATATATACATATACTTACATTCATATTATCAGACTGTATAACATATATTCTATTCCATAGCCAAATTTGTCAGATTTATTTTAGTTTTAATAATTAAATGGGTTCACTGCTTAGCACTATTTCTTTAGCAAAAGGTTTTGTTTTGTTTTGTCATTTCCTATTTAAATTTCATTCCCTCACAGACTTTAGTGTGGTTTTTCAGTTTATTTATTTATTTATTTATTTTCTGAGACAGAGTCTTGTTCTATCACCCAAGCTAGAGCGTAGTGGCACACTTACAGCTCACTGCAGCCTCAACTTCCCAGGCTCAAGAGATCCTCCCACCTCAGCCTTCAGCCGCCAGAGTAGCTGGGACTACAGGCATGAGCCACCACACTGGGCTAATTTTTAAAATTTTTTGTAGAGACAGCCTCTCAGTATGTTGTCTAGGCTGGTCTTGAACTCCTGACCTCACATGATTCTCCTGCCTTGGCCTCCCAAGGTTCTGGGATTACAGGCATGAACCACTGCTCCCGGACCCTCACAGTTTTATCAACAAAAACAAAATGTTATTCAACATTTGTACAACTGCTTACATTCAATGAGCAAAAATTAGATTCTATTTTCATGTATTACACTAAAATTAATTTTAGGCTTATTGTATTAGAGATAAACATAAAACAAAATAAGTTTTACATCTTAAAAATATATAATTCAATATTTATTGAACCCATGTATTTCACAGATTTCATAAAATATATCATGATATCACAATGTTAAATCTTGATAGCTATTATATAAAAATAAAAATGTTTCTGTGTTAGAAACCCCTTAGATAGAGCTTAGACATTTCAGGTGGAAGAAATAATTTGAACAAAGATATGAAACTATTAATGGTAAGAATATTGTAGTTGGAAACTTCAAAACAGATTTTCCAGATGTTATGTACTCTAAAAGCTCTAAAATGCAGAAGTGAGAAGCCATCAATAAAGTGGGTTGAATATCTTGAAAGTAAAAAAAGAAGAAGGGAGGAAAGAAGGAAGGAAGGAAGGGAGGAAGGGATGAAGGGAGCTGCGGGAGGAGGGGAGGAGGGGCATTCATACCTGGGGTTTAAAAGATATGATCTAAATAAAAAACATTGTATAGAAATATAAGAATACTTAAATAACCTGGGTAGAAAAATAAGAATACTTAAATAAACAGACTAATCAAAGAAAATTGGCTACTAAAAATTATGAGATGTTGGAAATGGAAATGTTCAATCTCATCATTACCAACAGTAAGGTTTCAATGGACACTCTCAATAATTAAAAATTGTGCTTTCAGGTCAAGCCAAGATGGCCGAATAGGAACAGCTTCAGTCTACAGCTCCCAGTGTGGGTGATGCAGAAGATGGGTGATTTCTGCATTTCCAACTGAGGTACCAGGTTCATCTCACTGGGGAATGTCAGACAGTGGGTGCAGGACAGTGGGTGCAACGCACCAAGCGTGAGCCAAAGCAGGGCGAGGCATCGCCTCACCCGGGAAGCACAAGGGGTCAGGGAATTCCCTTTCCTAGTCAAAGAAAGGGATAACAGATGGCACCTGGAAAATCGGGTCACTCCCACCCTAATACTGCGCTTTTCCAAAGGTCTTAGCAAACGGCACACCAGGAGATTATATCCTGTGCCTAGCTCAGAGGGTCCTATGACCACGGAGCCTCGCTCATTGCTAGCACAGCAGTCTGACATCAAACTGCAAGGCGGCAGTGAGGCTGGGGGAGGGGCACCCACCATTGCCGAGGCTTGAGTAGGTAAACAAAGCGGCCTGGAAGCTCGAACTGGGTGGAGCCCACTGCAGCTCAAGGAGGCCTACCTGCCTCTGTAGACTCCACCTCTGCGGGCAGGGCATAGCCAAACAAAAGGCAGCAGAAACCTCTGCAGACTTGAATGTCCCTGTCTGACAGCTTTGAAGAGAGTAGTGGTTCTCCCAGCATGCAGCTTGAGATCTGGGAATGGACAGACTATCTCCTCAAGTGGATCCCTGACCCCCGAGTAGCCTAACTGGGAGGCACCCCCCAGTAGGGGCGGACTGACACCTCACACGGCCAGGTACTCCTCTGAGACAAAACTTCCAGAGGAACGATCAGGCAGCAACATTTGCTGTTCACCAATATCCGCTGTTCTGCAGCCTCTGCTGCTGATACCCAGGCAAACAGGGTCTGGAGTGGACCTCTGGCAAACTCCAACAGACCTGCAGCTGAGGGTCCTGACCGTTAGAAGGAAAACTAACAAACAGAAAGGACATCCACACCAAAACCCCATCTGTAGGTCACCATCATCAAAGACCAAAGGTAGATAAAACCACAAAGAGGGGGAAAAAACAAAGCAGAAAAACTGAAAACTCTAAAAATCAGAGTGCCTCTATTCCTCCAAAGGAATGCAGCTCCTCACCAGTAAGAGAACAAAGGTGGATGGAAAACGACTTTGACGAGTTGAGAGAAGAAGGCTTCAGATGATCACACTACTCTGAGCTAAAGGAGGAAGTTCAAACCTATGGCAAAGAAGTTAAAAACCTTGAAAAAAAATTAGATGAATGGATAACTAGAATAACCAATGAAGAAAAGACATTAAAGGACCTGATGGAGTTGAAAACCACGGCATAAGAACTAGGTGATGAATGCACAAGCCTCAGTGGCCAATTCGATCAACTGGAAGAAAGGATATCAGTGATGGAAGATCAAATGAACGAAATGAAGCGAGAAGAGAAGTTTAGAGAAAAAAGAATAAAAAGATATGAACAAAGCCTCCAAGAAACATGGGACTATGTGAAAAGACCAAATCTACATCTGATTGGTGTACCTGAAAGTGACGGGGAGAATGGAAACAAGTTGGAAAACACTCTGCAGGATATTATCCAGGAGAACTTCCCCAATCTAGCAAGGCAGGCCAACATTCAGATTCAGGAAATACAGAGAACGCCACCAAGATACTCCTCGAGAAGAGCAACTCCAAGACACATAATTGTCAGATTCACCAAAGCTGAAATGAAGGAAAAAATGTTAAGGGCAGCCAGAGAGAAAGGTCGGGTTACCCACAAAGGGAAGCCCATCACACTAACAGCAAACCTCTCAGCAGAAACTCTACGAGCCAGAAGAGAGTGGGGGACAATATTCAACATTCTTAAAGAAAAGAATTTTCAACCCAGAATTTCATATCCAGCCAAACTAAGCTTCATAAGTGAAGGAGAAATAAAATACTTTACAGACAAGCAAATGCCCAGAGATTTTGTCAACACCAGGCCTGCCCTAAAAGAGCTCCTGAAGGAAGCCCTAAACATGGAAAGGAACAACCGGTACCAGCCACTGCAAAAACATGCCAAATTGTAAAGACCATCGAGACTAGGAAGAAACTGCATCAACTAACGAGCAAAATAACCAGCTAACATCATAATGACAGGATCAAATTCACACATAACAATATTAACCTTAAATGTAAATGGGCTAAATGCTCCAATTAAAAGACACAGACTGGCAAATTGGATAAAGAGTCAAGACCCATGACTGTGATGTATTCAGGAAACCCATCTCACATGCAGACACACACATAGGCTCAAAATAAAGGGACGGAGGAAGATCTACCAACCAAATGGAAAACAAAAAAAGGCAGGGGTTGCAATCCTAGTCTCTAATAAAACAGACTTTAAACCAACAAAGATCAAAAGAGACAAAGAAGGCCATTACATAATGGTAAAGGGATCAATTCAACAAGAAGAACTAACTATCCTAAATATATATGCACCCAATACAGGAGCACCCAGATTCATAAAGCAAGTCCTTAGAGACCTACAAAGAGACTTAGACTCCCACACAATAATAATGGGAGACTTTAACACCCCACTGTCAACATTAGACAGATCAATGAGACAGAAAGCTGACAAGATACCCAGGAATTGAACTGAGCTCTGTACCAAACAGACCTATTAGACATCTACAGAACTTTCCACTCCAAATCAATAGAATATACATTCTTTTCAGCACCCCATGACACCTATTCCAAAATTGACCACATAGTTGGAAGTGAAGCACTCCTCAGCAAATGTAAAAGAACAGAAATTATAACAAACTGTCTCTCAGACCACAATGCAATCAAACTAGAACTCAGGATGAGGAAACCCAATGAAAACCGCTCAACTACATGGAAACTGAACAACCTGCTCCTGAATGACTACTGGGTACATAACGAAATGAAGGCAGAAATAAAGATGTTCTTTGAAACCAACGACAACAAAGGCACAACATACCAGAATCTCTGGGACACATTCAAAACAGTGTGCAGAGGGAAATTTATACCAGTAAATGCCCACAAGAGAAAGGAGGAAAGATCTAAAATTGACACTCTAACATCACAATTAAAAGAACTAGAGAAGCAAGAGCAAACACATTCAAAAGCTAGCAGAAGGCAAGAAATAACTAAGATCAGAGCAGAACCAAAGGAAATAGAGACACAAAAAACCCTTCAAAAAATCAATGAATCCAGGAGCTGGTTTTTTGAAAAGATCAACAAAATTGATAGACCGCTAGAAAGACTAATAAAGAAGAAAAGAGAGAAGAATCAAATAGATGCAATAAAAAATGATAAAGGGGATATCACCACCGATCCCACAGAAATACAAACTACCATCAGAGAATACTATAAACACCTCTACTCAAACTACAAAATCTAGAAGAAATGGATAAATTCCTTGACACATACACCCTCCCAAGACTAAACCAGGAAGAATTTGAATCTCTGAATAGACCAATAATAGGATCTGAAATTGAGGCAATAATTAATAGCTTATTAACCAAAAAAAGTCCAGGACCAGATGGATTCACAGCCGAATTCTACCAGAGGTACAAGGAGGAGCTGGTACCATTCCTTCTGAAACTATTCCAATCAGTAGAAAAAGAGGGAATCCTCCCTAACTCATTTTATGAGGCCAGCATCATCCTGATACCAAAGCCAGGCAGAGACACAACCAAAAAAGAGAATTTTAGACCAATATCCTTGATGAACATTGATGCAAAAATCCTCAATAAAATACTGGCAAACTGAATCCAGCAGCACATCAAAAAGCTTATCCACCGTGATCAAGTGGGCTTCATCTCTGGGATGCAAGGCTGGTTCAACATACGCAAATCAATACACGTAATCCAGCAGATAAAGAGAACCAATGACAAAAACCACATGATTATCTCAATAGATGCAGAAAAGGCCTTTGACAAAATTCAACAACCCTTCATGCTAAAAACTCTCAATAAATTAGGTATTGATGGGACGTATCTCAAAATAATAAGGGCTATCTATAACAAAACCACAGCCAATATCATACTGAATGGGCAAAAACTGGAAGCATTACCCTTGAAAACTGGCAAAAGACAGGGATACCCTCTCTCACCACTCCTATTCAACATAGTGTTGGAAGTTCTGGCCAGGGCAATTAGGCAGGAGAAGGAAATCAAGGGTATTCAATTAGGAAAAGAGGAAGTCAAATTGTCCCTGTTTGCAGATGACATGATAGTATATCTAGAAAACCCCATTGTCTCAGCCCAAAATCTCCTTAAGCTGATAGGCAACTTCAGCAAAGTCTCAGGATACAAAATCAATGTGCAAAAATCACAAGCATTCTTATACACCAATAGCAGACAGAGAGCCAAATCATGAGTGAACTCCCATTCACAATTGCTTCAAAGAGAATAAAATACCTAGGAATCTAACTTACAAGGGACATGAAGGACCTCTTCAAGGAGAACTACCAACCACTGCTCAATAAAATAAAAGAGGATACAAACAAATGGAAGAACATTCCATGCTCATGAGTAGGAAGAATCAATATCGTGAAAATGGCCATACTGCCCAAGGTAATTTATAGATTCAATGCCACCCCCATCAAGCTACCAACGACTTTCTTCACAGAATTGGAAAAAACTACTTTAAAGTTCATATGGAAGAAAAAAGAGCCCGCATCGCCAAGTCAATCCTAAGCCAAAAGGACAAAGCTGGAGGCATCACGCTACCTGACTTCAAACTATACTACAAGTCTACAGTAACCAAAACAGCATGGTACTGGTACCAAAACAGACATATAGACCAATGGAACAGAACAGAGTCCTCAGAAATAATGCCACATATCTACAACTATCTGATCTTTGACAAACCTGAGAAAAACAAGCAATGGGGAAAGGATTCCCTATTTAATAAATGGTTCTGGGAAAACTGGCTGGCCATATGTAGAAAGCTGAAATGGGATCCCTTCCTTACAACCTTATACAAAAATTAACTCAAGATGGATTAAAGACTTACATGTTAGACCTAAAACCATAAAAACCCTAGAAGAAAACCTAGGCAATACCATTCAGGACATAGGCATGGGCAAGGTCTTCATGTCTAAAACACCAAAAGCAATGGCAACAAAAGCCAAAATTGACAAATGGGATCTAATTTAAACCGAAGAGCTTCTGCACAGCAAAAGAAACTACCATCAGAGTGAACAGGCAACCTACAGAATGGGAGAACATTTTTGCAATCTACTCATCTGACGAAGGTCTAATATCCAGAATCTACAATGAACTCAAACAAATTTACAAGAAAAAAACAAACAACTCCATCAAAAAGTGGGTGAAGGATATGAACAGACACTTCTCAAAAGAACACATTTATGCAGCCAAAAGACACATGAAAAAATGCTCATCATCACTGGCCATCAGAGAAATGCAAATCAAAACCACAATGAGATACCATCTCACACCAGCTAGAATGGTGATCATTAAAAAGTCAGGAAACAACAGGTGCTGGAGAGGATGTGGAGAAATAGGAACACTTTTACACTGTTGGTGGGACGGTAAACTAGTTCTACCATTGTGGAAGTCAGTGTGGCGATCCCTCAGGGATCTAAAACTAGAAATACCATTTGACCAAGCCATCCCATTACTGGGTATATACGCAAAGGACTATAAATCGTGCTTCTATAAAGACACATGCACATGTATGTTTATTGTGGCACTATTCACAATAGCGAAGACTTGGAACCAACCCAAATGTCCAACAGTGATAGACTGGATTAAGAAAATGTGGCACATATACACCATGGAATACTATGCAGCCATAAAAAATGATGAGTTCATGTCCTTTGTAGGGACATGGATGAAGCTGGAAACCATCATTCTCAGAAAACTATTGCAAGGACAAAAAACCAAACACCACATGTTCTCACTCATAGGTGGGAATTGAACAATGAAAACACATGGACACAGGAAGGGGAACATCACACACCGGGGCCTGTTGTGGGGTGGCGGGAGGGTGGAGGGATAGCATTAGGAGGTTTACCTAATGTTAAATGATGAGTTAATGGGTGCAGCACACCAACATGGCACATGTATACATATGTAACAAACCTGCATGTTGTGCACATGTACCCTAAAACTTAAAGTATAATTAAAAAAAAAAAGAAACCAAAAAAAAAAACAACAAAACTTGTGCTTTATATAATGCTACTTTTGTGAGGTTAGGCACCAGAATAAAAAGTAAATACCAAAAGATCACCATATGAGGGAGGGAGGGAGGGAGGGAGGGAGGGAGGGAGGGAGGAAGGGAGGGAGGGAGGAAGGAAGGAAGGAAGGAAGGAAGGAAGGAAGGAAGGAAGGAAGTTGTAGAATATTTGGAGGAATTTGGATAGAGATAAAAGGCAATTCTTAAGAATGGGATAATTTAGAAGTAAATATGAACATACTATTAACCAGCTGATTAAAGGATCATTAGAATGTTGGATCTTAGCATGTTTTGATTTCCAAAACTTACCTAGGTATCCAAGATTTTTATTTTTTCCATACTCAAGATTTGAACATTGTCTTGTAAATCTGTCTAATTCCAAAAACCATTCCCATCAGTTTCTTACAGACCTCCTCGTAAGAGATGCTCATAACCCAGAATAACATCCTTGTTTACTAAACAACTAAGCCCAAAGAAAAAATACACATAGGAGATTTCTCCCTGAAACTTTTCTCCTGTATGAAAACTGAAGGAGAGATTTTCCTAATAAGTATATTGATAAGATAAGTAATAACGACAAATATTTTCATATATTCTATTTTTTAAAAAAGATGCCATTTTTGGCTCAGAATCCACCACCCCAACCATGAAGACACAAGGCAGTTTTCACCCAAACAAAAGAAAAGTGTGAAAGGAAACAGAGCTTGAAAAGTTACATTACAAAGATGCTGATTGCTCAGAAGTGCCCAAGGTCAACAGAACCCACTGGCCTGCAACCGCTGAAGACAAAGTAGTTTAATTTGTAGAAAACCATTACACTGTCCATATTGCAAAGACAAAACAACTGCCAACAATGGAAAATTCTCCAGGCCATGGACCTAGCTACTGTTCAGAATACAGGCTGTCACCTAATCAATGTGTATGACTGCGGGTCACCAATCTGTCTTCCTAACCAGCCAAGCAGCTGCACCATGAAAAGCAACGTCGTAAAAATAAACATGGATGATATAGTTTATCTGTAGGATGAAACTGGCACCAAATATCTAACTCAAACTTTTCACCATCTTTAACATCTACATCTAGGGATGCCACACTCTTCCAGTTACATCAGGGGCCAAGAGGCCACTTTGCCTTCCCATGTTATAATAATAGAATATTATCTCAAAATTGCAAAATATTTTAAAGCTTATCTTATTCTGGGAAGCAATCACTCTTATTTCCTCACAATGAACTTAGCGTTCATGATACAGAACATTTAATTATAGCAGCAGTAACCCATTTGAAATGGAAGTTTAATATCTTTTTTTTTTAATATTATGACAAGCTAGAGCTTCTTGAAGATGTATTTTTTTTTTCCAGAATATTCAAACAATTCCTCAAATGAGTTTGAGTCTTCAATTAGGAAAAAGGCACTTATATAGGCTTGGGGGAAAAGGTACTTAAACAATGGCTTCAATTTTATTTTGCCAGATAATGATATAAACCGCAACATATCAGAGAGGATAATGAGCTTCTAGAGCTTTCACCAAAACCTCATGATCTTAAATCAGATCTTAGTGTCTCTAACCTACATCTGAATAATCTACTGGACATGCAGAAAGTTGCTGAAAGACAAAGATATATGGTTGTGAGGCTTTAAAGTCCTTATAACACAGACACATATCATGCAGATTTTGACATACTTCCCAGGATATCAAAGATGAACTTAGATGAAATATACAGCTCCCATAGAAATAAGCTCCAATTAGCAATTTCATGATGAATATACCCGGCTTAGAAAAACATATTAACCCAATTGTTTGCATAGAAGTTTTATATTATTTTCCCCTCGGGAACTAACATCTCCCAGGAATGAAAGTTCCACATAAAAAGCAAATTAATAATTTTCTATAGTACATCGTTTTTAAAAATGTTAAATTTTAAGTGTTTTTTTTAGCAATCTCAAATAATTGTTCACTTGTTTTCCATCCAGATCGAAAATATTTTTAATTATATTAGCTTCTAAAACAAAAGTTTTATAGCAAAACAAGCAAACAAGAAGGAAGCAAAACTAATCAAACAACTACATTAAAAAATAGCCATTATCTTAAGTGAAACACCCAGAAACAGAAAGTCATTTGATTTTCTCACTTATAAGTCGGAGCTAACCAGTGTGTACACATGTACACACAGTGTGGAATGATAGACCTTGGAGACTTGGAAGGGCAGCAGGGTGAGAGGCCAGTGAGTGATGAGAAATTACTTTATAGGTATGATGCACATTATTCAGGTGACAGATACACTAAAAGCCCAGCCTTCACCACTACACAGTATATCCATGTAACAAAATTGCCCTTGTACCTCTTACATTTATACAAATAAAAATGTAGGAAGAAAGATCACTAACATTGAATCATGACTATTATACACTTTGCATCTTTCTGATCAATTCACTTAAAAAAGGCTAATGTTGAGATTTTTTAGTAACTTTGAAATATTGGTTTTTCTTTTCCATGCTTTTTGACTTCAAAATGAGAAATAAAAGATAACATTCACTTTAAAAACGTACTCTGCTTTAAAAAAATAAGTAACCCAAAAGTCAATTACTGACTTTTGTATGAGGAGAAGGTGTTAACATGCAGCAAACTTTTGATATTACAACAATATTGTATAATAAAACAAGATACTGCTAACAGGTTACTAAATAGAAGCCAGATATGAGATTTTCAAAGACAGTCTTAAAGAACACAACTAGGACCATCTAGGATCTCCAAAAGAAGTACCAGATTCAAGGGATAATCCTTTCACAAGGAGAACTTGCTTAAAAATCAAAAACTTTAAAATAGTTTGTGCCTAGCCAGGCCAGCTACATAATTTGTGGGACTCAGCACAAAACAAAAATTTGAAGACCTCTGTTCAAACATCAGGGGGGAAAAAAGGCTTTATCTTTTCTGCTATTTCTCTATCCGTCTTTGTTCTCTTTTATTTGCTTTTTAAAGTTGCATTCCCTCAAGCATGATGGTATTCCTGGTGCAAGTGCAGACCCTCACAGGCACCCAGGACCCCTCCCGGTGACTCAGTACTCAGTGTACACAGGCATAATCACTGCCCTCTCTATGCCTGTGCCCAGGCCCCTCAAGGGTTGGAGAGTGGCAGAAGTCTCTGGGCAGGGGCAGAGAGCAGGTGGCTGAGAACTCATCTCAGGGAGAGGGAGTGGGAGGCAAGGAACCCTGTATGAGCTGAGATTCCAGCTCTCGATTGTCCCATGGGACTTCAAGTACAAAACATAATTCCAAAGATAAAATGTTTCAACATGTTGAGATAGTGACCACAAACATTAAACCCCAAGCTCTTCTGAGTGTTTGTGCCTCACTGGCCCTGCGTGACTGCACTGTTCATACTGTGAAGGAATATGCTACATTGCCCATACTTATAAGAGTTCAGCCCTTTACTTGTGACCAAGGTTTCTCAATATCAGTGATATTAGCATTTTGGACCAGAGAATTTTTTTGGGGGGGGGGTAGGGGGTGCTGTCCTGTGCAATGTAGGACATTTAGTGGCATCCTTAGTTTTTACTCACTAGATACCTGCCCTGTGTGACAGCCGTCTCTAGGAACATTGCCCAGAGTCCCCGGGGGAGAAATTGTTCCTAGTTCAGAACCAATGCCCTAGATTAATGTCCATCTACACAAACACAGGCTGATACCCATGCACTTCAAATAGTCCCTTACTGATATGCATAGAAGACAAAGATTCCAAGATGTAAAATTAACTTTATGATAATCATTCGGCAGTTACCAGTTAAAAAAACGAAAGGCATCAAAAGATGAGTCTTTTTGTGCTCAGGCTAACTCCTTACCAAGCCATCTCCCACCTGAAGCCAGAAACAGGGGTCTCATTCAAGCAGGAGTGTTTAGGAGACGGGCTCAAAGGATATACTTAATGTTCTTCAAAGATATAGAAGCCAGTCACTACTTTATTCATCTTTTATTTACTCTGGGACAGAACTACATCTAGTAATTTTTTCCAACGTTGTAAGTGTCTTGGGAGCTATCACTTGGACTTTGAAGGTTTTGTGGAGATGGCAGTAAGGGAAGATCGGATGGCATTAGGAGCTCCACTTAGAAGGCCTTGCTGGAAACATATAGGATCAGATGAAAAATATTTTCACCCATCACCTTCTGTGGTTGCCATACTGATTTTTAATATGTTATATCTTTATATATTTATGTCCATTGCATCTTCCTAATTTTAAGAATCCAAATTTCAGTATAATGGCTTGATATGGTCAGCAGCTTATCATCTTCACTTTCTCTCCAATGCCTTCCCAGTCCCCCTTCCTCACCATTCTACCTTTTCCTCTACCATCCACCCCATTCTAGACTCTCTATTCTTCCGCTACAGCCACTCTTCCTTCTTCAGGGCCAAATGAGGTCCTATTTCCTGATGAAAGGGTAATATGTACTGGAGGGCAAAAAGAACAAAGTCTATTATACCATTCCAGTATGATGTCTCCTATTTCCTTACACGAGCCCATGGGCTGACCAGGCTGCACTTAGTTGCACCTATTTGCACCATCTTATCCTTCTTCATGATGTTCCCATGTCAACGGCTTACATCTACGCCTGTTTAAAATCTTATTCTTTAAGATCCAGATCAAATGCATCTTCCTCTAGAAACCTTCTCTGACCATTCCATTCCACAATAACCACAGTCTTTCTCAATTTCATGAACAGGTGTTATGGGGCATGCTGCCTAGCACATGGCAGTCAGTCAATTATCATCTATAGAAAAAAAAATACAGCTCACATTTTAAGTCAGTGTTATATGTTATAATGTTATTTTTGTCATCCTTTCAAACTCTATTATTAAACTCTTGAGAGCAGAAGCTTTCCCCCCACGCTGAATGAAGAACGAATGAATTAATGCATAATTAGTCACTGCTTTAATTCTATTCTTCTATTCTGTTCCCTTCTCATTCTGGAGCAGACATTACCAAGGAGCATTTATTCTTTTTCTCATAACCTGTATCAATCCTTAAATTCAGCTCTTCCAATGCCCTCTAGATAGTTTCCCCAGTCAAAGAAGAAATTGAGAACATTGACATTTTTCTCACTGCTTCCTGCCGAAATATTGACTATCTGTCAGCTCTTGGATTGTGTTATATTGGCTGAATAATCATCCCACTGGGGGCTATTTCTCTATGTTTTATAGTACAAATAACACATGGTAGGCACTGAATATTGTGATCATTATTGTAACAAAAGGAGCACAGTGCCCTATATTCTTACGACAAAATTAAGAAGCATAAAAGAATTGTTTGTGTTGAGCCAGGAGCAAACTGAGAATAATTTTTTTGTTGTAGGTATTCAGGTAAATCTGATTTGCACAAATTATTATTAACAAATGTTTTGTTATTTCATTTTATCCTTTATTGTAAGAAGATAAAATATTTGGTATAAACATGTCTAAAAATTATTCATAGGGAATTTATGATGTAATGGTGAGTATAAAAGAGAATGTTCAAAAATACACATACAAATGATTTAAACTGCATAAACATGAAAGAAAGATGAAAAAGAATTCAATTAATATAGAAGAATGATTGTCTCTGGCTAAAGAGAGGTTTAACAGTAAGGGATTTTTTCTGTTTATATATACTTTCTTGTATTTTCTAAAGTTTTCTTCAAGAATCATGTGTTTTGCTATCAGAAAAAAAAATGACTATATGTAACAAGTTTGAAAAATCATGACTAATAAGAAGTGTAATAGGACTTTTTTGGTTTTGGTCTCAAAATTATTCTTGCATCTCCAAAGCTAAAGACCACAGATGCTGGGGCCACACATGCTCTTCCAAATAAAGAGATTACCAGGTATTTCTTAAGGACTTGCTCAGAATCAGCAGAACAGCTCTGCTACCCAAAACATCGCCATCATACAGCACCACCACCACCCTAACCCAGCTTACAAAGATCACTACAACAATCGTTCAGCATTTTAGATTTGTCCACTCAGGGGCTTACTGCTGTGACTTTCTCCTTCTGTCTAAATCAAGCAAATGGTTCTGCAAAAGAACCCCTCATAGAAAACACAGATGTTTACAAGAAGGGGAGAAGAGAATCTCATTTTTTCAGTTGGATATATATTTACACAATGGCTTTGCTTCTTTCTCCCTTTGCCCATACACACAGGAACAAAGGAACTGCAGAGATGACAAGAAGGAGAAGGAAAGTAGCTGCTGATCTGTATGGGTTCCTCCTCTTTGGCCTGGTAACAGTGGATGAGTCCCCATTGTTCAAGTGAACTCTATGAAAAACTAGAGAAGCTTGAGCTGCTTCCCAGGCAAAGATCCCAATATCAAAGCATGTTACATGGTGTATTATCAGGATTTCTTACCGAAAGATGAGGACATGCTGAAACTCAGAAGACATTCCCAGGTGAGGACTTCTGAGGGACTCATGTTAATTAGCTGGAAGAGGATTACCACAGTAACAGTTCAGTGAGGGAATTTTGCTTTTTTTCCTATCCATCATCCCAGGCTCTAATACTGTGAAGGAGAAATGGAGATACAGAATGGTCTGTTGAATAAATGGCTATCAATGCTGAGAAACAAGCCATTATAAACTTTTGAGGCTTAAAAGAATAACTGTTTTACTCTCTCTTTGTTTTTCTGTGAGTTTACTGGGCTAATCTGGGCAGTCCTTCTGGTCTCACTTGGAGCCTCCTTTGAGATTACAGTCTGGGATTTGGAGCTGGAGTCACTTGGAGGCTCAACCAGGACACTGGGTCTTTCTCCTTTTCTTATAGTCTCAGGACCTCACCTCTCTACATGGTCTATCCAGCATGAGCAAGTGTTCCCTGAGGAAGAAATCAGAAACCTCAGTCCTCTTGAAGACCAGGCCCAGAACTGGTATAGAGTTACTTCTACCACAGCATAATGGTTAAAGCAGTTACATGGCCTTCCCTGATTCAGAGAAGGAGGAAATAAGCCCCTTCTCATGATTCAGGGGCGACAAATGCTTTATGATCATCTTTAATCCATCAAAGATGAGAAGGAAACTAGGAGAGAAATGAAAAACTCAGTGAACAAAGCATCCCTTCTCAAGACTGATTCCTAGGGCCAAGTGCAAGACAAAGCTAGGGACAGATAAAGAGTTCCACATTGGATATGAAATTGAATTTAACTTGAATCAAATTGGACTGCACAAGATTTGTATACTTGAACACATTTAGAGAGCTATGGGATCAGTCCTTCTTATCATTTACAAATAAAGGAACATGATTGGACCCAGGGATAGGATGATAAAATTACCTTATACTTGTACCAAAAGAATAGTGCTTATTCAATAGAATTGTTACTTTCAAATGCTAATTGAGCCTCGACAATAGAAAAGGGAATTTTTCACACAGAAAGTAGCCTGAATGATTTAACTTATATGCACTTGTAACTTGTCTTTATAAGCTATTCATTTGTTGCATACTAATTAGTGCTTTCCAAATGCCAGATGCTGTGCCAGGTTAGACTTTGAGCTTACTTTATAGTATGAGAGCCTTTTCCACCTGGGTTTACAGCTACCAGAAACAAACTTTTTTCATATCTTCAAAGCTGATGATAATCCCAGGATTGTGAAATAACATAGCATGGGCTTGTGATTGGCCAAATGTAGTCTCTCTGGCATTTGAGTTGCTGGCTACTTCAGGGTGCCAAATCCCTTCTTTGGGTCTTGACTCAACTATATATGAAACCTTCTTGGAATATGATAATATATAGGCAAATACCAGATACTGTCTTCATGATTCAGAAGTCATTAATAGCAGGCCCCCCAAAGTTTTCCCAAAGCTCATGCAGTTTTCTTGGAATCTCCTGGATTCAGACAGCACCATCAGGGATAAGGGAGGGAAGTGATGAGTCTTACACATTACAAGCTATACTTGAAATAATCTCTCTATTCCCTCAAGGAGATACTTATTTTTGACAAATCTTTAAGATGCAAGAAAAGAGATACTTCTTTCAAAATATCTTTGTATGGAGCAGAAGAAATCAATATAAAAAGGTATACTACTCCTTGGATATCAACCAAAGGGAATTAATTTGTATAAGAGGGCTTCACTGAAATAAGTCACATGGAGTGTTAGTCTCAGTGATATTTCATTGCACATGTACCATAAAAATTTTCATATTGCACTGAATTGTTGAACTCACCCCAGATTTAATTATGCAATTTCCCAAAGTTTTGGGAATAATATTCACATACCAATAAATTAAAAATCAATCTTCTTCCAGCATGAATCAGGTAACTTTGGATATAAATGTAGAAAGAAGAACAATATCTTTATGAAATAAACTACAAGGCAGGCAATTTACACATTACTGCAATGAGACAGAAAGACCTAATTGTGCATGTTGTTTTATTATAACACAGATCCATATACTTTATTTATAATTACAAAATCTTTTTTAAAAAATCTTAAACACTGAAAGGTTATTGTTTCTTGTATCATTTTGTTTTGTTTTGCTTGATAAATCACTTGGAGGCAAAACTTAACCTGAATTAATGAAGGCAATTTACAATTCTTAGTCATCATATGTAGACAAAATACTTTCACCATAAAGATATTAATGTGTTTGATTACAGGCCCTCGACTTCACTTAGGGTATTACAGTATATAAGATACATACACCCTACTATCTTCCTAAAATCCAAAATATGCTGAATTTCAAAATCCATCTGACCTCAAAGATTATGAATAAAAAATTATGGACCAGTTTGGGATCTTTAAGTCCCTTATATTAAAATATATGTTCCATTTCTAGTATAGGTAATAAAGCACTGGAGAAAACTCTTATTTTCCCATTCTCTTAGTGAATACTTTTCTATTAATTATTTCTCATATGTCATGTTTTTTAGAGTCAGTTCTACATTTTTGCTGGCATAAAGGCAAACAAAAAGTGTTCTGTTATTGGTAAGTTCACTAGTCATTGGCTAAAACACAAAATCCTCAAAGAACAATGTCACCTCAAAAGCCCTAGGTGAGAAAGCATAGTTTTTACTTGATAGCAGAGTATTTGTAATCTGAAACACTTATGATCTTACAAAAGCATAAACTGGACTTTATTGTGACCTGATAGAATCAGTTGTCTGTCTCTTCACACCAAGGATAGAACAACATTTTAATATTTATCAGCTGAGTTAGTAAAAATAAAATGACAGAGAATGAACAAAAATTATAAGCATTTAGGGGTTCAGACTGAAAAAAATAGCGAGAAAGCAGTCAACCCTATGCAGTGCTAACTAAACCTCTATTTATTAGAATATTTGTAATCTCTACAAATCAAAGAATAATTTGGGTCTCAAAAGAAATGTTCAACAGAAATAGTCAAACTTGACCAGAAGGAAAAGAAAGTTATAACAGTTAATATAGACCATAATTATAATTATGAATATATTTTATTTCTTGGAACACTTGACCTACCTTTGATCACTGTAGGAGAATTATAAGATATGCAAGATATGCAATTATAAGATATGTAAAGTACATGGCATGGTTCTGCCTATTTTAGCTTTGTCTTATCATTCCAGTAATTAATATCATAATATCACCCAGCCTCTTAAAATTAAAACTGAATGTTCAAAGAACTTTCAAATGATTGTGTATAATTTAGACATATTAACGAGACCAAAAAAACTTGGAGGAAAGGATTTTTTTATACTAGTTTGTTTTATTTTTAACAGGAATAATTCATTTAAAATTGATTATGGGGTTTTTCCTTAAAAATTAAATTAAATACTGTTAAGGAAAGTAGATGTATCAATTAAGGAAAAATGGAGAAAATAAGAAAATGAAACAAGCAGAAACGGTGACCAAAGAGCAGAAATCTTTACGTGTCCTGAAAGACAAGAAGATGGACTGGAAGAAGAGCAGTCATGACATTTTCCATTCAGAACAGATGGACCAGGAAGACTCCACCTGCACAGGCAGCATCAAAGGAAACAAATACCACACTAGGATGGGCACTGAATTTTGAAGAGACTGTGTATTGCATGCTTTCAATCACAAAGGCACTCAAGCAGGAGAGAATTGCCATCAATTCACTCCAATCAGTGTCACATTTTGGCACAGCAGAAATCCACCCAACATGGAGTTCCAAAATTTGTACATAAGCTGTTTTAAGATTGTATCGGGTACTATGCAACATGAGAACCAGAGAATGTTGGAAACCCATTAGACAAATGAATTAGGTTTGAAAAAGCTAAATATCATCTTGAGGTACTAGAAATCAGAACACATTTTTCAAACCTAAAATGAGTTTTCTACTTCTTGCTCTGTCTCCCAGGTCCAGGAAAAAGAATGTGCTTAAAGGTGCTTTTCCAAGTTTACACCTTAATTAATACAGACCACTGAGGCTTGAAAACCATTTTCTGAATGTGTTCCTGGAAACTTATTGTGTCATTTTAATAATATGAGTGACAGCCAGAAACTTTGGGTTTGTCTTGCCTTTTGACAAGAGCTTACCTTTCTGCCTTTATTTCTACCTATAAAAAATACCATAATAGAAACTAGTTAGATAAAAATTACCACTGTGCATAATGAGTGCATAAGGTGACATCCAAGACACTAAAGAAAACACTTTTTGGACTGCAAATACTTCTATTATATCTTGGAGACAAACTACAAATTCAAAGACGTGACCTCTTATGAGACACTTGGAATGATACGCAGTTTGTGTCTAATCTTTCCTTTTGAAGCCTGCCAGAATGCAGTGAGAACCAAACTGCACCCAACAGTGATTAAGGCAAGTGGCATTCATTAACTCACTCAAACAAAGCTGCTTGACAAATGACAGACTCAAGTTTATTCTAACATTGGCAAAACATGGAGAAGTGTTTAAAATGATCAATAGTAAATTCACTTTCTCTCTCTAGCTCTCTCACTGTTTCACAGCAAGCAATCAGCATTTTCTCTATTGTATAAACACCAGAATCACTCATTCTTCATGTAGATAACATTTTCTATCCTTTTTTAAGTTTGATTTTATTTTTAATTTGCACATGATAATTGTACATATTTATGGGGTGCAATGTAATATATCCATACATACATGCATACATTCTGTAATGATCAAAACAGAGTAATTGGCAAAATACTAACAAATGGATTTTGACAGCATATTAAAAAGATCATTCACCATAATCAAGTGAGATTCATCCCAGGGATGCAAGGATGGCTCAGCATACCAAATCAATAAATGTGTTACATCACATTAAGCAAGTGAAGGACAAAAACCACATGATCCTTTCAATAGATGCAGAAAAAAAAAACATTTGAAAAAAATTAACATTCCCTTCATGATAAAAACCCTCAACAAATTAGGCATAGAAGGTACAACCTCAACACAATAAAATCTGTATGTGACAAGCCCATAGCTAGCATCCTAATGAATAGGGAAAAGTTTAAAGCTTTTTTGCTAAAATCTAGAACAAGACAGGATGCCCACTTTTACCACTTATTTTCAACATAACACTGGAAGTTCTAGTCAGAGCAATTAAGCAAAAGAAAGAAAAGGCACTCAAATTGGAAAGGAAGAAGTCAAATTGTCCTTGTTTGCAGATGACATGATCTTATATACAGAAAAAACTATGTAGTTCACCAAAAAAACTGATAGAATTCAGTAAGGTTGCAAGATACAAAATCAGCATACAAAATCAGTAGTGTTGCTATATGCTAATATTGAACTATTGGAAAAATAAATCAATGAACCATTCTACTAACAATATTTACAAAATAAAAAGCCTAGGAGAAAACTTAACCAAAAAGGTGAAAGACCTCTGCACTGAAAATTACAAAATATTTTTAAAGAAATGGAAGAAGACACAAATAAATGGAAATATATCTTTAATTCATGGATTAAAATAATTAATATTGTTAATATGTCCATGCTACTTAAAGTGATCTACAGATTCAACGCACTCTCCATCAAAATACCAATGTCATACTTCACAGGACTAGAACAAAGCAATCATAAAATTCGTATGGAACCACAAAGTGCCCCAATAGCCAAAGCAATCTTGAGTTAAGAGAACAAAGCTGGAGGCATCATACTACCTGACTTTAAAACATGCTACAGCTACAAAGCTATGGTAACCAAAACAGCATGGTAGTGGCTTAAACACAGACACATAGATCAACAGAATAGAATAGAGAACCTAGAAATAAATGTACACACATACAAGCAACAACATAATTTTCAACAAAGGTTCTAAGAACACCATCAGGGAAAGAACAGTCACTTCAACTAACAGTGCTGGGAAAATTGGATAACCACATGCAGAAGAATGAAACTAGACCCATATTGCTCACCATATACAAAAAAATCAACTCAAAATGGATTAAAGATTTAAATGTAAGAATGCAAACTATACGATTACTAAAAGAAATCATAGGTGATAACTTCCTGACATTGGTGTGGGCAAAAATGTTCTGTTTCTTTCCACACATATACCAGTGTGATCTTCTAAAAACACCATATGGATCACGTCACTTTACAGCACAAAACCCTTCCAGGCCTCATGTATCCTGATTAATATGTAAAATCCTTAACGTGACCTGTAAGGCCTTTGTAGACTCATCTGTGCTTCTTAAACACATCCTTAACCCAGAGATTCCAAGAAGGGAATTCCTACCACCTGGTCCTTCAGTGACATGGATGATCCCTGACTAAGCCATTTCCCAGCAGCCTTAGAAGCTCCTCAGTAACCCCATCCTCTTTGTTTGATGTCACAAATCTGAAAGAAAGTTGCTTTACAAATACCATTGATGCTAGATTATACAGCTTAGACCAGAGCAAATGAAACCTGTTCTCATGTGTTCTTACCACCTCATCATCTAAGACAACCAACACCGAAGACTCAGGCATTGTCAGGATTCTGGTTTCTGAAAGTAAAAAATGCACACAAGCATCACACTCACAGGAAGCAACAATCATGAGCAGTCACTGTTCATACAGAAAATTTTGTTTAAAACATTAGTAACTAGAGGGTGGAGCCAAGATGGCGAAATAGCAACAGCTCTGGTCTATAGCTCCCAGCGTGAGCGACACAGAAGACACGTGATTTCTGCATTTCCATCTGACGTACTGGGTTCATCTCACTAGGGAGTGCCAGACAGTGGGTGAAGGACAGTGGGTGCAGCGCACCGTGCGCGAGCTGAAGCAGGGCGAGGCATTGCCTTACTCGGGAAGTGCAAGGGGTCAGGGAGTTCCCTTTCCTAGTCAAAGAAAGGGGTGACAGACGGCACCTGGAAAATCGGGTCACTCCCACCCTAATACTGCCCTTTTCCAATGGGCTTAAAAAACGGCACACCAGGAGATTATATCCCGCACCTGGCTCAGAGGGTCCCACGCCCACAGAGTCTCGCTGATTGCTAGCACAGCAGTCTGAGATCAAACAGCAAGGCAGCAGTGAAGCTGGGGGAGGGGCGCCTGCCATTGCCCAGGCTTGATTAGGTAAACAAAGCAGCCGGGAAGCTCGAACTGGGTGGAGCCCACCACAGCTCAAGGAGGCCTGACTGCCTCTGTAGGCTCCACTTCTGGGGGCAGGGCACAGACAAACGAAAAGACAAAAGTAACCTCTGCAGACTTAAATGTCCCTGTCTGACAGTTTTGAAGAGAGTAGTGGTTCTCCCAGCACACAGCTGGAGATCTGAGAACGGGCAGACTGCCTCAAGTGGGTCCCTGACCCCTGAGCAGCCTAACTGGGAGGCACCCCCCAGTGGGGGCAGACTGACACCTCACACGGCCGGGTACTCCTCTGAGACAAAACTTCCAGAGGAACCATCAGACAGCAGCATTTGTGGTTCACCAATATCCACTGTTCTACAGCCAGTGCTGTTCTGCAGCCACCGCTGCTGATACCCAGGCAAAGAGGGTCTGGAGTGGACCTCTAGCAAACTCCAACAGACCTGCAGCTGAGGGTCCTGACTGTTAGAAGGAAAACTAACAAACAGAAAGGACATCCACACCAAAAACCCATCTGTATGTCACCATTATCAAAAACCAAAAGTAGATAAAACCACAAAGATGGGGAAAAAACAGAGCAGAAAAACTGGAAACTCTAAAAAGCAGAGTGCCTCCCCTCCTCCAAAGGAATGCAGCTCCTCAACAGCAATGGAACAAAGGTGGACAGAGAATGACTTTGACGAGTTGAGAGAAGAAGGCTTCAGACGATCAAACTACTCCGAGCTACAGGAGGAAATTCAAACCAATGGCAAAGAAGTTAAAAACTTTGAAAAAAAAATTAGACGAATGGATAACTAGAATAACCAATGCAGAGAAGTCCTTAAAGGACCTGATGGAGCTGAAAGATAAGGCTCAAGAACTACATGAAGAATGCAGAAGCCTCAGGAGCCAATGCGATCAACTGGAAGAAAGGATATCTTTCCTCCCTTGGAAGAAAGTGATGGAAGACGAAATGAATGAAATGAAGCGAGAAGGGAAGTTTAGAGAAAAAAGAATAAAAAGAAATGAACAAAGCCTCCAAGAAATATGAAACTATGTGAAAAGACCAAATCTACATCTGATTGGTGCACCTGGAACTGACGGGGAGAATGGGACCAAGTTGGAAAACACTCTGCAGGATATTATCCAGGAGAACTTCCCCAAACTAGCAAGGCAGGCCAACATTCAGATTCAGGAAATATAGAGAAGGCCACAAAGATACTCCTCAAGAAGAGCAACTCCAAGACACATAATTGTCAGATTCACCAAAGTTGAAATGAAGGAAAAAATGTTAAGGGCAGCCAGAGAGAAAGGTCTGGTTACCCATAAAGGGAAGCCCATCACACTAACAGCGAATCTCTCGGCAGAAACTCTACAAGCCAGAAGAGAGTGGGGGCCAATATCCAACATTCTTAAAGAAAAGAATTTTCTTTTTCTTTTTTTTTTTTTTTTTACTTTTTTTTTTATTATTAGTATTATTATTATTATTATACTTTAGGCTCTATGGTACATGTGCACAACGTGCAGGTAAGTTACATATGTATACATGTGCCATGCTGGTGCGCTGCACCCACTAACTCGTCATCTAGCATTAGGTATATCTCCCAATGCTATCCCTCCCCCCTCCCCCCACACCACAACAGTCCCCGAAGTGTGATGTTCCCCTTCCTGTGTCCATGTGTTCTCATTGTTCAATTCCCACCTATGAGTGAGAATATGCGGTGTTTGGTTTTTTGTTCTTGCGATAGTTTACTGAGAATGATGATTTCCAATTTCATCCATGTCTCTACAAAGGACATGAACTCATCATTTTTTATGGCTGCATAGTATTCCATGGTGTATATGTGCCACATTTTCTTAATGCAGTCTATCACTGTTGGACATTTGGGTTGGTTCCAAGTCTTTGCTATTGTGAATAATGCCGCAATAAACATACGTGTGCATGTGTCTTTATAGCAGCATGATTTATAGTCCTTTGGGCATATACCCAGTAATGGGATGGCTGAGTCAAATGGAATTTCTAGTTCTAGATCCCTGAGGAATCGCCACACTGACTTCCACAATGGTTGAACTAGTTTACAGTCCCACCAACAGTGTAAAAGTGTTCCTATTTCTCCACATCCTCTCCAGCACCTGTTGTTTCCTGATTTTTTAATGATTGCCATTCTAACTGGTGTGAGATGGTATCTCGTTGTGGTTTTGATTTGCATTTCTCTGAAGGCCAGTGATGGTGAGCATTTTTTCATGTGTTTTTTGGCTGCATAAATGTCTTCTTTTGAGAAGTGTCTGTTCATGTCCTTCGCCCACTTGTTCATGGGGTTGTTTGTTTTTTTCTTGTAAATTTGTTTGAGTTCATTGTAGATTCTGGATATTAGCCCTTTGTCAGATGAGTAGGTTGCGAAAATTTTCTCCCATTTTGTAGGTTGCCTATACACTCTGATGGTAGTTTCCTTTGCTGTGCAGAAGCTCTTTAGTTTAATTAGATCCCATTTGTCAATTTTGGCTTTTGTTGCCATTGCTTTTGGTGTTTTAGACATGAAGTCCTTGCCCATGCCTATGTCCTGAATGGTAATGCCTAGGTTTTCTTAGCTATTTATGACAAACCCACAGCCAATATCATACTGAATGGGCAAAAACTGGAAGCATTCCCTTTGAAAACTGGCACAAGACAGGGATGCCCTCTCTCACCACTTCTATTCAACATAGTGTTGGAAGTTCTGGCAAAGGCAATTAGGCAGGAGAAGGAAATCAAGGGTATTCAATTAGGAAAAGAGGAAGTCAAATTGTCCCTGTTTGCAGATGACATGATAGTATATCTAGAAAACCCCACTGTCTCAGCCCAAAATCTCCTTAAGCTGATAAGCAACTTCAGCAAAGTCTCAGGATACAAAATCAATCTACAAAAATCACAAGCATTTTTATACATCAATAACAGACAAACAGAGAGCCAAATCATGAGTGAACTCCCATTCACAATTGCTTCAAAGAGAATAAAATACCTAGGAATCCAACTTACAAGGGATGTGAAGGACCTCTTCAAGGAGAACTACAAACCACTGCTCAAGGAAATAAAAGAGGATACAAACAAATGGAAGAACATTCCATGCTCATGAGTAGGAAGAATCAATATCATGAAAATGGCCATCCTTCCCAAGGTAATTTACAGATTCAATGCCATCCCCATCAAGTTACCAATGACTTTCTTCACAGAATTGGAAAAAACTACTTTAAAGTTCATATGGAACCAAAAAAGAGCCTGCATCACCAAGTCAATCCTAAGCAAAAAGAACAAAGCTGGAGGCATCACACTACCTGACTTCAAACTATACTACAAGGCTACAGTAACCAAAACAGCATGGTACTGGTACCAAAACAGAGATATAGATCAATGGAACAGAACAGAGCCGTCAGAAATAATGCCACATATCTACAACTATCTGATCTTTGATAAACCTGACAAAAACAAGAAATGGGGAAAGGATTCCCTATTTAATAAATGGTGCTGGGAAAACTGGCTAGCCATATGTAGAAAGCTGAAACTGGATCCCTTCCTTACACCTTATACAAAAATCAATTCAAGATGGATTAAAGACTTAAATGTTAGACCTAAAACCATAAAATCCCTAGAAGAATTTTCAACCCAGAATTTCATATCCAGCCAAACTAAGCTTCATAAGTGAAGGAGAAATAAAATACTTTACAGACAAATGCTCAGGGATTTTGTCACCACCAGGCCTGCCCTAAAAGAGCTCCTGAAGGAAGCACTAAACATGGGAAGGAACAACCGGTACCAGCCACTGCAAAAACATGCCAAAATGTAAAGACCATCAAGGCTAGGAAGAAACTGCATCAACTAACGAGCAAAATAACCAGCTAACATCATAATGACAGGATCAAATTCACACATAACAATATTAACTTTAAATGTAAATGGGCTAAACGCTCCAATTAAAAGACACAGACTGGCAAATTGGATAAAGAGTCAAGACCCATCAGGACTCTTCCTGTGCATTCAGGAAACCCATCTCACATGCAGACACACACATAAGCTCAAAATAAAGGGATGAAAGAAGATCTACCAAGCAAATGGAAAACAAAAAAAGGCAGGGGTGGCAATCCTAGTCTCTGATAAAATGGACTTTAAACCAACAAAGATCAAAAGAGACAAAGAAGGCCATTACATAATGGTAAAGAGATCAATTCAACAAGAAGAGCTAACTATCCTAAATATATATGAACCCAATACACGAGCACCCAGATTCATAAAGCAAGTCCTGAGTGACCTACAAAGAGAATTAGACTCCCACACAATAATAATGGGAGACTTTAACACCCCACTGTCAACATTAGACAGATCAATGAGACAGAAAGTTAACAAGGATACCCAGGAATTGAACTCAGCTCTGCACCAAGCGGACCTAATAGACGTCTACAGAACTTTCCACCCCACATCAACAGACTATACATTTTTTTCAGCACCACACCACACCTATTCCAAAATTGACCACATACTTGGAAGTAAAGCACTCCTCAGCAAATGTAAAAGAACAGAAATTATAACAAACTGTCTCTCAGACCACAATGCAATCAAACTAGAACTCAGGATGAAGAAACTCACTCAAAACCGCACAACTACATGGAAACTGAACAACCTGCTCCTGAATGACTACTGGGTACATAACGAAATGAAGGCAGAAATAAAGATGTTCTTTGAAACCAATGAGAACAAAGACACAACATACCAGAATCTCTGGGACACATTCAAAGCAGTGTGTAGAGGGAAATTTATAGCAGTAAATGCCCACAAGAGAAAGCAGGAAAGATCCAAAATTGACACCCTAATGTCACAATTGAAAGAACTAGAAAAGTAAGAGCAAACACATTCAAAAGCTAGCAGAAGGCAAGAAATAACTAAAATCAGAGCAGAACTGAAGGAAATAGAGACACAAAAAACCCTTCAAAAAATTAATGAATCCAGGAGCTGGTTTTTTGGAAAGATCAACAAAATTGATAGACTGCTAGCAAGACTAATAAAGAAGAAAAAAGAGAAGAATCAAACAGGCACAATAAAAAATGATAAAGGGGATATCACCACCGATCCCATAGAAATACAAACTACCATCAGAGAATACTAAAAACACCTCTATGCAAATAAACTAGAAAATCTAGAAGAAATCAATAAATTCCTCAACACATACACCCTCCCAACACTAAACCAGGAAGAAGTTGAATCTCTGAATAGACCAATAACAGGCTCTGAAATTGAGGAAATAATCAATAGCTTACCAACCAAAAAAAGTCCAGGACCAGATGGATTCACAGCCAAATTCTACCAGAGGTACAAGGAGGAACTGGTACCATTCCTTCTGAAATTATTCCAATCAACAGAAAAAGAGGGAATCCTCTCTAACTCATTTTATGAGGCCAGCATCATCCTGATACCAAAGCCTGGCAGAGACACAACAAAAAAAGAGAATTTTAGACCAATATCCTTGATGAACATTGATGCAAAAATCCTCAATAAAATACTGACAAACCGAATCCAGCAGCACATCAAAAAGCTTATCCACCGTGATCAAGTGGGCTTCATCCCTGGGATGCAAGGCTGGTTCAATATACGCAAATCAATAAATGTAATCCAGCACATAAACAGAACCAAAGACAAAAACCACATGATTATCTCAATAGATGCAGAAAAGGCCTTTGACAAAATTCAACAACCCTTCATGCTAAAAACTCTCAATAAATTAGGTATTGATGGGACGTATCTCAAAATAATAAGAGCTATCTATGAGAAACCCACAGCCAATATCATACTGAATGGGCAAAAACTGGAAGCATTCTCTTTGAAAACAGGCACAAGACAGGGATGCCCTCTCTCACCACTCCTATTCAACATAGTGTTGGAAAGTCTGGCCAGGGCAATTAGGCAGGAGAAGGAAATAAACGGTATTAAATTAGGAAAAGAGGAAGTCAAATTGTCCCTGTTTCCAGATGACATGATTGTATATCTAGAAAACCCCATTGTCTCAGCCCAAAATCTCCTTAAGCTGATAAGCAACTTCAGCAAAGTCTCAGGATACAAAATCAATTTACAAATATCACAAGTATTCTTATACACCAATAACAGACAAACAGAGAGCCAAATCATGAGTGAACTCCCATTCACAATTACTTCAAAGAGAATAAAATACCTAGGAATCCAACTTACAAGGGACGTGAAGGACCTCTTCAAGGAGAACTACCAACCACTGCTCAATGAAATAAAAGAGGATACAAACAAATGGAAGAACATTCCATGCTCATGGGTAGGAAGAATCAATATCATGAAAATGGCCATACTGCCCAAGGTAATTTATAGATTCAATGCCATCCCCATCAAGCTACCAATGAGTTTCTTCATAGAATTGGAAAAAACTACTTTAAAGTTCATACGGAACCAAAAAAGAGCCCGCATCACCAAGTCAATCCTAAGCCAAAAGAACAAAGCTGGAGGCATCACACTACCTGACTTCAAACTATACTACAAGGCTACAGTAACCAAAACAGCATGGTACTGGTACCAAAACAGAGATATAGATCAATGGAACAGAACAGAGCCCTCAGAAATAATGCCACATATCTACAACCATCTGATCTTTGACAAACCTGACAAAAACAAGCAATGGGGAAAGGATTCCCTATTTAATAAATGGTGCTGGGAAAACTGGCTAGCCATATGTAGAAAGCTGAAACTGGATCCCTTCCTTACACCTTATACAAAAATCAATTCAAGATGGATTGAAGACTTACATGTTAGACCTAAAACCATAAAAACCCTAGAAGAAAACCTAGGCAATACCATTCAGGACATAGGCATGGGCAAGGACTTCATGTCTAAAACACCAAAAGCAATGGCAACAAAAGCCAAAATTGACAAATGGGATCTAATTAAACTAAAGAGCTTCTGCACAGCAAAAGAAACTACCATCAGAGTGAACAGGCAACCTACAAAATGGGAGAAAATTTTTGCAACCTACTCATCTGACAAAGGGCTAATATCCAGAATCTACAATGATCTCAAACAAATTTACAAGAAAAAAACAAACAACGCCATAAAAAGTGGGCGAAGGATATGAACAGACACTTCTCAAAAGAACACATTTATGCAGCCAAAAGACACATGAAAAAATGCTCATCATCACTGGCCATCAGAGAAATGCAAATCAAAACCACAATGAGATACCATCTCACACCAGTTAGAATGGCGATCATTAAAAAGTCAGGAAACAACAGGTGCTGGAGAGGATGTGGAGAAATAGGAACACTTTTACACTGTTGGTGGGACTGTAAACTAGTTCAACCCTTGTGGAAGTCAGTGTGGCGATTCCTCAGGGATCTAGAACTACAAATTCCATTCGACCCAGCCATCCCATTACTGGGTATATACCCAAAGGACTATAAATCATGCTGCTATAAAGACACATGCACACGCATGTTTATTGCGGCACTATTCACAATAGCAAAGACTTGGAACCAACCCAAATATCCAACAACGATAGACTGGATTAAGAAAATGTGGCACATATACACCATGGAATACTATGCAGCCATAAAAAATGAAGAGTTCATGTCCTTTGTAGGGACATGGATGAAAGTGGAAACCATCATTCTCAGCAAACTATCACAAGGACAAAAAACCAAACACCACATATTCTCACTCATAGGTGGGAATTGAACAATGAGAACACATGGACACAGGAAGGGGAACATCACACTCCGGGGACTGTTGTGATATCAGGGGAGGGGGAGGGATAGCATTAGGAGATATACCTAATCCTAAATGACAAGTTAATGGGTGCAGCACACCAACATGGCACATGTATACATATGTAACAAACCTGCACATTGTGCACATGTACCCTAAACTTAAAGTATAATAATAATAAAATTAAAAAAAATTAGTAACTATTCTAATTGTATATATGAATATTTGGTAGATCAAAGAACATTTATATGTTGTAAATAAATGTAAGTATAAAATAAATGCATGCTCACTTAGTATAATTATGGCCCTAGGCATCAGTAGATATAAATCTTCCTTCTCTATATAAATTTTCCCAGGTTACATGAATTAGAAACTTTCATTTTTCAAAATGTTTTAATGACTATTCTTCTGATAATGAAAGTCACCAAAAATATAGGTTAAATGAAAAAATTCTAGGGTCATGGAGCTTTGAACTCAAATCCTATTATTTGGTTTCATTCTAATTGTCCACATCAGGATGCTGGCAGTAAGCATATTAAACACATATATAGGTTAAATGAATAATGTTTGATAAGGAGAGGTTTATATGTACAGGCAAGTTTCAGGGAAACTGACAGGCAGAGCTAGCTTCATGGGCTTCTGATCTCTACAGCTGCACGATTTTTGTGTTTAAGTGCCCTGCACTTGGTTTAATGCTCTATTGTTGCCATCTTGAAATTCTAAATAAATTTTTTAACAAGGACCCCCACATTTTTATTTACACTTGGCCCCACAAATTATTCAGCCAGCCCTGTCAATAGGAAGTGTTGGAGCACCAGAAGGAATTCTGCTCCATACAGAGTGCTTTTCAATTCAAGACTGCAAGGTTCTCTTCCCTGGGTCTCCAGCCTGCCTACGTACTCTGCAGATTTTGGACATGGCAGTCCTTAAAATCTTGCAAGTAAATTTCTTAATGCCAAAAATTGAGTTCTAAAAAATAAACATAAATCTCTCTCTGTTCTCTCTCTCTCTCCATATATATATATATATATATATATATATACACACACACACATACATATTATACATATATATACTTAAATCTATCTACAGCTATACTTATATATCTATATATAGATATCTATATATATTCATATAAGTATTCATATATATACGTACATACACACATATATACATACTACATATATAATACACATTCATACACACACACACACACACACACACACACACACTCAGAAAGAGATAGGGTGTAGGGGGAGAGAAATGACTTTATCATTCCTGAACCGAAAGGGGCAAGAAACAAGAAACTAAAGAAATAACCTGTCAGAGAGAGAGATCCAGAAAAATAAATACCCCAGATCTTTCTCTGCTCCATCTGGCAATTTCCCTCCTGGATCCTCTCTTTGTATCAAGAAAATTGGAAGCCAGAGGACAACAGAATTCATTCATGTAACCCACAAATGTCAGCTTCTTGAGGCCAACACCAAATGGAGAAAGGTGTTAATATATCTAGAAGGCAAAACAACAGTACTAAGCATCCTAATATGATTTTCTAAATGTAAAGTTATAAAGACAGTTTCTAGCACATGCAGTGCATACCTATGAGCATAATGGTTGCTTCCTCATATGACCTTTCAGCTCCATGAGATACAGTTGCTATTCCCTTTACACAGATATAGAAAAGGAGACTTAAAAAGGTGAAGTAAAATACCCCAAATCTTACAGCTAATAAAATGGCAGAGCTAAGGTTCATATGTTAGTCTGATTCCCAGAGACAGTGGTCCTGGCTACTTCCTAAACTGATGTAGGTGTTTTTCTTTGTTGTACACTTATATTTAATACACTCCCTCACGCAAATTATTCAAAATATTTCCAATGTCTTCCTTTATATCTCATGGTCAACTTATATCCAACCCAAGCAATCTTGTTCTTCCAGATCATTCTCTTTGTAGGAAATAATCTCTGCTGAAATGAACCTAACAGCATCATCCTGAAAAGTAGGAAGAGCTTTTCGCAGATTCCACATATCCATAGTCTGCAGCAGACTCCATGAAATATTTTTTATATTTTATTTTTTGTATTTAGTTTGTTTAATCTACCATCTCTTTTGAGTATTTTTAGAAGTATGTAAGAATAATAGGTTCTTTTTTTTCACCATCTTTTGCAAGTCTGACAGCATAAGTAGTTGACAAATCAACATGTAGTGAATAAACTTTCCCATAGTTCAATAATCTGGTATATTTGATTATTTCCAATAGGAGACCTGAACATGAAGAGAATATTAACCTGGTTTTAGATCTACTCACCAGGGCAGAAAAAGTACCAGATGCTGACTCAGCTGCAAGTTCTGACAGGAGATTAAATAGGACAGGCAAGCAGAGTCTAATCTCTGATCATAGTCTATGCAAATCTCCAGCAAGTGGGGCTCTAAGACCAAAGGCAATTCAAGATCACATGTAGAAGCTGGACATGGCAGGATCACTGAAGTTCCAGAAGACACAGTCACCAGCAAAGGTAGCTATCAAGGGTGGTAGAGTTCCATCTAATGGCCAGAATTCAGGGTCAGAACACTCAATTCAGGTGTGAAAATAATAAGAACAGGTCAGGGTCCATAAATAGAAATTGTCCTGCATACTAAGCAGGTTACCACAAGAGAAGTACAAATGTAACAACTAGGTCATAGAAACAAGGAACAAGGTAGAAGCAGATTTACCCAACTAAGGCCTCATGCAAAATTCTCACAGCAAGGATTAACAATGAGCACAGGCATGGCATTCTCTGATGATGCCTGATTCAAGATGAATCAGACCGGAACAGTTGATAGAGGCATAGAGTCAGGACCAGACTGAATTCCACAAATGCAGGCAGCCTGTATTTCAAATATCAGACAGTATTTATTTTTAAATTTAGGTGCAAAGCAGAATCCAATTTGGAGCAGTGATATGCTCTAGGCTATAAACTCATTGACTCGTTCAGAGCATATATTATCTTTTGTTTTTGAGCTCTAAAGCCCCAATCAGTTCAAATCCTCTTAGTCAAAGTAAAAAGAACTTGATAGAGGCTAGATGGAATGTAACTTTGAACCAAGGGACTTCTATCCACTTTTGTTCTTAAATTTTTCAGAAAGTATGAGTTTTATACAATTTATAAAATTCCATATAATTATGAAGTTTCATGTACAAACTTTCTACAAGTTTTATGTAATCCATTATGTTTACTATGGGGACAGGGTTCTATATATATACATAGTCTTACAAGTGAATATGTGAGTTACTTTCTCAGTCAAGTAGCAGTTTGGTCATTGGCCTGCTACACTTATGCAGGAGCACTTATATATCAAGACTAAGTTATAACGAGATAAGCTATTGTTCATCTATTTATGCATCTTTTATTTAAGCAGCAATTTATACATCCATACAAACTGATGAAAATGGCATAAGTGACAAAAGAAAGAAAGAGATAAAATTTTGTGACAGTTCAAAGAGGATGAGAATGTCCCTTGTGCAGAGCATAGACTATTGAGCTGGATAAAATTTTTTAATTCACTGTTCTCTAATTTTTTTTTAAATTTTTGAATACCTCATGTAAGGCTTTTACCCTTACTTTGCTTATTGCCATTTTTAATCTTTATAATTTTGACAAAAGCTGGGTGTATTACCAAATGAGGCAGACTACTTAACAGAATGATTAGGAAATAAGGCAGTCAAAGAAAACTCTGCTATAACCAATGCTATCCAATGTGTGCATGCCCAAGGCTCCATTCTTAATAAACAACACCAAAGGCTTCACACTATAGAGAAAACAGATTTTATGAAAATAGTCTAGCCAAATTAATACACAAGCAAACAACAACAACAATATCTAAGCCCCTGAGAGCAGGAAGAAACTCAGTATTCAAGTTGCTAAAATACATTAACTATAATAAAATTTCGAGTTTTTTAACAACAAAAATATAATACATGCAAAAAAACAGAAAAAAATGTAACTCATGAATAGGAAAAAAACAAAAGCAAGCAATAGAAACTATCTGTGAGAGGGCCCAGATATCTGATTTAACAGCCAAAGACTTCAAAACAGCTACTACAGCAATCTTTAAAGAACTAAAGAAATCTATGCTTAAAGAATTAAAGCAATTTTGGTAATATCTTATCAAATATAAACAAATAATAATTTTTAAAAATTATTTTAAAGAACCAAATGTAACTTCTGGAGTGACAAGTATAATAACTAAAATGAAAATTCACTAGAAGGACTCAACAGGAAATTTGAAATGGAAGAAGAAAGAAACAGCAAACTTGATGATAGATCAATAGATATTGTGCAATCAGAAGCACAGAGGAAAAAAAGAATGAAGAAAGGTGAACAAAGAAGCAGAAAAAAAAGTAGGACATCATAAGTGCAGCGATATACACGTACTTTAAAGTACCAGGAGGAGAGGTAAGAAAGAAGCATAAAATATATTTTAAATTATAATACCTAATAATTTTCCAAATGTGACAAAAATTATTAATTTATCATGAACTAGCACATTCCTTTATACATCCAAAGCTCAGGGCCAGGCACAGTGGCTCACACCTGATAATCTCAACACTCTGATAGGCTGAGGTGGGAGGATTGCTTGAGTCCAGGAGTTGGAGACCAGCCTGATAGGCTGAGGTGGGAGGATTGTTTGAGTCCAGGAGTTGGAGACCAGCCTGAGCAACACAGTGAGACCCCCATCTCTAACAAAAATTAAAAAAAAAAAAAATTAGCCCAGCATGGTAGCACACGCCTGTAGTCCCAGCTACTAGGGAATCTGAGGCGGGAGGATCGCTTGACTTTGGAAGGTCAAGGCTGCAGTAAGCCATGATTGTACTACTGCACTCCAGCCTGGGTGACAAAGTGAGACCCTGTCTCAAAAACAAACAAACAAAAAAAGTAAAGTTCAACAAACTCCAAGTAGGATTAACACAGAGATCCACACCCAGAAGCATTATAGTCAAGATGTTGAAAGCTAAATGCAAGGATAAAATTTTGAAAGCAGTAAGAGAAAAATGACTCATCACAATGCAATTCCTATGAGGTTGATGGCTGACTTCTCATCAGAAACAATAAAGGCCAGAATGCAATGGAATGATATATCTGAAGTGCTGAAAGAAAAGGGTGTGTCATCTGGCAACTCTATCTAGCAAAACTATCTCAATGAAGCCAAAATGTAAACATTCACAGGTTAAAAACTGAAAGAATTTGTTGCTGGAAGAAACAAGAAATTCTAAGAAACAAGAAATGCAGAAATACTAAGAAATTTCTTTAAGCTAAAAGCAAGTGACCCCAAATAGTAATGTGAACCCACACATACACACAAAAAGAACAGTTAAGATAATTACATGATTACAAAAGACAATCTAAATGCATATTTTTACCTTTATTGCTTAATTGCTATTTTAAAGTTACATAAAATAATATATAAATAATTATGTTTTTGAACCTCTAACATATAAAAATCTAATATATTTGACAATAACATTATTAAAAAAGTGAAAGGAAGCTAAGTTTGCTTGAAGTAAAAATGATGCCATATAATGACTAGAATCCAGAGGAACAAATAAACAGAACATAACAAACTCTATAAACATACAATTGCTCTTTATTCTTTCCTTAACTTCTTTAGTAGTCATGGAAATATCTAAACTAATAATCATAACATGTATTTGGGGGTTTTTGATCTACAGTATCCCCCTGATCCATGAAGGATATACTCCGGGACCCCTAGTGGATGCCTGAAACCGTGGATAATATAGAACCCTATACATACCATGTCTTTTCCTATATGTATACGCTTATGATAAAGTTTAGCTTATAAATTAGACATAGTAAGAGGTTAACAACAATAACTAATAATAAAAAAATTATAACTGTGACAGCTTCACTACCTATTTTTAAGTCAAATAAGTGTTACTTGAACACAAGCACTGCAACATCACAACAGTCAGTCTCATAACCCAGGCAACTACTAAGTGACTAATGGGCAGGTAGCATAGACAGCTTGTGCAAAAAGGAATGCTTCATGTTCCACTCAGGAAGGAGAAGGATGGAGCAAGATTCTGTCATACTACTCAGAACCCAATGCAATGTAAAATTTATGAATTGTTTGTTTCTAGAATTTTTCATTTACTGTTTCAAGCCACAGTAGAATGCAAGTAAGTGAAACCATGAAAAACAAACTTACAAATAAGTGGTGACCATTTCACGTATGTAATATTCATAATAATGATAATGATAACAAAAATGGCACAATAATAGCAGGAAAAAGAGGGAATAGTTGACTCTTGAACAATGGGAGATTTAGGGGTGCCAACTCCAGCACAGTCAAAAACGTGTGTATAACTTTTGACTCCCCAAAAACTTAACAACTAATAGCATATTGTTGACCAAAAGCCTTATTAATGATATAGAAAATGTATTAACACATATCTTGTATATCACATATATTATATACTGTATTCTTACAATAAAGTAAGTTAGAAAAGAAAAAATGTTATTAAGAAAATCATAAGGAAGAGGAAATACATTTACAATTCAATAAGTGGAACTGGATCATCATAAAAGTCCTCATCCTCATCATCTCCAAGTTGACTAGGCTGAGGAGGAGGAAGAGGAGAAAGTGTTGGTTCTGCTGTCTCAGAGGTAGCAGAGGTGGAAGAAACTCTGTGTCAGTAGACGTGCAGTTCAAATTTTTGATGTTCAGGAGTCAACTGTATATAGGAATAATATTTTATATCCCATTGAAATTAATTTTGTATAAATCTAAAGTAAATTTGGATAAGATGTGAATGGCACACTATAGGGAAACTCTTAAAAAATTTAAGTGAAAAATAAACAGTTAAAATGTTACACAGAAAATATTTACTTAATGAAAAAGAAAGTAGTAGAGGAATAGAGGAAGAAAAAAAGATGTGAGACATAGAAAATAAAAAGTGGCAGATGCAAATCTAACTATATCTATGATAACATTAAATGTGACTAGAATAATCAATCCAATTAAAAGGTAGAGCTTTGAAGAATGGATATGAAATAAGGTCCAATGATGTTCTGCCTAAAGGAACATACCTTGATCTGTCATTGCAGGATGTCCGACAATACAATTATTGCAAGCGCAGACTCAGGAGACTGATGTCTATGTAGGACTCCAGACCTACTACTTTCTAGCTGTGCAACTTTTGGTCAATTAAAACTCTAACTCAGTTTCCTCACTTGCAAATAAGATGAAAATAAAAGTATCAATCTCATAAGACTGTTGAAAGGATTAAATGAATTATTACACTTGGGCATAGCACAGAGTAAGTGCCATAAATGTTAGATATTTTTATAACATTACTATCTTTTGGTGGCCTGGCATACAGGTAGAGGGTTTAGGATTAGAAGAGAATCTTGCCTTCATATCTCAGCAGATGAGGTCACTAAAGAGAGACCAGGAAAAGGTTACAGGTCTAGGATACAACCTATTCCCAAGTCTTACCAGAAAATACATATGGCAGGTTCCTCCTGCCATAGGAAGTGGTAGTTAAGTTAAATTTTGAGTTGATAGGCCCTGTCAGTGAGTTGCACATGATCATTATAATTATCTCATGAAAATATCTGGACTACCTCTTACAACAAAGGTTAAGTGGTTCTAATATTACATGCCTGAATAAAGAAGCCTACCCTTACTTTGACTGTGTGATTGATGATTTAGTATAACCTAAGGCAAAGACTGGTCAGACAGCAATTCAGTCTAACCAACTTGTTATGTATGCAGAAAACAGAGGCTATAATTTCAACAAACTGCATATTTTAAAAATTGCTGGCTGTGTTTATGCAATAGCATGTAGACTCAAATTAATAGAACCCATTCATATCCCACTCCATATGAGAGAGCCTACAGAAAGAGAGAACTGACAGAATCCAGTTCCATTTTCTCCTGTTGTTGGGGTGTTCCCCAGCATCCTTCAAAATAAATCTTAAGAACTTTGGACTTACAGACTTTCTGATATCTAAATTGTGGAAGAAGACATTGAAAATGAATTCCCAAGGCAAGGTTAATATTTCCATTGGCTTTGATGTGAGAGGTATTAAGACCCTTCAAAATAAAAGGTATATAAACTCAACTGTGTAAAAAATGCTTAGAAAGAAATTACATTTTCTCAAATCAAAGACAGAATATTAGAGAGTTCTTATTAACAAAATAATTGTCATCATCCTCTGTCACTTCACAATGGTGTGTACAAAATCAGGAAAAATACACATACAGGCTCTGTTTTACACTGAATAACTGCCCTAAAATGGATCAGAAAACTATATTCAGGACAAATTAAACCATCTGCCAAACAGTCATTGTTTTTAATATTAAACTCAAATGAGCATGATTGTCACTTACTGATGCAAAGTAAACACTACCTTCACATACTCTTTAGAGCTTAACTAATTTGAATGATTCTCCCCTAATTTCAGGTGATTAAAGATACAACATGGAAAGGATTTCAATAATTAGACGGTATAATTGTTTTCACCAGGGTTATGGACAAACTTGACCATCAACTCATTATGATACTGATCTAGAAATTTTGAGAAATGTGAGCTTGAAGTAATTATTTGATAAAAATAGAATATACTAGACTTTCTTGAAGAATGCCAGGTATATATGGTAAACACCAACTCTGAAAACATATCAGCTAGCATCCATTGGAATTTATTAACAATCACTCAGACTCAAAACTTTCTTAGTATTAAATGTTTATTTTAGAAGTCTTATGACTCAAGTTCACCATGTTAATCCAGGGACACCATAAGCAAACAAAAGAAAGTCTCAGGACAACATGATGATTACTGCTTTTGTGGACAAGAGTTTATCTGAAGAGCACCCCAAAATTTGTGAATACTGATAAGTTTTAGGAATATGTATATTGGATGTTTGGGATTTTGTTAACTATGGATAACAATCCACTTAATTTTTGGTTGATCAGTTATATTCTAGATGCACTAGGACAAGGAAAATGGTCCAAGCAACTGCTATAATTTTCTTATTAGTTATTGGTACACACATGCAGTTCATTAAAGGCAGATTCAAGGGCTCTTTGGATTTTTCAAGAGGTAGGATATATTATTTAGGGAAATGTGGCCAAGAGATTTTAGGCAGTTAGTTATGTAATAGTCATACATGCATCATAGAGGAAGATACAAGACAAGGTTGCATAAAGCTGACCTAAACTAAGGAGACAGATTTTTTTAAGCATATAACTAGGAGAAGAATCAGGACTTTCTCCAAGGATAAATTAAAATTTTGTTGCTAAAATGAATGAATTTACCAATAGAGAAGAGCAGACTAATAAATAAACCATGAGGTGGTTCTTTGCAGAGAAATTATCTGCTAGATAAATCATTAGCTAACCTATTCAAAAATAAAAATGAAAACTCCAACACAATATATAAAAATGAGAATGTGTGAATGACCAAAGGCACAGGACATTAAAATAATTGTGAGATTAATTTGTTTGTATATTTAGAAGTGAATTTGGAAATCTGAGTAAAACAGGTTTTTTTCCCCTTGTGAAAATCTTAAATATGCTCATTACCTTCATAAAATTTCAAGGAACTATTACCTTCAAACATATACCAATCAATTTACAGAATAAGTCTGCCAAATTAATGTGGAAAGGAAGAGGAAAATCTCTGTTGTTGTTATTGCTTCATTTGTGAACTGCCTGGATTCCAAACCTGTCTTCAACTAGCTTTTTACTGGAGTTATTAGATTGGTGCAAAAGTAATTAAGGTTTCTGCCATTAAAAGTAATGGCAATACTTGGCCAGTCATGGTGGCTCAATCCTGTAATCCCAGTACTTTGGGAGGCTGAGGCCAGCAGATCACCGGAGGTCAGGAGTTTGAGACCAGCCTGGCCAACATGGTGAAACCCTGTCTCTACTAAAAATACAAAAATTAGCTGTGATTGGTGGTGCACACCCGTAATCCCAGCTACTTGGGAGGCTGCTGCAGGAAAATTGCTTGAACCCAGGAGGCAGATGTTACAGTGAGTAGAGATCATGCCACTGCACTCCAGCCTGGGAGACACAGCAACGCTCCATCTCAAAAAACAAAACAAAACAAAACAAAAAAAGTAATGGCAATATTTAACCTCCCTCTGCTTCTATCTTACAATCTGCAAAATGAGAATGGTAATAGTATTTTCTTCATAGGTCTATCATGAGGATTAAAGCAGTTAATATTGATGAAGCTTCTAGAACAGTGCCAGATACATAATGCTATATTTGTTTTTATTGAATAAAATAATAAAATATTTAACAAGCACATATATTTTAAAACCACAGATAAATCTAACTTACAAATATTAATGGAAACATTACAAATAAACAGTCACAGAACTATTTCATCAACACAATGAACAAATAATACACAGTAAAAAAACAGGTCATATGCCAAGAATGTCCTAATAGTCTAGTAATATTAAATTTAAATATTAAATCATATAGTAATTTCCACGGATATTGAAAAGCAGTTAATAAAAATATGATATTTATTCCAACTGAAAACGTCAAATAAAATATGAAGACTATACACTGCTTTGGATATGTATTTATGAATCTTGCACTACTTTTAATTGCCAAACAATAAAAGTAAAGTTGGAAACAAAAGAAAGATATTGTTCTGGAGATACCAGTTGATGGAATTAGAATTGAAAAAAAAAATAAGTATACAATTTTAAAATGGATATACATAATTATTTTTTAGAAATGATACAACTGTATAACCAAAAAAAAAAGAACTTAAAAAATACTACCAAAAAAATAAAAACAGTCATAAACGTAGGACAGAAGAAGACATGTACTTGTCTTAACTTTTTCATAAGCCTTTGATTGAAGGACCTGGCTGGGGTGGGGTGCTTAGGCAACTGTAGCAAAGACCTCAATGATGTTTATCTCTGTTTCTAAGGCTACTTTCTCCTGGGGAAGTTTTCTAAAACTAGTGACCAGAGCAAACATGAAATAAAAAATGAGAAGGCAGGAAATAGAGACTTGCCTTCCAACTTTGAAAACCATTTATTTGACCATAGGTAAGTTAGAAATTGAACCTCTCCAGGATTCTCTATCCTCATATGAAGGTAAGAAGATTAAGGTATGATGCTATCAGTCCTCACATTCCATTTTATACAGTCGTAGGACAGACAAGATTAGCATTTTTAAAATTCTATAATTCTGAAAACCATTTGGATCTATAATAGAAGTTTATTGTAGGAATAATCAGTGTCTTTAATGTGTAGGGAGCATATGAAGACGAAACAAGTTTACCAAAATGTTGATAATTGTTGAATCTTGGTTATGGGTAAATGGAGGTTCGTTATATTCTTCTCATCCTTTTTGTTTATTTTTGAAATGTTTCATTATAAAAAGTAATTTAAAACCAATATTATTTCAAAAAAGTGGTATTTCTCTATAATAACCACTTACATAGAGGAAGGAGATTTAAGCAATTTGAAAAGGAATAAGTAAAAATGTAAAATACAGTATTTAATATACTTTATTTTCTAAGAAATAGCACTACAGGCAATGAATACTTTCAAAGATTTTCTCAAAAAGCCTCTAGAGAAATAGACATTTTGCACAGAACTCCCTTTTGAACTAAGACAAAACTGTGAGCTATGTAAAATTTATGCGTTTTAGGAATCAAATCATTCTATATTTCAGTATCCAGAGGAAATAGAAATAATATATTCCTTTTATTTTCTTTATGTTAACCATAGTTTTAAGAACAATGAGAACAGAAAAGTTATATTGTTTCAATCACAAGCAAGATAAATTCTAATTTTATAAATTTCATGCTTGGGAATATAGTTTTTTTCTACCATGAGTTATTTTCCAATGTTAATCTGCATCTGGAATCACAAGACAACCTTTAGCTAGACAGCTTGAATTTCTATATTAAACGAAGAAATAAAAGAAATACGGCTGGGTGCAGTGGCTCAGGCCTGTAATCCCAGCACTTTAGGAGGCTGAGACAGGCAGATCATCTGAGGTCAGGAGTTCAAGACCAGACTGGCCAACATGGTAAAAGACAGCCTTTACTAAAAATATAAAAATTAGCTGGGCATGGTGGCATGCGCCTGTAATCCCAGCTACTCAGGAGGCTGCAGCAGGAGAATCACTTGAACCTGGGAGGCGGAGGCTGCAGTGAGCTGAGATAGCACCACAGCACTCCAGCCTGGGTGACAGAGCAAGGCTCTATCTTAAAAAATAGACAGACAGACAGACAGACAGAGATTAGATATAGATGTGGAAAACGGTAGTTTTTTTTTATTCTTATGTTTTTCAGTGAACAAACCGTATCAAAAGCATTCCTCAGTCTTACATTCAAGAGAAATAAAACAGCAAAAATTTGTTGAGTACCTCCTCTATTTCCTAAAATGTGTAAGCATCTATGGAAACTAAAATGATAAAAAATTATTTCTCTCTCTACCTGGAAGGAATAACACAATCGTAAGTGAAACAATTTGATAACAATTCTGTGCTAGAAAAAAATGGCACTTGTGCTAACTGCAATGTGGATTCAGAGAAGAGAGGTAATGAATGAGGTCAGGGAGAGAATGGTAAACAAAATCTTATGGAGGATATGACTTGAGCTAGTCCTGGAAGAATAGGAAGATTTCAGTGAGTAAAAGGGAAAGGAAGACGGGGTGTGGTTTTAAGATAAAAGGCAAGGAGTCTGATTTTTGCAGTGCCCTGTGGAAATGTCTTATCTGAATTGTAGAATCTTTTAACGTAAAATGGGATTTTATAACAAGAATCAGTTCATGCTATAATTTAGCCTTTATACTTTAGAAAGATTATGGGCAACACTGGAAATTAGACACTGGCATCAACTTGATGCAACAGCTACAGGAAATTTTTGTTAAGTTTTTAAGCAGAAAAGCAATATTTAAAAGGAGAATTATTAGAAGATAATTTTGTTACTCTGTGCCAATTGGATTTTAAAATGAAAAGCTTAGGGTCAGAGAGACCTATGAGGAATTTATTTTAGCACTCTAAGTTTTAAGGTTGTAGTGGTTTTAAAATATGCTCCCAAATTCTTTAATACTCCTTCCTTCATGAAGTAGAGCTTAATTTACCTCTCTGTAACTCATTTGCCCTGGAGATAGCTGTCATGTCGTGAGGAGTACTTTGGAGCAGCTTACATAGGAAGGAGTTGAGGCTGGCCAACAGGCAGCTAGAAAGTACAGTCATGTGAGTGAGCACTCTTGAAGAATTTTCTTCCCTCCCCAGTTAAGCTTTCAGATGACTACACCCTCTGCCAGTATCCTGACTGCAACTTCATAAATGATTCTGAAACAGAACCAACTAACTAAGCCACTCCAGGGCTCCTGACACTGGAAATTGTGTGAGACAAATGTTTGTTCTCTTAGGCTACTCCGTTTTAGGGTAATTTATTACACAATAATAGAAACCAAAAAGAGAATGAAGAGCTAAAAAAGCTAACAATAAATTGATTGGTTTTTTATGTTATCTGGTTTGGTTTCTAATTTCTTTCTTTTATTATTTTTTACTTTTAAAGGAAAATGTAAATATATGCACTATATGACAGTTTGACTATTTTGAGTTAAGAAAAAAAAAAGAAACTCAAATTATTGCTGTGGCATTGGTAAGGCCAGAAGGCTGTCTTCATAGACAGCATTGAATAAACATATATAATCTTGCTTGTGAATTTCTTAGTTGACATACCCCACAATATACAGTTTATTTACATCAGTTTCCTTTTATATTGGTTGTTTCTTGATGATATACTAAATGTCTTCATCCTAGTAATCAATTTCAAATACTAATAATGGGTAATTTTGCCCCTAGAATTAGCACCATGTAGTGTGTGTGATACACATTCTTCTCTTCCTCAAAAAAAAAAAGTTTTTATGACTTTTTGTATGTGTGTATTCTACAAAAGTGACTCACAAGAATTGGTAAATGTAGTAATTGGACAATTCCATGGTAAGAACTAGTCTTTTTGCCTAATAAGTACAATAACATTAAGATTCTACTTTGAGAAAATGGAAGAATGGTGGTATTACTAACATAAATAAAATAGTTAATATTACAACCAATTTTAAATGGAAGAAAAAATTGGATTAGATTCATGTTCCCCAAACAGTGTTCCTTAATATAGTAGTTCAAAAATATATTAATAGTCATTGCTCATAAATAGATTTCTTGGTCAAGATATTTAAGTAGCAGAACTCAGGCAAACACATTTTGATATGTGACAGACTTGATAATCCCTGTATCAATTTTCATTATTTCAAACCTATAATAAATTTAGTTTCCATCATGTAGATGGAAATAATATATAAAGAACACAAATTAAACCACGAATCTCCAATAACAGTTTAAATGATATAATGATGCTCTAAAAAGTTATAATTATCTTTACCACCCATTTTAAAATGTGTAAAAAACATAAGACACTTGCTTTGTGAAATGGATTTGTACATCTCTCCCTATATTCTCTTAATAAAATTGAATCCCAAAGTGAAAATAGCTGAAAGCCATTATTTTATTATTAATTCAATAATGTTCAAACAGCTTCCCTTTTGCCTAGGTAAATACAAATTATTTGGATTGTGGATAATTTTTAAGTAGGAAAAAATCAGAGGGTATAGAGTCAATAGGTAAATGTGAACCTTACTATAATAGTCATTTCCCAGTATTCCCAAGATACAGCCAAAAAATATAATTTTATATTGTCCATGGTAAATAATTCTATTACTGAGCAAGGCAGTACATATCATTGTATACAATGAGCTAAAAGAAAGATGAGACATTTGCAATTATAGAAAATGTTTCAAAAAAGGTCTTGGGATGAGAAGCATTGTCCAACATGCACTGGTGTTGCATATAATGGAAAAATGTATCTATAAATTTTTCTACCCCTAAATGTCCAATTATATGCATTTTATTCAAAATTATATTTAAAAAATTCTGGAAGATTTGAAGGTAGGATTGAAGACATATTTTCTATCACTAGTGTAGATCACGTAAGAGTAAAAAAATGGGTTTCATTTAAAACTTTGCTCTGTTCCCATTATATTCTTGTATGTTTAGGTCATACAGAAATAAGCATTTGAAAATTCACAGTATGGTATTTCTCTTTTTTTGTGAAGTTGAAATTTATCTTATAAATACCTGTAATTTGTATTTTTCTTCAAAAATTATGGTAACAGAGATCTCTTAAAAGTTAGTTGCAAAGCAATGATTTGACATATACCATGCCAACACACCACTTTTTACAACTGGTTGTCAAGCTTTCTTTTATCATCATATAACAATAGGTAGTGTTTTCAGATAAAATATGGGACATCCATAAAAAGTTTAGTATTGAATCAACAACAAATCCTTTTTTGGGTATAAGTATGTCCCAAATAATATATAGAACATACTCCTCCTATCCTACAAAAAATTGTTGATCCATTGACCATAAATATAAGGGTTTATTTCTGGAAGTCGATTCTATTCCATTAATCCATATGTGTAGCCTATGCCAGAAGCATACGATCTTCTTTGCTGTAGCTTTGTAGTAAATTTTGAAATTGAGAACTCTGTCCTCCAACTTTGTTCTTTCTTTTCAAGGTTGTTTTGGCTAGTCTATGTCCCTTTTATTTCCATACAAATTTTAGGATTCACTTGTCAATTTCTACAAAAAGTCCTCTGAGAACTTGGTAGGAATTAAGTTCATATAAGAGTAGGGATTAATTTGTATAAAAAAACTTGAGAAATATTGCCATTTTAGCAATATTAAATCTTCTAATCCCTTAACATGGTAGGGAGAGAATAACACTTCAAAATTATTAGTATTCTAATTCCTGGAACCTGTGAATATGTTACCTTTCAGGGCAATAGAAACTCTGCATATATGATTAAATTAAGAATATTGAAATGAGGGTATTATTCTGGACTATGCAGGTAGACCCATTATAATCACAAGGGTATTTATAAAGGAAAGAAGGCAAGAGACTCAAAGAAGAGATGAAAAAGATGCAGGAAAAAGCAAAAACAAAAAAGCCTCCAAATAGAGTACAAATTTGCAGACCTATTTTAGACATCTAATTTCCAGAACAGTAAAATACTAAATTTATGTTGTTTTAAGCCACTAAGTTTATGGTAATTTGTTATTGCAGTATTAGGAATCTAACTACAACATTGTATACCTTCTTATTTATTTAGAACTTCCTTTTATTTTGAAATTTGTAGTTTTCAATGTGACAAGGCTTGAACTTCCTTTTATAAATTTATTCTTAGGTTTTTTTTTGAAGTTTTAAAATAAAATTTTCTGTTCTATTTTCATTGCTTCTATAACATAAATACAATTGATATTTATATATTGGTCTTGTATCTTTCAACCTTGCTGAACTTATTAGTTATAATTTTTGTTGATTCATTAAGATTTTCAGTATACAATACCATGCTGTCTGTGAATAGGATAATTTTATTTCTTCCATTCCAATCTGAAAAGGAAGTCTTTTTCTTTCAGCACATGTTTCATGGCCTAACATAAATATTCTGTTATTATGATCTAACATTCTCCTCCATCCTGAAGAATATTCCATGTGTAATTGAGAAGAATGTATATTCTGCTGTAGTTGCATAGAGTGTTTTATAGACATCTGTCTGGTCTGGTCTGGTTGATTAGTCTTCTATTAAGTTATTGATATTTTTGCCTAGTTGTCTTTACCTATTCTTAAAAGGAGAATATTGAAGTCTCCAGCTTGAATTCTGTCAGCTTCATATATTTTGCTGCTCTGTTGTTAGGTACATATATGTTTATAATTACTGTATGCCTGATCGATTGTTTATCATTATAAAATGTCCTTCTTTGTCACTAGTAACAATTTTGTCTTAAAGCCTATTTTGTTTGATAATATAGCCACACCAGCTGTCCTCTGGGCACTGTTGGAATGGTATATTATATTCTTTCTTTTTAATTTAAATCTATTATTTGTTTTCAATCTAAGGTTTGTCACTTATAGATAGCAAGTAGTTGGATTACTTTTTTTTTTTTTTTTCTTTTATCATTACTATTATTATACTTTAGGTTTTATGGTACATGTGCGCAATGTGCAGGTAAGTTACATATGTATACATGTGCCATGCTGGTGCGCTGCACCCACCAACTCGTCATCTAGCATTAGGTATATCTCCCAATGCTATCGCTCCCCCCTCCCCCCACCCCACAACAGTCCCCGAAGTGTGATGTTCCCCTTCCTGTGTCCATGTGTTCTCATTGTTCAATTCCCACCTATGAGTGAGAATATGCGGTGTTTGGTTTTTTGTTCTTGCGATAGTTTACTGAGAACGATGATTTCCAATTTCATCCATGTCCCTACAAAGGACATGAACTCATCATTTTTTATGGCTGCATAGTATTCCATGGTGTATATGTGCCACATTTTCTTAATCCAGTCTATCATTGTTGGACATTTGGGTTGGTTCCAAGTCTTTGCTATTGTGAATAATGCCGCAATACACATACGTGTGCATGTGTCTTTATAGCAGCATGATTTATAGTCCTTTGGGTATATACCCAGTAATGGGATGGCTGGGTCGAATGGAATTTCTAGTTCTAGATCCCTGAGGAATCGCCACACTGACTTCCACAAGGGTTGAACTAGTTTACAGTCCCACCAACAGTGTAAAAGTGTTCCTATTTCTCCACATCCTCTCCAGCACCTGTTGTTTCCTGACTTTTGAATGATTGCCATTCTAACTGGTGTGAGATGGTATCTCATTGTGGTTTTGATTTGCATTTCTCTGATGGCCAGTGATGGTGAGCATTTTTTCATGTGTTTTTTGGCTGCATAAATGTCTTCTTTTGAGAAGTGTCTGTTCATGTCCTTCGCCCACTTGTTCATGGGGTTGTTTGTTTTTTTCTTGTAAATTTGTTGGAGTTCATTGTAGATTCTGGATATTAGCCCTTTGTCAGATGACTAGGTTGCGAAAATTTTCTCCCATTTTGTAGGTTGCCTGTTCACTCTGATGGTAGTTTCTTTTGCTGTGCAGAAGCTCTTTAGTTTAATTAGATCCCATTTGTCAATTTTGGCTTTTGTTGCCATTGCTTTTGGTGTTTTAGACATGAAGTCCTTGCCCATGCCTATGTCCTGAATGGTAATGCCTAGGTTTTCTTCTAGGGTTTTTATGGTTTTAGGTCTAACATTTAAGTCTTTAATCCATCTTGAATTGATTTTTATATAAGGTGTAAGGAAGGGATCCAGTTTCAGCTTTCTACATATGGCTAGCCAGTTTTCCCAGCACCATTTATTAAATAGGGAATCCTTTCCCCATTTCTTGTTTTTGTCAGGTTTGTCAAAGATCAGATAGTTGTAGATATGTGGCATTATTTCTGACGGCTCTGTTCTGTTCCATTGATCTATATCTCTGTTTTGGTACCAGTACCATGCTGTTTTGGTTACTGTAGCCTTGTAGTATAGTTTGAAGTCAGGTAGTGTGATGCCTCCAGCTTTGTTCTTTTGGCTTAGGATTGACTTGGCGATGCGGGCTCTTTTTTGGTTCCATATGAACTTTAGAGTAGTTTTTTCCAATTCTGTGAAGAAAGTCATTGGTAGCTTGATGGGGATGGCATTGAATCTGTAAATTACCTTGGGAAGGATGGCCATTTTCATGATATTGATTCTTCCTACCCATGAGCATGGAATGTTCTTCCATTTGTTTGTATCCTCTTTTATTTCCTTGAGCAGTGGTTTGTAGTTCTCCTTGAAGAGGTCTTTCACATCCCTTGTAAGTTGGATTCCTAGGTATTTTATTCTCTTTGAAGCAATTGTGAATGGGAGTTCACTCATGATTTGGCTCTCTGTTTGTCTGTTATTGATGTATAAGAATGCTTGTGATTTTTGCACATTGATTTTGTATCCTGAGACTTTGCTGAAGTTGCTTATCAGCTTAAGGAGATTTTGGGCTGAGACAATGGGGTTTTCTAGATATACTATCATGTCATCTGCAAACAGGGACAATTTGACTTCCTCTTTTCCTAATTGAATACCCTTGATTTCCTTCTCCTGCCTAATTGCCCTGGCCAGAACTTCCAACACTATGTTGAATAGGAGTGGTGAGAGAGGGCATCCCTGTCTTGTGCCGGTTTTCAAAGGGAATGCTTCCAGTTTTTGCCCATTCAGCATGATATTGGCTGTGGGTTTGTCATAAATAGCTCTTATTATTTTGAGATACATCCCATCAATTCCTAATTTATTGAGAGTTTTTAGCATGAAGGGTTGTTGAATTTTGTCAAAGGCCTTTTCTGCATCTATTGAGATAATCATGTGGTTTTTGTCATTGGTTCTGTTTATATGCTGGATTACATTTATTGATTTGCATATATTGAACCAGCCTTGCATCCCAGGGATGAAGCCCACTTGATGATGGTGGATAAGCTTTTTGATGTGCTGCTGGATTCTGTTTGCCAGTATTTTATTGAGGATTTTTGCATCAATGTTCATCAAGGATATTGGTCTAAAATTCTCTTTTTTTGTTGTGTCTCTGCCAGGCTTTGGTATCAGGATGATGCTGGCCTCATAAAATGAGTTAGGGAGGATTCCCTCTTTTTCTATTGATTGGAGTAGTTTCAGAAGGAATGGTACCAGCTCCTCCTTGTACCTCTGGTAGAATTTGGCTGTGAACTCATCTGGTCCTGGACTTTTTTTGGTTGGTAAGCTATTGATTATTGCCACAATTTCAGCTCCTGTTATTGGTCTATTCAGAGATTCAACTTCTTCCTGGTTTAGTCTTGGGAGGATGTATGTGTTGAGGAATTTATCCATTTCTTCTAGATTTTCTAGTTTATTTGCATAGAGGTGTTTGTAATATTCTCTGATGGTAGTTTGTATTTCTGTGGGATCAGTGGTGATATCCCCTTTATCATTTTTTATTGCATCTATTTGATTCTTCTCTCTTTTTTTCTTTATTAATCTTGCTAGCGGTCTATCAATTTTGTTGATCCTTTCAAAAAACCAGCTCCTGGATTCATTTATTTTTTGAAGGGTTTTTTGTGTCTCTATTTCCTTCAGTTCTGCTCTGATTTTAGTTATTTCTTGCCTTCTGCTAGCTTTTGAACGTGTTTGCTCTTGCTTTTCTAGTTCTTTTAATTGTGATGTTAGGGTGTCAATTTTGGATCTTTCCTGCTTTCTCTTGTGGGCATTTAGTGCTATAAATTTCCCTCTACACACTGCTTTGAATGCATCCCAGAGATTCTGGTATGTTGTGTCTTGGTTCTCGTTGGTTTCAAAGAACATCTTTATTTCTGCCTTCATTTCGTTATGTACCCAGTAGTCATTCAGGAGCAGGTTGTTCAGTTTCCACGTAGTTGAGCAGTTTTGAGTGAGATTCTTAATCCTGAGTTCTAGCTTGATTGCACTGTGATCTGAGAGATAGTTTGTTATAATTTCTGTTCTTTTACATTTATTGAGGAGAGCTTTACTTCCAAGTATATGGTCAGTTTTGGAATAAGTGTGGTGTGGTGCTGAAAAAAATGTATAGTCTGTTGATTTGGGGTGGAGAGTTCTGTAGATGTCTATTAGGTCCGCTTGGTGCAGAGCTGAGTTCAATTCCTGGGTATCCTTGTTGACTTTCTGTTTCGTTGATCTGTCTAATGTTGACAGTGGGGTGTTAAAATCTCCCATTATTAATGTGTGGGAGTCTAAGTCTCTTTGTAGGTCACTCAGGACTTGCTTTATGAATCTGGGTGCTCCTGTATTGGGTGCATATATATTTAGGATAGTTAGCTCTTCTTGTTGAATTAATCCCTTTACCATTATGTAATGGCCTTCTTTGTCTCTTTTGATCTTTGTTGGTTTAAAGTCTGTTTTATCAGAGACTAGGATTGCCACCCCTGCCTTTTTTTGTTTTCCATTTGCTTGGTAGATCTTCCTCCATCCTTTTATTTTGAGCCTATGTGTGTCTCTGCACGTGAGATGGGTTTCCTGAATACAGCACACTGATGGGTCTTGAGTCTTTATCCAATTTGCCAGTCTGTGTCTTTTAATTGGAGCATTTAGTCCATTTACATTTAAAGTTAATATTGTTATGTGTGAATTTGATCCTGTCATTATGATGTTAGCTGGATATTTTGCTCGTTAGTTGATGCAGTCTCTTCCTAGTCTCAATGGTCTTTACATTTCGGCATGATTTTGCAGTGGCTGGTACCGGTTGTGCCTTTCCATGTTTAGCACTTCCTTCAGGAGCTCTTTTAGGGCTGGCCTGGTGGTGACAAAATCTCTCAGCATTTGCTTGTCTGTAAAGTATTTTATTTCTCCTTCACTTATGAAGCTTAGTTTGGCAGGATATGAAATTCTGGGTTGAAAATTATTTTCTTTAAGAATGTTGAATATTGGCCCCCACTCTCTTCTGGCTTGTAGGGTTTCTGCCGAGAGATCTGCTGTTAGTCTGATGGGCTTCCCTTTGATGGTAACCCGACCTTTCTCTCTGGCTGCCCTTAACATTTTTTCCTTCATTTCAACTTTGGTGAATCTGACAATTATGTGTCTTGGAGTTGCTCTTCTCGAGGAGTATCTTTGTGGCGTTCTCTGTATTTCCTGAATATGAATGTTGGCCTGCCTTGCTAGATTGGGGAAGTTCTCCTGGATAATATCCTGCAGAGTGTTTTCCAACTTGTTTCCATTCTCCCCGTCACTTTCAGGTACACCAATCAGACATAGATTTGGTCTTTTCACATAGTCCCACATTTCTTGGAGGCTTTGCTCGTTTCTTTTTATTCTTTTTTCTCTAAACTTCTCTTCTCGCTTCATTTCATTCATTTCATCTTCCAGGGCTGATACCCTTTCTTCCATTTGATCGCATCGGCTCCTGAGGCTTCTGCATTCTTCACGTAGTTCTCGAGCCTTGGTTTTCAGCTCCATCAGCTCTTTTAAGCACTTCTCTGTATTGGTTATTCTAGTTATATATTCTTCTAAATTTTTTTCAAAGTTTTCAACTTCTTTGCCTTTGGTTTGAATATCCTCCCGTAGCTCAGAGTAATTTGATCGTCTGAAGCCTTCTTCTCTTAGCTTGTCAAAGTCATTCTCCGTCCAGCTTTGTTCCGTTGCTGGTGAGGAACTGCGTTCCTTTGGAGGAGGAGAGGTACTCTGGTTTTTAGAGTTTCCAGTTTTTCTGCTCTGTTTTTTCCCCATCTTTGTGGTTTTATCTACTTTTGGTCTTTGATGATGGTGATGTACAGATGGGTTTTTGGTGTGGATGTCCTTTCTGTTAGTTTTCCTTCTAACAGACAGAACCCTCAGCTGCAGGTCTGTTGGAGTACCTGGCCGGCCGTGTGAGGTGTCAGTCTGCCCCTGCTGGGGGGTGCCTCCCAGTTAGGCTGCTCGGGGGTCAGGGGTCAGGGACCCACTTGAGGAGGCAGTCAGCCCGTTCTCAGATCTCCAGTTGCGTGCTGGGAGAACCACTGCTCTCCTCACAGCTGTCAGACAGGGACATTTAAGTCTGCAGAGGTTACTGCTGTCTTTTTGTTTGTCTGTGCCCTGCCCCCAGAGGTGGAGCCTACAGAGGCAGGCAGGCCTCCTTGAGCTGTGGTGGGCTCCACCCAGTTCAAGCTTCCAGGCTGCTTTGTGTACCTAAGCGAGCCTGGGCAATGGCGGGCGCCCCTCCCCCAGCCTCGCTGCCGACTTGCTGTTTGATCTCAGACTGCTGTGCTAGCAATCAGTGAGACTCCGTGGGCGTAGGACCCTCTGAGCCAGGTGCGGGCTATACTCTCCTGGGGCACCGTTTCCTAAGCCCGTCGGAAAAGCACAGTATTCGGGTGGGAGTGGCCCGATTTTCCAGGTGCCATCTGTCACCCCTGGAAGGGGAACTCCCTGACCCCTTGCGCTTCCCGAGTGAGGCAATGCCTCGCCCCTGCTTCGGCTGGCGCACGGTGCGCTCACCCACTGACCTGCGCCCACTGTCTGGCACTCCCTAGTGAGATGAACATGGTACCTCAGATGGAAATGCAGAAATCACCCGTCTTCTGCGTCGCTCGCGCTGGGAGCTGTAGACCGGAGCTGTTCCTATTCGGCCATCTTGGCTCCTCCCTGGATTACTTTTTAATAGAGTCTGCAAATCCCTGACATTTGACTGAAGGATTTTTACATTTGATATATTTACTGATAAAGTATAATTTTTGTTGATCATTTTGCTGTTCATTTCCTCTATGTTTTATGTCTTTTTTCTGTAATCATCTATTAGTTTTGTGTTTAAATATTTTCTATTATACCATTTTAAAGTATAGCTATTTCTTTTACTTTATTTTTAGTTATTCTCTTAATAGTTGCACTTGGGTTACAATAGCTTAATTTTTTTAAAAATCTAGTTGAAATAAATACTAACTTAATTTCAAAATGTACAAAACTTTGCTTTAACAAAAGTTTTTCTTTCCTCCCCTTTTGTGTGTTATTATCATACAAATTATATCTTTAGGTAGTGTAAGATAATCAACACAGTTTTATAATTATTGCTTTATGTAGTTTTCCTTTAAAAATAGGATAACAAAAGAGTTACAAACAAAAATGGATTTATACTATCTTTTATATTTCCCTATGTAGTTACCCTCCTGGAGCTCTTTACTTTGTCATATACGTTTGTGTTACTATCGAGTGTCCTTTCATTTCAGCCTGAAGGACTCCCTTTAGTATTTCTTGTAAGGCGGGTTTACTAGCAAAAAATTCTCTGTTTTAGGGATGGGAGGTAGTTTGTTTCCTGAAGCTACTTTTGCTGCATATAAAATTATTAGGTGATAATCCTTTTCTTCCAGTACCTTGAATTTCTGGCTGTTTAGCTCATTGAAGAAAGCTTGTACATCATGATTTGCTTTTCCCCCACTGCTTTCAAGATTCTTTGTCCTATTCTTTCAGTAGTTTGACTATGATGTACCTAGATGTGGATCTCTTTAATATAATCCTACTTTGAGTTTATTGAGCTTCTCAAATATGCAAATAAATTATTAAAATAAAATTTGGAAATTTTTCAGCCATGATTTCTTCCAGTATTTTTTCTACTTCCTCTCTTTCTCTTCTGCTTCTGAGGTTTCCATCATGCCTATATTGCATACTTGGAAGTATCCAGAGGTCCCACCTATATAAAATAAGTGAGCCATCATTTATTTTTATTTCTGTTTCCCAGATTAAATAATCTCTATTACTCTATCTTCAGATTTGTTTATTCTTTTTTCTTTCCGTTAAATCTACTGTTGTGCCCTCTAGTCAATTTTTTGTCTAAGTAATTTACTTTAAAACTCTAGAATTTATATTTGATTATTTTTAAATAATTTAAATCTGCTATTGTTCAAATTTATTTGGTGAGAATATTCTAATAGCTTCTTTGAGTCCTTTAGATATGTTGTTCTTTGGTTATTTAAGCATATTTAAAATAGTCAAGTAAAATCTAGTAAGTCAAATGTCTGGGCCTCCTCAGAAATAGTTTCTATTGACGGTAACTTTTTCTTTAGGTATGGGTAATACTTTCCTGGTTTCATTTTTTGGTTTTCTTTTTCACATCTTAAAATTTTTTGTTGTAACCTGGACATCTCAAACAACGTAATCAGATCTCCTTTCCTGGGATTTGTTGTTGTTATTTGGTATTGTTGTCATTATTGGTGAGGATTTCTTCTTTAGGAATTTTTCTGGCTTACTTCTGCATAGTTTGTATTCATTTCCATGTATGTTCAGTAAATTATTTCTATTATGTTAGCTCTGTTGTCTGCTAATGATTAGACACAGATTTTTTAAAGTGATGTGCATCATTAAGTCTCCCAGCCTTGCTGAGGGTCTTCCTGTGTATGTGAATTCTCTAGCAAGCAGTTTACAACTTTAAAACAGTCACTTACTGCTGGCACAAAGGTTCAAGACCAGCCCTAATGAGAGATTAGAGCCTTCACAGGTCTTTGCAGGGCATGCACACAGCCCTGCACATAGACATGACTAGATTCTCAGAGAGATGTTGAAGACTTCCAAAGCCCATATGGACATTATATTCCTTCATTTTTCTTTTGACATTTTTGTCAGCCTCATGTTAGTCTCAAAAGGTAATGGGACTGTGGGCAGCTCTTAAACAATGACCACTGATTTTTTGACAATATTTTTGGTATAGGGCTTTTTGCATAGAACAAGTTCTGAATCAAATTAAATAAAGACAAGCCTTGAGAATGGAGCTTTTTAACCAACTGTCAGATGGGTAAATATGGACAATTCTATGAGAATGGGAATTCTGAGGTGGTTCAAACCTGCTCTGCACCCTCCAGCAACTACCATTATGCTGGTTTTCACAGCTACTATAGTTGTGAACAGATTGGAAGTCTTTACTACACGACTTCAAAAGTGATTACTCAATCACTTTTTAAATATTAAGTTAAAAATTTCTTTAAAAATTAGATGCATCTGGGCCAGGTGCAGTGGCTCACGCCTGTAATCCCAGCAATTTGGGAGGCCAAGGTGGGCAGATCACGAGGTCAAGAGATTGAGACCATCCCAGCCAACATGGTGAAACCCCATCTCTGCTAAAAATGCAAAAATTAGCTCGGCGTACTGGCGTGCGCCTGTAGTCCAAGCTACTTGGTAGACTGAGGCAGGAGAATTGCTTGAACCCAGGAGGTGGAGGTTGCAGTGAACTGAGATCAAGCTACTGCACTCCAGCCTGGTGACAGAGTGAGACTCTGTCACAAAAGAAAAAAAAAAAAAAAAAAAAGAGAGCGAGAGATACATCTGTTTGCTGTCTTCAAGAGACCCATCTCACACATAAACACATCCATATGCTCAAAGTAAAGGGTTGGAGAAAGATCTACCATGCAAACAAAATGCAAAAAAGAGCAGGAGTAACTATTATTATATCAAATGAAAAAGACTTTAAGCCAGCAGTGGTTAAAAAATGAACAAAGAAGAGCATTACATAATGATGAAAGTTTTAATTCAACAAGAAGACTTAACTGTGCTAAACATACATGCACACAACATTGGAGCACCAAAATTCATAAAACAAGTACTTCTAGACCTACAAAAAGACTTAGACAGCCAACAATAATAGTGGGGAACTTTAACACCCCACTGACAGCGTTAGACAGATCATTGAGGTAGAAAACTAACAACAAAACTCTGGACTTAAATTTTACACTTGGTTCATTGGACCTAATAGAAATGTACAGAAAACTCTACCCATCAACCACATAATATACATTCTTCTCATCTGCACATGGAACAAACTCCAATATTGACCATATCCTCAGCCATAAAGCAAGTCTGAATAAATTCAAAAAAATCAAAATTATACCAACCATATTACAGACCACAGTAAAATAAAACTAGAAATCAATACGAAAAAGACCTCTGAAAACCACAAATTACATAGAAACTAAACAACTTGCTCCTGAATGACTTTAAGGTAAAATATAACATTAAGAAAGAAATTTTTAAAAAATTGCAATTAATTAAAACAGAGACACAACATACCAGAATCTCTTGGATGCCACAAAAGCAATGTTAAAAGGAAAGCTTATAGTACTAAACAGCTACCTCAAAAAGAAAGACCTCAAAATAATGATCTAACAGCACATTTAGAAAAACTAGAAAAACAAGGACAACCTAACCCAAAAGCTATAAGAAAAAAAGAAATAACTAAAACTGGGGCAGAATTGAACAAAATTGATACTCAAAAATCCATACAAAAATTTAATAAAAACAAAAGTTGGATTTTTGAAAGGATAAACAAGATCAATAGACTGCTAGCTATATTCACAAGGAAAAATGGGAGAATGTCCAAATAAGGACAATCAGAAACAACAATGGTGATATGACAACTTATCCTACATAAATGCAAAAGGTTATCAGAAAGTATTATGAACACCTTTATGCACACAAACTAGAAAATCTAGAGGAAATAGATACTTTCCTGGAAACACACAATCTCTCAAGATTGAATGAGGAGAAATAAACCATGATCAGACCAATATCAAGTTCTGAAATTGAATCAGTAATAAAAACTCCACTAATCAAGTAAAGCTCTGGACGACATGGATTCACAGCCAAATTCTCCCAGAGGTACAGAAAGTACTGGTACCAATTTTACTGAAACTATTCCAAAAATTGAGGAGTGACTCTTCCCTAACCCATTCTATGAAGCCAGCATCACCCTGATACCAAAACTTGGCAAAACCACAATGAAAGAAGAAAAGTACAGGCCAGTATTTCTGATTAACATAGATGTAAATATCCTCAACAAAATACTAGCAAACTGAATCTAACAGCATATCAAAAAGGTTATTTATTGTGGTCAAGTAGGCTTCCTTCCTGTGATACAAGGTTGTTCAACATGCAAATCAATAAATGTAATTCACCACATAAGCAGAATGTTTTTTAAATATGATAATTTCAATAAATGCAGAACATACTTTCAATAAAATCCAACGTCCCTTCATGATAAAAACGCTCAAGAAATTAGACATGGAAGAAACATACCTCAAAATAATAAGCCATCTGTGACAAACCCACAACGAACCTCATACTGAATGGGCAAAAACTGGAAGGATTTCCCTTGCAGAAAGAAAATAAATCTCAGATCCCCAAACTCACTGAGCCAAAGGGAAAAGTCAAGCTAGGAACTGGGTCACACAAATCTGCCTCCCATTTGGTTCCTAAATAAGATAGCTACAAAGACAAAAGGCTACATACCTTCCTCATGATTTGCCCCTAAGGAAACTCCTTGTGGGACCCGAGATCTTTAACCTAAAATAATTCTGTTGAATTTCACTCTGGCAATGTAAATTGAAGTTTATCTTCACAGGTGCAGAACAAAGGACAGAACTCAATCATCCCTCTGCTCACCTGAGACAAATGCATATCTGATTGTTTCCTCTGCCTTATTGTTCATGTTATCTAATGTAAATATGCAGATTCACTGAGACATAAAAAGGCATAAGTGACTATTTTTTCTACCATCCTTCTCACACAAAAATTATATATTCAGTGAAAGACTGACCAAAGACCCTAAATGATAAAACTTTTGTCTCTTATCTACTGACACATTTTTTAAAAAACATTTCTTCCTCTTTCCCAATATCTGCCCCTTTCCCTTTAAATACTGAAGCCCTCAAAATCATCTTTTGAGAAAGGCATAGACCTGCCATCCAAGCACATGATCTTAACTTTGGCAAATAAACCTCTTAAAATAATTGAGACTAGCCTTGCATATTTTCATCAAACCCTTGAGAGCTAGAACAAGACAAGGATGCCCACTCTCACCACTCCTATTCAACATATAATAGTACTGGAAGTCCTAGCCAGAGCAATTAGGCAAGATAAATAAATAAAAGCCATTCAAATAGGAAAGAAGAAGGCAAGCTGTCTATTCATTGACAGTATGATTCTATACCTTGAAAATCCGAAAGAGTCTGTCAAGAGGCTCTTGGAACTGATAAACAACTTCAGTAAAGTTTTAGGCTACAAAATCAATGTATAAAAATTAGTAGCATTTCTATACACCAATAGCACTCAAGCTGAGAGCCAAATAAAAAAATAAAATTTCTTTTTCAATAGCCAAACAAAAAACAATATCTAGGAATACATCTAACCAAGGAGGTTAAAAATCTTTACAAGGAACACTGCGAAACACTGCTAAAAGAAATCATAGCTGACATAAACAAACAGAAAACATTTCATGCTCAATAATTGGAAGAACCAGTATCATTAAATAGTCATACAACCCAAAGCAATCTACATGTTCATTGCTATTTCTATCAAGCTCCCTATGTTGTTTTTCACAGAACTTGAAAAAACTATTCTAAAATTTATATGGAACCAATAGAGCCCAAATAGCCAAAGGAATTCCAAATAAAAAGAACAAAGCTAAAAGCATCACATTACCCTACTTCAGACTACACAATAAGCCCACAGTAACCAAAACAACATGGTAATGGTACAAAAACTGACACATAGACCAATGAAACAGAATAGAGAACTCAGAATTAAAGCCACAAACCTACAGCCATCTAATCTTCAACAAAGTTGACAAAAACAAGCAATGGAGAAAAGACTCCCTATTCAATAAATGTTGCTTGATAGCTGGATAGCCATATACAGAAGAATAAAACTAGACCCCTACCTTTCACCATATACAAAAGTTAACTGAAGATAAGCTAAAAATATAAATGCAAGACCTTAAACTATAAGAATCCTAGAAAAAAACTTAGGAAACACCATTCTAGATATCAGCCTTGGCAAAGAATTTATGACTAAGTCCTCAAAAGAAATTGCAACAAAAACAAACATTGACAAGTGGAACCTAATTAAATGAATGAGTTTCTGCACAGCAAAATAAACTTGATATGGTTTGGCTCTGTGTCCACACCCAGATCTCATCTGGAACTGTAATCCCTACATGTCGAGGGAGGGACCTGGTGGGAGGTGATTGGATCATGGTGGTGGTTTTTCTCAGGAGATCTGATGATTTTATGAATAGTAGTTTCCGCTGCTCTCTCTCCCTTTCCTGCTGCCTTATGAAGAAAGTACTTGCTTCCCCTTCGACTTCCACCATGATTATAAGTTTCCTGAGGCCTCCCCAGCCATGCAGAACTAGGAGTCAGTTAAACCTCTTTTACCCAGTCTCAGGTATTCTGTATAGCACTGTGAAAATGGACTAATACAAAACACAACAGTGTAAACAGAAAACATATATAGAATCGGAAAAAAATATTTGCAAACTATACATCTGACAATGGTCTAATACTCAGAATCTATAAGGAAATTAAACAATTTAATAACAAAAAATAAATAACTTCATTAAAAATGGACAAAAGACATGAACATACACTTCTCAAAAAATGACATACAAGCAGACAACAAATGAAAAAATGCTCCACATTGTTAATCATCAGAGAAATGCAAACCAAATCCACAATGAGATACTGTGTCACACTAGTCAAAATGGCTATTATTAAAAAGTCAAAAACCAACAGGTTGTGGTGAGGCTGCAGAGAAAAGGGAATGCTTATACACTGTTGGTGCGAATGTAAATTAGTTCAGTTACTGTGGAAAACAGTTTAGAGATTTCTCAAACATCTAAAAACAGAGCTACCATTTGACCCAGCAATTCCATTACTGAATGTATACTCCAAGAAAAATAAATTGTTCTACCAAAAAGATACATGCACTCATATGTTCATCACAGCACTATTCACAATAGCAAAGACATGAAATCACTGTAGGTGCCCATCAATGGTGGATTGGATAAAAAAATCATGGTATGTATACAACATGGAAGACTACTCAGCCATAAAAAAGAATAAAATTATATTCTTTGTACAATACGAGCGCAGATAGAGGCCATTATCCTAAAGGAATTAATGCAGGAACAGAAAATCAAATACCACATGTTCCCACTTATAAGTGGGAGCTAAACCATCAGTACTCACGGACATAAAGATGGCAATATTAGAAACTGGGGACTAATAGAGGAGAAGGGGAAAGAGGCAGACAAGTGTTGGAAAACTACTGTGTACTATGCTCAGTACTGGTGTGATGGGATCAATCATCCCCCAAACCTCAGCATCATGCAATATACCCATGTAGCAAACCTACACAGGTACCCCAGAATCTAAAATAAAAGCTAAAATTATTTTTTAAATGGGGAAAAAAATCTCTGTTTTTTAGCTGAAACTGACAAGTATTATGGTTCACTTTTAAATTATAAATAAGTAGAAATAAGGGCTTAAATATTTATGCAAAATATCCCAGAATTTTGATTATAGATAGATTTTTTATTTACTTATTTTTTAATTGACAGATAAAATTATATGTATTAATTGTGTTTTGAAGTACATACGCAGTATAGAATGACTAAATATAGCTAATTAGTATATGCCCTTCCTCACATAATCATTTTTGTCATGAGAACATTTAACATCCACTCTCGGGATTTTTCAAAAATACAGTATATTGTTATTACCTATAGCCACTATTTTATACAATAGATCTCTCGAACATATTTATTTTTATTTGTGGGTATTCATAGATTTTCTCAGGATTTTGCACAACAAAATCGCAGTGGAAATGGGCTCTGCTTCAATAAGATTGAACAAACTACAAAAATATTTTTGGAGAGAATCCTTGTGTACTATTTTCAATTCTTATTATACTTTGATGATAACAATAAGTTGTACTGATGTGAAAACACATGAACAATTAGAAAGTAATGACAATAATTTTATAAAGTACAATAACTAGCAGAATTTTTCTGTAAGAGAAGCACTGTCATTTTTTTCTAAGTTTCCCGTGCATGGTTTCCAACATCTTTTACTCTGTGAAAACTGAGAATATATTATAGCATGCAATAGTTTTAGAGTTTATTTTACTCTTGGTAACATGGTCAGTGCTCCTATAACATGAAGTAGTGCATTTTTAAATAGGTTAATCATTAAAAAGTACACAAATACCACAATAAATATGTCACTTTACCATGAAAGTGACCTGAATTTTACTTGTAGGAATGAGCATAAGACAGTTTTTAGCTAGTGAGTTATTATGAAATGGTGGAAGCAGGGTTATCTGAAATAGGGAAAATCGTAAGAACAGATGTGGATGAGTGTCTCACAGATAAGTGGTGAATAGAGGTAACTGGTACATATTTGAGATGTGCATATATGTGTTTAATTTACTCCCACATAGCTTCATTCAACTGGGTGCATTTTTTTTGCATACACCTTGTGTTTCTAGTAGAGAAAATTGCATATAGTCAAATGCAAAATTAATGTTATGCTTCAATTATCTCTTACCTATCACTTTGGAACAAATCTGAGTTATCATAGCAGAGCTGACTGTATCTTAAAAGTTGTACATTTAACAAAAAAAAAAAGGTCTGACTGCATACCCATCTAAGATACATGCTTGAGTAAGGAGACTGAGCAAATAAATCCATCTTTTACCGTTGGTGTTTCAGAGGCTGTTTGGGAAGTCATTTGAACTGACACAGCTGAAGTGGCAGGGAAAGTGATGGATCTGTATGGTAAACAGAAAATAGGCTGCATGAGAGAGCAGCTTCAGCATTCGTAAGCCTCAGAGAAAAAGACAGTTACCCAGTCAGCTTTACAATACATCTGTTTTTGTACCATGCTAAACCCTGGATCACAAATACAATGCAGTTCTCTTAAACAGACTTTATTCATTGTGTTAGGGGAAAACATATGGCTATTTCTTAAGCTTTCTTGGAGAATAATTTAAGAAAAGCCGATTTTATTTTATATCACCATTATAAATGACATACTAGTTAATATGCTCCTCTGTATATAAGGAACATAACAATAGAACCAAAACTTTAAGGGTATTTAACTTCAGAATAGCCATGATCTCTTCATTTGTATAATTTTGTACTCTTAAACATTTTATTTACAGAAGGAAATAGTACAAAGATTTATATAAGGTTCAAAGTCTTTCAATTCTTTCTGTTTCATAAATACTTATTTTTAAGGATTTGGCATAAAATCATTCAGTTTTTTGTTTCTGTCCTATATTTTACATGGTTTCATGTGTTAGTGATATTTTACTTCAGTATCTTTTCATCTTATTTATTGTATTTGAATACAGGTGTGAAATATTTCTTACTTTCAATTATACCTATAGTCTTTTGACTAAAATAATTTTCAAACCTTATTTAAGCCTAAGCGTTTTCATATTTTATCCTTTTAAGTGAGATTTAAAGCAGATCTATAGTTTTGATTACAATATGAGTGATCTATATTTGATTACTATGTAGCATAGTAATCAAAAGTAGAAAATATTGTTTTTATATTTAATGATAATAAATTAGTTATAATTATATTTGTTTTATTATTAAAATTATATATATTTAATTTGGAATAGTTAAACTACTAATATTTTTCAATGTTTTTATATTGACATCTGTACAATTAAAGATATAAACAGAAAAATCAGAGATCTATCATGCTCAAATTATCTAAGCAGACAGGAAGAATGTTAAAAAAAAAAACCCACAATTTTATGTTTAGATCTTAGTGTTTTCTAACCTAAGAATTATGTTATTTTCTCCCATAGTTCCTTGATATTTGGAGTGAAAGAAGTAATTGCATGGTACTTGGTATGAGAGGCTGCCAGATGTACCTTCCATTTAGTCTTTCTTTTCTTTACCGAACATCAAGCAAAGAGAATTATTCTCATTCTATTCTCCAATCATTACTGGGAGATTTTCAATGCACATATTAGGTGTGCAGTTAACATTGCAGGTGCAGGCATTCTCTGGGTGTTTTGTTCCCCTCTATAGCCCATGACTATAGCTGGCTTGGACTTTTACTCCCTCATATTAGAGTAGGTTAAATTATACTATCAAATAGCCTAATAATAAACTCATGGCTATAGCATAATAACACTATAATTTTTTACACGTCCTTAATGTAAATTGTATTTCCAACAGAAATTTTCTTCTTAAAAACAATATTTTACCTTGCCAGCCTCCTAAGTTTTATTTCATTTATATCTACTAAGTTTAGGATCTTATTTCACATTTTTACTTTTCAAATTATCTCCATATTCTGCTTTGGTCATATTCAAATATTTGCCCAAAGAACTTTTTTATCCATAATTTTAGAATTTTTAAATAATTTCAGAATTCAGAATTTTACATTAATTTTCTTGGCTTATGGTAAATCATTTTATTTTACTAACATTATTATTTTCAGTTAGCTAATTCAAGCATTATCATAGTGCTATGCTCATCAGCTTAGGTTGAATGCAGAGATTTTGGTTTGAAAGCAGTCAATGTCTCTATTTCTGTGTTAAGACTTTTATTAATATAGGCCTGGCGTGGTGGCTCACCCCTGTAATCCCAGCACTTTGGGAGGCCGAGGCGGGTGGATCACGAGGTCAGGAGATTGAGACCATCCTGGCTAACACAGTGAAACTCCGTCTCTACTGAAAATACAAAAAAATTAGCCTGGCGTGGTGGCACACACCTGCAGTCCCAGCTACTCTGGAGGCTGAGGCAGGAGAACAGCGTGAACCCAGGAGGCAGAGCTTGAAGTGAGCTGAGATCACACCACTGCATTCCAGCCTGGGCGACAAAGTGAGACTCCGTCTCAAAAAAAAAAAAAAAAAAAAAAAGACTTGTATTAATATAACAAACCTAAGAGATATATGAAATCACATTCAATTAAATTACAAAACAATAGAATGCCATTATAATGCAGTTTGTCATAATTCATTTGATTAAATCATCCCATTAAAAATAGTTAACTATTAAACCTGGCATGACATGAAAAACAGAAAAAAGAAATCGATGTAACATTCCAATGCTGGCAATATTAAAGTGTTCAGTGATTCTTCATATGATATACAGCAAATTTTGGCAGCTCCTCACACCAATAGAGACTTTTATCTTAAACTTATTAATTTTATAACAAAATATTGAGTGTACTATTTATTAGAAAATGTGTGCCCACAAGAATTAGACTTTTTTCTGAAATAAAGCTTAAGTTTGATTTAATTTTATTCTAGTATTTGGACAAAAATTAAACAAAAAATATTATTTCTATACATATTTCAAGTTATATTACTCATGTAGTTTATTTACTAAAATTCAGATTTTATTTGGGTTTTTCTGGAGCATTATTTTTACTATTTCATATTTCTTTATATCGAATGTGTCTGATATTTCTTTCGTGAAATAATCATGAAAACTTGGCACTCGCAATGTTACCCTTCTTCCCAAATCATGTTTGCATTCTCAAGTTCTAGCTTACTGCCTATTCTACCCAGCCACTCATTCATTTATTCATCCATATATTTAAACAATCATATATTTAATATCTCCTCTGTAACAGATATACATTGTAGATGTAAAAAATAAGCAAAATTGAGTCACTATTTCAAGATGCACTGGGGGTAATGAAGAGAGAAACAAAAAGATTAAAGAGCATATTATACATGTTAAAGTGGGTATATAAACAAGAAACGCTGAATTTCCTAGAATAATTACACTGTGTTGAGCCCTGAAGTGTTAATAAGAGTTAACCACGTGGAATGTGATGAGGGAGATGGGGGAAATTACCATGAAATAGAACGATATCACGAGCAAAGATTTTGAAGTGCACACCACATTTCAGGCAGGCTAATGATCATGGCTAGAGAAGGTAGAATACGAAGATGGGACAATGGAAGTGATGAGAAAGAAAGCTGAAAAGATGTAGAGATAAGACCAAGAGCCATATGTACCTGAAGTCCAGTGAGCCACTGAGGCTTTGAAGCAGAGAAATGTCTCCAATAAACTTTTATTGTAGAAAGATTATAAAGGTTAAAGTAGTTTTAAACAAGCTAAAATGTGACATGAGAAAGTTGGGGGCATAATTAGGCTGTTGCAATCATCTAGAACAAAAATATTATGAAAAGCCAAAATAAGAGAGTGAAGTGGGAATAGGGATAACACATAGACTTCAGCAAAATCATGGAGGCGATTTGTATTTGACTTGCTGTTCATTTGGAGGTAAAGAGCAGAGTAGACAGTCATGGTTGTTTTCCAAGATTCTGGCTTTAGCACTGAAAGTAAATGTGACATAAATGAAGAGGAGCAAGTTTAGAACATGAGTTTAGTTTATACGTATATTTATCTGGTGTATATCTGATGTGTACTTAGAAATGTTCCTTACAGAATTGGACATGTTGATCTAATACTAAGAAGAGAAAACTGAATTAATGATATAGACTGATATCATTTGGTTCTGTATTACCACCTAAATCTCATCTTAAATTGTAATTTCCATGTGTCAAGGTAGGAACCTGATGGGAGGTGACTGTATTATGGGAGCAGTTTCCCCCATGCTGTTCTCCTAATAGTGAGTCTCACAAGATCTGATGGTTTTAAAAGTGGAAGCTTTTCCCGGGGTCTCACTCCCTCCTGCCGCCTAATGAAGATGCCTGTTTCCCCTTTGCCCCTCGCCTTGATTGGAGGTTTCCTGAGGCCTCCCCAGTCATGCAGAAGTGTGAGTCAATTAAACCTCATTTGTTTATAAAATACCCAGTCTCAGGTATTTCTTGATAGCAGTGTGAAAACAGGCTAATACATAGACTTAGGAGTAATTATCACATTAAACAATAAGTTCAGGCATGGAACAGGGTGTCCAGGAGAGTCAAGGATCAAAGGTTGCCAGGTAGATTTTTTGAGTCAGTAGGGCATTTATTAAATGTTTGAATATGAACATCATTTAATAGGGCATGCCCCTTCTGGTTTGTCTCAGTTCTCACCAGTCACTATCCTATTAAATCCTGCTCAACTCCTTTTGTTACTGGCCTTCTCCTAAAGGCACTTGATTCTAAGATCTATAAGGAGATATAAGGAGGAAAGGATTAAACTCTGGAAAACATCAGCATGTAAGTCTCAGGCAAAGGAAGGTAATCATGTGAATCATACTAGTAAAGGGATATACAGAGGAAGAAAAGGAGATTCAGAATACATCTGCTTGTATTGGATTCTTCAATTGATTTCCTTCCCAATCACTGTTTCTAATTCTCTTCAGAAAGATACATAATATATATGGGGGGTGGGGGGGGGTGAGATTTAGGTATAGATAAAGATTTAATTGACTAAGCAAAAATACTACCACATTTTTTCACTGAAGACTCGATGTTGTTTGGGGAAGTCATAGGACAAAAATATTTGAGATACCAAGAGTTTAGAGTAGCTCTCCTTGATTTTGCTTGCTCCTTACTTCCTTCTTTTATTTTGAGAATCTCTACGGTTAAGATGCCTGACATATAGAAGTTCCTAGAAACATGTTTGTTCTTCTCTTCATATACCATAATTTATTTTGCACAAAATTGGTAATGCAAATGTGTGTAATGACACCCTCTATCCCATTAGCAGCAAATTTTTCTAAAAAGAAGAGGAAATAAAAATGAGAAAGGCCTGGAATCAAGAGATAATCATTTGTTTATTCTTGAACAGCAATGTTGACTGTTTTTCTACTAGCCAGGAAAAACCTGTGAAGGAGAACTAGCTTTATAATATAATAAATATATTTTGAAATAGCAGTAATTGAAACTATTTGTACTAGAGAAGAAACAGAAGGACATAATGAAGAGCCTAGAAATGAAGCTAGGGGTGTGTGTGTGTGTGTAGTAATATAGTTTTAGAAATTTATTAAATATCTCTCAGTAGAAAAAAAGGGTAATTAATAAATGCCATTGGGATTAGCATGTATCTATTTAAAAAAGTTATATCCTCAACTAATATACAAAGGCTGACAAATATAATTACATAAACATTTTAAATTAGAATAAAAGAAACCATAAGCTAGTGAAAATGCATATAACACACTATAAGCATTAGTTCTTAAAAGAAACAAGATTAGTTTACCACAACAAATAAAGTTTATAGAAATAAATAAGAAAATGATATATATCTTCAAAAGACAATGGGCAAAAAAAAAATAAGTTTGAAGAATGAAGAAAATTAAAATGAAGAAAAATACGGAAAGTATGCTTATCCAAAGAAATACAAATTGAAATAATGAATTATGTTTTTCTGCCCAATACATGGGTAACATGAAAAAGACTTATAGCCTTTATTAATCATTCATCTAGAGGAAAGGCCATTCTTATTCCATATTGGTGGAGAGTAAATTGGGGGCTTTTTTGAAGATTATTTTAAAGTATTTATTAAAATTGTAAATGTTCATACAGTTATATTAAATCTCCACCTCTACATACTTATTCTGAACAAATACTTGCACATTTACATAGAAGCAAAAAATGAAAATTGCAACTGCAACATTGTAATACTGAAAAAAATCTTTATCACAATCAATATAGTGAAAAGGTGCCAGCATACTTTGGGATATTTATTACCTAGCAATTAAAGTGTAGAGCTACATGCACTGACACTGGAATTCTTCAAGGCATATGAAGAAGAAGGGGAAGGAGAAGAGTGGTTCAAGCGATGGTTGGGGTGGGTTTTGGTTTTAGGTTGTTACTATTTACTTTATATCACTGTTCTTCAGTTGGAGGTCCACAAACTAAATGAAATAACATGGGACCTAAGATAGGACTCAGCAACCTGCATTTTGGCAAACATATTATTTTTCTAACTTTGTTGAGACATATTTTACATATTATATATATCATCTATTTCGAGTATACAATTCAGTTATTTTACAGATTTTAGCAACTTGTGCTATAATCATCATAAATCAGTTTTAAAGCACTTCCATTGCCCCAGTAAAATCCCTCATGTATTTTTACTGTTAATCTCCATTCTCCACTCACAGGGCATCATTAATCTATTACCTATCTCTATTGATTTGCCTTTTCTGTACATTTCATACAAATGAAATCATACCACATGTCTTGAACCTTAACATTCATAGGAATCACCTGGGCTTTTTGTTAAAATGCAGATTCAGTGGGTCCAGGATAAGACCTTAAAATCTGCAGTTCTAACACGCTCTAAGACGATACTGATGCCACTGGTCCATGGACCACCTTTCCAGGAGCTTCCCCAGGATGCTTCTGATTCTTATACACAGAAAATCTTGAGAACCACTGCTGCATGCCTTTCTTCACTTTTTCAGTTTTTAACAATGAACATATTAGCCAGGCATGGTGGCACATGCCTATAGTCCCAGCTACTCAGGGGCCTGAGGCAGAAGGATCGCTTGAGCCTGTCAGGTCAAGGCTGCAGTGAGCCGAGATGGCACCACTGCACTCTAGCTTGGGTGACAGGCGAGACTCTGTCTCAGAAAAAAAAAAAAAAAAAAAAAAGAACTTTTGTTCTTGTGTTCCTATCTTACATTTATCACTTGTTTATTAGAAGTAAGATAACAGAAAATGTACAGCATTATCAAATAACAATAACTGAAAACTTTAGTAAGTACCTGAAACCTTTGCAACTACCCTGAACTTAATTGTTGTATTTGTACTGTCTTTTATTGTCTAGAAAGAGGTTAGTCATAAAACATGAGGATTATCTTGGTTCACAGGAAAATAAAGAGCCAGCATCATGAAGATAAGACTCTCAGGAAATAGAGAAGAAAAACATAAACAGGAAAATAAAGCCAAATAATTTCCTGAGGCCTATGGAAAAAAATATACAGGTGGCTTAGCATGGACCGAGGTAGGACCCAGCTGTTTCTTACTCTTGATAGAAAAAACAAGTGACAAAAGGTATTTTACTTATAGGCATCCTCTCTTGACAAGTTTATTTTTAGTGCCTGCGCTTAAAATGCTTCTCCAGCTGATATGATTTGGCCGTGTCCCCACCCAAATTTCATCTTGAATTGTAGTTCCTGTAATCCCCACACATCATGGGAGGAAACAGGTAAAGATAATTGAATCATGGGGACAGCTTCCCCCATCCTGTTTTTGTGATAGTGAGTTAGCTCTCACGAGATCTGATGGTTTTATAAGGGGCTTTCCCCTTCACTGGGCACTCATTCTCTCTCCTGCCACCATGTGAAAAAGGATGGGTTTCCTTCCTCTCTTGCCATGATTGTAAGTTTCCTGAGGCCTCCCCAGTCATGCAAAACATGAGTCAATTAAACCTCTTTTCTTTATAAATTAATTACCCAATCTCAGGTATGTCTTTATTAGCGGTGTGAGAATGGACTAATACACTGACCTTATTAGTGGTTGGACTAGCTCATGCTTTCAGAAGATATTTTCCACGTGTCATATAACATAAAATCTTGAAACAGCACTTTTCTAGTATTATGTGTATCTATTTCGGGTTGGAAGAAAGCATTACTAGTTATATTAGCATTTAGTTTCTCCTGACCAATATTCTGTTGTGAATATAGATAAAGAAAAAAATATATAGATGTCCAGAACACTGTTATCTTTATTGTGAACTCTTGGTGAAGTCAATTCACATTATGCATCATTTTAATCCAAGCCAATCAATTTTATTAAACATGTACTTAGCACACTCCCTTATTCATCTCCTTCTATTTTTCAATACTAGCAACTATTGAATTTCCATTTGTATGAAATAAAGCTGTGGTTTGGTTAATCCAAAACAATAGTTAAATGTAAGATATTTGGTTTTGAAATGCTTTATAAAATTCTGTCATTTTTGTTCACTTGGGCTTTGAAACCCCAGAAGTTTAGTCCAGAGAATGATCATGGGTCTATCAGAAGTTTCTGAGAAATATCAGAAAGAAAGACATATTAGTATTTCTATTTTTTCATACTTTTTGCATCCCTGCAAGTATATATTTTCTCCTAAAAATCATAGCCCATTTTATAGAACAATAAAACATTTTTTGATCTGAAAGCCTAAAATTTTACAATACAAGGAATTTGCCATTTCTCTGTCTAATTACCTTAACAGGTATATTTTAGGTTTTTTCTAGGAAAACGTTTATATCTTTGACCTAGTGTTATCACTTCTACAAATATATCTGAGAGTTTCAGAAGCAGAAAACACTTCACATTTGAAGATGTTCATCATATAATTACTTATTTTTTTAAAAAAAAACAGAAAACAACCTAAGTGTCAGATAATATGGGAATGGTTACATAATTATGGTAAATTTGCTTGTTAAATAAGCCAAAACTTAAAAATAGTGCTTATGGAGAATTTCAACAAGCATGGTCTACAACAACTGTAGTCACTAAATAATTCATGCATTAAACAAACATCTGTAGCATATGCCAGGTACTGTATAATTTAAAAAGTATTTATATAAAAATAGGTTTTAAAAAGCAGCATGCAAAATTATAAATAACATATCATTGAAACTGTTTTAGTACCACAACAACAAAAACTACAGACATAAAAAGATCAGAAGGAAAATTGGCAACTATGTCAAACTAATGTTTATGTTCCACTTTTCAGTATGTTTATAATTTATATATTGATTTTTACAAAGGCAATTTTAAAATGTAAGAAATAGGTAAAGTTTGAAAAACATGGCTTAGCAAAATTAGTGATAAAAGAATTAAAACACCTTTTGAAGCTTTTCTACATACTGAAAAAATACCATGTCTTCTTCAGTTCTCTATTCTCTCTATGCATAACAGAGTTTGTCTACTCTGGTTATTTTCCATTTCAATATCAATGATAACCAGGCCAGAGGGCGCCTAGTCTTTGAAATTGTACTGTATAACAGATGAGTAAGAGGGTATTAGTAAATTGGATCTAAACCCAAGGCATTTCTCACAATGCATCTCAATGTTGTTTTTTGGATTCTTGCTTGTAATGTTAGTGGCAGCACAAGTAGAAAGCTAGTTTAGCCTACAGAAAAACCTTTTCAACTGATATTAATGCTTATGTCCAAAATAAAAAAAATTAGAGGTTGACTTATTGGCTGGTTGCATTGATACTAAACCAAGTGAAATTCCCATCTAGTTAAATAAATCCTTCTCAGGAGGACTCTAAACGTTTTATAGAATATATCTGAATTTTCTGGCCACAAGACAATGATAAGAGAAAGGATACTGACGTAATCAAAAAGGTATGTTTTCTGCTAAAGATTTTCCTTGTGTCTTAGAAGCTATGAAGAACATCTATGATGGTTAATTTCATTTGTCAACTTGGCTAGAAGACAGCGCCCAGATATTTGGTCAAATACTATTCTACATGTTTCTGTGAGGCTATTTTTTAGATGGAATTAACCTTAAATCAGTAGACTTTTAGTAAAGCAGATTGCTCTCCAAAATCTGTGTGGGCTTCATCCAATCAGTTGAAAGTCTAAGAAAAAGACCAACCTCCCTGGAGAGAGAGGGAATAGAGGGAATTCTTCCAGCAGATTGTCTGTGCACTTGAACTGCAACTCTTCCTTAGTTCTCTCTCCTGCTGGCCTGCCTGGCTTATTTTGGGCTTCTCAACCTCCAACATTTCATAAGCCAATTCCTTTAAAAATCTGTCTCTCTGTCTTTCTTTCTTTCTACACACTGTTTCTCTCTTTATTTCTCTGGAGTAACTTGACAAGCACATCATCTTATTTTGACAATTCAGTACATTGGCTCTTCTCAATACCAAATGGACTGGCCTTCTCTAAGTATATCATAGTTATGTAGAGTTGTTTACGGAATGTAAAATAATTAGCCATGTTATAACATTCATAGGAAATTCTCTTGTAACTCAGCAAGTGAGCGATGTCTGGACTCCTTGTCCAGGTGTCTTACCCATCGACCCCTTTCAGATACATTGGCCAATAAGAAGACATCTTGGATATTACAGCCTAGGAATGATTGTCTTAGCAATAAAAACATAAGTAACCAAGGTTTTATAGAGAAATTTTTAAGAAAACAAGTCATTATAATATTTGGAAGTTTAATTACAGTCTAGGTATATTATAGAAGTGGATGCTTATTTTATTAACAATATTTTCAAGGTGAAGGAATTATCCTTCAATCTACTTTTTTAGGACACAGTGGTCAATCCAAATGGCTATGTTAAGACCAGCATAACATTGTTTTCCTATTGGTTTGTCTGATGGAAAATCTGGCCTCTTAAATAATTTTACATTTAATCAAAAAAACTTGCACCAATCAAAGAAAATATTTTTACAAAAAGTCTTTATTTATACCTCTTATCTGCATCACAAAAGGTAATACTTTAAAATGGAAAAATCCAATCAAAATCAGCATGTCTATCTGACATACCAAAATGAGATCAAGATTTAACTGCACATTTACTAATAATTTTATTAGTTGAGTCAAATTTGGACGTATCTGCTGTTAACTTGAAACAAAATATTAGATTGATAATGCTGGCCAGTTCTATTGTTTTCACCTGCAGCTGCAGTTCACCATGATGCAGTGTTAAGAACAAAGAACACAAACAGTAAACATGCCGCACTAAAAGAGATTTGTGATCTACTCACTACATTGTAGAGCTTATTCTGAGACATGTGATGGAATTGTTTGCATGTATCTCTTCTGAACTTCATGTCTTAAGACTGTATACCAGACTCTCTCAAGCTACTGGGGAAAAATACAGAGAAAACTTTGGGGAAGAAATTTGTGCCCTGAGAAACAGAGATTAAGGTAGCCACTGAAAAGGAGAAAAAAAATGATGTGAGTTTGAAAGTTAGGTGGATGGATATAGAAACCTTATGAAAGACTGTGATATACCTAAGCAGGGACATAACAGCTGAAGTAAACGGTGTTCTAGAGTGTAACAGAGAAAGTCATTTCAAATGTCTTAAGATCTAACTTCTATGAAACTTGCTTCAGAGAAGGAATTTGTGGAAAGTTGGAGGAATTACCCAAACTCAAGAGTGCCCGTAAATGAAGTCAAGAATCTGCTCTTAACTAAAGTAGTATACAAAGTGAAAACTGGAACATCATATAAACAATAGGAAGAAATGTCTATGGCTGACTATGTGAGAGTATGAACCACAAACGAGCAATGATAAAAGGAACTGCTGGTACCTTGCACTTCTAACATTTACATTAAAAAGTTGCACTGGAGACTGGGCACAGTGGCTTACACCTGTAATCCCAGCACTTTGGGAGGCCGAAGTGGGCGGATCACCTGAGGTCAAGAGATCAAGACCATCCTGGCCAACATGGTGAAACCCCATCTCTACTAAAAATACAAAAATTAGTTGGGCATGGTGGCATGTGCCTATAGTCCCAGCTACTCAGGAGGCTGAGGCAGAAGAATTGCTTGAACCCAGGAGGTGGAGATTGCAGTGAGCCGAGATGGCGCCACTGCACTCCAGCCTGTCAACAGAGCGAGACTCCGTCAAAAAAAAAAAAAGTTGCACAAGTCATGAGTTTACCTATATAACAAACCTGCACATGTAGCCCTGAACCTAAAATTAAAAGTAAAATATTTAAATAAATAAAAGGAAAAATTATCTTTTCTAGTTCTAATGAACAGTGATGCTATGATTCTAAGTGCTTGCCAATAAAGTGGAAGGCCTGGAAAAAAAAAAAAAAGTTGCACAGGACTCAAAGCCATTATAGCTCTTCAAATCTTTATTGTTCTTCAAGAAGTATGAAACCAAAAAACATTAATCTAAGGTACATGTATTTAATTTATTTTCTAACTAGCAAAATGATGAGTATTAGAATGTTGGCTTCGAGCATCTGTATAGTCCACATTTTCATCATTGATCAATAAACAATACTGACAAAATTCTTATTTCCCTGAGAAAATATACGAACAATAACCTTGATTGGAAAGAATAAATCTAAATAAAGTCACTGTGGTCTACCATAATTTTCAACCCTCTTGGATACAGTTTTCTCATTAAAAACAAAACATCCCAAAACATGCAGCAAAAGTTTAACATTTAAGTGATAATTTTGCTTAGCTGTTAAATAATCACAGTTCTAGCTTTCCCCTTTTCTTGATGTCTCCTCCTTTTCAACTTCTGTAGCCAGCTTCTTACTTATTCTAAATATTTAATAGTCCAGTTTCTCAACATTGGGTAATAGGCCCTCTTCTCACTCTACATTCTATCTTTGATTAATCTTGTCATTGTCAACTCTCTTGCCTTTAATGACCATTTCATGGCCAATAACCCCCATGTATACAGTCCAATTACATTGTCTATTTCTCGCACATGCATGTATATAAGAGCAGAGGCCATCATATATGAGTAACTTGGCACCTTGGATGTCAACCTGGATGACTTACAACTATTACAAACTTTTCAACATTCACATATTTAGAAACATGAATTGTTAATCTTTTTCTGCAAAACTTGCTTTTTCCCAGTCTTTGTTTTAACCAAAAAGGGCATGTCTTAGCCTTGTCATTTCCCTCTCCATCATTCTATAGATTCATCAACAAGTCCTCTTGACTCTACTTTGTGTGTGTGTGTGTGTGTGTGTGTGTGTTATTTTCTTCTCTAGTGTCACCACCATAATTTCATCCACCATTATCTCTCACCAGGATGGCCACAAAGGCCTTCTAATAAGTTTCCCTGTATCCCTTCTATTTCCACTCTAATTTTTTTCACACATATGCCAATATAACCTTCTCAAAACATAATGTAGATCATGTCTCTTTCCAGTACAAAACTCTTCCAAGCCCCATTGTATTCTGATTAATATCTAAAATTTTAAATGTGTATCTTATAAGGCTCTTATAGAATCGTAAGTTGCCTTAGTTCTCCTGCTTTCACCTACCCTGACCTGCATCCCTTTGATCACTCAACTCCAGACTCAATAGGAATCTCTCAGTTCCTCAAATAAGTCAAGATCTCCTCTCCGTACAGTTCCCGAAGATACAGTTCTAACTGGACTATTCTTTCTTCTTCCCAGTTTCCCTTCTCATGATTCACTTAGATAATTCTTAGTATCCACCACATTAAAACTTCCTCTGAGAAGACTTCCCTAAGTACTTAACCAAAGTTATAAGTCCATTATACTTTCCCACTGCAAACAATGCTTTCTCATAACACTTTATGTTACGTAATCCTATATTAGAATAATTATGCATTGAATGCTCTCCTTTCTTCTTAGACATGGGATAATGTGGTCATATTTGTTTTGTTTAGAATTGTGTACCCAGTATGTAATCAATAAATAGATCATGTTAAATAAAATATGGGTTTTATTCTGTTTGATATCAATGTAAAATATTCATAATGACACTGACACAAGTTGTTTCCTTCAAAAGGTTTTCTTTTCAAGTTGTATAGCTTAACATGACTTGTGAATTTGTAAACAGTTGCTAAACTTCTTTATGAATAATCTTTCTTATATCACAAAGGATTTCTCAAATAATTTCCGTCATGAGATTTAAAAGTACTTGCTCACAGCTTGCTTAGAAGTCACTCTATTTGTTTCCTTTAGTAAGTTAGTTTCCCTTAATTTAGATGTAAAATATTTGAAGACTGTGTCTTAAAAGATGTATGAATTAACCCTCCCACATGTAAAATATATTGCATATACTGCCTGTCAAGCAGGTAGGCCCTCTCAACTTCCAGATTTTTTCTACTCATAATTACATGAACCTGATATGTATTATGTCATTAAATTTGTAAGGTCATTTGCATTTTACAAAGTGCTGTCAGCATGTGGATCATAAGGGCTGTAGAAGATAGGATACTTCACTGGGAAAAACACACTACAAAGAAAACATAACTGTGGTAGTGTCACAGCAACTCACTCCAGAAACTAAAGTGAAGCAATGTTATTTTAATAAGATACTAGAGAGTTAGCAGTTCATGTGATTTTGAGTCATCTTGTTTTTCTTTTATTCTTACCAATTGTGCTATCATTTTGTTCTTAAAAGCCGGATTTTCTATTAAAATTCTGAAACTGTACATCACTTCCTTTGTCCAGTAACTTGCTCCCCCTGGTGGTGGTCTTGCCAAGCTCAAACAGTCATCAGATATAGATATTTAATTTTATGATTTGGATTTTTCTTTTTCCTAATTTGAAGACTGACTTCTCGATACCATATTTCTAGGGGGATATAAATTGTCATGAGTTGTCACTGAACTTATGGTTAAAAAGTGCTTTCCATTGATTTGGAGAGATCATCCCAGTGATATCTCTATTTCAAAAAATTCATTATTATATTTCCTAAATCAAACCATTTTATATGCTAATATAAGGGTTACTATTAAGAAGCATAGTGACAGATAATAATTGAGTGTTCTGCTTTTTGTAAAGTGAAAGCAAGTTTATTGGGAAAATAAAGGAATAAAAGAATGGCTACTCCGTAGTCAGAGCAGCCAATAATTAAATGTTTATCATAAAAGTCTGACAAAATGGACTAATATTCAAGAATGTGGCTGTGGAGAGGCCAAAATTTCCTGTTTGGGAAAAATCTTGCATCTTGACAGCAACACTGTTTCCCACTTTACTGAATATTACTATATCTTAAGGAGTTCCTTTTGAAATCACTGAGTGCTTCTGGCATAAAAGAGATACAGGTTGAAAAAGAATTAGATTAAGGGAAATAGCACTTACTTGAACCTAGTCATCTGAAATAAGGTGGAATATTAAAAATAAATGGCCACATCTCTAAAGATCATTAAAAATAAATGATCTTTTCTTATTTGACATCAAGTAAATACTTCATATATTTAATGCTGGCAGTATACAAGCTTAATTCTAAGTCAAATGCTAAAATCATATATTTGTGTCAGAACATCATACTGGCATCCAACTTAAGAAGACTTCAGTGAAATGCTCTCAGAGCAAAGGGGAGGGAAGCTGTCTTCAGCTGAATGTATATATGCTCCCAATGCGTACTTGAAATGTTTTACTTGGGACTCTTCATACTGAAGAAGGCATTCAGAAGGAAATCTACAATATATTTTCCTCAGATGTCCTATCATGAGGACTTTGCATTTTTTAAGCCTTTCTATCTGTCAGAGCCCAGTGAAAAGACGGATTCACTCCAGTAAGTTTTGAAAAAGTGACTGGCTTTTAAGAATAATGAATAAAAAGAGAAAATGGAAAAAGAACTGGGAACAAGGGAGAGAGTTGAACATTTACATCAGAAATATAAAGACTTTCAGAATGTTTTTGGCTTAAAAATATTGTTTACATAATAAATGCTTAATAAGATTTGGAATGGTTTGGAATCATAAGGAGTTAGGTGATTTTAGGGACATTTCACTCAACTATTCAGCACAGATTTATAATAATGCTACTGGATTTATCCCACCGACATTATTTATGGTCTAGCAGGTACCATAACTATGCCCAAACAGTAACTAGTAATTGCAATGTGTTAAAAACACTCTGGAGAAATCATCTATGACATTCTTTTGTAAGGTCAGGGCATCTATGAAGGTCTTCTTTACTGATTTTGAGATATTGGAGATTCAGGAAGGGAGTTAAACCTTTTCCACTTATGGGACCCCTAATCTTAACAGAGAGCCAGCAAGTCCCTGCAAAGCACTCTGTTCCATTTGCCATGAGACTTCGTTGCACATAATTCTCTTCAGCCAATTAAAACTTAACATTTTGGACTCCTCTGTAATTAAAATGTAAATGAAGCAATAAATTTTGTCTCTAACAACAGATTATACAGGTTAATTAAGATGAAAACTTACCTAGACTCAGTTTTTCAGTCAAGTATGGTTTTCAAAGAGCCTACTTATGTGGTAGAATATGAATTCTGGACCTGGGTTCTACATAACAGAAAGATCCATTATCTACTTGTCAAAGCAAGGAAAGAAAGTCCCAGAGAGTAAAAAACAAAATACAGTTATTAAATGTACTCTTTAAAGTGATGATAAGGAGGAAGAGATTCACTAGTTTCTTTTTGAAATTAATTTTTTATAGTTTAATTTTGCTTCTGACTTAGAAATTGCTAGCTTTAAAAGCAAATAGACTTCAAATGGTATGGATAATAATGAAAATTGCTACAATGAATGCATTTATGGAAACCGTAAGTTTTGTGCATTTACTCTATTTTTATCTATCTACCTGAGTAATTAAAGGGGAACTGCTAGACACATTGGAGACATTGAGGCCACATAACCTCCCTCCCTAAGAGGAAAGGTGAACAAAGCACAGAAAAGCAAACACTTTAGAAATGACCTTGCATTATTCTTGATGCTACTGCAGGAAGATGCATTTCTAAGGGTGATGATGGAAGGGAATAAAATACAACATTTATTTTCCTCACTGAAAAGGCAAATAACAATTTCTTAGTGGTTTTTCCAAGGGAGGATTTTCTAGTTGTTGCCACTTAATCATAGCTGAACTCCTTGCACAATGTCACATTTAATTTTTAGCCATTAGAAAGATGGATACTGTGTAGATGTTAAAAGCAGCAAAAATAAAGAAACAATTACATGATATTCATGACATGAGAAATAAAATATTTCTAGATATCACAGATCACATATAATAATTATTTTAAGAACTGAAACATATAACACCAAATTGGAAATTTGGGGTATGGGATATAATTAACATTGGGGTTAGAAAAGGTCATCATAGCTACCTTGGAAGTAAAACTATTGTCACAATATAAATTAGGTCATTAGAAATTGAGAGTAGGAGTTGAACCAGCATCCATAACATGATATAGCACCCTGGAACATCTCATTAAATACTTCAGATTGATGAAGTGCTTTAACATCCTTATATTTTTATGTACTGATTTAAATTCAGTCCTACAAAGAAGAAAAAGAGACAGAGTACAGGCTAAGGCCTAAAACAGAGCTAAAAGGTAAAAAGCATCTTTTGTGGATGTTTCAGAATATATTTGTTTCTCATACAATTTGCTTCAGTAGACTTTTAGGGCACAGCTTTTCCCAAGAGAAAACTAAGACAATAGATTTTTTCCCTCATCTAGACATTTACCCCTTCATCCTCATGCAAAGAAAACCAAACTAAAACAACAAAAAAAACTATTTAATTTCCTGTAACTTTATTCTACAATTTGAATTAGATATTTTAAATCCCAATCTAATGAAATGTGTATGCTTTTCACTTAGAAATTAACAAATGAATTTCCCAAAGATGTTGCTTTCTTAACATTTTTATCATACACTCCGCATGTTAGTCATTTTTTGGTGTTTTTGTTATCTGTTTTGCATACACACACACACACACACACACACACACACACACACACACACATATTCTTCATGTTTTACTTTCTGAAAAAAGATTCTCCTGAGCCCCATAAACATTTTTAAGCATCCCAAGAGGCTTTACTCTCAAGTATGTGGTTATTGGTTTTCTGTTTTTGTAAAGCTCCTTAAAACCTTGCTTTGAATCTTTTTCCTCATAATTTTAGTCACGAGGTTCCAAAAGGCATTTGCTACAGAACTTCCAGATCTAGCCAAATGTCTTAGTCTAGGCATTCTAGCATGGCGAACTAATAGAAGGGCAATGACTCTGATTATCTAGGAAATTCAGCCCTTTATCCATTCAGAGACACAGCGAGAACTCACAAGCCAAATTCAGAACACTCTTAAACTGCAGCAGAGACAGTAATTGTGCCCCTGGGGCTACCGCACACCCTTTCATTCCCTAGCTGTTGGTCAAACCCTTTAAAGAAGACCATGGTTTTAGGTCTAACATTTAAGTCTTTAATCCATCTTGAATTAATTTTTGTATATGGTGTAAGGAAGGGATCCAGTCTCAGCTTTCTACATATGGCTAGCCAGTTTTCACAGAACCATTTATTAAATAGGGAATCCTTTCCCCATTTCTTGTTTCTGTCAGGTTTGTCAAAGATCAGATGGTTGTAGATGTGTGGTATTATTTCTGAGGGCTCTGTTGGTTGCATTGTTCTATATCTCTGTTTTGGTACCAGTACCATTCTGTTTTGGCTACTGTAGCCTTGTAGTATAGTTTGAAGTCAGGTAGTATGATGCCTCCAGCTTTGTTCTTTTGGCTTAGGATTGACTTGACAATGCGGGCTCTTTTTTGGTTCCATATGAACTTTAAAGTAGTTTTTTCCAATTCTGTGAAGAAAGTCATTGGTAGCTTGATGGGGATGGCACTGAATTTACAAATTACCTTGGGCAGTATAGCCATTTTCACGATATTGATTCTTCCTATCCATGAGCATGGAATGTTCTTCCATTTGGTTGTGTCCTCTTTTACTTTGTTGAGCAATGGTTTGTAGTTCTCCTTGAAGAGGTCCTTCACGTCCCTTGTAAGTTGGATTCCTAGGTATTTTATCATCTTTGAAGCAATTGTGAATGGGAGTTCACTCATGATTTGCCTCTCTGTTTGTATGTTATTGGTGTATAAGAATGCTTGTGATTTTTGCACATTGATTTTGTATCCTGAGACTTTGCTGAAGTTGCTTATCAGCTTATGGAGATTTTGGGCTGAGACGATGGGGTTTTCTAAATATGCAATCATGTCATCTGCTAGTTCAATCATTGTGGAAGTCAGTGTGGCGATTCCTTAAGGATCTAGAACTAGAAATACCATTTGACCCAGCCATCCAATTACTGGGTATATACCCAAAGGATTATAAGTCATGCTGCTATGAAGACACATGCACACGTATGTTTATTGTGGCACTATTCACAATAGTAAAGACTTGGAACCAACCCAAATGTCCATCAATGATAGACTGGATTAAGAAAATGTGGCACATATACACCATGGAATACTATGCAGCCATGAAAAATGATGAGTTCATGTCCTTTTTAGGGACATGGATGAAGCTGGAAACCATCATTCTCAGCAAACTATCACAAGGACAAAAAACCAAACACCGCATGTTCTCACTCATAGGTGGGAATTGAACAATGAGAACACTTGGACACAGGAAGGGGAACATCACACACAGGGGCCTGTTGTGGGGAGGGAGCGGGGAGGGATAGCATTAGGATATATACCTAATGTAAATGATGAGTTAATGGGTGCAGCACACCAACATGGCACATGTATACATATGTAACAAACCTACACGTTGTGCACATGTACCCTAGAACTTAAAGTATAATAATAAAAAAAGACTTAAAGACAGTAATACTTAATTCAAAAAAAAAAAAAAAAAAAGAAGACCACGAGCAGCAACACATGAGTGTTGCCACGGGAAATTCCACCAGCCCGGGAAACAAGCAAACCACCCCTTTGGGAAAAATAGAGAAGAGACTGTCACCACAGAGCTAGCCTGGCTTCTACCTCATTTACTTTCTTCTTCATTACTGCATAGCCTATCCTCAAAAATCGTTTATTTCTCTTTCTTAGAACTTCTTTCAGCCTCACCTCAGGGAAGAGTCCTGTCTACATTTTGCTCCAGCCTTAAGGAAGTTTACTTTCCTTGGTTAGCCATCAACATCTCATTTGGGAATTAAGAATCAATACCATGGATCATTATGCTAAGAACTAGTTTAGTATTCTATGGTTTCTTCTGGAGAAGTCCAAGTTTTCCCATCCACCAGAAACTGCTACAATTTACAAAGATGACATATGTCCTAGGAACTGCATTATCGTCCTCTCTAACCTTAGCCAGGAATTTCTTTAGAGGCATCGTAACATGTTGATGTAGCACTCCGCATCAGTAACATTCTGTTGGAACCCTAAGGACAGCCCATCTACCTATATCACAGTTTATCTGACTCCACCTGGACCCCAGCCCTGTATAAATACTGAAGTAACTAAACCAGGTGTCCCCAACCTCTGGGCCACAGACTGGTCCATGGCCCAAAAGGAACTGGACTGACTACACAGCAGGAAGTGAGCGGAGGGTGAGTAAGTGAAGCTTAATCTGTATTTACAGCTACTCCCCATCGCTTGCATTACCACCTGAGCTCTGCCTCCTCTCAGATCAGCGGTGACATTAGATTATCATAGAAGCACAAACCCTATTGTGAAACGCGCATGTGAGGGATCTAGGTTGCAGACTTCTTATGAGAATCCAAAGCCTGATGTTCTGTCACTGTCTCCCATCATCCCCAGATGCGACCATCTAGTTGCAGGAAAACAAGCTCAGGGCTCCCACTGATTCTACATTATGGTGAGTCGTATAATTATTTTATTATATATTATAATGTAATAATAATAGAAATAAAGAGCACAATAAATGCCATGTGCTTGAATAATCCCAAAACCATACCCACTCCAATCCATGGAAAAACTGTCTTCCATAAAACCAGTCCTTGGTGCCAAGGTTGGGGACTGTTGAACTAAACAATAGAAATACATGAAACTCAGCAATATCACCATGCATAACATTCTTTTCACCCTTAATCAGAACATAGAATGTATCCCATCACTCTCTTTTCAGTATAGCTATGTGACTTACTTACCCCACTTAACTTTTACTGATATTCTCCTCCAAAATCTTAATATCGATTCCTTCTAAAATGACTGTTTCATAATAAAGCAAACAAAGCAAAATAAAACAACCCTCTTTTACATATGCATTTCTTTATCATATATTTTTCCCAGTCCTTGTTTTTGCTGAAAATTGTTTCTTTCTCCTCCACTAACTTCCCAGCTGTCTGAATTGGAAAATGCTAGTCACCAGAACAGGGAATTCATGCCCTAGGAAAGGTGTCAGCTGCTAGTCCCTAACTCTACCCCATCCTCAGATCTAGCTCCTTACAACTTTTACTCTTCCACCTCATTGTGTGTATCTGACCTCCTTTCATAGGATGCCATTTGGCTCTACAATCAGAGACATGCATGAGCCTCCAAGTCATTTCTTCACATTTATCAAATAATTCAATACCATGTACACGACTTTCCCCTCCACTCAAAATTTTTTCAATATTCTGATTAGTTCAATGCCTACGCAGAAGACCAATTCACTTGTTTGCTTTATAGTTTATTGAGCTTTTCAACTCTGATGACCTTCATATCCACTTTTCCCCAGCCCCTCAAACCCATAACTCCACACTGGACCTTGTAATTACCTAGAACTGTTCCATTTCTGAAGTTTTCAGCTGTAAATTCCCATTGGTACTACCACTTATCCTTTCATTTTCTCACTTATTTACTCCTACTACAATTAAAAGCCATAAAATTTCTAGTTCTGTATCTCCCTATCTTTCCTCAATGTGCAAATAAACACATTTTTCCTTCTTATCCAGTCTAGACTCACTAACATAAATGCATCCCTTAACATGAATGCATCCCTTGTTAACAACATGAACATACTTTCCCCTTCAACCTTCTGCCACCTCTACCCTGAAAAAACTTCAACCTGTATCTGTAACAGTCTACCTTCTCTACATTAATACAACTGCCAAAATGAGGTTGGAGGTCATTGCATAGCTATGTACAATAGATTCCAAGCCTCTGACCTCAGCCTGGCACCATACACTGCTTGGCAAGCCTTCTAGTTAGCTCCCTTAAATATCAACTACTTCAGGTATGCTCAATCCTTATATCCTGCCACAACTACATAAGCTTTAAGGTTATTTTTTATTAAAGTACAACATGACATAATGAAAAGCGCATAAAGGTATATAGCTTTATGGGTTCTCAAAAACTTAATATGCTGTGTAAGCCTGCACCCTAACCAGAAAACCAAACATTATCAGCAACCCAGAGCTCTGCCATGCTCCCAGGCTGCTTCTTCTCCTGACTTCAAACAGTACAGGTTATTTTGCATTTTCTCTTTTTCCTTTTCTTCTCTTCTTTTTTAATCATATAGTGTGTACTCTTTTGTCTATGGCTTTTTTAGTTCAACATTATGTTCCTGAGGTTCTTCAATGTTGTTGAGTATAGTTTGTAATTATCAAAGCTGTGTAGAATTCCATTTTTATGAATATACCATAGTATATTTATCTATTATACTATAGACAGACATTTGGTATGTGTCCAGTTTGGAGGTATTAAAAATAGTGCTGCTATAAAAATTCTAGTACATGTCTTTTGTTGCAATACTTGCACATTTCTGACAGATGTATACTTAGGAGTAAAATTATACTTAGGTATTTAATTGTTAGGTCATATTTCCTGCATATGCTCAGCTATACTAGTTGTTAAAAAAAAAAACTCACCTTCCAGAGCAGGTGTAACATCTTATAGTTTTGCACAAAGTACTAGGCCATTCTTGGGTTGGTATAAAGAAATATATAAGACTGGCTAATTTATAAAGAAGAGAGGTTTAATTGGCTCACAGTTATGTAGGTTGTACAGGAAGCATGGTGCCAGCATCTGCTGACCTTCTGGAGGGGCCCCAGGGAGCTTTTACTCATTGCAGCAGGCAAAACAGAAGCAGGCAATTCACATGGTGAAAGCAAGAAAGCAAGAGAGAGAGTGTGGAAGGGAAGTGCCATACACTTCAAATAATCAGATCTCATGAAAACTCACTCACTACCATGAGGATGGCACCAAGCCCTGAGGGGTCCACCCCATGATCCACACACCTTCTATGAGGCTCCACCTCCAACACTGGGGATTACATTTCAACATGAGCTTTGGGTGGGGACATATATGCAAACTATATCACATAGTGTCTCAATCTATTTTGTGCTGCTGTAACAACATATCTGATGCTGGGTAATTTATAAAAAATGGAAATTTATTTCTCACAGTTCTAGAGGCTGAGAAGTCCAAAATCATGGCACCAGCATCTGGTGAGGGCCTTCTTGCTTTGTCCTCAAAGGCAGGAGAGCCGAACAGGGCAAACCCACTCCTACAAGCCCTTTTAATAACAGCATTAATCCATTCATGAGGCCAGAGCCCTAATGACCTACACACCTCCCAAAAGGCCCCACCTTCCAATACTACTCCATTGTAGATTAAGTTTCCAACACATGAATTTGGGAAAACACATTCAGACCATAGCACACAGTGTGTAAGGGTTCTGGTTGCTCCACTCTTGGCATTTTTTGTCTTTTTCATTTTAGCTATGCTGGAGAATGTGTAGTATCATCACATTTAATTTTTACTTTGTGTTAAAAACTCAGAATATTTTACATGGTTTCTTGAATGACTGTAATTGAGCACCTTTTCCTGGTTTTATTAGGACATCTTCTTTTGTGATGAGTCTATTCAAGACTCTTTCTTTCTATTACTACTTCGTTGTCTTTTTCTTATTGATCTTAGGGACTTCTACATATAATTTGGACATATATAGTGAATACTTTTCCATTTTATTAATGTAATCTTTTGAGGTACACAAGTTCTTAATTTTAATATAGTCCAACTTATAATTTTTATGTGACTATATCTCAAGTTTGTGCCTTCTTCAAGGTCATGAAGATGTTATCATACATTTTCCTCTAATAGCTATATTTTTCCCTTCAAATTTATGTCTTCAATCTGTCTGATACTGATTTTGTATGTGTTGTGAAGTAGTGGTCTAGATGTAGTTTTTCATACGGATATAATTGACCCAGCATAATTTAGTAAAAGGATCATTCTTCCCCCAATCCCAATATACAGTAGTGTTACCTTTATCACTTAATAGATACATACATATGTAATGTGTACATATATGTGTACATATGTAATGTGTACATGTAATAGACATGTACATATGTAATATGTACCTATCTATTTTTGAAATCTATTCTTGAACTACGCTTCATGTTTTTTTGTAGATTAATTTTTCTTTTACCTTTCAGAAAAAGTAGAGGCCATTAGCTAAGAATTCTTTCACTGATTTCCCCATTGCTAATATAATTATTTGTTACCATATATTCACTCAAAAAGTGTTTTTGAGGGGTAGTTACTATATACAGACACTGACTAGAGCATAATAATGACTGAGATAGACATGGACTTCGACCTCATGGAATTACCTATCAGTGAAAGAAAACAAATAACACAGAAGTAAACAAAAAAATACATAATAATTATAGGTTGTGACAAACTCTATGAAGAATATAAACACGTAGCAGGGTAGACAGTGCCTGGGAGGTTAGAAGTGTGATACCTGTAGATAGTGCCTGGGAGGTTAGAAGTGTGCTACTTGTGTGGTGAGGAAGGAATGTTCTGAGGTGATGACATTTGAACTTGGACTTAACTCTTCAGAAACAGCCACCCACAGGATGAGTCAGGAAAAGTGCACCCTAGCTGAAAGAAGAACAAATGAAAAAGCCCTGAGGTATGACAGAATTTGTTTGTTGTTGTTGTTGTTGTTGTTGTTGTTTTTGAGCTATATAAAGTAGGCAAGAGACCTATTTGGCTGATGGATTCTAAAAAAGAAAGATGGGCAGTGGGCCTAGGATCTGAAACGAGTTTGAAAAGGTGATCAGGCCTTAGCTCATGCAAGGCCTTGCAGATTATTGACTGGGAGTTGCTTTTAACTGTATACCTAATAGAAGTCTCCAAAAAGTTTGAAGGTGGGAATAGGTGAGGAGGAATGCTGGCACCATTTGATTACTCTTTACTCTTGCAGTCATATGAAGAACAGACTGCACAGGAACAAGAACGGAAACACGGGAATTCATTAGCGGGATGATCATTCCTCTTAGGCCCTTTGGGTCTTTTCTAATACTCCTTTTAAGTATAAATGTCTTTTTAATCCATTTCAAAGAAAGTGCTCTCTTTAGGTTAGGAAGTTATGTCTATGGTCAACCTACCCATTAAGGAACTTTTGCAGAAGTACAGTAGATAGATAGTGATGGTTTGAATTGGTTGTTGGTGGTAGAGAGAGTAAGGAATGATTACATTCAAAACGTATCTTGAGAGTTGCACTGAAGGATATATTGACGGATTGCATATACAAGGTAGAGGAAAGGCACAAACTGAGGATGACTTTTAGATTGTTGTCCTGAACTGATGGTGGTACCATTTACTAAGAACATCTAAAAAAAAAAAGAGAGAAAAGAAAGAGAGAAAGGAAGGAAAGAAAAGAGAGAAAGAAAAGAGAGAAAGAAAGAGAGAAAGAGAGAGAAAGAGAAAGAGAGACAGAGAAAGAGAGAGAGAAAGAGATTTGGGTAGAAAAACACAAGCCTAGCCAACTGACTGAGAAGTCAGAACAGAAGAGATATATGAAAAATCAAAAGATAAAATTGCCCAAAATAGATATTCACCTCTTTTCTTCATCATTTGTTAGAAGAAGGACCCTTCTTACTTAACCTGAATAATTCTTTAACTTGTTATCTGGGTCTTCTCTTTTCTTTTTCATTTGCTCACACTCTTAATTACCCCTGTTTCTATTTTATCTTCACCATCTTCTTACTTACTCTCTCTGAAAGTCAATAGATGTAAACAACTATTAACCATTAACAAAAATGGAAAACAGACCAAACAAGCAAACCCTTAACCCTCCAGGGACCCTACATTCTTTCTCACTACCATAATTCCCTGGAACTTTAGAGCCATGTTTCAGAAAAGGGTAGTCTATATTTCAAGGTTACCATCTCCTCACCTCCCATTGCCACAAAATCACTGGCACTACGATTTTTACCCTCATCATTTTGATTAAAATCTCTCCCCACAATTACTTTCCTGTGCCAAATTGGTGGATATTTACCATTTTTCATTCACTTGATTTTATTACTTTTATACCCTGTCCCTTTTAAAACCTGTCCTCATCATTTGTTTCTTCCTACTGTTATTCCTCCTACCTTTCTTTTGACTTCTATTTTCTCATCTCTTACACTTTTTCTATCCCTTATATAAGTTAATATTCCTCAAAAGTCTATTATCAGCATAATGTTCTTCTCATTATAAAAAGTCTTCCCCCTGGGTCTTATACTTACCTCAAAGGAGTGATAACTATGTTCCCTCTCTTATGGTGATGTTTACATGGATGTATACACCAAACTAAAGCTTATCAAATTACAACTTTAAATATGAGAAATTTATTAGAAATAAAGCTCTTTTAAAAACACACTCCTTAATTTGAATGAATCTTACCAGAAAATCTATAAAAAGAGAAAACTTGGCTGGGCGCGGTGGCTCATGTCTGTAATCCCAGCACTTTTGGAGGCCAAGGCAGGCGGATCACCTAAGGTCGGGAGTTCGAGACCAGTCTGACCAACATGGAGAAACACCATCTCTACTAAAAATACAAAATTAGCCAGGTATGGTGGCACATGCCTCTAATCCCAGCTACTCAGGAGGCTGAGGCAGGAGAATCACTTGAACCCGGGAGGCAAAGGTTGCGGTGAGCCAAGATCGTGCCATTGCACTGCAGCCTGGGCAACAAGACCAAATTCCCTCTCAAAAAAAAAAAAAAAAGAGAAAACTTGTTCCCATGACACTCTAGTTATGGTGGACTCTTGCTACTTTTTCTCCTGTGAGACACACTAACCATGATGAGTTAAATCATCTATCACCAGGTATTTATTGCCCAGACGTACACAATTTGTTCCTAGAGACAAAATTCAATAAAAGTAACTTTAATAACTTTTCAGATATGAGTCTAGTTATGACTTTTCAGATATAAGCCTGGTATGAATCTGCTTTAGTGTTTTTCGTTTGTTTATATCTGGTGAATGCATCAGGCATAAGCTTCATGTTTTGTCTGATCACTTTTTCTCAGCTTATGTGAGAAGAACAAAGACTGAATTAGCTCTGTGTCTATTTTCTTTCTGGCATTCCAAAGTTACCACAACTTATTTCAGAGTACTGTAGTATGCTAGGGAGTAGCTCCATTAAGTAGTGACATCATTCCTACAGCAGCAATTTCCTGTCTTTGGAGAAAGTCTAAGGTCTCCCACAAGAAGGACCCAGTTTCTCCCTCTTAGGATGGATTTCTAAAACTCCAGATCTCTAGAGTTCATCATTACTGCAGTAGGGATTCCAGAGATAGCCCCAGACATTAGCTTTGCCTAACATTTTGGAATAAAACAGCCTGTTTGCTGCCCCCAGAGGTTCTGCTCCTCTTGCTAAATAGTGCATTTGTATTCTGAGAGTACAACCTATGGGACAGAGCAAATGCATCTTTTTTGCTTTACTCTGATCTAAAATAAAACCTGGAATGCAGACTCCTACAGTAGACATTCTGAAATACTTTGCGCTAGTCAGGGCTAAAGGAAAGGAGATGGTATTAATTTACAGTTAGAAGGGTAGTCTACACATGCTGTTGATTATATTCTTGGATGATCCGCTTCAACAGGAAAACACTTACATTTACAAACTGAGCATGGAACTTAGCTGTCAGATAGGTTCCTAATCGAAAGTGCCCTGGGGAATCTTGCCTTGGAACAGTGTATAACACCACTCCTACGCTTTCCAAATGGAATTCAGTAACATTATGAAAATTTTGGTCAGTACTGGAGTATTGATTAGTCAATAATTGAAGATCACTGTCAGGCTCTTCCTAACTCTCATTTAATGCTTAGATTTACTTTTTTGATGTGCATATTGATAAATATTCACTTTACATTAGCTCCTACCATTTTGCCTAACCCAGTCCTGGTCCACCTTGTCCAGGATAACGTTAAATTCACAATCTCTAACAGTGGTCTTCAAACTTCTTTGAGAAGTACCCATATCAGCAATTATTAATTAATTAATTTTTAAAGAAAATAAATATAAATAATGAAATAAACAGTTATGCATGATCATAATCTATATATTTACTTGATTTCTTTAAAAATTATACAAATGTATAAATATACTACTATGAGTCAGTATTTCAAGGTATGATATGTTTATCATTTACAATATGTATAGGATGTTTATTGTTAAAAATAGAGTATTGAAGTATATCATTCATATTGTTCAAATCTTTTTTTTTTTTTCCTGAGATGGAGTCTCACTCTGTCACCCAGGCTGGAGTTCAGTGGCACAATCTAGGCTCGCTGCAACCTCCCCCTCCTGGGTTCAAGCAATTCTCCCGCCTCAGCCTCTGGAGTAGCTGGGATTACGGGCGCACATCACCAAGCCTGGCTAATTTTTGTATATTTAGTAGAGACAGGGTTTCATCATGTTGGTCAGGCTGGTCTCAAACTCCTGACCTCAACTGATCCACCCCGCTGGGCCTCCCAAAGTGCTGGGAATACAGGCGTGAGCCACCACACTCAGCCAAGTTTCTTAATAATTTCATAATTGCAAAGAATTTAGCTGACCTTTTTACCTGACCTGATTGGATCTTCATTAATCTTGCTTTGGAATGTAGCTAGTGAAAAACCTATACATGAAGCAGAATTTCAGCTCTTTTTTTTTATGGAGTAGAGAGGAGGGTTGTTTTTTTGCTTGTACTTACAAATATTATCTTCAATCCAGAGTTATTCACAAAATTCATTTTGATCATTTATCCATTTGCAGAAGTTTAGTGTAGTTAAAACTAGATAATATAATCCATAAAACCACCTAATGAGATGCCTGCACATTATAATGCATTGCAAAAATGCTGAAAGCAAACATTTTCTTAAGGTTGTGCAACCTCCACTCTTCCCTCAGGATTCTTCACAAAATAAGAAATATGACATAATGAACTAGTGAAGACCCCAGTACCAATTCATATCTAAAATACAGGCGAAGCTTAACTTTAATTTTTTTTCAGGAAATTTGTAAATGCTAGTGCTACTATTTTCTTCCCATACTTCAGTGGACTATCATTTGTATCTGATGTTGCAGTTGCACCAGTTCAGAAACCACTGATTTATACAATGAGTTCTTCAGTCATCATTCTTGCTGCTTCTATTTTGTCCTATTTTAGCAGAACATGCAAGATTTCATCCACCCTGGTAATACATATTTATTTTTAACACAATTAAGCAAAATTATATATCTCCACTTTTTCTTAGTCCACATATTTCTTGACACTTCATTAATACCTTCTTAGATTCTACAATTCTTTCATTAATAAGAAAAAAATAATTTATAATTTTAATTTTATCCTATAACAGCCTCTAATTACTTCAGTAAGTAAGTGAAGGTAAGTTATCTAATTTAGGAAATCCAGCAAACAACTATTAATATACAAATGGTATTGACGTCTCACACCCAATAATTCAGGCCTCTAGCTAGCTCTATATGATGGACATTTACTTAGTTTTGTGCTCTATAGCAAACTATATGCTCAAGAGATGCAATGATTATTGTTTCACTACCATTATCTAAGGGAATAAAATATGAATCCCATTTTTATATATTCCTGCCCTCCAAGAACATTAATATTTAAGCATTATTAAATATTCAATAGTTTAATTTCATAGCTAGATATTTAGAGAAAGTCACTGAGTCTCAGGCATGCAGGGTATTAAATGGACAATACCTATAAAGGCATTATCCATTAGTAGAGAAAAATAATCTAAAATCGAACGTGCAAGCTTAGCAATAATTTTGCATGTGCATGAAACATGGAATTAAATCCATTTATTTAATGAGTGGTCACTATGTTTAGAACAGGTTAGTGGATCCTGTAGGGAACTATCAAGTTGACTGAAAGACTAATGCACAAAGGAAATGATGATGAGGCGAGGCACTAATACAAAAATGTGGGGAAATAAATATATAAAAGTAATGGGGATAGGAAGTTTCACTGAAAATATTGCAGTGAATAAATAAGATTTGTTCCCTTTATCAGTTAAGTTCTGGAGTTTAGAACTTAGGTAGTCCCAGAAAAACTATCATCTTAACTATTTTTCTAATATTTTAATTTATGACTCCTGACAATGTAATCTTTTTCAGAATGTTTTACTTAATGCTTAATAAATATTTATTAAATAAAAATATATAAATTAATTACAAAAAGATGGATACCTGATATAAAGTGCATAATTCCATTGTTTTACAGTGCCCAGAATAAATTTGCTTTATCTTATTATCAGATGCATTAAGATTATACTATATATAATTTTTCACAGTCTCAGAACAATGGGAAATTTTTTTAAATTTTGAAAACGTGGCTTGCTTTGCTACTTGTGAAGCAGAATGGCTAGCATTAGGGTTATAGTTGGGCTGAGTTTAGAGAAAAATCATTCATAATCTATATAATATCTACCCAATGTTTTCAGGATATTTGCAATTGTTGGAATAATGTGACAGCAAGCATTTTATAAACAAACCATGAGCAGTCCTCAATACATTTATGTTTTGCTAGCACTTTTTTCTGACTACAGAATTAATAGTAACTTTTGAACATTAGAACACTTTAGAGTAAAAAGAATGAAAGTTAACCCACAAAGATTAATATTTCAGTGGATTTCAGGCATGTCTTTGCTTATGCATTTACATATGTAACATGAAATTGTATTCCTACCATATGTAATTTCATTCTAATTGTTTTGTTTGTTCAGTTCCCTTTTATAAACATTCCTCCATTCATTAAAACTCTCTAAAAACATAACTAAACATTTTTATAATATTCTATTCTACGGGTGTACTGTGCTTTATATAGCCTTTTTCATATCTGTGGATATTTAGATTATATCTAATCTAAATGTACATATTTTGAAAAATTCCTATTTATGAAATTTCTAGTCCAAAGGCTATTTAAAACTCCTAATTCAATTTGCCAACTAAGCTTCCAGAAAGGCTGTAGGTTCTTATATCCAAGCTAATGGTGTACAAGAGAAACTCCCATTTTACTACTGTTTAGCACTAGATGTTATGTTGCTTACTTGTCATAATGTGGAAGATGAAAGTATTTTGTTTTAATTTTATTACTTTATTTATAAACCACTAAGAAACCTATTTTTACATGTTAGCTTTTATAGATAATTTTTTAGTTTACTCTTTATTTTCTGAATTTTATACTGGTGTGATAATTTTCAAACTGATTTTAGTAATATATCTCTTTACATAGAAAAACAATACTTCTACATTTAATATATGTTCTGAATATATCCATTGATTTATTATTTCTAATTCTTTGACTTTTAAAGTATTAGTAGTCTTTATTCAGTCAAAGCAATCACTTTTTCCATACCATTTCTTCTGCCAAGTTTATGCTTAGAAAGATCTCCATTCTGAAATTGTATTTACCTATATTTCCATGTGGTTGTTATGTTTTCTTGTTTTTAGTTATTTAAAATAAGTTGGCAGCATAGTGAAATAAGTTGGTGAAATAAGTTGGGGGCATGGTGTATGAAAAGACTGTAAGTTTATTTTTGTTCTGGATCCATTGTTCTAGCACCATATAATGAATCCACTCTGATTCAATCAGCACTGTGCACACAGAGAGCCAGACACTCCCCTAAGCCTAACAAATACAATTATCTTCCTTTTACCACATTGGTCATAGTCAATCTTTTTAAACTGCCCTGTATCACTTCTTGTGCCAGTAAGATACCACTTTAAGAACTGTCTCCTTATAGCACATGTAACATGCAATGGGGTGGCTTCTTCAGATATCTCAAGCTACTCTTTATGTTTGGACGCTTTGGGAAAATATGTAGGGCTAAAAAGGAGAAAGAAAGGAGAAAATCTTTTAAAATTTTCTTCATTCAGTTGTGTATGGTTATATTTTTAATAACATAGATATCTTTTATAATTTTATAACTGCTTTATTACTTTGTAAGTACTTTGTCAAGTTCAATATTCTCTTCATTCTGTTTAGAATCATATTATCTTGATGACTTGATATGAAAATAATTAATGTATTTATTTTTGTAATGTTTAGTTTCTCATTTAAGAACACATTATGTCTCTGTTTAGCCATTTAATTTCATCCTCATTACCAATTTGTAATTGTTTTCACAAAGTCTCTCTGTGTTTCTTTTTATAATTCAATTGTTAGGTCATTTGGAATATGACATTTTAAAATTATTTTTGCAACTTTTTTTGGCTATAATATAAAACTATATTGTTTATACATTTATTTATAATAAGTTTCTTTAATAAACTTTTAATATTTCTAATTTATCTTCAGCAGAATCTCTTAACTTACACTTATTTGTTCAAGAATGCTCTGAGTCATATTTTCCCTCTTTTTTTTAATGGTACTATCTCTTATAACTGCTGATTGTTTCAATTGATTGGTTCCTACTCCCAGAACAATGCTAATAGTAGTGTTAGTGCCTCTAAGTCTTGTTTCTGATTTTAATGGAAATGCCTCTGATGCTTCAAGGTTAAATATAAAGTTCTGTTGACTTCAATAGATAGCCTTTCATTATAAAGGTAACTGTCCATTCCTATATTTTCATAATTTAAAAATAAGAACTGGTGGTTACATATTATAAAATTACCTTTCTGAATCTTTTGAAAATAGTATTTTTCTCTGATTTATTAATTATATTAGTAGGTTCCCTAACATAAACCCATTTGTTTTCAAAAATAAACCCCATTTGGGCATGTTGTAGTAATCTCTTGATAGAAAAATCTGAAATATGAAAATGTTTTCTCTTTTATACTATTTTTAAAAGCTTTGGTATGCTAATTATGATGGTTTAATGAAATAAAGCAATACATTTCCAAATGAAAATTTTGGGGGGAGATGGTTGATATAAAAAGAGAATTTCTAGTTAGTTGAAAACTAAAAACGGTGTATTTTTAAACTGACTAGGTTTAGAACCTTTTGACAATTTATAATTCTATATTGCATCCATTTGCTGCTGTACTACTTAAATGGGGTTCCAGGTGAATAGAAAAATATTATTGAATTTGATATTCATAACACTATGAATTAGGTAGAACAGACAGTCATTTCTCCATCAAAGATAAAAACAGTAGCTCAAACATACTGTTACAGATCCAACATTACACACTGTTATAACAAGCAACAAACAGTCAGGCTTAAAACCTTAAAATCTTTTGACATACCACCTTGCCTCTTATTTTAACTTTTAAATGTCACTGTGAGTCATCTTAACTTATACTGCCTATATAACTTAACTATTATCTTCCTGTATGTTCCTTGAGATAAATAGTCCATCATTCCATTGATTACTCTGTACTAATCAAGACAGCCTTCATGTTCCTTCCCATCAGCTTGCATACATTTTGAACAGGTTTCTTCCTGCCTATTGGCCCCTGACTTCCCTTTTCTTAGAGCATTTATTTAAGAATACTTGAAATTGTCATTCTTTATCTGCCCCCTGGAGATATAAATTTTCTCCCAGCCTCTTGCCAGTTTACAACCCAGAAATGTATTTTTAAGGACCTGGGGGCCACCCTTTGAATGTACTCACCAAGAAAGATAGCACCCCATCGCTATCTCTGTGGGAGGGGAGGAGCCTAATTTCCCTGAGCACAAATTCCAAACACCCATCACCTAATTACGTTGACCAACTTTGCCACTATTATCCTCCAGTACTTTTTCAATGGTTTGTCCCAGAGCTTAGAAACTCTCCTGCCTGTTTCAGTAGAATTAAGTTCAATCTCTCTTCCCTATTGCAATAGTCTTAAATAAAGTCTTCTTTGTCAAACTCTATCAGGTGCAATTTTTCTTTTCTACCCTTAAAATGTTTCTATTTATTTAGCAGCCTTCCTCTCTGCTTTCTGAAGTTCTTAAAGGCTATGCTGGATTTTACTGTACTAGATTTTAGTTCTGTGTTGAATCCTCAAGGCTTAACAAAAGTACCTAAACATACGAGGTATAAATGTTGATTGGATACATGAGATATAACTGAATGAATGAATGAGCTGCAGGTAAGTAATTCTGGGTCTAGAGTCCTTGTTCTTGGTATAGATGCAGCTCCCCTAATTTTTCAAAAAATGTTGTAACATTCGGAAGTGCTATCCCTTTACCAATGCACAGATGGAAAATTAAAAAGTGACTGGTACCTCAGAGGTACCCCCTCTAGAGGGCCCAGATATTGTTGAGGGGAAGATTGCATCCTTCTGATTTAAATCCATCCTCCATTTTTTCATGGATTGCTAGTTGGAATAGTACTAACAGGCCTGGGTCTCAAGAATAATAAATGAGTGTGTCATTGGTAGATGGCCCAGAAATACAGTAGCCTTTGTTTCAATGAGAGAGTTTTTTCCCACCTACCAACATTCACCTTTCCTCAGACATCAGAAGACCACAAAGACTTTTTTGCTATTAGTTGAAGAGGCAGGCACATAGTTTAGAAAAAGCATGAATTAAAAAAAATATCAATGCTTTCTCCAGACTCTTCCTTTTAAAAGCTGTCTTCTGCTAATGGCAATGTAACTGGACTCTTTATTAATGAAAGATGGCTCATTAGAGTACTCACTATGACACACCATGATAATGCAGGTTTCCTTTATCATCACTAGTTACAAGGTCTTGGAATTTCCTTTTGCTTTTGTATCATACTTGCTTTATTTCCTCAGTTTTTCACCACTGTATATAGCCAGCCAATATGTAAAGTGTGTGTAATTATGTTTGGCTTCCAAGACATATTCCTTCTTTCAGACTGAATCAACCCTATTTTTGTCATAGTTCAACTTCTCTCTGTAGGATATGTGCATTCTCACCACTTTCCTTCATGAAATACAGGTCCCTTAGCTTGAAGGTTAATAGGCCTAACATAAGCCAGCCAAGGGACCCTTCTCTTCTGCCCACCTCATCTGGAACTTAGCCTTCCGATGCTTCTTTACCACTCACTGTTTCAGTGTTTCCTTTATGACACTTAGCACAATTTGCAATTGTGTCTTTATTCATGTGTTTATTTGCTCAATGTCTGTCTTTGCCACTAGAGTAAAAAAATCTGTGATCATAGACTATGCCTTTTGTGGACTTCTACATTATAAAACATGATAGATATTTGAAAAAACACCTGACTGGAAAAAAAAAAAAAAGGCAATCTCTAAGGAGCCAAGCCACAACTGAGAGAGGCAGCTCACAGCCTCGGGTGGAGAGTTCACATAAGGTTAGCTGTCCATATCAGTTCATTAAAATACTTGAAAAATGTATAGTTGAAATTTAGGATTGTAGTACATTTTTAAGTGGGAATCTGTGGGGCATCTATACTATCTTGATAACTTTACAAAGCGAAACATTTGAGCAACAGTTTTTACAATCGTTCTAAAATATTTTTTCAGAAAATTTACCTTCTAATAATCAACAACCATTTACTCAGAAACTATCTGGGTCTAGAGACAGGGGAGCAGATTTCGGAGGAGGCCAGCTGAAGGTTCATTTTCCATATTGGGATCCTTCTCCTCTGCTCACCCTACCTATAATTACCTCCAGGTTCTCCTCTTCCACTCACCACTTTGCATCTTCTTGACACATGATACACATTTTGCATGAAGTATTGCAAGGGGAGTTGGTAAAATATGAGGTATTCTGGAATGCTACCTGATATTAAAATCTTTCCATGATGGTATAAAAGACAAATTATGTCATTCTGTTAATATTTGTATTTTAACAGTGGTGAGTTGTGGGCTGATGTAAATAGTCATTAGAACACAGGTTTGGAGACCAAAGATGCCTGGATTTGTATCTTAGCTCCGTTATTTAGTAATTGTATACCACTTAAGCAAGTTTCTCATGCTTTTTAAGACCAGTTTTTGTTAAAATAATGCATATTTCTTTTTTTAAGAACCAAGGATATAATGTTTGTAAAATATCTAACAGTGCCAGGCACATTATTAGTCCTCAAGAAATGATAATGGCATGATGATGGTGATACTGGTGATAATAACAAATATTTAAGTCACCTCCATATTCTGTATATCTTAAAGAAGTCTTGTATCTTGAAGAAATGTGTTATGAGGCCCAGCACTGGGGCTCATGCCTGTAATCCCAGCACTTTGGGAGGCTGAGGCCAGCAGATCACGAGGGCAGGAGTTCAAGACCAGCCTGGCCAACATGGTGAAACCCTGTCTCTACTAAAAATACTAAAATTAGCTGGGCATGGTGGCAGGCACCTGTAATCTCAGCTACTAGGGAGGCTGAGGCAGGAGAATTGCTTGAATCCGGGAGGTGGGGGTTGCAGTGAGCCGAGATCGCACCACCGCACTCCAGCCTGGGTGACAGAGCGAGACTCCATCTCAAAAAAAAAAAATTGGAAATCATCATTCTCAGTAAACTATCGCAAGAACAAAAAACCAAACACCGCATATTCTCACTCATAGGTGGGAATTAAACAATGAGAACACATGGACACAGGAAGGGGAACATCACACTTCAGGGACTGGTGAGGGGTGGGGGGAGGGGGGAGGGAGAGCATTGGGAGATATACCTAATGCTAGATGACAAGTTGGTGGGTGCAGCGCACCAGCATGGCACATGTATACATATGTAACTTACCTGCACATTGAGCACATGTACCATAAAACCTAAAGTATAATAATAATAATAATAATAATAATAATAAACAAAAAAAACAAAAAAAAAAAAAGGAAAAGAAATGTGTTATAAACACACCTCTCAGTCTTTAATATTAAATTGTTAAATTTGGTAGGAAAACATGTACATATACTATCCTTTAATAGCCTTTGAAATTATCAGTCCCTTGCACCTGTTTTTCTCTCATTAATAGCCTCTTTTGTTGTTGTTTTTTCTTTGGTAAGAGTCTACATTATTCTTGATTCAGGGTAGGATAGTGCAAGGTGATATCCAGGAAAGATGACCAATGTCAGAACTGTCAATCCAAGATTTCTCTGGAGATTGGGATTCCAGTCCTAGCTCTATTACCAGTTAATAATATGACCTGGGGCAAGTGACAACCTATCTGGCCTTAGCTCCCTTATTTATAAAATGAAAGGACTGGCAAAGATCCTTTTCTAAAGCTCCTACCAGTTCTACAAGGACTATGATTAGTGCCTGTCACTCTCAGCAACATCTTACTGCCATAGCTAATAAGGTCACCTATGGTGAAAGTTTATAAATGCATCATTTTGCAGAGGTGTTACAGTTCTTTATTGATGTTCTTCAGATCATTTTGGACAAGTGCTATTAGTAGAAATGCTCTCCTTAAAAATGTACCAGGTAATAAACTTGTAGTTTAACCCACACACTCATTAATGAGTGATTCCCAGGAGTTCAATAACAATATTTCTTTAGGCATACTCCCTAGCTTTGCAGATACCACACAGTTAATCCTGACATCAATGGCCATCACAAGCCTCATCAATTACTATTATTGGTGATCACAACAGACTCACATGTTTTTTAGGATATCCAGATATCATATACTTTCAAAAAAAAAAACAAACAAGACAAAGTAGCTCTTTATATAATTTCTATGCTTTATTTATTTTTATTAAGAGTATTTAAAAGTAGGGTGCCTTAATCTTTGCATTTAATTTTGCTGGTTGCATTTTAAAATATGTTATGTCATTTATTCAATTAGTTTTTACTCAGAATTTTTTGTTGTTCATTTATCTTCCAGAATTATCTTGCTAACTCTTTATTAACTTAATCTCAGTTGGTCTCAACAAGATTTTTAAAAAATTAAAACCATTCAGCAGACTTTAACCTTCTTTATAAGGCAGATCTTTTCACAAGACTTAACTTCCTTCATCAGAGCCTTTAGAAATCCTTACTACACATGACATAATAGCCCCCTTGTTAAATATCCTGAATAGACAGCATAATTAAATTAAAAGTCCTCCATTTTGTGGTTCTGGTAGCTGGATTAGAGTATTTACGTTAGTACTTTAATCCTTTAATCTAGGAATCAATGTATGACCCAAGGCAATAAGTTAACAGCTTGCCAAAACTAAGCCTGGGCAGATGGCAACATTGATCCAGATTTCCATTTTTCAAGACCCCTGGAACTATCTAGTGCAAAAGCTGGACCAACAGTCACAAAAGCATCAGGGGATGCCCACAGCAGATCACTGACCCTGTGGCATCCCATTTACTTTCTCTCTCACCTCAAGGCACAGAGTTTCTTGCCTTTTCTGTAATAATTATACGTTTAATTAAAAATTCTGTTTTATCTGGGATACTATGAATCAAGACAAATTATATTTCTATTTAATTCACTCATCATTACAAATCTGCCTTCTTCCTTCTCAATGATGCCAGTAACATATCCCTGTAACTCTTTGCAAGATTTTTCTTTCTTTCTTTTTTTAATTCTGCCTTGTTTACTTGTAATTATGCATTCTTTGGAGCTCTTGAGAAAATTTTGTGGTTTTTTTTTTTTAGAAAAATTTCCAAAACATCTTAAGAATTTAAGTTTTTCTTTGTAGGTAAAACCTTCAGGGCCTTGCTTTCACAGCAGATGGCAACAGAATGCAAACAACACAACGTTTCATTCAGTCAGTTACAGTTTCCACGTTTAAAGCAGCAATATGGTTTCTGGGAGGCACTCAGATGAATGAGTTGAATCACTCTGCTATTTTGAATTTTTGTACTCCTTAGCCAAGAGCACTTCCTCATGTGTTTGCCTTGTTCATTTATGTTCTTTACCTCTTTTTCCTCTAACTCACAACCTAAAAGGCTTATTCTTTTTATTCTGCCCAATTCATTTTTTTTTTCTTGTAAAGACGGGGTCTCGTTATGTTGCCCAGGCTGGTTTTGAACTCCTGCCCTCAAGTTATCTTCCTACCTTGGCCTTCCAAAGTGCTGAGATTATAGGCAAAAGCCTGGCCTTACCCTCCCCCATTTTATCTTGCAGATTGTGTTTTCTAACAACAACCATTTGATGGTGACTATTTATAGCTTCTGTATCATCAATTGCGTAGATCCCACTCAGTCTAGTTCTTTCATTTCCCCTAGTCCTTTAAAAATTGCAACAACTGACTTAGTTGCTTTACTTATTTCATTCTTACATTGAACACACATAGCCCTATCAGTTCTCTTGCCAATTCATAACCCTGCTCAAAATCCAACTTCCCCCAAATTATCTAAGTTTATTTTCCACTATTCCCCAACATGCAATCTTCACTCAGATTTGCCTTGTCTTTTTTTCATAGCTCAGTGTTTGTTTCTACTTCTACCACTTGCCTTGCCTGTAACACCTTGTTCTTTATGGACAACTTGAAATTTCATCAGCCTCAATACTCTTGAAGTCATTCTGCCTACAGCAGCTCGTATACCTCAATCTACTCTGTCCCTCCCCAGTACTTCAATCAGGCCTTTCAATTTAGCATACATTAAATGGACTTTTGTACTATTTCAACCAGATAGCTAGCTCTCTGCCCCCCAGACACCTTCTGAAGAAACTTCAATACCATCTACAACCATATGCAGTGCTTATCACATGGTAAATACTCTTTGATTGAACCATATCAGAGGAATCTTTGTACAGTATCTTTATCTACAATCTCAAGATATAAAAAAGCTTCTTAAAATTAATATCTCCAGTATTTTCAAATAAAAAAGTAACACAAAACTTATTGTACAAGATGTAGACAATAACAATCTATTACCCAAATACCCAGATATCTACCATCAACATGGTGATATATTTCTTTTTAGTCTTTTGTAGACAGACAGAAAAGTCACTTATTCCTTTAATTATAAGAAAAGTGTGTATATACATTTATGTTTTCCACTGAGTAGAAAATGCAGGTTTTTATAATATACAGCCTTCAGAAACATAATATGCAATCATCTAATTATTTTCACATTATTGAACATTTTGATTTAATCCAACATTGTAATGTTTTAATATTATGAATAATGCTTTTATGAAGATACTTCACATAAATTTGTGTTTTTTATATTTTTAGAACAGATTCCTAAGGTATAATTGCTAGATCAAAGGGTAGGAATTAATTGAAGACATTTGATTGATATTACCAATGTGGCAGGGTTAAAGTGCCTTCTTGATTTCTTTTTATCTCATTAGCCATTCTCTTATATAATTATATATATTCTTATACATAATTCATGTATTCTACAAACATTTGTTAAATAAGAGTAACTGCTGCTCACTGAGGAGATACAGAAGCTGATTTCACTCTGGGTCTGCTGTTGTTAAAATTAGAAATTCCTCCAGGATAAGGGTGGCAGGGTATCTGTCTGTGTTAGTTTTCAATGTTGAGTTTCTGCCTCAGGCCCTGCTAACCAGATACCATTTGAGAGAGAATATAATCTTTCATCTGATTTTGTTTTAGGATGTGTGCTTTTTTTAAATGAGGTAGTTTTCTTGGCTTCACTCAAGTGACTTCCCAGAGCTTCATCACGGGTTCTTGGTTATTCCTTCTACCAGGTACAATTCTATAACCCTAATAAAAAGCAACTGGGTGGTATTCGCTCTTTTTCAAATCACTACTCCTCCATGCCATTTTATCAGGACCATTACAATCCAAGTGAGAATGCCTCATAAATATGTTTTCATTCCTGAAGACTCCAAAGAGTGCTACTTGGAATAACCTTTTTACTAAAAGTCACTGTACTTCTCTACATCCACTCCTAGATATTTCTCACTGTACTTAATAAGTTATAAAGAATAAGTTTAATTTCTCCACTGACCTAATAATCACACTTGAACTCTTATTTCTGGAAATTAAATTACCTTCAAATATTTCCCTTCAGCTTATCCGAATGAAATATGATGAACCCCACCATTTTACTCTGTGACGGTATCTCATCCAGAGTATTCTAAAATTTTACTTCATCAAAACTGCAAATGCCCATTTATGACTTTTTTATAGGCAGCAGAAGTCAGAAGGCTAGGCAAGTAAGCCAACAGGAGCAGGAAAATAAAAGATGAGTTGTCTCTAACCCTCACGTACAAAACTTTGTACTTTTTATCCTAGTTTTACATTTTTGGCAACAAGAAAAGAAACACTTCTCTGAGGGTGTGATTTGCCCTAGTTTAAATCCAACAAGAAATATAGGGTATAGATTCTAACACTTTGAATAAAGCTGCAAAGGTTTTATTCACACTTACCTTCTTTTTCTTTTCTTCCAGAGACTGTTGAGAAAATAACAAAAAAAAAAGGAGATGCATCTTTTTCTTTCTTCCATGCTGTCCTTGTACCCTGTCTACCCCAACTTGGCTTCCACTGACAGAGTTGCAAAGGAAGCTGAAATAGGAAAGCCAGGGTTGAGTGAACTGACCTAATATAGATCTCCCGATAGTGGTTACCAGAATCTAAATTTCTACAGAAATGGTGAGCTTGAGTAAACTTGGTCCTTATTCAGCGACACCTGAGAGAATCTACTTCAATTAGATTGGCAGCGCAACTAACAGAGGCAATAATTCTCAGCTGTGGCAATACATGAGGCTCACCTGGGGAGCTTTCGAAACTACCTATATCCAAGTGATTCTGATTAACTTTCCTGGACTGGGGGCTGAGGTATCTGCATTGGTTTTTAAATGCCCCAGGTGTTTTTAATGTGAAGCCAGAGTGGAGAATCACTGAGCCGGAATTTCCCCACAGTGGTAATTCTCACTTTCAAGCAGCAGGCAACAAAGGGGTTTTTGGTAAAGTGTTCATTGCTTACAGAGCCTCAAAAAGCATGTCAGGGAATAATGTCTTGTATATTCTCCTAAGAGGAAGGACCCACAAAAGACGAGAGATAGGCTGAAAGTCAGAGCCTCTGTAAGCTTGCTGAACTTCTCAACAATTTATCAACCTCATCAGAGAAAAGTAAAGTTCTCATCAGAAACCAAAACAGAAGTATAGGCAAGAGGACTTGACTAAATACAGTGTCAAGAAGGGTTGCATGTGAGATGCACACATAGAGCTTCCCCAAGACACAGAAGACCCTAGAGCATTTATTCTAGCTTCTCCACAGTTGAGGATGAGTATGCTATATAGCCCTCACTCTGGTCAGAATGAGTAAGGTGTTTTAGTGAAGGAGACTTTTTAAGGGTAGTGTATTGCAGACCTCAATTTATCGAAGCTGAGGAAATCTAAGCTTGAAGTTCTGTAGCTTCTTTATAATGGTTCTCTATTACAATAGTGCCATTTGATTGGAAGTGTGAAATTGAATCAACTTCAAAGTTTACTTTAAAATATAGCATATCTTATGCATATGAAACTATCCTAGATTTTATTCTGATGACCCAGTTGTCTGTCAGTCCAAGCTGTATCTTCTCTATGAACAATCCAGGAAAAGGAAAATCAAAATTGATCAGGATAACCAGAAAATAAAAACTAGAAGCAGAAGAAAACTGGATGAAGAGATGGGAAATCAGCATTTTTGGTGAAATGGATAAACAGAAACATCAAATTTATCTGGCTTCTAGATCAGCCTCTTGCCCCTACTCTAGAAGACAGAACATGAGGACATACCTGAGTTAAGTGCAAAGTGAAGATGGCCTTTGTTCTGCCTCTTTCTAAGATTTTCTTTTGCCTTTTATTTCCCTACTCTTGCTTCTCTTCTCTGACCTTTTCCTCTTTCATATGATTTCCATCCTTAATTTCACCTCAGAATCGCCTGATCTGCAATATGATTACTTCAAGTTTGTTCAACTTCTTTAAATCATTCAGCGACAGTTTCAGATTTGCATTTCTATTTCTGGAGTTCAGAGGGAGTATTTTCAAATTTCCTCCATTGTTCCTGAGAACTACCTCTATCTTATCACATTTCTAATCAAACTTTAATCTTAAAATACCTGTCATTTCTCTCAGATTTTGGAAGTTTTTCTTGCTCTAGGAGAACTTTTTGAAGAGTTTTTTTTCACTTGTAAAAAAAAAAAAAAAAAAACCCATAGTCTGAGAAGATGATTTGACTTATCCTATGAGTTTATTCTGTTAATTTTAGTCATCAAAGACAATTTTTGCACGGTTTTGTCTCTCACACACACAGTCTCTCTCTCTCTCTCTCTCTCTCTCTCGCGCGCGCTTTCTCTCTCGTTGGTAAGGTTTAAGTCTATTAATCACAGGATGGTTTTAAATAACTGTCCAGGACCTTTGAATGAATTCAGCGACACACATTTATGAGTTTTTAGATTAGTGTTTGGTATCAATTTGACTGGTATCAGCAACTTTTGGAAGGTCACATTTGACGATCCTACAGCTTCTCAGATTTTTCAGGGGTATCATCCAAGAAGAGAAGCTGAATGCATGCTGGGGACACTCCCTTGATCTGGATATTTTTATCCCTCCATAGTTGCCAGCTAGGCTCTCACCTGCTACTCACCCTCCCACACTGTCTCCACTGACTGAGAGACTAAGTTCCTAGACCCTCAACTCCTAAAGGGAAATTCTCCCTATCCCCAGCCATAGAAAGGGCCCATACACAGGTCTGGCCTATTGCCCAGGTGTCCAACCTCAGTATCCATCTTATTGCCCTCTCAGCACTGCAGCTTCTTTGTAGGACTGACACTCTGCCCTCCTGATTGTCTTGTACCCCACATCTGTCTACCAGCAAGGGCTCTGCCATAAAAGAACAGTGAAAACCAAAGGTAGGAAATATAATTTGGCTTTTGTCACCTCCTTAGCAAGCCTCCCTTGACTACCCTAAAAGAGCCCCTTCAGTACTGATTTACTAGCCCAGAATTGTGTGTGTGTGTGTATGAGTGTGTGTGTATATAAGATATGGTTTAGATGTGTCCCCACTCAAATCTCATCTTGAATTGTAGCTCCCATAATCCCCACTTGTCATGAGAGGGACCTGGTAGGAGGTAATTGAATCATGGGGGTGGGTTTTTCCCATGCTTTTCTCGTGGTGAATACGTCTCATTAGATCTAATGGTTTTATAAAGGGCAGTTCCCCTGCACATGCTCTCTTGCCTGCTGCCATGTTAGACATGCCTTTGCTCCTCTTTTGCCTTCTTCCATGATTGTGAGGCCTCCCCAGCCATGTGGAACTGTGAGTCCATTAAACCTCTTTTTCTTTATAAATTACCCAGTCTCAGGTATTTGTTCATAGCAGTAGGAGAATGGACTAATACTGTGTGTGAGTGTGTGTGTGTATGTTTTTCCTTATAACACTTATAACACTTAGAGTCATGATATTTGTTTGTCCTGAAATGTGGATTTTGTCTTGTCTTCATGGACTGCCTGTCCCTTTGTCTGACTGTCTTGTTAGATATTTCATCATCAAAATCTAAGATAGTGTTGTGAACATATACTGAAGCACTGAATAAATGTTAATTAAATGAAAAAAGGGACTATAACTGATAGGCTAAATGTTTTCATGCCATGATCTGTGCTGCCCTCCTCAAAACTAGAAAATCATCCTCATTCTTACTGAGAGTCTCGATATGAACCTAGTCTAACATGAACCCAGTTACTGCAAATGATTCTCACTTCTCTGATTCTAGCACCTGTCCTGAGCACCTGCTGTAAAACCTCACTATTTCTTCTCAAGTAAACACATGATTACAGAATCAGAAGTCAATTTTATGCATTACAGTTTCTGTTGTTACCAGGATACAACTCAAAGAGAGAATGTGCTTAGGTAGCATTCATGTTCCTATCACACACCAGCAGCTGCCCTGTCCTTGGTCTGACTAAATGCATGCACTGAAGCTCTTCAGCCAGCATATTCAGCCCTGTCTCAGCTTCAACTCAATACTAATTAAGGCTGGCCATATATCAGCAGCTCTAGTTCCTCAGTGCTTGAGGTCTAGATTTACCCACTGCTGCCCTCACTGTGGCATCTAGTAGATCTAGGACAAGCCAATATTAATTTGTACACTTACTTGGCTGTAGCCTTTCTTTCTGACTTCCTATGTATAAAATATATATAACCAGATATTCATCTTGATTTCTGATTTATCCTCAAGTTTTCTCAGTTGAAACTAAAGCATTTCACTAAACCTTGGGTCATTTGACTTGACTAGAACCCTGAATAGCCATCCAGTTCTTTCCAGAACTCATCTGCAGGAGCAAGACCATACTTCTCCCTATAGCTCCAGGCTCTGAACATAAACCACAATGCCACTGCCACCTGACAATCCTGGCACTGCCTGTTGCTGCTCACCCTTCACCTGAGCAGAGCCCATGTGCATGCATTGGCTCAGGTCAGGCCAAGGATGCCAGAGACCTTCAGCTTTGTGGTTTGGATTGTAAGCTTTCAGTCCTCAGAAACGAGACCTGGAACCAGGAGAGGGCCCTGGCTCTTGTCACACCTGTCCTCTGATTATGGTGTCTCCAAAAATTCCATCAGGTTCTGGTAGGCTGTGAAGGCTTTGGATTATAAATGTGCCCCTCAAACACCACTGGTATTATGAGCACCTTCTTGCCAATTCCATGTAGGCATTTTGGGTCTCAGTGGAAGAAAACTACTATTAAGAAACTCTTAATTTAAAACCTTTCTTAAATCCTTGTCTTCCCAAGTTATAAGCCCATCTCTCTCACTTCTGAGGCATTAAAGAAGCCCACTTTTATCTAGTCTAGCTCCCAGATTCCTGAATACACCCCTACTGTCTCATTGATGTGATAGGGCTAAGTCTCAGCTAGCCTTCATAGCCCAGTGGGGCTAGATCTAGCAGATCTTATGAGAACAAATTACTGACTAAACTCCTAGATTTGTTGTTTGTATATCCCATTGAATCTGTCCAAAGAAACTTTAGCAAAGTGACTTCTAGATCTCTATTTAGAAAACTACAGATAAGTCAGTAAAGGCAGCTGACCACAGCTCAAAACAGCTCCAAGAGATGTGTATTTAAATGACTGAAAATAGAATACCAGAAGCTCCACTCACATGAATCAGGCAGAAGAGGAACATCATGAAAAACAGTTGAAAAATATGACCCCTCTTCCATGAAAAACCATTAAGCTTACAGACTCACAAAAGTATGTCTACAATTTGAGGGACTCGCAGACACCTGAAACTCATTCATGGACCCCAGGTTAACAACTGCTAAAATAAGATCCACCAGAGATTGTTAATCAGTTCATGTAAAGATTTGAGTGAGTAATGACAGTTCTGCATTATTTTCTTTTATGCTTTAAGGATACATTTTTTTTTTATAAAATAAGTTAACAGTATCTAAAGACAATGTTAAGACAAGACTACATTTGACTCTTGGACAACACAGGTTTGAACTGTGTGGGTCCACTTATACATGGACTTTTTCGACAAATTGAAAATAAAGTATTCATAGGATGTAAAACTCAATTAGATGGGTCAAGTTTTTCCATTTGTGGGTTTCACAGAACTGACTGTGGGACTTAAGTATGCTCAGATTTTGGTATATGCGGAGGTCCCCATATAATTGGGGGGGTATATGGTACCAAGGGAAGATTTTATAATAATCTGGTGTCTTCATACTCAGAGCCTGAGAAGTTCAAAATATTAGGCCCTGATTCAGACCTACTAAATCAGAATCTGAAACTTTAACAAGGTCTTCAGGTGATGTAGGTACACATTAAAATAGAAACATTTATCTAGCAAATATGAGGGAAATACTGGCTGTCTCTAAACACAGAATAATGTTATTTGACCTGTATTGAAAGTTAATCTTGTCTTTGTCTACTTAGCAAGCTTCTGTCTATCCTTGAAAACCCTACTCAAACATTACCTCACATGAAGGCTTTCCGGCACTTGCCTCCAACCCAAGAAAAAATAATTTACTCCCATTCTCTTGTTAGCTGATTTTATTGTATTTTATACATGTTATTTATATTAAAAGTTATTTAATAAATATATCAATTATGTAAGTTCCTCTGTAGTTAACATTATGAGCACATACGTCATAAAATTGCAACAGGTCATAGTTTTGAACACTCTGTGACAGACAATGTTCTGAGCGATTATAAATGTATTAACTTATTAAATCCTCAAAAGCCTTATGAGGTGGATGCTAGTAAACTGTGAAACAGAGAATAAATTAGTATTTGGAAAATGGCATGGTTCACAACTAATCTGGTTTGAATTTTTTTAAGTCTTGAAATTATATGTAGAATAGAAACAGGCCATCTATTCAATAGTTTCCAAAGTTTCATGTTTCTATGGAGCATTAAGCATACAGTTTCTCTGAAACCTCATTTCTACATTTAACAAGGGGTTATTTTCTATTTTATAGTAAATAAAGGGGTTGATCTTTAAATTGTTAGCAGGAATAATACCAGAATCTCCAAGATCATCTCTAAAATGTTGCTTCTCTAAGGTACAGTATTCTACGGTAAGCGGCTACATGCAGGACACATCTCCAAGTAAGAGGTTGACTATGGTCTCTCCAGCCTATCTGGTGTGCTGAAATGCACTTGGCTGTTTTATTAATTCTCTTCTCTTCACTGGTTAGAGGTCCATACAGAAGAAAAACAAACAATAAGCAAGTCCAATGTTGAAACTGCTCTCTCAGGTTTCTGCAAAGCATTGGATGGTGCTGCACTGTTTGGTCTGATTGAAGCCAGGTAAGGGCCGTTTGGCTGTTACCTAGCAACTGCCTGGCAGGGCTCTGCCCCAAAAGCATTATCAAGGTGGGGTCTCTAGGATCACCAAAGCACCCTTCCGGGTTTTCATACCCAGTAATTCTCTTGGAGAGGTTTTATGCAACTGGAATCTGACCCTTTAAATCGTCTTCACTACACACTTTATTTCAGAAGAATTAAAACACACATGCAAGTACATGGAGAAAGAATCAGGGATGAAGGCAGGGTGAATTAAACAATAGAAGATAGAAGGTAAAGAAGAGACAAAAGTTAAAAAAAGTGAAAAGGAATTGTAATAGTCAATAGTCTAAGACTTGATTTCCAATATTTTCCAGTATTATTTTATGCAATTCTGCTTATCAAAATCATTATTTTGCAGAAGATTGTATGCTCCTATTTCTCAATGCCTGTCTAAATAAATACTTTAAAATAATAGGTGTCATAGTACTAAAAAAAGAAGCTACCTAATACGAGGCATACGATGGTCAATCTAGTGATCTAATAATAAGTGATTTAATACCGGGGGGAAAAATACTTTAAGTGGGCCAGGAACTATGTTGCATTCAACTGTATTATGTAAGATAATAGAGTAACTGTATCAAATTTTTAAGCATTTGATCCATCAGCACTTTTTTACACTTAAAGAATTTGTCTGTCATTTATGAATTTTATACGACTTCTAGCGTGACTTTGTTATCAGCAGCAAATCCCATGGGTCTGCAGCAAACTTGATCCTTGCCTCCTCAGAAGAAAGAATTTGGCTGAGGAGCAGGAGGAGATTTAAAGCAGAGGAAGAAATCAAGGCAAGTTTTAGACCAGGAATGAGTTTATTAAAAAGTTTTAGAGCAGGAATGAAAGGATGTAAAGTACACTTGGAAGAGGCCAAGCTGGCAACTTGAAAGATCCAACTGTGCCACTCGGCCCTTGACTTGGAGTTTTGTACATTGGCCTGGTCCTGGGGTTTGCATTTTTTCTCCCTTGATTCTTCTCTTGGAGTGGGCTATCTGCATGTGCAGTGGCCTGGGAGAGGCCACATGCCCAGTGTGTTTACTGAAGTTGTGCACATGTTCACTTGAGGTGTTTTTCCCTTACCAGTCGAGTGTTCTAGAGGAAGGTCATAGGCCAGTTAAACTCGGCCACTTTGCCTCTTAGTGTGCATGCTTGGGACTGCTCACCCAAATCCTGAGATTGTATCAGGAAGCTGCTAATCACCAGCTTCAGGTGTTTTCTTTCTATTGGGAGACTATTTTTCCCTAGTACTGGCTGTGACCAATTATTATTTTACAGAGACAGTTTAACAACCGCCTGACCATCAACTAACTGATTGTTGCCTGACATTCTTGGTAGGGGGCCCTCTCCTGTTCTGCACACTTGTGCCTAGCTGCCTACTCCAACAATTTTATAAATATTAAAAGAAAGCATACACAAATCACAGGTTGCTGAAATTTAGACACAACTGAAACACATATATGCTAGGTATAGTAGCAAAACAAAAAAGCAGAGATCAAAGTTCAGTAAAATATTCTACTGCAGTCTAGCACAAGTTAATTCACTGTTTCTAATTTGTCATTGACTATAGAATTACCCATTTAAGGTATTTTAATAAAATTTATGCCTTCTGTGTCTTTTACTCATTTCTACTACATGTTGAAGTATGAATTTTGGGGGGATTTGAGACCCTCAAATTTCCTCAATCAATTTTCCACATCTGCAGTCTGCTGTTCACGCTGCTACTAACATGAACAGCAATGCTCATTCTGTCAGTAAAAACAGCATCAATGCTAAGAAGCATTTTAGAATATTGATCCCTAGCAGTCTCATATAATCTAAAGCCACTGTTTATTATCCATTATCAGCCATTGCTAGAAAAACATTTCCCGATCTCAAATTTCAGGCCATTATCTAACTGCTGAGGCTGCTGTTGCTGTTATTATAGAGTCAAATGCTTTCAGAATGAGACTCTATAATTGTACTGCAGGGGGAAATTCCACAGAAACTGCACTTCAGTTTTAAAAAACACGGCGGATAAGGAGAGAAGGATTTTCTCTGAGAAAGCAGCCTTTCTAGAGTTCCTGGAACAGCATGGCTTCAATAGACCCTCTGAGCAGCTGTCCGAACAACCTCCATTGATTCCAGCTGCTGCCTAATTGGCCCATGACTGCGTATCACCCCTAAATGTATTGCATTTGTATCACCAGAGTAAACAAGCAATCTTCACTCTGCATAATCCCAATGCTAACTAAGGCTGCCTGGAAAGAAAATGCTCTTATCTAGTGTTTTATTCTTAGATTTCTGGATGCCCGTGGCCTGTTATACAATCTCTATCACTGAAGTCCCTGACAAGTGAAATCTTAACAGGCCTCGGTGGGATACCATACATTACAGTTAGAAAATTTAATAATATTAAATAAATAATAATAGTTGAGCAGTAGCGATAAATACTTATAGAAAAGTCCATTGCATGGTGTGTAAAATCTTCAAAGAAATACTCATCGATCTGTATATATACATACACATATTCCTAAAGTTAGAATTTATCTTTTTTTTAAATCAAGAAAGTATGATTAAAAGCAAATTTTTCAGTTTATCTTGCTCTCTTGATAAACAAGATAAATTCTAATTTCAGGGACATGCCAATAATCTTTCTCTTTTCTGCGTTTCTGGGGTGAATTTGCTCTAAATATTTAATTTTAGAAATAAAAGTTGTCAGCCTTTTAGGCTGAATTTCTTTTTCTCAGAAGAAAAAGAGAGGAAAATGAATTTATTTTATAATTGATCTGGGAGGGCTTTTTGCCATCCTTTTTGTTTGGATGGATGACTAGGATAACAGCTGCCATCTGCAATGCCAATGGTGAAGTAGAACTTAATTATCACCAGCTGGTTGATCAGGTTAGACTTGCTTAATGAAGACCCAAAACAAGATCTAAATAAGGCAAACAAATTAAGTGAATAAGATTTAATAGTTTACCTTCCAGCAGCCATTTTCAAAGGATGTGTTAATTTTAGTAGAACTTCCCAAATCGTACTTGAGTTAATTCATATAATCTTATTTAAAGGGAAAAAATATGTGTCCATATAATGTCTATATCATATGCATGACACTGTAATACAGTTTAAAACTCTTTCTGATATAATTACAGCAATATTGGGAATAGGTAACAGTGATCTATTACTTTATGGAAGCCACATTTTTGGGATTCATGAATCTCCTTTTCTTTTCCTAAATGCCCAGATGATGCTTTGGTTTGTTGTTGTTGTTGTTGTTTTTAAAGTTATTTTTTAATTAAGTAATTTTTACCCTTCACCCCAAGATGTTTAACCCCAAGGAAACCATTAAAAAATACATTTTTTTTTTTTAAAGTAAGGCTCCTAGAAAAATTTGGTGATCGTGTTCTAATCATTTTCTGATGTGTACACAGAGAATCAGGTCATATAATGACCAGAGAACCTGGTCATAATCACCAGACTGATGACTGAGATGGACCCAGTCCTTCAGATTGCCTTTTGATTTTTATAAAGCTGAGCTAGATTTAAGATATTGGCCTTGGAAGCCGAGAGCCCATGATGCTGTTTGTATGTTGAAGGTAGTACTGTTACATTGAGGGACAGAGTTTCATGGAAAGAAACAAAGGACCCCAACACTAATGGAAGGCAAGTTTATGAATTGAGAATCCTCAAAATGCAAGACACTGCTCTACCTAGCTAGGAGTTTTGAAGTTCAACAGTCAAGGATATCTTGGTTCCCACATCTCTAAAAGAGTATATGGTATTAAATAATAAGATCCATCCCACATCCCTCATCCTATAATTCAGACAATCATTCTGTTATCTGAAATAACTTTATTCTACTAATTTATATTTGAATTTTCATTACACTTATTGCTTCAACCTTCTTTTTTATCAGCAGCCATTCTTGTGTATCTTTTAAATGTTTAACAGAAACTTCATTTCTATTTTAAAAGACAAAGAGGAGATTTATGGTATTTTATGAGCAATAACATTTAATCTTAAACTGAAGAAGTTTATCTTTTGAATAAAAGATTAGACCCTCCCAGCATGCTTACAGCAAAATATAAGTCCCATTAGTGAAACCAGGTACAAGAACTCAGCTTTGTGACCTGAACACTTGTGTCTGCTGGATGCTCTGTGTAGCACTGAAGCATGATGGGTTACCAATAAGACAAGCAAGGGAAGACAGTAAGCATTATAAGTATTAGAGGATGTCTTGCCAAGCTCCAGAACCCACGGCTACAGAACTTAGGAATCAAAAATGATCGTGTTCTTATGTAGAGATTTTCCAATTGCCAGAGATTTATTTCATTATCTTTCTCTAACCTTCAAAACTATTTAACTGAAGTGAAAAGCATGCAAATTAAAATCTCAAACATAATTAACCAGAAGATCTAATGGAAAGCAGACAAGTCTTTAAATAATAAACCAAAATAAATGACAAGCATTTCATCAAAAAGTTGTAAGTTTCTCTGATGAAATGGGTTTGGTCTCTTTGTTGTTAAGACAAACAGAAAAAAAAAGTGCATAAATAAAGAAGACAAAGGCAATTAAACAAATTTTAATAAACACATTAAATTGTAAATAATATTAGTCAGTTTATAGTTTTCAAAGAAAGTACATAACATTATGAATTTTATTCTATTTTGTTGACGAGGCTACTTTAAGTAAAAATGACTGTTTTCATTTTTCGGCTAAAAGTACCATTATAAAAAGCTGCTGTTAATTATGGCAGCTCTGAAATGGAGTAGATAAGTATGTAGAGAAGCTTTAATAATTGAAAGAATATTAATGAAGGGATCCAACTGCTTCAAAAATTGGTAGTTCTGATCATAGGGATAAATGATGTTCAGGGTGAACAAAGAGATCTGAAGAATTAACATGGAATGTATAAGCTATTCTCTGAATTTTACTAAAGACTCAAGGAAGTCATATGCAAAGTTGTGGACCCATGATAAGCATACTCTCTAGAATATATTCTTTTTGTTTCTCTTGTTTTTTATACTTACATCCCAGGGTGGCTTTGCTCATTTAAAATACAGGAATATGTCAACAAATATTCAAACTCTTGTCATTGGTCCTTTGAAAAAGTTATGGATATGTCTCCTGTGTTTTCTGAAAGCTGAAATGGTTTATTATGACTCTATTTATGGCATAACAAAAGTAAGGGTTTCCACTGTTATTTAAAGCTTGACTAGGAGAGACAACATCATGGAAGAGATGTACCACACATTCACATCTTGGGAAGCTGATTTTAATGTTCTTTAGAAGTGCAATTTATTACACATTTTTGCTGGTCTGGTGAATTTAAGCCAAAAAAAATCACTACATTTTTATACTATGAGAAAAGAAACAACAATAGTAAAAAAATAGGAAATGATGATTGAGAATTTCACCTTCAATTATAACAAGGAAGAAAAAATGAAAAAATGAAACACAAGTTCTTCATGAAGTATACGAAATCTACCAAGTTTGACTTAATTAGAGTCTAAAATATGATATGACTCGGCATACACATGTACACACAAAACATCTGTAAATATTACAATTTGTTATATATTTTTGTCTAGCGGGTTTAATCAGAATATAAAATTTCATAAAAGCTATAGCTCAACAGAACAAATTACCATACTCCTAATTTTGCCAAACATAATTAACTTTGAATTGCGTGAATTAACAGTGCCTAATAAATTATTTTTCAGCTCTGAAATTAAATTCTTTCGTACCATTAGATTTGTTTGTTAAGCTCAAGTAGGCAAAAGCAGTATTTAATAAAGTAATAATGGTGCTTTGCTGAGAGTGCTGTTGAGAAACGTATAGTTGTACTCAAAATAAATCAAAGAATTTCTATTAATAGCTAATCTGTGAATATCACAGCATCTACATAATACAATTAAGGGGAAAGTATGATGCTGTGACAGAGTACTATATTTTCATTACAGGAAGCCTTTATCTAATTGCCTATTTAATTAGGTATATTATAGAGTTATTTTGTGGTTGTATACATGTCATATAAATATCTTTAATATTATTTTGGATTCACAGGTCTTTTTCTTTTAAAATCATACTATCACCTCCATTTAGAAAAAATAAATTTAAAAATCAAGATCATCTAAACTTCAGTTTACATAATGCATCTCAATAAATCTCTCCATTCATTCCCAAAATACATTTAAAGTTAACGAACAAGAAAATGAGGAATGTAATATTCAAACATTTTATGTAATAACAGGACTTGGAATTTGAAATACCCACTTATGCTGTAGAGCCTATCCATGTAAATTCTAATGTTTCATTAGACTGAAAGTTTAATACATCAAGAGTAGGGATGAGGACGCGCTTTTACTTCTTTACCACTGTTCTTGTGCTAGTCACCAAGACCTCCCTCCTGTATTACTACTAACAGTCTCTTAACTGGCTTTAGGATCTCCATCACTGCCTCCATTGCAGTTCATTCTCTACATTGTAAAAGGAGTGTCTTCCTAAGGTGTATCTGATTTCTCTGTTTACAATATTAACTTCCTTTCCCCCCAGAAAAATACTACTTAATACTAGGCTTAATATATCGTAAAATAATCTCCTAGTTATTTGACCAGTCTTCCTAAAGATAGTCACTGTACTTTGTCCATCATTTTACCCTACTACTTAGCAGCATCTGGCAAATGACAATAGCTCAATAAATATTTATCTAGTGAATCAATGAAACAATACAAACATTGATAAAAGGAATACCTCCAAACAGAAAATAATGCACTCATAACATTAGGAACATGTTAAGGGTTAAGGATATGAAAAGACATAACAATATTATAAAAATTGCCATGTGTGTCAGACAGTAGTATGCATACCAAGAAACAGGAAGGAGGAATGATTTCATGTGCATTCCCTTTATTGAACCTCAAAACCAAGTAGTGAATTAAAATATTCAAGGGAAACAAAAGAAGATAAAAGTAAACATTGTAGGTGATTATAGAGCTCTAATTTTGCAGTACCTGTTTTAGACATAACATTATAAATATTTTTATTCCAATAACTTACTACTCTTACTTGATATGAAATGTTTTGACTGGCAGCATTTATATATAATTAACCTTTAACATTATTTTCTTAATGGGTACATATGTGTATCTATACCTAGAGAAAATAGACCATGGGTGGGCTTGTGAGCTTTGGCAAAAGGTGACTTTATGCCTCAATTGCCTCTACTACTAAATAAAAATTATAATAGTACCTACCTCATAAGTTTGTGTGAGGATTAAATCACTTTACTTATAAAGTAATAAGAACAGATTCTGGCACATAATAAACACCTATTATTAGCCCCTATAATTATTTTGCATACATGATATTACTAATTTGAATTCTATCATTTTATCTGGAACCCAATATCAATCTATGTGTGGAGGTCACTGTCAGAAATTTGTACTAAGCTTAGTAGAAGGCAATTAATTAATTAATTAATTTTTAATTTAGCATTTATTTTCATTTAAATTGTGTTTATGCCATTTTTCTAATTACAAAATAATTCTCCTAGGTTTTTATTTTTTAATATTATTTTTCTTAATTGGTAGGGAAATTTGCAATTAAAATACACAAACAAATCTCTTCTAGAATCAATTCACTTTTAGCAAATTCTATACTCAGATGTCCTTAGTGTTTTGAGTGTTTTCCCTCCTCCCTGACTTTTATATTGATAGCATTTTTATTACTTAACTTCTAAGAGCAAATGACTATTACTAAAATCAAATTTTTATGGGCTGTTAGTTTGTAGCAGATCACTGCCTCTAGGTATTGCAGAATCAAAATCAAAACTACTAAATAACTTAGAGGTAAATTAGCAATAAACTGAAAATGACTTATCACAAACCATGGTGGCTCATATGTGGGAACTGATTTGATAGAATTGTTACCATCTGCCAGACCCACGGTCATGCCCTCTCTTTTTCCCAAAGAGATAAGAACCTACAGAGGATGTAAAAGTGTGTTTACACAGTAAAAATAATTAATACATTTTTACTTCTCTTCTCTTGCAAAACTAGTTGTGCCTGAAAACTCTATAATGTGCTAGCATATAATGGTTGCTCTCTTCTTATCATTTAAAACAATCCTATACTTAGAAACAACTTGGGGGTAGGGAAGAGGCATTTGATATTGAGGTAGAAGATTATAATTTCATATCATTTTCTATCCAGCTATATTCTATATCACTAAATCATTTTAAGGAAATTTTAAAAATCCATTTATTTGGGACTAATCTAACCTTTTATTTTTGTAGTGCTTCACATTTGAAAGGAAAAAATAAACAATAACAAATACTACCTTTTGTCTTCAGACACCATCATGAAAGGGATTGCAATTACAGAATTGGAAAGGATCTCATAGATTTCTCCCAGATTTTATAGTTGAGAGAAGTGAGACAAAGAGGGGAATAAATGTCATTGCCAAATGCAATACACAGGTTTGTACCATTCCTGGAATGAGAACCTTTCTCTTCTAATGCCAAGTCCCATGTTCTTTCTATGTCTCAATTCAAAACAAATTATTGTGGATCACTGGCTCCTGTTAATAAATTAGTTTTGAAGACAAAATATTTTTGTCTGTCACACAAGATCACCCATACTTTAGAGCAAAGAGAATGTGATTTGACTCTAAGCCCAATAAATATAAGCAAAAATCCACAAGGTTGCAGCAATACACACAATTTCTCACCTTGCCTACTTTTCCTAGAAATGATATGAGATCTAAAGGCCAATATTAAGGTCCTTCTTAATGTTAATGCATGTCTTCATTAATAAACAATCCAATATAACTGAGATTGATTGAAATATTATTATAAGGATCAAGGCCCTATCTAAGCCAAGTTTTGCTTTTCCAGTCTAGGAACAATAGATCTTGTAAGAGCTTTCTCTTCAAACAGTGATTACACCCTGATTCTTCATTTTTTTCCACAGCTGACTTTGCTCAGTGGCCTTCTGCATTCTGGCCACTCTCCTTCAGGGAAATAGAGAAATAGAAAGAGTTGAGCCAACAGGAAGTCTTTTATCAGCCATTTCCTTTTTGCTCTTGTCCTTCTTTCCCCAAAGTCGAAAACCCCATCTAACAGCTTTTAGCTTAATTTTTAGTTTCAGCTACCTATCTGACCTCCTGATTCTGCAATTATCAGCCTCTGATCTGTCTGTTTGGCTTTCTTTCCTGCCTTACCCTGACCTCAATGCTTACATGTGTCTTTCATTAGATTGGCCAGTCTACTGTTGCCCTCCAGTCTGACACCAATTTCTATTATTAGCTCATCTCAACAGGCCTCTTCTTGGTTTTCACTCTTTAATGTGTCTTTACGGCCTACATATAGATCCCAGTCCCAAGAAAAGGGGATCATACTCATAATCCTGGTTGAAAGCTTAAACAATAGTATTCGTGTATATTGAAATGCAAAGAAAATACACATTTGTAGATTAGGCATTTTATTTTTTTCACTAATTGGGAACAAGCTCATTTAGAAAGATAATTGTCTTTCTGTCTTGGGATGTTATTATAATGGATGACTGCCTAAGTGCTAATACAGGAGAAATAGACCCTGGCAGGGAAGGGGAGGGTTTGAGAATGGATATTAGGCTGATCCTGAGTCAGCAGTAAAACATTATTTTCTTTAAGGAAACATGGTATTTAAAACTCAAAAGGTTTCTCACAATTTGAAATTATAAAGTAATCTTTCCATTTAATACTGAATGTTTGTGCTCTTAGTAGAGCATGATGCCCAGTCTTATACTTCTTTACTACTGAAAAATTGGGAGGAAAATTTTAAAGAGTAAATAAGCTTTGCAAAAAACAATAAAAATGGCTGGGTGCGGTGGCTCACGCCTGTAATCCCAGCACTTTGGGAGGCTGAGGTGGGCGGATCATGAGGTCAGGAGATCGAGACCATCCTGGCTAACACGGTGAAACCACATCTCTACTAAAAATACAAAACAATTAGCCAGGCGTGGTGGCAGGCGCCTGTAGTCCCAGCTACTCGGGAGGCTGAGACAGGAGTATGGCGTGAACCCGGGAGGCGGAGCTTGCAGTAAGCCAAGATCATGTCACTGCACTCCAGCCTGGGTGACAGAGCGAGACTCCGTCTCAAAAAAAAAAATAAAAAAATAAAAACTAAACTGGAAAAAGTTAAAGGAAATTTTCAACATGAAGAAAATAGTCCTCAAGCTCATGAGTGATTGAATAAACCGTTTATTTATTCTAAACTGTATTTGGCACCTATTTGGTGCTGGGCACACATGTGGGAGGTGGAATTAAATCAGAATTAACTATTGCTGTCAAGAAAGTTATGACTTAGCAAACTGTTGAATGAACTTCTAAGTAGGGAAAGCACTAAGAATGTTGATCCAGGCTTCATTTTCTTACTGAGAGTGAAATAATATCAAGGAGACCCTCAGATATCTAGATGAGAAAGGAGAGAACTGAGATCTATCACTGGATTATTAGATATTAAATTGTAGAAGAGGATACTAGGGCCTTGCTTCTATGAAGGTTAAATAAAGCATAAGCAGTTACTCTTTTTCCTGTGTGGTTCTGTATTACCTTTTTCCATATTGTCTTCTGCTAGAGAATCACTCTGCATTGGAAGTCAAAGCAGAAAAAGGACAGAGAGCTGGCCAAACTCTAGATGACACTCTGGAAGCTTCTCAGGGTTCCCAGTAAACCTGGCTTTCCTTTCCACTTTGTCAAATACTCATTGAGCCCCTACTATGAGACCAATAGTTCATCATAGAACATGACTGCAATGTAGAGATGGACTCTAGGAGATGAAAAGATCAAGGAATGCCCCCACCCAATCCTCCTGATTTCTAGCACACTGCCCTGAGATTTCATATTATAACTCCGGTTTAAAACTTCGTGTTCACTAAACAAAATCAAATATATTACCCACTCATATATTTTGAGAATTTTTAGGATTGTTCCAGTTATTCAAAAATCAACATTAAAAAGATACAGTCCTTGATTTAGATATTCCATGGTCTGTAAAGGGAACATACAGAAATCTTGAATACCATCTCCTCTTGCCAGAAAAGTATAAGCAAATAAATGTTTCATTTATCCTATAAGAATTTAAGAGAATTTTGATTCTGGAATCAGAAAAAAAATAGTCAATCATTCTTATTGAAAAAAACAATAAAAGGAGATAACTGTGAATTAGAAGTTGAAAAGTACAAAACAAGAATAGCAGAGAAGAGGTGTACATATGTATTTTTCACACATTAATTTCATATATTATACACACACACACGAGAGTGTATATATATATATATGTATATACTCATCCTCCAAGTTGGAATCAGTCAAAAAGCCTCTTTTGAGTCTGAGTACATTTCCCCATGGATGAAAATAGCTTGTGATAAATTCCAGATGATGGTTTCTACTGGCCCATGGCTGAGCTCTACAGGTCCCCAACCTTACCAGTCTTGGATAAACCGAGTGCTTTGAATCTGGAGCAACGGTAATGATGGTCTAGATACAGCACTCACTCTATCAAGCCCCAGAAGAAGGCTTAGAATTTTTATACTGTCAGTTTCTCCACCCTATACACCTATCCTTTAGACCTGACAATCAAACTAAAACTCTCTTTTCCTGATTGCATTTCTTCCAAAGTTATTTAGAGTTGAGCAGCAGAAATGGAGACCAGTAATCTCTCACTGACTTCTTTATTTTTAGGCAAATTGATATGCAAAGAGTCCTGCTTTGTTTTATCTCAGGAGGTAAATTAACTACCTCAGATATTTTTGTGGTTAGGTCTTCTTGATCATTATATATTTATCTTTTGACCCATTGGATTAGTCAGTTCACACTGCTATAACAGAATACCACAGACTGGGGGGCTAAACAACAAAATTTTTTTTCTCATATTTCTGGAGGCTGAGAATTCTAAGATCAAGATGCCAACAGATCTAGTGTCTGGTGAGGGCACCTTTCTGGGGTACATATGGTATTTTCTCCTAGTATCCTCACATGGTGTATAAGAGAGAGGAAAAAAGCTGTATCTTATCTTTATATAAGGGCACTAATATCATTCATGAAAGCTCCACCCTCATGATCTAATTACACCCCAAAAGTTCCACCTCCTAAAACCATTACATTGAGGGTTAGGATTTCACCATATGAATTTGGGGGCAGTGACAAGAACATTCAGTTTATAGCATTCTGATTCTAGCCTTCCAAACTTCACATCCTACTCACAAACTAAATACATTTATTCCATCCCAACAGCCCCAAAACTCTTAACTCATTCTAGCACCAACTTGAAAGCCTAAAGTACAAAGCCTCTTCTAAATGTCATATGAATCATATATGGGTGAGACTCGAGGTATTATTCATCCCAAGGCAAAATTCCTCCCCACCTGTGAACCTTTGAAACAAAACAAGTTATATGCTCCCAAAATATAAGAATGGAACACTCATAGAATATTTTCATTCCAAAAGGGAGAGATGGGAAAGAAGCAGAGTGCCGGGTCCCAAGCAAGTCTAAAACTTAGCAAGCAAAATTGCATTACATCTTAAGGCTTAATAATAATCCTCTCTGGCTTGATTTTCTGCCTTCCAGATCCACTGGGGATCTGGAAGTAATGAGGAGCTTGGGCCATGGCATCAGAGGGTGCAAGCCTCAAGCCTTGGCAGCTTCCTTGTGGTGTTGAGCCTGCAGGTGCAGAGAAGCCAAGAATTGGAGTTTGGGAACCTCTGCCTAGATTTCAGAAAATGTATGGAAATGTCTGGATGCCTACGCAGAAGTTTGCTGCAGGAGTGGGGCCCTCATGGATAACCTCTGTTAAGGCAGTGCAGAAGGGAAATGTAGGGTTGGAGCCCCCACACAGAGTCCCTATTAGGGCACCACCTAGTGGAGCTGTGAGAAGAGGGCCATCATCCTCCAGACATCAGAATGATAGCGATCCACTGGTAGCTTGTACTTTGCAACTGGAAGAGACACAGATGCTCAATGCCAGCCCGTGAAAGCAGTGATAGTGAATAAATTTCACGAGATCAGATGGTTCTATAATGGGGAGATTCCCTGCACTAACTCTCTCTTTGCCTGCTGCCATCCATGTAAGATGTGACTTTTTCCTTCTTGCCTTCTGCCATGATTGTGAGGCCTCCTCAGCCACATGGAACTGTAAATCCATTAAACCCTTTTTCCTGTATAAGTTAGTCTCAGGTATGCCTTTATCAGCAGCATGAAAACTGACTACATTAGATGTATAACCTCAAGCATATTAATTAGCCTCTTTAAGCCTTAGTTTTCTTCTTTTTATAACCGAAGTAATAATTGCATGTATCATATGGAGCTACTGTGATAAATGAGATAATACATTAATGTCCACTAAATATTAATCATTATTATTAGAAACTATTATGTTGAAGTCCTAATCCCCAGTACCTCAGGATGTCAGACTATTTTGAGATAGGGTCTTTACAGAGATAAAGAGAGAAAACCATATGAAGACATAGGAAGAAGATGGCCATCTGCAAGCCAAGGAGAGAGGGCCCCAGAAGAAACAAACATGCCAAAACCTTGATCTTAAACTTTGGGCCTTCAAAATTGTGAGGAAAGATAGCTCTGTTGTTTAAAACACCCAGTCTATGGTACTTTGTTATGGCAGCCATGGCAAACTAGCACATAAACTAAATAATTAAATTTTAACAGTTGCTTCATTAAAAGTCTACTTGACCCTCAGAAACCAGTTTGACTTTTCTTTTTAATTTTCAAAAGTTTAGTGTATATGCAGTTGTATTGGTTACCTATTTCTGTATAACAAGTTACTCCAAAACTTACCTAGTTAAAAAAAAAAACAAGCATCATTATCTCATGGTTTCTGGGTATCGGGCATTCTGTTGAAGTTTGTGTGACTATCTCTATTTCAAGACATCCCATAAGGTTGCAGTTAAGCCACTAATTAGGGCTACAGTCTTATCTGAAGACTCAACTGGGAGGATCCTATTCCAAGCTCCCTTATGTGGTTTTTGGCAGGATTCATTTCCTTACACGTTGTCAGACTGTAGGCCACAGTTCCTCACTGGCTGTTGGCCAGAAGCTTCTCTCAGTTTCTTGCCATGTGGACTTCTCTACAAGGTAGCTCATGGAAGCTGTCTTCCCTCAGATCAAGCAAGCAGGAGAAGGAGAGAGAACATTCAAGACAGAAACCACAATCTTCTAAAACATAATCTCAGACACTTGTGAAAGTACCACGTTCCCTCACATCTATATATCACTATCAAGAGCATTAGCACAAGTTCTGAATCTCCATCACCTCTACCTCATTCAATTTAATAAAAATACATTGTTGCGGGAAGTCAGGGACCCCGAATGGAGGGACCGGCTGAAGCCATGGCAGAAGAACATAAATTGTGAAGATTTCATGGACATTTATTAGTTCCCCAAATTAATACTTTTATAATTTCTTATGCCTGTCTTTACTGCAATCTCTGAACATAAATTGTGAAGATTTCATGGACACTTATCACTTCCCCAATCAATACCCTTGTGATTTCCTATGCCTGTCTTTAATCTCTTAAACCTGTCATCTTCGTAAACTGAGGAGGATGTATGTCACCTCAGGACCCTGTGATGATTGAATTAACTGCACAAATTGTTTGTAGAGCATGTGTGTTTGAACAATATGAAATCTGGGCACCTTGAAAAAAGAACAGGATAACAGCAATGTTCAGGGAACAAGAGAGATAACCTTAAACTCTGACCACCGGTGAGCTGGGTGGAACAGAGCCATATTTCTCTTCTTTCAAAAGCAAATGGGAAAAATATCGCTGAATTCTTTTTCTCAGCAAGGAACATCCCTGAGAAAGAGAATGTGTCCCTGAGGATAGGCCTCTGAAATGGCTCCTTTAGGGGTGGCTGTCTTTTACAGTCGCAGCTGTAGAGATGAAATAAGCCCCAGTCTCCCATAGCACTCTCAGGCTTATTAGGATGAGGAAATTCCTGCCCAATAAATTTTGGTCAGGCCGGTTGTCTGCTCTCAAACCCTCTTTCCTGATAAGATGTTATCAATGACAATGCGTGCCCAAAACTTCATTAGCAATTTTAATTTCGCCCCGGTCCTGTGGTCCTGTGATCTCGCCCTGCCTCAATTTGCCTGGTGATATCTTATTACCTTGTGAAGCACGTGATCTCTGTGACCCACGCCCTATTCGTACACTCCCTCCCCTTTTGAAAATCACCAATAAAAACTTGCTGGTTTTATGGCTCAGGGGGCATCACGGAACCTGCCGACGTGTGATGTCCCCCCCGGACACCCAGCTTTAAAATTTCTCTCTTTTGTACTCTTTCCCTTTATTTCTCAGACTGGCTGACACTTAGGGAAAACAGAAAAGAACCTACATGAAATATCGGGGGTGAATTTTGCCCAATAATACATCATTAAATTCAGTCAACTCAAGGGTAGGGGATCACACAAAGGCATAAATACCAATATATTGGTATTGTTAAAGGCCATCTTCAGAGTTAATATAAGAGTATATTTAAATCAGAATTCTAATCAAAGAGATTCTACAGATTTAGAATTGTATTTGCAAAATTTTTAGAAAAGGGAAATAAATTCTCAAAACAATAAGATAATCTTTTGATGAAAACACTTAATCTCATTGATCCCAGGCTAAAATGTTATATGCATAGTTTAAGATGAATTATCCTGATTCTAGTAAGTGTCTCAATTATGGCAAATTAAGCAGCACCTGGAGAAGAATTCTAAAATTTTCTTCTTACTTCTTCAGAAATCACACACCCATGGTCAACATGGGTCATGATACCACAAGGATTATGGACTATAGTCTCCTCTTAACTTTTGGGCTTACTTCATGAAAAGTTCAACTGTCATTATACTAATGACTTGAGAGAATAAAATTAAGGCAATAATGCTTATACAATAACATAAGATTAAGACAAACCTGAAGCAAAAACTCTGTAACCATATCACATAACCAGTCTGAGCTAAAATTGAGCCATTAGGTAGTTGATGAATCCTCAGAGTGAAAGAAAACTCATTAACATAAATTACCATATGATAATTGAGTTGCCAAAGTGTTTGGAAACAAAAAGAACTTTTTCTACTGGTGTGTGTATAGGCTATAAGTACCATGTTCCCTCATATCTATGTATCACTATCAAGAGCATCAGGAAAAGTTCTGAAAACCCCAGCAGTCATAAATTCTCATCTGTGTTTAATTACCTGAAATTGCTAGACAAGTTTGAATCATCCAAGTCACTGGTGTTTTATATGACCAATTGTTTCTAACAAACATACATGATCAGAAGCAGTTCTGTTTCCTTAACCATTAGCAAACTAAAATACCCATACAGAGAAAAGCAATACTAGAGAGCACATAAAATGTACCCTGTGGAGTGTTACAAGGCAATGTATTCATTAAATACTTCTTATGACACTTTACTTTACTCATAAATGCCATGTAAAATTACAGCCTTTCTAATACTGCAGTTAGGATGACTTTACTTACATGTCTATTTCCCCCTTCCCATGACTTTTACCTTTGATTCTTCCCGAAAAGGACTATGAGCTTCTATTCTATAAATTTAGATTGGTTTTACCAATTCTAGGATAACCTCACATACAGATATTTATCACTTTGAAATGATCCTTTGTAATATTTAAATAATCATGTATCACTGCTATCACCTTTAAAAAGTCATCTGATGATGACATAATTGAACAACAGTTGAAAAATTCTTAACTGTAAACAGGTACTGATGAGACCTACAAACACCTAGGTAACATGAATTATCTGTAATCTATAAGGGAGAAAAAAAACATGATGTGAGGGAAATTTTTGTATAAATTCACTCTAATAGAAAATTATGTAGTAAAACCTCACAAGTCTGAAATAATTTAGGAAAGTTTGCTTGAATCATTGAATACCTCATGGAAATACATCACTAGTACTTTCAAACAAACAAATGAATGAATGAATAAGATATCCATTTAAGGGCCTATCTATCTCATTTAAAGTATCATAAGAATAAAAGAGCTACTCTTGGACTTGCCACCTGGATTTTAAAAAATACTTTGAGGCTTAATTTAGACAAATCTTTTGATCTGGTCACATAACAGTAGTCCCTGTCTTCCCCAGCCCCACATATTTGTGGATACCAAAGACACAGCATTTTTACAACCCTACTCAGTTTATCTGCTTTTGAGGATCTTATAGACCAGTGAAGGAGATAGATAAATAAATAATTGCAATACAATAAGATAACACAATATTAGACAAATATACAAAAATTCAGTAACAGCACAGGTAAGAAACAAATTGTGCTATAGTATATTACTCTCTTATTGCTTTGTTTCAATCAGATTTAATAGGTAATAAATAACAACTAAAGCTGGCATGTTAAGCCAATATGAGAGATGAAGTGCTATTTTCAAATGCTGATTATGAATAACCTTTAAAAAACTGCTACCCTACAATCTTTTAAAAGTTCAGATAATATGGCTTTTTTAGTTTGGGGTACATAGAGAAGAACAGTGTGACAGGGAAATAAATCAAAGATGCATTTGTCTAAGAGTCTCAACTAAATTTGTTTCTATAATTAAGTTGGACCCTGAAGTATTTTTAATAGTGAGGATAATTCTTACTATAAATGCATAAGATTACTCATCACTGACTGCTACATGTTGAGATATTGGCTGGTAAAACAATATTCTAGGTAATTATTCATTTTTTAATACATGTATTTTATGTCAAGTATGACTTACATGAAAAGTGAAGGACACATCACTTTTTTTGTTTGTGATTTCAATCATTTCCAGGAGTCCCAAGTTACATTTCTATTTTGTTTAAAACCACGAAGTGTGAATGATTAGCCTTCTACTTGATTCACAGGCCACACGCCACATTAAGCCACATCCCCCTCTCACTTCGGATGTGTGAATACTGTTCATTTGTGTTTTGCAAAGATTGTATTCAAATTACGTATTTTAGTCATAGTAAAGGCTATAAAACTTCATGAAATTCCATTCAGAAATCACTTACCATGAGAAATGTGCTTTCAGATACGCATAACTAATGTATCCTGCTATATATTGATAAAGCATAAACAAATAAATTCTCACCCCTTCCCACCATTTAATTGCATATGTTTAAGAATTGATGATAAAATTGCAGCCTAAGATAAAATGATTGCAATTTTCCAAATATATCACTTGAGCGATCTTTAAAGATAGAATTATTCACAAATAAATATATTTTACTGTATTGGCTTCTCATTGGTTGTTTTTAGCTTTTATTTAAAGGATAACAATTATTAAAAGTCTATCATGAATTTATAATGCTCCAATATAAGATGACAACCTCTGAGTTTCTGTTGCATCTAACAAATGTATAAAATTACACACAAGGAGCAGGCATCCTTGTGTACAAATGCAATTATAGAAGTTAAAGAAGTGGTTGAAAGATAGTCACTGTATTTTACTAAGTCACAAATGGCTCTCTAGATCTGCATTTTTCTCATTGAGTGTTACAACTTAATGTTATTCCTCATGGATCTGACTTTGTGCATCTTTGAGTTTTTCAAGGTTGGCAAAAGTGCCAAAGCAAAATAGTTTTATTTTAGGTATATTGATAGCTATATATGCCAAATAAAATTCATCAGCAGCACGATTTAGGACCAGTGAAAGCATGTAAGGGTGACTGAGGCTATATCCTTATCCAGTTGCAATACTTCTCTTGGTGCCCCAAGTCAGTGGTTCATGTAGTCACTTTTGCTTCAAAATCCTTAAGGCTGATCACACAATGCTGCTGGTCTCTTTTTGTGTACTCTAGAGATGGCCAACTCAGTGTTATGACAAATTATCTTGACATGCATTGCTGCAATTTGCATGTGTCCCCCAAAAAGCATGCATTGGAAATAACCCCCAGTGCAAGAGTGTTGGGAGGTAGGGCCTAATGTAAGGTATGTAGGTTGTAAGGGCTCTGCCCTTATAAAAAGTCTGAAGGCTGCAAGTTTAATCTGATGCTCTCTCCCACAAGTGCTCTTTTACCTTTCCACTTTCCACCATGGGATGACACAACAAGAAAGCCCTCTTCACATACCAACCCCATGCTCTTGGACTTTGCAGCCTCCAGAACCAAGTAAATTTCTGTTTATTATAAATTACCCAGTCTAAACTATTCTGTTACAGCAGCATAAAAACAGACTAAGAAAACATCTATATGGTATGTGTGTGCTGTGTTGGCATTAAGGATAATAGTGGGTGTTAATGGAAGTGGAAGAGGAATCCAGTGAGAAAAATGTCTTTGGGTGAGGATTGTTAATTCATTCGGTAAGAGTTTATAACACATTTCCATTTGGCTTGTACCATGATGTATCCTGTTTAATAATAACATCAAGCATCCGTTCAATTGCTTTTTAATTCTTTCATGCCCCATTACATGTCTGTTACATTTGCAGGATATATTTTAAAGATTTATAAAATCAAAAGAGTACTGGGATGAAGGAGTCATAATTAAAATTACGGGCTCCATAATTAACCACATGGTTTAATCTCAAAGCCACCATTTACCAACTGTGTGACCCCAAAAAAGTTTTTGGTTTCTCATCTCTTAAATCTACAGCACTTAACTCTTTTTAGTGAGGATTAACTCAAATATTACAAAGCACATCAAATAGTATCAGACATGAAGTAAACACTATAAAATTAGCTTTTATTATTACTATAAATCTCATTAGCAAAAAACACATGAAGTTTCTGCTTATTTCCTTTCCTTAGAGACTGACAAATGTTAAGTGATGGAATGTGCACTGGAAAATGAAACAGAAATTTCTGATCTCCCAGGTCAAGTGCTCCTTCTGCTTTATCATTTCATTACTCTATTATATAAAGTCCTATAATGTTCTCTAATTACAATCTTTGTGTTGAAGTTGATTCATCAACCCCAAACTCTGTTAGACTAATTTACTATTAGTAAATAGTATTGGCCTAATACTATTTACTAATAAACAATTTATGGTTTACATTTACTGTTTATTTAATAAACAATGTAGCACAATGTTGAGCACGTAGTGGGTTCTCAATAAATAGTTGTATGCAATTGTGACCTTTGACAATAGAATGAATAAGGCACTTTTCTCTATGGCTTCCATCCATCCATTTATATAAGATTTTTTTTTCTAGTTAGTCTTAATGTCTATCTTGTTAATTCATTTCTGTCATGCTAGCATGCTTTGTATAATTTTATTTCCCTTCTGTACTCTAAGCCAAACATTGTTTGATTCAAAGAATATACTAAATGTAGAGGTACGTTCTATTTCTAAACTATTTCTTCTTTACCTACTTCTCAAATTTAAATTTTAAAATGCCAAAGTCCTAGATAATAGTTAGTGTGAATATGTCTCCCCAAAAAAGATACGTTATTCAATTTTATCACGTAAAAATTATTCTATCCTTCATCAGGTACTCTCATATGGGTGTCATATAATCAAATGACTTCTGGACATCCTATTTGGCTACAGTCTAGTTCAAGATACATAAATATTGTCTTTCTTTATAATAATTCAAAGGTTCTGCTCAGTGACATTTAAGTACTATTAGCCAACATAATATTATCATAGAGTATATTTAAACAATTACCTGAATATTAATATCTGAATTTTAATATACTTAACTATTATTATATTATCAATTAAATCATTAAAAACCTGAGATACCAGAAAGATGGCGGACGGGAGGCAGGACTAGACCGCAGCAGCTCCGGACAGAGCAGCGGGCAGTGGCTCGCGTTGTGAATTTTAGCTCCACATCTACTGCAACAACAAACCAGCATTCCCGAAAGGACCCACAGACCCTCTAAGGGAAGCGGACTGCTCCTGCAGGACCCAGCGGTCCCCCCAAAACTGTGAGTGCCCCAACTGGGGAAGTGGGAAAAGGAGAACCTTCTCCCACTAACACACACCCCCCAGTGGCGAAGCTGAAGGTCTGTTTGCCAGAGAAGTTTCCGGCTTTACCTGGAGCTGAGTCAATTTGGAGAGTTGAGCGAAATACAGGAGTAGAGAAAACAGCAGAAAGGCCCTGAGAGCTTGCTGGTTCCACCACAGGGATCCAGCAAGAGAGAAGCAGGGGGTAAAACTGCACAGGGAGAAAAATAAATAAGGAAGGAACTTACTCATGTAACCAAATACTACCTGTACCCCAATAACTTAAGGGAAAAAAATTCATAAAATGTTTTTTACTGTATATTTTCTCTGAACATCTTCCTTTCCTTAGATTTAAAAACTGTATTTCAGGAGCTCAAATACTTATAAAGAAAGAAATAAATAAGTCAATTTTTCATTTATTTTTAATTACTGGAAAGAACATCATTGATACGAATTTTCTAGAGATTATAGCTGTCAGATGTTATTATATTGCTTATGGGGAGCCAAATGTCACAATATGCCATATCCCAAACTTAAATTCTTCACTGTTAATCACCTTTATTTACTAAACTTGTTTGCCCTCCATCCATGAGCTCCTGCTTGTGTTCCTTATTTATTTTATATCACACATTGGACTTTCTTTTTTGCTGTCTCTTTCAACCCATTTTTGATGCATTTCTTCCATCTCTGGTTTACCTATACCTTATTCTTTAGAAATCTCATTGTTCATAGCTCACAAAATTAGAGACTGTAACCATTTCTATAACATCCTCTAACTAAAAATACCACACCCATCATTATTTATTTTTTACTAAATATAGCTGAACTGTGGGATTAAGTCAGGGCTTAAATTTAAAAAATGGCATTCCAATCTAACATTGGACAATACACTGCAGGTAATTATTCATGCTTAAAGCATTTTTTCTATAAGTTCCAAATAGGGTTTTATAATGTTAGCATTGTCCTCAATCTTTTCATTAACACCTTCATTCAACAGTTGGAGAAACAATAACTGATTAACTGACTTACTCAAGTTATCTCTGCTAGTCAATAACAGATTTTGAATTTGGTTTAAGTAGGATTTAATAGTTATAGATGGTAATTACTTTTGTATAAATATTCACTTGGGATTTGTAAAAAATTACAATTATAAACTCATGCTTCAAAAATTTGAGATAGTAATAATACATAGTTAGAGTGACAAAGATATCAATTTGGCCAAGAACTCACATCTAGTTACTATTTTTATGAAACAAATAATATCCAATTTATATATTTTATTTCTATTTCAGTAGTCTGCCTTTGTAAGAAAATTCCAAAACTAGATCAGAATTATTAATGTCATTTTACTTGATTGTTTAGCAAAAGGGAAAATGTACAATGAGAGAAAAGAACAGGTATATGGACAGTTTGAGTGGAAGTGCTGAAAGAAGACTCTCTCAAAATTTTTCTCAGAATACTGAGCTGTCACGCTACACAAAAGAAGAATATTTATTCTTGTAACTGTAATGAGAGTCATGAAGTTTCTGCTATTTGTAAATATTCCTTGTATATGGATGGTCCATAACCAAAATCCTTTTCCTCACCACTTCCCATACCCTAGCAGCTGACCCCTTACCCACTTTTAAGAGAATAGCATGTACAACCAATTGCCAACCATGTTGAATACTTAAACAAAAAATTGTCATGTGCAAATAAAAATTATGAAAAGTGATTTTTATATAATATAGAACACTGGAATTGGATAAATAAAAAGAAGAAAAGAGAGCCAGAAATAGAGAGAGAGAGAGAAACCAAGAAAAAGAGAGAAGAGAACTAGTTTAGAAAAGCATTTGATTAAAACTTAGCTCTACTATGATTTATCTTGACCTCTAGACAAATGCATCACATAATGTTTCATTCTGTAGAACAGAAATGAAAACTATCTCACAAAGATGTTATACAAGCTAAAGAAATAAGAAGAAAGCCTTTTAATGCATAATGAATAAGGCCTTGTAAAAGTATAAGTATTGCTGAAATTTCTAAAAACTGAGGAGGTTACTAAAAATGAAGCAGAGATTTGTGTGGACAAATAAATAACATGGAAAAAAAGGAAAGTAAGCCAGGTGCCAATTAGGTTTTCTATTTTAATAGTAGTTATTCCTTCACATTTTAAAACCATTACTAGAGTTCAGCAATTTTACCTGTAGAGGCTGACTTTGATTTTGATACCTGTTTTTATAGCATACAAGTTTAACAAAAATACGGATCAGTCAATTGGGATAACAGCAATTCACAAAATGTATTGCTAGTAACAGGAGATAGACAAATTCCTAGGTAGACAGGGATGCATCCCTAGTGAAACTTGACCTTCAAGCCACGGACAGTCTAAAGCCTGAAAACTGAGCTACCATTTCCAGATAAGATCCATGGACCAGAGAGACAAGTTCCATCCCTGTCTTACCCACTGTTTCTCAATTGGTCCTTTCTGAATGGTGCCTTTTAACCAATTGCAGAGTGCCTTTTCCAAGCCCACCCATAAACCAATCAACATGCATTCCCCCATTCTAAGCCCATAAAAATCCCAGACAGCCTCACAGAAGGCTACCCACTTTTGGGTCCCTGCTCACTGTCGAGAGCTTTACTTTCACTCAATAAATTCTACTCTGCCTTACCCTCTCTCAGGAGATCATGTGCATTATTTTGCTTGGTCGTGGGACAAGAACCCAGAACTCACCAAGCTGTGGGAGTGAAAAAGCTGTAATGCTCTCTGAGCTGCAGGCAGCAGTAGTAAAATAGCTATAACATTCCTGCACATGTACCAACAACAGGAGTTAAAAAGCTGCAACAGTATGTCTACAATTTATTTCACCAAGTAAGAGTTATGAATAGCAAAAAGAAGCAGAATGATTGAATGCATATATCATATAAAGCTGTGAGATGAAAGATGTTTAATCACACTAGCCACCATGAAAAGAAATGTTGACATAATTTCATCGAACATTGGCTAGCATCACCATCAGGAGGGTTGTGTGCTCTGTCAAGAGGGTTTTCTACAGAACTGAACATTACTTTAAATATTAAAACTTTATGCCGGACCCAGTGGCTCATGCCTGTAATCCCAGCAGTTTGGGAGCCTGAGGCAGGTGGATTGCCTGAAGACAGGAGTTTGAGACAAGCCTGGCCAATATGGTGAAACACCGTTTCTACTAAAAATACAAAAATTAGCCAGGTGTCATGGCACATGCCTGGAGTCCCAGCTACTTGGGAGGCTGAGGCAGGAGAATCAGTTGAACCCAGGAGGTGAATGTTGCAGTGAGCTGAGATCATGCCACTGCCTTCCAGTCTGGGCAACAGAGTGAGACTCCATCAAAAAAAAAAAAAAAAAAAAAACACTTTAAAAGCTAATTTATAACTAATGGTATGCTCTTTAACATCTTTACTCTTTACTTTTATTCCATCCTTAAATGGGGACATAACAAATCACACACACACACACACATGCATGCATGTACAAACACAGAAATAATCAAATACCTGTGCTTTCTAAGGAGACTTAGGTAGAGGTTTCTATATACCAAGGGTTCTGGTTGATGGGTGGGGGTGTCCCACTTATTATCTCTTTATTATGAGCTCTCCCAACTATCCATGTGCCTTCTCACTTACCCAAAGCCAGCCTTTAACCTCCATTGTTAATGCAAAAGGTTCTCATCATGCAGATGCTTTTTACCCTCCATTGTTAATGCAAAAGGTTCTCACCATGCAGATGCTGCCCTGTGGGCTACTGTCACTTCTCAACTGCACTTTTATCTTCTCCCCTTGTTTTGATTTTTAATCTTTTATCTCTCCAATTGCTCCCCTTTTCTTGAATTTCTCTTGAAAAGCATTCAGAATACTGAGAAAATACAAATATCTTATTATATAGATATATCTGCTATAGCATACACCCTACTCTAATTGTATTCATATTCTGAATTTGTGTAATTTGTGTCACAAATTATATGGAATATAATTGCCTTTGTGGTATTTATATGTGGTGTTATATTATTTTCTATTGTATCATTTAATGTATTTTATTTTTTTGTTTGGTGTTTTCTTCCTTTTGGTTTTTATTTTTCTTTGTTTAAGTTTTAGGTTTAGGGGTACAAGTGAAGGTTTGTTACATAGGTAAACACATGTCATGTCACAGGGGTTTATTATATACATTATTTTATCACCCAGGTATTAAGCCCAGTACCCAATAGTTATCTTTTATGCTCCTCTCCCTCCTCCCACCCTCCCCCATCAAGTAGACACCAGTGTATGTTGTTTCCTTCTTTGTGTTCATAAGTTCTTGTCATTTGGCTCCCACTTATAAGTGAAAACATGTGGTATTTGGTTTTCTGTTCCTGCGTCAGTTTGCTACAGATAATCACCTCCAGCTCCATCCATGTTCCTGCAAAAGACATGATCTCGTTCTTTCTTATGGCTGCATAGTATATAATTATATATTTACCTATATATAATGTATATTTGTATATGTGTATATACATGTACGTCTATACACATACACATACAGACATATTTTTATAGTAGTTTCTCACTTGATTATGAACTCTTTAAGAAAAAGACTGAATTTTATCCAATTTGTAGGCACATGCTAGGCAATCAATAAGTATTTGAAAGATGAATGGGTGATGAACGTTGAACTGTTTCTTCTCTTATTGACCTCAAACCAAGAACTCACAGTGAAGCAGACATCATATTTAAAACTTTGGCTTGGCGTGTGTGTTTAATTACAACTTCCTGCTGAAGAGTTATTGCCTTCCAGTCAAAGATGTTCTATTTTTTTTCCTATATCTGTTTTTTGTTTCTCTTCTTAGTTTTTAAAATTATTCTGGGTAATTGAAAAGCTAGTAGTGGTTCACAGAAACCCAGTTTTTACTCCAGAAAAAAAAGGTACACAACTGCATTATCTACATTGACACATAAAGTTAAATATACCTTTTGCCGTATGAGTTCATGACACTATTTTTAAGGATATGTATCCACTTTGAAATAAACACGGTAAAGGGCTACCAATAGTTGAAAACAATCAGTATTTATGAATTTTAACAAAGTGTCCCTTCCCTGTTTTTGAATGAAAGAAAAAGGCATTAAGAAATCAAGTATTCACTGAATGAAACTATCTAGTATAAATTAACTTAATTTCAGTTATTTAGCTTCCTGGAGTTTAGACTTTTTCTTTTTGTTATCTTATTGACTGAGGGTTGAGACTGAAAACTGGGCAAGTCAAGCCCACCAGGTCAACCTTTATAAAGATAATTAATTATCTTGCCAATATAATAGTTTTATTAACTAGCTGAGTTTGGCAATGAAAACCTAAACTAGGCAACCCCAGAGGGGTCCTTTCAAGTGCCACAATTCAGTCACCCCTGAATGACAATAGAACCACCAAATAAATTGATGCAAAATGGTCAACCTACAGACTTTTGCCCCAAAGTATGTTTTAGCTTTCAAATTTATAGCAAACTCTGATGTAGAAACTCCAATAGACAGACCCTCTGGATTCGTTCCCATGAAGAAGGAGGCATAACTATCTGTTCCTTGAGAGGCCACAGTTGTTTTATAGAAATTAGAAAATTCCATGGTCTGTGTACTTCAATTGGTGATTACAAAATAATTAATTATTGATGTTATCAAATATAACATGCTAATTTAAATTTTTCTGGTCATTTATAGCACATGAATATCTGTGATGCAAGACCAGATCTATTTCTTACCTTTGTCATCCACTCAAGAGGATCAATAGTCAAAACAATTCAGGAAAAGCAATTGTTCTATTTTACAGTAACTGTGCAAATATCAATATCTACTAAATTTAATAAGATAAACATCTAGCTTAAGTGCCAAAAAGTATGTGGAGTGCCTTTTGTACTCAAAAAGAACACTTCTATAATCTGTAAGAATGGTATTATTATAGTATCACATTGCTGAAAAACAAAAGATGCTAGATTTGCTTTCAAAATAATGTATTTGTCAGTGATTTATGGAGTGTGTAGAAAAGCCAAGAGTTACTGATGTAAGACTTACTCACCTCTCTGATAGATAAATTCCATGCAGCTGTAACAGAATGTTTAAATAAGTTATTTTTGAATAAGGGCTTTTATGTTCAATGCAATTCAATGCCTCAGGCTGCAAGCTCCTATAACTTGGCTTGAAGGATGTCTAGTTTCTGTTGAAACAAAAGTATGAGACGAATTGTGTCAAGAGAAACCCTGGTTTATGTTCTGTGCTCCAGCTCCCTTATGGAGGTTTCTTTGTAACATGCAGTGCCTGAGGCTGCAGGCAAGGTGCAGATTCCAGTATTTCTCTGGTCAATTCCAAGCAAACAAATGAAAATGAAATAAAATGTCAGTAATACAGTCTTACAAGCATATAAAAGCTTGATTCTTCTGTCAGCCTCTTTAACTTTTTCCACTGTGTTTAGTGTTCTTCCTTTATTATTTATTTATTAAGAGGCAAAGCTTTCCTCTGCACATGTCTATTGGCTCTACAAAAAGTAAATCTCCAGAATAATAGCCAGCTGGAATTTCTGATTTCTAAAGCATTTTATTTTATATGTTTGCTTCTAAATTTTACCTTATTGGTGAGATCTTTATGAGCATGCAATACTCTTATTTCCTACCCTCTCCCCTGACTTTATCTTTCTCTAAAGCATTTACAACTGTCTAATGTACTGTAAACTGCCAGTTTGCATTACGGATTGCCTGTCTCTCTCTCACTCCAGATTATAATCTCCATGTGGGAAGGACTTTGTGTCTGTTTTGTTCACGTTTAAATCCCCAGAGGCTTAAACTGACTGGTACATGAGATACTAAACTTGGATCAGCATCCTAACTGCTAGGATTCATGGAATGAATAAGAGAGCAGGAAAGTAGGCTAGAAACACAATAGATATGTACATGTGCTCTCTATAGAAGGTTTCCTTACTGATTCTGGGGGGATTATTGATCAAAGGAAATTTTTCAAAACAGTCTAGGTTTATTTTTTACTTTAATTCTTTCTATGTCTTTTCTAAGCCCTTGCTTGTTCACCCCCCAAACTCTGAGTGATTTTCCCCACCCCATTCCTCTATAGAGCTCCCATACTTCTACTTTAGAAAGGTAAGTAAGGAAAGTCTCCTCTCTCTTAAAATATAAAGTTCCCCATGATCCCAATTATTTCTATTTTGATCCTTCCCCACATCTTACCCAAAACTATCATTTCTTTTGAGCTTATAGTAGATAACTTTTAAGAATAGAGCCATAATTTTAAGCAAAGTTATTTTAACCCCTTAATTTCCTCAGGTTCTGTTAGCCTATTTATTTTTCTTAACTCAAACTAACCTTGAATTTTTGAAATATTAGGAATATAACACAGTCAAATGAAATATTCTGGACACTTTTAGAGATCTACCTTTGGGGACAGAACCTAGGATAACCAACTTACCACAGTTTGCCTAAGAATGTCTTCATTTTAGCCCCGAAAGTCCCACATATGGGGAAACTTCTCAGTCCCAGGCAAACTGAGACAGTTGTTCACTGTAAAGTTATCTCAACATATAGGCAAAGTTTCCAGCCTGGGAATATGTCCCTGGGCTCAGGTCTCTTTAAGTTGTCCCAGCTTATCTCCTCCTTCTACTTCTATTCTTTTAAAGCTGCAGAGCTTTGCACAGCAGCTGTCAAGGTAGTGGAAATGCTGGCTCTGATGGTGGGGACGTGGGCAGTAAGTACAGCTCCAGCTCCCCTAGAAATTGAGAACTTTGACTACCTACCTTGGATGCTCACTTGGGATAATTCACTCAAATTAACAATGCAACCTAAACCGTAAGATAATGAGTCTCTGAAAATCAACACATATGTATATGTCATCCTATAATAAATAAGCACATTTTATTGAAAATACATTCTAATTTATAAGAAGTGATATGCTGTTCTGCAAAGAATAATTTGATACTTGATGTTTGAAGGCCACAGCAAAAGCTATTTGCTTGTTTTTCAGTTTACATCACAGATGAGTGAATACCTTTTATTCATTGAGAAGGTACCATAACTGTGTAAGAGAAGCATCAGCTATACTATAGCACCAGTTAGGAGAGATTCACTGTAATATAGAACTGAGCTCCAAGCTTCTGACTCTGCTATTCTGCTGTGTTTTATCTATATTATGGAAAGAGCGCTATTTTAGAACTTAGAAGTCCTGGTTCAGTCTTAGCTCTGTTGTTTATTAGATATCAGAATTTGGACAATGACAAAACATTTCAAAGGTAACCAGTAAACAAAGAGCAATAAGAACTAACCTGCACAGTTTACATGACTTGTTCAATCAATGAGATAATGACCTTGAAAAGTTTTCTCACACATATAAAATATTCTATTTGGTAACAACAGTAGTTCTTCCTATCAAATTTAATGATGGGGCATTAATCTATTGATAGAAAAAAATGAATTATAGCAACCAAAGATGTTAGTGCAGCAGATGCCTTGAATTCATAGCACTTTATGTAGTTAGCAAAAGCACAAACTATGGCATCATAAAACTTAGAACCACTAAATAAAGTAATCATCAGTGGTTGAAGCACTGAAAAGTGGGTGTGTGGAAACCTGTAAAGTAGGAAGCAGGTTAAATAATTTGTTCAAGGCCATACAGAATTATCTTTATAAAAATCTGTGTTCTTGCTTACTCGCAGTAAAAATGTAAGATATCTTACAAAACTGAATGTAGAAGAGCCAGCCCTGAACCTGGTAGTTAAAAATTTAACCCTGGGTTCTTTTCCTTGAATCATAATAGAAAACATTCTGTCTTGGGAGCTCAGAGATCTGCAAGTAGCAGCCTGCTTGTCCTTGGGAAAATCACACAACCTGTCTGGGAAAATGTCCTCATTTGTAAAAAAAAAAAAAAAAAAAAAAAAAGAAGATGAGTGTTATTTTGTGTTTTTTAAACTATTAGATGAAGTAGAATAAATTTAAAAAAAAATAGGCCAGTCCAATACATAAAGAACTTAGATGTCACCACTCCATGGCAACAACTAAAGAGCTAAACAGACTGAAAACCAAGTCCTCCTCCAAGATCTCTCAGAGAAGGAAGACCACAGGGCAAATTACTGCCTCTAAAATTGGAGTGACAGACAGATACAGAGATTCACAACTTAGTGGAGCAGAAACTCCTAAGCATAAACCACTTTAGGAATCAGTGCTAAGGCAGAAAAACTTGAACTGGAGGCTCAATGTGCACAAGTTTGAGGGATAAAAACTCCGGGAAAACCCAGTCATAGGGAGACCCGCACACTTTTGTGAGTTTTGTCTCCAGGGGCTCTACCAGGTATTCACAGTAAATATTTGAGGAAAGTGCCCTCATGCTTCCAGCAATATGAGGGGAAAATAAACCATTTGAAATACATCAAAGCATTCTGTTCTTAATATGGCCTGTCTGCAGGAGAAACTATTTTATCAGTTTCCTTATCAGGGTAAGGAAATTTCCAACTTCTAAGCAGCTGTAACCTTCCTCCTGGAGGAAGGAAAAACCTAGCTCCAGCCCCTTCTAGCCTTCCACGTGAAGGAAAGGATATAAACAACTCCAGCCCCCTCCAACCATCTAAAAAGGGACAAATTTAGAAGCACTGGGGAAATTCAAAGTCCAGGGGCAAAGACTCACCAAAAGACCTAATTATAGGCCTATAGGATGCTTCCTCTTACCTCTGAAATTTAACCACTACATTATTAAGGGCCTATTTACTGCCATTTGTTTTACCCAGTATATCATGCCTACCCAAAAAAAATTATAAGGTATACTAAAAGGCAAAAAAATACAGTTTGAAGAGATTATATAAACATCTAATCAGGGTCAGATATGGCAGGAATGTTGGAATTATCAGACAAGGAATTTGTAGTAACTATGGTTGATATGCTATGAACTTTGACAGAGAATGTAGTCTCTGCAAGAGCAGATAGGTAATGGAAGCAGAGAGTAGACGGGTGAATATTCTAAGAAAGAATAAAAAAGAAATGCTAGCAATCAAAGACACTGTAACACAGATGAAGAATGCTTTTGATGCTCTCATTAGTAGATTGAACAAAGCCAAACAAAGAATCTCTGAGCTTGAGGATATGACAATAGAAACTTCCAAAACTGAAAAGCAAAGAGAAAAATACTTTTAAAAAACACAGAGTATCCAAGAACTGCAGAACAACTATAAGTGGTGTAACATACATGTAATAGACACCAGAATAAGATGAAAGAGAAAAAGAAACAGAAGCAATATTTAAAGCAAAAATGAATGAGAATTTATCCAAATTAATATCAAACATGCCACAGATCCAGGAAGCTCAGAGAACACCAAGTTGGATAAATACCAAAAAACAAACACAAAAATAACCCTACACTTAAGCATATCATATTCAAACTTCATAAAATTAATGATAAAGAAAAAATATTGAAAGAAGCTGGGCATGAAGAAGGGGAACCTTATCTACAGAGGAGCAAAGATAAGAATTACATCGTAATTCTCAGAAACCATGCAAGCAAGAAAAGAGACAAGTGAAATATGTAAAGATTTGAGAAAAAAAATCCCACTGAACTGGGATTCTGTATCCTGCAAAATTATTCTTCAAAAGTAAAGGAGAAATAAATACTTTTCAGATGAACAAAAAATAGAGGGAATTTATTGCCAGTAGACCTGCCTTGCAAGAAGTTTTAAAACAAGTTCAGAGGGAAGTAAAATGATGTAGGTCAGAAACCTGTAAGTACATAAAGGAATAGCATCAGAGAATTAATAAACAAAGATAAAATAAAAATTGTTATTTTTCCTATTCTTAATTGATCTACTTGAAGACATTTTGTTCAAAAAATAATAGTAAAAATGTATTTGCTTATGTGTGCTTATATATATAGATGTGACTATGTATATTTATGTATCAGTGAAATGAATATCAGCAATGATACATGGGACAGAAGGAAGGAATTAAAAATATATTGTTATTGTAAGGTACCTTGCATGACCCACTAAGTAGTATAATGTTGTTTTAAAATGGACTTGGATTAGTCATAACTATATATTGCAAACCCTAGGGCAACCACTAATAAAGTAAAAAATATATATGTATATTTGTGTGTGTATATATATGTATATTTGTATGTATATGTATGTGCATATACGTATATGTGTGTATATATATGTATATATATGCTGAATTAAAACCATAAAAGATACTAAAAGTGTGGAAGACAAAAATGGGAATAAAGAATAAGAGCAACAAATAGAAAATGGTAACAAATACGGTGGATATTCATCCACTCATTTCAATAATCTTAAATGTCAAATGGAAATTTATAGTGTTAAAAGCATATATTAGAAAGGAAGAAAGATAAAATAACCAGTGTTCTAAGTTTAAACCTTAGGATACTAGAAAAGAAAAAGCCTATTAAATACAAAGTAAGCAGAAAAAAAGAAAAAGTAAAAATTAGAAGGAAAACTAAGAGAATTGAAAACAGGAAACCAACAAAGAAAACAAAACCAAAAGCTGACTTTTTGAGAACATCAATAAAAGTAATAAGTCTTTGGTCAGGCTAACTAAAAAAAAGTGAGAAGACACCAATTATTAACATTAAAAGTGAAAGAGGGAATAGGTCCTCAGATCTCATGGACATTAAAAGGTAGTAAAGGATTATGAACATCTCTATGCCCACAAATTTGATAACCTATATGAAAATTCACACAAGAAGAAACAGACAGTTTGAATAAACCTAGTTGAATCAATATTGAATAACCTTCAAAAACAGAAAGCAGCAGGCCCATCTGGCTTCACTGGTGAATTCTACCAAGCATTAAAGAAATAAATTATACTAATTCTCTAGTCTCTTTCAGAAGACAGAAACAGTGACTTCTTCCTAATTAGTCTTATGAGGCTAGCATTACCCTAAAGCCCAAACCAAAGACATTACCAAAAAAAACATAGCTACAGACATCCATATCTGATAGACATAGATGCAAAAATTCTCAACAAAATATTAACAAATCAAATCAGACAATGTATAAAGAGAATTTTATACCATGGCCAGGTGGGATATGCGAGGCTGGTTCAACCTTTGAAAACCAATTAATGTAATCCCAACAGTCTAAAGAAAAAATTCACCTGATTCTAACAATAGATGCAGAAAAAGCATTTGACAAAATCCCACACTTTTTAATACTAAGAACTCTAAGCAAATTAGAAATAGAGGGGAACTTCCTTAATTTTTAAAAAATATGCCTACCAAAAAACCCTACAATTAACATTGTACTTAGTGATGAGAAAATAAGAACTTTTCTGTTAAGATCAAGAGCAAGGCAAGGATGTTTCTTCTCACTGTTCATTTTCAACATTATTCACGAAGTCCCAGCTAATGCAATAAGACAAGAAAATGAAATAAAAGATATACAGATTGGGAAGGAAGAAATGAAACTGTCTTTTTTCAAAGATGACATGATTATCTATGTTGAAAATTTAAAAGAATAAACAAAAAGATTCCTGAAACTAACAAGTGATTAGAGTAAGGTTGTGGGATAGAAGGTTAAATACAAAAATCAATCACTTTTTGATATATCAGCAATGTATAATTAAGAACACATTACCATTTACTTTTGAAAATGAAATATTTAGATATAAATCTAACAAAATATATATAAGATCTATATGAGAAAACTATAAAACTGATAAAAGATATCAAAGAAGTACTAAATAAATGGAGAGACAGATAGGAAGATTCAATATTGTCAAGATGTCAGTTCCTCCAATTCGATCTATATATTCAACTTAATCCCATGTTCGAGGAGGGGCCTTGTGGGAAGTGATTGGATCACAGAGGTGGACTTCCCCCTTGCTGTTCTCATAATAGTGACTGAGTTCTCATGAGATCTGGTTGTTTATAAAAGTGTATAGCACTTCTCCCTTCACTCTCTCTTTGTCCTGCTTCAGCCATGTAGGATGTGTCTGCTTTCCCTTCACCTCCAACATGATTGCAAGTTTCCTGAGGCCTCTTTAGTCTTGCTTTCTGTATGTCCTGCAGAAACATGAGCCAGTTAAATGCCTTTTCTTTATAAATTACTCAGTCTCAGGTACTTCTTTATAGCACTCCAAGAATGTACTAATGTGTATAATAATGACCTATGAGATACAATACCAAAGGCAGAGTTGGTGAAAGACAGAATTGATAAGCTGGACTTTATTAAAATTAAAAACTTCTGCTCTGTGAAAGATAATGTCAAGTGAATGAGAAGACAGGCCACAGACGAGGGGGAAATGCTTGCAACAGAAATATCTGATAAAGGACTGTAGTCCCAAATATACAAAGAATTCTTGAAATTGAAAAATAGCAAAGTGAACAACCCAATTAAAAAATGGAAAAAAGACCTGAGCAGACACCTCACCAAAGAAGATACACAGATGGCAAATAAGTATATTAAAATATGTTCAATATCATGTGTATTTAGGGAATTCCGTGTTACAATGGCAATCAGATACTACTACATACCTATTAGAATGACAAAAATTCTAAATGTTGACACCACCAAATTCTGGTAAGGTTATAGAGCAACAAGAACTCTGATTCATTGATGATGGGAATGCAAAATGGTATAGCCACTTTGGAAGATATTTTGGCAGTTTCTTACAAAGCTAAAGATATTTTTTTCCATATGATCTAGCAACTGTGCTCCTTAGTATTTACCCAAATAAATTGAAAACTTTTGTCCACACAAAAACCTGCACACAGATATTTGTAGCAGCTTTCTTCATAATTGCCAGTTCCTAGAGGCAACCAAGATGTGCTTTAGTAGGTGAGTGGATAAACTATAGTACTTCCAGAAAATGGAATATTATTTACTGCTAAAAAGAAATGAGTCATCAAGTCACAAGAAGACATGGAGGAAACTTAAATGCATTTTACTAAGAAAAAGAAGCCAATCAAAAAATATTGCATTCTGTGTGATTTCTACTGTATAACATTCCAACAAAGGCAAAAACTGAGGTAAATATATTAGTGCTTGTCAGGAGTTAGTGGTGAAGGAGGGATGTATAGGCAGAGCACTGAGGATTTTTAGGCCAATGAAACTATTCTGTGCAATACTACAATGGTGGATTCATGTCATTTGTATGTTTACCAAAACCTATAGAATGTGCAACACCAAGAGCGAATGCTAATGGAAATTGTGGACTTTGTGTGATAATGATATGTCAATATGAGTTCATCAGTTGTAAGAAATGTGCAGAATGTTGATAGTGGGTGAGGTTGTGCCTGTGTGAAGGGAGAGAGTATGTAGAAACTCTCTAGTCTTTCTGTTCAATTTGTCTGGAACCTAAAACTGCTATAAAAATAAACTTTACTAATTACAAAATAGGTTAAGAGTACATAGCATATAGTAAGTATAATTATCCCTTCTTGAAATGTTCAGTACTATATGTGTATGTTTACATGCACACATTGGGTCACAATGTAAAATGTACTTCTTACATTTCATAGTCATAATTCATAGTCAAAGCCACTTTCTTTTGCCTTCCCTTTCGCTTCCCTTATCCTTCCCTTTCCCTTCCCTTTCCCTTCCCTTTCCCTTCCCTTCCCTTTCTTTTTTCTTTCTTTTTTCGGTGTCTTCTAAGATTTTTCCTAACTCTTCTTCTCCATTGATTTTATTAAACCTTCTCTGGTTTTAGAATTAAAAAAGCATCACCTAGATTTCAATTATTTCCATACTTTGTCTATTAGTTTAAACATTTCCATGAGATCTTGATACATATTCTATTTCCTTATTTTTTCCTTTTTCATTCTTACCCCCCCACTCATCCCTGCTCATAAATACTTCAACATTCTGTGATTTTAAAGGATCACCATGTTATAATAATATTCCTTCTCTGACCACAGATTAATTGTAATATTTTTTACTTGAATGTAGATTAACTTGCATGTATTATACTATAAACATAATATTTTAAAGGTTAACATATTTGATGTCATCTTTATTGTGTTTAACAAACGGCCAGCAACAGCTCTAGAGTGGGCTGCTTTTGGAGATTTTAATGTCCTTTTTAATGAAATTTGTCCTGGAAGGAATGAATAGACAAAGAAAAATAAAAGTGATTTGAAGAGCTAAACAGTCATCACAAGCTGGATCAGCAAAATGGAATCCTCTCTCCCACACTCACACATATGATCAAACTGAGATAAACATGCACATGCTTCAGTTACAAGCAAAACTTTCTTGGAGACAAGTGGCAGGGAGCACTGAAGCTGAAAGCAGTGTGACAACATGGTGGCACACAATGGTGAGAAACAACTCAACCCTGTAATGAATTTATATCATTAAAGTCCCATCAATATCACTTAGCTAGATGGCTCTGACAGGATGGGAATACTACCTAGAGATAAATTTCCTACTTCAAAGGTTATAGTACTGTTTTCATAGGTACTTTAGAATACATTATAAAAAGGTGAAAATATGCAAGCCATTCTGTATAACCTGAGAATAAGTTTGCAGAGCATAAATGTCTATGCTTGACGTTGTCTATGATTAATACAATGCATTGCATCTTTTTCCCCTCTAAATGGAAATGCAGAGGTTCAATTCCCAAAATTGGATTGAGAAAATAATGTACATTTAGAATCATTGTATAAAAAATCCTAGGACTTTCTATTTATACTACATAATGATTAATACCTATAAAGTATACAAAATTTTCTCAAACTAAGCCCATTGTTAGAGAAAACAGAAAGGAACGAAAAATGGATTTTTTTAGCCAATTGCTTAGAAGACGCTTGATTAAATGGATATAGAATGGAAAAAATAATGACAAAAATTTTTCTCTGTAACTGTACCAGTATGGCTAAAGGAAAATTATAGAATAGTGGACATCATGAAAAGAATTATATGAAAAGCCATAAAAATTTCCCTTAGGTTCAAAATATAGTTTCTCTCACCCTACCAAAGATTGTCAAGTGAGTTATCTGAAAGGCTATTCTGAACTCCCCCAATTGAGAAATACCACATCATTTAATCCTTCCTGTCCAAGATATATTATTGCATGATACTTATTGTATAATTAAAGCATGAGTACATCACTTAAAATGATTTCTAATCCTCCATCTATGCACCCATTTCACTCTCTTTTTTTCTTTGAAATTCTGAGTAGATGATGATACTAATGAAATGTATCTAATGAAATGATGATAACTGCACACTATTTTGTGACATAAGACAGGCTTTGGACATAAAATTTGAACTTAAATTTTACCTTCAATTTGAACTTAAATTAATATGGAAAATAAATCAAACTTTTACATTCTTTCTTCAGATTAAATCTATAAAAACAACAAAATGACTCTGTTGGCTATTTCTGACTTTTAAATTAAATTTACATCTTGAAAAAAATGTAACTTAAACAAGTTTCAGACGTATGTATGAATAACATGGTGATTTTTTTTCATCATTTGAAAAAATCAGAAAATATTTTAAAAGGGATGAGTTACTTGAAGAAGAGGTTCATATTTCTTCTTAACTTTGCCTCAGAGACACTATCTTCATTGTACTGTTTCTCAGTTTTTAAAAATGCTTTTTAATTATCTCATTGTGAGACTCAAGATCAGATGAAGGTAAGCTGATGGAATGCAAATACCATATTCTGTATAAGTAGATAAAGTTCAAAACTCAGATTCTATAGTTTATATACCAGATATCGTAACTCTATTGTTTGTTAATTCATTCAACAAATATTTTTGAGTGTCTAAAAGACACCAAATATTGTGTCAGGCAGTATGGTAGGCACTAGGAGTATAATAATTAATAGACAGCTATGATCCCCGGAAGAAAAAATTGAAAAAGCAAACATTCCGATACAATCAGAAAAGATGAATGCAATAAACAAACAGGATTCTATGAAAGAAGTTAACAAGAGAGAACAAGGCAGGCTGAAAATTCAAGGAGCTTCCTGGAGGAGATGTCATTCAGGCTGAGATATCAAGGATGAAGCAAGCAAGAAAAGACCAGGGGTAGAGCTTTACCAGAATGGGAGACTGGCTTATATACAGTCTTGAGCCAGGAGACAGCTTGCAATGTTTTAAGAACTGAAAAAAAAAAAAGGCATACAAGGCTGGGGCAAAGGTGTTTTCACAAATGGTAAACAAAGGAAAGGAGGATATGAGATGATAATAGAGATGTCAATCAAGGTCAGCTCATAGTATTTTCTGTTAAGCCATAGTAGCAAGTTGATATTTGATTCTAAAGGGACTGGAAACCATTGATGAATTTTTAAGAAGAAATATTAAAGCTGACAACCTACTAGCTATAATTATTTCTGTGCTTAATAAATAGCTGTTGCAAATTAATACCAGTAAAGGAATGGACATTTAACTGAGGGCCAAAAGCAGATGGGATGCTGCAGTAAAAATATAGAGAGTTATACTAAAAAGAAACAACTTAGCATTGTGTTTTCCATAGAAAATGTAAAAGGCTGTCTGAAAAGAATAGTTCAAACATGTTCTAAAATTAGGCTTGCTGTTCTACCGCCATCCCACTCTTATCTCCTTCTAGGCAATAAAACATATTATAAATGTGTGAATAATGAAGCAAAGGTAGTGGCTACTACATAACCACAGTTATGACCACTGCAGATATTTCCATAGTGTTCTATGGATCTGACTCTCTACTAGAGGATTATAGGTTTTGTAATAATAAATAGCCAATAGCCCTTGCCTTTTTTTCTTATGGTTGAGAAAACTAAAGTTCAGTGAACCAAAGCCATGTCATCTTGTCTAAATTCACCCCAAAGTTAGAGGCAGTGTGAGACTGGAATCCAGGTCTTCAACTAAATAGCCTTTAATAGTATGATTTATTTAATGATTTAGACTAAATGGCAATTTCTAGGTTAGTTTGGTTTATGTCTAGTTTGTGTTTGTTTGTGTGTTTGTTTTAGGTTTTTTTCTTTCAAGTGACTTTTCTATATGCATGTATGTATGGTGTGATACGTTGGGGATGGGGTAAGTTTGTCACGTGTCCATATTTTTCTTGTAACTATTACACAAGTAGCTAAAAATAGATAAGATTTATTGAGCTTCTACTAAGTGTCAGGAAATGACAAGGCCATCCATTAGGTTTCTCAAGTCAAACATCTGTGAGTTATCTTTAATAGCGCTCTCATTTACACTGAATATCTAAACAAGTACCAAGTCCTGTGAATTCTACCAATAATACTAAACATATCTCCAGTCCACTTACTTCTCAACGTTGTCATTGCTGCCACCCTACATGAAGCCTTCCAACTTTTGGCCTAAATCACTATAATAACGGAGCTTCCCACATCTTCTCTTAGCTTCCATCACTCTCAGCACAGCAGCCAAATTAATCTTAAAATATTTCTCTACTTAGACACTTCAGTGGCCACCCTATCTTAAGAAAAGGATACATCCTTCACACGATCTACAAGATCCTGCAGAGTCTCTAGGAATCTCCTTTTCTGCAATTCTTCTCTTTGCTTTTTGTGTTATACTCTTTCTGTGTTTTGTTTGTTTGTTTTCTATTTTACTTTGTTTTCTCCATGCTCCAGCTTGGAGGTCCAGACTTCTGTTCTTCTCCATTGCAATTTCCTTTCTCTGAAATGCTTGACCCATCTATCTTACATTATTGAAATTCTTATTCTAAGAGAGTCAACTTATATATCACCTCCTGAGAGTGAACCTTCTTAGTTCACAAGTTACTCATATATTTCTCCATTCTAGCAGCTATTACAATGGTAAATCAAACATTTCTTTACTTATAAATTCGTTTATATGATCATATGCTATCTCTTCTTCTGCTTTGAAAGCCTCAGGTGGGTAGAGACCCTATTGCTAGGTTTACAACTCTATTTTCAGGACAGAGCACAGAGGCAAGCTTACATTAGCATTCAATAATTATTTCTTGAATAAGTGAAAAGAATGTTGCTATGCTCATTTTTTTTCAACTTTAATTTTAGATTCAGGGGATACATGTGCAGGTTTCTTACCTGGGTATATTGCTTGACACTGAGGTTTGGGGTACAAACAATCTCAACACCAACAGTTAGTTTTCATTCCTTTTTATGGCTGCATAGTATTCCATGGTGTATATGTACCACATTTTCTTTATCCAATCCACCACTGATGGGCACCTAGGTTGATTCTATATCTTTGCTGTTATGAACAGTACTTGATGAACTTGCGAGTGCACATGTCTTTTTGATAGAATAGTTGGTTTTCTTTTGAACTAGCCTCATTTTTAAGAGTGTTTGCTTATGTAGGAAAACTCACCTTAAAGAGGCCCAGTCTGCCTAGATCAGCAAGTTCTCCTTATAACCTAAATGAAAACATTAGTGTAGCTAAGGAGATCACAAGTCAATAACAGTGCATTCCTCAGTCCCGAATGCCCAAGCACTGAGCTAAAGCAGCTGGTGTAGTGCCCTTCAAGAGGAGTAGGAAACTCAACCAGAGATCACCAGAATATCCCATTCTTACTAGAAAGAACCTCCTGCTGCTATATTTTTGCATTGATCTTGTCCTTGTACCCAAGATATTTAATCTATTTAACTCACTCTATTTTTTCAAAGAGCTAACTTCTGAAGTTGATTAATACCTCTTATAGGTGTTCCTTTGAAAAGAATGAAGTGGTCACTAATATGGGAGTTTTCCCACAACAGGTATGTTTCTTATTAATTCACATATTGGGTGTCTGGTTTTGTTAACAAAATATCCTAATAAGTTTAATGTGGATTCACATCTTAGACATGAATGCACACTTGAGTATAAAACTTAAAATTTATTTTCTCTCTGTGAGGTTGATGACCAAAACATGGACCATGGTAAGTGGTCAATGTAATGATTATCACTCACTTAGATAACTGGAAATCAGCTTGCTAAACTGTCTCCTGATACTGATTTTCTGTCACATTTTTAAAAAAATTCTACACTTGGAAATTTCAAAATACTTTTCTTTAGTAATGATTTTGCAAAGTGAAAAGCAAATATGCAAAATAAATTATTTAACAAAAACAAATCAAAATGTATAAGATACAGCAAGAGCTGTACATAGAGAAAAAAATCACTTGAAGGCAATGTATTTCCTTATTATTAAATAAAAGAAAATAAACATTTCAAAAGCAAACAAAATGAAGTTAGAAAAAAAATGTGGAAGAAAGAAAATGATGAAATTATAAAGTGGGGAAATCTCTAAAAATGATAAAACCCAGGCATACTTTTTTGAATTTTAATAAAATTGAAATTATAAATTATGTTATGGCTTGAATTGTATCTACTTTCCCCCAGCAGATTTTTTATATTGATGCCCTATTTCCCAGGACCTCAGAATGTGACCTTATTTGAAAATAGGGTTGTGGCAGATGTAATTAGTGAAGTTGAAGTCACACTGGAGTAGGGTAGGCCCTAATACAATATGGCTGGTGTGCTTATACAAAGTGAAAATTTGGATACCGATATGTATATAGAAAGAACGTTATAGGAACATGAATATGGCCATCTCCAAATTAAGGAGAGAGGTATGGAACAAATCCTTCCCTCACAGCCTTCAGAAGGAGTCAGCACTTTCCCTTCAGATTCTTTCCCTACAAAACTCTGAGACAATATATTTATGTTGCTTAAACCACCTAGTTTGTGCTATCTATGTTATGGCACCCCTAGCAAATCAATACAAATCCAATCAAGAAAAATGAGAGAAAAACACTAATAAGGAAAATTAGACTAAGGGGGAAAAAGTAAATATACTTTTTCTACAGTACACACTATATTTCTGTGTTAATAAATTTGGTGATTAAAAATTGATAACTTCTGTAAAAATATTTAGAAATAGGCAAAATTAAAAGACAAATAGTTACTACATATCTTTAAAATAATCAAAATACTTCCTGTTTAAGAGGCTTCACAGCCAGATTGTTTTAGCCATAAATTGCATTAAGCTCTCTAGAGACAGGTAATTCTGTTTGTAAAAAAAATCAGCTGCCAATCAAGGAATTACTAGGTTTATTGTATAACATTGATACTAAAATCTGTTAATATATTTATTAATTACTCCTATAAATATGCATGTAAAACTCAACCTTCACAAAAAACATATAGAATTTATGTCGGAAAAATATCTATAAATTTTTTGAATGATATAGGAGAATTGTATTACTCCATTTTCACACTACTGACAAAGACATACCCAACACTGGGAAGAAAAAGAGCTTTAATTGGACTTACAGTTCCACATGGCTGGGGAGGCTTCAGAATCATGGCAGGGGGTGAAAGGAACTTTTTATATCGTGGCAGCAAGAGAAAATGAGGAAGACGCAAAAGCAGAAACCCCTGATAAACTCATCAGATCTCACGAGACTTATTCACTATCACAAGAATAGCGCAGGAAAGACCTGACCCCATGATTCAATTACCTCCTCCTGGGTCCCTCCCAGGAGATAGAATTCTGGGAGATAGAATTAAAGTTGAGATTTGAATGGGGATACAGCCAAACCATATCATTCCACCCCGGCCCCTCCAAATCTCATGTCCTCACATTTCAAAAACAATCATGCCTTCCCAACAGTCCCCCAAAGTTTTAACTCATTTCAGCATTAACCCAAAAGTCCACAGTGCAAAGTCTCATCTGAGACAAGGCAAGTCCCTTCTGCCTATGAGCCTGTAAAATCAAAAGCAAGTTAGTTACTTTCCAGACACAATGGGGATACAGGCATTGGATAAATACAGCCGTTACAAATGGGAGAAATTGGCCAAAACAAAAGGTTTACAGGGTGCATGCAAGTCCGAAATCCAGAGGGCAGTCAAATTTTAAACTCTAAAATGATCTCCTTTGACTCCTGGTCTCACATCCAGGTAACACTGATGCAAGAAGTGGGTTCCCATGGTCTTGGGCAGCTCCACCCCTGTGGCTTCACAGGGTACAGCCTCCCTCTCAGCTGCTTTCACTAGCTGGCGTTGAGTGTCTGTGGCTGTTCCAGGTGCAGGGTGCAAGCTGTCAGTGGATCTACCATTCTAGGGTCTGGAGGACAGTGGTCCTGTTCTCACAGCTCCACTAGGCAGTGCCCCAATAGGGACTCTGTGTGGGGGCTCCCATCCCACATTTCCCTTCCACACTGCCCTAGCAGAGGTTCTCCATGAGGGCCCTGTCCCTGCAGCAAACTTTTGCCTGGGCATCCCAGCATTTCTATGCATCTTCTGAAATCTAGGCGGAGGTTCCCAAACCTCAGTTCTTGACTTCTGTGTCCCTACAGGCTCAACGCCACATGGAAGCTGCCAAGGCTTGAGGCTTGCACCCTCTGAAGCCATGGCCTGAGCTCTACATTGGCTCCCTTCAGCCACTGCTGGAGCAGCTGAGATGCAGGGCACCAAGTCTCTAGGTTGCACACAGCACAGGGACCCTGGGCCTGGCCCCTGAAAACACTTTTTCCTTCTGGGCCTTTGGGCCTGTGATGGGAGGCACTGCCATGAAGGTCTCTGACATGGCCTGCAGACATTTTCCCCATGGTTTTGGGGAATAACGTTAGGCTCCTTGCTGCTTTTGCAAATTTCTGCTGCTGGCTTGAATTTCTCCTCAAAAAAATGGGTTTTTCTTTTTCACTGCATCATCAGGCTGCAAATTTTCTGAAATTTTATGCTCTGTTTCCCTTTTAAAACAGCATGTTTTTAACATTATCCAAGTCACCTCTTGAATGCTTTTCTGCTTAGAAATTTCTTCCACTAGATACACTAAAGCATCTCTCTCACATTCAAAGTTCCACAAATCTCTAGGGCAGGAGAAAAATGCCACTAGTCTCTTTGCTAAAACATAACAAGAGCAAGACTCTGTCTCAAAAAAAAAAAAAAAAAAAAAAAAACAAGAAGAGTAACCTTTGATGTAGTTCCCAACAAGTTCCTCATCTCCATCTGAGAGCACCTCAGCCTAGACGTTATTGTTCATATCATTATCAGTATTTTTGTTAAAGCCATTCAACAAATCTCTAGGAAGTTCCAAACTTTCCCACATTTTCCTGTCTTCCTCTGAGCCCTCTAACTGTTCCAACCTCTGACTGTTACCCTGTTCCAAAGTCACTTTCACATTTTCAGGTATCTTTTCAACAACACCCCACTCCTGGTACCAATTTACTGTATTAGTCTGTTTTCATGCTGCTGATAAAGATGTACATGAGACTGGGAAGAAAAAGAGGTTTAATTGGACTTACAGTTCCACATGGCTGGGGAGGCCTCAGAATCACGGCAGAAGGCAAAAGGCACTTCTTACATTGGAGCAGCAAGAGAAGATGAGGAAGAAGCAAAAGTGGAACTCCTAATGAACCCATCAGATCTCATGGGACTTATTCACTATTATGAAAATAGCATGCAAAAGACCAGCCTCCATGATTCAGTTACCTCCCCCTGGCTCCCTCCCACAACATGTGAGAATTCTGGGAGATACAATTCAAGTTGAGGTTTGAATGGGGACACAGCCAAACCATATCAGATATTTATTTTATTTTATTTTATTTTGTTATTTTTATTTTTATCTTATTTTCAGTTCCAGGACACATGTGCAGAATATGCAGGTTTGTTACATAGATATACATGTGCCATGGTGGTTTGCTGCACTATCAACCTGTCATCTAAGTTTTAAGCCATGCATACATTAGGTATTTGTCCTAATGCTCTCCCTCCCCTTGTCTCCCAACCCCCAACAGGCCCTGGTATGTGTTTTCCCCACACTGTATCCATGTCTTCTCATTGTTCAGCTCCCACTTATGAGTGATAACATGTGGTGTTTTGTTTTCTGTTCCTGTGTTAGTTTGCTGGGTATGATGACTTCCAGCTTCATCCATGTCCCTGCAAAGGACATGATCTCATTCCTTTTTTTGGCTGTATAGTATTCCATGGTGTATCCATGGTGTATATGTACCACATTTTCTTTATTCAGTCTATTATTGATGGGCATTTGGGTTGATTCCATGTCTTTGCTACTGTAAAGAGTGCTGCATAAACATACGTGTGCATGTGTCTTTACAGTAGAATGATTTAAAGTTCTTTGGGTATATGCCCAGTAATGGGATTACTGGGTCAAATGTTATCTCTGGTTGTAGATTTTTTTACATTCCCACCAACAGTGTAAAAGCATGCCTATTTCTCCACAGTCTTGCCAGTATCTATTGTTTCTTGACTTTTTAATATTCGCCATTCTTACTGGAGTTAGGTGCTATCACATTGTGGTTTTGATTTGCATTTCTCTAATGGTCAGTGATGTTGAGATTCTTTTCATATGTTTGTTGGGCCACATAAATGTCTTCTTTTGAGAAGTGTCTGTTCATATCCTTTGATGGGGTTATTTGTCTTTTTCTTGTAAATTTGTTTAAGTTCCTTGTAGATTCTGGATATTAGACCTGTGTCAGATGAGTAGATTGCAAAACTTTTCTCCCATTTAAATGACTGAATGTTTCCAGATGGGAATAATAAGATGTCAATACTCCTTTAGTTAACCTACAGGTGTAAAAAAAATCTAAATATTTTAAATCCCCAAAGAATTATTGTAGGATATCTTAGACATTCTAAAGCAGATCTGAAAGAATAATTGTAAAATAATAATAAAAGGTATTTTCCTACCAAATTGTAACTTTTTTGGCTTACTATTGCTGCCAAGCTAATCTGTTACAAATGCTATCTTACTTAATTTTTCCAACAATTCTGTAAGGTGGGAATTTTTATTTCTCCTTTTACAGCTGAGGAAGCTTCAGGTCTTAAAGGGGCTGTGTATCTTGCCCAAGATTACACATTTAGTAAGTGACAGTAAAGACGTTTGGACCCAAGTCTGTCAGCCCTCGAATACCCCTAGCAGTAATCCATGCTACATACACTCCCCAAGCATTCAAATGCTGCAGGAATTAAAACATTAGCCCCAAATACACATGCAGAGAATTGATTCAAAATCTGAGAAATGGATTGTAGAAGTAGTCCATGAGGCAATCTCTAGGGAAATTACCTCTGCCCTTACTGGGGTGCCTTTTTCCTCCCCTTAAACCTCAGTGCTTCTGGCTCTTCCTTTTTCTGTTCTTCAAATATGTCAATCTGGTTCTACCTCAGCGCCTTTATATTTACTCCTCCCTCTGCTTGGAACTACTTTACCCAAATTTTCCATAGCTGATGCCTCTTCCTCTACATCTTAAGTTAAATGTCGCCTCCTCAGAGAGTTTTTTTAATCACCTATATAAAATAAGTAAAATGCTAGAGATGAGAAATGAAATTTTCCCTCAGTGCCCCTCCACATTGCTCTTTAGCCCATTAATGTGTTTTCCCCCTCTTCATAACATTGATCACTCTCTGAAATTATTGTGTTTATTCGTGTATTTAACCCTTAATCTTCTCTGCCCCACTCTGTTACAAGGAGGGTTCTGTGAAGGCAGTTCACCATTATCTCTGGTATTTGCAATAGTGGCTGATACATAGTAGGATCTCTAAAATCTTTGCCAAATGGATGAGTAATCTAAAATGAATACATGAAAGAGTAAATGAATAAATACATATTAAGGTTACTTCTTTTCATGGAAACTGGAGGCAGGAAGTAGTGAAAAGGGAGATTAAACTTTTCATTTCTTATTTTAATTTTTTTAAGTTGTATTTTTTAACTAAAAGTTTCTTTCTCACTCCAAACACTGAAATAAACTCCAGAAAGTTGAACTAAGTTTACAGAGAGAAGTCATAAAGGAAGAGCAAGGAAAAATTAGAGGACACCAGGTTAGTAAAATAATTATCTCTCTGAACTAGAAAACATTTCCTAATTATTAAAAATAAACCTTCTAAAAAAGAGAGAAAAGCACATAAATACGTAACAACTACAATACACACACATAAAATGTTTAAAAGCTAATTAAAAGACTAAGAAAAATATTTTCAATTAATACAACCGATAGTTAATATTTTAAATTTACAAAGAAAAACAATACAATATACAAAAAATGGAGAAAGAACATTAGTGCAAAACTCACTGAAAAAGAAATGATTTAATGAATACATTTGTTTTAAACTTAAGCTAACTAGTAATTAAATAAATGTAATTTAAAACAAGAAGTTGCAATTTTTCACCTATAGAATTTTTAATGAATACTCAAAAGACCAAGTGCAATGGTCTCAAGTCTAAATTGATTGTTGCTTTTTATTGTTATTTGGAATGTAAATTGGTCCATCATTCCTAGAAAACAGTTTACCAATGTGTGTTAAATCTGGAAAATATTTAATCCTCTTTACTTAGCAGTTCAACTTCTAGAAAAGTATATGAATAAATTAATGATGAATACATGAAAAGTTTCAAATTGATGATGTTCATTTCAATGTTTATATTAATAACAAAAATGTGAAGCAAGACAACAGAAATGCTGTAAGCACAGGAATGAGAGGAAAATACTATTTTGTATTTTGTTTATGCTTCACAATAACATGCAATTAATAAAAACTTTTTGGAAGAATTCTTAATGATATTGGAAAAATGTTAATGGCATATAATGTTAAGTAAAAAACAGCTGATTAGTAACTATATTTGGAGTACTGAGAAAAATAGAAATATATCCTGGAGAAAATACAACAAAATGTTTGCAGTTTTCATATATGGAAATGTATATAAGTAAATTTGTTATGTATTATTTATTCTCTATACTTTTATATTTTTTTTTCTTTTTTTTTCTTTTTTTTTTTTTTTTGAGACAGAGTCTTGCTCTGTCGCCCAGGATGGAGTGCAGTGGTGCAATCTCGGCTCACTGCAAGCTCTGCCTCCCGGGTTCATGCCATTCTCCTGCCTCAGCCTCCCGAGTAACTGGGACTACAGGCACCTGCCACCAAGCCCAGCTATTTTTTTTGTATTTTTAGTAGAGACGGGGTTTCACCGTGTTAGCCAGGATGGTCTCAATCTCCTGACCTCGTGATCTGCCCGTCTCGGCCTCCCAAAGTGCTGGGATTACAGTCATGAGCCACTGCACCTGTCCTATACTTTTCTATATTATGTAATTTGTTTTAATATTACTTTTAATGCCCCCCAAAATATTCCACATCACAACATGGATGTTTTTATGAATAATTAGAAATATATGTCACCTTTCTAAGATCTTTAAATACCATTACATGCATGGTCTCTCACTTTACAAGTCATTACCATTTTAAAGCTGACATTTCTCTTTGACAGTGACAGTTTATTATATTTCAAACTTCAGGTGGCTCATTGTCATAAATATTATTTATTGTTATTTTATTGTAATTTTTAGGCAAATTAATGGAAGAACTCAGTGAATATTTTTTAGAACAGTTTGAAAAAAACTGTTCCTGAACATTTTTAAACATTATTATGGAAAGTTCATTTAAACTCTTTTCCAGCTTTGTTTATAAAACAATTATACTGCATGAAGACCAGAAAAAAATAGGCTTAAAACAAAAAAGAAAAACCAGCCTTCATTCAGTTCCCAACCTGAGAAGAATACAAAAAAAGAAAATGACCTTAAAGAATGAAAATAAATTAGATTTCTAAAAGTATTTTAGTTTTAATAATCTATAATGTTAATGGTATCAGGGAAAATTAAAATACAAACTTTAATTTGTCAGTGCGACATTATTTTAATGGGTTTTCTTTGTTTTAGTGTAATGAACATGGAAATCACATTTTCGGGATTTTGCAAAGACTGAAAATCTGACCTGAAGCAGAGTTTTGCTCAGTGAATTACTTACATCCTTTTAAATTATTTGATTCATGTAAGAATCAATTTAAATTTATTAATAAGATAGATACCATAAATAAAACACTTACATTATGACCCCAGAATATATTTATGTTGAATATTCTATTTTCTATTGCTCTGAACCTTGTAAACCTTAATCAGATTAGTCTTTGAATAAAAAATGACTTGCTGCCTTTATTATTCTGGAAAACAATAACCTAACAATGTCTTTTCCCTGAGGAAAAATGTCTGTACACCAAAACAACAATATAACTAAAACATTTTATTTAAATTTTTTTAATTTTGAATATAACAGAAGAATTGAGACATGCTTTAAAAAGTCATGCACTTTGAAAGTAGGAAGAATTCATGTAGTCCAATGTTCTGCTAAAATAAAAATTGTGTCTAAAATATTCTCAAAAACTGTTTCTCCAACCCCAATGAGGTGATAAGTAATGAACCTTTAGGTGGCATGTTATGTCTTTCCAATCACGGGATTCATTTCACAAATTACTCCCCTTCCCAGCCTCTAAATATCATCCTAATGACCTTACAAAATAAGCCCCTCCAAAATGTGAACAAGACAACCTAATATTGTCTTGGCACGGCAACAGTGCCGTGCCAAGACGTGCTAGAGTTAAATGCTAAACAACAAAGCATGAGTAGTGATCTTTTAAACATTTTTTTTAATTTATTATTATTATACTTTAGGTTTTAGTGTACATGTGCACAATGTGCAGGTTAGTTACATATGTATACATGTGCCATGCTGGTGCACTGCACCCACTAACTCGTCATCTAGCATTACGTATATCTCCCAATGCCAACCCTCCCCCCTCCCCCCACCCCACAACAGTCCCCAGAGTGTGATGATCCCCTTCCAGTGTCCATGTGTTCTCATTGTTCAATTCCCACCTATGAGTGAGAATAAGTGGTGTTTGGTTTTTTGTTCTTGCGATAGTTTACTGAGAATGATGATATCCAATTTCATCCATGTCCCTACAAAGGACATGAACTCATCATTTTTTATGGCTGCATAGTATTCCATGGTGTATATGTGCTACATTTTCTTAATCTAGTCTATCATTGTTGGACATTTGGGTTGGTTCCAAGTCCTTGCTATTGTGAATAGTGCCGCAATAAACATATGTGTGCATGTGCCTTTACAGCAGCATGATTTATAGTCCTTTGGGTATATACCCAGTAATGGGATGGCTGGGTCAAATGGAATTTCTAGTTCTAGATCCCTGAGGAATCGCCACACTGACTTCCACAAGGGTTGAACTAGTTTACAGTCCCACCAACAGTGTAAAAGTGTTCCTATTTCTCCATATCCTCTCCAGCACCTGTTGTTTCCTGACTTTTTAATGATTGCCATTCTAACTGGTGTGTGATGGTATCTCATTGTGGTTTTGATTTGCATTTCTCTGATGGCCAGTGATGGTGAGCATTTTTTCATGTGTTTTTTGGCTGCATAAATGTCTTCTTTTGAGAAGTGTCTGTTCATGTCCTTCGCCCACTTGTTGATGGGGTTGTTTGCTTTTTTCTTGTAAATTTGTTGGAGTTCATTGTAGATTCTGGATATTAGCCCTTTGTCAGATGAGTAGGTTGTGAAAATTTTCTCCCATTGTGTAGGTTGCCTGTTCACTCTGATGGTAGTTTCTTTTGCTGTGCAGAAGCTCTTTAGTTTAATTAGATCCCATTTGTCAATTTTGGCTTTTGTTGCCATTGCTTTTGGTGTTTTAGACATGAAGTCCTTGCCCATGCCTATGTCCTGAATGGTAATGCCTAGGTTTTCTTGTAGGGTTTTTATGGTTTTAGGTCTAATGTTTAAGTCTTTAATCCATCTTGAATTGATTTTTGTATAAGGTGTAAGGAAGGGATCCAGTTTCAGCTTTCTACATATGGCTAGCCAGTTTTCCCAGCACCATTTATTAAATAGGGAATCCTTTCCCCATTGCTTGTTTTTGTCAGGCTTGTCAAAGATCAGATAGTTGTAGATACGCGGCGTTATTTCTGAGGGCTCTGTTCCTCATCAGCATAGTGGCTGTGTTCATACTGGTCTCCCAGGATTTTAGGGATTCTTAAGTGAGATGGTGCTTGCAAATTGCTTTGCACGCCACCTAGCCATTGAAATTGTTCTTTAAACACTATGAAATAATATAAGCTAACATTTATTAAGTACTCATTATGTGCTGTACACTATTTTAAAGGTTTTTATGTATCAACCAATTTAATATTAAAAATTACTATGTGAGATAGATAGTGCTACTTTCTGCATGTGATAAATTTGAAAACTGAAGACTAGAGAGATTAAGTACCATGACCTAGTTGCCCAACAGATGGAGTGTGATTAAGATGCCAATCAAAACCATCAAAAATATAGTTAGATAGAATGAATAAGATCTAGTACTTGATAGCACAGCAGGGGGACTACAGTCAACAATAATTAATTATAGTTTTAAATAACTAAAACAGTATAATTGGATTGCTTGTATCACAAAGAAAAGATAAATGCTTGAGTTGATGGATACCCATTTACCCTAAATGTGACTATTATGCATTGCATGCCTGTATCAAAATAGCTCGCATACACTATAAATATATACACCTACTATATTCCCACAAAAAGTAAAAATAAAAAATAAAAACCATCAGGCTCCTGAGCCCAAGCTATTAACCACCACACTGTTGTTAGAGTGTCCTGATAGTAGAGCACAGAAAGGTAAGACGGTAAGGGAAAGACTCTTAAATATCTACCCTTGAGAAGTAGGAAGTAGGGACCTCAAAGGATGGAAATGTACTCATAATCACACCAGCCTTCCTAATCAAAAGACAAGTTTCCACTCACACAAAAATGTGAACCCATAGAAATTATTATTATATAGAGGCACTAAGTTATGGCTTAATGTACATCTCTAAAAGACATAGCTTACTGGGTATATTAGTCTGTTTTCCTGCTGCTGATAAAGACATACCCAAAACTGTGTAACTTATAAGAAAAAGAGGCTTAATGGACTCAGTTCTATGTGGGTGGGGAGGCCTCACAATTATGGCAGAGGTAAAAGGCATGTCTTACATGGTGGCAGACAAGAGAGAAAAGGAGAACCAAGTGAAAAGGGAAACTCCTTATAAAACCATCAGATCTCCTGAGACTTATTCACTACCCTGAGTACAGTATGGGGGAAACCAACTCCATGATTCAATTATCTCCCACAGAATCGCTCCCACAACACATGAGAATTACGGGAGCTATAATTCAACATGAGATTTAGGTGGGGACACAGCCAAACCATATCGTTGGACTAGCAAAGGCAGAGCCATCTGATTAAAAAAAAAATCACATTTCTTTTATTCAGGCATATGAAATAGTAACCGTTTTTTCTTGACTTAAAAGTTTATGTTGGGTTCCCAAAGAATTCGTCTTTTCAAAATTAGGTGACTTTATCATCACCATAAATCAATGACAGATAAATCAAAAACAGAAGAAAAATATAAAATCAAAGAAGTTGCTTTCAGATGTAAGAACAATTCCATACCATTGGCTCTTGGCAACACCATCGACTTAAAAAGAACACATTGATTTTGGACTTCTGATTCTCATACAAAACAATAATGAGAACAAGCCAGAAAAACTTCATTACACTATTTTTTAAACCCACCAGATAGCTGAAGTCAAAGAGAACCTGAATGAATTAAACTCCAGAAAATGATGAACTCTTCCAGAAGAGAAGAAACTTGCACTGCTATCATCAAAATCACCTGCACTGGGGCAAAGAGTAACCAGTTAAATTTTAATGAACTTTCAATGGCCATATGTGGCCTATATCGATTAATGGAAATCCTAAGGAGCCCAAGCCATTTGGAGTTTATACTCACTTATTAACTTTTTTTGAGTCTTTAGTGAATGCATGAATAGTTTTAATGCAACAAAATCTGAAAGAGCTGAGAGAGTGCCCACATCCCCTAAGGCAAATAGGCTTTCTTCCACAAGTAAGGCTACATCTTGCTGAAGACTGATGGTAGTAATGCAGGATTGCTGGAAGTCATGAAGCACTCCAAGCTTTCATGTAACACACTTGTAAAGGCCTTCAGAAAGCCGAGGAAATGTCAGTAGAACAGAAGATCTTCTAATGTTTGGAAAGTCAGAGATGGAGATGGAGGACAAGAATGCCCTAGCCACTATAAAGTGGGCTGACAGACTTTAAAGAAGAAAGAGAGAGGGAGAGAGAGAAAGAGAGAGAGGGAGAGAGAGAGAGAGAGAGAATTTCACATCATGCAGAAAACTGGCACCTAAGTTGTAAAGCGTAAAGAGTCTTGACATGCTAGAATCTCAATCCCTGATTAAGGAGAAGTCCTGATTCTCCAAAGTCTGAAACCAATTGTAAACTATAACTGGAGCTGCATCAAAGTCTACCCAAATCAAATACCTTTTAGATGAACTCAGCTCCCCACACTAACAGCCTGACAAAAGAAGAAACTGTCGACCTAAGGAAAGAAACTGAGACAAAATTAGTGTAAGCAGAGAGTTTCTTTAGGCCAAGTTTGAAGACCATAAACCAGAAGCCATGGGTTCAACTTGCCCTGAATATATGCTTTGATTCGCAGCAGTTACAAGTCAGTTTTTAAAGGAAAAAAGAAAGAGCAGTTCTTAAGTTGACATAAGTTATTGGTTGGTTATACATAATTCTTTGTATCACAAATTCCAGGAACATGAAGATAATGTGTGAAGGTCACATAGTGCAACTTGTGGTAACATTTTAGGTAATTTATCAGCTAGTCTGGAAACTACTTAGAAGGAAAGAAAAAACAAAATGCCTTTCTACAATTAAACTAGAACATGATGGGTGTGTTGGGGTAGGGGTGGTTTAGGAGAGCAACTGAAGTCTCTGCTCTTGCCTTTTTGGGCCTGATAAATTTTGCATGCCTAATATTCTTAAAACTACACTGAGCTGCCTTTTTTTCTCAGAACATACGCTTTTCTAGGTATAAATATTTATTTCAGCCTCTATTTTATACATAATATCCAGCATGTAATAAAAAGTATGTAACTCACAATAAGTATAAAAATCTGATTCATAGTAAAGAGAGGAGATACTCAAGAAGAGCAGACATAGAAATGGTCCCAGACGCAGCAGTTATCAAATAGAGTTTTCTTAAAAATATATATATTTCTTTTTATTATAAATTATCTATAAGACCTCATTTATATTAAGAGAAGAACAAAATTAAGAAACAATAACATTAGAAAATACCAAATACCTAGAAGCAAATCGAACAGAAGGTGTGAAAAATGTTTATATTAAAAACTTAAAATATTGTTAGGAGTAGTTAATGAAAACTTAAATAGATATTACATGCAAATGAAGTATAAGATTCAATAATGCTAATATGTTTATTTCACATCTTCAGTTTCAATGCAATACCCAAAATGTTCCAGACATTTTTTGGAGGGAATTGACACATTCATTTTGGAATTTATATGAAAATACAAATATCAAAACAATCTTGAACAAATTTGGAGGACCTTCTATATCTAATTACAAGCCTTACTGTAAAGTTACAATATTTAAGACACTATGGTAATAGCACCAGGAAAAATAAACATTAGGAAAATATAGAGTACAGAAATATTTGCACATCTATATGGACTATTGATTTTTGATCAATTTACAAAGTCATTTCAATGGGGAAAGAAAAGCTTTTAAAGAAATTGTGCTGGAACAATGGAAAATATTCAGGGAGGAATAAAAAATCATCTCAACTCCTACTTTACTCCATACTCAAAAATTCATTTAAGACAATGGCCCAGCATGGTAGCTCACACCTATAATCCCAGCACTTTGGGAGGCTGAGGCAAGAGGATCACTTAATCCCCAGAGTTTGAGACCAGCCTGGGCAACATGGCAATACCCTATCTCTACAAAAAATTAGGAAATTAACGGCTGGGCACGGTGGCTCATGCCTGTAATCCCAGCACTTTGGGAGGCTGAAGTGGGCGGATCACGAGGTCAGGAGATCAAGACCATCCTAGCTAAAACAGTGAAACCCAGTCTCTAATAAAAATACAAAAAATTAGCCGGGCATGGTGGTGGGCACCTGTAGTCTCAGCTACTCGAGTGGCTGAGGCAGGAGAATAGTGTGAACCTGGGAGGCAGAGCTTGCAGTGAGCTGAGCTCTCACCACTGCACACCAGCCTGGGCGACAGAGCGAGACTCTGTCTCAAAAAATAAAAAATAAAAAATAAATAAATAAATAAATAAATAAATAAATAAATAAATAAATAAGCTAGGCATGCTGGCATGCTCCTGTAGTCCCAGCTACTCAGGAAGCTGATGCAGGAGGATCACTGGAGCCTAGGGAGTCCAGGCTGCAGTAAGTTGTGTTCATGCCACTGCACTGCAGCCTGAGTGACAGAGTAAGACCCTTTCTCAAAAAAAAAAAAAAAAAAAAAAAGCTAGAATCCTAAAGCTTATACAAGGAAACAAGAGAAGACCTTCATGACCTTAGACTAGGTATGTTACAGTTCTCCAGAAAGAACCAATTGTGTGTGTGTGTGTGTGTGTGTGTGAAAAGATTTATTATGAGAAATTGGCTTACATGATTATGGAGGCTCTCAGGTTCCAAGATCTTCAGGGTGAGTCAGCAAGCTGGAGATCCTGGAAGGCCAATGATTTGGTTCCAGTGTGAAGGCAGGAAGCATTCTCTCTCACTTAGAAGAAGGTCAGCTTTTTGTTTTATGGGAACTTTTGACTAATGGGATGAGGCCCACCCACATTAGGAAGGGTAATCTGTTCTACTCAGTCAGCCAATTTCAGCATCCAGAATAGTGTTACCCTTTGGACCTGTCAAGTTGACACATAAAATTAACCTACTGTATTGTAGGCAATGTTTTATTAGACATGACCTAAAAAGCCCTAACCACAAAAGAAACAAAATAATAATTTAGACTTCATCAAAATAAAAATCTCCACTCATCAACAGACATTCTTAATGAGATAAATAAGTGGACCACAGAAAGGAAAAAAATTTGTCACACATATGCCTAACAAAGGAATTATATTCAGCATATATTTTAAAAATTCCTAAAATTGCAACAAAAAACCCATATAAAAAATGGCTCACAAAAGTACATCACAAATAAAGATACACAAACATTTAATAAGCACATAAAAAGGTGGCTAACATCATTTGTCATGTAAATGATGGAGGTAATTGAATCATGGAGGTAATTGAATCAGTAGGAGGTAATTGAATCATGGGGGCAGGTCTTTCCTGTGCTTTTCTCCTGATGGTGAATAAGTCTCTATACATATATATATATATTTTGAGATGGAGTCTCTCTCTGTCACCCAGGCAGGAGTGCAGTGGCACGATCTTGGCTCACTGCCGCTCCGCCTCCCAGGTTCACACCATTCTCCTGCCTCAGCCTCCCAAGTAGCCAGAACTACAGGTGCCCACCATCATGCCCAGCTAATTTTTTGTATTTTTAGTAGAGACAGGGTTTCACCGTGTTCACAGGATGGTCTTGATCTCCTGACCTCGTGATCCACCCACCTCGGCCTCCGAAAATTCTGAGATTACAGGCGTGAGCCACCACGCCCAGCTGAGATTTGATATTTTTATAAAGAGGAGGTCCCCTGCACAACTTCTCTTTCTTTGCCTGACCATCCATGTAAGATGTGACTTGCTCCACCTTGCCTTCTGCCATGATCGTGAAGCCTTCCTAGCCATGTGGAACTGTAAGTCTATTAAACCTGTTTTTCTTCCCAGTCTCAGGTATGTCTTTAACTGCAGCATGAAAGTGGACTGATACAAGAACAAAGACACTTCCTGGGTTGATGAGAGGATTCTATGGTTGGTGGAAACATTAGGGACATAGTTTACAAAACTCATAGACATAAACCTTTAAGATATGTGAATTTCATCATATATGAGTTATATTCCAACTAAATAAAAAGAAGAAAAAAATATTCTCTGACTCTAGAGATACTGGTCTTAAATCAAGATGCAACTAAGTTGATAGTGAATTATTTTGAGGATCTACATTTGTATTTTTGACATTATTTAAAGAAGAAAATCATAATTCTCATGTTTTTGTAAGGGTATTTTTTTCTTAAGAAAATTACTGAGGTTTTGTTGTTGTTGTTGTTGTTGTTTGAAAAAAAAATCTCTGAAGACGCACCATCTATTTTACTAATGATGTTTATATGAGAGAACGTTGTTTTAGTGGACAAGACCAGGGCAATTTTAGGAGGCTATCTATATGGGAATATAATGGTTTCTTTAAAAGTTCCTAGTTTTTATTTCACCATTAGGATTATTGCCAAATGATGTTTGCTGCATAAATTAGAGAAGAAGGAGAGCAGAGATAATTGTGTAATACCTACTAGCAATGGAAATTTTTCCATTATTTGTTCTTCTGGTTGCTGATGCAGGAAAAGCTAAAAGGGATATAAGAAGGGGAAAATAAAACCTGAAATGAACAAAAGTTACTGAGTTCCAAATGAAATAAATGCATTTTTTTTATGTTGAGTCAAATGCAGTTAAATTACTTTAAAATTAAAAGCATATATGGAGGCTTATTAAAGTTTTAGAAGTACACAGTTCATATGATACAGCTGAGGCTATTTGGCATAAGTTATGTTCTTCTTGAAATCTGAAAAATTGAGTACTAATAAGAACTATCACATATGAAACCAGAGGAAGCAGTAAAAGATGAGATACTGTAAGATGTTAGACTGAATACATTCTGAGGTCAAATGGAAAACTGGATAATTAAGAAAACAACCATGGGTTGCTTTGCTTCTCTAACAAGTTGACCCAAATTTAGAGGCTAGTTAGTTTTGTTTTGCTTCTCTAACAAGTTGACCCAGATTTAGAGGCTCAAAATATCATGAATTTATTATTTTATACTTCTGTAAGTTGAAAGTTCAATACTGGGCTAAAAATCAAGGTGTCAGTAGGGCTGCATTTCTTTTATTAGGCTAAAGGGAGAAATCTGTTTTCTTTCTTTCTGTATCTTCAAAAGGCTGCCCACATTCTTTCATTTGCAGTCCCTCCTCCATCTTCAAAACTACTAATGTTACATCTGTCCAACTATCCTTCCACAGTTACATGCCCCTCTGACAATAGCCCAGAGGGGAAGGTTCTAAAGTTTTTAAGAACCCATGTGATTACATTAGTCCTACTTGGCCAATCCAGGAAAACCAATTCATCTCAAAGTCTTAAATTAATTGCACCTGCAAAGTACGTTTTGCCATGTAAACTAACATATTCACAAGTTCCTGCAGTTAGACTGTGGACATCTTTTTCCCTACTGCACATTATAGCAGTAGGGAAAAAATTAAAGAAAACAACAATCTAGGAGACAAAATGATTATTTTTTCAACATTATTTTCTAATATGTTTATAGAGATTCTTCTATTGCTTAACACAAAATATTTAGAGTGCTCATGTCCATTTTACCTTTATAGTGCTGAAGAAAAGAAAATGCTTCATAACCTCAAAATTACTTTACTGTATCTTTAAGAAAAAAATCTTACTCTCAATAACATACTATAGAGGTCCTTAATAGCATGACCTTACAGTTATTGTATCTGTTAGTGAACACAGTCACTGGTAATAAACAAGGAGTTCTAAAAGATCAGCAGATAACATTTCTTTCTTAGCTGAATTAATTTACAATGTGTGCAAAAAATTATGGTATCAGAATGAGATATTTATTTTCAGTTACCCATTTGATTTTTCTATAACTTGGGATTGCTATGAATGAATAGGAAGAAAGTAATTTTAATGGAAATTTTGGTAACATGAGGTTAGCTGCCTATTGGGATGGATATTGTGTGGTTTAAATCAAGATGGAGAAGTTATGAAGGTAGAGACTGTAGGAAGTGATCTGCTCCGAACTTTTAACATAATGAAAAGTCATGTAGCCTTTCTCTTTAGGAAAAAAATATTGGTTAAAAGAACTTGGATCATGAAGGCTTATATGAAAATCCTTGTGAATATATAACTTCAAATTGGCTTTATTAAAAATGATAACATATAGAAGGTAAAAAAATAAAAATCACCAAGTGCATATTTCATTTTTATAAAATGATAACTTAAGGTGTAAAAAATACTCAATAATACAGTCCTGAATTTCCAATACTTGGAAATTTTATTTCCTTTTATCAGCATACACAAAATTTTGAAGGCTACTGTCATTAATGTGCACTAAAATTGAGGATACATGATCTTGTTCTGTTTTTATCTTCATGGTTTGTGAAATAATATTAAAAGCTTAGAATCTCTGCCACTACCAATTATAAACTCTTCATTGAGCGTATATTGAGTTTTCTTAACGTGCTTGATGACCTTTAATATCCTGACTATATTTTAATGGGTTCTCTGGTCCTTCAATGAAAAATTGCAAGGGCTGTGAGAGGGCACATAACAAACAAAATTATTATATCCTTTTAGTTTGATTATTTTAAACATCTGAAATCATTATTGTTATTAATTCAATTCTAAAAGAAGGACTTGAACATCTTTAAGAGCCTTTCTATCTCAAAAATGTGATTCTGCAGTTCAATCACTTTAAATTATTTTCTTTTGGAGGAAAGCAGAAACAGGAATCTCACAACACAGCCTTTCATCTTACTGATCTAGTTTTTTTCTATACAACAAAATAAGGAAGAGAGTCAATTATCTAGGAACAAGTAGTCCCCTTCCTAGCAATAGGTTGTATTCCCAAAGTTCATTCACTGGTCAGTTGAATGCATTAGACTCAAGGAAGCTCAAAAGCAAAATTCATGACCCAGACAGTGACTCTTAGTCAGGAGGAGGAACATTTAGTCTTTTTGGGAAAAAGTCAAGTTCTCATGCCAAGGAAATGTGGCATTTTAACAGGCAGGACTTTAGCAAAGTGGGAAAAAGACAAGGCCAAAGTCAACCACTGCTGCCCCTGCCTGTTTCTGCAGGAATCACCAAGGTCTGACTCCTCCAGGCTCAGTCTCCTCCCACAATGTGCCGCCTTGAGCATGACAGGAATACCCGAGCAGCCTTTTCCTCATAACAGTGGTAGCTGGGGTCTAGCCAACTCATGGGAATTTCTCCAATAACGTATACATCAACTTGATACCTACTCTCCTTCACTCCCAGCTGGCTCAGTCAAATTTGGGACATTTGCCTTGAACTGTCCTACAGTCTTTTGCATTATGCTAAGCACATGGCAGCAGCAATGTAAATACTTGTGGATCATTTTATTAACTGAGTAATCTGGCTAATTACATGGATCATGGTGATGATTGTTAATAGTTCCAGATGAAATATACCAATTAGATTATCATACATATATAATGTAAAGCCTTTAGGGGGATGTGAAAATATTTTCCATATAGTTCCATCAGAACTAAAATGTTCTGATGGAACGACATAGAAAAAGGACTGGGATGGGCACGGTGACTCACACCTGTAATCCCAGCACTTTGGGAGGCCAAGGCAGGTGGATCACCTGAGGTCAGGAGTTCAAGACCAGCCTGACCAACATGGTGAACCCCTGTCTGTACTGAAAAATTACAAAAATAATTAGCCGGGCATGGTGGCACACACCTGTAATCCCAGATACATGGGATGCTGAGGCAGGAGAATCACTTTAACCTGGGATCCAGAGGTTGCAGTGAGCCAAGATCGTGCCACTACACTCCAGCCTGGGTGAAAAAGTGAAACTCTGTCTCAAAAAGGATTGTGGTATATTACATACACTAGAAAGGGAGTGCATTTTAAAAATTCTAAATAATATCACTGTGTCAGGGTTTGCTTTCCACTCTCTGTGGTGTCTCTCGGCAGGTCCTCAGAGGTTAAGTGTGTCATTCAACCTGCTGTAGCCTCTCTAGACTGACCACTGTATTGCACCTCCACTGGCCAACTCCTGCAGTTCTGTTGGCCTTAGAGAGTGGATAATGCATTGGAGTGAGAGTCAAGTGTTTTTTATCACTTTATCTGAAGCACAGAACAAGCTTTTATGTTAAACCAGGGAATGACAAACCATAGGTTCTAGCCCAACCACCTATTTTTATAGTTTTATTGGAACATAGACACACACGTTCATTTGCAAATTGTTTCTGGTTGCATTCATGCTACAATGGCAAAATTGAAGACTTGAGCCAGAGACCATGTTACCCAGAATGGTGAAAATATTTACTATCTTGCCTTGTATAGAAAACATTTGCCAACTTTTACCCTGAATCCACACAGCCACAGCACGGCCTACATAGTACCATAGTACCATACAAAGGTATGGGGAATGCAGTATGAGAAAGAAAGTTACTTATTACTGCATTTGATGAGACCACTCTCAGGGTACCCAGGCCAAATTTGGTCACGATTTCCCTATCCAAGAAGCTCTGCTTATTTCCTGATTAATCTATTTGGAGCAGAGGGAAGCTTATGTACATTAATGTAGTATGCCTCAGAGTCCAGATCCAAATATTAAGTTGCCCATATTAAAGAAAAGTTTTCTCTCTTTCTCCTCTGTAGTTCCTGAACCCTCAGTCCCTTGTTTCAGCTCAGGATCTATCCTTTTTCAGGATGATAAATTGGTAGTGGGAATATCCACATCCTAAAGGGAAATCTCCTGCCCGGAGGGATAAAGCCTTGCCCTATAACCCTAAAGAGTTATTGTACTCATTGTAGACTGTATCATTGTTCTCAATTATTTGCTGTCTTAGCTTCAGTGTCTTCCCATGGGAGTAAGTTTTCCCAGGCAGTTGACTTCAGGCTTGACCATATGACTTGCACTGGCATAGTAGATCTGAAGTTTTCTATATCCTAGCAGAAACTTTATGAACCATCACATGGTTAAGTATTTCCGCGTTTCCTTTTGCTTTGAGAAGATCATATTCCAAATGACGACTACTAATAAAGTCTTCATCTTGGCATGAAGAAGATACATGACAAACAGCCAACTCAACAGCTGCCTCAGCTAACACATAACATGAGTGATAAATAAACTTAGGTGTTACAAGCAACTGTGACTTTTCATTTCTGTGCTATTTGTTACTCAGCATAATAGTGATAGATGACTAATACTGAAATTGCTATCAGGAGTGTGGTGCTGACATATTTAAAAACTAAAACATGTAACATTAGAGATTCAATGCCAGAGATAGCAAGACTACGATCCCTCATGATAATTTAGAAAGCATTAAAGGAATGAAATGGTGGCTTTAGACCAGTGTGGTTCTCTGCCAGAAACAATTTTGACTCTCAGGCAAAATTTGATAATGTCTGGAGACATATTTGGTTGTCACAACTTGGAGAGGGAGTAGTACCAACATCTAATAGGTAGAGGCCAAGGTACCGTTAAACATCTTACAATGCATAAGATAGATTCCCACAAGAAAGAATTACTGATCCTAAAATGTAAATAGTGTAAAAATTGAAAAATCTTGCCTTAGAGAAACATATTAAAAATAAAATTATTAGTATATCATAGTCCTCCCTTATCCTCAGAGGATTTATTCAAAGACCTCCAGAGGATGCTTGAAACTGTGGATAGTACTGGATTCTATATACACTGTTGTCTCCTTTACACATATACTGATGATAAGTTTTATCATTTAGGCACAGTAAGAGATTAACAACAATAATAATAACATCAAACAATTATAACAATATGCCAGCATCACTACTCTTGAACTTCAGGGCCATTTTTAAGTGAAATAAGGATTACTTGAACACAAACACTGTGAGGCCATGACAGTGGATCTGATCATGGAGATGGCTAGGAAGTGACTAAGGGCAGGTGGTTTCTACAGCGTGGATATGCTGGAGAAAAGGATGATTCACATCCCAGGAAGGATGGAGCAGGAAGTGAGATTTCATCTCGCTACTCACAACAACACAAAGGTCAAAACTTATTAATTGTTTATTTCTGAAATTTTCCCATTTCATATTTTTGGACCATGGTTGACCACGGGTAACTGAAGCTGCAGAAAGAAAAACCACAGATAAGGGTGGGTAGGGGGACTATTGTATTTGATTTGGTTTGACATACAAAAAAAATGAATAAACCCCAAAGTGTTGGGAAATTTGCAAGCAGGTATGATGCTGAATATGTTAAACTCAAATCAAGACTTCATGAGTTTTACCATTAATATCACAATATATCAGGAAAATCATCTAAACTGAGATACACAAAGAACAGCTCACCATCTTTTTTAAATCCTTCTTACTGTCAAGGTCAAAATTCTTTTTGCAGTTCTCTTCATCTTAAGTCACCATCTCCTGTAAGCTACTGCTCTGCCAAAATACAATTTTACGAGTACAAACTATGTTTTACCATACAAAGAACAATCCAAATCCACCCAGAGGAGGAAAACACAAGCAACATAGCTTGAACTACACACATAACAAGTTGCAGCACTATTCACAGTAACAAAGACATGGAATCAACCTAAATATCCATTGATACATGACTGGATAAAGAAAATATGGTATATGCATGCCACAGAATACTATTTAGTCATAAAAATGAAATTGTTTCTTTTACAGTAACATGAATAGAATTGGAGGCAATTATCTTAAGTGAACTAATTCCAAAATAGAAAGATAAATACCACATGTCACTTACAACTGGGAGCTAAATAATGTGTACCCATGGGCATAGAGTGTGGACAGATAGAAACTTGAGACTCAAAAGGGTGATGAGAGTGGGAGAGGGGTGGGTGATGAGAAATTACTTCATGGGTACAACATACATTACTTGGGTGATGAATATATTAAAAGCCTAGACTTTACCACTCCATGGTATATCTAACAAAATTCACTTGTACGTCTTAAATTTATACAAATAAAAATTGAATTATTCAAGAGAACTCTTAACTGCTCTGTCTAAAAATGACCATTCATATTTCTACAGTTTTCCTTAAGACCATATTTCTGAAATTAAAGAAACAATCCAGATGGTCTTTCGAAAAGAAGCAAATAAACAAAAACAGTCTGCGCCAATGATGAATTGAAATATCTACCTTTATATAGGCATACATATAAAGAGAACTACTTTTATTTTTTCCAGTTTCTATCAAATTTTCAAAAATCAATTGGCTGGTCTTTGAAGCCTTATGCCCAAGATCCAGCCAAAATAGCAGGGTTGAGAGTAGCAGTGGGGCAGTGGAGAGAGTGAGGATCAAAAAGTGTTCTATATCATGACTCATATTAAAGGATTATAAGCATAATCACTGGTGAGAGGAGCTGCTCCCAAGAGTGTGTTCTTTTCTGGAGAGGTGAGGGAACCCCACTGCAACAGCTTCAGTACTGAGACACTTTATTAATAATCATCTGAACTTCTGAGTCATAAACTTCTGAATCGTAAACTTCCTTTCCAGTGAATTAGTTTTAAAAAAATACAGCCGCAAGATCTGTTCAAAGATGGCTGAATAGGAGCAGCTCCAGTTGGCAGCTCCTAGAGTGGTCAATGCAGAAGACGGGTGATTTCTGCATTTCCAACTGAGATACCTGGTTCATCTCATTGGGACTGGTTGGACAGCGGGTGCAGCCCATGGAGGATGAGCTGAAGCAGGGCAGGGTGTTGCCTCACCTGGGAAGCACAGGGGGTTGGAGGATTTCCCTTTCCTAGCCAAGGGAAGCTGGGACAGATTATACCTGGAAAAAACGGGACACTTCTGCCTGAATACTGCACTTTTCCCAAGGTCTTAGCAACTGGCAGACAAGGAGATTCTTTCCCGTGCCTGGCCCCGCAGTCCCATGCCCATGGAGCCTTGCTCACTGCTAGCACAGCAGTCTGAGATCAAACTGTGAGGCGTCAGCCTGGCTGGGGGAGGGATGTCCACCATTGCTGAGGCTTGAGTAGGTTCAGGAAGCTCGAACTGGGCAGAGCCCACCACAGCTCGCATGGCCTACTGCCTCTATAGACTCCATCTCAGTGGGCAGGGCATTGATGAACAAAAGGCAGCAGACAACTTCTGCAGACTTAAACATCCCTGTCTGGTAGCTCTGAAGAGAGCAGTGATTCTCCCAGCAAGGTGGTTGAGCTCTGAGAATGGACAGACTGCCTCCTCAAGTGGGTGCCTGACTCCCATGTAGCCTAATCAGGAGATACCTCCCAGTAGGGGCTGACTGACACCTCATATAGGTGGATGCCCCTCTGGGACAAAGTTTCCAGAGGAAGGATCAAGCAGGAATGTTTGCTGTTCCGCAGCCTCTACTGGTGATACCCAAGCAAACAGGGTCTGGAGTGGACCTCCAGCAAACTCCAACAGACGTGCAGCTAAGTGAACTGATTGTTAGAAGGAAAACTAACAAACAGAAAGGAATAGCAACAACATCAACAAAAAGGACATCTACACCAAAACCCCACCTATAGGTCAACAACATCAAAGACCAAAGGTAGATGAAGCCACAAACATGGGGAGAAACCAGAGCAGAAAAGCTGAAAATTCTAAAAACCAGAGCACATCTTCTCCTCCAAAAGATCGCAGATCCTCGCCAGCAATAGAACAAAGCTGGATGGATAATGACTTTGACAAGTTGACAGAAGTAGGCTTCAGAAGGTCAGTAATAACAAACTTTCTCAAGCTAAAGGAACATGTTCAAACCCATCGCAAGGAAGCTAAAAACCTTGAAAAAATGTTAGACGAATGACTAACTAGAATAAACAGTGTAGGGAAGACCTTAAATGATGTGATAGAGCCGAAAACCATGGCACAAGAACTTCGTGATGCATGCACAAGCTTCAATACCTTATTCGATCAAGTGGAAGAAAGGGTATCAGTGATTGAAGATCAAATTAATGAAATGAAGCAAGAAAACAAGGTTAGAGAAAAAAGAGTAAAAAGAAATGAACAAAGCCTCCAAGAAATATGGGAGTATGTGAAAAGACCAAATCTACATTTGATAGATGTACCTGAAAGTGATGGGGAGAATGGAACCAAGTTGGAAAACACTCTGCAGGATATTATCCAGGAGAACATCCCCAACCTAGCAAGGCAGGCCACCATTCAAATTCAGGAAACACAGAAAACACCACAAAGAGTCTCCTTGAGAAGAGCAACTCCAAGACAAATAATTGTCAGATTCACCAACATTGAAATGAAAGAAAAAATGTTAAGGGCAGTCAGAAAGAAAGGTCGGGTTACCCACAAAGGGAAGCCCATCAGACTAACAGTGAATCTCTCAGCAAGAACCCTACAAGCCAGAAGAGAGTGGGGACCAGTATTCAATATTCTTAAAGAAAAGAATTTTCGATCCAGAATTTCATATCCTGCCAAACAAGCTTCATAAGTGAAGGAGAAATAAAATCCTTTACAGACAAGCAAATGCTGAGAGATTTTGTCACCACCAGGCCTGCCTTACAAGAGCTTCTGAAGGAAGCACTAAACATGGTAAGAAACAACCAGTACCAGCCACTGCAAAAACATGCCAAATTGGAAAGACCATCAATGCTATGAAGAAACTGCATCAATTAATGGGCAAAATAATCAGCGAACATCAAAATGAGCAGATCAAATTCACACATAACAATATTAACCTTAAATGTAATATTTAAGGTTAATTAAATAAAATTTAATTGGGGGCTAAATGCCCCCAATTAAAAGACAAAGACTGGCGAATTGGATAAAGGGTCAAGATCCATGAGTGTGCTGTATTCAGAGGACCCATCTCATGTGCAGAGAAACACATAGGCTCAAAATAAAGGGATGGAAGAAGATCTACCAACCAAATGCAAAGCACAAAAAAAGCAGGGGTTGCAATCCTAGTCTCTGATAAAATAGACTTTAAACCAACAAAGATCAAAAGAGACAAAGAAGGCCATTACATAATGGTAAAGAGATCAATTCAACAAGAAGAGCTAACTATCCTAAATATATATGCACCCAATACAGGAGCACCCAGACTCATAAAACAAGTCCTTAGAGACCTACAAAGAGACTTAGACTCCCACACAATAATAATGGGAGACTATAACACACCACTGTCAATATTAGACAGATCGGTGAGTCAGAAGGTTAACAAGGATATCCAGGAATTGAACTCAGCTCTGCAACAAGCAGACCTAATAGACATCTACAGAACTCTCCACCCCAAATCAACAGAATATACATTCTTCTCAGCACCACATCGCACTTATTCTAAAATTGACCACATAATTGGAAGTAAAGCACTCCTCAGCAAATGTAAAAGAACAGAAATCACAACAAACTGTCTCTCAGACCACAGTGCAATCAAATTAGAACTCGGGATTAAGAAACTCACTCAAAACTGCACAACTACATGGAAACTGAACAACCTGCTCCTGAATGACTACTGGGTAAATAACAAAATGAAGGCAGAAATAATGATGTTCTTTGAAACCAATGAGAACAAAGACATAACGTACTAGAATCTCTGGGACACATTTAAATCAGTGTGTAGAGGGAAATTTATAGCACTAAATGCCCACAAGAGAAAGCAGGAAAGATCTAAAATTGACACCCTAACATCACAATTGAAAGAACTAAAGAAGCAAGAACAAACAAATCCAAAAGCTAGCAGAAGGCAAGAAATAACTAAGATCAGAGCAGAACCGAAGGAGATAGAGACACAAAAAACCCTTCAAAAAATCAATGAATCCAGGAGCTGGTTTTTTGAAAAGATCAACAAAATTGATAGACTGCTAGCAAGACTAATAAAGTAGAAAAGAGAGAAGAATCAAATAGACACAATAAAAAATGATAAAGGGGATATCACCAACAATCCAACAGAAATACAAACTACCATCAGAGAATATTATAAACACCTCTACACAAATAAGCTAGAAAATCTAGAAGAAATGGAAAAATTCCTGGATACATGCACCCTCCCAAGACTAAACCAGGAAGAAGTTGAATCTCTGAATAGACCAATAACAGGCTCTGAAATTGAGGCAATAATTAACAGCCCACCAACCAAAAAAAGTCCAGGATCAGACGGATTCACAGCCGAATTCTACCAGAGGTACAAAAAGGAGGTGGTACCATTCCTTCTGAAACTATTCCCATCAATAGAAAAAGAGGGAAACTTTCCTAACTCATTTTATGAGGCCAGCATCATCCTGATACCAAAGCCTAGCAGAGACACAACAAAAAAAGAGAATTTTAGACCAATATCCCTGATGAACATTGATGTGGAAATCCTCAATAAAATACCGGCAAACTGAATCCAGCAGCACATCAAAAAGCTTATCCACCACTATCAGTTCGGCTTCATGCCTGGGATGCAAGGCTGGTTCAACATATGCAAATCAATAAATGTAATCCATCACATAAACAGAACCAATGACAAAAACCACATGATTATCTCAATAAATGCAGAAAAGACCTCTGACAAAATTCAACAGCCCTTTATGCTAAAAACTCACAATAAACTAGGTATTGATGGAACATATCTCAAAATAATAAGAGCTATTTATGACAATCCCACAGCCAGTATCACACTGAATGGGCAAAAACTGGAAGCATTCCCTTTGAAAACCAGCACAAGACAAGGATGCCCTCTCTCACCACTCTTATTCAACATAGTGTTGGAAGTTCTGGCCAGGGCAATCAGGCAAGAGAAAGAAATAAAGGGTATTCAATTAGGAAAAGAGGAAGTCAAATTATCCCTGTTTGCAGATGACATGATTGTATATTTAGAAAACCCCATCATCTCAGCCCAAAATCTCCTTAAGCTGATAAGCAACTTCAGCAAAGTCTCAGGATAAAAAGTCAATATGCAAAAATCACAAGCACTCCTATACACCAATAACAAACAGAGAGCCAAATCATGAGTGAACTCCCATTCACAATTGCTACAAAGAGAATAGAATACCTAAGAACCCAACTTACAAGTGATGTGAAGGACCTCTTCAAGGAGAACTACAAACCACTGCTCAATAAAATAAAAGACGACACAAGCAAATGGAAGAACATTTCATGCTCATGGATAGGAAGAATAAATATTGTGAAAATGGCCATACTGCCCAAGCTAATTTATAGATTCAATGCCATCCCCATGAAGCTACCAATGACTTTCTTCACAGAATTGGAAAAAAATACTTTAAAGTTTGTATGGAACCAAAAAAGAGGCCGCATTGCCAAGTCAATCCTTAGCCAAAAGAACAAAGCTGGAGGCATCATGCTACCTGACCTCAAACTATACTACAAGGCTACAGTAACCAAAACAAGCATGATACTGGTACCAAAACAGAGATATAGACCATTGGAACAGAACAGAGGCCTCAGAAATAACACCACACATCTACAACCATCTGATCTTCAACAAACCTGACAAAAACAAGAAATGGGAAGTATTCCCTATTTAATAAACGGTTCTGGGAAAACTGGCTAGCCATATGTAGAAAACTGAAACTGGATCCCTTCCTTACACCTTATACAAAAATTAATTCAAGATGGATTAAAGACTTAAATGTTAGACCTAAAACCATAAAAACCCTGGAAGAAAACCTAGGTGGTACCATTCAGGACATAGGCATAAGCAAGGACTTCTTGACTAAAACACCAAAAGCAATGGCAACAAAAGCCAAAATAGACAAATGGGATCTAATTAAACTAAAGAGCTTCTGCACAGCAAAAGAAACTACCATCAGAGTGAACAGGCAACCTACAGAATGGGAGAAAATTTTTGCAATTTACCCATCTGACAAAGGGCTAATATCCAGATCTACAAAGAATTCAAACAAATTTACAATAAAAAACAAACAACCCCATCAAAAAGTGGACAAAGGATATGAGCAGACACTTCTCAAAACAAGACATTTATGCAGCCAAGAGACACATGAAAAAATGCTCATCATCACTGGTCATCAGAGAAATGCAAATCAACAACGAGATACCATCTCACATCAATTTGAGTGGCAAACATTAAAAAGTGAGGAAACAACAGATGCTAGAGAGGATGTGGAGAAATAGGAACACCTTTACACTGTTGGTGGGAGTGTAAATTAGTTCAACCATTGTGGAAGACAGTGTGGCAATTCCTCAAGGGTCTAGAACAAGAAATACCATTTGACCCAGCAATCCCATTACTGGTTATATACTCAAAGGATTATAAATCATGCTACTATAAAGACACACGCACACATGTTTATTGCGGCACTATTCACAATAGCAAAGACCTGGAACCAACCCAAATGTCCATCAGTGATAGACTGGATTCAGAAAATGTGGCACATATACACCATGGAATACTACGCAGCCATAACAAAGGATGAGTTCATGTCCTTTGCAGGGACATCTGGAAACCATCATTCTCAGCAAACTGTCACAAAGACAAAAGCAAGCATCGCATGTTCTCACTCATAGGTGGAAAGTGAACAATGAGAACACTTGCACGGGGCAGGGAACATCACACACCAGGGCCTATTGGGGGGTGGGGGGCTGCGGGAGGGATAGCATTAGGAGAAATACCTAATTTAAATGACTAGTTGATGGGTGCAGCAAACCAACATGGCACATGTATACCTATGTATCAAACCTGCACATTGTGCACTTGTACCCTAGAACTTAAAGATAAAAAAAAATACAGCCACATTTCATTGTGTGAAATTATTCAGAACTTCAAAACAAATATTTGTTTCCACAATTCTACTGGTGCTTTGCAAGAGGCACCAGGAGCCTGTCTGTTTGGCCAGTTTTTCTTTTTTCTTTTTTTTTTTAAACTAGCCTGCCAAAATTGTAAGAACCATGACAGTGAGCCCAAGACACATGAGGCTAATGTGCTTAAGTGCTGCTATAATAAAAATTCTGTTCTTAAATAGCACCCCCTTTTATTCTAATGAAGAACACTTTCAAAATCAAGGACAACAAAACTTTTATTCCTATTATTGTTCTGAGCATTAGAAGTCTTCATTGAAGTCAAGTGACCCCAATGAAGTAGAAAGTTCACAAGCATATGAATGTGAATGGAAAAGCAGAGGATAGACTTGGATATTTTGGGCAAGTTTTTACCCTCTTAGCTTTATGCAAATGTTAGAAATAACAAGAGCATATATCACTAATTCCAGTCAAAATATTTGAGCCAACAAGTTTTAGCAATTTAACTTTACAAATATAAATAGCCCATTAATTTATTTTTTATACAATGGCAGCAATTAAAGTTTTTAAATACAGTAAAAATTAGTTTCTCATTGAAGGCAAACATAACTAGTAATAGTTGCATTGGGTTTTACTCAAGTATAGCACAATGTAGACTGGGAAATATATAATCAGAACTCTCTGAGTGGGGGGCATCCCTTAGAAAGACAAGGGCTAATATGCAGAAAATTGAAACTGGACCCCTTCCTTACATCTTATACAAAAGTTAAGATGGATTAAAGACTTAAATGTAAAACCCAAAACTATTAAAACCCGAGAAGAAAATCTAGGCAATACCACTCAGGGCATAGGAACAGCCAAAAATTTCAAAAACATCAAAAGCAATTGCAACAAAAGAAAAAATTGACACATGGGATATAATTAAACTAAAGAGCTTCTGCACAGCAAAAAAACTATCATCAGAGTGAAAAGACAACCTACAGAATGGGAGAATATTTTGCAATCTTTCCATCTGACAAAGATCTAATATCCGGAATCTACAAGGAACTTAAACAAATTTACAAGTAAAACAATTTTACAAGTACAAACAACCCCATTAAAAAGTGGGCAAAGGACCTAAACAGACGCTTTTCAACAGAAGACATTTATGCAGCCAACAAACATGAAAAAGAGCTTAGCATCACTGATTATTACAGAAATGCAATGAGATACCATCTCAGGCCAATCAGAATGGTGATTATTAAAAAGTCAAGAAACAACAGATGCTGGTAAGGCTGTGGAGAAATAGGCATGCTTTTACACTGTGGGAAAGTAAATTAACTCAATCATTGTGAAAGACAGTGTTGTCATTCCTCAAAGATTTAGAAGGAGAAATACCATTTGACCCAGCAATCTCATTATTGGATATATACCAAAAGCAATATATATCATTCTATTATAAAGATACATGCATACGTATGTTCATTGCAGCATTATTCACAATAGCAAAGACATGGAATCAACCCAAATGCCCATCAATGATAGACTAGATAAAGCAAATGTGGAACATAGACACCATGGAATACTATGCAGCCATGAAAAGGAATAACATCACGTCCTTTGCAGAGACATGGATGGAGTTGGAAGCCATTATCCTCAGCAGACTAACACAGGAAGAGAAAACCAAACACCGCATGTTCTCACTTATAAGTGGGAGCTGAACAAGGAGAAGACATGGACAGAGGGAGGGGAACAACATAAAATGGGGCCTGTCAGTGGGGTGGAACAGACATGCATGTGGGGCGGAACATGCATGTGGGGTGGAACAGACATTCATGTAGCTAATGCATGCAGGGCTTACTATCTAGTTGATGTGTTGATGGGTGCAACAAACCACCATGGCACACGTTTACCTGTGTAACAAACCTGCACATCCTACATATATATCCCAGAACTTACTATTAAATTAAATTTGATTTTATTTAAAGAAATTCAAGGGCAAGGTAAAAACAGAGGATCCCCACTAGGAGACTCTATGACCACATGAAAGGCAAAAGCGTGGTAGATCTAGGTCAGAGGCACTGGACACAGAACACTGATTGACCCAGAGTTCTTGGGCTGTGCATGCACCAGGGTAAAGACTGAGGTTTAAAATGGCAAGAACATATTTTACCATTGAACCAATAGTGGCTGTAGGTAGTAGGATAGCAGTATCCCTGAAAGTGATGAGACTTCAGGGCAGAGGGGCTCTTAGTCAACTGGCAAAGTTTGCAGCGTTGGAGATCAGGCTGCAGAAGCGCAGTGCTGCATGGCTCTGTGGCTCAGCTTGTGTGAGGCAGCTCAGAAATGCTGGACATCTGAGTCTACCCAGTAGTAGAAGGAGACCAGATGGCTGGAGGACTCAGGTAGTGAACATTCTCCAAAGGAAAATACAGGCTTTAGGCAGTCATGGGTGTTTCAGCCTGGAATACTGAAGTATGGGCCAGATGCTCTGCTTGGTGGCTTCCAATATGCTTGATTGCAGTATTCCATAGAAATTCTTCAGAAGATGGAGAATCCTTGGTATCCACAGTATCCTGGAGGGCTCACAGACTCCCGAGTCTCAATGTGGTACAAGGTCAAAAAACATTCTTATTTATAACGTCAGCCCCCATCCTGGTGCATGCACAGCCCAAGAACTCTGATCAAGACATATTCTGTGCCCACTGCCTGTAACTCAGATCCACCACCCCTTTGCCTTTTTGTGTGTGGTTATGGAGTCTCCTAGTGGGGGCCGTCTATTCTCACCAGGCACCTGCCTTCCTGAGCAATGCCACCTCAGAGAGTTCTGATGATTCATCTCTAAACCTACATTATGCTATACTTGAGCAAAACTCGGTGTAGATATTAATAGTCATTTTTACCTTCAATGAGAAATTGATTTTTACTGTATTAGAAAATTTTAATTGCTGCCATCGTATATAAAAATGTAATGGATTGTTTATGCTGGAGAAGTTGAATTGCTAAAACTTATTAATTAAATTGGGGGATTTGCCTAGTTTTCATATTTCAAACATGGCTTGTCTGAGGCCAGCTTCTGTTTCTGCCAGTGTATCAGTATAGCATGAGCCACCCTCTAGATCCTCATGTCTTTAGAACACCTGAACACACAAGTGATACAGCCTTGAAGAGAGAAACAACGTTGCATTTATATTTGCTGTGTGGAAATGGGCCAGTTCACAGTAGTTGAGCCATAGCTACATAGTTACATCCTGAGATAATGCTTTGAGAATATTAACAATTTTTCCTGTTACTCTCTGACTTTATTCTTTTGCCCCACTGTACCTGCATCTCTCTCTCTCTCTCTCTATCACACACACACACACACACACACACACACACACACACACACACACCCCAAACAGCCCAACCTATAACTCAGAAGAGTAATGTGACAGAGTGGAAAACAGGAAAAATGAGTATGTTTCTGGCCTTGTTTTCAAAAGCATAAAACTCGTAGAAAAAAAATCAACTCAGAGGAATCTTAGTATAGACAGAGTATTTGACAGAAGATGATTAAGAAAAGCATGTATGCCTAGCCCCAGCCTCCTTTCCCAAATCAGGCTGATGGCAGAGAAGAGGAAAGCCACAAAAAAGATTGACACAGGGAGGTGCTGCCTGGTCAAGAATGCCAGTGCTTACAAAAATCCTGGTTTTCCCTCCCAAGCCTTGATCCCTGCTAGCTGACATTGCTCAGCTCTCTTTCAGTTTAAGTGGGTAGAAGTGATGTACACCACTTTTAAGATTAGTTTCTATAAACCCCATGCTCTGTCTCTTTTCTAGAAGAGACCTTAGAAGATGGAGGAGCCACAGATGGAAAGAGCCTGGACCATGAATCATACTGTGACTGAAAAGGTGCCCACCAAACACTCGATTGGAGCAGGAGGTAACCAAGACAAAAGCCAGTGGGGTTTGAGTTTATTTGTTGCATCTTTTCACCTCCCTTATTACTATATTGTTGCCCACAATAGATTTGTGGACTCTGAGAATGGAAGAGACCTTCCCCATAGACAGCCTGAGAAAGATGGCAAGAAACCAGCAAATGAAGACATTCCTGTGGGCTGAAACAGACAGAGACATGGACAGTCTCAGAGAGACTCCCAGAGCTTGATGTAGTCCCAATTCAGGCAATACAGGACACAAAAGCTGAATAAGGACAAATAGCACACAGAGTCAAGGCACTGGGTTTCTGTCCTTATGGCACACAGCTGCAGCCATGTTGTGCTTTGCCTTGCCTCTGTAGACTGACTCTTGGCAACATGTGCTCCCTTTACACATACTTCCTTGTGAACCTGGGCTTGGTACAAAATTATTGAAGAGGGTTGCCAGACCAGAAGAGACCCAGCAGAAAGAAATATGCATAGGGACCGCACATCTGGTTTGCCTGAGGTAGTCATGCCTTGTATTCATTGTCTTGGCATGTTTATTTCCAGTATCTCCTTTTATTCTGGAAAGTGTCTGCTTGAGATCATAAATCATATGATCTCCATAAAAACAAGAGTTGTTTACATGAATACATTTAGGGATATACAATATTAAGGATGAAGTGTCCCTCTCTGGCTGTATTCCAAGGCAAGCTTCCTGGAACTTAGATGCAGGCTAAGAAAAGGGGTACAAACCGACTAAAAGTATGTTTCTGCCACAGAGTGAAATGTAGGCTCAAAATAGAGATTGAATTTATTTATACAAAATTGTTGTATTTCTTACGTTTCTGAATCTTAGCGAGATTTTTATCTGCTACCCACAAGTCTCTCTCACACACACATGTGTGCACACACACATACACACACACACATAGTGTAGAATAGATCAGGCATCAAATCCAAGTTCTTTTATTTACTATTAGGTTTCGGGTTTGTTTCTCAATCTCTCTGAGCCTAGGTTTTCCCATCCTTATCTGTCAAATTAGGATCATAATCCCTGGTTTACATATATTATAAGAACTCAGTAAATTAACATGTTTAATATGTTTGAAAATATAGTTCTCTACTGAAATTTATACCTATCTGCATGTGCTTATATACGACAAAATACTTCAATATTCAGAGAAATTTGCCCAGGTTTATCCACCTTCCTATGCTGGTAATATTGAGTATGTAGATTACATGACAGATGTTCCTTTGCTCCCTTCCCACTCATATGTACCCCCTTTTGTTGACACCTATATTCAGACTTTAAAATATATCTGAAACACAGCCAGCAGCCATACCCATGCCAAAGCTAAGATTTCCAAATATTCATAGAGAAACAAAAGACAAAGTCACCTGGAGACCACTGGTGTCAGCCAGGCTGGCTGCAGGACCACCCTCACATGAATACTGCTTGCACCAATCTCAGGACTCTCAATTATCACTGTTTCTTCTGTCCAGCACGCATGTCCCTATGCAGCACAGCAAGCCCCATTCACAGACCTGCTCCGGAAAGTGGGGCTGTTTCTTGGGGCTCCAGCCTTTTCCAAATCTCACCCAAATGGCCTAACTTAGCCCTCCCCATCTCTCTGTATCATTTCTAATGCCCATTTCTTAACAAAATAACACAATCACATAACAGTAGACATGCTGTTGTGAATCTGCAGCTGTGAACAGACACCAGGGCAATCATGTCCAGGAGTGCAAAGTAGAAATACAGGAGGGTGACACTGGATTTATGCCAGGCTCTGTACAAAACACTTTCCATTCACCATATCTTATAAGCCTCGCAACAACTCTACAAGGCAGCAGTTATTACCATGATCATGTCATGGGTAATGAAGTTGAGGCTTTAAAGCATAAGCACCTTGCTCAAGCACCCATAGTACTAGAATAGATAATATTCATCAAGGATGTACCAAAAGGCAGACACCGTTTAAAATTTTGTGCATATATTATCTCATTTAATTCTCGTAACAAGTTGTGAGATAATTCTAATGTGTTACACATTTTACAAATGAGAAAAGTGAGTTACACAAAGTGAATTGAATTTTTCCAAGGTCATCAGTAACTAGTAGTGAGGCTGGAGTTTGAACTCAAGCAATCTGGCTCCAGAATGTTCACTCTTAACCACTTTATTACGACTAAGAACTAGTTAAATCTTCTGGATTCCAAAAGCCAAGCTCTTAATCTTATGATCACATCAGATATTAAAGGGTCATTAACTCTCGTGGATAACAAATGGATCATTTTATGTAAGAATCCCGAGATCAGAAGGGATAATTGGTTCAGGGTTCTTGAGCAAGGTCTTAGCAGAACTTCTTACAGTACAGTTCATTGTGAGGGAAACTTCCAGTGAAGTGATAGCAATGTGCACATCTCTAAGGACTTATGTGAGCCTTCTGAAATAACTTGACACTTTGGGCTCAACTGAAATTTCCAATCCAGAGTGTGCTAGGTTTCCTTCAGCGTGGATACACAGGGATGCATTCAAATTCAACCTGTTACTCTCCTGGTCTTCTAGCATAGATACAAAGTAGGATAAAGATTAAATAACTGAAAAAATTCCCCAATTATCCAAGCACACAGCTTGGTGATACCTGTTTTATTGGGAAAAAAAGATATAGAAAGGTAATACAGCATTATTACATAGTGTTAAAGACCACAAACCCAAATAAAACTTCCAAGGTTTAAAGCTCAGCTCTGCCATTTACTAGCTTGGTGGTTTTGGGCAAAAAAATTAACATCTATATTGCCTTATTTTTTTCATCTTTATAATGGGATGGTAATAAAATTTACTACCCAAGATTGTTTTGAACATTAAATTAGTTAATATATGTATAGCACATGGTAAATTATATTTTAAGTGCTTGTTATTATAATTACCAGAGCTTTTACGTGTTAGGGAGCTGAGAAGCTATCACTCAGTTCGCTAATTCTTTACTCCTTTTATCCGATTGGTTTCCCAGTCTTGTAGAATACACCTTCAAAATATCTACTGTCTCTTCCATTCAATTCCCCCTGTCAATCTTCTGTATTTCATTACTTCTGCATCCTTAAACTCACCTGAAACTATACTTTTAAAGTCAAAGGTGTAGGCTCTGAGCTCAGTGGTATTATCAGCCTCATTAAAATGTTAACTTATCTTCTTACTTCCAGGTCAATTAATTTTGGTAATCTAAGGAAATGAGTAACTTGTGGGAAATTTTAGAGTGAACAATAAAATAATTTGAAAATTAGACAGCTAATATGTTGGTATATTTGTTCAGACTAGTGAAGGGCAAAAACAGGAAAGATATAAAATTTGCAAATTAGAATTAACATTGTCCATATTTGACATATTTTAGAGCCTTCATTCATCACCACATTTTTAGTTTTATGCTAGAAGATGTTCATACTGTACAGTTTTCTAAATTTCAGTTCCTAGGCACTTTGTAGTAGCATAGTTAATATAGCTTAATAATTTGGTAAACCTAACCAATAATATTATAACTGTGAAAACATAAAATTCAGACTCAAATCTTTTATATTTATTGCTTTTTAATTAACAATATGTCTAAACTTTTATAAAAGAAAATTAATATTTGTATTCAAACATGTAGTTATATATTTTATTTAAAAATATTTGCGTATATAAAACATTCAAAGGACAACATATTTCTATCTAGAAAAATCAAGTTTTTACTTATTTTATACTATTAATTATGTAAGTAGCTAATGATTTTTCAAATGGCTAACATAACTCTCTCCAATAAAAGCCTATGCTAGAATAAGTAATCTTCTATTTATAACATTTTTTATCAAAATCATTGTTACTAATAATGATAGCATACAAGTGCAAGTTGTTTTATAATTAACAATGTTTTTTAATTTTAACTTTCTACTAGAAAATGTCCCATTAATTCAGCATTTCATATATCTGTTAATATGCCAACCGTTATGAAATTTTCAGTAATTCACAATCCAATGACCCAATAGCTCTTCAATAACAGTCTTGTATAACAAGCTGGTAAAATTATGCTTATTATAGAAATAATAGAGTTGTATCTAAAACCTTCCATATTGCTTCAGCTTTTCAGTTCTTAAGGGAATTAGAAATGATTAGACTCTATTTCTAGCAAAATTCCATTTGGGAATAAGGATGATTTAAAAGAAGGGAATAAACCTGGTTATTAAAAGAAACACAAATAGATTTGAATACAGTACTATGCTCTCATGTCCCTTTCCAACTCTAGTGAAATTTTATCATAAAAGGTATGACTCATTAGCCAGTTGGAAAGCCAGTGGAAATATAAACATAAGATACGAGTATGCTTAAGGTAAATTCAACATTGCAGAAATATGTGGAGAATAAAATCAAACTTGAATCGAATCCAGATAGTGTAGATTTTTTGTTGTAAGATCAGGAAATAACAATATTCTTATGGCTTGATTCACTTCTCTTTTTTTTTTTTTAAGACAGAGTCTCACTCTGTTGCCCAGGCTGGAGTGCAGTGGTCTGATCTTGGCTCACTGCAACCTCCACCTCCCAGGTTCAAGCGATTCTGGTGTCTCAGCCTCCTGAGGTAGCTGGGATTACAGGCATGTGTCTCTATGCCTGGCTAATTTTTTTCTTTTCTTGAGACGGAGTCTCACTCTGTCATGCAGGCTGAGTGCAGTCATGCAATCTCAGCTTACTGCACCCTCTGCCTCCTGGATTCAAACAATTCTCTGCCTCAGCCTTCCAAGTAGCTGGGATTACAGGTGCCCACCACCACGCCTGGCTAATTTTTGAATTTTTAGTAGAGACAGGGTTTCACCATGTTGGCAAAGCTGGCCTTGAACTCCTGACCTCAACTGATCCGCCCACCTTGGCCTCCCAAAATGCTGGGATTACAGGGGGTGAGCCACCGTGACTGGCCTGATTCCTTTCTTTATTGCCGGTTGTTGCATTACCGTGACTTTTTGTGTCAACTTTTAAGAAAAAAAAATGTTCAAATCTACCTGAAAATTTGTGAAGAGCTTGATACTTGTAATCTTCCAGTTTCTGATTTTTCTATCTACAGCCAAAAGAGCAGACAGTGGATAGGACAGACATTATCTGAAAACCTGTTCTCTGTCGTACTGTTTCAGGCAATGCAGTTAGGAGATCCTTTCCTGTACACACAAGTATACAAGGGAAGCAAAAGGGGCAGATTCTGGTGAATGTGATCTGATTTGTATCACCAGTGGTTTGTATCACCGACATCCAACCACTGGGCCAAGTATCAGTTGACCACTTCAGAGCTTTGCAGGGATCACAGGGTAAGCCACAAGCAACAGGGCAAAACAATGGTTCACCAAACTGCAGAGGTCATGGAGTTTTGCCCAGCCCCATATTCAACAATACCCCATTTAGAGTTCAGCATCTTAGAATATGCTCAGTTATACATGAAATATGAGCAACAATTTTTTAAAGTGTGATTTTAAAATAATCAGTATAAATAAAACTGTATTTATATTCTCAAAGTGTCAGGTTTAGTTGAGTTATTATTGTCTACCATAAATTAATATTAAGATCAGTTAAAAATCCCTTGTATAATGAGGTAGAGCAAAGATAAAATAAAAGTAGGACCAAAGATGGAGGACGAGAAGAGAGGGAAGAAAGAGGAAATTATAAATTAAATTACATTTATTGGATTATTTGCTTCTTTATGTTTTGTTTCATCTTTAAAAATACAACTAAATAGTAGCAAGGCAACTCATTAATTCAGCTAATCAATATGTTGAATATAGGCCAGGAGCGGTGGCTCATCCTGAATACCAGCACTTTGGGAGGCCGAGGCAGGCAGATTACTTGAGGTCAGGAGTTAACCAGCCTGGCCAACATGGTGGAACCCCATCTCTACTAAAAATACAAAAATTAGCTGGGTGTAGTGGCGGGTACCTGTAATCCCAGCTACTTGGGAGGCTGAGGCAGGAGAATCGCTTGAACCTGGGAGGCGGAGGTTGCAGTGAGCTGAGATAGTGCCACTGCACTCCAGCCTGGGTAACAGATCGAGACTCCATCTCAGAATATGTGTGTGTGTGTGTGTGTGCGCGCGTGTGTGTGTGTATGTGTAATATAGAGAACAATATATCTACATAAAGCAAAAGGGTGTTGTCAGAATATTATATTTTTAGTGTCTGTCAGTACCAGGTGTATCAGGTGTATAGAACCAAAATGCCTTTGTTTGTATGTCTCTCAAACTCCTTTAATTGCAGCGTTTGTTGTTGTTGTTGGGCTTTTGTATTTGTTTATCTCCTCTATTTAAGGTTTTAAGAATATGTGTTTTTAGTGTAAGAGTAAAACTCTTCAGTAATATATCATCTCAAATTTACGTGAAAAATGCTCTCCTGTTCTCCATTATTTATACAAGCCTATCTTATAATTTAATCCTAATACAAATGTGTGCTAACACATAGATGCAGCATGAATCCATTCATTAATGTGTGTTTTATGGACATTGATGGAATCTTACTAACATTATTTTACCTCTTGGTATAAACATTGCACCCAAGGAAGTACATTTTCCAATTATCTGTACAATTATCTTGTTAGCTGGTATGTACATCCTTATTATTTTTGTTACTGTGAAGACTTTGCTAAGCCCTTTAAAATTACCTTTCAGTTTTCAGTTACTCCTAACAAAACTCTTGTGGCAGAATTTTGTTAAGTCTAATGCCGATGAAGAAAGTGACGCATAAATTGTTTTCCTGAGATTTAATCATTTATATCATAGCAAATCTTATCCACTATAGTATCAGCTAATTTCTGATTAATAACAGTTTGAGGGTGACCACATGTCATTTCTATTTATGACAACTTTGAGTTGGTTATCTCAGTGCTTTTCTTAGCAGACTTGTATCTAGCAGCCAGTACAGCATAACACTTGATCCTAATTGATACCCAAGTGAATAGCCTCAACAAAGAGGCCTATAATTAAGAAGCCACATGACTGAAAATGATGAATTCCTTCCTTACTTCCCACTATGCTTCATCTAGAACAGGATTGAAATATATATAGTGACAGGAAGCCTGAAATCCTATGACAGTCACACAGAAGTCATATATTTCTGTTCCAGCCAACCAAGACTTTTAGCCAGTATTACATCCACTTACAGTGGACAAATTAATAATTATTGAAAATGTCTTAAAGTGTGGAGAACATAATAGGTACTTATTAATGGACTAGAAGTTCTATTTAAGTATCATATGTGGACTCTTCTTACATATCAAATGAGTTTCCAACAAGCTTGTATAAAAGATTACGTAGCCTTACGTACAAAAAGCAGCAAGAACAAAATCTTCACATATATAATCCTCTAAGTAACATAATAGGAATACCACAAGGCAAGAACTGGTCAGAACTTCTCACAAATAACTGAACAACTGATGCCTTTAAATGTCTCAAGGACAAAAATTAAACTTTCCTGAATGGGATGATAAAGGCAGCATGATTTTTCTAGGGTGCATATGTGGTCTATCAAATCTTCTCAATGGAGAAATATCGTTTTAATTTCTTATAAAGTCACTGTCATCCAGAACCATACTACTTGAAGTTTAACATGGTTTTTCTTTTTTGTTTTCAAATTCCAAATTGGATAAATATGTTATTCTCTCCACCTCATAGAATCCTTGTTAAGGGATGTATGGTCAAAGTTAGAAAACTTACAGGAAATGAAGACAAAGTGTTTGAAATAAGCATCTAACAGATGCAGCCCTTAGGAAAGAAGTGTGAGAAAGATAAAATTCAATCTTTCTGGATTGAGCTGTCAAGATGAAGTCACTGAAAAATAGAGAATTCTAATTGAAAGAGACATCCAGGTGATATTTCTTTTCAAATGCATACATTCCTCAGTCTATGTGGTAATTAGAACGCTTGAAAGTCTTTACTATAAAAGTATCTCATATGGCCTGGCCATGAATTCCCTCTCTAAGATAATTCATTACATTTCTTTGTATTTTACTTTTCATTTTTTTATCTGCTACTCTTCAAGGATGATTATAGGTATATTTTTCCCCTAATTGTTCACCTAAAGTGAAGGATTGGTGAAACCCCGTCTCTACTAAAAAATACAAAAAATTGGCTGGGCGTGGTGGTGGGCACCAGTAGTCCCAGCTACTCAGGAGGCTGAGGTAGGAGAATGGCATGAACCCGGGAGGCGGAGCTTGCAGTGAGCCGAAATCACACCACTGCACTCCAGCCTGGGCAACAGAGCGAGACTCCATCTCAAAAAAATTAAATAAATAAATAAAATAAAATGATGTGTTCTGATCATAGTCTTATTAAAATCTACTGACCATAAACTACAAATTGTGTAGTCTTATAAATGTTGTTTATATCTGTACAATTCCTACCATCACTCTTTAAAAATAACATTTGTCAAAAAACATTTTATTAAATGAACAATGGGGCCATATGGATACCATACAGGAAAACACAATTAAGAATAATTAATTTTAAGCAGTTTTCATAATAGGTGTCTGAAAACATACTACACATGTACTCTGGTATTTGGCATTGTTTTAGAAAAATGCTTTGCATCTTCCCAGTAATGCTTTTGTTTTAGAGCATCTTGTAGTCTCCCCATTAATCTGAATGACCTTAACAAAAACAGAGCAAGGCTGTTTTGGCAGAAGGACAAAGGACACTTTCCCCTCAGCTCATAACAAATTGCTTTCATTAAGAACAAATGGTCTTGGAGTATTATTCTACTTGAGTCTCCGCCTAGTGACAAGTCTAAAGGGGAGACCCAATGTTGATTGTAAACAATAAGAATGCATCTCAGAAAGTAGAATGTCCTCCTATAGTTTAAAAACATCCTATTCTAGGAGCATGAGGTGGACCACATCCAACCATAAAACACCAATTTGTCATGACTTTCAATAGTTATGTCATTTCAGGCTTTATTTATGATTAAGAAAATCTAATTAAGATGGACTATATAGTAGCAGAAATTTATTGGATATACTATGTTTATTGTTAGAAATATTGACTTTCTGATGTTGCAGTCAGGAATTAATTCTTTATAGATATCTTAAAAGAAGCCTTTAGTTCACTTATTTCAAGGTCTTTCTACACCATCTAGAACTGGATCTTTAGGGAAATAGTCATTTCAAATATCTTTTTAAAAATTCTTGCAAATATTAAAGTATGTAACAGAAAACAAAAATAAAACAAATTTTAGGTTAAGTACAAAATAATGTAGAGGGGAGTCATAACATAATAGAAAAATAATATTCTGTGTTTATGGTTTCAGCTGATTTTTTGGAATCACTATTTTTTTTCTTATAAACTTCTGGTCAGTGAGGCTTTTAAAAAGACTACAATTTATAGACATTTCACAATATGACCTTTAGTTCTTTTCTATTTTTAAAGCATGTTTGATTTTGACATAATTTAGAGTTAGTATTTAATACTTGAAAAATAGGTTCTAAGCATGCATGTCAACTACTCTTCATAATACTATTTTATTACTTCGATTACTGCATTTCATCTTCACTATGCATTTATAAATCTCAGTTTTCAGTTTACTAAAACTCAGCATTTTAAACTGAGTCAGATTTCTAGCTGCAAATGATGTTTTTAAAAGAAAGATTAAAAACCAGCTAAGCTGGAGCACTTCAAAAGCTCATTGGTCTTGCCCTAAGCAAGAAGTTGAGGAGAGAAGAGGGAGCCATAAGATGTACATTTCATGTTTGAATAAGGGATTGATTTAGAGAAGAACTCCAGGCTAACTGAGACAGAAGATTGTAATTTTCTATTCTTCCAATGCTCTGTCAATAAAAGAACATTAGAGATTCTCTCCTCTAAAGAGGCAGTTTATATTTGGGGTTCATCATTGCCATCAAAAAACATTTTTTGCTATTCACACAGCAGTTTCTCCACAGGAAGCAGTATGGATTGCATTGAGTATGAGAAGGAATCATGGAAGAGTCACCATTATTTAATAAATTCTTACAGCATTACGAGGTAGGTGATAAATAGTATCTTTTCCTTCACCTCTGCAGCTTCATCCACACATGTAAAAAGGAAACAAATAGATACAGACATAAACCCTTTTAAAAAATCAAGTAAAACCAAAGCAAAAAAAAAAAAAACCCATAGGTGAATCTATTAAAATACTATAGATAAATTAATACTCTTCATTTATATTGCCTATGCATATGATCACTCTTTTATTCCTTATTTACTTTAGTGTTACAAATATTTTAGGAGTGCCTATTATGTGCAATCATTGAGATGCAAAAATCAAAGTTTTAATTGAAAAAAAGAATCACGATTTATCTTCAATGGCCAATACATTTTAGGTTTGAGCAAAGCATAGACCTCAGTGTCCTGAAAGCAAGACAGCTGTTCCTCCTGGGGCTGTAATTCTTGGTTCACATTTGACAGCCCATGATCCAAGCTGGCTTTGTCCTTGGAAGCAGAGCCCCTCATTTGGAAAGGAAGTCCTTTTCTCTGAAACTTGTTTTTTGTTTTTTTTTTAATTTTATTATTATTATACTTTAAGTTTTAGGGTACATGTGCACAATGTGCAGGTTAGTTACATATGTATACATGTGCCATGCTGGTGTGCTGCACCCATTAACTCATCATTCAGCATTACGTATATCTCCTAATGCTATCCCTCCCCCCTCCCTCCACCCCACAACAGCCCCCAGAGTGTGATGTTCCCCTTCCTGTGTCCATGTGTTCTCATTGTTCAATTCCCACCTATGAGTGAGAACATACGGTGTTTGGTTTTTTGTCCTTGTGATAGTTTACTGAGAATGATGATTTCCAATTTCATCCATGTCCCTACAAAGGACATGAACTCATCATTTTTTATGGCTGCATAGTATTCCATGGTGTATATGTGCCACATTTTCGGAACCAACCCAAATGTCTGAAACTTGTTTAATGACATTTTCCTATTTCTCTATCTGATTTGCAGTGATTAATTCTGACTATATGGTAAGCTCTGAAAAATCTACATATATTCTGATTCTGCTTGATTCTATATTGAACCTTGACATAGTACCCCATTCTCTTTCTCTGCCTTGGTTCTTTGGATGTGGTCAAAAGGTGTTCAAGCTGAAGCAGACATTTTCTCTTGCTTCTTTTTCCACCTGTCTGAGTATTTACAATGGTTAATAAAATGGACTATTATGTCACATATTATCAGAAGTTACCAACCATGTCACCCAATGTATTAACCAATGTTATTATGCATTTCAAAATATTAATCACAAGGGATGCTTCTAGATGTAACATAGAAAAAGTTTTATAAGTCAAAGGAATTTGTTAAAAAAAAAGTGAAATAAGCATTTTTCATTGATGGTTATCTCATAGCTTTATAATATGCTAATAAGCACATGAATTTCCAAAAGGAGATGGGACTAGAGGCTATTCACTATCTCTAGACCTGTTTGATCAAGATGTTTCCACTTTTTGTTTATAAAAATATTAAAAATATTTAAGGCCTTCTGCAGAACCCACTTTGGAGGATGCTGTTGCTCAGATAAATAATACAAGCTGAAAAGTCTTCAAGTATAAATTTTCATGATATTTGGATAAAGAAATTGTCAACGTTTAATTTTTATATGAATAACTTTTAAAAACTTAAATTATTGAAATGCCTAAGATTGACCAAACATATCTACTCTCATTTAAAGTTTTTTATAATCAGGAAACTATTTCTCCTTGCTCCTGGTCAAATAAAAAATGATTACAACACTGTCATGTCCAATTACTATCAGATCTAGAATGACAAGAACCTAAAATAATTATGTGACACAACCTCTTATAAATCTATGTAATTAGGCCATAGATAAAAAAAACTGAAGATTTTAGAAGATATGTATATCTATAAAGAGATATACATATAAGACATATTATACATATATTGTTTCTAATATGTATTGTACATTATATAATATTATAGTGTATATTTCAGCCAGGACCCAACTTACAATGGCCAATGATAGTTAATACCCGACTAAAATTCATGGAGCTCAAAAACTATGTCTTAATCATTTTTGTTTCCTCTGTAACAGGAAACATAGTGGTCAGTACAAAGTTGTCATGAATGTATAATGTAAAAAAATACGTGGTGGTAGGAGGAAGAAAGAGAAAGAAGAAGGAAGAAAAATGAAGGTCGTACTATATGTGCATTTACTTAGTCATTCTGTAAGTATTTATTGGATATTTTTAGTATTTTTAGATCCTATGCTAACCACAAACACAAATATAAGATAGGCTAGACTCAGGAACACCTGACCTAGTAGAAAAGACAAATATATTAACAAATAATGCATTAACAAGGTGATAGGTCTGTAATAGAGGCATGTAAAATTATGATGACTAAGGAGACAAAAATTGCCCCTGAGCAGGAAATGAGGCTTTCAGGAGCAAGTAATGTCTAGATTGAGGTTTTAAGAATTTCATCAAATAGACAGTAGAAAGTGCATTACAGACAGAGAAAATATCATCAGCAAGTACACAGAGAACTCAAAAGGTATACTGTATTCAGGAAAGAGCAGGCCTCAGAAAGTACTATCAGGAAGATAATGGGGCTCAGAGATCAGTGGGGAAGTGATTAGATGCTATGCTGAGAATCTGGACATTAGTCCTATAGATTCCTATTTCTCGTATTTATTTGAGTAAGAGATTTTTTAAAGTATTGATGAAAAATCAATAATGATTTATGACATGGATAAAATAGAGAATATAAAGCCCCTGTCAGAAACTAATTAATTATAGTAAAATGTATCGATAAAGACCAAAATAATATCACAAATACGTAATGAATTTGCAGAACAAATGCATAATGCGTAATTAATTTATACCAATTTAATACAATAGACATTGTACAACTTAAAGGGAAAGGTGATAAATGATGCCTATTCATTAATGGCAATTTATTAAAGACAATGCATAATGTGATCATATTTGTGGCTTCCTGGAACGCTTAGCTGTTGCATATCATTCAAAACAACTAGTTAAAGGTGTTTACATATATATAATTCAAAGTTAGTTACTGAAGAAAAGCTCTTACTATCATGTATTTACATTTTTCTCCATAGAACGTAATTTGGGAACCACTGCAGTAGACAATGGCAAAAGAAATAAAAACAAGCAAAGAGGCTCACCTTGGCAAGAAGATACGTTCTGTATATGAAACCTAACTGTATTAGTCCATTCTCATGCTGCTATCTGCCCAAGAGTGGGTAATTTATAAAGGAAAGAGTTTTAATTGACTCACAGTTCTGCAGGGCTGGGGAGGCATCAGGAAACTTACAATCATGGTGGAAGGGGAAACAAACATGTCCCTCTTCACATGGAGGCAGGAAGGAAAAGCGCTAAGCAAAGGGGGAAAAGCCCCTTATAAAGCCATCAGATCTCATGAGAACTCACTCACTATCACAAGAACAGCATGGGGGTAACCACCCCCATTATTCAATTACCTCCCACTCATTGCCTCCCATGACACATGGGGATTATGGGAACTATAACTCAAGATGAGATTTGGGTGGGGACACAGCCAAACCGTATCACCAACTAAAAAGCAACAATATCCAGAAAATCTCTTAAAAAGTGTCATTACTGATAAAAATTTCAAGTACCATGGCAGAAAAATGTGGTCATCTTTATTAGAAGAGCCCTATCATGTGAAAAAAGTATGCCAAAAATGTGTCTGCCTTCCTGTTTATGGAGGCTTACAAACTTGGGAAGGAAACCAACTAAACTTTGAATCAGTGTCAATAAAAGATATTTTTTAAACGTATGAAAACAGGCAAAACTAAATTATCTTTAAAAGCAGATGAAAATTACCAATTTAAATGAATGACTATAGATTTTAATTTTTATTTCTAATTCTTCAGATTTTCTATTGTTATCATTGCTACTTATTAAGTTTACAATGAAGATAACAAAAAAAATCCAAAACAAAAAAAAAAAACACAAAAGAAAATTTTAAAACCAGTAAGCTTTGGAGCCAGATATACCTAGAATAAAATAGCAGATGTGCCACAATCTATTATATTGCCCTTGAGTTACTTTCTTCACCACTGTGAGACAGTATTTTGCTTTTGCTTTTTGTTTTAATCATCAAAATTAAGAAAGTCATTTCATTGTGCTGTGTCAAAGATTAAATAAATTAATATTGACTTACTAGAATTATATCTGATACATACTACCTTAGTTTGAGTTCCCACAAAAAGATACTCATAGACAAGATCAGAATTTAAATACTTTATTTGGAAAGCCATCTAGGAAATGGTTGTAGATAAGTGGAGAAGTGAGAGGGGAAAGGGAATAAAACCAATGACCTGTGCATTGTCAGGTCTGCTACCCCTGGGGACCACTGCCCTAGTTGAAAACTGAAGCTTAAAGACTTAAATTACTTTTCCAAGCTCATGCAGCCAAGGAATGGCAGAGCTAGATTTTGAAGTGTGCTACCTCTTATCATGGCCTAAATAGTTAACCAGTGCCCAGGACTGATGCTTACAGTCTGACATGGAGCAATTACTCAATACATTGTTGTGTATTCTGTGAGATAATGTAAAATGCAATTTATAGTTCTCCCAAACAAGGGTGAGGAAAATGGAGGCTTTATCCACTCAATCTCCATCTATGATTGGCCAGTGGCTGGATTCCTACAGGCTAGGATCAGGGGGTGAGAGGTAACATGTACCCTCAGAGTATCACAAGTGTTAAATATTAAAATCCATAGCCATCGATTTGAATTGGCCATTTTCCATTAACTACCCTTCTGTAAGTGGAGAATATGGTGTGACAATCACAGCATCTTCTACACAGAGTAAACTCCTAATCCTATGAGTAGGAGTTAGATGTTGCCCGGATTTGTATCCTCAGTATGTGGCTGTCATGATAGGTACTGAACAAATGGATGAATGAATGAATGAACAGTAGTTTGGAAACAAATATCTTTCCCCAGAACTACAAGTTTCTCAAAAGTCAGCAGGAATTTATTTGAATAATAATATCGTTATTAGGCTGTTTATATTTGTCATCACTAACTACTCTCATTTATATGTAGTATTTTATGTGTTCTTCACAAGAACTTTATGAGGTAGGTCTATTATTGCCCTTTTGCCTAGTTCAAAACTGAGGCTTAAAGACTTAAATTACTTTTCCAAGCTCATGCAGCCTAGGAATGGCAGAGCTAGATTTTGAAGTGTGCTATGTCTTACCATGGCCTAAATGGTTACCCAGTGCCCAGGACTGATGCTTACAGCCTGACATGGAGAAAAAATCAGCTGTGTTGCTGAGCAAGTGGAAGTTGATAATTCTGGGTTTTTGTTTAAGGCACTAAAGACCTAGTGGAAGATGTGAGTGTCTAGACAGTTCAGAGCAGCAAAAGGGCTCTGGCCTGGGAGCCTGGGGATAGGAATACACAGTTAGGGAGGAGAGCCAGGCCAAAGATTACCATAGCCTGTTTTAAGTTTCAATTCAGGATTAGCTCTAAGACGTAGGCCAATATAAAATGCATCCTTTTTCTTTTGTCATCGTCCTCTTGCCTCCTTCTACCTCCTATTTCACACTCCCAGGTGAGCACCATGCCATCTATGTGTAGTAAGTGGCTACAGTCAAGGAAAAGTATTTCAAAAACTCTAATGACTTACTTTTTGCATGAGATATATTAGAAGCAAATTTTAGCCTGTGTCATCTAATTCCTCCCTCAGTGCAAACAGAGAAACTACTGTAGACATCAAAAGGAAACTCTCCAAAACGTATATAAAATGGCATCCCAAATTCTGGCATCGCAAAACAATGTGCGGCAGTGAGTTCATTCGGTAGTAGCTAGAGATTAATTACTGCTTAGGACAACTTTGGTCTCAAATCAAATTCTGCCAGGAATTGCCTTCTTGGGCATTTATCCCAGAGAAATGAAAACATATGTTCATCCAAAAGCCTGTACATGAATGCTCATGGTAGATTTATTTCATGAACACTGGAATCACACAATAGAATCAAAGAAGTTCAGGCAATTTTTATTAAAATGTGATTTGGGAACTACATTTAATTGTTTTTGCTAAAAGTGCTTTGAGCACAGAATCACCAGGTAAAACAGCCAGCAAAGCTGTAGAGTGGACGAATGGTAAAATAAACTGTGGTGCATCCATACCGTGGAATACTACTCAACAATAAAAAGAAACAAACCATTGATACATACAACAACTTAGACACAGCTAAAGGGAATTATGCTGAGGGAGATAAGTCAATCCCCCAAGATTATATGCTGTACAATTGCATGTATATAACATTGAAATGACAAAAAATATAGCACTAGAAAACAGATTAGTTTTGCCAGAGCTCAGGACCAGGAGGGGGAGATTTAGGTGTGGTTATAAAATGGCAGCATCAGGATCATTGTGGTGATAAAAATGTTCTGTATGCTGACTACATAAGTGTCAATCCCTCTTTGTAAGATTGTACTATATTTTTGCATGCTGTTGCCATCAGAGAAAACTGAGTAAAAAGTCCATTGAATCTCTCTGAATTATTTTTTGCAATGGAAATTACAACTCTAATTAGCTCTGAATAAAAAGTTTAATCTAAAAATATCTGAATAAGTGCTTAAAATAAATGTTCAATATGGTAGTAGCTAGAGATTGAGAAATGCTTGATGTATTGTAAACATAATACATCCATTATCAGTCCTGATTCAGGGAAGTGACCAGATGGATATGGATTAGTGAGGTATTTTAATCAGTGTGGGATTCTTGAAAAGGTCAGTCAGTGACAGAAAAAAAAAGTCAAAGATAAAAGAAAATTTGGAGAGGATTCCATTGGAGAAATACTTCTTTTGTAATGTAAGAGTTGAGTGCACAATTTTTGATCAATATTTGTATTTATGGGGCTGGCATCTCAACATTTACTGGCAGAAGATATGACATCTCTCTGATCTTTGATTTCTTTATTTGTAAAATGCTAATAACATATACACCTTAGTACTACAAAGCAGTTTAAATTAATAAGAGCTCAAAACAAATGTATGAATGAATAAGAATCATTTCAGGTAGCCTCCCTGATTAAGAGATTTATTAGCTTCATATTGATAATGAAGGAATTGAAACAATGACAATCACTTGAAACAATGTCAAGCACTGCAGATATTATTTGTAGTTTCAAACTAGCCAACATACAGAAAAAATAGCATGTATGTACATTGATTGCTTTCTAAGTAGCTTATTTGAAAAAAGAATTCTCAACTAATTATTTGACTTTATAAAAATTCTCAGGAATCAAGCAGCTGAGTTTTGAACACAGTTCTGCCACTCACTAGCTGTGTTACCTTTGGGAAGTTACTTGATTTCTGTTAAGGCCCCAATTTATTGTCTGTTAAGTTGTAACAATATTACTGCATCATAGGGCTGGTATGAGGAGTAAATGAGATAGCACATAGTAGATAGTAACACAATCCTAGGCACAGAGTAAGAGCTCATTAAATGTTAGCCACCTCAATTATTTTTTATTTTAATGATAATAATGATGATGTGTACGACATTCAAAGTTGAAATACTATTTCCTGATATTCCAAAGGTAAATGAATACCTGCAGTTGATATACTCCAAAGCCCAGTGAAAATTCTGCTGGTATTAATGACAAGATACTGTCAGCAGTACCCATTAGTGCTTCCTGAAAAGGAACAAGTTCTACTTTATTTTGTCACAGGTTACACCTATGTTTGTTTGTTATTAACCAGATGTTTTGGGGGGGGGTGTGTGCGTGTATATGTGTGTAGCAATAGCCCATAGCTTTCAACATATTTTCTGATGGATCTTTGCCCCTCAAAATGTTAAGAAACCAGCAATTTTCATCATTGTTCTTGTTTGGTATAACATTGGTTAACATAGTTTTTGAAATTTGCCCAAACTTGGTCCATTTGTGCTACTATGACATAGAACCTGAGACTGATTAATTTATAATGAACAGGAATTTATTGAATCATGGTTTTGGAGGCTGGGGAGTCCATGATCAAGGGGCCAGCATATTGCAAGGGTCTTCTTGCCACATCATCCAGTGGTGGAAGGCAGAAAGGCAAGAGAAGGCAAGACAGAGAGCAAGAGCTTGAACTGGCAGCCTCAAGCCCTTCTGTGAATGGGCATAAATCCATTCACAAAGGTGGAGCCCTTGTGACCTAAACACCTTCTGTTAGGCACCACTTCCCAAAATTATGGCATTGGGGTTTACATTTCCAACACATGCTTTTTGGGAACACATTCAAACCATAGCAACTATTTACTATTTAAAGAATTGTTCCTATGAGAAAATGTGTTCCATCTGTCAGGCAACTGGCTTCCCAAGAGAAATGGTGGAAAACTTCCCATTTGTAAGAAACCAGGAATTGCTATTCTGTCAGGGATGCCCATGAATGTGAACAGAGTATGAGAGTTTCACGCTACCCAATCTTATACTCCCCATGCCTGTGCTCCATGTTCCACATCTGATTTCAACTTTCAAGGATTCAGCTTCCATAATCACCATTCTGGCATACAAGGATTCTCAAATGCAAGCAGTATAACTTCTTTTAAAGGAAAGTTATTTTCATGAACTGCCAAGAGCATGCTTTCAGCTTGAAAAGCTATGTCTCGTTCAATAAAAATGCCTACGATTATCATAACAAAGGAGGAGTTTTGCCTCTAAAACTAGTTTTTTCTAAAAGTTTATTATAGTGGAATTTTAGTGCTAATTAGTTTTTAAACTTTTTATTACATTCTCCTTGTTGCATACAAAAGGATATCTTTAAAATATGTAACAAATGAGACCCAATAATCAATCCAGTTTATTTTTAAGACAGAACATTCTAATTTCCTTTCTCTAACAATGACCCACTCAGTTCACGGGGAAGGAACACATTATCTGACATTACTGCTTTCCAAAAATTAGCCTCAAAATGACTCTTCAAGGAACACTGTAAATTTTTATTTTTATTTTTTTTTAAGATAGGGTCCTGCTCTGTCACCCAGGCTAGAGTGCAGTGGCATGATCATGGATCATGGCTCACTACAGCCTCCACCTCCCTGGCTCAAACCATCCTCCCACCTCCACCTCCCAAGTAGCTGGGACTACAGGTGCACACACCCACACTTGTCTAATTTTTGTGTGTTTTGTAGAGATGGGGTTTTGCCATGTTGCCCAGGCTTGCCTCAAATTCCTGAGATAAGCCACCCACTTCAGCCTCCCAGAGTGCTAGGATTACAGGCATAAGCCACCATGCCCAGCCAATTTTTAATCTGTATGTACATATTTTCTTATCAGGCATCCAAACCAAATTGATTAGCTTTTTCCTCAAATGAGGTCTCTGTATGCTCACAGTGAGGTTACCTGCTACACATGCCTACTGAGAGGTTGCAGCAGACTTTCTGTCATTCCAGCCTGGGGTCTCTGTTGTTTGCCAGTTACCATTTTATTGTACCTACTTGTTGCAAAGCACATTTAGGTGTCTCTGATCACCATGCCAAACTCACCTCCACCCCAAACAGGAACACATGCCTAGAAACGAAAGAAGACTTTCAGTATACCCATCACCCAAATAGTGCACGTTGTATTTGATAGGTAATTTTTCATCCCTCAACCCTCTTTCCCTCCTCCCCACTTCTGAGACTCCAATGTCCATTATACTGCTCAGTATGCCCCTGCATTCCATAGCTTAGCTCCCACTTATAGGTGAGAATATGTGGTATTTGGTTTCCCTTTCCTGAATAACTTAACTTTGGATAATAGCCTCCAGTTACCAGCAAGTTGCTGCAAAAGACATTATTTCATTATTTTTCATGGCTGAGTACTATCCCATGGTGTGTGTGTATATATATATATATATATATATATATATATATATATATATATATTACATTTTCTTTATCCAGTCATTGGTTGGCAGGCACTTAGGTTGATTCCATCCTCTTTGCAATTGTGAATTGTGTATTGTTTCCTATTACTCCACTGAAATAAGTATGCAGAAAATACATTTGGAATATTGCATATGTGATTAGGCTGGGCAACTCTTTTTCACTTTTTTTTTAAAAAAGGAATAGGCTTTAGTATACATGAAACTAGGGTAGAAAAACTGGTTATGAATGAGAACGCAGATACAATATTTAACCCTTTCCTTAGGTCTTTAATTTATCATTTAAAGTTGCATACCAGGCTAAAGTTATGAAAAACTTTGAAAATATAAAAATGCATGGTTATATTATATAGTCATGCACTGCACAAACATTTCAGTCAACAGATGGCATATACAACTGTGGTCCCATAAGATTATAATGGAGCTGAAAAAATCCTATTGCCTAGTGACATTGTAGCTGTCATAATGTCAGCTTACGTAGCACAACACATTACTCAAGTGTTTGTGATGATGCTGGTATAAACAAACCTACTGCACTGCCAGTCATATAAAATATAGCACATACAATTTTGTGCAGTAAATAATACATGGTAATAGCAATAAATGACTAGATAACTAGTTTATGTTTTTACTATACAATATTTTTATTGTTCCATTAGTGTATACTTTTTTACTTATTCAAAAAGTTAACTATAAAATAGCCTCTGGCAGGTCCTTCAAGAGAGATTCCAGAAGAAGGCATTGTTATCATAGCAGACGACATCTCCGTGCATATTACTGCCCCTGAACACCTTCTGGTCGGACAAGACATAGAGGTGGAAGACAGTGATATTGATGATTCTGATGTAGGCCTCAGCTAATGTGTGTGTTTGTGTTGGTTTTTAACAAAAATTTAAACTTTTAAAAGTAAAAAAATAAAACAAAAAATTTTAAAAACAGAAAATAACTGAGAGGATAAGAATATACAAAAGGAAATATTTTTTGCACAACGGCTGTATGATGTGTTTGGATTTTAAGCTCAGTGTTATTACAAGAGTCAAAACATTTTAAAAAAAAAAAGGTATAAAGTAAAAAAGTTAGAGTAAGAGTAGAGTAAGTTAGAGTAGAGTAAGAGTAGAGTAAGTAAGACTAAGTAAGAGTAGAATAAGTTAGAGTAAGCTAAAACTGGTTTATTATTGAAGAAAAATGTAATGTAGCTTAAGTGTACAGTGTTTATAAGGCCTATAGCCGTGTACAGTAATGTCCTAGGCCTTTGTATTCACTCTCCACTCACTCATTCACTCACCCAGGGCAACTACCAGTCCCATAAACTTCATCCATGGCAAATGCCCTATGCAGGTCTACCATTTTTTAAATCTTTTATACCATATTTGTACTGTACCTTTTATATGTTTAGATACATAAACATTTAGCATTGTGTTACAGTTGACTATAGTATTCAGTACATTAACATGTTTTACAGGTTCATAACCTAGGAGCAATAGGCTATACCATATGGCCTAGGGGTATAGTTGGCTATACCCTCTAGGTTTGTGTAAGTACACTGTACAATGTTCACACAATGAAGAAATCACCTAATGACGCATTTCTCAGAATGTATCCCCATCGTTAAAGTGACGCGTGACTATACTATTATGGCATTCTTCCTGAAGTGTGTCAGAAAGTTAATTGCATCCTCTGCTGTGCTTGTTAAAAATGAACAGTCCACAGCATCCTTCAGATGCTCAAGGTGAATAAGGAACTGAGCGTACTGCCAGGAATCTGCATTTTAGCAAGCACTGAAGGTGACTCTTATGCACAGTATATTTGACTACCACTTCTTCCACGCTGATGTTCAGATTACATTCTCTTACTCATGGCTACCAGAGAATACACTACAAGTTTGCTTTGCCACCTGCCATTGCACTCAGTCTCACCCTAAGGTGTTTCAATGTCCTTGTCTTTCTGAACAGCGTCACTCCACCCCTCCGTTTCTTACCACTGATTTGCCTCTTAACTAACAGCCCCTCTTAAAGGGCAAACACTGAATAGCTTGACTTCTCCTTCCTTGACTAAGTAACTTCAACTTATTCAAAAGTTGGCATGAGGCCATGGGTAAGGGTTCAGGCTGCAGCACCATACTCCCTGGCTTCAAAATTCTGCCTCGCCATTGACTGGGGGTCTTGCTTTGCACAAGTTTCGCTACCTCTGTTTTTCTTTTCCATAAAATGTAAATGATACTGGGCTCTACCTATCAGAATACTTTCGAGGATTTAGTGAGTTAATACATGCAAAATGCTCAGTACCGGGCCCAGTACACAGGCAACCCTTGGGGAATATGAGAATCACTATGACCTTACCCTGGTTCTCCTAAAGAGCATTAATTAAGCCAAAGGAATGGGTCTTTCTAGAGACATGTTGCAGAGAACTACTCCCCAGCATGCAGGACTGGTGCCTCTGAAGTCATGTGCCATAAGCAAAGACTCCTCTACTTATAAAGTGAAGTAATAGCTACAGCTTCTTCTTTCAATCAAAGAATTTGCAGCAGTATGATAATGTAACTTGACACTGAACCAGAATTTTAGTATCTGGAAAGCAATATAATTGTGTAGATGAAACATAATGTCTCAATGTAGTGGACTACAATCTAGGAATGGTTAAGGGAAGAAAAGGAGGGCAGTAAGGGAGAACAATAAGATGAAAGTATCACCCCCGGGAAAAGCTATGTGTGTGTCATGCACGTGTGTGTTTATTCTTTTTTTTTTCCATCTGACTGCAATGAGGCCATTGTTATCCAGAACATGGAATTCTTGCCTCCCTCAATTTACCTTGTCCTTAGTAGTCACATCTGTATTCCCTAGCATAGCAGCTAGCAGAGGGTGTAAATCTTTTGTCAAACTTTAGAAGAATTTGCAGTTACCCATATCACATTCTAGTTCTGCAATGTAGGTGTAGTTTAGATTTATGAAATAATTGATTCCGTTGGCAGTTTGCACTTGGACTTGATTGGATATGTTCACATCCAAAGCCATGGGCTCTGCAATGAATTTAGTACCACTTTACATCAGGCTTAATATGTTACATTTCTGCCAATCAGATTAAAACAACACAGGAACTTGAATAATTGATTTGTTCATTATTAACCCCGTTTCTATCTTTTAGAAAATCCTTAATATTATTTCTGTAATGATTGATGAATGAGTGTAATGAGTGGCAAACATCTCAAATAGAGAGGACAATTTTTAATAAAAAGAAAGATAACCAAAGTTATATATAAAAGTGATTAGCATATTATTTTGAGATTGAGTGTGCGGGAAGCATTTGTTACCCCTATGCTACATATATACGCTAATCTGCTTAAGAATGCATACTGTACAGTAGGTCTGGTTCCTGAGAGTATTTTTTGAAACACAGAAGCAAAGAGTCAGAATTGTAATGCGTGATGATGACTGCAAAAATTTAAAAAATTCATAGAATATGATGAAGAAAAAAACAAAGATAGCAACTTCATGCAATGCAGAAAATTAGCGGAGCCCTGCTGGATAATTTGATGCTAATACGAATCCCAAAAGAGGAGGAGAGGTGCTTCTACTTCTGGGTAGAATTATTAGGCCATCACAGCTCAATGCTCTTGCCGTAACAGCTAGATAAAATCTGGAAAATTACAAAATCATATTTTAAAAAATTAGAGAGCTTTAGAAACAATGTGGACTGCATAAATTGGAATTTTGCTTTGAAGGGCAGAACCACATTTTCTGTATTTTTTAGAGCACCAGAGACAGAAATCTGACATGTTCTCAGTGGTCTCAGCCTTTGCACATTGAACAGATGGATTGAGTCTTTCTAAAACTGAAACTTAGCCCTGACTCAACTCATTTTCTGATTTAATTGAGGTTCTCATCCTTCCATCTGTCTGCCTGACTGAAAGAAAGGAAAAATGAAAAAGAGTTTGGGGAGCACTTTACTGCTATAAGAAATCATCTTTTACACTATGCTGGGTATGCAAATAAAAAAATGATAGAAACATGAAGCAATGGGGAAATGTGACTACAAAAAAAAAAAAAGAGAGAGTGAAGCAGACCTACAAATGATCCAAATATTGGGCTTAGTATATAGGGATTTTTAAACGACTATAAATATATTTTTTAGAAAACATAGTAAACTGAGCAAGATGAATAAAAAGGTGGAGGATTTCAATAAAGAATTGGACTCTATATAACGAATCAAGTGTATATTCTAGAACTGAAATACATATCCGAAGTTAGCTCATTATGGGAAATTAATAGCATACTGGACATGGGAGAAGACAGGATTGGCAAACAGAGAGGCAGGTTAATAGAAAATATATACATATATATTTACATATAAAATATTTACATATATATGTAAAGAGAAAAAAAGACAAAATAAAACAAAAGAATAAAATGGATAAATTGGACATAGTCAAAAGGGCAAGTGTATGTATATATTAAATTCTCTCTCTATATATTAAAGTCTCTATATATGATATATATAACTATATATTATATATATTATATGTATAACTACATATACTTTTACATAACGTATATAAGTATATGTATAACTATGTATATGTTATGCATATGTATAACTACATATACTTATATATAACTATATAAGTATATATAGTTTGTTATCTTTATTGTACTTCTCTCTCTCTGTGTTATATATATAGATATATATAACTATATAAGTATATATATAACTATATAACTATGTAAGTCATATATATAAGTTGTATAGAACTATATAAGTATATATAGTTATATATATATATAACACAGAGAGAAGTACAATAAAGATAACAAATATATAGTTATATATATATCTATATATATATATAACACAGAGAGAGAGAAGTACAATAAAGATAACAAACAAGGCAGAAGGAATATTTGAAAAGAGAACTGGTGAAAATTTTTCAAAACTGGAAAAGACTTTAATCCACACTTACAAAAAGCTCTGCAAACCCCATGAAAGAAAAGTATAAAGAACACACACACACACAGTTATAGCATAATTAAAATGCTAGCAAAAAAGACAATCAGTGGGAAAATAAGTCATATTACATCTAAAGGAGCAAGAGTACCCAAAGACAGCTGACTTCTCAGCAGACATGGTCAAACCAGAAGGCAATGAAATGACATTGTTAAAGTATGAAAAGAAAAAACCTGCTAATGTAGCATTCTATGCTCATTCTGAATATATCTCTTAGAAATAAAGGCAAAGTAGGAGATTTTTTGACAAACAAAAGCTACCTTAGTAGGAATAGTAAATGGAAATTTTTTTCCAAACTTTTATTTTATGTTCAGCGGTACATGTGCAGGTTTGTTATATAAGTAAACTTGTGTCACCGGGGATTGTTGTACAGATTATTTGATCACCGAGGTACTAAGCCTAGTATCCAATAGTTACTAAATGGAGATTTTAAGTAGAGGGAAAAACTTCCCTAGTGGTAGCCACAAAATATCAGAAAAAAAAAAAAAAATGGAAGGCAAAACAAAGAGTAAATTAGCATGTTAATATTTTAAAAGTAAAATGTATAAATAAATGTTTAAAATAAATTTCAAAATTACTACAGAAAAATAGGATATTTAAAATGCATGATTAATCCAAAAAAGATGAGAAGAATAAAAGAACAAAAAATGATAGAAATAAAATAAAATAAAAGATAACAATCAAACAAGAAAATGATAGGTATAGGCCAAAGCATATTAAATATAAACCAGCCAAAGACTTCAATTAAAAGACAAATAATTTCAGGCTGGATTAATAAACAACCAACAGACAGCCTAGAAGTTATTTTTGACTACAAAGGCCTAAACTGTGTCTTTTATGTCCACTAAAAACCTGATTAAAAGTGTGATTAATTTTTTACTTGTGTCTGTATCATATAAGCATAAATACTAATTTTTGCCCTATGTATCCATAAATGTCTTTTTCGATATTAACTTATTTAATATCAAAAATTTTCTTTAACCATGAATTCCTCAAATTCAGTCATTTCCATGAGGGCAAATAACTCTAAATCTTATTATACAAACATTCACATTATAACCAGAACACAATGGCTAAATATCTGTTCCATGAGCTTTAAAGTTCATTATAAAATATAAATGAGTCCATAAAGATGTTAACTCATCTATGGTTTTTGCATGCCCAGACTCAGTGTCAGGTGCAGAATGGACTCTCATGGCTGTCTTGCCTCTACTGAATATTTTAGCAAGTTACGTAATATGCAGAGTGTTTAACAAAGGTATATATAAAGTTTGTTTGGCTTTTTTTGTAACGTAATTACATTGTAGCATACAGAAAACAGAACTGCTACCTTCTCATCCAAATGGTCTGTAGAATTCATGTCCCTTACAGTGGTCAATTGAAGTCAATATTTATTTATGCATTTAATAAAAAGTTTGATTTTTGTGAATGCCTGTCATGTTAGAGAGAATTAATCTTGTAAAAAATGTTTTATAAAATACAAAAAAGTATTGTAAGTAGTCTGATATTCTGTAGCTTATTTTCATGTTAGAGTTTGTACATATTGGTTCAGTCATAAAGTATCTTTAAACCTAAAACAAAGTCCCAAGTATATGCTGTTTACATGAGATTACATCTGAATATTAAGAACATAGAAAGTTTGAAAGTGGCCGGGCGTGGTGGCTCACGCCCGTAATCCCAGCACTTTGGGAGGCCGAGGTGGGTGGATTGCCTGAGGTCAGGAGTTCAAGACCAGCCTGGCCAACATAGTGAAACCCCGTCTTTAATAAAAATACAAAAAAATTAACTGGGCGTGGTGGCAGGCGCCTGCAACCCCAGCTGCATGGGAGACTGAGGCAGGAGAATAGCTTGAACCCGGGAGTCGGAGGTTGCAGTGAGCGGAGATCGCGCCATTGCACTCCAGCCTGGGAACAAGAGCGAAGAGAAACTCTGTCTCAAAAAAAAAAAAAAAAGAAAGCTATTATATTAACATCAGACACATTAAACTTTAAAGGCAAAAAATATTACTTAAGATAGAGAATAGCATTTTATAATAAAAGAGCTAATTCAATACAAATATTAAAATCCCAGAAAAAAATCCCTAAATGCATTTTATTTAATAACTAGGAGGTACATGTTAATTTTATAAGATATGATGGCTACAGGAACCAGGTTGCTAAGAATTTAGAAATGAATGAAGGTGAATAGGAACAGGGAGTGTGGGCTCTGTGTTGAATTTAGATAACAAAGAAAAAAGATAAATCAAGAGTCGGGCAGAGCGCGGTGGCTCATGCCTGTAATCCCAGGAATTTGGGCGGCTGGGCGGATCACCTGAGGTCAGGAGTTCGAAACCAGCCTGGCCAACATGGCGAAACCCCGTCTCTATTAACAATACAAAAATTAGCCAGGCGTGGTGGCATGTGCCTGTAATCTCAGCTATTTAGGGAGGCTGAGGCATGAGAATCGCTTGAACGCGAGATGCAGAGGTTGCAGTCAGCAGAGATCGCACCACTGCACTCCAGCCTGGGAGACAGAACAAGACTCCGTCTCGAAAAAGGAAAAAAAAAAAAAGATAAGTCAAGAGTCACTGAATGTGAAGGTTTTAAGAGAGAGACTTGAGTGTGAGTTAAATTCACATGAAAGTCTTTAATATTTTTTTAAAAAGAATATTGCCAGTGAATAGCATATTGTTCATCTGTGTTGTGCCAACATTGGTTCATAACATTGCAAAGCACATTTGAGGGACCCACCTTGTCCACTCACATTGTGTGATTTTGGACAACTCATTGATCCTTTGAGCCTCTATTTCTCCTATTTGAAAATGAAAATATTAATATTGACCTTATATGGTTGTTATAAAAAGTAAATATAATTTTTACAGGAAAGTGCTTTGTAAATAAAACACTTTATAAAATTACAAGATAAATGCAGCTTACCAAACTAAAGAGACATGGTGAAGTACAGTGAAGAAAGTATTTGAAATTCTACTCTCTTTAGAACTTTAGAAAACTTTAAGTTTTTCATATACACTTAAGACAATGTCTATATTTTCTTGCTGTCCTGGCACTTTGTCTATGAAACATAAATTTGACTTGATGCTGGAATATTCCCAAGAATTCTTCCTGCACCACTATTTGCATTTTGCATTTTTAGGTGTGCTTAGGATGTCAGAGTGTGCTCCACCATGCAAACACCATCTCCCATCACTGTGATTTGACTGCCAGTTAGAGACATTTTAGTCTGGAAATCCTGTGAGTTCTAATAAGGTAGTTATTTGGCTTGTGCAGGAAGATTGCAGAACAAAACAATGTAGAAATAGATTCCTGTTTAGTATTACCTTGTCACAGAAAATAACAGTAAATACCACAACAATACTTCAGCTGATGACAGGAGCTAAGCAAGCACTGCAGTAGGGAAGTTACTTGGCAGATACAGGACCCAAGACATAAAACATTAACATTTCTGCTCTATAAAATATAAAACGCTGGATCACATCTTCCTGACATTTTCAGCAAATGCAGAGACACTTGATGAGAAGAGGACAGAGCATGAAGTTATAAATTAAAAAGCAAGAGACAATCCTGGCTGATGGAAAAGTCATTTCTCCTCTATGTTCTTGTCTTACAGAGCTCAGGAAATGCTTGCTGTGGTTAATGATGCCAGTGGCGGCACCATCACTTCCTCAGTGAATGGTTATCCTCAATTTAAGTTGGCTGCTCCAATTCTTCAACATCCCATGCTGTGTAATTTCTATGAAAGCTCAGACATTTCCACTGGACAAATATCCTTCTTTGTCCAAATATGGTCCTAAATTCAAAGGAAAAACACAGAGTAGAGTAGGAAATAAGCACATCAGCCAGTAAGACGCTGAGCACACTGATCTAAGAAGCAGACGACAAAAGTTCTTAAAAAACCACATAGCTTTTGCATGATGTACTTGATAAAAATCACATAATCTTTCTGCACCTCAGTGTTCCCAATTCTAATTTTTTAAACCACCCTATAGGGTGATAGACTAGAATGTGGTTTATGTGTTACCCTAACTAAACAAACTAAATAGCCTAGAGTTTCTTTACCTGAAACATTTGGGTTAAGATCAGCCACACACAAAAATTTGCATGTGATATGGGAAGCAGATGTAAAAAAGCAGCCACTGTACTATAAGAGATGACATGGTTTCAGATTGCTTGGCAGGTGACAGCATGTCTTCACTTCATTGCTCCATGTGCATCTCTCCTTCCTGACCGTTGATCCTACTGAATATATATAAGCACACTCAGGCCAACAAAAGTTGCTTTACTGAGTTGTGCAGAGCCAGCAACTTTCATGGACTTCTGCACCAGTTCTACTCCAGCACCCAGACAGCCTAGCTTCCTAGCTTCCTGCAAGCTGCAAGTCATTCATCAACAATAGGATTAGAGATTTTCCTTCTGATTCTTTTCAGACCTTTATTTTTTAAATCCTTCAACAATGGTATAGGGCTTATTTTGTATAATAATTTTTTAATTCCATAATATTCATAGTGAACTTGCTCCTATGATTGAACCCTAACTGACACAGAGGATAAAATGAAATAACAGTAAATTTTGACAAAAAAGATAAAATAACATTTCAAAATAGCGGGCCTGACTCCATTATTTTCATGACCTGGAGCAAGAATAAAAATGAAGGTCTGCATACATACCATATTATTAAATATACATAAATTAGAAATTGAACTAATGCCTCCAGGTAAATTATACTCTATTTTCTTACTTAGCTCAGGCTGCTGTAACAAAATACCAAAGACTAGGTGATTTAAATTACAGACATTTACTTCTCACAGTTCTGGAGGCTGGGAAGTCCAAAATCAAGGTGCCTATAGATACCATTCTTGGTGAGAGCCCTCTTCCCAACTTTTGCTGTCTTCCTGACATATTGTCACATGGCAGAGAGAAAAAGCTCTGTTGTCTCTTCCTCTTCTTTTTTTTTTTTTTTTTTTTTGAGGCAGACTCTTGCTCTGTCACCCAGGCTGGGGTGTGCAGTGGTGCAATCTCAGCTCACTGCATCTTCTGCCTCCGAGGTTCAAGCAATTATCCTGCCTCAGCCTCCTGAGTACTTGAGATTACAGGCACGCACTACCACGCCAGGCTAATTTTTGTATTTTTAGTAGAGAAGGGATTTCACCATGTTGGCCAGGATGGCATGAGCCACTGCTCCCAGCCTCTTCCTCTTCTTATAAGAGTACTAGTCCCATCGATGGACTTCACCCTCATGACCTCCTCCGAACCCAGTTACTTCTCAAAGGCTCCATATCTTCATACCATCACATTGGTGGCTAGGGCTTCAACATGTAAACTAAACTCTGAGGGGTACACCAATACTCACCCCCATAACACCTGCCTTGAAAAAACTGTATCTTCAAATTTACAAAACTGAAAAATACACATAAGGTTATGATTTTAATGTGGCTTAAATGACAAATTAAACAACTTTTTTGAGTCATTCTAGTTATTGGACAGATTTTTATTAATTTCATTTTTAAGAAATTCTGTGGAGGCCATAGTAACTGAAATTGCAATTAAACCCTTAAAGTTATAGTTAGATTAAAAAATAAATCATGAATTTTACATATCACTTTCAAACATCATAATGGGGACACACAATATATTGTCCTTATGCAGAAAACATTGCAAAACATTTTAATTTCTTCACATAATTTACTGTTACTAATATCATAATTTTCAGTCTCTAAAAGCATGAATTAGTTTCTACTATAATGTGAAGAGTAATGTAAATTGTAGCAATCTAGTTAATGCTTTAAGAGAGTTGCACATATGCAAATTTAATTGCAATATGAATTTTTTGATTATGCAAAATATTCCTTAGTTTTCGTGTGCAACTATTACAAATATCAGACTAAATCACTTAAGTTTCTGAGAAGGATGGTATAGTTTGTGTCAGACAGATCAAAGCTCTAATTAAGAAAAATAGACAAGCCAGATAAACACAAAGGGCTTCTGTTTAAAGATATCAGACAGCTATGGAAGCAACGAGGACTAGAGAGGATAAAATTCCGGAGGGGAAGGAATCCTGGAGAGGCAGCTAACATATCTTTAGCCGCTTTTTCCCTAGAGCACTTACTGGTTTGATACAGGGAAAGCTGGCAATGGAAGTTTGGTTTAGACAGAGGGTCCCACTGGGGTATAGCAAAATTGGGAGACTTTTTGATGGTCTTCTGGTTTTGCAGTGCTGAGAGAGAGAGAGAGAATGAAAGAAGAGAATTGAAGCACTTCAAACACACAGACTCTATCTCCCTCAAGAGATTTGTTGAATGCTAAAGGTGCTTTGAAGCCTCATACCTAAAGGAGATTTATTGTAAACTCTCCCTCCTGAGATTAGGAATGAGACAAAGATCACCATATTTCTTCAATGTTGTACCAGAGATTCAAGCAACTACAATAAAATAAGAAAAAGAAATAAAAGATTCAAGTATTGAAAATAAGTAAGGCTGTCATTATTCATATGTAAAATTTTGGTGATTATAGTAAATCAAAAGAACCTACAGACAAATTACAATAATAATTATTAATCATTATATTGTATATAAGGTCAATAAACAAAAATCAATCATATTTCTCTATACCAATGTATCAGTTAATGTTTGCTCTACAAAAACCTTCCTAAAACTTAGTGATCAAAAAACAATAACCATCTGTTTAGTTCACAATTCTTAACATTTACAATTTGGTCTGGGATCATCTCAGCAGTTCTTGCCTTGGCTTAGCTGTCCAGAAGTGGGCAGCTTCCAGGTAACTGAGGGTTGGCTGGCTTGGGATGACCCTAACAGAGATGATCACTTCTGTTCAAGCTGGCTGCCCATCCTCCAGCAGGCCACCCTGGACTTGTTCACACAGAAGCCAGGAAGTATTACGAGAAGGTCATTTTTTTGTGTATTTTATCATTGTCACGGAGTCATCTTTCATTTCAGTGTCATGGGGCAAAAGATATAGGAGAGGTATCTATTTTCTTGGGCCTAAATGATGTTCGTGAAAAGAGTAGACATTTAGGATCACAGGTCACAAGTGCCAGATCCCAAGTGACAGACGATTAATGTGTTTCATATTCTATGAATTTCTGTGTTTGTGAAATGCTGGGCTCTCTGAAACGCAGGGGCCCGGGTGGGGACTGCCTTTTTCCAGGTTTGGGTTCTGTTAGAACTTAACTGAAATATTTGACCATGGACTAAGATATTTGTTTGTTTAATTGTCACTACTACTTTTATCTATTGCTTCTAAATATTTCTTCTCATTTGTAGGTGATTTTTCCCAAAAAATTCTATTTATTTGACATATTACCATCAGATTGTAACTTAGCAAGTTTAAATTCTATTAAAAGAAAGAGAAAAAATGATTCTAAATAACTACTGATCTGGTTTAAATTCATTGATTTGCAAAAATCTATTTTGATTAATGTACCCCATTTCCGTACCCCCTAAATACATATTTTTTTTTTCTGAGACGGAGTCTCGCTCTGTCGCCCAGGCTGGAGTGTAGTGGCATGATCTCAGCTCAGTGCAAGCTCTGCCTCTCAGGTTCATGCCATTCTCCTGCCTCAGCCTCCTGAGTAGCTGGGACTACAGGCGCCTGCCACCATGCCTGGCTAATTTTTTGTATTTTTAGTAGAGATGGGGTTTCACCATATTAGCTAGGATGGTCTCAATCTCCTGACCTCGTGATCCACCTCGGCCTCCCAAAGTGCTGGGATTACAGGCGTGAACCACCACACCCGGCTACAATACAGTTTTTAAAAAGCCCTAACCTGAGGTCTTTTAGTAACCTATGCTGATTATTAAGTGTCACGTTTAGGACCCCAACAGAGAACAAACACTATGCATGGCAAATTCACTCTTAACTAGATGTGTTTGCAAATTGGAAATCTGTATATCAAGGGAGTAAATTCACTGGGGGCTTCAGCATAAAAAAGTAACCTCTAGAAGAAAGCTAGATTCAGAGAAGAGTGTCACAAATTACTGCTCCCACAGGCTGGTGCTCACCCAGATCACCACAGAAAAGCATCTGGTGTTTTACTTTATATTTATCTGTCAGCCAGCTGATACAACCCTGCTCCAGCTCCTCCGGCCCAAGGGAGGAGGCAGACCTCTTAAAATAACCTACCAGCAGTTCTGTGTGCTTGGTTGCAGCATGCTCTGAGGAGTCTCCTGGGTGCTCCAGGGAGACCTGGCAAAACAACTGCCAACTCAAAAACACATGCCTTAGCATGGGGTGGATGGAGAAACAGAGAGAAAGCAAATAGGTGGAGATGGAAATTTCAGTTATCCCTATATTAGAGCAAGATGCTCTCTGGGAAACTATACAGTTATTTCTAAGTAAAAAAGGAAAAGAACAACTCTATGAACCATGTAATTTTGTACCGGCTATATTAAACATCTTTTAAAAATCAATTTGCTAGTACCTCGAAGATCTCTGGGAATTGAGAAAAATCCAAAAATAAACCTGTCCGCCTAATCGAATTTCCTTCTATAACACAATAGCAGGGATGAGGAATCCATAATTATAATTAGCCTGATTGTCCAAAGGGGACTGAACATAGGAACCATTCAAAATATATAATCTTTGTTAAATTTCTAGCCCTGTGCCACTTAGCAAATGTCTCTGAAATGGAGAGGACAGGAACAAGACAAGGTTAAGCTTGTCTTGAATGTACAAGAGGATTTTTCTGGGAAACGTCTGTGTCATCCTAGAGGGAAAATGCACTGGTAGGCATTGATGCATCCAACTGAATTTCTCAAGCATGTCATGTCTTCCTCTTTAGCATCTTTATTAATTACTTAGATATGGGTCAACTGTCAGGCTCTTGTGCATGAAAGGGAGAGTATTTCCATCAAACTTATTACTCATGATGTTAGAAAATATGTCTTCTCTCTTCCTCATACATTTTACTCCCTCAAACACCATATATTTATTTGGTTAACTTTCAGTGAAGTATTATGCTTTAGTAAAACTCCTTGATTGAGATGGGGCAAGGAAAAATATGAAGAGATGGAATGAAATTATCAAAACTAAATTTTGAATCGATCTCTTCCTTTCTATCTTCTCTACCTCTGCTTCTACGACTGCCTCTTTTTGTTATTTCTTGCTAGAGTCATTGTAAAAGCCTCGCATTACCTAGATGGTCTGTTAATATTCTTCTAGACTTGCTTCCAGAGATGTTTCATAAATGTAAACTTGACTGCTACTCTGCTGCTCAAAACCATTCATTGTTTCCAGTCTTCTCCCCAAACCACACAGGCCCTTCAAAATCAAGATTCAATCTTTCTTGTCAGCCTGACTTCTCATCGCCCTTTCTTCTACCCAGCACCACATAGCACCTTTGATTTCAGAGCTATCTCAACTTTCTGGTTTCTGTGGCTTTTCTCCAATATTAGAATGCCTATTTCTGTGTGATCCTGTACCAAGGGAATTATAGACGGCAGATGATTAAAAGTATTTGTTTCACTGAATATTAGCTATGTTTTAGAAAAGCTTTATAAAAGGCTCAACACAGTAGCTCCTAAAGGATATAATTTATTTATTATGAGTTTAACTCCATTATGACTGCTAAGTGAATATAAAAAGTAGCAACAGAGTATTTTCTAGAATTCTATCATCATACTAATAATTAGTAAATTTTTTGTTTACCTGACCAAGCAAAGCTAATATAGTGAGGAAAGTTATGAAAGAAATTGTTACCATGATAATCTTTTCATAGATATTTGCATAGGCAAAAAAAATACCCCTTATAAAGTTTTATTGTAAATTTATAGACAAAAATTCCAATATAACTAGTTTTATTTTCATCCCTTTAGTAGCAAACTTATAGAGAGGTAAAAAAATTAAACCTGCTTTTGAGAAATTGGATCATAATTCTCTCTTAATATTAGGTTAGCAGTTAATCTGTTTACCATATGTGACGAACAGTTTACACATGTTGTACATGTACTTACTGTCTCACAAAAAATATTTTATAGCTTCTGTATTGGGGCAAATGTCTTTTCTTAGAATTCTTTTGCATCACAAAAAAAAACACATAGTTGAAAAAATACAGAAAACTTAAGTAACTGCTCTTCCTCTTACCTCCAAACAAATTGACCCTATTCCAGCTTTCATATTTTGCTGGATAAAAAGCAGTTCGGTAATGATAAAATAGTCATTAATTTGACTCAACATTAGATAAATTTGCACGTTACTTTAAAAACAACAAACCAATCCCAATATGTGTGATAAATGGAAGTGAACCTGAATTTATATTCTTTAATAATACTTGAACCTGCTTATGAAAGCGACTATAAATTTAGGGGTGAAGACCATATTTTCAATCCCTGTGGATAGTAGGATTTTAAAGAGGGAAGTGATCATGTATTTTTATATTTCTGATCCATAGAGAGATGATTAAAAAAAAGACAAGCTTCTTTTAGAACTCTCAAGCAGCTGTGCTCAATGAGAGTTCATTGTTGGCATAATAATAGAAACGGTGAAAAAATTGACAAGAACAGCAGAAGTAGATCAAGGGATACATTTGACCTTTGGCTTTTTTCCAATTTAAAATTTGTAGTTTTGATTTTTCTCTAGAGGCCAGAATGTCCAAGTCACATCAGAAATGAGCCTGCTGAAAGGAGTGGGCCTGTAGAGAGTCACTGAGAGATCCTCGTCCCAGCCAAGCCCAGGGCTTCTGCAAAGCTGTGGAGTTCACTTTTAAAGGGGAAAAAGAAACATTTTTGGCTACTTGCAAATCGGAAGTTGGCGTCGTGAATATTGAATCTACTGAGCAAAACAAACACTAATTTAGGCTGTAATATAAATTCTTATTAAGCTATAATTTTTCTGGTAGACATTCATTTTCTATATGGGGATTGTTTTAAACCTATTTGAAAAGCCAATTCAATCATACATCATATCTATTATGTACCCTGTTTTTATTGCCTAACATTGTATACTATGTAATTTATTAATGTTTTGTATAACATTTAAAATTTTTATTTCAAAAAGTAAAAGCTTATACTTTCATCATATGTCAGTTACCATTTGAAACATTTTACATATATTAACAGTTAATGTTCACAGCCATGCTATGACTATGATGTATATACTATTAACTCAATTTTCCAGATTAAAAAGACAAACAGGCACATAGAAGTTAGTTAATTGACCTGCCCATTTTTACACAGGGAGTAAGGGACCGAGCAGTCACACAAACCCAAGCAGTCTGGTTCCAGAGTCTGTATTTTTACCTCTAAGCTGTTCTGTCCCTCATAGCTATGTCCCTGCATGCCATAAAATATACATAGCAGAGTTTTTCTAAATAATACTCTGTGATTAGACATTTAGGTTCAAAACTGTTGTTTTCTTTGTTTGCTATCTATGCTGAAATCACCTCATCACAAAACTCTTTTTTATTTGGTAAGATATAATGTAATCTGAACTTTTTGAATATAAGAAAAACAATTTTCTATTAATTATTGAAGAATGATCTATTATTGTTAATAATAAAAGATTTGTAGAACATAGTAAAATTTTTGAACTTCAGAATGTCGCTTTTTTTCCTAAGTTTGTTATGACTTTATACATGCTATACCTAAAGCAAATAATAAAAAATCACATATCCCTGTGGTCAACCCAGGCACAAAATTTCTTTCATGATTATTTTGAATTCTTATTCTGGCTTAAATAAAATATATTTTTTAAAAGTTCTATATGACTTAACCTTTAATCTAAGCTAATTCTGTGATTATAGGTATATTCTGTAAAAATATTTAGTTGATCTTTTTGCTAGAAGTCTACATAGATATCTAAACAACCAAGGGAAATAAATTACTCAGAAGGACTTTTTGAAATACTATAGGAGATTGCCCCTTCATACGATCTGCCTATGACATTTTGCCCTTCTAAGTATTAGATCCATCACCAATATGACAGTAAACACATGGTCAAAAAGGAAACATCAGGTTTCCATGTAAAGAAAACAGATGATTTTTAAAGTTAGTTACTGAAGAATAATTTTTCTACTACTCACCTAGAGGGCTTATATGAAATATAACAACAAATTATATTGAAGCCATATAAATTTTTGGTATGATATTTTTACCAGAACATAGTGAAATGAAAAACAAAACAAAATTTGGCTCATGTTTTTAGATACATTGATTATATTATATATATTATATATATGGCTTTAATGTAATTTGTAAAATATTGTATTGTAATCAATGTATCTGAAAACATTGAGCCAAATTTTCCTAGCATAAATGGGCATAAATGGATTTTTATCAGTATCTGAATGGAACAGAACTGCTCCTCTCTTTGCTTGTTCTATGTATTTCTAAGCCTCTTCATATACTCTGCTCTTCATGAGATCATACATGGACTAAATATTTGGTTCACAGTCTTTTGTATTTGATGGACCAGCTACATTTTTAAAATAAATTAAAGGACTAGAGTTTTCCAATTCTTTTGAAAATTAAACATGGCATAAAATATAAAGGAAGTATTGTGCATGGTTGCTATAAAAATTGGAAAGAACTTAACTCTTAGAATTATTTCCTAAGAGCTTCCCAAGAAAGGACAGTTGGCAACTTTACAATGCCCTTGTTTTTCTGTTTATTTTGTTTTGGTTTTCATTTTGGTAAAAATATCATCACAGACAGCCAGTTGCATTCATCAACTGGCATTTAAAGGCCATTGGACTACTCTATGTTAGACAGAAAGTTATTGAAGGCATAATACCATAACAGTGTCTTTAAGTTTTAGTTGTTGAAGAAATATTTAATGATTACCCAAAAATTGTCAGCACTACCAGAAAAAGATAAATTTTTAGTCCAAAAAGACAGTGAATTTTTTTTTCAGGAAAATAAATGTGAAACAACCCTTTCTTCACTACATTTCTCAGAGAAGACTGTTCTTGGAGAAGGCTCACAATACCATAGAAAATGTAGCTTAGAGGGATTATGGCCACAAAGCAAAATATTTTACTTAGTAGTAGAAGCAGGGAGCTACAGCATCACATAGTCTCTTTCACACCTACAAAGGCAGGCTGTCTACATTTTTCAGAGCTTGAGTTTGTTTGAGGAAAGAAAACTACTACTCAGTAGAAATTAATAGATTAGAACTCTATACTTAAAGACCACTTTGCTAAGTGCAAAACATGCTTGGAATAAAACTAAAGTATATTTGTGAAATTTCCATTGAGATTCCAGTAAGAAATTCAGAATTCATCTCAGAATGCCACTTAAGGACACAAAAGAGGGAGTATACTTCATTAGACAGTGATTTCTTAACACTGGTTAAAAATTGCTACTACAGTTGACCCTTGAACAACATAGGTTTAAACTGCACAGGAACACTTATACGTGGATTTTTTTTAAATGAAAATTACATTGAGTGTGACTGCCTTTCCTGTTTTCCATTCCACTTCCTCCACTTCTGCCTCTGCCATCCCTGAGACAGCAAGACCAACCCATCCTCTTCTTCCTCTTCCTCAGCCTACTTAACATGAAGACAATGACAGTGAAGACTTTTATGATGATCCACTTCCACACAATGAATAGTAAATATTTTCACTTCGTTATTAATTGTCTTTTCTCTAGTTTACTTTATTATAAAAATACAGTATGTAATACATATACAAAATATGTGTTCTTTAAATGTTTTTTTTTATTTTAATAGGTTTTTGGGGAACAGATGGTGTTTGGTTACATGAATTAAGTTCTTTAGTGGTAATTTCTGAGATTTTGGTGCACCCATCACTCAAGCAGTGTACACTGTACCAAGTGTATAGTCTTTTATTTCTCACCCCCCTCCCACCCTCTTCCTCAAGTCCCCAAAGTCCACTGTATTATTCTTATGCCTTTGCATTCTCATAGCTTAGCTCCCACTTATGAGTGAGAACATATGATGTTTGGTTTTCCATTCCTAAGTATTTTATTTTTTTACAGCTACTGTAAAACGGGTTGAGTTTTTTATTTGTTTTCAGCTTGGCTGCTGTTGTTGTATAGTAGAGCTACTGATTTGTGTACATTAATTTTGTATCCTGAAACTTTACTGAATCCACTTATCAGTTCTAGGGGCTTTCTGAAGGAGTCTTAGGGTTTTCTACACATACGATCATATCATCAGAAAACAGAGACAGTTTGACTTCCTCCTTACTGATTTGGATGCCATTTATTTCTTACTCTTGTCTGAACAGTGTAGCTAGGACTTCCAGCACTGTATCGAATAGAAGTGGTGACAGTGGGCGTCCTTGTCTTGTTCCAGTTCTCAGGGGGAATGCTTTAAACTTTTCCCTTTCAGTATAATATTGCCTGTGGCTTTGTCATAGATGGCTTTTATTACATTAAGTTATGTCCCTTATGTGCCAATTTTGTGGAGGGTTTTAATCACAAGGGATGCTGAATTTTGTCAAATGCTTTTTCTCCATCTATTGAAATGATAGTATAATTTTTGTTTATAATTCTGTTTGTGTGGTGTATCACATTTATTAAATTGTATATGTTAAATCATCCCTGCATACTTGGTATGAAACCCACTTGATCATGATAAATTATCTTTTTGCTATGCCGTTGGGTTCAGTTAGCTAGTATTTTGTTAAGGAATTTTCCATCTACATTCATCAGAAATACTGGTCTGTAATTTTATTTTATTGTTATGTCCCTAGCTGATTTTGGTATTAGGGTGATACTGGCTTCATAGGATGATTTAGGCAGGATTCCTTCTTTCTCTACCTTGTGGAATAATGTCAACAGAATTGGTACCAATTCTTTCTTTGAATGTCTGATAGGATTCAGCTGTGAATCCGTCTGGTCCTGGACTTTTTTTGTTGGAAATTTTTTTATTATCATTTAAACTTGCTGCTTGCTATTTGTCTGTTCAGAGTTTCTATTTCTTCCTGGTTTAATCTAGGAGGGTTGTATATTTCCAGAAATTTATCCATCTCCTCTAGGTTTTCTACTTTATGCATTAAAGATGTTCATAGTAGTCGTGAATGATCTTTTGTATTTCTGTAGTATTGGTTGTAATAACTCCGGTTTCATTTCTAATTGAGCTTATTTGGATCTTCTCTCTTCTCTTCTTGGTTAATCTTGCTAATGATCTAGCAATTTTATTCATCTTTCCAAAAAACCAGCTTTTTGTTTTATTCATCTTTTGTATTTTTTTGTTTCAATTTCATTTAGTTCTGCTCTATTCTTTTTATTTTCTTCTGCTGGGTTTAGGTTTGGTTTATTCTTTTTTTTTTTTTTTTTTTTTTTTTTTTTTATTTCTTTTTTTTTTTTTTTTCTTTTATTGTAATTATTATTATTATTATTATTATACTTTAGGTTTTATGGTACATGTGCCCAATGTGCAGTTAGTTACATATGTTTATTCTTGTTTCTCTAGTTCTCTGAGGTGTGACCTTAGATTGTTTGTGCTCTTTCAGACTTTTTGATGAAGGCATTTAAGGCTATGAACTTTCCTCTTAGCACTGCCTTTACTGTATCCCAGACGTTTTAATGGGTTGTGTCACTATTATCATTCAGTTCAAATTATTTTTAATTTCCTTCTTGATTTCATTGTTGATCCAATGATCATTCAGGTACAGGTTATTTAATTTCCATGTATTTTCATGGTTTTGAAGGTTCATTTTGGAGATATTTTGAGTTTTATTCCACTGTGGTCTGAGAGAGTACTTGATATAATTTCAGTTTTCTTAAATCTATCGAGACTTGTCTTGTGGCCCATCATTTGGTCTATCTTGGAGAATGTTCTATATACTGATGAATAGAATGTATATTCTGCAGTCATTGGGTAGAATATTCTGTAAATATCTGTTAAATCTATTTGCTCTAGGGTATGGTTTAAATCTATTGTTTCTTTGTTGACTTTCTCTTAATGACCTACCTAGTGCTGCCAGTGGAGTACTAAAGTCCCCCTGCTAATATTGTGTTGCTGTCTATCTCATTTCTTAGGCCTAGTAGTAATTGTTTTATAAATTTGGGAGCTCTAGTGTTGGATGCATATATATTTAGGATTGTGATATTTTCCTGTTGGACAAGTCCTTTTATCATTATATAATGTACCTATTTGTCTTTTTTAACTGCTGTTGCTTTAAAGTTTGTTTTGTCTGATATAAGAATAGTCACTCCTGCTTGCATTTGCATGGACTATCCTTTTCCACCCCTTTACCCTAAGTTTTGTGACTCCTTATGCGTTAGGTGAGTCTCTTAAAGGCAGCAGATACTTGGTTCGTGCATTCTTATCCATTCTGCCTGTGATGGCTAATACTGAGTGTCAACTTGATTGGATTGAAGGATGCAAAGTATTGATCCTGGGTGTGTCTGTGAGGGTGTTGCCAAAAGAGATTAACATTTGAGTCAGTGGGCTAGGGAAGGCAGATCCACCCTTAATCTGGTGGGCACAATCTAATCAGCTGCCAGCGGATATAAAGCAGGCAGAGAAGTGTGAAATGGAGAGACTGGCGTAGCCTCCCAGCCTACATCTTTCTCCTCTGAACACTGGACTCCAAGTTCTTCAGTGTTGGGAGTCAGACTGGCTGGCTCTCCTTGCTCCTCAGCTTGCAGATAACCTATTGTGGGACTTTGTGATAGTGTAAGTTAATACTTAATAAGCTTATATATATAACAGGATATATATATCCTGTTAGTTCTGTCCCCCTAGAGAACCCTGCCTAATACACTGCCATTCTGTATCTTTTCAGTGGATCATTGAGGCCGTTTACATTTAACATTAGTATTGAGATGTGAGGTACTATTCTATTCATCATGCTATTTGTTGCTTGATAAACTTGGCTTTTTAAAAAAAATTATTGTGTTTTTGTTTTATTGATCCTGTGGGATTTATGCTTTAAGGAGCTTCTATGTTGGTGTATTTCAAGGATTTGTTTCAAGATTTAGATCTCCTTTTAGCAGTTCTTGTAGTGCTGGCTTGGTAGTGGCAGATTCTCTCAGCATTTGTTTGTCTGAAAAAGACTGTATCTTTCCTTAATTTATGAAGCTTACTTTTGCTGGATACAAAATTCTTGGCTGATAATTGTTCTGTTTAAAGAGGCTGATGATAGGGCCCCAATCCCTTCTAGCTTATAGGATTTCTGCTGAGAAATCTGCTGTTAATCTGATAGGTTTTCCTTTATAGGTTATCAGGTGCTTTTACCTGACAGCTCTTAAGATTCTTTCCTTTGCCTTGACTTTAGATAACCTGATAACTATGTGCCTAGGTGACGATCTTTTTGTAATAAATTTAACAGGTTTTCCTTAAGCTTGTTGTCTAGAATTCTAACAAGGTTGGGAAAGGTTTCCTTGATTGTTCTCTCAAATATGTTATCCAAACTTTTAGGTTTATCTTCTTCAGGAACATGAATTATTCTTAGGTTTAATCATGTAACATAATCCAAAACTTCTTGGAGGATTTTTTTAAAATTCTTTTTTATTTGTCTTTGTTCAATTGTGTTCATTCGAAAACCTTGTCTCCGAGCTCTGAAATTCTTTCTTCTGCTTGTTCTACTCTATTGCTGAGACTTTCCAGTGCATTTTGCATTTCTCTAAGTGTGTCCTTCATTTCCAGAAAGTATTATTTTTTATTTATGCTATCTATTTCAATTAAGATTTTTCCCTTCATATCTTATATCACTTTTTTTTATTTCATTAAACTTGACTTCACCTCTCTCTAGTGCCTCTTTGATTAGCTTAATAATTGATGTTCTGAATTCTTTTTCTGGCAATTCAGGGATTTCTTATGGGTTTAGATTCGTTGCCGGTGAGCTAGTGTGATCTTCTGGGTGTGTTAAAGAACCTTATTTTGTCATATTCCCAGAATTGTTTTTTCTGGTTCTTTCTCATTTGGGTAGACTATGTCAGAGAAAAAATCTGGGGCTCAGGGGCTGCTATTCAGATTCTTTTGTCCCGCAGGGTGCTCCCTTGATGTAGTGCTCTTCCCCTTCCCCTAGGAATGTGGCTTCCTGAGAGCTGAACTATAGTGATTAGTTATTTCTCTTCTGGATCTAGCCACACAGTGGAGTTACTGGGCTCTGGGCTGGTACTGCAAGGTGTCTTCACAGAGTCTTGTGATGTGAATAATCTTCAGGTCTCAGTCATGGATAGCAGCACCTGCTCCAGTGGATGTGGCAGGGGAGTGAAATGGACTCTGTGAGGGTCCTTGGTTGTAGTTTTGTTTATTGCAATAGTTTCGTGTTCGTTGGCCACGTGCCAGGAGGTGGTGCTTTCAAGAGAGCATCAGCTCCTGTAGCATAGGGAGGATCAGGCAGTGGGTGGGTCCCTAGAGCTCCCAAGAGATTATGACCTTTGTCTTCAGCTACCAGGGCAGGAAGAGGAAAAAACATCTGGTGGGGGTAGGGTTAGGCATCCCTGAATTCAGACTGTCCTCAGGCAGGTCTTGCTGCAGCTGCTGTAGGTGATGGGGGTGTGGTTCTCAGGCCAATGGAGTTATGTTCCTAGGGGTTATGGCTGCCTCTGCTGTGTCATGCAGGTCACCAGGGAAGTGGGGGAAACCTGGCACCCAGAGGCCTCACCCCACTGCCACACAGCCCACAGCCTGAAAGGCCAGTCTCACTCCCACCATCCCCCTCAACAACACCAAGTTTATTTCCAGGCAAGGGGTGAGCAGGGCTGAGGACTTGCCCCAGGCTACCAGCGTCCTGGCTGAGAAAGCAAGCAGGGCTTTCAGGTTTCTCACGTCCCCTTCTGCTGTGGCTTCTGTGCTGAATCTGCACTCCCGATTCCCCTGCTCCCCTGAGTTCTGTCCAGGAAACTTTGCATTCAGTCAAAATTGTTACAAAGTTCAGCTGGAAGTTTCCTCCTCCCTCTGGTCTTTCCTCAGTTCCTCTGGCAGCCTTCTGCTAAGGACCTCTGCAAGACAAAGTCAGAAATGGCTTTCCTGAGGATTTAGAGAGCCCACAGGGCTCTTCCTGCTGCTTCTTCTACCTGTTTTTCTTTTTTTTTTTTTTCTTTTTTCTTTTTATTATTATTATTATACTTTAGGCTCTATGGTACATGTGCGCAACATGCAGGTAAATTACATATGTATACATGTGCCATGCTGGTGCGCTGCACCCACCAACTCGTCATCTAGCATTAGGTATATCTCCCAATGCTATCCCTCCCCCCTTCCCCCACCCCACAACAGTCCCCGAAGTGTGATGTTCCCCTTCCTGTGTCCATGTGTTTTCATTGTTCAATTCCCACCTATGAGTGAGAACATGCGGTGTTTGGTTTTTTGTCCTTGTGATAGTTTACTGAGAATGATGATTTCCAATTTCATCCATGTCCCTACAAAGGACATGAACTCATCATTTTTTATGGCTGCATAGTATTCCATGGTGTATATGTGCCACATTTTCTTAATCCAGTCTATCATTGTTGGACATTTGGGTTGGTTCCAAGTCTTTGCTATTGTGAATAATGCCGCAATAAACATACGTGTGCATGTGTCTTTACAGCAGCATGATTTATAGTCCTTTGGGTATATACCCAGTAATGGGATGGCTGGGTCAAATGGAATTTCTAGTTCTAGACCCCTGAGGAATCACCACACTGACTTCCACAAGGGTTGAACTAGTTTACAGTCCCACCAACAGTGTAAAAGTGTTCCTATTTCTCCACATCCTCTCCAGCACCTGTTGTTTCCTGACTTTTTAATGATCGCCATTCTAACTGGTGTGAGATGGTATCTCATCAGCTCTCTAAACTTGTCTCAGCTCCAGGTAAGTTCAAAATCATCCTCCCATGATCTCCACCTTCTGGTTCCCCAGTGAGAGTGTGTGTTCAGGGGCATAGGATCCTCCTCACACTTTCACACTTTGGGCACTCAGTTTTCTGGCTGTCTCCTGGGGCTTACAAGAGCAATCAGCTTCCTTCAAAGGGTCTGTGGATTCTCTTGGCTTTCCTGGTATGTTCCAGTGGTAGTTCTTAGAGCAAAAGTTCATGATGTGAGTCTCTCCACATGCTGCTCCATCCATTCAAGAGGGAGCTGCAATTTAGTCCTGCCTCCTATCTGCCATTTTTCTTGTATCCCCAGCAATTGTTTATATTTTCAATAAGGCCTCCAGTCAACAGTAGGCTATTAGCAGTTAAGTTTTAGGAAAACTAATCCAAAATTTATTCCTGGATTTTTGACTGTGGAGATGGTCAACACCCCTAACCCCTACATTGTTCAAGGGTCAACTTTATTTCCTTGTGAAAAGGTGGAAATTACTCTCTGAAGCACTTTATGATTTTTACATGGTAAGATGTACAAAGCTCTCTTATTTGGGGCTCAGTCAAAGCTTTATTCATCTCTAATTAGAAGATTTGCTCTGAGAATTCTTATGGATCGATGCCTGTAAAAGGTGGACTGTCTATTATATTTAAGAATTTCTCACCCAAATTAGGTAAAACCAGGTAGGTAACACTTACTAAAGAATCCTAACTTTAATTTTCACATACCCTAATTTGATACCCTAATTTAGTGTGGATGTCCTACAAATAACACAAAACTATACTAAGTAAGTTTCAATTTCAATTCATGCCCACAGTTAAGAAGACCTTTACTGATGCCCAGTAACCACACAATGCTTGGCCAGTTCAGTTAAAATCCTGACCTGGACACATGTCTTATGCTTCTCCTTTCTCTTCAAACCCCAAATAGTTTCTTATCTATCCTGAATTACAACTATGGTTTTGCTTCCTAATTCACTGAAAAAATTGAAACAAACAGAAGAGAACCTCTACAGACTCTACCACCTCATCTGCCCACCTGCTAGCATTTGCCACTGTATTTTCTGCCTTTCTGCCTATTAGTCTAGATGCTGAGTTTCATTTCTACTTGTGTTTAGTTAAGCCTATTACTTCTCATCTTGTAAAGGACATTGCTGAAGCAATTAGTCTCTCTCTCTATTGCATTATGAATATTTTCCTCTATATTGAACTGTTCCTATCAGGATACTTCACAACGGATCACCACCTTCTTGAAATGCTTTCTTCCATCGGCTGCGAGCATCCTACAGTCTCTTGGTTTTCTTGCTGCTACTCTTGTTTTTCTTTCTTGGTCTTCATTGTTGTCCGTCTTCTTCTTCCCAACCTTGATAAAAGTTTAAGATGCCCCAAGCCTCACTGTAGCAAGGAGACAGAACTTCTGTCCTTTTCTATTTATGCTGACATCTTTTGTTATATCATCTGGTCTCATGGTTTCAAATTCCATCTACATGTTAACTCATAAACTTAAAATTTCAGTTCATAGCTGTACCCCAAACTCCAGACCCTGAATTTCAAATATCTTTGCATCTCCATTCAGACATCCAATAGACATTTAAAAATCAACATATTAGGATTACCATATTAAATACACATTTTAATACAAATTTAATTAGGTGTCCTCTATTTTTATTTGCTAAATCTGGCAACCCTACCACATGTTCAAAGCTGAACTCTTATTCCACTCCACAATCTTTCCCAATTCAGGTGATGTCAATTCATCTTTCCAGTCATTTATTTCAGAAAACTTGCAGCCAGCCTTTATTTTTCTGTCTTTCACATCTTCCATTTCACATCCAATCCAAATCTTGGTTCTTTCTTCAAAATATAACCAGAATCAGACCACTTTTCACTGCTTCTGGTGTTCTGCTAATCCCCTCCCTTAAACCAAGCCACTCTTATCTTCCTCCATGATCGCTGCAATGCAACTCTTAATCAGGACCCCTTTAGTGGGCCCTTGCCTTCTTATGGTCTAGTCTTAATAGACTCATTCATAAACTAATCCTAGGGCTGTGATGAAGATTAAAAGTAATGCTATAGTGAGTATCCATTTTAAGTTGTAGCAGCCTGAGTTATCCTCTTAAAACATAAGTGAAATTGTGCTTAGAGTAAAACCCACAATTCCTACAATGGAATGACTATAAAGCCCTCGCTGCTTTTTCCTTTCTCACTTTATTTCCCAAAAATCCTGTCCTCAAGCCTTCTTTACTCTGCTCCTTGAACACATGAGGTAAGTTCCTGCCTTAGATCCTTTGCACTAGTGGTTTCTTCTGCATTGTGTTCTTTCTTCTAATAACTGAAAGACAAACCCCTTTACCTCCTCTTAAATCTTTGCAGCAGTATCATAATATTGTAAAGGGCAACCAAATTATTATTTAAAATGCTACTTGTTTCCCCTCCTCACCATTTCTATCTCTTTACTTAGACTTATTTCTGTTGTCTGTATTCCGCCAGTAGAATGTAAGATTCACAAGTATAGGGATTTTTCTCTCTCTTGGGTTCACTAAGTGTCCTTAGCACCTAGAAGAGTGCTTGGCATGTGATGGTGATCAATAAATATTGAATTAATCAAAATTCAGGCGCAGAAAGAGGCAATGAGATCACATTTCTAAGGCAATATACAGAGAGTCTGTTGGAAGTGTTGTTTCATCCATTCCTTTCTGGAAGGCACAGACTAGGAGAAATGCACAGATTTTAAAAGTTCTATTTATTTGCTGATGGACTAACAGAAACAAAACAACTTCAAAAACGTGGGCATTTGAATCACAGAATAAATCAAGTTAATGGAAAGAGCTTCTTAGCACCTCTGTATGTCACTGCTAGGTCTACTGTTCTAGACATAAAAACAATAGGAAGCTAAATGTAGCAGAAGTAGTAAAGAATCAACATGAGGATGTTGAACATTTAACTATATTTCAAGTACTATTTAAAATACTTCTACCTGATTCTTCTTTACCTTGACATACATTACATGAAATACATTAGAAACTAACTTCATTTTAAGACAATTTCCTCCACATCTGCTTGCAATATGCATTTTCCTTATTCACAACAATGATATTTGATTGAAAAAAAATCCAATACAATATGGAATTTTAGATGAGTCTATATATAGCTCAGATAATATCTAAAAATTAGCTAATATATATCAACAGCTAGAAGTTCAATAGATCATAAATTTCCTGATTCTTTTGTTTTTAACTCAATAGAATATTCAACAGATGACTACTGGCATTGTTAGAAGGCAGTAATACGTTAGAAGGCAGTAATACATTGAAACCATGTTTGCTTAGCCTAGCAAAATAATAAATTGTGCTGTGTTTATCCTTTTGTTTCTAAGGCCAACTGTTGGCTTTATTTAATACCCTCTTAACATGCTAATAGCTCCTAATGGTCACATCAGCCATCAGTTAAACAAACCATTATGTTGGGAAAAGAAATTTCAATAAAGGCCATTCACTAATTTGTTGATTGTTAACAGACATTAGCCCATTCAGGACCTTAGCCTAGACATATAGTTTAACTCAGAATCTATTATAGCACTTTCTCCAAACAGAGCAAAGAGGCTAATTCAGCATTCTAAGTACTTCTGTTTCCCGAAGACATGCTACTTAGATTTCAATACGCAAATTAGATGTTTTCAGTTAGCAACATAAAGAACCTGACAAAAAAAAAAAAATTAACTTTCAAATTATATAATTTTCACACAGTTTATGATTAAAGATAAATTTACCAGGGTCGTTTTAATCTCTTTCTCAAATTAATAAAGAACTGTTACAGTTATTTTAGTCTTTGAACCAGTCATTTCTCTCTTAGATTCAAAGTATCCTTTATACAATCAAAACACCACATCATTATGCCAGAAAATGAAAGTCAAAAACATTTTATAAATAAGATTTTGCTGTTCACTTCATGCTTGCCTTCACTGACAAGAGTTTAAATTTCTGAAAGTGCTTTTGTGCTGCATTTTCAACTAATCTATTTATTAAGTTTTTAAATAGAGACAGGATTTGTTGACTGTTTTCAAAAAATTTACTCAAAATCTGATATTGGAAGAGGCAAAGTAATTAATGCATAGTCTCTCAGTCTTACAAGATAAGTTCCTTTTCTGTTTCTTTTCACTGTTGAATTGTTTTTTCTGCAATAATTCCAGGACACGTATAAAGCTACCCAGAGCCCCTCTACTTCAGTGTTAACTCAATTACACATTGACAGACATCAAAGCACACACATGACTGTGGAAAATCATTTAATTGTACTCATATTTTACACAGATGTCATTCACATTGTCCTAGAATGGGGTAAATAGTGCACAATTAGATTTGTCATGTAATATGAAAGCCAAGCAATGAATCCATTCAAGATTTCACTTTTATCCCCTGTCTTCAGAAACAAGCTGCTGCTTCTTGAACTGTAGCTGAGGCGAGTCTGAAGACTTCTGGCATTCTGACGGTATTATCACTATGTGTTAAAATAGTTTATTTTTTATATACATTTTCATGGTGAGAGGTTTCAGGTCACAAAATAACCAAAGATTTAGAAATCAAGTTTCTCAGCTTTGAAATTTGAAGAAATACATTATGGACAGTGTTCTCACAACAAAGAAACATGAGCTCCAAAAAGATTCTCTTTCAGGAATGCCATTTAATTACCTCAAAATGTAGAAACGACATGTCCTGGTCATACAATAACTTAATTATTATGATTGGCCTAGAAAGCAGCTTATATGTGCTCATCTTTAAATGAGAATAAAATGTAGTGAAAAATACATTAATGCATTTTATATAAATATCCACATTTATTATATAAACCAAATGATGTGTTGATACTTTAATAGTATTCTTTTTATCTCTAAAAAATTACAAAAAATATACACTATTCAGTAACAACACCTACATTTAGTTATTAAACTTGCAAAACTTTCCTAAAAATTTCTTAGGAGGGTAATTAACGTGATTATTTGTTTATTTCAATCTATATACTATACTTTAATTGTACATTATTATTTCACATGCCATATTGAACTTTTATATAATATAAATATGTTTTTAATGTTAATATATAACAGTTCAACATATGATTTATTGAAAAAATATCAAAATTTCTCAGTCTTGAAGTGTAATAAATACCTGCCACTTTCAATAACTTCCAGCTACTTGGGAGGCTGAGCTGGAAGGATTACTTGATCCCAGGAGTTCAAGGCTGCGATTTGCTATAATTGAACTTGTGAATAGCCACTGCACTCCAGCATGGGCAACATAGTGAGACTCTGTCCATTTAAAAAAATTAAGAATTCAGTTCAATAAACACTGATTAAAATGCAGGTCTTACACGGTTGCTGTGAGAATTAAATATGATGCGTAATACAGCAATGTTGATGCTCGCTAAATTTTTGGTAGCTCTCTGGAGGTAAAGATAGAACCTAGCTGGTACAAAGTTTAGAGTAAGACAGGTTGATTATGCCATGTCTTTAAAATGGAATTAGGAATTTTCCAATAATTAATAAAAATAACTCAGTTTTCCAGATCCTGGGGCTGCATTTTCCTCTCATGCCATTATGTCCCATCTGTCGTTATGTCCCAACCTAACTCTTGGCTGAGGAGTGACAGAATCCCATATCCATCTTTTAGCATAATTATATTGATTTTTAATTGACCACAGTATTCAGCTCAGCTACTGCTATATTCCTTAATCCATGGTTCCTTTGAGGGAAGAGTCATCTGTATCCACTTTCACAGTTATGTTAAGTCTGTCATCATCCCTCTCAGACACACCTGGTATAGCCATTTCTCATTCCAGTCTTTCCTGCCTTGTCCTCCTTCCTGGGAATGCCATCCAACTGCATAGTGGCCCTGGAGTAACAGAGGGTTACATGATGGTGACAAAGATGTGCACAGGGCTGGGTATTCACTTTACCACAAAAACACAACTGGGTAAAAGTTAGAGGAAATTATAGTCATTACTGAAATAAAACAAAATATTACACAAAATGAGAACCAGAACCAATTTTATTATTAGGAAAACAGAACCAATGTCTATATACAAAATCACAACCAGATTCAGTGTCTGTACACTAACGAGAACCAATGTCTGATGATATGCATTCACTGGAAAATAATCCAAGTACATTAATGTTCTGTATGAATCACTTGAAGCATAAGCACCCGCTGTAGATGGTCATGCTTTTGCAATACTGTCAAATAACAGAGAAACTTCTTTACTTATGGTTATCTAATGCTGACTCTCGTTCTACCTAAGAGTCATAGTCAAGTTCGACCTGTTAATCTGCTCACGAGGAAACCAGCTGGGTACGTAGAGTCCATTTTTCATTCCACCATTGATAGTGAAATGATAAGCTGGCAACCACATATGTTTCTCCTCCATAGGCTCATTACAAAGTCACCATGTTGATCTATCAAATCATGGAATAATTCGGTTGATTGATTGGAAGCCATTAATGGATTCATTGGCCTTAAATTGAATTCTTTTACACGAAGATAATATTTTTAGCTAAGAGATGTTTTATTTGAGCCCTCTATAAGCTTAATCTGATTAATAAATTAGATGCTGAGTTCTACTGTACTGTGAAATCCACCCCAGCCATCATTGTAAGTGGTAAATACAACCACTGGGGGGAAAAGTCAATGACTTGGAAGATGTTATAGTCCAGAACTTGTTACCTAAACAGCCCTACAATCTTATCAGTTAATTTTGTATTTACCATAATTATAATCATGGTACCATTTTCCCAAACTATGAGAGATACCCATAATCAAATCTTTTTAAAGGAAGAATTACATATTGATCATTTTCTTAATTGTGTCTCATTTCAACTTATGTACTTTGGAGCTCACTTATGTGATAGCCTCCCATTCAAATTGAAACTGGCTGATGCTTGGCACATCTTTGTTTATTATTTGCATAAATTTAAGGGGTACAAGTGCAGTTTTATTACATGGTTATGTTTTATAGTGAAGTCTGGGCTTTTAGTGTAAGCATCACTGGAATAATGTATATTGTGCTCATAAGTACTTTCTCATCCCTCATCCCCATCCTACTCTCTCACTCTCTCAAGTCTCCAATGTCTACAATTCCACACTATGTCCATGTGTACACTTTATTTAGCTCCCACCTATAAGTGAGAATGTGCAGTATTTGACTTCCCGTTTCTGAGTTATTTCACTTAATTGGCACATATTTTCATATTTGCCCCTAGGTGCACAAGAAGTTCTCTTTTTTTAAATTCCTTATGACGATTCTCATTATTTGCTAACTCTTTCTAAATTTTCCTCTCATTTTATTCACTCATTTATTCACCCAACAAATGTAATTATATTGGATTAACTGTTATATGCCAGCACTGCTCAAGGTCTTAGTATATCAGCAGTGAATTCATACATTGGAATAGCAGGAAAAGCAGAGATTATAGTTTTGAACAATTTCTGGTGTAGAGAAATGGATCCAGCTCTTTTGAATTCTCTTACTTTTCATACATTAAGTTCCTTCACTGATAATTTGATATGCTATTACTTATTTCATAAGGAGGTTTCAGGGAACATTTCACTCAGAATATTTCCTAATTTGGTTAAAGAACTCTGATTTCAAAATATTGAAAGGTGATTCTCTTAGAAACCGTATAATGATTGATGGAAAGAAAATGACATTATAATATTAGTTCTTCCTTTTGCATGTATAAGAAATAGCTAGAAATTACTAAAGTATAATCAGTCAGTCTTTTCATTTTTAGACTTGATTATAAAGCCAGTTTTGCCTGTAACAGTAAGATGTAAAATGAAAAAATATTTCACATTGCAAAATATAACCATAAATAGACATTATAATTTAAAATACCCAAACTTAGTAGGATAGAAAGTGGATCATTTTCAGCTGTGGACATACAGGACAGATCACAAAATGGCAACTCAGGAACAACAACAAAAAAAAATCCCTTCTGGTCTGTATTAGTTCATTATCACACTGCTATAAAGAACTACCTGAGACTGGGTAATTTATGAAGAAAATAGTTTTAATTGACTCACAGTTCTGTTGGCTACACAGGAAGCATGGCTGGGAGGCCTTGGGAAACTTACAATCATGTTGGAAGGCGAAAGGGAAACAAGCACATCTTTACCATGGCAGAGCAGGAGAAAGAGACTGAAGGGGGAAGTGACACACACTTTTAAACCATCAGATCTTGTGAGAACTCACTCGCTATCACAAGAAGAGCAAGGAGGAAATCTGTCCCCATGATCCAATCACCTCCCACCAGGCCCCTCCTCCAATTTGACATGAGGTTTGGGCAGGGACACATCCAAACCATATAATGGCCAGATGATATATTTTTAATTGCACTTATAAGTTTAATTGAAAATTGTACATAACATTCCAGAATTCTATCTTTGCTTACAGATGAGAAGATCTGGTCTAACAATAGTAGGCCAGATTTCCCATATGGGAATATTCAGTGATCATGAAGGATGCCCAGCCCTTTAGGCAGAGTATGCACTTTTCAGACGACCACATTCTTCTCATTCATCATTGCTATGCCACAATTTGCTTCATTCATGTTTATTACTTGTTCAATCCCATTGGCATTTAATTTTGTGGACTATGGTCCACATTAGACGTTGTGAAATAGGAAGAAGCCAGTGAGTATTGTAATTTCAATTACTAGAATTAATTCAGGTGAAGAATGGGAGGCTCTCCCAGGTAACATCCAGTCTGAAAGTTACTCTATTCCTACCCAAACACAAATAATGGTTTTCATGTTTCCCAGCATATCTGAGCTGAGACATTTCTGTAAGGAAGTATTAATTACAAAAGCAGTAAACTATAGGAAAGCATGTCACAAAGTCACTGGACTGTCCTAAACATTCTGCGGGCAATGGTAGAATTCATTTATTCTCAGAAGGGATTCTTTGAAAATCTGTTGTCAGTTCAGACACAAGTGAACAGGATAAAATGGTTTGGTGTGGTCATGCAACCAGCAATGGATAACATGTAACCAGCAAGGGATACAGAATATAGTCAGCTCAAAGACAGTTTTTATAAAGGTGTGGAATGTATGCCAAGCACACTGCCTTTCACATAATAGATCCTCAATAAATATTTTTTGGATAAATGGATAAATGGTTAGATTAGCTAACTAATAAAAAAAAACCCAGAATTCTGAATATGTTTGCAATTCCCTTCAATGATAATGCTTATCCCCAAGACACTATTAACTTTCCTTTTTTTATTTTTTTGAGACAGGGTCTCACTCTACCCAGGCTGGAGTGCAGTGGCATGATCTCGGCTCACCGTGACCTCCGCCTCCCAGGTTCGAGCAAATCTTGTGCCTCAGCCCCCTGAGCAGTTGGGATTACAGGCATGTGCCACCACACCTGGCTAATTCTTGTTTTGTTTGTTTGTTTGTTTGTTTTTTAGTAGAGTCGGGATTTCACCATGTTGGCCAGTCTGGTCTCGTACTCCTAGCCTCAAGTGATCCACCCACCTTAGCCTCCCTAAGTGTTGCATGAGCCACTGTGCCTGGCCCTAACTTTCAGTTACCATTAAAATCACATCGATGTCTTAGTTGAAATCTGGAAGTTCATGCTTTACTTATTTATTAACCTCTTTATGGTTTATTTTATACCAACAATTAAATTCTTTTCAGTCAATCCTTCGTTACTGTCTTTAGAACTTTCTGACCTAGATAAAGCCATTTGAAAAAACCTATTAACAAGAAAACCCCTTTGATGTTTACAGGCATTATTCTGGAATACTGGTTGTCAGACCACGTAAGCAGCATATCTTATTATATGATATCTAATCTGGACATATTCCCATTTGAGTATAAGTACTAAGCACTTTGATTATACTATAGCCAATCACATTGTGACACTATGAGTAGAAGCAGCAAATAAAATTAAATAGACTTTTTTGTAGATAGTAGAATGCCAATGTTAAAAGGACTTGTTGTCAGCCTTTGTCTTTCTCAACACTTCTCAGCTGGAGGAGCAGGAATCTCCCACCACGAATCCACCCTCATTCCATTTCTTGGCTGGTATAGGAAGGAAAGGTGAATCTGGAGGAGTGATTCTGAAGAGATGGAAACCTGAAATGTCACTTTTCTACTATGTTGGAAGTCCTCTCAAGTGATTTTATAGGCCACCCAAGTAAGATCCTGAAATTTCCTCTCCTTTCCCCAACGTTTTGTCATTTGGCATTTGAAATGATTATCCAAACCACATTATGGTCTCTGACCTGAGGCCGAATACAGTTTGCAGTTAACTGAGACCCCTTCTGCTGTGGTTAATCTGTAGATACTAAATTTATTTGATACTGGTGTGTCCTTGAATAATTCTGAGTTTGTGTAGTCCCCTTGGGCAGTGCACTGTCTTCTTCTGTTGGAGTTAGCAATAGATATTAAGACATTTCTTTTCACCCCATTTCATGTTGCACTGAGCCTAGCTGCTTAGCTGATTTATGACACCTTAGAACCTAATCCAAGGACTTCTTTCTAATCAAGAGGGATCTGTGTGGTCCCACTTCGAAGCATCCCCGATGCTGTAAACACACAGCATTGAGGGATAAATAAGAAGAGAAGAAAACAAAGTGTCATCAAGAAGCAAGCACAAAATAAAAGGGAACAAAATCGAAAACACAAACAGTAAGTGGTAAGAAGGGCTGAAGTTACTACCTACTGAGCATTGAGTAATAAGCAGAGCAGACCTGCTATTTGGCTTCTTCAGGGAAGCAGAAACTGCAATTGGTCACCCTAAATCATATTCCAATTATTGAAGCCAGGAGTGGGAGCGGAATTATTCACACAAAAAAGAGAATAGAAAATGCATCTGCCTGCCACAGCAGAGACTGTGGCCAACATAAAGCTTCAGCCTAAGGAGGTGGGAAGCAGCAGACAAGGCTATGAGACCAGGAAGTGACTTAAGCCACCTGCTGGTGTAGTCACAAGTTTAGAGATATATAGCTATAGATCTGCCAGGCACTAATTCCAAAAAGAAACCTACTCTGAAAGGATAAAATATTATTTTAGTAAAATCAAGTTTTGTAAATCCATTCAGATCTGTACCAAAAATAAATCAAAATATATGAATTTTTTAAGACACTACTTTACACTCATTAAAATGACTCTTTTTTTTATTTTACTTTAAGTTCTGGGATATAGAAATAATAAGTGTTAATAAGGGTGTGGAGAAATTGGAACCCTTGTGCATTGTTGGTAGAAATGTAAAATGGTGCAGCCACTACAGAAAACAGTATGGCAGATTCTCCAAAAATTAAAAATGGAACTACCATATGATCTATCAATCTCACTTCTGGGTATATACCCAAAAGAATTGAAAGCAGGGATTCAAACAGATATTTATACACCTATGTTCATAGCAGCATTATTCATAATATTCAAAAAATAAAAGTAACTCAAGTTTCCACTGATGGATGAATGGGTAAACAAATGTGATATATACATACAATGAAATATCATTCAACCTTAGAAAGGAAGGGAATTCTGGCACATGCTTCATAGGAGAACCTTGACCACATTAAGCCAAGTGAAATAAGACAATCACAAAAAGACGGGTACCATATGAGTCCATGTATATAAGGTACCTAGAGTAACCAAATTCATAGAGACAGAAAGTGAAATGGTAGTCGCCAGGAACTTGGAGAGGAGAAAATGAGAAGTTGTTGTTTAATGGATATGAAGTTGGGAAGATTTTTAAAATTCTGTAAATGGATATTGGTAATGGTTTAACAACATTATAAATGCCTGAACTTAATGCCATTGAATTGTACACTTAAAATTTGTTAAAATGTTAAATTTTAAGCCAGGCATGGTGGCTCACGTCTGTAATCCCAGAACTTTGGGAGGCGAAGGTAGGTGGATCACCTGAAGTCAGGAGTTCGAGACCAGCCTGACTAACATGGAGAAACCCCATCTCCACTAAAAATACAAAATTAGCCGGGCATAGTGGTGCATGCCTGTAATCCCAGCTACTCAGGAGGCTGAGGCAGGAGAATCGCTTGAACCTGGGAGGCAGGGATTGCAGTGAGCCGAGATCATGCCATTGCTCTCCAGCCTGGGCAACAAGAGCGAAAATGCATCTCAAAAAAAAAAAAAAAAAAAAAAAAAAGTTAAATTTTATACTACCCATATTTCACCATAATAAAAAAGATGGTAAAACAGTGAACTCAGAGGGGTTCAACAGAATCATAGAATTTCTTCATCTTTTTTCTCCCAGCAACTTTATTTATTGTTGCTGCTTAGGTTTTGTTTCAATGAGCTTGCATTTCTTTCTTATTAAAATTGGAAATTACATTCTAGGCAGAATTAAACAGTTAATAAAAGATATGCCCAGTGTATTTTCCAATAATCTGGCTTTCTGGATGAGTTTTCTATATCAATTTTCAGGACTGCCTGGTGATGTATGAATTTTAGGGAAGAATGAAAATGAAAGTTCACATTAACATCTGATCTCTATAGTGAAAATCAACCATGGGTTAAAGAAACACTATTCTGAATATTTTCCTACAAATAAGACACATACAGGTACAGTTGCAAATAGCAATGCAAATAATTACCTTGTATTATAAAGTATAGCTGACTAATTGTTCCAAAGGAGTCACACATATGCACAGTCATATTAAATTTTTTTTTAATGTTCTTTTCAGTGAATTACTATGCACGGTGAGCAAGTTAGGTGGTGCCAGCAGGGAGCATACAGCCATTTAATGCTTCTCTATTAGGGAGATATTTTCTGGTGTTTGTACTATATTCATTTATCCCATCTGAGAGCTTGTTCCTCACACCCATTTCCTTTTTTGAGGTAAATCTATTACACTGTACTATTTTTCCCCCAGGCAGAAAGACAGGAGATTTGTGCTTTTCCCATGGTTTTTATGCTCCAAGAACCACCAACAATTAAGTAGTTAGACTATATTGGACTCTTCATTACATTTTCTTCCCTACTTGCTCAGCCTGACACTGTAGAGACTCATTTTCTTGGAATTTGTATCTTCATTGATAGCCAACATTCTCTTTTATGACCTGTAATTAATCTGCTTTGAGCCTCAATTTTTCTTTCAGCATTCCTTCATTACCTCTTCTCAGTTTTGAGGACCCATGTAAACCATGTGGAAGCCAAGGGCATCTGTCCATCCAGCAGAAAAAGGAAGTGTCCTGCCCCGTAATTGTCATCACAAGTGATGCAGGGGCTGAAACTATGTCTTTTTCATGGTGAATGATGTCAATAACAAAGAATTTCTCTAGGAAATCGTGTTCCTTAGTTTTCATCTGGCAATACAAATTGATCTGCTTTTATTTATTTAATTAATGGATCCTCTTTCACATCTCAAGTATTACTGGAATACTTCTTGGCAGTAGTCCTATTTCCAGAATTCCCTTTGCTAATAATGCACAAAAATCATGGGCAAAGAGAAGTGGTGGAAAGAGGGAGTGAAGGAAAAGCATTAGATGAGGGGTGGAGGAGATGGGAAAGGAGGAAGAAGGAATAGATGTGTGGTATCCACCTTGGGAAAATGACAAGAAGAACTGGATACAGCATCCTAGGTGACAGGATATTCACAACGAAGAGCCAGTAAACCACATCGATGCCAGGCTAACTTAGACTTCTCTGCCTTAGTGTCTTGGCAAAGGGAGGTATTATGCATTAGTTGCCACTAAAAATATTTAATAGTATTGAATTTTGTGAATTATATTCTTTATAAATTAAAGCTTATTTGAGTGATCACTGCAGTGACATCCCTCTCACTTACTTCCTGGTGTGCTCTTATGGAAGCAAAAGGAGTGGAATTATAGCTAGCTTGTAGGCAATTGTGCTTAAACTGCTAAATATGGTGTCTCCACTTCTCTCAAGTCTGAAGAGAACGAATATTTAGATGGCTTACTTCATGACATACATGCTTAAAACATGCTTTTAAAAGTACCACGCCCTGGCCGGGCACGGTGGCTCACGCCTGTAATCCCAGCACTTTGGGAGGCTGAGGCAAGCAGATCACGAGGTCAGGAGATCAAGACCATCCTGGCTAACATGGTGAAAACCCATCTCTACTAAACATACAAAAAATTAGCCAGGCGTGGTAGCGGGCACCTGTGGTCCCAGCTACTCAGGAGGCTGAGGCAGGAGAATGGTGTGAACCTAGGAGGCAGAGCTTGCAGTGAGCCGAGATCATGCCACTGCACTCCAGCCTGGGCAACAGAGCGAGACTCCATCTCAAAAAACAAAAAAAACAAAAGTACCAAGCCCTTCCATCACCACACATCCAAAGGTCTACAGGTCTATATTTCTGGTTTTCTGGAAACATTCTTAAAATATAAATTTTTAAAAATAAATGGGTTATGGCACATATGTGAATATCATCTTCTACATTTACAGAGAAGGGAAAAGAGATGGAGACAAGTTGCTTAGTGCCAACATAATCCTTTACACCACCTTATAGTTCAGTTCTCCTAAGTCTGAGGTGAGCAATTGTTACTCTATTTTGTAGACTGAAAAAAAAGTCTAAATGTGATTCCATTTATGAGCTACTTTTCACTTGCAAGACAGTTTCCAAAAGCACAGCTTCTCTTTGGCTCAAAAGCATGTATTTCTCCCATATTTCTTTATCAAATCCAAGCACTTTGTCTGGTTTTTAATCCCTCCCCCTCCTCAAATTTGTGGCTGCAACCTACTTATCCAACCTTATCTTCCAACAGTTTTTCTTAATGAAGAGTCAGGCATGTCCCTGGAGAAGAAAGATCTTAATGTAAAATTTTAACACCTATGCCCACTTAAGCGTACTGAAGCTACCTCCATGGGGTAGATACTAGAGGGATTACACATTAGACACATGATGAGGCCACATGTGTCTCTTCTAACAAGAGAGAGAAATGGATTTTGAATTGAAGTCGTTTATTTCTTGTCTGCTATGACAGGAAGCTGTGAGCCACACGCATGCCTTTTGGATGTGTCCTCCAAAAGCGATCATCTAATATTCCCTTGAGTTCACCAGCCCATCACTAACATGAAAAAAAGCAGATGAAACTACGTGTTTGCAGTTATGACTGAGAAGATGGTTTCAGATGTGCCCTGTGGTAACCAAGTGTCAGCGACCCCTATCCAGAAAAAATATTTCCAATTATACTTTGTAAAGAAATGAAATGAAGGTCAGTGAAGTGGCTGCACCTTTCTAAGACTAAACTGAGCTTTCAATTGGATTTATAAAATTGAGAGTATTTATGGCTTTAAAAAAAAAAAGCCTGCGGAGAATAAGAGGTGGGGGATTTGTTACACTGCTATTACTTTGCAGCTTTTTATTACTATATTTCCTCTTAATTTTATTGAAAAATCTATACTTTGTTTGAAAACAGATTTTTATTAGGTTTTCAATTTATGTTAATACTGTCTACCACATCTGAAATATCACAGCATTATATTTCAACTTTTTTGATTGAGGATAAAAGAGAAAAATGTATTCTCTTATAGCTTAAGCATCCATCACATGAAAATTGGCAAACAGTAGAGTATGCAAACATGTAGAAAGTATGTGTTGTTCTCACTTTTATAAAAATGTAGTTTTCTTAATACAAAAAAGTATTACGTAAATGAAAGTGTAAATTGATTGAACATGGGTTTTACTAACAATCTATCTCCATCATCTCTGAACACCAACATTTTAAAATATAGCCCCATAGTGAAGTTGATTAGTACCAGAAAGACAGCCAAGGATATAAAGATAATCAAATATTGGGGGAACCAGCCCCCAATATTTCAATGTAGGTTCTTTTCTATTTTCGCTAAGTGTCGGCCAGTCTGAGAAGTAAACAGAGAGAGAACAAAGAGAGAAATTTTATAGCTGGGCTTCCGGGGATGACATCACATATTGGCAGGTTCCGTGATGCCCCCTAAGCCGCAAAACCAGCAAGTTTTTATTAGGGATTTTAAAAGGGGAAGGGGGTACAAACCGGGAGTGAGTCATAAAGATCACATGCTTGAAAGGGCAATAAAAGATCACAAGGGCAGAAAGGCATAGCAAGATCACAATGCCAGGGCGAAATTAGAATTACTGCTGAGGTTCCATGTCCTGCTGGGCACACATTGTCATTGATAAACATCTTAACAGGAAACAGGTATTGAGAGCAGACAACTGGTCTGACTATAATTCACCAGGCTGGAATTTCCTAATCCTAGCAAGCCTGAGGGCGCTGCAGGAGACCAGGGTGTATTTCATCCCTTATCTTCAACTGCATAAGACAGACACTCCCAGAGCGGCCATTTTAGAGATCTCCCCCTGGGAATGCATTCCTTTCCCAGGGTTATTCCTTGCTAGCAAAAGAATTCAGTGATAGTTCTCCTATTCACTTTATGCAAGAAGAGAAATATGACTTTGTTCTGCCCAGTCCCACAGGTAGTCAGACCTTATGGTTATCTCCCTTGTTCCCTGAAAATTGCTGTTATCCTGTTCCTTTTTAGGATGCCCAGATTTCATACTGTTCAAACACACATATTTTACAAACAATATGTGCAGTTAACGCAATCATCACAGGGTCCTGTGGTGACATACATCCTCAGTTTACGAAGATGATGGGATTAAGAGATTAAAGTAAAGAAGCATAGGAGATTATAAGAGTAGTGCTTGGGGAAGTGATAAATGTCCATGAAATCTTCACAATTTACATTCAGAGATTGCAGTAAAGACAGGCATAAGAAATTATTAAAGTATTAATTTGAGGAACTAATAAATGTCCATGAAATCTTCACAATTTATGTTCTTCTGCTGCAGCTTCAGTCCGTCCCTCTGTTCAGGGTCCCTGACTTCCCGCAACAATCAAATAAGTAGAGAATAAAGTAGAATGCAGATTCTTAGATATAGTTTCAAGAGGTTAAGTAGAAATACAAGAAAAAGAGAAAAAATTAATTCTGGACTACAAAGACAGAACATTAAATTAGGTCAATATGGATATGGGAAAAGGAATGAAAGATAAAACATAATATAGAAACAAGATCACTCAATGTTCATCTACAAAATTAACCTTGGCATTAGTAGGATAATAAATAGAAGAGATAGAAGAGGAGACAATTCCAGGTCAGCCTAACCAATACTTGTGTGGCATATAATATGGGAAAATTGTGTATGACCCAAATTTGAATTTAAATTTGTCCTTCTTAAGAAGATCTCTACCTAACAGAAGGAATATCAGAAATACATAAGTTTTTAAGATTCAAAGAAGAGAATGCTCAGTGCTACTAGGAATAGAACAAATACATGTGATATGGGAAGAGTTGATATAGGATTAGAAAGTCATATCATAAAGTTTCAGTAGAAAAAGGAAAAGAAGATTGGTCAGAACTCTTTCATTCTAAAATTGTGGAAACTAAGAACCAGCAATGTTGGGGCCAACATTTTTTGAAGGACATACAGCATTTGGTAGCAATACTGGCTGGCCCAGGAACCTAAGTCTTGAGACCCCCAATACATTATGTTGTCACTAACCCCAATAGTAAAAATCATACATAATAAAACATACTCAGCTACTTTATGGTGAATACTCACATTGTTAGTTTGTGTTAGCACATCAGTAGATTTCGGGATTGTCTCCCCAGCACTAAAGAAAAGATTTAACCATTGCTTTGCTTTTTATAAATATGGTATGAATTCAGATGCAGGGTCAAATCAGTCAGAAATTTGACAAGAGTATTGCCCCCTCACTCACTCAAAAACCTTGCACTAAATGGGTAGCTAACAATCCAAAGTATTGTGAAGCAAAGTGTTGGACTTGGGTGTGTAAAGGAAATAAAAATTTTTAATAATGAAGAGCTGAATATAATTTAATAAACAGAAAAAAAAAATAGAAAAAAGATTCATTCCTGAAAATAAAGGAGACAAAGATTGTCTGTTTTTTCTTTCATTAAATTGTGTTTGCCTGATTCCTTTCTTAGAGATGGTTCTCTTGAGGTGGTGTGGGACTTAAGGCCCGGAGTTCCCAGGGTCATCTCCTTCCCTGCACCTTCTCAAACCACAGCAGAAGGTGTGTGACCACACTCAAGGAGAGCCCTCTTAAGAGCCAAAGCCACAGCCAGGAAAATCAAGGTGCAGGATATTTTCCTCTGGCTCTATCCCCTTCTCAACCCTTTCCTCTTTTTTTTCTTTTTTTTTTTTTTGGCCCGGCTCCCTTACTTTCAGTCCCCAGTACCATCCCAAAGTCTGCGGCATCTCTCTGAGGAGTCAGTGATTTTTACTGTGAAATTCTCAGTTTCTGACCTATCCTGGGAGGCTATTTTCAGAGGACTCCAAGAAAAGAAACCCCAAAAACCATAATTTTTCATAATGCATGATACTGGGATGTGAAAGAAAATTCTGCCCTCTGTGTACTTCACAGAAGAGGTCTTCAAGTTTTTTGTTCATATATCCTCTTTAAAAAAATTAAAATCTGTGACCCTCATATGTATTTTTAAACTGAGAGTAAAACATTTACACAAGTCTAAATACTTGTGAAATATGTAATCTCTAACATATTGTAAATATTGAAATTTTAAATTATAAATTTGAAATATAACATTTCCAAACTTGTCAATAGTAATTTGATACCAACCATCATTCTTTGAAAAATACATGAGAAGGGTCTTCTTAATGGTCAGAAATGTAACATTATTCATTTTCCTCCTTATACTTTAATTATTATTCTGCTTTTCCCAAAGAATTTTTCCTAGTATAATACGTTTTTTGCTTTAATATTTATTGTTATTCAAGCTATCACACTTTCTTGCATACACAAACACACACACATATCAAAGTGTTTCTAACAATTTTATTTGTATTTATTTTTATTTTTGGAGACTCAAAAGCTCTAAATGTTAAAGAGAAAAAGACTTTCCAAAGTATTGTATTACTAATGCATTACTGGCTAAAACATAATAAATATACTTAATAGGTAATAATTAAACATAAGACAAATTTTATTGGAAATGTATTTCTTAATGAGGTATATAAAGCTTTCGTTCTTCAATCAGTATGTGTAACCATGGTTAAATTCTACTCATTGATAAAAGAAAATGAGAGGATTTAGCATCAATTCAACTCTTATTTTTATACATATAAGCACTTGGTTACATAAACAATTTAATGGGGAGGGAAGAAGGAATTTTGCTGTAACAATAGCTGTCAGTTGATTGAGAGTTACCTAACAAAGTCACACGGCTAACAATTCATTTGGATCCTCCTTCAATTCTGTTGAAAGCAAAGAACTGGAATGAAATTCACTTGCAAATTAGTTTGCTACTAAGCAATTAAAATTATTTGTATATTTCCATCTACATCAATATTTTCAATGATACTTTTATATGACGTCCCAACAGTTTTCACATAGCAGAGCAATGAACCACAGTATGATCCTAGACAGGTAGGAGATTTCCCTTTCTTTTGCAAAGTGGGAGAAAGATGGGAAAGGACCATCAGCATGACCTCATGCTTATTTGCAGGCAGTTAGTTTCAGGAGGAAATATACAGAGAACTTGAGTATCTGCAAATTAATTCCCTCAAAAGCCTCAGTATCTCTGTACCTCTTAGAAGATGTTTGTGATCCTCCGGAGGTACTTACATCCCAGCATGAAAACCGCTGCCATTTAGTATCATTTAACAAAATGGAAACGATATAAAATTTGACTTTCATTTTTCTAACTTCCCCATTTTTTTATTGTAGTAGTCCTTTTATTTTCCTTAGGATGCCAGGAGCCATAAAATCCCTTCTCCTGCCCTTTCTTTCTATTGGGAAAATACATAAAACTCATTTTTTTAAAGGATGATAATTGATAATATTCTGAAGTGGTACATTTTACACTAGAATTTACGGATTTCTGTATTAACAGGAATCAACAACTTAATATTAGGGGAATGGGGCTGGGTGCAGTGGCTCACACCTGTAATCCCACCAGGTTGGGAGGCTGAGGGGGGCAGATCATGAGGTCAGGAAATCGAGGCCATCCTGGCCAACATGGTGAAACCCCATCTCTACTAAAAATACAAAAATTAGCTAGGCATGGTGGCACGTGCCTGTAATCCCAGCTACTCGGAAGGCTAAGGCAGGAGAATTGCTTGAACCCGGGAGGCAAATGTTGCAGTGAGCCGAGATCTCACCACTGCACTCCAGCCTGGTGACATAGCAAGACTCCGTCAAAAAAAAAAAAAAAAAAAAAAAAAAAAAAAGAAAGAAAAGAAAAGAAAGAAAGAAAAAGAGAAAAAAAAGAAAAATTAGGGGAGTGGATTTTGATCATGCATTTTCAAGGCATTCATCAAATGGGGCTGTGCTTGAGCAATAGATTCTTCTCTGAAACCACTTCATACAGGAGTTAGCCCGCTTAGAATCCCACTTTGACCCATTGATTTCCTGCTGAAAGCAACAGTTATCTTGCCTGCTTAAAAATATTAAAGAAAATGTTATATGTTACATGATATTCAATGGTTAAGAGCATCACTAAAAAGTGAAGACTTTACAATGGAAAGGGTGGTTACACTGGGTCCAAAATTGTGGTCCCTAATATTTTGAGGGTCATAGCATACTCAGAAAAAAATGCATGTACCTAAAAGTTGATCCCTTGAAATGTATATATGTGTACATCCTTCTACATGTCTGTAGGTTTTAAGGCTGGAACCTCTACATACTCCAAAAAGGCAGATAGAAACTTGCCAGGTATTTCATGGAGAAAAAACAGCACACACAGAAACCCAGGCATGACATATTTTGGTTAACAGCCAAGAGGTCACTGTAGAAGGAGCACAGAATGCATTGGTGCAGGAGGAGTGTGGAAGATAATAGAAAGATAATATAGACTATGAAGGATCCTAACTGACTGTGAGTATCTTTTGCGCTGCAGTCAACGGCAAAATTATTGGAATGTTTGAAGAGGAGCAGTAAACTGTTCAGATGTCACTTTGAAAGATGACTTTGGTTATAGTGTGGAGGAGGCTGGATTGAAGGGAAAAATACTGCAAGCAAGGGGAGTAGTTAAATACTACTGAAATGACATATAGCATAAGGGACAATGGCACAGATGACAGAGCAGTCATGGAGACTGTAAAGGCATGAAAATAGAATTCCTATGACTTCATAACCAATTAGATGAAATATATGAGATTGGAGCAAGATAAGTAAAAATGAATGTATTTTTTGCTTCAATGACTAGATGATAATAGTTACTATTTACTGAACACTTACTGTTTGTGAAACAGCATGCTAGACACTGCAATCATTATCTTTAATCATCACCATTATCCCTCAAGGTCAATTATATTATCCCAGTTTTCAAAAAGAAAATTGTGGCTCAAAGATGTCAAGAGACTTGTTAAAGCCCACACAATTATGCAGTACCAAAGTCATAATTCAAACCAGATTTTCCTGGTTCTACAATGCACTACTAAGGAACAGGCAAAGATTTGGGGAAGGAGAAATTACCATATACAGTATTTGTATATTGTTCAGATTTTTCAAATAATTTACATACTCATTTTCTCTTCTCCTCAAAAATCCCCGGGAGACAGACGGACAGAAGATATATTACTATCAACGTTTATTTTTCAGTGGAAGTTGACTTCCTCAAAGTCACACAGTTCATAAATGCCAGGATTGATAGTGGTCTTTCCAGTCCCTATAATGTCTCTCTGCTACATCATCTCCCATTTTTTTCTATCTCACAGCTACAGACTACACACCTAATCCTAAGCTAGCTTGTGAATGTGAATTAGTCATCAAGGGAGAACTGGTGGAGATGTAGAATTAGTTCAGCCTAGCCCCTCACCAACTAGTTTGATCTATGAATCAATTTTATACTGATGACGGGCCTCTAAAAGAAATCCATTCGAAGAGACCCTTAGTTTCTCTCTCTCTCTTTCTCTCTTTCTCACATACACACACACACACACACACACACACACACACACACACACACGCATATCATTATGCCAAGTTTTGTGCTAGGAATGTAAAAGAAACAGTAGAACTCAATTTTCTCAAGTCTTTTCAGAAGTCCAATTTTATTTTCAAATCTCATTAGGGATTGAGTTCATGGGCTTAAGTTTTTGCATAAGAAATTTAAGATAAATCTAAAGAAGAATTTTCTGACACTGGGAATTATAAAACATAAAAAAGTCTTGCCACCAGAGATGGTAGCATTTCTGTCTTTGAAAGGCTATAAAAAAGCAGAGACTGCCCTTTGCCTGCAGTGGTTTAGATAAGTTTCTAAATGGAAGTGGCCTCTTTGGGAAAGTGGTGGACCAGGTGACCTTTCACAGTCTCTTTTAGTCTCTAAATTTCATTACTCTGTAATCCTATTAAAGAGATCAAATTCATGCAATAATGCCCACTCATTCCGAGGTCAAGCTTCTGGAAACCTCAGGAGTTGATATATAGCCTTAAACTTAAAAGGAATAAAAGAAAGAAGAAAAAGGAAGCTCTCAAGCATGAAGGAATATTAACTATTATATTCAGACTGTTATACTTACTCTCCTGAAAATTTAGAGCCACCCTCAGACCTCTTCTAGACAACTCTGTGTAAAATAAGACATTGGATAAGAGTAATAGTGCAAGAAAAGAAAATCTAAAAGAAAACAAAACAATTAACTCGTTTTAAAGAATCTAAAATCTGAATCTCTGTATTCAATAGTTGCTGAAAGCATTTCTATAATTCACTATAACTCTTTGTTTCATAACAATTACCATAAATTAGCATGAAAATCTTACATTATTTTTATTATTGACTGCTTAAGAAGGCAGAAATATATAATTTTTATTTATAAAATGTTTCTATTTCTTTATAGAAATTGACAAAAAAAATAAAATTTAAAAATCAAGCCATTTACATGAGTAAGCCTAAGATAAATAGAAAATGTGCTTGTATGAAAGACTAGTTTCTAATTATGCTGGGTAAATATGTATGCTTTATTGTCGATAATTTTTAATGACGTTCTTTGAGAACCTATTTGTAACAGGAAAAAAATGTAAATGATGAAGAGGAATATATCTAAGATGATGCGTATTGCTTTGTAGAGTGATATTATGGCAATCGCTTGGGTATTCTTTCCATCTATTTTAGATCTCTAGTCATATTTAATGTGTGTTAGATTGTTTTAGATATATATTTATTATAAGCTCATTCTCCTTCCCTTGTTTTTCAAACTAATTATTTCTATATCATTTTTTCCCCAAAAGAATTGAGGCAGCTTACAGAAGTAAACAATTACAACACAATAGGAGAAATGAAAGGAGGAAGGAATGAAGGAAGGAAGGAAGGGAGGGAGGGAGGAAAGAATTAAGATGGAAAAATAGGGGTATTAAAGTAAGTTGAAGCCAGGTACAAAATTAGAACACAAACTGCATACTATTTTATCTTGTGCTATTGCAAGAGGTGAGCAAAATGTCTTATGCTTTTTGCAATATTTAATTATCTATTATCAATTCAGCCATCAGCTCCTGCATAGGAGAAGCTGAAAATATATTTCTCCAAATCCCTTTCCCATATTGTTCAGATTAGTTTGCCAAAGAGAAGCAGTCACACAGGTTTGGAAAGCAAAGGCAAAAATGAAGCCAAAGTCTATGGAATCTGGGGCGGACATGGGGTTGATGAGAGCTTTCTACAGAGTTTTTGAAAATCACACACTCTGCTGCTTCAAGTTGGAAGCTTCTGTAGTGGCAACTTTCACAACCCACAGATTTTCCAGCAGTATATAAACCTCTAATTCTCCCAATTATAATCCTTCAAACTTAAAAAGCATAGAATGGCTTCTGGTATGCTGCCCAACTCCTGACTGATACAGTTCCTTAGAGGCCAAAGCAGAAGAAAAACCTACTAATCATTCAATGTACAGTATTTATAAGATGAATACAAACCATTTGCCCAAAAGAAACCTAGTGTTTCCTGCTGTAGAACATTGAAAGAAATTTATTGTGGGAGTTCTCATAGAAATGTATTGAACAAGTTTTTAACAAGATTTTTACAATACGTATGATTGTGTCTTTTCTATGGTTGTTTCTTATAATGTCCCTCAACACAGGCTAATGGCATAAATCCAAAATGCAATTCTGTACAAGCAACTCTACATTGGGCCAAAACAATGCAAAACAAGTGTGCAGTTCTCCAATGGTGTGGTTGAGTCCAAATTTAAAAATTAGAAAAACTGAGGGAATAGGATTATAGTATAATCTTCAGGAATTTTATATATATATGTATACTTAAAGTGGTGGGATACATGTGCAGAAGGTGCAGGTTTCTTACGTAGGTATACACGTGCCATGGTGGTTTGCTACACCAATAAACCTGTCATTTACATTAGGTTTTTCTCCTAATGCTATCTCTCCCTTAGCCCCCCACCCCCCGAAAGGCCCCAGTGTGTGATGTTCCCCTCCCTGTGTCCATGTGTTCTCAGTGTTCAACTCCCACTTATGAGTGAGAACATGCTGTGTTTGGTTTTCTGTTCCTGTGTTACTTTGCAGAAAATTATGGTCTCCAGCTTCATCCATGTCCCTGCAAAGGACATGAGCTCATCCTTTTTTAGGGCTGCATAGTATTCTATCCTGTATATATGCCACATTTTCTTTATCCATTCTATCATTGATGGACATTTGGGTTGGTTCCAAGTCTTTGCTATTGTAAATAGTGCTGCAATAAACATAAGTGTGCATGTGTCTTTATAATAGAATGATTTATAATCCTTTGGGTATATACCCAGTAATGGGATTGCTGGGTCAAATGGTATTCCTGGTTCCAGATCCTTGAGGAATCACCACACTGTCTTCCACATGGTTGAACTAATTTACACTCCCACCAACAGTGTAAAGGCGCTCCTATTTCTCCACATCCTCTCCAGCATCTGTTGTTTCCTGACTTTTTAATGATCGTCATTCTAACTGGTGTGAGATGGTATCTCGTTGTGGCTTTGATTTGCATTTCTCTAATAACCAGTGATGATGAGCTTTTTTTCATATGTTTGTTGGCCACATAAATGTCTTCTTTTGAGAAGTGTCTGTTCATATCCTTCACCCACTTTTTGATGGGGTTGTCTGTTTTCTTCTTGTAAATTTGTTTAACTTCCTTGTAGATTCTGGATATTAGCCCTTTGTCAGATGGATACATTGCAAAAATTTTCTCCCATTCTGTAGATTGCCTGTTCACTCTGATGATAGTTTCTTTTGCTGTGCAGAAACTCTTTAGTTTAATTAGATCCCATTTCTCAATTATGGCTTTGTTGCCATTGCTTTTGGTCTTTTAGTCATGAAGTCTTTGCCCATGCCTATGTCTTGAGTGTTGTTGCCTAGGTTTTCTTCTAGGGTTTTTATGGTTTTAGGTCTAACATTTAAGTCTTTAATCCATCTTGGGCTAATTTTTGTATAAGGTGTAAGGAAGGGGTCTAGTTTCAGTTTTCTACATATGGCTAGCCAGTTTTCACAACACCATTTATTAAATAGGGAATCCTTTCCCCATTGCTTTTTTTTGTCAGGTATGTCAAAGATCAGATGGTTGTAGATGTGTGGTGTTATTTCTGAGGCCTCTGTTCTGTTTCATTGGTCTATATATCTGTTTTGGTACCAATACCATGCTGTTTTAGTTACTGTAGCCTTGTAGTATAGTTTGAAGTCAGGTAGCATGATCCCTCCAGCTTTGTTCTTTTTACTTAGGATTGTCTTGGATATATGGGCTCTTTTTTGTTCCATATGAAATTTAAAGTAATTTTTTCTAAATCTGTGAAGAAAATCAATCGTAGCTTGATGGGTAGAGTATTGAATCTATAAATTATTTTGGGCAGTATGGCCATTTTCATGATATTGATTCTTCCTATTCATGAGCATGGAATGTTTTGCCATTTGTTTGTGTCCTCTCTTATTTCCTTGAGCAGTGGTTTGCAGCTCTCCTTGAAGAGGTCCTTCACATCCCTTTTAAGTTGTATTCCCATGTATTTTATTTTTTTGTAGCAATTGTAAATGGGAGTTCACTCATGATTCGGCTGTCTGATTGTCTATTATTGGTGTATAGCAATGCTTGTGATTTTTGCACACTTTTGTATCCTGAGACTTTGCTGAAGTTGCTTATCACCTTAAGGAGATTTTGGGCTGAGAAGATGGGGTTTTCTAAATACACAATCTAGAAATACTAGAAAAAGTCAGCTTTAAAATCTTTCTTGGTTTCCTCATCCTAAGCCATGAAATTCATCCTTCAGGTACTTATCAATATCTCTGAATCTTTCCTTATTATCAGTTTGAATGAACAACTCAATAATGCAAAGTTTATACTAAGATTTCAACTTGAAAAAAATTCCCATATACGCTCTTTAGTAGCTTTGCCAAGATTTTTTTTTTCTACCTAACAATCCTTGTCAAATCAGGTATTTAAAAAAATAAACCTAACCATTGGGCTGATAAAAGCTAATTTATTCATTGGCAATTTTTGACAAGAATGAAATAGGCAATATTCTCAGATAGGAGACAATCAGCACCAAATTGAAAGTATTACAGCTTACTTATATTTTCTGTCTCTTTTATCACTCTCACCAGTTCCACTATAAGAGCAAACAAGTCCCAGAATACCTCTGCCAAATGTTCCAGATTAAACTGAAGAGGAAAATGGTTACTTTCTACACAGTCCAAAATGTTCAAGTTAGGACAATAGTGTACAAAAAGAGACCATCTATTAACAGGTTGTATGCACTTTACATGAAAACAGAAAAAGAAATAAAATATCCTAAGTAATTTCATGTGTCTCACCAAGTTGTTTTTTTTTAATAAACAAGTTTAGTAAGAAAATTTGCATGTTGCTATACCATCTATCCCTAAGGAAATGACCTACAAGACCTCAATTCCCCTAAGTAACCTTAGTCATCAAACTCAATGTCACCCTTTGCATTTAAATAATCAAAAATAATAATGCCTTAAGCAATTATCTGTTTAGTACACACTATATGCTCAACATTGTTTAAGACTCTGAAGTTAAAAGTGATCAGCAAAACTAACAGAAATCTCTTATTCTTGAAACTCAAATTATATTGAAAGAAGAAAGGCAAAAATTAAAGTAAGCAAAATTTGTGTAAGTAAAATGATTATAGGTGCTATGAATAAAAATTGAACAACAAAGGGAAGGGACCAACATGTAGAAATTAGAGAGGGAGAATGCAAGTTTGCAATTTTAAATAGGATGGTCAGGAAATGTCTCACCTAGCACATAACAAAAGACCTGAGGGAGGTTAGAGGGAAAGTCATGCAAATTTCTAGAAAAAGAGACAGGGAGGCTGGGCGCAGTGGCTCAGGCCTATAATCCCAGCACTTTGGGAGGCCAAGGCGGGTGGATCACGAGGTCAGAAGATCAAGACCATCCTGGATAACAGGGTGAAACCCCATCTCTACTAAAAATACAAAAAATTAGCCAGGCGTGGTGGCGGGCACCTGTAGTCCCAGCTACTTGGGAGGCTGAGGCAGGAGAATGGTGTGAACCCTGGAGGTGGAGCTTGCATTGAGCCGAGATCACTCCACTGCACTCCAGCCTGGGTGACAGAGCGAGACTCCGTCTCAAAAAAAAAAAAGAGAGAGAGACAGGGACTAGCTCCTTGGAGTGATCCTAGACAGCTTGGTGACTAGTGACGTTTTGACACAAATCATGAGAAGGAAGAGTAGAGGGGATAAAGACAAAGAGGTTGCGAACTGTGGAGTGTGGAGATCAGGTACAACCTTGTAATGATACAGATTTTAATCAGAGTAAGTTAGAAAATCAGATACACATTGTAATGATACAGATTTTAATCAGAGTAAGTTAGAAAACCACTGTTTGATCTGGAGCAGAGAATATCGTGAACTGGCTTACGTTTTAACAGGATCACTTTGGCTGCTGAGATAAGAATTAATTGAAGGGAATAAGGGTGGAAACAGGGAGATTGGTCTATACTCTGAGGAGGAGGGAACTGGGAATGAGAGGAGTCTAGGAGTGCTGTTTTGGATGTAGATATCTACTTATCATGAAGACAGAAACATCACCTAGGAAGTGGGTATACCCCGGTGTTCAAAAAAGATATAGGCAATGGATACTCATCTGGGAGTAATTCGTATACAGATAGTATTAAAGGCAGCAAGATTGAATGGTACCCCTAATTGAGTGAGCAGATAGTAAAAGAAAGGGCAACTGGAATAGAACAGGCAATAGAAGGGCAATAGGATAGCAAAGGTGGTGTAGTGTGTGTAGCATGTTTAGTCAGTGAGAGACTGAAATAGATCCCTTCACTCCATCCAAGTTTTTCTCATCCCCAGCATGGCCTAGAAGAGATCTATAGCAGAGAAATGAGCAACAAGGTGCCTGCCAGGGAGTTGTTCAGCCTCAGGTTTAGGAAAGAAAAAAAAAAAAACAACAACCATTCTTGGCCAAAGTTTTAGGGCCAAAAGCTCAAGCCTGGACCAACAGGAGGGTAGGCTAAGTTTCAGAGTATTGGCAGGACCAGCAAGAGCTAACTTGGGGCCAAGTTAGGAAGGACAGATTGGCCCTTCCTCAAAAGAAATCACCACCCAGAGACTGGACCAGAGCTTATCTTTTGCTGGATCTTTTATTTCAGTTGTGAAAAGTCAGTCCTTCCAATCCAACCCCATCAAACTATTGCCTTTCATATCCATTCAACACAGGCCTGGTGTGTAAAAGAATGATTAAGAAAAGAGGAAGGCAGAGAGTTCATAAACCTTGAAATTGGTAAAAATGGAAAGAAGAAAAGAGATAGGACTCAAGCCCCAGTCTTGAGCAAAATGGACAGCCTAGGGGATAATTCTAGAAGCAGGGGCGGCATGGAAACTTTTAAGCAGATTGATATCTAGTATTGTTTTTTACTTTTGCTGTACGCATACAGTAGCCAGTGTCCTTACATATTCTGCGATCTTTTGGGATAATTGTTATCTTCAAATTTTTGTAATTATTTTGTAATATTGGTGCTTTGGAAGAATAAAGAAATAAGGAAGGTGATCACATGGAGGACAAAAATCATGCACGGGAAGAAAGCAGCAACAGGAGTGGAGGTAAAGAATAGGAATGGAGAGCTGCCATGATACTAGGGAGAAGCAAGCTGCAGTGTGGATCCACCCAGGAGCAGAAGTGCATGCCCCCAAATAGATTTAGAAAAGCTCTTTTACTCCTGAAATGAAGCATAACTAGGTTTTGCTATTAGGTGAATAGAAGTCAGTCAGATGCAGACAGCAGGGTTATGGTGTTGTTGAAAAAAGTTAAAAAAATAACTTCCTCTCTAATTATTTCATCACGCTACCAATTACCGTGGTTTAAGCAAAACACAGGCCAAGGTAGGAGAGTCTTCAAGGTATAGCAGAGGTTAGAATTATAGAACGCTAAATTCAAATTCCTAGGTATGGATATCTATGATTGGGTAGACTGGGTAAATAACATTTCTGGGTTTCAATTTCCTCATCTGCAATATAAACATAGTATCAAAATTGTAAAGGTTTATGAATATTATAAACTATATTGACACAATATTATTATTCCAATTGATGTTATAAACTCCATACTTGTAAAATATTACCATATCAATATTGATAAACTGTGTGGCACATGGAAAATACCCTCTAAAGGATCCATATTATAATAAGGCAGCTTTAAGAAAAATTGTGAAATTAGCAAAGCTTGTTTGGTACTCAAGAGTTCCATTGATCATTCCACATCCTCCCTTCTGAAACATCATCATATTAAGAAAAAGTACTTCCATGTAACATAGTCAACAAAACTTTTATTGTCTTCACTCAAAAGGAGGACTAAAAAGTAGGGATTTTTGACAATGTGGCAGGCAGATGGAAGGTGGCATTTTTGGAATGAGTATTTTGATATATGTCAAGTCATACCATGGAAGTAACCACCCAATCTGTCTACTCAGTCTCAGCTTCAAAGGCAATTTCTTATTATTATTTCTCCTTCATTTTATTGCAGCTAACGGCTTCCCACTCCACTCCAGTCTTAATCGGCAATCCTACAAAACTACGAATCACTTTCAAGAGTTAAGTGAGAGAAAGAGAAGAGTTACTAAGCAGGGATTTAGCCAATCAATGGTTATTTAATAACCACTGACTACTCAGTTCAATTCAACTAACATGAGTTATGACAGGCCCTATGGATGGGTGTAATTATAAGAATGTCCTTGTGCTCTAGGGACATACTATCTGGCTGCAGATATTAGAGTTAACCACATCAATCAGTTAGAGAATAATAGTAATAACAATAGGTACTTCGAGCCCTTGCTATGCTTAAAGATCTAAATGTACTATGTTCAATATCTATAACAAGCTTATGAAGTAGGTATTTTTATACTAATGTTACGGAAGAAGAAATGAGTTCAGACCGGTTAAGTAGATTTTTCAGTATATGATGGTGTATAATGTTGAAAGAGATTATATTAACTATGAACATGATGCTATATATGAATGCATGTACCATTGATATTCTGAAAGGCTACCATGCAATGAATAATGGCTAGATGACAGCACAGCATCTGAAAAGGATAAATGTCATGGTATAGAAAATGGAAAAGGACCAATTAAAATAATTGATACATTAGTCAAAGGATGCATCCATTTTGATTATATCAAATATACAAGTATTTATGGAGTACCTATTGTGGTCAAGACACCATGTTAAATACTATGGAGGGAAATAAAGATTCTAAGGGGCATTTGCAACCTAGGTGGGATGGGAAGAAGGGAAGAGGAAAATTAAGTAGTCAAAGATTCAAAGTACCATTTAATTCTTGGAGACAAGAATGTTCATAGTAGTGTTGTTAATACAACCAAAAAAACCTAGAAGAAAACAAAATACATTCCAGTAGGAAATCAGATAAATTGTAGAATATTCATAAAATAAAAAATTTTACAGCAGCAAAATACATTATCTACTGCTGTATATAACAACATGTATGACCTTCACAAACAAAGTGTTGAGGAACAAAAACCAATTGTTTTTAAAAAACAGAGGCTACATCTAGTAAGGTACCATTTATATAAACTTTGAAAATACTAAGCTTTAAAAATATATAATTTTTAGGGATACATATGTAATAAACGTATTATGAAAACCAAAATTTCTGGCAGAAAGTAAGAGGAATGCACTAGGAAAAGGATACATTGTAGTTTCAATTATATTGGGAATTTTCTATATACTAAGTATATACTTAATAGTCTACATAGTATACAAGACATATATAGATCAATTATTTGAATGCATGTATTTAAAAATAAAATTTAAAATCAATTTAAGGTAGTTGTAGATAATAATATACAACAGCATGAATTGCAAAAAAAAAAACTGATAGTAACTTAATTCTCAATCTTCACCTCAGATCTTGAGATAGATGCTATTATCTTCACATTATAAATGAGAACTATAAGCCACAGGGGCATTTGGGCTGTCTGATTCCAGAGCCCAGATAGTAATTGCTGCAGAAATTCAGACAGACATATCTGGGCTGGAGAGGCCAGGATGAACTTTACAGAAAGGTGTGCTTTATGGAAAGTTGGGTTTACATAGAGTGAGTCAGTGATTCACTTCAACCTCTAAAACAAAATTTTTTTTCTAATCCATGGAAATCTTTGTTTAGTTAGATATTCTGGGGAGAGGGTGTTATAAAACCCATGAAAGAAGAACAGCTCTGAAAACAAGGTGAAAATCCTCTCTCAACCTTCACCCTCAGCACTGCCACACTCCAAATGCTCATCAGATAAGATAAGCTCGATCTTCTCCTTTTTTGCCCAAGACTGCCTTGAGAGATGTTAAGGTTCATTATCAGATATTATTGACCAAGGTGCTTGGGATACCATTTCTGGTAGATGGTGTATGAATGTGTGTATTTTCCTATATGTTGTAAGATCTAGAGTGCCAAGAGTTGTGAGTAAAAGGAACAACGCCCAGGTCAGAAAAGCAAGAGGCAGCCTGGAAGGCCCTGTGGGATCTGATGTAGTTCACCAGGAGTGTGGCTTCCTCACAGGAGCTTGGGACCACAGCCTCCAAGAAGCTAGTAATGATTTCCCTCAAAAGTCCACTCTGCATATTTCTCTCTTAATTATGTAGCAGAATCAAGCAATTAGTCCTGGATGTGGGAGCAGAGGGAGGAGGCAGAGGGCTATCTTTATGTAAATATCCTCTCATCTGGACTCACAAAGAAAAATCCCAAAGGAAGATGTCATTTTGGATCAAACAATATAATCAAACAAAATAATCACAAAACAGAGATAGTACAATATGTACCTAAGAAACATCTAGTAAGCCATTTTGTCTAGTGTGAAGAGTTTAATAAAGCTGGAAAGGCTAGCTGATTAAAAAGAAAGCTAATTAGTTTAAATTTTTATCCACAAAGCAATGGGAAGATACCGAGATATTTTCAGCAAGGGAGCCTCATGTGGTCATAGTAACATACCTTGGTTTCATCTTCACCTCTAATTTTCCATTCTTTCCAAGAGTAAAAACTGTTACCTATAACCGATACCATATTTAGGGTGAGGAAAAAGTAGAAAACATAAAATAGAGAAAAAATAATCATAAAACCTAATGAAAAATAAATCTCAAAAATAGTCTCATTTGCACCATAAAGTTCAAAGCCAAGCTGAAATTGTAAGGAATGTATCCACTGACAAACATTCTTCTTTGCCAAGTGTTCGGGGTGTGAGAGAATTATTGCAAAGGGGAATAAAGGTCGTTCCAGATGCAATCCAAGAAAACTGCTGTCTATTTGTGTGTATCTATAAATGCCTTCTCAACATTTAATTAAATAGCAAATGTTATTTCCAGTGTCAAATTCTGCAGATTATGAGAATATTTTTACAGCAGTGCACTTTTCTAACATGTATATAAACAATTCAGCATTTGATCTATTTGATGCCAAGCAACTTTGACCTTCACAATGCTGACATCTTGTTTTGTTAAGGCATAGGCACAGTTTATACCATAAAAAAGATTTAATTGCAGGTCTTATTAATTCACAATTTCTGCTGTGTTTGAAGATTTTTACATTTCCTTTGAATTGAAATTTAAAAGGGAGAAGTGTGCACATAGCGTGTTATTGCAAAAGTGGCCCATTCCCTTCTCTGAGCTATAACACTTAAAGAAGAGAGGATTTGAAAAACACCAGAGTGCTTAAAGAATATTATTTCTGAAATTTTAATTATACTGGGTCATAATGGAAAATTAAAATCACTTTCAATGTGATTTTATGATTCATTTTGCTATTGTAGGAAACAATTGTAGTTTGGTTTACCAGAACAGAAAAATAAAAATCCACATCTGTAACTGGAAAAGAGCTCCTTTGAATTCTTCCTTCTTTTCAATAACCATTATTAACAATATTTTAGCAAGACACTCCTTGTCATAGGTGCTCTTAAAATCCTGAATTCTATGAAAAAACAAAATATAATTCCTATTATTTTAAGGTAGGCAATTTTAGCATTGTTAGATAAGGCATGAGAATACACACGACTCCTTAACATCTAACACTCTAAATTATCAATGAAAAACAACAACTTATTTTGAAGTGAGATAACATTTTATCACTGTACATTAGTTTTGGGCGAGAAGAAATAGTTTATTAATTATTTATTCTGAATGTATCAAGAAAAGTAATTTTAAAACATGCTATAAATAGGGTTCACATAATTCTTAATTTATTCTTCATACTCTGAGATGAAATAAATGTTATGAGTTCATTGTATATTTACCAGTGAGTAGATTTACTAGAACAGTTATTGAATTGTATATATTGAATTGTATAAGGCACAGTTTAAGTGTATAATATATTTCTTCTTATATTATTTTATTTATTTATTTATTTATTTATTTTAGAGACAGGATCTCTGTCTGTCACCCAGGCTGGAATGCAGTTGTACAATCATAGGTCACTGCAGTCTCAAACTCCAAGCTCAAGCTATGCTCTTTCCTCAGCCTTCTGAGTAGCTAGGATTAGAGGCATAGCCCATTATTCCCAGCTAATTTTGAATTTTTTGTAGAGACAGGATGTCACTATGTTGCCCAGGTTGTGCTCAAACTCCTGTCTCAAATGATCCTCCTCCCTCAGCCTCCAAAACCTGGGATTACAGGTAGGAGCCATGGCACCCAGCCTTAGTATATAATTTCTTATTAACACCTTAATCTAGTTTAAAAATATCTATTTTCCAATCTTAGGTGTTAGAAATTATAGTATCCCATCCTTTACTTAATGGCTATTTCTGCATATATATACATTTAGTTAGGATATACTTATTATTCAGCCAATTGGCTTGAGAAAACAGTGGTAGAATTGTTGGGTTGACACCTCTAAAATGCTGCCAGAGGAACTGTTTGCATGACTCTAGATAAAAGAAGAAAAAAAAACAAAATATAAGTTTTTGTTCAGTTATCCTACTAGTACTCATCAGAAATGTGCCCTAATATAGTAACATTTGGATACCTAAAAATGGAGAATGTGGCAATCCCTGAGTAGAACATATTATGAGCAGTCATCACACACCTTTATGCTCACTGTAATCAATGTAGGCCTTTATGTGCAATAGCCAATAGACCTCATCTTTCCCACAAACTTTGGGATGTCCTCCATCAGTCAGCAGCATCATCATTAACCCAACTTTCTAAACCAAAGAAATGGGAAGAAGCACTCTTGATGCCTCGTTCTCCCTCACCTCTCATATATAAATATCACAAAGTTGTGTCCATTTTACCACCTAATTATTTTCAAAATCTCCTCATTCTTCTCAAGAGTCCATTACTCTTGTTCAGACCACAGGGTTTACAGCACACTCCCTTAACTGGGCTCATTGCCTCCACCTTTATTCTTCTCTAAGATGTTCTCCACATTGCAGCCAGAAACATCTTTCTAACATGGAACTCTGATCAAGTTACTCCACCACTTATGCATCCTAGTGATTCCCCAATACCTGCAAGATAAAGTTCCCAAGGCAATATGACCCCTGATTCCTTCTCTATCTTCAGCAATTCCATTGGCCTCTTTCATTCTCTAATTCCTGTCATACTGAACCATCAACATTTCTCCCTATACCCATGGTCTATCTCAACACTGAACACTTCAATCATACTGTAGTCTCTGCCTGAAATGTCCTCCTTCTCCTCTCTCACACCACATTTGCCTAGGCAACTACAGCTCATCTTTCAGAATCCAGCTTAGAATTCCACTAACTTGACCTTCTCAGAAACTTCCCAAGTCTTGGTTAAGTACTCCCTTCTTTGACCCTCCATTGCATCCCCATGGTTACCTCTGCCATAGAACTTATGATGTTATGTCATTGTTACCTGTTTACTTGTGTCTCTCTATCCTGCTGGACTATATGCCCTTTAAAGCAAGTAGAGCACATTACTCATCACTCAATCTCCAGAACCAAATTAATGTTCTGTGTGTAGTAACACATACACAAATATAGACAAATAGATTAAAGATTAATTTGTAGCCCAAGGTGACATTCTAGAGAAAATACTTTAAAATAAGTTTGAAAAAAAGAAATGAATGTAAGAAAAATCCAACTTTTTGTTCAATATTAATGCATATACTACTAAATATTTGTATGTTTATGCCTTGCCTTACCTTCTTTCAAAAATATTTTGAAGTGGTTTACAATAAACATGTATTTACATACTTTATCTCAGACTGATATTTTTTAGGCATGGTCTTTTTCCATATGGCTTCCCTGTGTTGTTATGCATGACTAGGTAAAGCTAATATTAGGGTGCAAGAATTACTTGGTTTGTCTATTCCTTCTTTCAGTTACCATAATCCAGTGAATTTGAAATTTTAAAGAAAGACAGCATTCCCAATGGCCCTAGTACTTAGATTATTTTTACAAAGCGTTCCAGTAAATCTTACCTAAGCACAATATAGTAATACTTCACATCAACTTTCAAATTATTAAATTTTAAATTTTACTAATCTTTTAAACCTTTTTGTTATTCCCATTTCCTTTACGCTGGTTCTATCGCCATAAATAATCCACTTCAAATCCTAACAAAATACATCCAATAATATGACATTTGTATCTGAAATAAGCAATTTTCACATGCTTATTTTGTCTGAGATTTTGTTAATTATTAATGATATTTTGGATGTGACCATATAATTTTAAAACTTATGAAACTGCATCTTTATTACTTTCATTTGAACTAAGACGTATATTAAGTATGAAAGTGTGTGATTTTCAAGAATGGCGCTATAATATGTTTGTTTTCCCCAGTAACTAATTCATCAGTCAACCCCATTTTAATGTTCGCAGCTGACCCAGCATACCTGGAGACATTTGTTTCTCATAGAACTTGTTTAGATATATTAGTGTGGTTGGCTGGAATCTGAGAGAGCCATTTCAACACAAATTGTATTTATGGTGATCACTGAACAACATAGATGAGCCAAAGGTTACAGACTTTTAGATAGAATTCTCTGCAGTGTGTTGCAATGTGTCACAAGCCATGTATCTTCTACATGTAAAGACATCAATGCTCTGGCTTTTATGCTAGTTTTTTCTTCTTCTCCCTGTCTTTGGCTGTAAGAAGCAGCCCCTTTGTTTGTAAGGGGCAAACAAAATCAAGTATACCATTAATAACTACAGCAGATTTCAGTAGAGGTCAGGGAAATTCTTTCCTGTCACTGTTTTTCAATCTTTGTACTATTACACTTTAGGCTAGTTAATTGTTTGTGTTGGGGGCTGACTTTTGCATTATAGAATGTTTAGCAGCATTCCTGTCCTCTACCCACTAGATGTCGATAGCAACATCTCCCCCAGTTCTAACAACAAAACATGTCTCCAGACATTGGCAAATATCCTTGGGCCGTGGAGAAAACGTCACCTTCAATTGAAAACCACTGGGCCACTCTAATGCCTTTAAGGTAAGAAGGAGTCCTAGTCAAGCTTATGTTTCATAACTGAAATGTCTTCTGGCTCAAATGTAGTTTTCTAAATATTTAATGTTTATGTTTATATAATTCTAATGCTCAAACCATGCTATGTTCTCTTTGCTTGCATTTTTGATCCTAACATAAAATCTATCCAAGAGAGTGTTTCTCTTGTTATTTCCAGCTAAAGCCAATCTCTGCACCACTCCTATTCCCTTTCACTCATTCAGGAACATTGTTTCAATGATTTGTTCCCTCTCTCCCTCCTTTTTTTTTTTTTTTTTTTTTAAGACATAGTTGTTGCCCAGGCTGGAGTGCAGTGGCACAGTCTTGGCTCACTGCAACCTCTGCCTCCCAGGTTCAAGTGATTCTCCTGTCTCAGCCTCCCGAGTATCTGGGACTACAGGCACCCACCACTATGCCCAGCTAATTTTTGTATTTTTAGTAGAGATGGATTTCACTATGTTGGTCAGGCTTGTCTCCAACTCGTGACCTCAAGCAATCCACCCGCCTCGGCCTCCGAAAGTGCTGGGACTACAGGCGTGAGCCACCGTGCCCGGCCCTCTCTCTCTTACATGGAAATTTTTCCTCTCTCTATTGAATCATTACCAGAGTATAATATGCTGATCTCACATATATGTGAAATTTTAAAAAGTTACATTCACAGAGGCAGAGAGTACAATGGTGGTTACCAGGGGCTGGAGAAGGGGGATGGACAGATGTTGGTCAAAGGGTACAAAATTTTGGTTAGACAGTGACTATAGTTAATAACAATGCATTATATTTTGAAAATTGCTGAGAGAGTAGATTTTAATTGTTCTCACCACCAAAAAAAAGTAAGATAATGCACACATTAATTATCTGGATTTAGCATTCCACAATGTATACATATTTCTGAATATCAGGTTGAACACAATAAATATATGCAATTTTCATTTGTCAATTTAAATAAATGTTTTTTAAAAAGAATATATCATGCTGTTATTCATATCATCTTCAAAAATAAATTAAAAATATATGATTTTAAAACTGTCTATTGCCCCTACATCTCCCAGATACTGGGCCATATCTTCCTCGCATTTGAGAAAACCCTTCAAAAGTTCTGAAGATTCACTCTTACTAATTCTTTCTTCTCATATGCTGTCGAATCTACTCCAATTAGGCACACACAGTGTCCAAAACAGTACAAAGAACAGGAAATAAATTACAGTGCTATGGTTGTGCAGGACCCTCTTTCACATTCCTCAAACTGTCAGGACCTCTATTTTCTTTGCCTACAAGAACTCTGGCCCAGGTAGCAAAGTGACTAGACCATAGACTGTACTAACAGCTCCATGTGTTGCTTTCATTTCCAGATCCTCTATAAGTTTCTCACTTCTGGGCAGGAAATGTTTTAATATCTTCCCTTCTATGTAAACAAATGATCCATGTCATATCCTGCATCCTCCCACTAAGTGGTTCCACAAAGCACTGCCAACGTAAGTCAAATCTAAAACCATTTTTCTCTCAATGAGAGGTGACAGAGTGCTGGCAGCCCTCGCAGACCTTGCTTGCTCTCAATGCCTCCTTGGCCTCAGCACCCATTCTGGCCACACTTGAGCAGCCCTTCAGCCCACCGCTGCACTGTGAGAGCCCTTCTCTGGGCTGGCCGAGGCCCGAGCTGGCTCTGTCCGCTTGCAGGGAGGTGTGGAGGGAGATGCATGGCCAGGAACTGGGGCTGCCTGCGGTACTTGCGGGCCAGCACAAGTTCCAGGTGGGCGTGGGCTCCGTGGGCCCCTCACTTGGAGCTGCCGGCCAGCCCCACCTGCCCCAGCCAATGAGGAGCTTAACACCCTGGCCAGCAGCTGTGGAGGGTGAGCCGGATCCCCCAGCAGTGCCGGCCACCAGGGCTGAGGAGTGCAGGTGCAAGGCGCCGGACTGGCAGGCAGCTCCACCTGCGGCCCTGGTGCAGGATCCACTGGGTGAAGCCAGCTGGGCTCCTGAGTCTAGTGGGGACTTGGAGAACCTTTATGTCTAGCTAAGAGATTGTGAATGCACCAATCGGCACTCTGTATCTAGCTCAAGGTTTGTAAACACACCAATCAGCACCCTGTGTCTAGCTCAGGGTTTGTGAATGCACCAATTGGCACTCTGTATCTAGTTAATCTGGTAGGGACTTGGAGAACCTTTATGTCTAGCTAAGGGATTGTAAATACACCAATCAGCACCCTGTATCTAGCTCAAGGTTTGTAAACACACCAATCAGCACCCTGTATCTAGCTCAAGGTTTGTAAACACACCAATCAGCACCCTGTATCTAGCTCAGGGTTTGTGGCTGCACCAATCGGCACTCTGTATCTAGTTAATCTGGTGGGGACTTGCAGAATCTTTAAGTCTAGCTAAGGGATTGTGGATGCACCAATCAGGACTCTGTATCCAGCTCAAGGTTTGTAAATGCACCAATCAGCACTCTGTGTATAGCTCAGGGTTTGTAAATATACCAGTTGACATCTGTATCTAGCTAATCTAGTGGGGAGGTGGAGAACTTTTGTGTCTAGCACAGCAATTGTAAACGCACCAATCAGCACCCTGTCAAAACAGACCAATCAGCTCTCTGTAAAACAGACCAATCGGCTCTCTGTAAAATGGACCAATCAGCAGGATGTGGGTGGGGCCAGATAAGAGAATAAAAGCAGGCTGCCAGAGCTAACAGTGGCAACCCACTCTGGTCCACTTCCACACCGTGGGAGGTTTGTTCTTTCGCTCTTTGGGTCCACGCTGCCTTTATGAGTTGTAACACTTGCGGCAAAGGTCTGCTGCTTCACTCCTGAAGCCAGCGAGACCACAAACCCACCAGGAGGAGCGAACAACTCCAGACACGCCACCTTAAGAGCTGTAACACTCACCGCAGAGGTCTGCAGCTTCACTCCTGAGCCAGCGAGAACACGAACCCACCAGAAGGAAGAAACTCTGAACACATCTGAACATCAGAAGGAACAAACTCCAGACACGCCACCTTTAAGAACTGTAACACTCACCTCAAGGGTCCGTGGCTTCATTTTTGAAGTCAGTGAGACCAAGAACCCACCAATTCCAGACACATCAAGTGTTTGGTTCTTGCCAATCAAATGCAACTTGTCTTACAGCCATTCTGTTTGTTGGAGGATTAAATTGAATCCTTCTGTTGACTCAAAGTGTTTGGTCTCAGCTGTCTCTACTCTCCTCTTCTCATTTTCAATGGCAGTAAGTCTTAGCTTCACAGCCTGATATGAGAGGTGGAATGTTTCTTGAAAGACAGAAAGAAAAAAATAATAATTACCAGGAAAGAATTTCTACGTGGTATTTCAAAGCATCATTATCCTGCTGTGTATTAGCATCCTCCAATATGTATTACCCTGTGGCTCCAAGGAAAAGATGTAAGCCTTGAAGACATGGAAAGGATGGTATGTGGAAATGTTTCTTAGCTATTGGGTATGAGGGGAAGTATAGAACTCTTCAGGGCTTCTGTTCATTCTCTTTGTCTTTCTGGTTAGTAACTGGAACTAGAACATATAACTATCCAAGACAATGCCCAAACTGGCGTTCTCTAATATATATAGTGCATATGGAACCAAGTTCTGTGCTTCCTTCTTCCCTAGTAATACATGGTCATTATACTTCATTTGACTTGTGTCATCCTGCCCCATAAACAGACAACAAAAGTAGATCAGCCCCTGCCCTCTGACTCCCATCACAAACAGAAGTACTTCAGAGACTTCTCTTTTTTCAGACTATATATAGGTGAAATGCCAAACTCTAGCTACAGTGAAACTCAACTATGAAATGTCTGTGTCTAACTAGAATTGTTGCCTTCGAGTTTGCATATTGTTAATACAGAAAGAGTTATCATGAGTGTCACAGAGCTTCAACGTATGGTCCAGTTCCTGAGAAGTTGAGCATCTGGAAATGATACCTAAACATATTAGGATGATGGAAATTTTCATTCCTAAAAATAGGTGGTACATTCCATGGAGATAGGCAGTGTGTGTTTTTATGACAGCACTTCAGCACATCTAGAAATGAAACACTGGGCTAAATTTGATTTTGCTTCACTTTAAATTCTCATCTAAAAGAGATCTGCCATTTTCATCACATTAAAATAAATCACAGATTTACTATTTTCTTTGTTGCTATCACTTGTTAATTAAATCACAATGTGGTTGTGTTTATTAAGTTACAAATTATACCTTTTGGGGAAGAACAAGTTCTGCATTGGAACATGTTTACTTGATGTTTTCCCTCCCGTCTTCCTTAAGGGGGGATATAATTAAATGTAACAAAGCAAAAGGCAAGTCAACGTGAGGAGAAAACATTGTAAGAAAATTTATTCCAGCTGAATAAAGCTGTAACATTCTAAAGGCAGACAAATTGCTACAGATGAAACACTAACTTGAATATAAAATAAGATCTAAAACTAGGAGATTTTACTTTTCAACCTCTTTCCTTGGACTTTAAAAATTGTCTGAAACATAATGAAACGTTAAGAGAATTACATTCTCTTCCTAATCTACCCAACCATTTCCCTTCCACCAACCTAAAAGCTCTCAGATTTTATTTATGAGCCAATGTCAAAGTAGCAGGATTCCAATAATTGAAAATGTGTCATAGCCTAGATCTGTGCTACCCAATGTATGTACCACTAGGCACATCTATTTTATCTATTTAAAATTTTAAATCATTTAATTAATTTATAATTAAAATTAAATTAAGAATTTAATCCCTCACTAGCCACATTTCCAGTGCTTTGATAGCCACCTGTAGCTAATGCTTACCATATTGGGCAGCATAGATATAGATTTCATCATCAGAGAATGTTCCATTGCATAAAACTGTTGTAGCTGCACATTAGATGGTAGTCTACCTTTTTAATGATCTTCTATGAAGCACTGTCCAACAAGACTTTTTGTGGTGACAGAATTATTCTTTCATTACAATTAGCCACAGCAGAAACCAGAAACAATAGCAGGAGACTTCCTGAGGCTGAGCTATGAGTAGACTAAAAAATACCACCTCTGTGGTGTGACTGAACACATATCAAAATACTATTTAAAAATTTTCCCCTCTTGCCTGCCTGCACAATCTAAAATTTTCATTTTTAGTCTGCTGAGTTAATACAATAAAATTATGTTACATAGAAGTGGTAATCCATACAAATTGTTATCACTTTAGTCCCAAACACAACTTCCTTTGAAGGTAGATAATCTATAATTGCATTGTGCACCATGACAGCCACTAGTTGCATTGACTGTTCAGTACTTGAACCATGCCTAGTACAGCTAGGAAAATGAATTTTAAATTTTATTTAATTTCAATGGAAATAGGCACATGTGGCTCCTATCATATTAGACAGCAAAGTCTATAGGAAAGAGCTGAAAAAATTAACAGGCAGGTTAGAGAGTGTGCTAGACTAAAAGATGGCTCCCAAGATTCCCAACCTCTGGTATGATTCAGGAATCACACCCTGTCTGATTCCTTTTCCTTGATTGTGGGCAGGACGTGTGAATGTGATGGGATTTCACACTAATGAATAGGTTACTAGTCAGTCAGTTTTGACTTAATTGAAAGAGATTATCCTGGATGGACCTGACCTCATCAGGTGAGTGCTTATAAAAGACTGACTGTTCATGAAGATATTTGAACCTGAGAGTTTCTCTAGCTGGCCTTGGTGAAACAAACTTCTGTGTTATGGAGAGGGCAAGGAACAACAGGTAAGCTCTAAGAGCTGAGAGTAGTTCCCAAGTAGCCGACAAGAAAATCAGGCCTCAGGCCGGGTGCGGTGGCTCAGGCCTGTAACCTCAGCACTTTGGGAGGCCAAGGCGGGTGGATCACGAGGTCAGGAGACCGAGACCATCCTGGCTAACATGGTGAAACCCCATCTCTACTAAAAATATAAAAAATTAGCCAGGCGTGGTGGTGGGTGCCTGTAGTCCCAGCTACTTGGGAGGCTGAGGCAGGAGAATGGCGTGAACCCAGGAGGCCGAGCTTGCAGTGAGCCGAGATAGCATCACTGCACTCCAGCCTGGGCGTCAGAGCGAGACTCCATCTCAAACAAAAAAAAAAAGAAAATGCAGCCTCAGTTCTACAGTTGCAAGGAACTGGATTCTGCCAACAACCTGAACAAGCTTGGAAAAGGATCCCTGGCCTTTGGTGATATCATGGCCCACCAACACCTTGATTACAATTTCATACAATCCAAAAAAAAAGGGCTCAGGTAACCAGCACTTGGACTCCTAATTCACAGAAACTGTGAGACAATAGGTATATGTTGTTTTAAGCCACAGAGTTTGTGGTACTAACAGCAACAGAAAACTAGTACAGAGAGTTTATGCATTAGCTATTTAAGGGAACATGTCTTTTAAAAATTTTCAGCAGAACACATCAATTTATAAAACAATGTTTTCTGTTACTAACTGCTCTTAAAGTAGATATTAAGGATTTTTTTGGCAAATCTTGATAGGATGATTTTTGTGAACTGGAGGAGGAAGATGAGAAAGAAGAAAAGGAAAACTTCGCAATGACAACAGTGGTAATTATGACAATATCAGTGTACGAAGTGATGGTGCTGATGATGCTGATGACAAAATACACATGTACTAATTCATGTCATGCTTTAAATAATTAGTGTGACCAGTGAAATTATACCCTATGTATTTATCTCAATGGACAATATGAGATTACTGAGAAGATTTTTCGTGTCATCAATAAGGGAGAGACCATCTTAGAATCAGACATCATTGTTTTTATTCATTAGGTAATAACCAGTGTGTAAAACACATGATCTGGATCCAAAACATTATATGTTTAAGACTTGAATGAAAACAAAGCATAAGCATTTTAACAAGAGTTAATATTTAAAATCACATCAAACATTAGTCATTTTTTAATTTAAAAAAGACCATTTCTAACTTATTGGATTGGAGAACTAAAGTCCTGAAGATAACCTTGTCTCTAACTTCAAACAGAAAGAATTATAATGCTAAAAACGATTTTCCCTCTCTTTATTGATTTAGTTTATTCATTTTATAAAATTAAGCTGTATCTGAACTGAAATATATAAAAGGATGTTCACCATGAAAATATATTTAATTACATGTCGATCCAATAAAAACTGAAGTTCATATAGCACATAGAGATGTAATCTCCCCTCAAAATAAACCTGAAGTAGAATAAAATGTTCTTCTACTTCATAACAAAAAGATAAAATGTAGGTCAGATGTTCAGAGACATAAAAAAAGAGAACATATCTTTATCACTTTATTCAAAAGAGCTAAGTGTACCAACTTAGTCCCAGTTCTTTGGAACAGAAAACTGATGTGCTGATGATAAACAGTAAAGCAGATCAGTCTACTAGCCATCAGAATATTATGATGCTAGTTAGGTTAGTCTGTCTGTCAGTGTCCATAAGATTGTACTTGCCTCAAGACAGAAGTGCACAGATCAGACAATTTCTTGAGGTCCTGAGTTTTTCGTTGCATCAAAACCCTAAACTTACATGGTCCCTGGTACTCATAGGATCTTCCTATTTAAGATCAATTGAAAGGTGTACAACATTTAGGAACCACTTTTTTCTACCTAGCCCGTACTTCAAAAAGAGATGTTCTGCTATTCTAATCCTAAACTTTGGGAAAGCGTTGCCTTGCTTCTTTTGTCCTTCCTATTTCAGAGAGAAGCAGCACCTTTCATTGGAGGTAGCTGTATCACAAGACAGCAGCAACAGCCTTAAGTCCTACAGCACACAGCACTGAATAAATGCCTTTGGACAGTTGTCTATCTTCTGCCTCAGAGAAAAGATGGAGTCCCGTTAAGAACTTATGTACCTTGTACCTGACATAGAAACTTCCTGTCCTAGATGCTGTAGTATATTGTGGGTATATACTTGTGGATTGAGAGAACACAAAAAAGGCCGAGGCATCATCTTCTTCTGTGACTCTGAGGATCAAAGGCATTTTCTTGTATTTCTTGAACAAAGATTTGTGGAGGACCTACTCTGTGCAGACATTATTAGACAATAAAGATAAGCACTGCAATAATCATCATCAGAATAAGTTCTTGAGGTCTGTTGTTCAACACTGTGTTTACGGCTAAGAATATTGTACTATATACTTAAAGATATGTGGAGAGGATGGATCTTATATTATCTGTTCTTACAATAGAACACAATAGAAAATAAATATCTTACACTTATTGCCTCAATAAATATATAGGAACAAATTAGGCAATACATACTTTTTGGTAAGTTTTAAAAAGTATTTTACACTTTGGATTAGAGGAGAGATCATGGCGGATGGAGGCAGGACTAGATTGAAGCTCCGGACAGAGCACCAGGCAGCTCACATGGTGAATTTTAACTCCATATCGACAGCAAGAACAAACCAGCAATCCTGAGAGGACCCACGGACCCTCTGAAGGAAGCAGACTGCTCCTGCAGGACACAGGAGACACCCCTGCAAAACTGTAAGTGCCCCAATTGCGGAAGTGGGAAAGGGAGACCCTCCTCTCTCAAACACACACCCCCACTGGAGAAGCTGAAGGTCTGTTTGCAGGAGAAGTTTCTGACTTTACCTGGAGCTGAGTACATTTGGAAGCCATGCAAAATACAGTGGTAGACGAAGCAGCAGAAAGACCCGGGGAACTCGCTGGGTCCCCTAGCAGACCATTCCTGCCTGGCACCACAGGGATCCAACGGGAGAGAAGCAGGGGGTAAAACCACACAGGAAGAAGCAAATCTCTAGCTGAATTTTGTAACCATTTGAATAGAGTGAGAAGCCTTCTGGCAGTAACTCAGAGGAAGGCACAAATCCAGAGTGCAAACTCCAAGGGCAGGGGAAGAACCAAGCCCCTTTTCTTTCCCAGCTGGGAGGCGGATAACCTGGGGCAAGTTTTCAAGCCTCTGTGGCTCTCCACCTGGAAACAGTCTAGGGGCTGTTGGCTGGGCACCGGGAAATGAGACCAGCCCTTCAGTTTGCATGGAAGCCGGATGAGGCCTGTGACTGCCGGCTTTCCCCTACTTCCCTGACAACCTGCATGAGTCAGCAGAGGTAGCCATAATCCTCCTAGGTACACAACTCCAGTGACCTGGGAATCTCACCCCCATCCCCTAAAGCAGCCGCAGCAAGACCAGCCAAGGAGAATCTGAGCTCAGATACACCTAGCCCTGCCCCCGCCTGATGGTCCTTCCCTACCCACCTTGGTAGTGAAAGACAAAAGGCATATAATCTTGGGAGTTCTAGGGTCCCGCCCACCACTGGTTCTTCCCCATAATACCACAGCTGATGCTCTCTGGAAAGCGCCACTGCCTGGCAGGAGGCCAACCAGAACAAAAATAGAACATTAAACCACCAAAGCTAAGAACCCCCATGGAGTCCATTGCACCTCCTGCCACTTCCATGGGAACAAGCACTGGTATCCATGGCTGAGAGACCCATAGATGGTTCACATCACAGAACTCTGGGCAGACAGCCTCCAGCCTAGAGCCAGGTAGACTCGCTGGGTGGCTAGACCCAGAAGTGAGACAACAATCACTGCAGTTTGGCTCACAGGAAGCCACATTTGTAGGAAAAGGAGGAGAGTACTACATCAAGGGAACACCCTGTGGGATAAAAGAATCTGAACAACAGCCTTCACCTCTAGACCTTCCCTCTGACATAGCCTACCCAAATGAGAAGGAACCAGAAAAGCAACCCTGATAATATGACAAATTGAGGCTCTTCTACCCCCAAAAAAATCACACTAGTTCACCAGCAATGGATCCAAAGCAAGAAGAAATCCCCAATCTACCTGAAAAAGAATTCAAGAGGTTAGTTATTAAGCTAATCAGGGAGGGACTAGAGAAAGGTGAAGTCCAGTGCAAGGGAATCCAAAATATGATACAATAAGTGACAGGAGACATATTCAAGGCAATAGATAGCTTAAAGAAAAAACAATCAAAAATTCAGGAAACTTTGGACACACATGTAGAAATGTGAAATGTTCTGGAAAGTGTCAGCAATAGAATTGAACAAGTAGAAGAAAGAAATTCAGAGCTTAAAGACAAGGTCTTCAAATTAGCCCAATCTAACAAAGACAAAGAAAAAAGAACAAGAAAATATGAACAAACCCTCCAAGAAGTCTTGGATTTCGGTTAAGCAACCAAACCTAAAAATAATCAGTGTTCCTGAGAAATGAAATTTCTAAAAGCTTGGAAAACATATTTGGGGGAATAACTGAGTAAAACTTCCCCGGCCTTGCTAGAGACCTAGACATCCAAACACAAGAAGCACAAAACCACCTGGGAAATTCATCACAAAAAGATGTTTGCATAGGCACATTGTCATCAGGTTATCCAAATTTAAGATGAAGGAAAGAATCTTAAGAGCTGTGAGACAGAAGCACCAGGTAACCTATAAAGGAAAACCTATCAGATTAACAGCAGATTTCTCAGCAGAAACTCTACAAGCTAGAATGTATTAGGGACCTATCTTCAGTCTCCTCAGACAAAACAATTATCAGCCAAGAATTTTGTATCCAGAGAAACTAATCATCATATGTGAAGGGAAGATACAGTCATTTTCAGACAAACAAATGTTGAGATTATTTGCCACTACCAAGCCACCACTACAAGAACTACTAAAAGGAGCCCTAAATCTTGAAACAAATCCTAGAAACACATCAAAACAGAGCTTCTTTAAAGCATAAATCACACAGGACCTATAAAACAAAAGTACAAGTTAAAAAGCAAAACAAAAAACGAAAAACCAAAGTACAGAGGCAACAAAGAGCATGATGAATGCAATGGTACCTCACATGTCAATACTAACATTGAATGTAAATGGCCTAAATGCTCCACTTAATAGATACAGAACCACAGAATGGATAAGAACTCACCACTATCTGCTGCCTTCAGAAGACTTGCCTAGCACATAACGACTCACATAAACTTAAAGGGGTAGAAAAAAACATTTCATGCATATGAACACCAAAAGCGAGCAGGCGTAGCTATTCTTTTATGAGACCAAACAAAATTTAAAGCAACAGCAGTTAAAAGAGACAAAGAGGGACATTATATAATTGTAAAAGGCCTTGTTCAACAGGAAAATATCACAATCCTAGACATATATGCACCTAATACTAGAGCTCCCAAATGTATAAAACAATCACTAATAGACCTAAGCAATAAGATAGACAGCAACACAATAATAGTGGGGGATTTCAATACTCCCCTGACAGCACTAGACTGGTCATCAGGACAGAAGTCAACAAAGAAATAATGGATTTAAACTATACCTTGGAACAAATGGACTTAACAGATATATATAAAACATTTCATCCTACAGCCACAAAATACACATTCTATTCAACAGTGCATGGAACTTTCTCAAAGATAGACCATATGATAGGCCGTATACAAGCCTCAATAAGTTTAAGAAAATTGAAATTATATCAAGCACTCTCTCAGACCACAGTGGAATAAAACTGGAAACGAACTCCAAAAGGAACCTTCAAAACCATGCAAATACATGGAAATTAAATAACCTGCTCCTGAATGAGCATTGGGTCAAACGTGAAATCAAGATGGAAATTTAAAAATCCTTTGATCTGAACGACAATAATGACACAACTTATCAAAACCTCTGGATACACCAAAGGCAGTGCTAAGAGGAAAGTTTTTAGCCATAAACACTTACATCAAAAGGACTGAAAGAGCACAAACTGACACTCTAAGGTCACAACTCAAGGAACTAGAGAAACAAGAACAAACCAAACTGAAACCCAGCAGAAGAAAGGAAATAACCAAGATCAGAACAGAACTAAATGAAATTGAAATAAAAAAATACAAAAGATAAATGAAACAAAAGCTGGTTCATTGAAACGGTAAATAAAATTGATAGACCATTGGCAAGATTAACCAAGAAAAGAAGAGAGAATATCCAAATAACCTTACTAAGAAACAAAACAGGAGATATTACAACAGACACCACTGAAATACAAAAGATCATTCAAGGCCACTATGAACACCTTTATGCACATAAACTAGAAAACCTAGAAGAAATGGATAAATTCCTGGAAAAATACAACCCTCCTGGCTTACATCAGGAAGAATTAGATACCCTGAACAAGCAGCGAGATTGAAATGGTAATTTAAAAACTACCAACAAAAAAATCCAGGACCAGATGGATTCACAGCAGAATCCTACCAGACATTCAAAGAATTGGTACCAATCCTTTTGACACTATTCCACAATATAGAGAAAGAAGGAACCCTCCCTATTCATTTTATGAAGGAAGCGTCACCCTAATACCAAAACCAGGAAAGGACATAACCAAAAAAGAGAATTACGGACTGATATCTTTGATGAATATAGATGCTAAAATCCTTAACAAAATACTAGCTAAATGAATCCAACAACATATCAAAACAATAATCCACCATGATCAAGTGGGTTTTATACCAGGGATGCAGGGACGGTTTAACATATGCAAGTCAATAAATGATACACCACATAGAATTAAAAACAAAAATCACATGATCATCTCAATAGATACAGAAAAAGCATTCAACAAAATCCAGCATCACTTTATGATAAAAGTCTCTGTAAAATTGGCATACAAGGGACATACATTAATGTAATAAAAGTCATCTGTGACAAATCCATAGCCAACATAATACTGAATGGGAAAATTTGAAAGAACTCCCTATGAGAACTGGAACAAGACAAGGATGCCCACTCTCACCACTCCTCTTCAACATAGTACTGGGTAAAGGGTAAGTCAAACTGTTACTGTTTGCTGATGATATGATTGTTTACCTTGAAAACCCTAAGGGCTCCTCCAGAAAGCTCCTAGAACTGATAAAAGAATTCAGCAAAGCTTCCAGATATAAGATTAGTGTACACAAATCAGTAGCTCTTCTATAGACCAACAGTGACCAAGCAGAGAATCAAATCAAGAACCCAACCCTTTTTACAATAAGTGCAAAAACTAAAATAAAATACTTACGAATACACTGAACCAAGGAGTCAAAAGACCTCTACAAGGAAAACTACAAAACACTTCTGAGAAATCATCGATGACACAAACAAATGGAAACACATCCCATGCTCATGGATGGGTAGAATCAATATTGTGAAAATAACCATACTGCCAAAAGCAATCTACAAATTCAATGCAATCACCATCAAAATACCACCTTTATTTTTCACAGAATTAGAAAAAACAATTCTAAAATTCACATGGAACCAAAAAAGAGCCTGTATAGCCAAAGCAAGACTAAGCAAAAAGAACAAATCTGGAGGCATCACACTACCTGATTTCAAAGTACGCTATAAGGCCATAGTCACCAAAACAGCATGGTATTCGTACAAAAATAGGCACATAGACCAATGGAACAGAAGAGAGAATCAAGAAATAAACCCAAATACTTAGAGCCATCTGATCTTTGACAAAACAAACAAAAACATAAAGTGGGCAAAGGGCACCCTTCAACAAATGCTGCTGGGATAATTGGCTAGCTACATGTAGGAGAAGGAAGCTGGATGCTCATCTCTCACCTTGTATAAAAATCAACTCAAGATGGATTAAATACTTAAACCTAAGACCTGAAACTATAAAAATTCTATAAGATAACATTGGAAAAACTCTTCCAGACATTGTCTTAGACAAGGATTTCATGATCTAGAACCCAAAAGCAAATACAACAAAACAAAGATAAATAGCTGGGACCTAATTAAACCAAAGAACTTTTGCACAGCAAAAAGAACAGTTAGCAGAGTAAATAGACAACCCACAGAGTGGAAGAATCTTTGCAATCTATACATCTGACAAAGGACTAATATCCAGAATCAACAACTAACTCAAACAAATCAGTAAGAAGAAACAAACAATCCCATCAAAAAGTGAGCTAAGGATATGAACAGACAATTCTCAAAAGAAGATATATAAATGGCCAACAAACATCTGAAAAAATGCTCAACATCACTAATGATCAGGGAAATGTAAATCAAAACCACAGTGCAATACCACCTTACTCTCGTAAGAATGGCCATAATAAAAGAATCAAAAAACAGTAGATGCTGGTGCAGATTTGGTGAACAGGGACAACTTCTACAGCGCTGGTAGAAAGGTAAACTAGTACAGCCACTATGGATAGCAGTGTGGAGATTCCTTAAAGAACTAAAAGTAGAATTACCATTTGATCCAGCAATCCTATTTCTGGGCATCTACCCAGAGGAAAATAAGTCATTATTTGAAAAAGATACTTGCACATGCATGTCTATAGCAGCACAATTCACCATTGCAAAATCATGGAACCAACCCAAATGCCCATCAATCAATGAGTGGACAAAGAGTAAAGAAACTTTGATATATATATATACACATATACATATATATAAATTAATGTAATAAAAGTCATATATATAACTATATATAATATATATGTAATGGAATATTTATATATATATATATATATATATATATATATATATAAAATGGAATACTACACTGCCATAAAAAGGAATGAATTAACAGCATTTGCAGTGACCTGGATGAGATTGGAGACTATTATTCTAAGTGAAGTAACTCGGGAATGGAAAACCAAACATAATATGTTCTTGATGTGTGGGAGCTAAGTATGGGGATGCAAAGGCATAAGAATGATGCAACGGACTTTGGAGACTTTGGGGGATGAGTGAGAGGGAAGCAAGATATAGAAGACAACAAATATGGTGCAGTGTATGCTACTCAGGTGATGTGTGCACCAAAATCTCACAAATCACCACTAAGGAGCTTACTCATGTAACCAAATACCACCTGTACTGGAATAACTTATGGAAAAATTAAAAATTAAAAATTTTTAAAAAGTATTGTACACTTTGTCTCCTCATGGGTCATAAAACAATAGAGGGAACCAAACATGAACACATAAACACACAAAAAGACATGATTAGAAATGTGATGAGTATTATGAAATGCAGAGAACAAAGCACAGGTTCTAATTTGGATTAGGGTAGAGCTTCAGTAAAACATTTGCAAAGATGCCAACATTTGAGCTAAGGACAAGTTGGTGCAGGGAGAGATCCTGTGGCTGAGAAGAAATGTTCTAAGCAGAGAGAAGAAGGGAAGAGTGTGGGTAGAGTCCGGAGCAGGAAAGAGCTTTGTGCATTTAAGCAGTTGACAGGCTAGAGTGGCAGGAGAATAACAAACACAGAGTCCTGAGAGAAGGCTGCAGAGGAAGTCAGGACCAGGTCATGCAGAGCCTTGTGGGTCACTTAAGGAGTCTGCATCTTTCCTGAGAGCAATCCATTAAAGTGTTCTAACCAGATGAGGTTCACAACAATTTATATTTTTAAAATAAAGTTTTTGAAGAGATATTTATGAAGGTAGTAGGGCTCATTAAACCTAAATTATCTTGCTAGTTTAAAAAGCTTCTTAGCAATATATTTTCTAAGCTCATTCGGTTGTCATTACACATGTTTCTGACTTTAAAAAATGAGATTGCATGTGGACCAAAGTAAGGGTACACGTGTCATTATCTTTCCCATGCACTGTCTAGTCTAGGCTTTCTCAACCGCGACACTACTGACATCTGGGACTGGATATTTCTTTATTCTGGAGGTTATCCTGTGCATTTTAGGGTGCAGTGTTCAGCAGCAACCTGGGCCCCTACACTCTAGATGCCAGTAGCACACTGTTTCTCCACCCCACTCCCAGATGTGACAACCAAAAATGCCTCCAGATATTGCCAAATATCCCCCGGAGCCAAAATTGACCCCGGTTAGGAAACACTGATCTAATTTTAGTTAAAGAGGCAATGTTACCATTTAAAGGCACATAATATCTGCAGAAGCCATCACATAGAAAGGACCCTAAAAGCCATTCTAGAAATTACCTTACCTGAGCCCTGGTCATTCTTACAAACATATAGAAGAATTAGTGCTCAATTGTTGCAGAAGTAACTTAATATTCTTTGTACCTAAAATACACATCTCAACCAAATCCTTAAAATTAGGAGACATTTGGGTTTGCTGAAGTCATTCGGCTTTGTGAAGAAAGGGCGCTATTCTCACCTTCTCCAAGATCCTTCAAAAGAAGACGGAGGTCCAAGAAGACACAGCCACTATAGGCTGACTTGTTTCTCTCTCTAACTGCTCTAATCATTTTTACTTGACACCTTCATTTCAAAGGCTTTTACAACTGAAAATCACAGAATGCCTAATTTTTGTGTATTTTTTTTAGTAGAGATGGGGTTTCTCCATGTTGGCCAGGCTGGTCTTGAATGCCTGACCTCAGGCAATCCACCTGCCTCAGCCTCCCAAAGTGCTGGGATTACAGGCGTGAGCCACTGTGCCTGGCCAGAATGTCTAATTTTAAAAGGTGCTAGAGATCTTCCATCTAAGCTTCTCACTTTAAAAGAGATACTGGATTGTAAGAGGTATGTTTTGTCCAGGATTACACCCAGTGTGCGTTAATTGGTGGTTAGCAAAAAGGAAGACCCTTTCCAAGTGTTTGATTCATCATCCTGCAATCAAACCTACCCAGCAAACAGACTGCTCTGTGTGATTTTGTTTAAGGCTGAACATTATGAAAACATAGCTGCATATATTTGGAGTCGCTAACGTGGGTTATTATATCGCTAATGTGGGTTATTATATCTATGGTCTCATTAACTAGGACAGTTTTTAAGTGTCTTTTTACCTTGAGAGTATTAGTGGTATTTCCTGGACAGATTTACACGGTCTTAAAATGTGCTGAGGGAATCCCTAATGCAGGCAGAAAGAGCAGCTGCCTCTCTGGTGGTATCTAAGGAAAACCTTTTTAAATTGTTTACTCTCCCCTCACCACAGTGCTTGAAGTTCCTGCCATTTGAGGTCCTATTTCCTCAGGTGTCTGTAATGATGCAAACATGTTGAATCAGAAGAGCTCGCTAAGTCCATAAAATGTCACCAGTTAAGTTGGCAAGCAATTTGTATATAAATAAGTGCATAAATTTGGAGCCAGATCACAAAGGTGGGAATCCTAGTGTCTAGAGGAGGAGACGGGGCCTCACAGACACTATGACCATGCTCTACAGGCAGTCAAGGAAAGGGTTGAGCAGCGACACAAACAAACAAAACTAACAGAGCTGCAGAGTGTATAGAGACTAAGTGTTCACTCATAAGACATTTAGAAATGCCTCTTGAAGACAGAGAATGCCTTGCTTCTTAGATACAAATTGTTTGGCTTCAAGGACCAGAAAGCTATCCAACCTGCTTTAAGTAGAGTAATGTGTGTGAAAATAGGAACATCTCCCGGAATCCAAGGCAGGCAAACTCACTGAGCAGCTGGAAACTACAGAGCTCTCAGGGCCCGAGCAGCGTGTGTGTGTGTGTGTGTGTGTGTGTGCACGCACATGTGTGTGAGTGCGTGCACACGTGCAAGGTGGGGAATGAGGGGAACAGGAGGTAAATGCCATCCACAGGCTCCTGCATGTCTGCTTATTCCCTCTATCTTCTCTCAACTTTCATTGCTCTGTTTGCTGTGGCTCTCATACATGACTCAACCACTGAGTCTGAAGGACTTGCTAAACGTAGAATCCATGGCTGATTAATCCTGTATATATATATATGTTCTCTACGTGTTTAGTAGAGACTCAAATTAGGCCAATTTTCATAAAGTGTATATGCTGTACCTGATTCAATGACCATTGGCTGGAAAAGGAGGGACAGAATGATGGGTACAAAAATTTTACCCTTTGACACTATTCTAGAACAGTAGTGCTTTCATGGGAATGCGTGTGTGTTTGTGTGTGTGTGTGTGTGTAAAGAGAGACAGAAAGAATGAATGAATCACTCTATTCAAATTATCAAGTGAGTAGTAAAAACAATATGCCAAAAATAAGAGCACCCAGAGGAGGACATGGTTAGGAGAGACTTCATCAGTGTGGTGTAATCTGAGCTGAGCTCCCAAGAGTGGGCAGGATTATATTTAGAATGGGAAAAAGAAATTAGGAGGACATTTCTCTCCGAAATGACACAAGATAGAAATGTCGAGTTTCAGGCTTTGAGGTCATAAAAAGTTTGGAGTCTGATTGGAATGCAAGGCTGGCATGTGAATTGTGTGTGCTGAGACTGAAAGTGTAGATTCCTTCCAATCATTGACTATGTCTGAGGCAAAGAAAACTAACTTGAGAGGGACATTTACACACCACAACTGAATTGGGTTTGTTAAAACTGCATGTCTTCTCAGGATAAGGCCCATTTGCCAAGAATGCACTGTTAGAAGTTGTGGTTGTGAATTTCAACTGCACCTGGGCTATTGTGGCTATTCAGTGAAGATAAGTTGGAATGTTTACTCAATATTATATGTACCAGTATTAGAAACTATGCAAATTGGCTAAAATGCCAAGCACAGGCCACACTACTGCATGACCAAGATGCTGGAGCAGGGCTTCTGCATCCACTAAAACTAAGCCACAAGTGAGGTGTCAGTTGAAGATGAGAGTCCTTGTGTTGCCTCCAGCAGCTGTGGCAGACTGTCCCAATCATCAAACTTGGGAGACAGTCATGTATTCTTTCCCATTAAGCCACTCATGCAACCCAGGCAAAATGCCCTGGTCCTAGGAAGATGACTGAATAAGGCAGCCCCAACAGGACACTGAAGGGCAACCTCTGGCAGAAAGCAGTCTCAAAAATCAGACTAGGAAAGACTTTCTATGAGCCAATCCTTTAACTAAATATCTTCTGGGGGAAAAAAAAAGTTATTGAATTAAACTTTTTTTTTTTAATTTCAATAGACTTGCAAACTGAGCTATGATGTAACCAGTGCAAATGTGTACACACCCAGAAACATTACCACATAGTTGATAATAGTGAAAAATAGGAACACAACCTAAATATTCATCAATAGGTGCCTAGATAAATCATGGTGTATATAGCCATTAAAAACGATAACATGGTTTTCTTTCTTTTTTTGAAACAGAGAGATGCTCGTGCCATGGCATATTGTCATGGGAAATTTCAGGTTATAGAACAGAAAGTATGCTATGAGCTGAGTTATGTAAATGTGTGTATGTGTGTGTGTATCTGTACACATTTCTTATAAATATCCAGAATTATGGAAACATTGAGATATACATCAAGGTTTTAGTTATTATTTATTACTAAATAATTACTAAATTATTTACTATAGGAGCTCTTTTAGTGGGTCTACTATACTTTTAATATCTACTGTTTATGTTTTTTCTTACAGTAAGCACTACAACTCTTTGTTAGAAGAGAAATTGGGGGGAAAATTGAAAAAGTTAAAAGAAAATATGTTTTTCCTAACTCTAACAAGGAATACTGAAGAGCTGACATGGTGTGCATTTTATTTTGTAGATCTCTCAGAATTCATTATAGAGACACTCAATGCACTCTTTATATAATGATTAGCTTATATTATGCAATTCTTGAGTAGAATTTGGGTCAGCTCTGCATGCTCATTATTTGTGCAAGTAGCCAGGACAGCCAACTTTCACAGCATGAGAAGTATTGATACCACTGATGGATGAAATGTTTTCCAAGCATGGAAATGGCACTTTAAAAGGGTAGGGAACAAACTGCAGGTTTCTTGGTCACTGGAATAGATCTAAGGGTCATTCAGAGAGTAAGAGTTCTAAATGCTAACTTGCTAATCAGAGAACGCAGCTGGAGAAAGAGAAAAGACTGAGATAACACTTTCAACTTTATTCCCTGATCCTGTATTTAGTTCTGAAACCCTGCCGCAGAGGAAGTTTGTTGCTTGAGAAACTCATACAAAAGCAAAAGAACTTCCTGAGCTGGTTAGCTTATCTCTTTTGAAATAGATAATAAATCAAGTTAAAGATTGTCAATACTTTTTGTTTGGGAGGAAATGGTTTAAAACTTGAGTAGAGTTTATGCCAAACTACTCTTTTCCTCTACATGTTCACAGGCCAGTGGCAGGCAACAAAACTGAAAGGGAGGTGAAATTCCTCCTCCGTCTTTGCCTTCCACCTTCTCCCATTCCATCCCTTTTGTCCCTGCAGGAAGCCAAGACTCTCAGGCCCTTTGCCCTTGCTTCTCAGAAAAGAACAGCTAACCATTGCCAACCAGAAGGCACAGAAACTGAACTACTTCTGTGTCTGCAATTGTGATCTTGGACAAATTACCTAAACTGCTTGGGTTGAGATATGTGAATTCAGATATTGAAGCTTATTTATACATTCATAATTCTATGCTTCCATAATGATTAAATCCACCATAGTAATAAATAAAGGCCTTAAGCACATAAAGAAATATTTGGATTTTAAATAAGTCACCAAAGATTGGAAAATGCTTGCTTGGTTTCCCTCCCTCTCCTAGCAAAAATGAGTTCCTCAGGATACAATTTCAAGCATTGATAACCTTAGCAGGAGAGAGAATTTGGAACCCTTCTAGATTCTTCAGACCACACAACAAATGGGATTTCCCACTGGCCCCTCCCACCCACAGCCACTGTGGTTAGACATTGTAGTATTCACAATGCCTTTGGAAGGCTCAGAGAATTCTTAACTCAGTTGTATCAAAAGACATTGACAGTCTCATTAAAAATTGTTGTCTTTATGTTTCTAATGAAAAGGCTAAACAATTTAGTTTCAGATGAGTTTTAAACTTATAGCTGCCCACCAGAACTAAGTCCTTTTATGATTCTACCCATTACTAAGTGTCACACAACAAAGCACATGTGAATCCTTTTGAAAAAGCTTAATATTTTGTAGTACATTTAACTTACTAAAGGAACCATTTTGTTTGTAAGAAAATAACACTGTAACAAACATGTTTATTCTAACTAGCTTACTTCATGTTACAGAATGTTTGAAAAGGCAAATTAAAAACTGAGATTCCTTATGAATTGACAAAGTCCTTTTGTACCCTTTCCTTTTTTCATTCAATTAAGGGTGGGTTTTACACTTCAGGATCATCCAATTTCTGCTTCATGTCCATCTTTCAGTAAAACATCTTTTTGCTTTAGACTTTTATTCTGTTTTCTGTACTTTTCTTATTCCAATGTTTCATTTTCTTTAGAGCTCTCTATTAATTTCCCCCAAGCCTATTTTTCTTACAACCCTGTGTTCTTTTCCTTTAAGCACCCAAGAATGACATGTTCTGTGTTCTCCAGATGGTTTTGGTCTCATTATTAGTCTTTTCCCCCTTAGTTTCATTATGTACTTCTTTTTTGGCTAGTTAGCAAGGAGAGACACAGCCTGTACATAGACATTCTACTTTACATCCTCACTAATTTGAATTGTTATCCCTTCCACAGGCAGCAAGTAAACTAAGCAATCACTATAAAATCAATGTGCTTTCACACAGGTCTGATCTATCACTGTGGGCTTTCTAAATCTAGTCAGATCATATTCCTTCTCTGCCCTGGTAAGAATAAAATTTTCAATGAATCTGTATCCTCTGCAGGTTGTCACAGAAAATCCTTTCATAAAGCATCAGTACCTACAATATCTGGTTCCTGCTGACTCCTTTAATTTCTCCTCTCAACTTTCCTATTGTACTTTCTGCTCAACCTGTTCAAATCCTGTCACTTTCCCCCAAACACCGTGTTCTCACACCTCATCATGCCTCTAGCTCCTCCCTCTCCCTCATGAAATAGCCACCCCTTTCTTTGACTCATTCCTGTAGAAAGTCTTCTTACATTTTTCGTTTCCTCATGTCCAAATCCGGGTTTGAATGTGTCTCTAAATTTCCCTGTGCTTGCCTCTCTCACAGGACGTACCTCCAGGTTTTATTAGTGGTGATGATTTATTTGGCAGTCTTCCCCCAGTGGATTCTAAGCTTTTCTGAGCAAAGTACCCACTTACTTTCTTTATTTATACCATGAGGACTGAACTGCCACGAAGTAGTGTTTGTGAGAGAAATGTATTTGTACTATGAAATACCAAATGAGAAAAGGCACTAGAAATCTTAAGTGACACGCATTATGATTGCCACAACAAGGTAATCATATTCTAATTATAAGCAGTTAAAGGAGAAGATGGAGGATGTAGTTTTGCTTCAACTTCTGAAAAGCTTGAAGACATCAGACACCTCTACTTTTGCTTTGAACTGGCAAGAGAAGAAAGCTGCTGGAGCAAAAGTCGACTATGATAAAGGTTACTTACTGTTCCTCTTGCTCAGGCAGGCTTTTACCCTCTAGTCAATTGTGCAATAGTCCTGAATCCAGGAACCTGGGCCATTGTTCTAATCAGTCAATTCTAACAAGGCATCTAGACCCCTGTCACTTCCCACATCTCTTTCCCGGATGTCTCTTCCAAAGGGCTCTGAATATTTTAGTCAATGCCCCACCTTGCTCTGTTCATGCTATAGAGATGCTCTGCTATACAGCTTACAGTTAGTGTCTCATTAAATTCTTGTACTAGTCCTATGAAATAAGTTTTATTATTTTATCCCGTTTTATATTTGAGGGAACCAAGGCTTGAATTAATCAACTTGTCCCAAAGTGAAAAACTGAAAAGAAGTAGAACTAGGATGTGAATCAGGCTATGACTAACCTTAAGTCCTGAGTTCTTAATCACCTGTCAACACTGCTTTGTTGTCTGACCACGGCCTCTTCAAACTTTTCACTGGTAGTCTCCACCCCTCTTTGACACCTTTCATGTAAATAGTCTAGAAATAAACTTTTTTTATTAATATGTCTTTATTTTTTCCCCATTCACTTTCTCTTTACTCATTATACCACAGAGTAAAATATTTTGTATTGACCCTGGACATAGAGAATATTGATAGGGATGGATGGAGACTGAAGCTACTTACAGCTTTATTTTTCCAGTTTAGATTGTCTCAGGAACTGAGATGAAACCAAACCTAAAAATAGGAATGAAAATTATATTAACCAATACTTATTAGGCAGTTGTTATGTTCCAATCACTTTGCTCTTAACTTTGTATAGACTGTCTCATTTGATCCTCATGTCAACTCCATAAAGTAGGTATTTTAGTATCCTCCTAATATAAATGAGAAAATGGAGGCAAAGACAGTTTATACAACTTATCCCAATTTCTATGTTTATAAATGAAATAAAAGCAATAGTCAAAATCAAGCAGACTGACTTCAAATCCCAAGCTCCTAACCACTAAGCTGTGTTGACTCTTAGGAGGTTGGCTTCTGCTGACTCAGTAAGTTCTTAAAGAAAAGGGAGGTAAAGCAGAAGAATAACAGGAGCTGATAGTATCGGCTCCCCCAAGGAGTGGTGCATTTCCCATTAGTGGAGGTAAATGTCAGAATGACACTTTGCAATGCTTAATTGTATGTGTCAACTTGTTTGTATCAAGGGTACCCAAATATTTGGCTAAACATTATTTCTGGGTGAGTCTGTGAGGGTATTTTCAGGAGAAATTGGCGTTTGAATTGGAGTGCTGAGAAAAGTAGATGCCCCCTCTAATGTGGGTGGGCTTCATCCAATTCTTTGAGGGCCTGAATAGAACAAAAAGGCAGAGGAAGAGAGAATTCTCTCTCTCTCTCTCTCTTCCCCTCCTCCCCCTGATGGTTAATTTTGAGTGTCAACTTGATTGGATTGAAGGATGAAAAGTATTGATCCTGGGTATGTCTGTGAGGGTGTTGCCAAAGGAAATTAACATTTAGGTCAGTGAACTGGGAAAGGCAGACCCACCCTCAATGTGGTTGGGCACCATCTAATCGGCTGCCAGCACCGCCAGAATAAAACAAAAGGCAGAAGAACCTGGAAAGACTAGACTGGCTGAGTTTTCTGGCCTCCATCTTTCTCCCATGCTGGATGCTTCCTTCCCTCAAATATTAAACTCCAAGTTCTTCAGCTTTGGGATTCTTGGGCCTTCAACCACAGACTGATGGCTGCACTGTTGGCTTCCCTACTTTTGAGATTCGGGGACCAGACTGGCTTCCTTGTTCCTCAGCCAAGCAGATAGCCTACTGTGGGACCTCACCTTGTGATCATGTGAGTCAGTACTCCTTAATGAACTCCCGTTTATATATACATCTATCCTATTAGTTCTGTCTCTCTCTCTCTCTCTCTCTCTCTCTCCCTCTCTCTCTCTCTTTCTCTCTCTCTCTCTGCCTGACTGCTTGAGCTGAAGCATTGGTGGCCTTCTCCTGCCCTTGGACAGAGACTTGCTTTATTGGTGTTCTTCCTTGTTCTCAGGCCTTGGGACTTGGACTAGAATTTACACCACTGGTTTTCCTGGGTCTGAAACTTGCAGACAGCAGATTGTGAGACTGTTCTGCCTGCACAATCATGTGAGTCAATTCCTTATAATAAATCTTTCTCTCCCTATCTCTATGGATATGAATATACATATATAAAAATAAGATATCTTTATATAAGTATCTATATACATATATAGAGAGATTTATTATAGGGAATTGACTCACATATAAAATAACTACATAGTTTTGCTAAATGTTAATCATTGCACATTTCTTTTGCTGCCATGATGGGTGATAGACTGTATGTGCTTGGTGTCCATAACCAAATTGAAAACTGCCCTACATACAGAAACCATTGTTTTGGATACAAATAATCATGTTCAGAACGTGATTATTGATTAAGCTAAATAGTTTTCTCCAACATTAGTAAGGATATAAAAATAATTTTTCCATAAAGGTTATCAAAAAATAATAAAACAGACATGAGAAAATTTGATGCATTCTGATAATAGGTACAGGAGCAAAAGAACCCAGACAAACTAAAAAATTATGTGTGTGTGTGCATGCCTCTTATTCACCCTAGAAAAGGAAATGGTTTCAACAGAGATTTCCAAAGGGATAACAGTCTTACTGTTTTCTGTTCAGTAGGCCAGACAGGAAAAACATTAAAAAAAGAACAGTTGATGATTAACTTTGGCCAATTCTAGGGTTTTAACTAGGTGAAGCGAATTATGGTTTTTCAAGTGACATTCAGAATCCATTTTTCTGCCATCATTTATCTCTATTGCATATCGAGTGCTCTATCTTTCCAGCCAGCCACCCTAATAAAATGTAAGTAAAGAACCACCAGTGATGTTACAAATGAAGTACTTAGAAGCTTGCAGTAATAGGAGATATTAATAATAATCTTAATGAAAATCTGTAGCAACCCAATTTATCATTTGAAAAAGTAGCAACAAATGGTATTTTGTGCTGTTGTCAAGAGTTCAGAAAGAAAATCTATTAATTAAAAATATGTAAATACAAAGTTGCAATATTACAATTTCCACTGAGATGTGTGAGTACATGGCAAGTTACCTATCAGTGTTCCTAATTATTAATATATTCTCAGAGTTTTTTCCTGTAGAAAGACTTAGAATCCCCCAAAACAATGCGTTTACTCAAAACCCTTCCCAACCTGCCAGTAGGTATAACAATAACCATGGCAGTTTGTTTTTTCCCAAATACCTTTTGTGTTCTACAATGTGACCTCCTCTTCCCCCATAAAGCCATGGAATACATTATGCTTCAATGAATAGATTATGTAGAATATAAAAAATGGGACCTGATGTGGCTTCCATGGCAAGGTCATAAAGAGTCATGCAGCTTCTACTTTGGTGTCTTGAAATATCTGCCTTATGAATACTCTCTCTTCTGATCTTCATGTTGGCAACCCAGCTCCCATGCATCAAGAAGGCCAACTCAAGATGAGACTGCTTGTTGTGCTCTCACTGACACACCCAGATGAGTTGAGTCTTCAAGTCAGCCCATCTTGGGTACCAGACATATCAATGAAAAAACCTGCAGATGATTCCACCTTCCAGATGATCGAGTCAGGTTCTGCTATTTGAGTCTTCCCAGATAAGGTTTGAGACATGGAGCAGTAACAAACCCTCTCTCATGTCCCCTGCCTGAGAAGAGGTTTTGGTAGACCTGTTTTGACATGAAAGCTAGACTGAGTCTTACTCCAGATTTCCTTTGAAGAAAACAGTTACGCAGCATCATGAAGAAGAAGATGATGATGAGAGGAAGAAAGAAATTCCCAAGAACTTCATAGGGAAGAGTGTCTAGGGAGAGAAAAACTGGAGAATCTGAGAGAAGGCTGTGGAATATCTAATGGTGATTTTTACACACACACACACACACACACACACACACACAAATCCGGTATGCTCTGCAATGTAAATGCTATCATCCAATTGTTCTGTGAATTTGTTGGTGTTGTCTATATTTTTTAAGTTTGCTGCAAAAAATATATATACATTAGGAGGACCTGGAACCACATTGTCAAGAAGTTAAAAGAGAGATTACACTGTAGGAAAAGTATGACAGCTGTGTTATAAATAAATAGTGTTCATGAAGCCCCTAATGGGTGCCAGCCATCATTAGAGGCATGGAAGGTACAATGGTGAATAAAGTAATGGTAGAAAGAAGGGTGTTAAAACATTGCATTGAATGACATATCATTGGGAGATGAATAATTTCATAAAACACTACAAAGGGTAAGTTCTCCATTTTCTAATGATAATGATAGATATTATTATTTCAAAGAGTAGATAAAATGTGAGGAATAAACACAAATAGTTAAAAGATTTTTCCCCTTAAAATAAGTGCTATGTGCTGAATTTTGTCCCTCATACCAAATCCATATGTTAAAGTCCTAAGTGCAATACTTCAAAATTTGACCGTATTTGGAGATAGAGCCTCTAAAGAGTTAATTAAGGTAAAATGAGGTCATATGTGTGGACCCTGATCCAATATGCCTCGTGTCCATCTAAGAGAGGAGATTAGGACACAGACACACACAGAAAGAAGATCATGTAAAGATATCAGAGGAAGACAGACACCTACAAGCCAAGAAGAATTGCCCTTAGAAGAAACCAGTTCTGCTGACATCTTGATCTAGAACTTCTCGCCTCCAGAACTATAAGGAAATACACTTCTGTTGTTTAAGCCACACAGTCTATGATACATTTTTGTGGTAGGCCTAGCAAAGTAACACAATAATGTAGTCCATTATACTAATCAAAGATATTTTTCAAATTATCTGACTGTTGTGAATTGTATTGTTTGGGTCCTTACAAAATTGCCAGAATAATTGTCATATTGTCATTCATAACTAAGAGGACAAAATACGCATTTATGATATTGTTTCTACAACTTGGAAGGGAAAAATTATGTAAAAATATTTTATAACACTGATTTACTAATATAAAAGTGAGGAAATATTAAAAAAAGTTTAGAAAATTTCAGTCAATCAACAAAAATTTGGAGTTTTATTAATACTTTTATGCAAGTGGCATGAAAATAAAATTCTCAAATTTTAATTCTCTCCTGGTATAAAATGTAGTAATTTGCATTGTTATGATCATTGATTTTAAGATATAGCATTTTTAATCGAAAGTTTGTAGTGTAAATGTGGATACGAACATGAAAATCTGACTCTATAACTGCCATGCATTATCAAGGAGGAAAAACACTCAAGAAAAGTATATGATGCAAATCTAATCTTTCACTCTAATAGAACACATTTTCTTAAACCTTGAACATATTTTAAATACCAAATACACACAGATTTCTGGTTGTGGTTGTGTGTTTGATTGTCTTAAAACTTTCTATGCTTAATTACAAATTATTATGATGTTAAAATATAGAAACACACATAAAGTAGAAACAACCATTCCAATGAACTGAGATTGTTTTTAAGAACTGATATTTCAGATACTCAGATACTTGCCCACAACCTTGATAAAATTCATTGAATCCTGTTTAATTATTGCAATATCATGCAACATCATGGGTTTCAAAATGTATACATGGATTCGTTTCCTAAGTTATTAAGTTTAACTCCCTGGGTTTAAGTGTGTATGTGTGTGTGTGTGTTTGTGTGTGTGTGTTTCTATTGACAGAGGTCTGCAACTCCTTGTTGACCACTTGATAGAAGTGGTTGATTTAAAGTGCTTTGGTTCTTCAGATACAGAAATATATTTTTCTATAAACCTATTATCTTTGAACTTGATGGAATCTTGCATTGTTTCATATTCTTAAGACCATACAACTCTTAACAGATGTAAAAAATCACATACAGCTGAATTTTTGAATACTTTAAATCATATGCAATTGCATTATGCATATCTCACACAGCTTTGTCTGGCTTCTCTGATCTCATAATTTGGGCTGAGGATCAAGCTGTGAATAACAAAGTTCCCACTCTCATGGAACTAAATTCTGGAGGGGTAAGAAAAAGAAAATAAACAAACAAAAAAAAAAAAAAAAAAAGAAAAGAAACAGTCAAATAAATAAATATACACTGAAATAGTTGTTAGTGAAAAGTGCTGTGCGCACAAATAAAACAAGCTAAGGGAATAGCACATTATAAGAGATATTACTTCAGAAAGAGAGACCAAGGAAGTCTTCTTTCCTCCTGCAGGCTTCAGGGAATATTTGAACAGGAACCTGCCTGAGGTGAGAGAGCAAGCCATGGAAATATCTGAGGGTAGAGCATTCCAGGTAGAAGGAACAGCAAGTCTGAGGACCCTGAGGCAGTAACCTATCTGAAGTGTTCAAAGAACCACAAAGAAGCCACTGCCACCGGATGGAGACAGTAAACAGTGAAACATAAATGCATAATGTCACTTATTCATTCTGAAAATGTTTGTGTGCCTACCGAGTGCTAAGATCTTGAATAGAATCATGGAAAAGGCAGACATAAAGTTGCCCTGTGAAGCTCACCCTGAAATAGGGGAAACAGACCAAAAGAATTCACTGAGAAATACATTTAAAAATTGCAGTTACCAAAAGCAATATGCAAATAAAGTAAAGGGTGTTGGGAGATGATTTAAGAAAAAACAAAAGTATTTATTTTGAATGCATTAGGAAATGCCTTTATTAAGAAGTGGATTTTAAGTTAAGCTTTAAGGAAGAAAGGAGGTAGTAATGTCAAGGCAAAGGGCCAATGTTTCAGCCAAGGAAATAGCACAAGTTATGTCCTTGAACAAGATGGAACCTGGCACAAAGGACGATCTGACAGAAAAGCAGGGTAGCTGGAACTATCTCTTGGCAATATGAGTGTTTTGGTTAAACAGGGAGAGAAGCAACCCTTTGTGAATTCAATATTAACTTAGGTGTTAATGATTCTCAAATACAGTGCAGACCTTTCTTTGGAGTTTCAGACACATGTATCAGCCATTTACCAATCATTTACCGTTTGATGTTTCACAGATTCCTGTAAGTCCACATGTTTAAAATCTTTTTATCTTTAAATCTCTCCATTACTCCAGGGCAAATGTACTTTCTATTCCTTTCATTCACAGTTTGTCAGAAGGTACCACTATCCACCCAATTTTTCAATAACTGTACATGCCAGTTCTCATTTCTGCTTCTTTTTCTCCCTTGCCGTCATCTAGTTACAGATTCTATTTATGTTCAAATAGTCTTTTCTTCTTCCTCCTGACTGGCAGTTTCTAAGTCGACGTCCTTTTTCTTGCTCATACTCTTGCAGTAGGCTTATTTGTCTCCTCATCTTTAATGTTACCCTCATGCTTCAATTTATTCTCAGCAGTATTGTTTAGACTTATCTTTGTGAAAGTAAATATGGCTACACCAGTCCCTACTTAAAAAATGTAAGTGACTCTCAACAATTTTATCACAAAGTCTCAAATTCCTAAGAAAGGTATACCATGTTCATGATTTGTTCAGCCTTGTTTCCCACCTCTTTCCAATTGCATTTCATGCTCTACTAACACTGACTCTCATGTAGATCCCAAATGGAACTTACTTTCTGTCACCTCTATCCACAACTTTGCACAATATGTTGCCTCTGTCACAAATGTTCTCTTTACACTTTTCCAGCTGTCAAACTCTATCCTTCAAGTGGCCTTTCTCCAATTCTTTTAAGACAAATTGTGCTCATATTCACACTTTATCTGATTTATGTCTTTATAACTCAATAGTCTACCACAATGTCCAAGTTTCCGTGAATATTTGTGGTGTTATTAGATAAATAAATGGATGGGTGGATGGATGGATGGATGGATGGATGGAATGGATGGTCAGAAGGACAGATGAATGGACATTGGAGGGAGGATGATCAAAAAGACTTTCTGAGGAGACACATTTTAGTCTCAATGTTAAATACTGGCTAAGCTTAGAAAGATTGTGGTGAAGAAAGAAATATTCTATCCATGTGGCTAGAATAATGAAAGCAAGGGTGAAGAGGAAGGTGAGAGAAAGCTTTGTGGAAACAGTGAGTTCATCTGGGGTAAAATCTTTATATAGAAAATTAGTAAAAGCCAGAATATTAAGGTTGTTGGTAAAACAAGGAGTGAAAAGCAAGGACATCATATTTTAAAGGCATTCAAGCAAGGGTGATAGAAGTCACTGGACAACAAGCAATTACATTTGCATGCAGAGAATGTTGCTAAGAGGCATGAAGTGGGTTTTGTTTGCTGTTAAAATTCTGCAGATTGATTTATAGTTAACTATGTTGACAGCATGGAAAAGTACTCCTTTCATTTTTAAATACCTATGTAAAACCTTAGGTTAAAGATTAAATTTTGTTATAAAAAATCATCAGATCTAAAATCATGTCTATGTCAAATTCTAATATGTATGTACTTATATATTTAGACAGGAATGTGGATATGTTCTACAAAAATTCTTTTGGCAGAATACTATTTATAATTCATCAAACTAGCACATTATTTTGAAACATAATGTAAGAAAATAAAGTTTCCAATAAGAAAGGTCCAAGGAGTTACTTGCAAACATAACTAGAAGAGCAACAAAATAAATAGAATTATGAGAATCCTTCACTTTCACCTTTCACTCAGAGAATGAATCTATTAAATTCTGAAAGCTGAATAGTTTTAATTTCCTTTGAACACTTTAGTATTTTTTTTAACTTAGGTGACAGGAAAGCTGTTAAAATGACAGGCACAAGAATGGCAAATTCTAAATCTTACAGAACCATGAAGAAAAAAATGAGAACAGAATTGTTTCTACATGTTCAAGGAGTAGAGAATGAGTATAAGTTGAAAAAAATAAATTTAATAAATTCAAGACTTTTGGAGGCAAAGTACTTGTGGAAAGAATCTGAGAATTTTAAAAATATTTTAAAATTGTGGCAGATTATCATGTTTTAGTATAATAGCAGTAGCCTAATTTAGAGAAAGTCTGTAGAGAAGATAAAAGTCTTAGTGGAAAAAAAGTAAAAGCACTGAGATGAAAAAGATTTCTAAGCCTCAGTTTTCTCACATGTAAAATGGATAGAATAAAATATAAGATGCAAAAACAATTGTGAGGACTAGAGATACATTATATAATGTATTTGGTGCAAGGTAAGCAGTTAATGAGTAATCATTATTGTTATTATTATCATAGAGTTTGACACACAAATTAGAGAAATCTAAAATTATAAAATAAAGAAAATGATAAAAATTTGAAGAGTTATAAAGAAAACATCAGCAGATCAATTTTTATGCTGGCAGACTAGGGAGGAAATAGTTTTAAAGAAATATTTCTCGAATGGCTGAGCATATATGTTTTCTCTGTCCCCTTGTCAGAGAGAAGTGAGTTAATAGCTAGTTAGCAACAGGTGGCATTACTGATCTCCTCAACATCACAAAGTGCAGGAAGGTGACATTGAATGTGGGATAGCCTCATTTGTTGAAAAGAGTGTCTTTCCCCCACTTTATGTTTTTGTTTGCTTTGTCAAAGATCAGTTGGCTGTAAGTATTTGGGTTTACTTCTCGGTTCTCTATTCTGTTCCATTGGTCTATTACCTATTTTTTTACCAGTACCATAGTGTTTTGGTGACTATGGCCTTACAGGATAGTTTGAAATCTGGTAGTGTGATGCCTCTAAGATTTGTTCTTTTTGCTTAGTCTTGCTTTGGCTAGGCAGGCTCTCTTTTGTTTCCATATGAATTTTAGAATTGTTTTTTCTAATTCTGTGAAGAATGATGGTGGTATTTTGAAGCGGATTGCATTGAATTTGTTTGACAGTATGGTCATTTTCACAATATTGATTCTATCAATCCATGAGCATGGGATGTGTTTGCATTTGTTTGTGTCGTCTGTGATTCTTTCAGCAGTGTTTTGTAGTTTTCCTTGTAGAGGTCTTTTAACTCCTTTGTTAGGTATATTCCTAAGTATTTTATTATTTTTTTTTTGCAGCTATTGTAAAAGGGTTGCATTCTTTATTTGATTCTCTGCTTGGTTGCTGTTGGTGTATAGAAGAGCTGCTGATTTGCGTACATTAATCTTGTATCCAGAAACCTTGCTGAATTCTTTTATCAGTTCTAGGAGCTTTCTGGAGGAGTCCTAAGGGTTTTCAAAGTAAACAGTCCTATCATCAGCAAACACTGATAGTTTGACTTCCTCTTTACGGATTTGGATGACCTTTGTTTCTTTCTCTTGTCTGATTGCTCTGGCTAGGACGTCCAGTACTATGTTGAAGAGGAGTGGTGAGAGTGGGCATCCTTGTTTTGTTCCAGTTCTCAGAAGGAATGCTTTCAACTTTTCCCCATTCAGGATTACATTAGCTGTGGGTTTGTCATAGATGGCTTTTATTACATTAAGGTATGTCCCTTGTAAGCCAATTTTGCTTAGAGTTTTAATCATAAAGCGATGCTGGATTTTGTCAAATGCTTTTTCTGAATCTATTGAGATGATCATGTGATTTTTGTTTTTAATTCTGTTTATGTGGTGTATCACATCTATTGACTTGCGTATGTTAAACCATCCCTGCATCCCTGGTATGAAACACACTTGATCTTGGCAGATTATCATTTTGATATGTTGTTGTATTCAGTTAGCTAGTATTTTGTTAAGGATTTTAGCATCTATGTTCATCAGAGATATCAGTCTGTAATTCTCTTTTTGGTTATGTCCTTTCCTAGTTTTGGTATTAGGGTGATACTGGCTTCAAAGAATGAAGTAGGGAGAGGTCTTTCTTTCTCTATATTGTGGAATGGTGTCAAAAGCATTGGTACCAATTCTTCTTTGAATGTCTAGTAGAATTCTGCTATGAATCCATCTAGTCCTGGACTTTTTTTGTTGGTAATTTTTAAATTACCATTTTAATTTCGCTGCTTATTATTGGTCTGTTCAAGGTATCTAATTCTTCCTGATGTAAGCTAAGAGGGTTGTATATTTCCAGGAATTTATTCATTTCTTCTAGTTTATGTGCATAAAGTTGTTCATAGTAGCTTTGAATGATCTTTTGTATTTCAGTAGTGTCAGTTGTAATAACTCCTGTTTTGTTTCTAAATTAGGTTATTTGGATTTTCTCTTCTTGGTTAATCTTGCTAATGGTGTATCAATTTTATTTATCTTTTCAAAGAACCAGCTTTTTGTTTCATTTACAAGTTACAGACTGGGATAACATATTTGTAATCCATATATCTAGCAAAGGACTATTATGTAGAATACATGAAGAACTCTCAAAACTCACACAGTGAAAAACAAAAACAAAAAAAATTAATCCAAACCAAAAATGGGCACAAGACATGAACAGACATTTTGCCAAAGAGGCTACACAGATATCAAATAAGCACATTAAAAGATACTCAGCATTATTAGTTAATAAGCAAACACAAATTAACATCGCAATATAGTATCACTTCACATGTACCAGAATGGCTAAAATAATAACAATACCAAATTCTGGTGAGAATGCTGAGAAATTGAATCACTCGTATGTTGTATGTGGAAATGTAAAATAGTATAGCCATTCTGAAAAATAGTTTGGCAGTTTCTTATAAAACTGACATGCAATTTCTATACTACTCAGCAATTAATAATTGGGCATTCATCCCAGAGAAAAATAAATTTATGTTAATGCAAAAAAACTGTACATGAATGTTCAAAGCAGCTTTATTCATAATAGCCAAAACCTGGAACCAACTCAGATGTCCTTCAATAAGTGATTGGCTAAACAAACTGTGGTACACGCATACCATGGAATATTACACAGCAATAAAAAGAAATGGGCTGTTGATACACACATCAACTTAGATGAAGATCCAGGAAATTATGTTAAGGGAGGAAAAAAAAGACAATTCCAAAAGATTGCATACTATATAATTTCATTTATATAACCTTCTTGAGATACATACTTTCTTTCAGGACAGAGAGATTACCAGGGTTTAGGAAAGGGGAAGAGGGGGATATGGTTACAAAATTACACCACTAGAACCACTAGAGAGCCTTGTGGTGATGGAATTGTTTTGTATCTTGATGATAATGAATACAAACACCCACACACGTGATAAAATTGCATAGAGCTAAACACACACACACACAGACACACACACACACAGAAGTACAAGTAAAAGTGGAGAAATGTTAATAAGGTTGGTACATTATACTTTTGAAGTATATTACCATTGGGGAAAACTAGACAAAGAATGCATGGGATCGTTCTACATTTCTTACAACTACATGTAAATGCAAAATTATCTCGAAATAAAAACTTTAATTTAAAAAATACCTATGACCTATGAATTTAATTAATGTGTATTGTTATTAGTTTTCAAGATATTAAAAAATTACTTTAAAGCAACTAAAAAGTTTTAATATCTGGTATATCATTGTATAAGAAAAAAGTCATGTAGTATTCTTCTTCAAGATAATTCTGGACAAATTAGACTGATTTTATAACTTTGGTTTAAGAGCAACTCTGTATTTCGTCCCTGGCTTTACCATCACGTAAAAATAATGCCAGCAAAATACTTCAGTTTATGTAAGTGTTGCATATATTTCCTCATGAATAGTCTATTTCAAATGTCCCAAACTTCCTCTACTAGTTTGGTGCATTAAAAAACCTAACATCACTTAGAAAACTGCAAGATATCAAGTTCAACTAAATTAAATAATAATAAATAATGTATTAATTAAAAGAGATCAATGCATGCAATGCTACAAATCATAGAAATTGTAAGTGCCAGCCAAAAATTATAATTTCCAGATTTTTAGCTAATTTTAAAATCTTGAACTATTATAATATTAATTTGAGTTGTTTAATAAATGATCTCATGTATTTGGACAGCTTAATTTTAAAATGCCTGTTTTCTTATTTACTACATTATAGAGTAGCCCTCAGTTAACAAATCAAAAAGTACAAATGAATCTGGATTATGTTCAAGTGCATGTTCATTTTTTAAGAAATGAAAAATACAGTATGGTAAGGGGATATGTATACAACATAAAAAATATACATATTGGTTTATTGTGGGATTAAAAATAATAATTTTATTCTAAAGTAAAAGTATGCCACAATGTAAAGGAAGATAATGAAATGCAAATCTAATGATTTGTACCATAAATGTAAAAGATCTGAGAAGAAATTAACCTCACATGCCTGGGTTTATAGTACTTGGAAATAGGAGGTTGAAAGGAACTACAAAATGTGTTGAAATTTTTGACAAAGTTAAGTAAATGTGATGAGTTTATTTATTAGGAAAAAAGACTCATGAATCTTTCATTGTATATTGTCATACAGGTAAGATTCAACAAGGTGAAACTAAAATGTGTTCTCTTCGTTAAAAGAGCTGAGTAATGCGGCTCAAAAAACAAAAATTCCTTCTTATCACCACAATAACTCTATGGGTTTTGGGATACTCTTTAATCATTTTAGCTAAAGTTCCTTATTTCTTGAAAATTTTAATTTAATAGTAATAATTGTTATTTATTGCTATTTTTAAATACTGGCTGGTAACTATTGTCGTTAGAACCTAAGATGTATGTTCACAACTTCTCTCTTCTCTTGTGTCTTCTTGTTTTTGCTTTTTGCAAATTCGGTTTCCAAATTCAAAATAATAAAACTATTAAGACTTCTTTTACATACAAATTATGTTTGAGTCACCCTATAGTTATGAACTACCTAGTGAACACCAGGTAACACAGAAATTTATTCCTTCATTAAAATAATTAGGCATGTTTGACATTCTTCAGATGTTTGATTAGCTCAATATTGTTAAGAGAACTGTCCTGGTTAGTTTTATTTTCAAAACGAAAAAATATCATCCTTCTTAGGTAAATTTCATACAGGTAAAGGCCACTAATATAAATTTGTTTCCGGCCAGGCGCAGTGGCTCACGCCTGTAATCCCAGCACTTTGGGAGGCCGAGGCGGGCGGATCATGCGGTCAGGAGATTGAGACTATCCTGGCTAACACGGTGAAACCCTGTCTCTACTAAAAAAAAAACATACGAGAAAATTAGCCAGGCGTGGTGGCGGGAGCCTGTAGTCCCATCAACTCGGGAGGCTGAGGAAGGAGAATGGCGTGAACCTGGGAGGCGGAGTTTGCAGTGAGCCGAGATAGCGTCACTGCACTCCAGCCTGGGCGACAGAGCGAGACTCCGTCTCAGAAAAAAAAAAACAAACTTGTTTCCATTTTGCGAGTTTTAACAGTTAAAAAGAAACATAATCATGTTTATATTTAAAGACTATTGTCAACAAATTAATTTTTAATATATTTTTAGATTTAAATATCCATTTAATTTATTATATTGATATTAGTGACACTCATAATGCATTTAATGGTATAAATTAAAGACTCTGGAAATTTATTAATGCCCTCACTATCAGGATCATAATTTATTATATCTTTATAAATTTATTATGTATTATGCCTCAACAGAACAAACTATTCTCTTTCTTTCTATTATTTTTGGCTACTATAATAAAATAACTCCAGGCATTTAGTCTTATCTACAAAAAGCTTTCTTCTTTTTTGCTTACATTTGTCTAAAGGCCTTGTGATACGACTTTTAAAATCAAATATTCTATAAAAAACATCAAAAGAACTTCAGGAAAGGACTGTATCAGGTAGACCTGACTGTTGTTGTTACAAGGAATATACTCATGGTTCAAGATTTCCAGGTTATCACCAGGGACTGATTTACATGACTGAGTCAGAACCTCAGAATCATTTTAATCTAAAAGCAGATGACTCCATGGAAATGGACTGCTTAACTCAAATGCAAGCAAACAAGAACCGATAACCTAGGACACTGTCTTCTTGTGTTTGTGCTGCTGTAACAAATACTTGAAAAACTGGAAGCAGCTTTGGAACTGGGTAATGAGTAGAGACTGGAAGAGTTTTGAAGTGCATGCCAGAAAAACTTTGTCTTGCCATGGATGGAGCCTTAGTGGGAGATTCTGGTGAGGACTCAGAAGAAGAGAAAATCTATAGAGAAAGCCTGAATCTTCTTAGTGATTACCTAAGTGATGGTGATCAGAATGTTGGTAGAAATATAGACAGTAAAGGCTATTCTGATGAGGTCTTAGACACAATTAGGTATGTATTATTGAAACTGAAGAAAAGGCCATCCTTGTTATACAATGGCAAAAAAAGAAAAGCCACATGCGGTGGCTCAGGCCTGTAATCTCAACACTTTGGGAGGCTGAGGTGGGGGGATCACCTGAGGTCAGGAGTTTGAGACCAGCCTGACCAATGTGGTGAAACCCCGTCTCTACTAAAAATACAAAAATTAGTTGGGCATGGTGGCGGGCGCCTGTAATCCCTGCTACTCAGGAGGCTGAGGCAGGAGAATCACTTGAACCCAGGAGGCAGAGGTTGCAGTGAGGCAAGATTGCGGCATTGCACTCCAGCCTGGGCAACAGAGTGAGACTCCGTGCCAAAAAATAAAATAAAATAAAATAAAAATAAAATAAAATAAAATAAAATAGAAAATAAATTTGAAAAATAAAATGGCAAAAAAAAAAAACCCACAAAACACTTGGCTGAATTATGTTCATGTTTGAGACTTTGTAAAGGTAGAATTTAAGAGCAATCAACTAGGATACCTAACACAAGAAATCTCTAAGTAGCAAAATGTTGAAGGAGCTACATGGCTTCTCTTACCTGCTAATAGTAAAATGAGGGATGAAAAAAATGGTTTAAGTATGAAAAGTATAATTAAAAGAAAAGCAGAACCTAAAGATTTAGAAAATTCACATACTGGCCATGTAAAGAATAAGAAAGTGTGTTCAGGAGAGAAAACTAAGGGTGAGGCCAAGCAACCATTTCATAAGGAGATTAGTGTAGATAGAAGAAACAGGCGTTATTATCAAGACAATGAAAGAATGACCCTATGTCAGCCTGCTATGTCCATCCAAGGCCCAGAGTGCCATGGCTGAAAGACAGTACGGTTTCAAAGGAAGAGCCAGGGACACCCATGGGACCTCAAAGCTTGCTATGCAGAGATGCCTCAACTCTCTGCTTCCTGAGTTTGGGAGCAGAGTGGCTTCGCCCACCCAGGTATGGCTCAAGCATGCCCAGGTGCAGCCTGGGCCAATTCTCTGAAAAGTACAAGTTGGAAACCTTGGCCACATCCTTGCAGTGCTAATTTAGCAGGTTTGCAGGGTGTAAGAGCTGTGGAGGCATGGTTCTCTCCGCTTAGAACTCAGAGAATGTCTGACAGCCTTGGACCCCCCGGCAGTAACTCGCCACAGGGGTGAGACCACTACAGAGAGCCTCCACTAAGGCAATGCTTAATGCAGCCATGCAGGCAGAGCTGCCACCAACACCCCAGACCTTTAGGGCACTGACATGCAACACCAGCCTGGGAGAACTGCAGCCACCCAACTTCTACCAGTGAGAGCTATGGTGTGGGCTGCACCAGCAAATCCATGGGGGCATAGTCCCTGGGGCTTTGAAGGCCCAACCCCCTCCCCCAGCATGTCCAGAAGTAGGACATGGAGTGAAGCCTCAAGATTTAAGTTATTTATCCTGTAGGGTTTGGGACATACTTGAGACCTGTTGCTTTTACCTTCTTTCCTATTGCTCCCTTTTGGAATGGCAGTGTCCAGACTATTCCTGCCTTACCACTGTATTTTGAAAGCATATAATTTCTTTGATTTCACAGTTTCACAGCTGGAGGGAAAGACTTGCCTCTAGGCAAGTCATGCATTGAGTCTCACTTATATTTTATTTAGATGAGACTCTCCTTCAAAATTCAAGTGCTGTAAATAGGAGAGTATTAAGAGGTGGGACGTTTAAGAAGTGATTAGGCTATGAGGGCTTCTCCTTCATTAGTAGGATAAAGGCTCTTATATAGGAACACTTTTACACTGTTGTTGGGACTGTAAACTAGTTCAACCATTGTGGAAGACAATGTGGTGATTCCTCAAGGATCTAGAACTAGCAATACCATTTGACCCAGCCATCCCATTACTGGATATATACCCAAAGGATTATAAATCACCCCTGTCGTGGGGTAGGGGGAGGGGGGAGGGATAGAATTAGGAGATATACCTAATGTAAATGACCAGTTAATGGGTGCAGCACACCAACATGGCACATGTATACATATGTAACAAACCTGCACATTGTGCACATGTACCCTAGAACTTAAAGTATAATTAAAAAAAAAAAGAAGCTTCACATAGCATTTTGTTTCTTGCCCTTCCACCTTCTGCCATGTGAGGACACAGTGTCCTTCCCCTCCAGAGGAAGAGCCCTCAAAAGAAAACCAAATTTGCCAGCACCTTGATCTTGGACTTCCCAGCCTCCAGAACTATGAGAAAATAAATTTCTATTTTTTATAAATTACCCAATCTCAGGTATTTTGTTGCAACAGCACAAGGCACCACAAAAATAGATACATGGAGCTAACGTAACTGATTTAATTAGTATAATATTCTATTTTTGATGCACATGTGAAAAACCTATTTTTTTCTTCTTAATCTATATCTAATCCTCAGCATAACCAGTTTTATCTATAGAAATTGGAATAAAACACTCTCTAAGTGGTATCTTCATCCAATATAACCCTAAGGATTTAAAAGCAAACGTCTAAAGAAATAATTTAATACAGATTATAAACTAAGAAATGCTAAGGAAATTTAAATATATTTCTCAGAAAATAATGGCATATTATGATTGACTTTGTCATCAAAACAATTATAAGTTCAATTGTATGAACAGTGGCTTTATTAGATTATTTTATGTTTTATGACCATTTAATTACTTTATAGGTTCAATAAAATTGGATTCTCTTTCCTACCAGAATATAATTGAACAAATTATATTTGTATCTATGACCAAGCCAAAAATCTTGTTTACCTAGATCAGATAAGTCCACTATTAAGAAGCAAGGACAATGTTTCTCATGTGGAAATGATGCCTACACATTCCTCCTAGGAAAAATTTCCTGATACCTGCTCTATGGCATATGAAATCTCAGCCTTATAGATAGTAAAGAATATCACTTCCACACAAAGAAGGAAACAATAGGTAGCCACCGGGGCCTACTTGATGGTGAACAGTGAAGGAAAGTGAGAATCAAAAAACTACCCAGCAGGTACTATGTTTACCACCTGGGTGACAAAGTAATCTGTACACCAAGCCCCTGTGACACAGAATTTGCCCATGTCACAAACCTATGCATGTACCCCAAACCTAAAATAAAATTTGGAAGGAAAAATTCAAAAAGAATGCTACTCTCAGTAGGCCAGGAACACCAACCAAAGAAGGAATGGATCTCAGACAAAGATGACCCTTTACACTTATAGGTTATATAGGAGAAAACAGTAGTAGTTTACAGTCCCACCAACAGTGTAAAAGTTTTCCTATTTCTCCACATCCTCTCCAGCACCTGTTGTTTCCTAACTTTTTAATGATTGCCATTCTAACTGGTGTGAGATGGTATCTCATTGTGGTTTTGATTTGCATTTCTCTGATGGCCAGTGATGATGAGCATTTTTTCATGTGTCTGTTGGCTGCATAAATGTCTTCTTTTGAGAAGTGTCTGTTCATATCCTTCGCCCACTTTTTGATGGGGTTGTTTATTCATTTCTTGTAAATTTGTTTGAGTTCATTGTAGATTCTGGATACTAGCCCTTTGTCAGATGAGTAGATTACAAAAATGTTCTCCCATTCTGTAGGTTGCCTGTTCACTCTGGTGGTAGTTTCTTTTGCTGTGCAGAAGCTCTTTAGTTTAATTAGATCCCATTTGTCAATTTTGACTTTTGTTGCCATTGCTTTTGGTGTTTTAGCCATGAAGTCCTTGCCCATGCCTATGTTCCAAATGGTATTGCCTAGGTTTTCTTCTAGGGTTTTTATGGTTTTGGGTCTAACATGTAAGTCTTTAATCCATCTTGAATTAATTTTTGTATAAGGTGTAAGGAAGGGATCCAGTTTCAGCTTTCTATATATGGCTAGCCAGTTTTCCCAGCACCATTTATTAAATAGGGAATCCTTTCCCCATTGCTTGTTTTTCTCAGGTTTATCAAAGATCAGATAGTTGTAGATGTGTAGTATTATTTCTGAGGGCTCTGTTCTGTTCCATTGGTCTGTATCTCTGTTTTGGTACCAGTACTATGCTGTTTTGGTTACTGTAGCCTTATAGTATAGTTTGAAGTCAGGTAGCGTGATGCCTCCAGCTTTGTTCTTTTGGCTTAGGATTGACTTGGCAACCATTGTGGAAGACAGTGTGGCGATTCCTCAAGGATATAGAACTAGAAATACGATTTGACCCAGCCATCCCATTACTGGGTATATACCCAAAGGATTATAAATCATTCTCCTATAAAGACACATGCACACGTATGTTTATTGCGGCACTATTCACAATAGCAAAGACTTGGAACCAACCCAAATGTCCAACAATGATAGACTGGATTAAGAAAATGTGGCACATATACACCATGGAATACTCTGCAGCCATAAAAAATGATAAGTTCATGTCCTTTGTAGGGACAGGGATGAGGTTGGAAACCATCATTCTCAGCAAACTATTGCAACGATGAAAAACCAAACACCACATGTTCTCACTCATAGGTGGGAATTGAACAGTGAGAACACTTGGACACAGGAAGGGGAACATCACACACTGGGGCCAGTTGTGGGGTGGGGGGAGTAGGGAGGGATAGCATTAAGAGATATACCTAATGTAAATGAACAGGTTAATGGGTGCAGCACTCCAACATGGCACATGTATACATATGTAACAAACCTGCACGTTGTGCACATGTACCCTAGAACTTAAAGTATAATAAATATATATATATATATATAAAGAAAACTACTAGTAGTAAATGGGATGGTTCTTAGTTCTTAATCCCAATAGAATTGTTAAGAACAATAAAATTCTTCAGTGACATAAAAGCAAATTACAGCCCCAGGTCTTTTAAATACTTTAAGATAAAAGTTAACTTTTAAGGCTTTAATATTTTGTGGCCCCAAATGTTTTCACCATACTAAAAAGAGGTCAAAATCTCTGAAATAAGTGGTCTCATGGAACCAAATATCACTAAAAGAAAAAATCACTGAAAGAGAATCACCAAATATCACTGAAAGAGAAAAATCACTAAGTATATTATATGGTCAGATTGATACCTTACTGGCAAGCACTTTACCATATGGAGGGAAAGCAAAACTTGGAAAGCTTAGAAGCAAATCTAAACTTGGCAGTGCTTTTAATAAGCGTAAACACTTCATAAACTGTGGTCAAAAAGAATACTGTATCCTCTGAGGAAAAAAATAATAATAGAAATTCTAACTGGTTCTGATCCCCTGAATAATAAAAATGTGAACATTTCCCACAAAATGTGATTTTCTGACATAAACGATGTTGTCCCTGATCTTTTCTACGCAGGTGTGGAATCTGTATTGTGGCCTTTGTTAACATAATAATCATGCCCAGAGTTTCTGTTTTTCACTTTGATCAGACAGATGTAAACTCAGAAACTTGTCTAATTTTGCAGTGTATTTTCTTTGAAAATGCCTGGCATTGTGTTATTTGGTGAAATAGCCCTTCTTCTTTATGGTCAACGTATTCTTTCTTTTTCTAGTTGTTTATACCTGAGTTCTGGTTTTTGACAAGCGTTATGTTGGTAGAAAGCTGGGCAAACAAATACACACAATTAGTGCCACAAATTGATCCACTATTGGTGAAGGACAATGTGAAATTACACAATGAGTGATAAAACCAGTAAAAAAAAAATTAAGCACACATGGGATTAAGTGTCAAATGAGTGATTAGGAATTAAATGCCAAAGGACATCAAGAAGGCATAAATCACTCCTGCTGGATGGTTGGACACCTCTTCTGAGAAGCAGTAGTTTTATTGCTAGAGAGACTCAAGGTGGGTAGAGAAGAGGTCTCATAAAGGGAGGAAGAACGTGAGTTAAGGCACAGAAAATTAAAGCACTAACTTTTCTTTTTGTGAAATTGTTAATATTTTACTTGACTTCCCTGGCTTATATCTTTTTATAATATTTAAGTACTTCACATAAAAACGGATCATTCTTATTATGAGAAAAATCTTAGAGGTTAAAAGAAAGGTCATACCATGTCTCGGAATTCAAAGTTACAGGATCTTCAAGGAACTTGAAAAAGCTCTTCATTTATTATGAGACAAAGTAAAGTTAAACTCATTATTGTCTGGCTAGAGAATACTAAAAATGTTAAAATATTTTTCTAAAAAAAATTACATGTTCTCCAAACATGAACAGAGTTTTACAATGAGAGAAAAAAAACAATCAGCCTTTTTTCCTCTGCTAAGACCAAAGACATTCAGTACATGCTCACTGCAGATTCCCATTTGACCTTTATCCTATTATTGACATTTGTAGGTGAGATTTTTGCTTTGGATGCTCTGCTGTCAAGGGATTGGTAGTGGCAGTTGAGTTCATGTTGTTTCCCTTTATGCTTAATTTTTAATGACAAGTCTCTGAATTACCAGATTGTGTCAATTACCCTCCAAGAAATCTAATTTTGTTAATGAAATTAGTTGCTTGGAAGAGAAACATAAGCATTAATTTCAGTTTAGCAGTTTCTCTTTGAGCTGCAGTGGGCACTATTTGATGGAATTGCCAGCACTTGATAAGAGTTTATTGGTCCTCACACTCACATTAGATCAGTGCTGTCCCGACAACTGAGGCTAATGATATGGCACGCGGCAGTAGATCTGAAAAACAAACTTTCCAAACTTCAATAAAGCACATGGTAATTTCTCTGAAAAGAATTAATGTGACTTTTTAAAAAATTATCCCAAGTCTAAAACTCATAAGGAACAAATTAAGTGAAATATTAAAGAAATTATCCATGATAGTTCAAGATCAAAGCACATTTTTGCAGAATGCTTCTCTAGATCAGCCTAAAAAGTAATTTTTATTTGAACTATCAAGATTGTTTCCTATTTATTTTACTTTATCAATAGAAAACTCTTGGTGTGGTCTATATTCTGACTTGTTATGGCTTTGAACAGATCATGGCAGTCGCAGTGTATAATGGTCATCTATTGCAGCAAAGTCACTGGACAAATTTTTATTCACCCATTTATTCGCCCATTTTTATTCCCAATAAGTTTGAATATTATTTCCTTGCCATAAAAACACAGAAAGTCACCATTGTTCTGAAATGTAATATATTTATATTTACCACTATATATGGTAGTACACTGAATTCTTAAAATGGAAAATAGCAAATTTTCATATCAGTCAAGAATTGCAACTATCAACCTCTTCCTATGACCTACTACATAATCAATATTTATTGAGCACCTACAATATACCAGGCATTGCTGTTCCCAGGATACAGCAATAAATAAAAACCAAGTCCTGCCTTTCCTGGTGCTGATGTTCTGGTAAAGAGACGAGTTAATGGGTGCAGCACACCAACATGGCACATGTATACATATGTAACAAACCTTCACGTTGTGTACATGTACCCTAGAACTTAAAGTGCAATAAAAATATATATAAAAAATAAAATAAAAGCAAAACAAAACAAAACAAACAAAAAAGCAAACAAAAAAGCATTTAGGTGCAATTTCTGTCCCTGAGGAGCTCTGGCCCAGACCCCAAAGAGAGCCAGAAAAGCATCCCAGAGGAGACTCCATTTTTCTGAGACAGAAAAATTGAGCATAAGTGAAGTCATTATAGGTAATAGGAAAATACAGTGGTGATGAGGAAAGGCTTTGCAGAGGAGGTGATGCCTGAGCAGGTCTTCGAAAATGAATACAAATCCGGAGAGAAGCACTCAAGGCAAAAAGAAAGCGAATGCTAAGGCAGGGAGGCAGGAAAAAGGACACTAAATTGTGAGGGAAAGGGGTATAAGTCCCCAGCTGATTATCCGCTGAAGGGATCCTAGGAGTGGGAGGAGACAGGGATGAAAGTATGGGTAGCTCCTGGGTCTGGTGGGCCTGTGGGTCAGTTCCAGGGATTTGGGGATCCTCCTTTCACTAGCCTCTCCTCTCATAAAGGGATACAGATTAATAAAATAACATGTTTGGATAATTGATTTTTTTTTTTTTTGAGGTGGAGTCTTGCTCTGTTGCCCAGGCTAAAGTGCAGTGGTGCGATCTCCGCTCACTACAACCTCCATCTCCCAGGTTCAAGCTATTCTCATACCTCAGCCTCTCGAGTTGCTGGGAGTACAGGCATGCACCACCACGCCCAACTAATTTTTCTTTTTTGTATTTTTAGAAGAGACGGGGTTTCACTTTGTTGGCTAGGCTAGTCTCAAACTCCTAACCTCAAATGATCTGCCCGCCTTGGCCTCCCAAAGTGCTGGGACTACAGGCGTGAACCACTGCACCTGGCCTGGATAATTGATTTATAAATATATAATTTATAATATATAATCAATTTATAATTGATTATAAATAGTTTTCTGTTATTCACACATATACACATACACTTTTTCTTACATTTCATTTTTAAGGCAGTTAGAAAAGTTTTTAAATTGCAACTTCAAAAATAATTATAATTAATATTTGTATAACACTTGGTACAATAGACTTTATACACTATACAATGAACTCTATAACACTACAAAAATATTGTCTCATATATTCTTATTCGATTAACGATCATCAAAGTAATGCTACAAGGTAGAAAATGTATAATTTCTTCATTTTACAGATCAGGAAAATAGTCCTAAAATCTGTTTTCACTGGGTCGGTATTCAAACAGTGTCCTTCTCCCTCCAAATACTGAGATCTTTCTACCATACTAGATTAATTTGTATGTAAAATCCAGTTGTTTTATTCCAATAAAAAATCATTTTTAATGGAAACCTTTGAGATCTGTAACCCCATGCTCTGTTGGGTCTAAATCATAAGTGTGCTAATACCCTGCCCATTGGGCCATCTCTCCACTCTGCAGGGAGTACTACCTAAGGGAGACTCTCCACCATGAATATTCCTCCAAACTTTTGCACTTCCCTACTGCATTGCTCTCCTGTTCCAAACTTTGCTCCCATCTTTAAGGCCATTCGTGTTTTCCTTTTGTCAGTGTTAACTTGGGCAAACTTGGGGGTTTCAGCATCTCCTATTCAAGCTCCCCTTGAATGCAGTTGTTTTGTTTACTTAGACTGCTGTGTAGGACCCAAACTTTCCCCTGGACAAAGCACAATTCTCTTGGGAAATAAAATAATTACCCACGTGGAACAGTTTTAAAAAACAATTCAAAATGGTAGGTGATAAAAGATTCTGTTAAGTACACTCTCCCTCTATCTTGATTACAACTGATTTTTAAGTAATGCCCTTAGAAGAATTTTATACAGTTTTCACTTATTGGTTAAAACTACACTAGTTCATCTACGTATATGAGGATTTTTCTACTCTATTTAAGACATTGTATGACAAATAACAGTATGTTAGGAACTCTTTTGCTAACAAGGTATTGTTGTTGAATTTCAAGGTAGCACTAGACATTTGAGTTAAAATGAAATATAAATTCTTACCAAATCAAATTCTTATGAAAATTATGAATTTGTTGTTATTGTATGAGTTATTCATAAGCAAGTATGTTACTGTGTGTATATTCACCAATATTCACAAGGGGAGTGGTGGCTGAGCCGTTCAGTTAGTACTAAACTATCGGAGGAAGGAAGGTAGGCACTTCTATCCAGACTCATCATTTATCCATGCCGGAATCATCCCTTGTGTTCAGTCCTCTTCAGGACTGGTTCTCTTCCTCTTGTTTAACTCCTGCAATTCCTCTCTGGCTGAGACCGAGGGAAACTCACTTGAGTCTCCCATGAACATTTCCCTTTTTTGTGTGGCTTTCCTGTATGCAGGAATCACTCTATTTTTCTCACACCCCAGAGGAGTGCAAGAAACTAATTCTAAGTCAATTGTAGGTTGATCTGTCTAGATACACTGTTCAGATATGTATTTCTGTGTCTGTGTATACTAAGCCTGAATTTCCTCTCCAAGAAATGAAGGTCCATGAAAAGTGTCCTCTGCTCTTTGATCTTCAGACCTCTGTGGGTTTGCTCCCATTACATCCACAGATCCTGGTTTCTTAGGGACGACAGCATCTACTCACTCCTGATGCCTCTTTCATCTCTCCTCCCCTACCTGTGTCAAATGGTCACCTAGTCTGGCAGGTAACCCTGGTGGCAGACAGGTGGGGCAAAATGTTACTATTCTTTACATCACTTTGAGCATTTTGTATTATCCAAATTTTATATTCACTTTTTGAGTGCTAAACCTCAAAAATTAAGAATTAACCTCTTGTTTTCTCTGCTTTTGGCTGGCTTTTTCTTCCCTTAGGCAATGATGCAAAATGCCCAGCTGACTAAGTAGGGTTCTCAGGTAAAAGGAAGTATTAAAAAGGCAGCAATTATCATAGTATCCCTTCATACCACTGGTAATTTATGATAAGCCATGTATACAATGATTTACCAACTTCAAATTTTAATAGGCCTGATCATTTACTCTATGAATATTTATAACTGTTACATTACATGCCTTTCTTATGGATTTCAAATTCTTTCTGAAGATATAAAACAAAGCTTTGTTTATTAAAAGAAAAACTTCACATGTAACAACTGTTAAATTGAGCCTAATGGGTGGTGAAAGGTGGTGAAAGCTATGCACATATATTCGAAAATGTTTCTATTTTCTTAAGGCTGAGAAATCCTGCCTCTTGTGTTCTGAAGAGTGGGCTCTGATGAGCAAATTAAGGCTCTCCCATCTGTACTTTTCGATTTCCTCCTCCATTTCAACGTTTTCCCCACCTTTATTTTCTCCCTTCCTTTGTGCTGGATTTGAGAAAGAATTGTCCTTCCCCTTTGCCAAAGTGAATCTCTCTCTTCGCTGGTACTTCTGACCCCCTTACCTTCCTATACTCCAGGAGCTTGCATTGCAGTACAGCAGGGAGTATGGAGTTTGTTATCATCCATGGACTCATCTCCTGGCCCTGTCACTTTTTAGCTGTGCGATGCTGTGCAAGCTACTTAACATCCCACAATTCAGGCTTTACCTTCAAAAAATGGATTCATAAAAGTAAGATGTTTTATCATTGCCTCTCTTACTTTCTCATATTCTCACTTTTTCTCATACTGATTGTGCTTCTTCTCCAACAAATATTCTCAGTTCTTTCTGAATCTGAATGAAAACAAGAGTCCCTCACCCTTGCTGCATGATCTCCTTACCACCCTATGCCTCTCCCTTTACCACCAAATTTTTGAAAGAATAACTATTCCTGCAGTCTTTTCTTAATAACTCCAAATTTGTTTACTTTGACTACTGATGTTATTGAACTGTTATGTGACCTTCTAATCACAAAGCTCTGTGTCTTTTCTCTATTTTTAAGCTCCTTGAAACATCTGCACCACTTAACACTGTTGGATCCCTTATTTGCTTAAAATAATTTATTCCACAGCCACTATCATTGTGCTATACCTGTGTGTCTTTGACTGATCCCTCTTTCTCTTCTACCTACAAATTTAGCTGCTTTTAAAGTTTCTTTTTTTGACTGTCTCCTATATGACGTACACAATCCTTCCTAAAATTTCACCAAATCTAACACCTCTATCTGAATGACCCAAAAGGTGCAGTGTCTCCACGCTGAATTAAGAATCCTATGATTTACATGCCTGAATATTCCACCACACCCTTGAATTCAAAACATCCCACAAACCAAAGACATCCCTCTCCTCCCAAACCAGCCCTTCTCAACTCTGCATTAAAGATATTGACATTCTCCCTGGCAACGTGATTCGAATCTTAGAGGTACTTCCTCTCCTACCACCTCCTACCACCAATCAGTCAACAGTCCTTATAAATTCTAGCTCCAAATATTTTCACATTTATCACTGTCTTCCAGTTTAATTGTTACCACTGTGGCTCAGGGGTTTATTACTTCTTATCTGAACTATTATAATAACCTCTTCATTTGCTCTAACTCATCCTAAGTCTCTCCTTCTAGCTTCGCACCCCCCTCATTTTCTTGACTAACCCATCACCAGTGCCAGATAAATCCTCAGTTTAATTTTAAAAAGTATTTATGAATCAGAAACTTGCAACAGAGAGAAAAGAGGAATTAGCATTTTGGTGCAACAGCTGGATACCATGCTATATATTTTACTGCATTATCTCATTTAATATTCAAAACAAATTGTGATGGACATACTTGGTTGACCATGAAATATTCATTTCCTCCTTCCTCTTTCCAAATAGAGCCCTGATTTTATTCAGGTTACCACAACCCCTCCCCGTGCCACTACAAAGGAGAATTCTAATTAGTCTGCGCTGGTCAGCTTCAGATTTGTCTGGCTATTGCTATTGGTGTAAGGGTAATTGTAAATCCTAAAATGACTCATAAGAGTAAAGGGAAGAACTGGTATTTCACCATTGGCTAAGATTCTCTCTTAGAGAGCATCTTGCCCAGGTAGCCCCAGCCACCAATTTGGCACCACAAGAAGAGCCAAATTAAGTAGAAAGTTGACCAAAAAAAGGGCTGAATGAGAGTCAGAGTGACATGCTGTACCTCTATCCCTCCGGGCTGTTCATTAAACGAGGTAATATCTTTCCTAACTTGTGATTTAGAGTTGTGTGGTCTGTTACTTGAAGCCAAAATGTGCCTATGAGCAACCTTATGATATGGAGACAGGCTCAGAGAAACCTAAGTTTACATGACTGGTATCAGCAGAACCAAAATTTGAAACCACATTTGATTGATTACAAAGACCTTGTTTTTTTCACATTATCTGACTAGGACTTTAATCAGCCCAACACCTATAGAAATATTTTACAAATGTATTGAGTACTACTTTTTATTATGCACTATTGAAGTGTTTTATGAGTATTAACTTACTGACTTCTTAAAATAACTCTATGGGGCCCACATATTATCTTCCTTTTACAAACACTGAGAGAGGTCAAATAACTTTCTCAAGGTCACACAGCAAGTAATTATCAGAACATGAAATTGAACCAAAGCATTTGGACTTTAGAACTCCTGCTTCTAATCACTGGGCTTACACATCTCTTCCTGTACATTTTGCACATACACAATCTTTAAAAAGTAGGTATGTTGCTTTGGTATATTATATTTACGAGAAAAATTGTGAGAGCCTCTGCATGAGAAAGCTGGCTTACAGTAGCAATTTCTGTATATACCAGAGAGAGGTTGGCAGGAGGATGGAAGGAGGGGCTATTTGAGTGAAAACATGGGATATGAAATGAAGTAATCTTTTGGCTGAATTGGAGGAAACTCCAACTCTCACATCAGGGGTGAGGCCTTGTAATGTTGCTGGCAGTGGGGTTCTCAAAGAAACCTTCACTTATGGCTTAAGTGCGAATTTGCAATGATATCTAGAGACTCAGGCCAATTGCTCTATGGAGTCCTCCACAGTATTGGAATTGATTCCAAATTCCTTAGCCTAGAATTTATATTCTCCTTCCAATCTACTTTTCTAGCCTTCCCCTAGTGCCCTTCCCATCCTTCTCTTTTATACCTCCCATTTCTTCTACTTAAATTTAGGTAATGAAAGGCTGTTTTAAATTAGTACTGATAATTGCATCATTGAAAAATTTAACTTTCTTATAGATAATTTTTAAAACACAACTAGCATCTATTTACTAGAAACAGAAATAACCTCAACAGTTGGATATCTTTGTCATAATGCAATGGAACATATGGTGAGGGCAGCACTAGAACTCTAGAAAATGAGGTTAGCTCAGTGGGAAAGTCTGTTTTATATTTCCAAAAAACTCCATTTAAGTTCCACTCAACTAACAAATGAAATAAGGTCCTGTTCATGCTACATCATGGAAATGTGCACTATCTGTCCTCACTCCTAAAGAGAAGCCACGGGCACAAATTAAATAGGCCTGGTAGAGCTTCACGCATCTGTAATTTAATAAAGTAACTAGGGAATAACAGCTACAGGGTTTATACCTAATCCTTGATTTGTTTTTCACTGTGGATATAAAATAACCCCTCCCTCCAAAGCTTCTGTTTAGTATGATATCTTGAGAATAAGTGAAATGTAATTTATTATCTTCATCTAGTAATAGTACATTGTTGAGGTACGTTTGTCACTTGAATAGTAGGTCTCATCAAAAGGTAATATTCTACTTTTTTCTTAGCATTAGAAATGTTATGTCTGAGCAAGATGAATATTGAGCATCCATCTTTCTTTTTTAACTGTCACTGAGACACTGGGGAGACCATAAACAGGAAAGAGAAAGATTAACCGTATCACACAGTCAGTAATTTAAGGAGCGGGGAAATATTTTCAGGTCATCATCAATCTGAATGTTTTCCTTTTATAACAGAAAACCAGGTGATTTAAAATCTCTCTACATACACAAGGTATACCAGAGATAGAATTCAGGGAAAAAGAAAAAAAAAAAAAAAAGAACAAAATCTGGTGCTATCTGGGAGTTTTGCATGTTATGCTAAGCTTTCTGGGTTCCCAACAGGAAGGTAATTCACATTGCATATGGCATTGCAGCACAGTAAATTTGATTAACGGAAACCTATTATCTATCCAGTTGGAGAAATGGAGAGGGCAAATAGGTTAAAATTTTTCTCTTAACTATTAATTAATGTGCCTCAGGTGGTCTCCTTCCCATTAATTTCATTGTACTACAGGAAAATATGGTAAGAGCAGCTGTACATGTTAATCAGTGCTGCTTGCAAAATACTACAAGATAGAGACCTGAATGTCTCCCTGAAAAATCAATAACAATAACAACACCACCATCGGAGCAGAAACTATTAAACACTGCCCATGCCAGCACATATACTATGGCAGATTCTAACAACATCTATGTTTCTAACTAGATTGGTGTTTATGTTAGAATAATCAAATCAAGAAAATGCCTTATACTCAGCCATGGTCCACATCACATATTGTAGCAAGAAGAACACAAATTAATGTATGCAAATAAAATTCGGATTACATTGATTTTATTTTGGTTTGGGAATATGTGACTATTACCAGATTTTTTTAGAGAAAGAACATTTATCAACTTGCTTGAAAGTAGCTGTAACAAGGAGAAACCAGGATCTTAAAAAGTCTTTTAAACAAATTAAAAACATGATACATTAGGACTTTTATTTTGAAAGTGACAAGGACACATTCTATCCAGCTTAAGAAAGGAAGAGAATTTATTGCTCAAGTAATTGGAAAGGGAAGAGCTAGTGCCAGCTTCAGAGAGGACTGAGATACAAAGATCATCATGTCTCTCTTTTTCTTGTTTTCATTTTTATTCGTTTCTCTCTTCCTTTAGTTCCTTGTTTCAAACTCCTTTTTATGTGATGGCTTCATCCTCTTCTATGCAGATATGTTCTCCATGTGTAGTCGCACATGAATACATATATGCAGACAAACAAGAATAGAATGGTTGGAGTAAGAGAGGAGGAATTTCCCAAAGAAAGTTGGGGGATTGGAAAGGAAACTGTTACAAGAAGAGCAAGAGTTGGACAGAAACCCAAAAGAATAGAAATCTGCATTATTGTTTCTCAGTGTGATCAGCAGCATCCATATCACCTGGGAAATTGTTAGAAATGCATATTCTTCAGACTGACTGAATGAAACTCTGGGGGTGGGTCCCAGCAGTCTGTTTTCACAAGCTCTCTAAATGATTATGATGGATACTAAGGTTTGAGAACCACTGTTCTACATGAAGATTCCAGATTATCATCGTAAACATATACCCTGTATATCCAACTGTCCCATGTGTACCTTAAGTTGTTCCAGTTTGATAGAGCTTATCATAAACTCCCTAAGTTGCTCCTCCTCCATTATTTGTGTTAGCAGTTAATCCCTCCACAGTCCATCTGGAAACTTTGAGCTCCATCCTAGAGTTCTCCTACCCTAACCCTCACTTCCAGTAAACTGTAAAATCTTGCCTATTTGACCTCCTATACATTAATATCAATCTCTTTACTGATCTCTCTGGTACCTGCCCTTCCCATAACTCCAAATTCATTTCTCCTCTATAAACAAAATTATTTCATTAAAGTGCAAATCTGACAATGCCTCACCTCTGTTAAAATATTCACAAGGCTCGCAGAATAAATCCTGCAGAAGAAACTGCACAATCTTTAGCTAAGGCACTGACTATCTGAGCCTCTACTTTGCTCTCCTCTAATTATAAGTTAAGCTTCAGAGATCTATAAGCTCCCCAGGATTCTATTTTTAAAATCCTGCTAGTTTGTATATGCTAGGGAGTAGGTCCCCAGCTTTCATCAAAGTCTTATTGACCCAAAAAGTTTAAAAACTATCAATACAGTAGACAGAAGAGAAAAGTAATTTTGGTTGTCAGGTACATGTTTATGATTGAGAGTACCCTGAAAAAAAAAGTTCAGACTAATTTAACACATCTTTAAATATAAAATGATTCCTGTGCTTTTAAGAGAGTGATGCTATGGGTAAATATAGATAATCCGTATAGAATTAACCATGGTGAAAAAGATTTTTCACAAAGGCAAAAATATCATTGTTCTACTTGTGTTCTGTTGATTAGACTCATGCTAATTATTTCATGGTTAAAAACTTACTGGAGAAGTTGGAATACAAACTAAAAACAAAGAACGATTTGAAAAAAAGAATGCATTTAATGTGAATATAGATTTGATAGGAAGATTGGATAAGGATTGCAATAGCTATTTTGGGGAGTCATGTAGCATATTTTTCATTAAATTCCATGTTTTTCTAACATCCTACAATTCCTACTTTTCCCATTCTTAGTGATGGATGTGTAATGCAAGTGTGACCACTTACCATGATCAATTTTCCTATCACAGTGATTAACTCTAGAGAATGTGTTTAACAAACAAACAGAGACAAACAGAGGCCTTCCCCTAAACTGATAAATGGATATTGGAAACAAGTTCTCTTTCAACTGAGTGTGCTAAAACAGGGCCATGTAAATCTAAGCCTGCCAGTGGCAATAGAGAGAACTTGTCAGTAGGAAAAATTGAGCCAAAAGATGAGGAAAACTGAAACAAAGCTGAGAGAGAGGGAGGAAAAAGAAGCTTTGAAGGTATGGGATGAACTCTTGAACCGTTAGATTGATCTTTTTAAAGCTAGATTTACTTTGTTCTTTCTAGCTATATTGGTTAGCACATTCTTTCTTGCTTGAACTATGTTAAGTAGGATTTGAATTATAGTCGTTCTTCGACTTACAATAGGATTACATCCTGATCAACTTATTATAAATTGATCACATTTAATATACCCAGCCTACTGGACATCATAGCTTAGCCTAGCCTACATTAACCATGTTCAGAGCACTTACATTAGCCTACATTTGGGCAAAATCATCTAACATAAAGCCTATTTTATATTACAGTGTTGAATATCTCATGTAATTTATTAAATATTGTACTAAAAGAGAAAAACAGAATGGTTGGTGGGAACTTTAAATATAGTTTCAACTGAATGTGTGTGCTTTTGCACCATCACACAGTTGAAAAATCATAAGTCAGGGACCATCTGCACTTTGAATAGAATTATTTGCAACAGAAACATACCTGTCTAATATACTAGAACTCTGACTCCATGCTTTGCTGTCATTCTGTTTTTTACAGGGACAGATCCCAGGTCTAAACCCTAGCCAAAATCCCTTGTGTTAGAGGAGCTCACCCTTTACTGCTGATGAAAGCTCCATAATGAAGTGCTTTCCTGGTGACACTCAGAGATCGTTTGCTATGTGAATGTTTTTCTTGCTCAAATTTCAACAAACATGATTGGTAGGTGCTATATTTAGGCTGTATAGAAAGCACCAGAAGAACATAGAGTGATGGAGCCAGTATGAACTCCTCAAAATTGCCAATACCAGCTCTAAAATGAAAACATACATCATCTTCATACATCAGAAGAATGAATACTGTTAAAATTACCTTACTACTCAAAGTGATCCACAGATTTAATGTAATCTCCATCAAACGACATTCTTCACAGAAATAGAAAAAGCAATCCTAAAATCTGTATAGAACCGTAACACTTTGAATAGACAAAGTAATCTAAGGAAAAACAACAAAGCTGGAGACATCACATAACCTGACTTCAAAATATACTACAAGGCTACAATAACAGAAACAACAAGATATTTGTATAAAAGCAGACACATAGACCAATGAAACAGAATAGAGAACCCAGAAATAAATCCACGTATTTATAGCCAAAAGATCTTTTGACAAAGATGCCAAAAACATACATTAGGGAAAAGACACCATCATTGATAAATGGTACTAGAGAAATTGGATATCCATATGCAGAAAAATGAAGCTAGACCCCTATCTCTCACCATATACATATAAAAATCAACTCAAAATGGATTCAAGACTTAGATGTAGACCAGAAAATTTTTACTATAAAAAAGACCAGAAACTATAAAACTACTGGAAGAAAATATAGGGGGAAAATATTAGGATACTGGCCTATGTAAAGATATTATGACTAAGACTTCAAAAGCACAGGCAACAAAAACAAAAATTGACAAGTGGGACTACATGAAACTAAAAGGTTCTTGCACAGCAAAGGAAACAGTCAACAGAGTGAAGAGACAACTGGTAGAACAGAAGAAAGTATTTGCAAACTAGTCATCCAACAATGAACTAATATCTATATTATACAAAGATCTCAAGCGATTCAATAAAGAAGTTTTGAAGGTATGAAACTTTGAAGCTATTAATCCATTAAAAAATGGACAAAGGATCTGAATTGACATTTCTCAAAAGAAGACATAAACATAATCGATAGTATATGAAAAAATGCTCAACATCACGAATCATCAGGGAAATGCAAATTAAAATCACAATGAGATATCAACTCACACCAGTTCAAATGGCTATTATCAAAAAGACAAAATATAAAAAATGCTGGTGAGGATTCAGAGAAAAGGGAACTTTTACACTGTTGCTAGTAGTGTAAATTAGTACAGCCATTATGGGAAATATTATGGAGGCTTCTTTAAAAACTAAAACTACCATACAATTGAGCAACCCCACTATTATTACTCCAAAGAAAAGGAAAGGATTATATCAAAGAGTTAACTACCTCTCCATGTTTATTGCAGCACTATTCACAGTAGCCAAGATATGGAATCAACCTAAGCATCTGCTAACAGATGAATGTATGAAGAAAATTGGGTATATATACATAATAGAATACTACTTGGCCATAAAAAAAGAAAGAAATTCTGCCATTTGCAGCTACATGGATGGAATTGGAGGTCATTGCTTTAAGTGAATTAAGCCAGGCACAGAAAGACAAATATTGCATGTTCTCACTCATATGTGAGAGGTAAATAGTTGATTTCATAGAGGTAGAGAGTAAAACGATAGCTACTAGGGGCTAGGAAGAATGTGTGTGTTTGGAAGTGGGGAGGATGAGGAGAGGTAGGTTAATGGGTACAAATAAACAGACGGAATGAATTCTAGTCTTTTATATCATAGTAGGGTGATTATAGTTAACAATAATTTATTGTATATTTTTAAATAACTAAAAGAGAAGATTTCAAATGTTCTCAACACAAAGAAATGATAAATGTTTGACATGATAAATATCCTAAATACCAAAATTTAATTATTACACATTGTGTGCATGTACCAAAATTTCACATGTATCCCATAAATACTACAACTGTTATGTATCAATTTTTAGAAAGGTAAAAATAATTGCCAATACCAGCTCTGTAAGTTTGGACTAATTACTTAACCTGTTAAGTCTAGCTTTCCTCACTTATTAAAGGGGTATACTATCTAGTTTACAATATTATATGAAAAAATAAGGTTAATAATGCAGGTTATTACTGTGTCTATCACATATTTGTACTCAATAAACATTCTTTGTCACAGATACATATATGCAAATAGAAGAGAGACCAATGGTCTTTGCTTGGAAGCACTGTGAATCCACATAGGTTACTCATGAACTGAGCCTTGGAAGGTAATCAGGATTTTGCCAGATAGAAAAAGTAAGGAAGGACATTATAGTTAGAGAATGACATATGATGCTAGTTATTCTTCATTCACTTCTATAGATTCCTCATCTGCCCACCTCTTTATAACCTGGAAGAACGGCCTGTAGGAACTGCATTACCCAGGCTTCCTTATCCACCAGCTTCTGCTGGGATCAGCCAATGGTAGGCACACGCAGGATAATGGAAGGTGAAAAGAAAGACAGTTTAAGTTATTTATCTTTTCAGGTCACCTAATTCTCATGGCTACTACTCTCGCTGGTTTCCAGTAACAAATTCAGGTCTAGAGGCAGTAACAGCTTTCCAGTATTGCTGGCTAATACGCACCTCAGTGATCTTTGTTGGTTTCCCTCTCCTCTCCCCACACCTTTCTAAATAGTCCCTACATTTAGCCTTCTCCAGATTTAACACTATAGGTCTGTGTTTCTTTCCTGCCAGTACCCAGACCTTTACAACATGTAGATCATAGGGAGCAAAAATACATGGTTTATTTAGGGAATGATAAATAGTTCAATTTCTCCCCATTTCCAAAATAACAAAAATGAATAAAATATAAAAAACATCTCTCCTAATATTCTTCTGGAACTATCACCCTTTTTCTCCTTTTTCTCCCATCATCAAGACTTGTTATCGAAAAAGAAGGGGGGAGTTTATACTGAGTCACCCAACTCTTCACTCCTTTTCAGTCAGGCTTCAAGGCCACCCTTCCCCAACATTTCTTGAAAATACTATCCAAGTGCCTGTAACAACAGCTTCTGAACTATAGATATCCCTTGTCAGATTTAGAAAGTTCCCTTCAATCTCTAATTTGCTGAGAGTTTTTATCGTGAATGACTGTTCAATTTTATCAAATATTTCTTTGCATCTACTGAGATGATCATATGGGTTTTTACCTTTATTCTGTTAGGTGGTAAATTACATTGATTCATTTTCAAATATTAAATCACCCTTGCATTCCTGGAATAAACCTTACTTGGTCATTTTTCATGTTATACATAACTGGGTGCCATTTACTATTTTCTTTTTTAGAATTTTTTAGCCCATGTTCACTAGCAACATTGGCCTATAATTTTCTTTTTTACTGTCTTTTTCATGTTTTGGTATCAGAATTATACAGGCCAAAAACTGAATTGAGAAATATTCCTTACACAATTATCCCTCAGTTTACTCCCTAAGCCTTTTTCTCATAGTGTTGTTTCTTTCCAGCCATTTTATTTTTCCACTTCTAGTTCTGTGTCCATTGTTCAAATTCTAGAGTTTGATAAGATTTTACCAATTGTCTTAGTATATAGCAAGACGCATCAGGGTAAATAAGTAGGTTGGTAGCTTGGGTCCAGAGAGAGAGAGAGATCTTTTTATATGTATAAGAGACATATATGCACACACACATATATGTTTATATATATATATATATAATGTATATATTCTTAAGCTTTTTGGGTTCAGGAGTATATGTGCAGGTTTGTTACATAGGTAAACTTGTGTCACAGGGGTTTGCTGTCCAGATTATTTCATCACCCAGATACTAAGCCTAGTAGCAAATAGTTATTTTTTCTGCTCCTCTCCTTCCTCTCACCCTCCACCCTCTGGTAGGCCCCAATGTCTGTTGTTCCTCTCTTTGTGTTCATAAGTTCTCGTTATTTAGCTCCCACTTATAAGTGAGAACATGCGGTATTTAGTTTCCCATTCCTGTGTTAGTTTGCTAGTGATAATGGCCTCCAGCTCCATCCATGTTCCTGCAAAAGACATGATATTGCTTTTTTGTTATGGCTGCATAGTATTCCATGGTGTGTGTCTGCCACGTTTTCTTTATTCAATCTGTCATTGATGGGCATTTTGGTGGATTCCATGTCTTTGCTATTGTGAATAGTACTGCAATGAACATATACATGCATGTGTCTTTATGATAGAATGATTTATATTTCTTTGGGTATATATTTAGTAACAGGATTGCTGGGTCAAATGGTAGTTCTGTTTTTAGCTCTTTGAAGATTTGCCACACTGCTTTCCACAATGGTTGAGTTAATTTACACTCCCACAAACAGTGTATAAGCATTTCATTGTCTTCACAACCTTGCCAGCATCTGTTTTTTTTTTTTTGACTTTTTAATAATAACCACTCTGACTGGTGTGAAATGATATCTCATTGTGGTTTTAATTCGAATGTCTCTAATGATTAGTGATGAGCTTTTTTTCATATGCTTGTTGGCCACATGTATGTCTTATTTTGAAAAGTTCATGTTCTTTGCCCACTTTTTAATGGGGTTGATTTTTTTCTTGTAAATGTGTTTCCATATACATGCTGGATATTAGACCTTTGTTGAATGCATAGTTTGAAAAATTTTCTCCCATTCTGTAGGTTGTCTCTTTACACTGTTGATGGCTTCTTTTGCTATGCAGTTGTTCTTAGATTCCATTTGTGAACTTTTGCTTTTGTTGCAATTGCTTTTGACATCTTTGTCATGAAATCTTTGGCTGTTCTTATGTCCAGAAGGGTATTACTTAAGTTTTCTTCCAGGGTTTTCCTAGTTTGGGGTTTTACATTTAAGTCTTTAATCCATCTTGAGTTTATTTTTGTACATGGTGTAAGGAAGGGGTCCAGTTTCATTCTTCTGCATATGGCTAGCCAGTTATCCCAGCACCATTTATTGAAGAGGTAATCCTTTCCCCATTGCTTGTTTTTGTCAGATTTGTTGCAGATTAGATAGTTGCAGGTTTGTGGCCTTATTTCTGGGCTCTCTTGTGTTCCATTGGTCTATGTGTCTCTTTTTGTACCAGTACCATGCTGTTTTAGTTACTAATAATCCTGTAGAATAGTTTGAAGTTGGGTAATTTGATGCCTTCAGCTTTGTTCTTTTTGCTTAGGATTGCCTTGGCTATTTGGGCTCTCTTTTGTTTCCACATGAATTTTCAAATAGTTTTTTCTAGTTCTGTGAAGGATGTAATTGGTAGTTTGATATGAATAGCATTGAATCTGTAAATTGCTTTGGGCAGTATGGCCATTTTAATGATATTTATTTTTCCTATCCATGAGCATGAGCATAGAATGTTTTTCCATTTGTTTGTGTCATCTCTGGTTTCTTTGGGCAGTGGCTTTGTAATTCTCATTGTACATAACTTTCACCTCCCTGGTTAGCTGCATTCCTAAGTATTTTACTCTTTTTTGTGGCAATTGTGAATGGGATTGCATTCCTGATTTGCCTTTCAGCTTGGCTGATGTTGTATAGGAATCGTTGTTGTATAGGAATGCTAGTGATTTTTTTACATTGATTTTGTATCCTGAAACTTAGCTGAAGTTGTTTCTCAGATCAAGGAGCTTTGGGACAGAGACTACGGGCTTTTCTAGATATAGAATCATGTCATCTACAAAGAGGGATACTTTGACTTTCTCTCTTCCTATTTCTTTATTTCTTTCTCTTGTCTGATTGCTCTGACCAGGCCTTCCAGTACTATGCTGGCTAGGAATCGGAGAGAAGGCATCCTTGTCTTGTGCCAGTTTTCAAGGGGAATGCTTCCAGCTTTCGACCATTGAGTATAATATTGGCTGTGAGTTTGTCATAGATGGCTCTTATTCTTTTGAGGTATTTTCTTTCAATACCTACTTGGTTGAGGGTTTTTAACATGAAGCGATGTTGAATTTCATCAAAAGCCTTTTCTGCATCTATTGAGGTAGTCTTTTGGTTTTTGTTTTTAGTTCTGTTTGTGGGATGAATCACATTTATTCATTTTCATATGTTGAGCCAACCTTGTATCCCAGGAATGAAGCCTACTTGATCATGGTGGATTAACTTTTTAATGTGCTGCTGGATTTGGTTTGCAAGCACTTTGTTGAGTATTTTTGTATCAATGGTCATCAAGGATATTGGCCTGAAGTTCCTTTTTTTTGTTGTGTCTCTGCCAGCTTTTGGTATCAGGATGATGCTGGCCTCATAGAATGTATGGAGAAGAGGCCCTCCTCAAGTTTTTGGAATAGTTTCAGTAGAAATGTTACCAGCTCTTCTTTGTACTTCTGGTAAAATTCAGCTGTGAATCCATCTGGTTCTGTGCTTTTATTTGATTCGTAGGCTATTTATTAATGACTCAATTTCAGATCTTGTCATTGGTCTGTTCAGGGAATCAATTTCTTCCTGGTTACGTCTTGGGAGGCTGTGTATGTCCAGAAATTTCTCCATTTCTTCTAGATTTTCTAGTTTGTGTGCATTGAGTTGTTCATAGTAGTTTCTGATGGTTGTTTTTATTTCTGTGGGATCAGTGGTAACTTCCCTTTTGTTGTTTAAAGAGATTTTTATTAAGCCTTTGTTACATTTCACCTAAGCCAAAAAGAAAAAAAAAGAGAAGAGAAAAGAAAGAAAAGAGAACAGAAAAGAAGAAAAGAAAAGAAAGAAAGAAAAGAGAAGAGAATAAAAGAAAAGACCAGACCCACAGAATCCTATGGGATCTGCTGACATGTTTGTCTGAACTTCGTCTTCCACATCACTGTCAAGATAGTTTTTCTAACTCACTACTCCAAAATCTATGAAAAGCCTCCAGAAGCCCCCAGTTGCCCTCCAAATTATAACTGCATTTGGTTCACACTTTTCCCTCCTCCTGAAATGACTTTCCTTCTTATTCCACTTTTAAAAACTTTATCACCTGCAAAATTCACTTCAAAAAGAGCTCCCTCCATGAAGGTTTAATAACCCTCTTGGCCCTAAAGGAATGACATCTCCTATTTGGCCTGTTCACATTGCTGCACTGCACTGGTAACTCTTCAACAAAACCCATTTTTACTCTTGCCTCTTATTGTTACTTATGTATAGGTCTTATTGCCTCTTTCAACCTCAACTAAACTATTTAAGAGAAGTATACTCATCTGTTTATTTCCTGCTGGGTCTAGTCCAATCTCTTATAATTTTTAGAACATTAAAAAGCTATTTGCTGAAGTGAATTGAGTTGAAATTGGTATAGACAAGACAGTATGTCTGGTCATCTTAATCTATATGTTATTGAACAATGTGCCAGCTGGAATCTCCTTTTATGCAATGTCCTTCTCGGCATTCTTTTTCCTTTCCCATGGCATTTTGAGTCCTACTGCTAAAGTAGAAAATTTAAGAAAGCATGTTTTCCATAGTGAATGAAACATAGGTAAAATTCTGATAAAAATAAAGCATTAGAACTGAACATCCAATTAGTAAATTCTAATAAATTCATGGACTAAAACAAAAGTTATCATAAAAGTAGCTAGCAATGCACAAGGACATGTTTACATAATATTATGCAATTTATGCTTATTTTCTTTTTCCAGTGCTCATTCTTTCCAAATGTTTGTTATCTATGCTGTATCTTGATGAGAGGAAGAAAAAAAGAAAAATGAATAAACCATATCTTACAAAATGATTTCCAGTCTGTAGTTTGTAACCTGAAATAAAATATACGTATCTATTTATATTGACTTCCTAGTCAGGAAAAAATGATAAGCAAACAGCAGCAACAAAAGAGCTGTAACCCTTTGACCACCGAGAGTGTTATGAAGGCTTAGTGCTGCCATCCAGCATCCAGCAGTCAGACTGTCAAAGCATAGCATGTAAAGTCTGAGACAGCATAGCATTTCTAAATCAATAAAACATCAACTTGGTCCTACTTTTGATGCAAAAAAATTCTAGTGGTTTAACCCAGAAATAGAGTGAAATACAGAAATAACAGAAGATAGAAGATCAAAATTGTACTCAAGATTACTTACTTTTTTTTTAAAATACCATTTGAACACCCAAAACAAAGTTAAATATGAGAATGTATGTCAGAATTAGAGATGAATAACAGGGACATGGATGTCTCTGAGCTAAAGCTAATGTGGGCATCGTAGCTATGGATGAAAGCTGTTGCAAGAATGAGTTAAAGGCCCTGAATGCTTGCTGATCTTTCTTCCACGTAATGAAGTTTCTTCAGTATTTTTCTAGACCCTGCCTCTTTTGGACCACACTGTATATTTTCCTCTCTCCCTCACTTCTTCTAGAATACTATCTTGAAACATATCAGTCCAGCCAATGTATATATAAAAATAAAATAAGAAAAGCATTTCAAATATGATTCAGATCATATCCAATCATCTACATATTCAAAAATATCTAAGGAAAAAATAAACACAGTGATCCCATTATTATGTGACTTGCTTTGTGTTTCTGCTTCTGCACTTAAGACAAGAGCTATCTTATATAAATGAATTAATCTGTAAATTTAAGTTAGGTGGAGTGAGGAATTACTTTGATGACATTGATCAAGGAGAAAAGAGTAAGGGAATATGAGACGATCCTCAGTCTGGAGGAAGGGAAACATATAGAGCTATGTGAAACAAGCTACCAGTGGAAAGGCAATGAGCAGGCCACAAGGGATAGTGAGGAAAGAGTATCAAAAAGGAAGAAGTCTGAAGAGATTTAGAGGGTAGAATAGAATGAAAAAAGGGTTGTAGAAATAATTTGTGAATATTGGTGTTAGATACCTAGGAAAAGAAACAAGTTCAAAAGAGTAATATTTTTTTTTCAAATGTAAGATAATGATTCTGCTGATTGTATTGTAGTGTCGTAGAATATGCAAAAAGTGCCTCCTGAAATTGTGCTCTACACAATGCGTGTGGCCAGATGTGAGGGCTGTAATGGAAATGTTCAAATTAAACAGAGGACATGTCACTGAAGAACCTTCCAGAAAGTACTTTGCTTTCTATCGCAAGCAAAAGGCATGGTCTACTAGGAAGTATCTTCCCTAGAAATACGAAGACCAGGCTTCTCACCATGATGCCATTATTATTTTGGACCACATGAAATTACCAATATCAGACAAATTTTTTACCTGTAAAAGTTTTAATTTCACAGAGTTCAACCTAATAGTTGAATAATCTTGGTAAAGACATTTTACTTTTGTGGGTCTTAGTTTACTTATCTATAAAATGAGAATTTTAGGCTAGATCAGTGAGTTTCAATATATATTTTTGCATGTTCTCTCTCCCATAACCATATCAGCAATACCTCTCTTGATGCACAGTGATTGCAGATATGGATAGGGGTAGGAGCACCACATTTTCTCTCTCCAGTAGACAGAAATTCTGATATGCTCCTTTACTAAGCCATTCCTCTCTCCTGCCCTATTGAAAACACTGGGTGAGATGCCAGAATTGTTCTAAAGAACAGAATGGTTCTCTCAGTGTCAGGTAGTAAAAGTTACAGTACAATTGGTGTCAAAAGTCTGGAAGAATACACCCCATAATCATAATTTTATGCTATGTATCTTGATTCTTCTCCTGTGGCAAACGCAAGTCACATGCTGAGTAAAAACAAGTCAATGGGCTGAGGATGTGACCATTTTGACGTTCCACCTCCTAGGGAAAATAGCAACCAGGAATAACGGACAAGGCTAAAGCCCAAGGCAACGTGCTAAAGTGGAGAATCCTCTACTCTCCTTTGGGAGGTCATATGAATGAAGAGAATGCAGCCTTGCTTAGGAAAAGGCAGAGCAGTGCTACTTAGGCTATAGCACTTGTGACTCCATTTTGTAATTTCTGTTTAATTTGCTGTTTTGACACAAGCCTCACAGCTTCTTGAAATCATCCATCTTTGTATCCCAAATATCTATCATAATGTCTTCTTGTCATTTAGTAGACACAAATACTTGTCCCTTTCTGAGCCTTCATTGCCATTAGGAGATAATTTTAAAATTTGGACAAAAAGTTTGCAAAAATATTACAAATAAGTCCTTTATACCCTCTGCCTAATTTTGTGTGTTTTTAACATTTTGCCATATTTGTCTTACCCTTCTCACTCTAAACAATTTTAGAGTGGGTCACAAACATCATGGCCCTTTACCCCTACTGAAACGGTTTGGATATGTGTTCCCACCAAAATTTCATGTCGAATTGTTATTCCCAGTGTTGGAGGAGGGACCTCGTGGGAGGTGACTGGATCATGGGGGTGGATTTTGCCCTTGCTGTTGTCGTGATAATGAATGAGCTTTCACATGATCTGGTTGTTTAAAAGTGTGTAGCACCTCCCCCTTTGTTCTCTCTTCTTCCTGCTCTGGCCATGTAAGATGTGCCTGCTCCCTCTTTGCCTTTTGCCGTGATTGTAAGTTTCCTGAAGCCTCCCCAGCCGTGCTTCCAGTATTGTCTGCAGAACTGCAAATCAATTAAACCTCTTTTCTTTATTAATTACCCTGTCTCCGCTGTTTCTCTATAGCAGTGCAAGAATAGACTAATACACCTACGTACTTCAGTGTGTATTTCCTAAAAACAAAGAAATTATATTTGATAACCACTATATACTATCAAAATCAGATTATAATCCATATATTTGAACCATAGTTATACTTTGTCAATTATGCCAATGTATTTATTTATTTATTTATTTATTTATTTTTGAGAGGGAGTCTCACTCTGCTGCCCAGGCTGGAGTGCAGTGGCATGATCTCAGCATACTGCAACCTCTGCCTCCTGGGTTCAAACGATTCTCCTACCTCAGCCTTTCAAGTACGTAAGATTACAGGTGCGTATCACCAGGCCCGGCTAATTTTTGTATTTTAGTAGAGATGGGATTTCACCTTGTTGGCCAGCCTGATCTCGAACTCCTGACCTCAAGTGATCCACCCGCCTCAGCCCCGCAAAGTGCTGGGATTACAGACTTGAGCCACCGCGGCGTGCCGCCAACTTCATAGCAACTTTTCCAGTCAACAGTACAGACATTGTAGTTAATTTTTATTTCATTTTACTCTCTTTTGATTTGGAACAAGATAATAATTTCTGAATGGAAACTAAGGTGTATTCTGTCATCTTAACTCTTTTTTTTAAATTTCTTAGTACAGTGCTAAATTCGCTAACACCTGGAATTTCAAAGACAACAGTGGAAAGGGAATGAGACTTGGAATCAAAAGACTTCAGTTTCAATCTAAAGTCCCTGAATGTGTAAACTATTGTGATTTTTCTTAGCTACAGCCCTCTCACTTATAAAACGTTTACTGTCCTCAGTAGTACATTGTGAAATATCTTGTGAGAAGGCTTTATATATAGTGAGGAACTATCCAAGCATTAATAAATTTTTTTCATCTCTAGCTACATATCCCTTGATCATAAAGAAGATACTACAAAATATTCAAAGATAAAATATTAACACTCACCAGCAAAACAAAATATGGAATGATTTAGAGAGGTTTGGGGCATATACAGAAGAAAAATAATCAGAAAATTCTAACAAACTGTCTAAATGACATACAGTTTCTCATTCTTAATGCTATTGATATTTTAGACATGATAATTTATTGTCATAGTGGAAGGCGGAGACTGTCCTGTGCATTGTATGATGTTTAGTCATATTCCTTTTTAAGTGGCCCAACAGATTTCCACTTGCTTCAAAGTTAGTCATTTCCACTGTGATTAGAATATATATATACATACACATCTGTTTTACAAATATTAATTTATGGTATAAGTGTATATTTACATATCTACTTTGCTCGTTTATCTTGAGTTCCTCATTGGTAGGAACCACATATTTCTAATCTTCCCAGTATTGCAGTATATCTCTTGATAAATATTTGGTGGAGAAAGGAAGGAATGAGAGAGGAAGTAAAGAAGGAGGGAGGGAGGGAGAAAGGGAGGGAGGGAGTGAAGAAAGAAGGAAGGGAGGAAGGAAGGAAGGAACTTAAGGTTATAGTTGTTACAGAAGATCTAGTGGAATAATTTGCAGAACTGAGAGAGAATGACCTGGATCCAAGGGCCTCATGAGAATCCATCTGGAAAACATTTCTTGATATTGGACACTTTTTTGACTGAAGGTTATAAAATTAAAACTCTCATTAAAAAACCAGATATGTGCTATTTTAAGCTCCAATTTAAGTTTTTCATCAAGAAAAGGTGTATGTGGGTGAGTGTATATACCTTCATATGACATTTCTGCTCCCAAAATGATAAAGTAAATATTATGCTATTGTTGATTCTTCCTTTTTTTCTTCCAAGTGGTACCAGATGCATATGTAATTAAAGGGAACAATTCTCTCTTAAATCTTATTGGAGAAAGATTTGTTTGCTTTGTTTTGTTTTTTAGTAAATATACCAGAGCAGAGTTGTCAAGATAATTATTATTTATTTTGTTTGGCTTTGACTGGATGAAATGGGCACAGCCATCATAGCCTTTTTTTTTTTTTTTTTTTTTTTTTACTTTCAGTTCTGGGATACATGTGCAGAACTTGCAGGTTTGCTACATAGGTATACATGTGCCATGGTGGTTTGCTGCAAGATCACGGCATTTTTAACAGGAGATTGATGTTAGTTTTTTATTTGTTTATTAAATTAAGAGAAATGTTAAGCAGATGAATTTTTGCTATTGTTTATTAAATTAAGATAAATTTTATGCAGCTAAATGCAAGTTGAAATATACAATTTAATAATTGTTCACAAATGCAAATATTCAAATAAAAACTTTCCCAAATATGATATAAAACACTTCTGGCCAGGGCAGTGGCTCCCGCCTGTAATCCCAGCACTTTGGGAGGCCGAGGCAGGCAGATTGCCTGAGGTCAGGAGTTTAAGACCAGCCTGGCCAACATGATGAAACCCCGTCTCTACTAAAAATATAAAAATTAGCTGGGCCTGGTGGCAGGCGCCTGTAATCCCAGCTACTCAGGGAGGCTGAGGCAGAATAGCTCAAACTCGGGAGGTGGAGGTTGCAGTGAGCCGAGATCGTGCCACTGCACTCCAGCCTGGGTGACAAGAGTGAGACTTCAACTCAAAAAAAAAAGAAAAAAAATATTCCATCACTCAGAACATCGTCCCTTGTTCAGTCCATCTCCACCTCTCTAAGCAACTATTTTTCTGATTTCTTTCAACATAGATTCTTGTGTAATTATTCATGTAAATAAAATCAAACAGTATATGAATTTTAGCTAGCTTTATTCACTTAATATAATCTTTTTCAGATTCACCTATATTGTTGTCTGTATCCAAAACTGACTTTCTTTTAGCACTAAGTGGTATTTCATTGTACAAATACACCATAATTTGTTATTTGTATTCCCATTGATGATCATAAGAGTTATTTCTGGGTTTTGGTGATTAAAAATAAAGCCGCTATGAACATTCTTGTACAAGACATTTTAAAGACACATGTTTCCCTTTCTCTTGAGTAAATATCTAGGAGTGGAATTGCTAAGTGATTATCATATGTTTAACTTTTTAAGAAACCACAAATAAATTTTCTAAAGTAGTTGTACTACATTACCCTGCCACCAGCAATATATGAGTTCCACTTACTTCATACGCTTGCCAGCACTGGATATTATCTATGTTGTGCGAAAAAAAATTCTGGTTTATGTATATGGTATATCGTTGTGGTTTTATTTTTCATTTCCCAGATAATGTGATATTCAGTATCTTCTCACATACTTCTGGGCCATCCTATATCTTCTTTTGTGAGATCTACTCAATTCGTTTACCCACCTTAATGGACTATTTGTCTTCTTCTTATGGATTTGAAGAATTCTTTAAATATTCTGAATACAGTTCTGTCGTTGAACATATGTATTTTTAATATCTTTTCTTCTGCCATAGTCTGGCTTTCCCTCTTTTATTGGTGCAAAAAAAAAAAGAATTCTTAAATATTTTAATGAAGCCTAATTTATGATTACTTCTTTCAAGTTTAGTGCATTTTTGTTCTCTAAGCAGCTTTTGCCTATGCCTAGGTCACAAAAATATTCTTTATATATTTTTCTAAGAGATTTATTGTTTTAATCTTATAATTTAAGGCTAAAATCCTTGAATTTGTTTCTGTGTGTAGTGTAAGGTGAAGCTAACATTCATTTTTTCCCATGTATTTATCCAATTAGTTGCTCTATTATCATTTATTGAAAGGGTAAAGTGTCTTCATTGTCCTCTGGTCTTCAATGTTCTGATGATAATTCAGCCATCATTTGTATAATTGTTCCCTTATATGTGATGACCTCTTTCCTCTGACAGCTTTCAGTATTTTGCCTTTATCTTTTATTTTCTAAAGTTTTACCATGATGTGCTTAGATGCAGTTTACTTTGTGTTTATCTTGCTGGGAGTTATCTAGGCTTCTTGGATCTATAAATGTATGTTGTTCACCAAACTTGAAAAATTTGGGGCCAATATATTTTAAAATAAGTTTTGTTTGCTTCTTTCTCTTTATATTTATCTATTTTGATGTTTACTGACTCCTTTGTATTAGTTTTCAATTGATGCCTTAACAAATTGCCACAAACTTAGAGGCTTAAATACACAAAAAATTGTTATAGTTTTGTAGAACAGAAATCTGACACAGTTTCTACTGAGCTAAACCAAGGAATCGGGAAGGCAGTACTTCTTTCTGAGAGCTCCAGGTAAGAATCTGTTTTCTTGCACATTCAGGTTGTTGGTGGACTCCAGATTTTGTGAAACTGACATTCCTGTTTCTTTGCTGACTGTAGCTGAGGGCCAGCTTTGGCATGTGACTTCCTCAGCTTCTAAACCAGCAACAGGTCATGTCTCTCTCAGCACTTCAAATCTCTCCTGCCCTTTTCCATTATCTCAAATCTTTGACCTACTTCCACTTTTCAGGGCCCATGTGATAATCCAAGATAATGTCTCTACTTTAAAGTTGACAGCCTGAATTCCTTCTGCAAAATTCCATTTTCCATGTAAAGTAACATATGCACAGGTTCCAGAGATTAAGGTGTAGACATCTTTGGCAGAGGGAAGGGGCCGGCATTATTTGGCCTACCACAGCTTTTTATCTGCTGACTTCAATCTGCTGCTAAATTCATCCATGGAACTTTTTTATTTCGGATGCTAAATTTTTTATTTCTAGAATTTCTATTTGATTTTCTTATAGTTTTCATTTCTCTACAGAGACTCACCATCTGTTCACTTACTATAGTCATCTTTTAAATTAAGTCCTTATGATAAACGCTTTTAAGTCCTTTACTGTTAATTGTCTACTAATTTTCATGGTATGTTAATTTCTTCTGTTCTTGAGGATGGCTCACATTTTCCTATATTTTCATATATCTAATGAATCCTTCTTGCACACTTGATATTATGGATAGAGACTCTGGTTTCTGTTAACTTCCCGTCAGAAGTGGTGCTTTTGTTAGTTTGTCTGTTTGCTTGTTCATTTGTTTGCTTTTTCTGGCAACCAGTGAAATTGTTGACTAATCACACTGAATTTTTGAAGACTTTATTTTATATTTTGTTAGGGTCAATCTGCTTCACCTTTATTCCTAGACTTAAAGTATAGCCCTTAATCAACAAACACAGTATTTACATCTAATATGGAGTATTTCATGGGTTTTACAGAAAGTCTGAGGTATTTATCAAGCAGGATTCAAACTCCAAACACTGTCATCCCACCAAGAGGCAATGGCTGAAATCTATGCTTAGCTTTCTTATCCTTTAAGTTTGTATTTCCCCTGGACTCCTTAGAGTATGCCCAATACATAAATTTCAGAAAATGACACAAAGGATTGAAGGCAGTTAAATTAAAGATTTTGGGAATCCTCTTTCTGTGGCCCCTTCATTTCTGGACTTTCTCTCGTTAATTCCTACTCACTCTGTTAGCCTCTAACTCTGTCCTCTAACATCACAGGTTGATAAAAACTGTGCCTTCTGCTTAGTTGTATCCAATTGCACCACTCATTGATTGGGTATTTCCCCTCACTGTAAATGTGGCTGTCACCCAGCATGGTTTCCTTTTTTCAGTGTCAAATATTGTTCAGTGTCTGCCTAGTTTTGATTGTCCTCCAGCGCCTTCAAATAGCTTTACAAAAAATATTTTGTCCAGGATTTATAATTGCTATCTGCAGGAAGCCTAGTCCAATACAAGAAACTTCATCATTACTATAACTAGAAATTTGACTCGTTTTTCAAAGGATAAGAATAAGCTTTTAAAGAATAACTTTGCCTTCTGTGTTGAAAATATACAGTAAGACAAGGAGTCAAGGATAGAATCTGAGAGGCAATTAGGGATTTCTTACAATAATCCAGGAAAGAGATCAGGTTGGCTTGTAATAGAATGGCAGAGGAAAGGTGGTTAAAAAGTTATCAATTCAGTAAATAGTTTGTAAGCAGAGCCTAAAAGCTTCCCAACAGATGGAGAGAGACGATAAAAGAGAGAAGTCAAGGATTTCTTCAAGACTTAGTAACTTAGCAGTTTTCAGTAACTGGCATGAAAAAGTTATACTGGGGCCTTGAGGGTGACGGGGAAAGGGCAAATAATATGAGTTTAGTTTTTTTTTTTGTTTTTTGTTTTTTTTTGAGATGGAGTCTCACTGTCGCCCAGGTTGGAGTGCAGTGGCACGATCTCGGCTCACTGCAGGCTCTGCCTCCCGGGGTTCATGCCATTCTCCTGCCTCAGTCTCCCGAGTAGCTGGGACTACAGGTGCCCACCACCTCGCCCGGCTAATTTTTTGTATTTTTAGTAGAGACGGGGTTTCACCATGTTAGCCAGGATGGTCTCGATCTCCTGACCTAGTGATCCGCCCTCCTCGGCCTCCCAAAGTGCTGGGATTACAGGCGTGAGCCACCATGCCCAGCCGAGTTTAGTTTTAAGCCATTGTATTAGTTAGGGTTCTGCAGAGAGACAGAAATAATAGCATATATGTATATATAAAAGGGAGTTTATTAGGGAGAATTGGCTCACACAGTTACAAGGTGAAGTCCCACAGTAACTTGCCTGAAAGCTGGGGAGAGAGTAGCTGGTAGGGGCTCAGTCCAAGTCCAAAAGCCTCAAAACCAGGGAAGCCCACAATGTAGCCTTCAGTCTGAAGCCAAAGGCCCAAGAGCCCCTGGGAGGCTGCTGATGCAAATCCCAGACTACGAAAGGTCAGAGAACCTGAAGTCTGATGTCCAAGGGCAGGAGGAGAGAAAGTAAGCATCTGGCATGGGAAGGGAGAGACAGTAAGAGACTCCACAGCTGCTTATCCCCATTCTTTTGGCTGTTTTGTTCTAGCTGTGCTGGCAGCCGATTGGATGGTGCCCACACACATTGACGGTGGATCTTCCTTCTCTCAGTCCACTGACTCAAATGTCAATTTCCTCCCGAAACACCCTCACAGACACACCCAGGAACAATGATTCACCAGCCATTTAGGCATTCCTCAATCCAGTCAAGTTGATACCTAATGTTAACCATCACAAATGTATTGAAATCAAGATGTTTATTAGACATCTAAGTAGAGGTGCGAGTAGGCAGTTGGATATACAAGTCTGGAGCTCAGTGGAGAGGTCTGGCTGGAGATATAAATTCAAGGATTGCATTGGTTACCTATTGCTGTGTAACAAATTATCCCCAAACTTAGCATCTTAAAACAAAACAAAAGTATTTATTATCTCACGCAGTTTCTAAATGTCAGAAAGTCAGACGTGGCTTAGATGGGTGGCTCTGGCTCAGAGTTTTTCATGAAGTTATAATCAATTTGTCTTTAGGATGTGGTCTTGGAAGACTTAACTGGGGCTGGAGAATCTACCGCTAAACTCACTCATGTGTCCTGTGGCTAGAGGCTTCAGTTCCTCACTTCTGTGGACTTTTCTACAGGGCTTCTCACAACATGTCTTCGCAATCTATAGGTTGACCCACATTAAAGGGAAGTAGAATTGAGCCCAACCTCTTGAAAAAAGGTGTATCAAAAAATTTGAGAATATATCTTTAAAAGTATCACAGAAGTTATCTGCACATAGATGATAATTAATCATCCATGGGAGATAAAATATCTGAGTGGGATCACCAAGGAAATGTGTAAAATAGAGAAATCTGAGAGCTAATCCCCAAATCATACCAACAGAAAGCAGTCAAAGAGAAAAGAAGAAACAAATAAATGATGTTTTAATGGAGATATCAGTGAGATGATAGAAAAATAAAAAAAAAATTACAAGGTCCTTGAACCTAGAAAAATGAAGTATATTGTGTTCCAGGCACACAAAACACAGACATTGTAAGAGACTTTACAATGATATCAGCTTTCTATTTTTCTACGCTTAGCTTTCTGACGTTAATTGCATTTCACATTTACTATATAATTATTATGTGCTGTATGTATGCTTGGGCATTTAAAATATAGTATATCTTTATAATAAGGTTATGAGAAAAGTTTTATCAGCATTTTACAGATGAGAAATATGCAGTTTAGAGAGTTAGATACCTTTTCCAAATTTACGTAAGTTGCAAAGCCTGTAACTGAACCATGGTTGGCCTAATCCAAAGCACAAATAGTAGCACCAACTTTCAAAATATGCACTAAATTATAAGCACTTTATAATTACTGTCTCCTTCATTTTTCATTAGTTAATTAATTTAGCCATAGAAACGAAATTCGTGTTTATAAAAAATTGACCATAATTCTTAAGAACTCTGAAGTAATTTTTGTAAATGAAAAAATTAATATGCAAAGTATACAAAACATAGTATCTCATCAACACAATAGAGCATGATCATTCTTCTTAGACAATGTCCATTACATTCATCTTTCCTTTCCATTTCTACTGCTATCTATTTTCCTATTTCCCTGTTAGCCATCTTATTAGCCTCCAGTCTCTCCCTAAAATCCTTTCTGTGTATAACTGCCACGTTAATCTCCTGAAACACAAATATCATCCTGGCTTATCCCTGCTCGGAAAATTTCAACAACTAAATGGAATCAAGTCCAGACCTCTGATTCTGGCATTTCTTTCTAATCTCATCTTCTTAGCCTGGCCTCCAGTACAGCCAGCCTATAAATATTTTATGTAGTTCTATCTTCATTTCTTTTTCTTTTCCTTCCTGAAATGTTTGCCATCCCTTCCAAAATCTCCCTTCAATATAACTGACCAATCTATGTCCTGCATGGAGCCACAAGGATCTCTCTATTCTCTCAACTCCTGATGTCCCCATATACTTACTGTACTGCTTTATATTCTTAATTTTCTTTTTTATGAATTCTTTACCATTAATATGCAAACTTCTTGAATAAAAATACTATGCATATTTCATTTCATTACACATTCTATGCATGTAACAAGATATCACATGTACCCCATAAATATGTGCTAATATTATCTATCAATAAAAATTTTTTTAAGTGAATCATATAGTTTATAGTATAGCCTTTTACATGTAATAGATGCTTAATATTTACTTAACGTTAACTAAGTCAACAGTGAATATTATACATACCATAATAAATGCAGAGAATTTTGTGCTATATGTACTTGCTAAGAGCTGTACATATATTAACTCATAAATCCTCTTTCTTAATTTCCTAAGACTTTACAAAAATGTCTAAAATTTACTTTTCAGAAAAAGAACTGTTGAATATGCTAAAATGTGCATTTTAAATAACATGTGTGACATGGGTCATACATACCATGTTTATAGCTTAAGCAAAGGATTGGCCCTGTGCTTTTGGCTTCTCTATCAGAATAATGGTGCATAATGATGTGAATGTGTCTGGTTATCACTTCTTTCCCAGTAACACATTTTTTGCCTCCAAAGACCATCATCTTTATCCTATTCACCTTAAATAAACATAATCAACAACTTATGTTTCAATACACATTAAGTGCTGTTAAATAGCTCCATTAAAAAGCAATTAATTACATTGTGAATATAGGCCTAGTTTGGCCAAATTGTGTCTCCCATAGTGCATCCTGATGTTAGGTGTCTAAATCAGTATAACAAAAAGGGAAGTACTCTAGGTTGTTGGTTGCAGTATCTGAACTTGGAATGATGCTAGATGTAGACACAGAAGTAAATAACAAAGTAGCTATATCTACACTACCAAATTTAATCTTCTGAGGCCTCTTTTTTTTACACAGACTTAGAATAGAAAGCTAACATTCATTTTTTACTACAAAAAAAAAAACAAATCAATCTTGATAATGGAGAAAAAAATAAGCGTATTTATTTTTTACAGTCAACAGATTGTAATCCATGGTTTTCTTCTTATAGATTACACAAAAAATTCCTGATTTCTGTGGAATCTAGCAGTTTCAGAAATGTAACATTTTATGAGTGACATTAAAGTAATACAAAAGTTCCAAAGTAAGATACCTGGAATTGGAAATCCTGATAAAGTAGAAACTATTTTGCAATTTCCTAGAGATGCTTGTTTAATATTTTTTTCCTAAGGCTTGGCAGATTGTCTTTTTCATCTCTGTCTCACAGCACCTGAACGAAAAGACAAATGTACCCATAACATACCCATCTCAAAAACAAAAGAAAGAAATGGTATTTCTGGGTCCAGCAAAGAATCGTGGCAGAAGGATTTGGTGGGCTTCCTAAAACTCAGTCATGATGTTTATTCTGGTTTGGATTTAATCACAAATTAAATGCTATATGGAGTTTTAACTTTTTTAAAAAACTGTTACTTTCTTGGGCTATTACAAAGCAATGATTATCTGGTAGCATATTGTTCTCACCAAACCAGATGAAAGTTCAGTACATCCTTCCAAATCCCCTCATAACTTAATCTTGAATTAAGCAACACAGAACAAAAGAATCAATTCTCTTTTTAAGGAACAAATGTTTAATCATCACGCTGGACACAAGCCAACCTGCAAAATCCCTACGTCTGCCAAAAAAGACACTTAAATTTTTTTCAAAGACATTACTAACACTATCCAGAATTGTTAATTCATTCAAGTTTGTCTTTGGCAAATCCCGGTACCCTATTTCCCTGAGGTTTTTTGGTGATGTTGGTGGTGGTTTTGTTTGTTTCTTTGTTTGTTTGTTTTGTAGAAATAGAGTCTCATTGTATTGTCCAGATTAGTCTTCAACTCCTGGCCTCAAGTGATCCTCCTGCCTCAGCCTCCCAAAGTGTTAGGCTTCAGCCACCATGCCCAGCCTCTGTGCTTTTTTTACAATTTTTCTTTTTTCTTTTCTTTTTTTTTTTTTTTTTGAGATGGAGTCTCTCTCTGTCACCCAGGCTGGAGTGCAGTGGCGCAGTCTTGGCTCACTGCAAGCTCTGCCTCCTGGATTCATGCCATTCTCCTGCCTCAGCCTCCCGGAGTAGCTGAGACTACAGGTGCCCACCACCATGCCCGGCTAATTTTTTGTATTTTTAGTAGAGACGGGGTTTCACCATGTTAGCCAGAATGGTCTCGATCTTCTGACCTCGTGATCCACCCGCCTTGGCCTCCCATAGTGCTCTTCTTCAACATCTAACATTAGGTTCCTAGAGTTGTCAAATGTATCCTCCAACCCCAATTTAGGTATGTGGAGAAATAAGCTAAAAATCATTTTCTAAAAAAATGTCAATGACATTATTTTTGTTCAGTGTTTGTACTTTAAAGAAAACATCTTCTGAGCACCCATTTTGTTCCAAATTCTGGGGAGAAAAGTGAAGAAGAAGCCCAGACACTGTATCTGAGTTCTCACAGTCTAGCAGGAAAGACAAGAATTACAACAGATACTAACCTACACTGAACTAAGGTTTTGACAGAACAGTGTTAAAGATATAGAGGAAAGAGAGATATTATACTCTATTTTGGGGGTCAGGAATGCCTTGGAATTCTTTGCCTTGGAAGAAGTTCTGAGTTTGAGATATTTGTGGAACTTCAATCTGGAGATATACAGGAGGAATTAATATTGGGGTCTGGGGTTCTGTGGAATATCAGGGCTAAAGATATTAATCTGAAAAGACCAGTATCATCCATCCTTAGATAATAAAGAAATGCATAAATGCATAAATGGAATGGAAAATCCAAAGCCTATACCCTGGACTAATTATCTCATAAGATGTTCTGAAGAAAATAGAGCCCCATGATCAAATAAGATTAAGGAACACCACACTTTATCCCCCTCCTCTGGAAATTTGTAAATGACATGAACATTTTAAAGGTACTGACAAGTCCTACATTACGACAAGATGTAGAAAAGTATCACGAGAATATTTATTAAGAAAGACAAAAGGCAAGAAATTTGAAGAAGTTAAATACGATAATTTAGATAAATCCTAGAATAATTTCAAAAGATGAGACTTTGCAAAGAGAAAGTCTGACTCGATTTCCTGTTCCATGACCCAGCAGAAAACATGGAATATATTATGTGCTCAGTGATTGTTTGGCAGGTGAAAAAATAAACAAAAAAATACAGCAACAAAAAATACAATTCCTCATATAAGCCTTTTATACATTCTACTAAATGCCTATGAAGATAGAAAAAAAAAAAGACTGGCAACAGTACAATCAAATTTAGACAAATTGACAAAAAGAATAGAATTTGATTTTGGAGAAAGTTTCACGAAATTTAGAAATGTGTTCTTAGTCTCTAGAGCAGTGGTTCTTAATGAGAGAAAGGGATGATAATTTTGCTCCCCCGGGGACATTAGACAACATCTGGACATATTTTTGCTTATCACAACTGGGAGTGGGGTGTATCTACTGAGTAGAAACCAGGGAGGTTGCGCCCTACTCAGGAAACACAACTCCTACAACATCCTACAATGCACAAGACAGCCTCCACAGCGAAGAATTATCTGACCCAAAATATCAATAGTGCCACTGTTGAGAAATACTGCTCCATGACAAACAATACGACTGCAAATGCAGAGCAGAGCAAGAAGGGTGAGTTCAAGTCAGCGGTAGGAAAGTCTTTGATTTACCCTCCCTTTGCTGCTCTAAACTCTAGCAAATAAATAAATGAATACACAAATAAATACATAAAATACATGCACAAACCACAAAAACATGCAATTTTTTTTCCTAGACCCTAAGGAATCACTTTTTAAGCCAGCCAGAGCCTGCCCCATACATCTTTTCAGGGTCCCCAAGGCCATCAGAACCATACGTTGGGAAACATTGATTGAGATGCCACTCCTCTCAAGAAAAGAATTCCATGGTCAATCTTTTCTGGACTAACTACTGTTAGAAACAGACATATCTGTGCAAGATGTGCAGATCTGTGCAAATAAATCTGCCTTTAGTTCCAGAGCCAAAGAAGGAAGCTGCCTGAACCTAGGTGAAGAGCAGACCAAGATAACGAAACGAAGAAACTGTCTTTCGAAAAATGCCAGGTCTAGATAGATCTGTATCTACTAAGGGTGAACAAACAGAAAAATAATCAGTAGGGAAAGGAAAAGGCAAAGCTTAGCAAACTATGCTTGACGTCTTCAAAAACATGAAAGATGAAAGTGGCCTCTGGAAAAAGGGGGTGAAAAGCATAGAGTGTAAGATCGATGCAGAGATACAAAGAACTCTGTCTAAAGTAGAAAAAGAATGCAATTAAACACCAGAGCAAGAGCAGAGCTAAAACTCCCATTAGAGACAATAAAAATAGATGTGATCAAATCAAATCAGTAATAAGGATGGCAAGTTTGAGAAGCCTTGAATCCAAAGGGAAAGAACAGAAGTGAAAGTGACAAGAAAACTCATAGATATGAATAAGAGGAAAAAATAATCAACTTTAGAAAGCTGATTCTGACATCACTCAAGGAAACCTCGTAATACATACAAATCTGCCTACGGTGAAGAAAAACAAATTTATAGATATAGAAATTTACTAAATATATCAAGCTAAAATAGTAAGACTCATTATTGAAAATAATAGAAATTTGGAATTATGAAGCATTAAAGAAAAAGGGAATAGTTTGCCCATAAATAGCTAAAAATCAGGTTGATGTTAGACTTCCTGAACCATACCAAATGCCGGAGGAAAACATGAAAGCCTACTAGATGCCTATATACATACATACAAATCTGTGAGGAATAATTAGAGAAAATGACTAAAAGATTATTGTGGTATGAAAATTGCTTACCCTATAAGTATGTGATAAATATAAAAGAAAAACAATGTATGTGGTTTTCACATTTTAATGAATAAGATCAATAGTTATGCATCAAAGAGAATAACCCTTTTCAAATGTCAAAAGTTACTGATATTTTAATATACTGTATTATATTTTAATCATAATGTCTGTCCCCTCTGCTTACAATAAATTTACCCCCTCACTCCCTCCTTTTTCCAGTTCAAATGCAGTGCTACTTTGGCAAACAGGCTCTCTGAACAAAAATAAGTCCCAATTTGCAGTGTTTGCCAATTTCCATGGTGGAGATATTCCTACCACAGCCCATTTCAAGCTACCAATGATTTAACAACTCAGCTGTCGATTCCTAAATACTTAACAATGGAGCTGGTAAGAGCCAGCTCTTTTACACCACTGAGAAATGTTACCTTCTCTGTAAAGCAATTTCTCACTTACTACATGTCATTATAGTTAGCTCTTGGCATTTATGTTTTTATCATTAGACTAGGAATCACTTGAGGGTAGAAACTGTCACAACAACAACAGTTGTTGCTGGTTTAGTAGAGAAAGGGAAATTTGGCTGGGAATCTTGAATCCTGGATGAAGAAGCACTGGTACCACAACTTTCCAGTGGAAAAGACCAACAAACACACATACTTTATTACTGCAGGTTGGCCTCAATATGCGGAATGGGATTCTAAACTCCAGTGAGCTAGAATGGACCCCATATGAACCAAACTCTTGTGTGTCTTGGCCCACATGAAAATGTGTCAGATATTCACTGTTGCCCCTTTTCACTAAACATGCACACCTGTAATCCCAGCACTTTGGGAGGCCAAGGAGGGCAGATCATGAGGCCAGGAGATCGAGATCATCCTGGCCAACATGGTGAAACCCCATCTCTACTAAGATACAAAAAAAAAAAAAAATTAGCCAGGCGTGGTGATGTGCACCTGTAGTCCCAGCTACTTAGGAGGCTGAGGCAGGGGAATCACTTGAACCTGGGAGGCAGAGGTTGCAGTGAGCCGAGATTGCACCACTGCACTCCAGCCTGGTGACAGAGTGAGACTCCATCTCAAAAAAAAAAAAAAAAAAAAAAAGCAACCTAAGTTTATGATATTTCCACATTAATGGTATAGTGAAGAAAAACAATGAGAGATAATTTTAGGGCTCAGAGCAACAAACTAGCACATCCACCCCCCACCCATACTCTTGGGCCCTGGTCGCTATCCTGATTACTAACTGGCTTTCAGATGGATACAGCAATGAACTTGATCGAGTCTTCTATAATGTGTACACAGATAAAAACATCACATTGTACCACATACATATACAAAATTATTATGTGTTAAATGTAATGTTTTAAAAGGTAAGATTTTCCCAAGGGAAAGAAGACTTTGGATCCCTGTATGATGCTGTCGTAAAAGAAAAGCAAAACAAAAACAAACAACAAGTTCAGAAGTCTGTACTTTGGATTTTAACTCCTTTGTTCATTTCACCCAAAGCTCTAACCCCTACCCTGGCCCAATGGTGCCTCAGAATTTCTGTTGTCCCTGATCTGAAGCAGAGTGGGACACCTTAGGATCCAGGGATAGAGAGACAATTGGTGTTGAAGTAGAAAAGACCCTTGAACTGTCACTATAGGGCAGTAGTAACCCTAGCAGTGGGTCAGCAAACTTTTCCCAAAGGGCCAGATAGTAAATTAGACTTGCAAGCAATATAGTCACTGTCAGTAGAGATTAAAACTGCACAATTTCCATTTCATAACAATTAAATTCTCTTTAATTTTCAATAGCACTAATTCAGAAAAGATGAAATATTATTAATGATATAAAACATAATTTGCTCATTTCACCAAAATCAACAAAGAGCCTAAGAAGATAATTGCAAGAGCCAACATCCTCTTCAGCACTGAAGGACAGCAATATTTGCTAATATGCCTCATTGTTAATCTAGCAGTTGTGTCCACCTGTTTGACACAGAAGAACGTTCAGCAACCATTTCCGTTATATCAGAACACTTTAAATTATGTTCCACACTGAATTCTATTTTAATGTGTAGTCTGTGAAAATAAAAGTTATTCAAATTAAACTTTATTTTGGCTGCAGGTTTAACATTTTCATGACCATTTGAGAATGTAAGGCATTTTATACATATTTCAGAAGGTCTTTTCTGACACCTTGTCTGTACAGCTAAATTAACAACTGTAAGAGTCAATCCGGTATTTACATCTGTTCTTAACAACCAAATAAAATTGCTATATGGTCAATCAGTTGATCAATGCATAATTGGTTGTGAAGATAACTGGAAATATTAGCCAATTTGTTAACTGTGTGAACATAAAGACAATGAGCAAATTGGAGGACGGAAATAAAAAAATGTAATGAAAATTGCTCTGACGAAAAAAACAATTTAGATGAACGAGGCCAAAATTTTATTCTATTTTTTTGTCTTGTAAAGTCCTGAATGTTTCATGCTTAGGATTTTTTACATTTATTAACTACCTCCAGCAATATCTTAAATGAGACTTGCTTGAAATATCCTCTCCCCAACCTTCCATCAATACCACCACTTTACATTTACTAAAATAAAAAGAAAAGTATGGAACTCTATGTTTTCTGAAGTAGACACAGATAACAAGTTTATTTAAGCAGTTATTTTACATAAACAATATTGATTGTAACAAACTACATACAAAAGATGATACAATAAAACCAAGGAGGGAAGCAGCTACAGAAGAGAGTGAATATTAAAACCAGCTTCTAAGAAAGAACATAAAAAAGTAGATGAAAGCTTGAGAACACAACCTCAAACATAACTGAACAGTTAAATTTTAGGCTGGGTGCGGTGGCTCCGGTCTGCAAGCTTAGCACTTTGGGAGGCGGGGTGAGTGAATCACCTGAGCTCCAGAGTTTGAGACCACCCTAGGCAACATGGTGAAACCCCATCTTTATCAATAATAGAAAAAATTAGCCAGGTGTGGTGGTATGCACCTGTGGTCCCAGCTACTCAGGAGGCTGTTGTGGGAGGATTGCTTGAGCCTGGGAGGCGGAGGTTGCAGTGAGCTGAGATAGCACCACCGCACCCCAACCTGGTGACAAAGTGAGATCCCCCATCTCAAAAAAAAAAGTTAAAATTTTAAAAATCAATTTTGTAAATAATGTATATCATATGTATATACAATGAATATGCAAAATTAAATAACATTAAAATTATATATTTTATATAAATTTTATATATGTATATATAATTTTAAACAAGTAGATTATTACCTCTTGCAAATAGAACATATAGATACCTTGACTGATTTTTTTTTACACTTCCATCCAAAATATTTTGGTCATGTGTATGCAAACAGATACTATAAACTTTTATGGATTTAGTATTAAAGTATTAGTGGAAAATGAGCCTTATATATCATTTTTACCCCTTTTCTTATTCATAATTTCACTTGTGTCTAAGAGCTCTGACAGGTGGGTCGATTAAGAATTATCATCAGACATATTTTATAGGTAACGTACCTGTAGGTCAGATAGACGAAGTGACCTTCCTGAGGTCACACTGTTAGCTAAAGGGTGAAACTGACATATGATCAAGGTGTTCTGACCTTTTCCATGGTACAATTTGGCTTTCCACCATATCAGTACTGAGATGTGAAAAATAAGTTCTTTATTTGATAAATAATCCATCTATTCTCCTAAAACTTGCTAAAAAATGCGTAAACATCAAGGATAACGTGCATGTTTATCCAGAAGAGTCAGAATAAGTTAAGCCACCCTAGTGAGTTAAACATCTTTGGCTGTAGAAGAATATGAAAACACACCCAGTCTCAGTCTCATTTGGGTTCATATTTTAAGAACTTAATTGCCTGTTTGTCCAGACACACTGCGCTAACCACAGGGGAAGGAAAACAGACTTGCTTCTGTTTTGGACCAGTTGATGTGGGAGCAATAATTCCTTATTGTTTTGGAATTGTAATGTAAAATTATCAATATTTAATGGGTGAGATGGCTTGATACAAATACTTTTTTTAAACTAGGCTTTTCTCTTCTCTAGCTGTGCCCTGTCAAAAGTCAATAAAATAAAAATTTCAAAACACAGACACAGCAGCAAGTCTCGATTTTGACCACCAATTGAATCCATAGTTAATCAGCACTGAGAAATAACTGACAGAGACTTTCTAGTGATTTGAGAGAGTATGGAGAGTTCAGTTTATTTCCTAAAACCTAAAATTTTATGTTTGCATATGAATAATGTTGAAAACATGATTACTAGAAAACAAGCTGCCTGATTTTGACTGCACTGAGAAAGAAAGATGCTCTCTAATTATTCACACAGTAGTCTAACCTTTACCAGTAGCCTTAAACTTCAGCTTCTTTTCTATTTACTATCTTCACGATATTCAGATTCTGCAGCATTTATTGAGTATCTGTGATGAATGCCTTCAATCTTACGCATAGTTTTATCATTACTGCTTCTTCCCTCATATTTTTAAAAAGTTTTTGTTTTGTCTTGCTTCGTATCAATATCATGGCTCGTGTTACTTTCTTTTTACTATTTTTATCATTACTTCTTATTTTTTATGCATAAGACCTAAAACGAGTACTTTTAGATATTATCATATTTCATCTTACTTGACCTTCAAAACCCACGAGGTGGGCGGGGAGCGGTGGCTCATGCCTGTAATCCCAGCACATTGGGAGGTCGAGGCGGGCGGATCACGAGGTCAGGAGATCGAGACCATCCTGGCTAACACGGTGAAACTCCCTCTCTACTAAAAATACAAAAAATTAGCCGGGCGTGGTGGCGGGCGCCTGTAGTCCCAGCTACTCGGGAGGCTGAGGCAGGAGAATGGCGTGAACCCAGGAGGCGGAGCTTGCAGTGAGCTGAGATCGCGCTACTGCACTCCAGCCTGGGCGACAAAGCGAGACTCCATCAAAAAAAAAAAAAAAAAAAAAACCCAGGAGATGGGCATCATTATGCCTATTGTGCAGATGGGAGAAGTGAGGACTCAAGAGTCATTTATCAGCAGTCTCATATTCATGCAGTAGTGAGGCTGGAGCGCAAAACCAAATCTATCTGATTTCAGATCTCATGTTCTTAATTTCTAACCAACTCGGCTTCTGCTTTGTTATGTTATATCATGTATAATTTCAAATTGTATACCTATGGTGACTACTTCTTTAAAAGTTTATACGGAAAAGGAATAATGTATCTATCCTTCTTCGACACATTATCATCCCCATCAAACCTTCTGCCCAGCCATGGCCTATGGGGACTTCTTAATTTCTTTCTATAGAAAATATAAAAAGGCATCAGGCTGATTAACACATTCAGAGAGTGTTAACTCTGCACTCTCCTAAAGAAGTATGAAAAAAATATTTCACCCTGTCAATTAGTCTGTGTGGTAGGTTACAGATGGACAAAAATTCTTCCATACTTTTCCCATCTCCTTCCTCTCATTTTACCACCTAGGCTGGACTACTCCTTTGACCAATAGAGCATGGAGAAAGTGATGCTTATGTCATTTTGGGGACCAGCCTTTAAGAGGACTGGCTGTTTCTGCCTTGGCCTCGCAAAGCCCTGAATCACAATGAAAGAAGTTTGACTAGCCTGCTGAAAAAACTTATGGAAATATCTTGAGATTACATGAAAAGAAACATGGCCACGCCTACCAAGGTTTTAAGCATAGGGTATGGTTAGTCATGTTCCCAAGAGACAGAATGTGAGACTTGAACTTTGTGTGCAGTATGTTATGGAGAAATTCTTCCTCAAGGACAATACCTATGAGTGAGGAGCAACGTATTCTAGGGAGAGAGAGGAGTTGAGCTGTGATACCATTTCAACAGGTAAGTTTTGGAGCTATGGTGGCAATTGAGAGTTGTTCTGTATTGAAACAAAAAGTCAGTTCTTATGCTCCAGCATAGGAGAATCACTGGCTGCGGGGCCCATGTCCACCCACGCATTAGGGGGTTTGCAACTTTTATTTGAATGGCTCTTATTTAGGAGTCTATGCAAATAAGTTTCATTGTTTTTTTCTTTTCTACAAAGGCATAGTCCCTTTAAATACGTATTGTTAGCATGTTAAGTTTTTACATGAACATTTTGTAAAATGTTCTAAGTTAAAATTGACAAGATTCTTCTTGCAAAACCTATTCCAATAGTCCTCTCCTGACACCTACCATCTTCAAACTAATTTTAGTAAAGAACCAGGAAAGTCAAATTAATATCAGTCTACTAGGAATATCTTGCCCAAAATCCTTTCCAATCCCAGAGCTCTTTTGTTAGATTCTTTTTTTGTTCTAATTAGTTGTATAGAGAATCAATCAAAGGAGTATATAGATAAAAAGTTTCAAGTCTTACTGTATTAAACCAATAAGAATCAATAAGAAAATCTTCATTTTTATCTACTTCTGATTTCCTAGACAAACAACTTATAAAGCAGGGATCACAAACTAGGCTGCACATAATATTACTGCCAAAATTAGAGGGGAAAGAATTGCTTTTTTGACAAATTAATTTTATATTTCAAATGGCCTAAAGCAGCTCTGTCCCTTGTTATATTTTAAATTTATATTAAGTTAATAGGTGCAGATCTTGATGAAGTGGCATCTTTCTCTTCGGTCACAGCAAGAAGGAAACGATCACGTTTCTCTGGGTCAGTGTTCCCATTTGCTCTTATGAAATGGCCTTAGAAAGCAACTGAGCCTGTTTTCTCTCATTGCCATCACTCCATAAACACGTAGTTTTACAACAGCTTAAATTAAAATGACATGACTCTACCCAAGAGCTCTACTCATCCCACTATTTAGAAAACCTTTTAACCTATTTAGTTAAGTAATAAGATTTTACTCTTATTCAAAATCTCACATTTTAATTAAGGTAATCGGATTGATAGAATTGTTTTTAAGACAGAGGTAGATTATCAGGCCAAAATCACCTCTTCTTAATATGTGGCATAGAACCTAAACATCTCAACTAAATGAGTGGCCATGTACTTACAAAACTAACAATTTTTTAAAAGAAATTTATATTCTCAGCATCTGTACAGCTCACCTCCATTTGATTGGAAAACCCTGAAACTGAGCAGAAACTTAAATCAGGCTCCTACATGTTCACAATGGAATGTCAGATCTGTGGTCTCTGCAGCTCATATCTAAAGCATATGGTTTTCCTTGATTCAAGAACACAAAATCGTGGCCCACAGGGCACTCATCAGAGAATTTTCTTCAGAACTGACTGCCTTTCAGAATTTAACAAAGACTCACAACAATGAACATTTGATTCAAATGGGATAAGAGACATTTTAATTATCTATGACCCTGGCTACTGGAAACATAATACCTCTATCACTTGCTACCCCAAAGCTTATCAAGAACTTACAGAAATGAACACTTTTATGTTCTCTTGCTGGAAGTAAAAACATATTTCCAATTTTCTGTTGGACACCTGACAATATGAACTAAATTTGAGAATGCACATGTTATATGACCTAGAAAGTGCATGGGCAAGTATTTATTCTAAGGAAATTATTGCATTTTTTACAAAGTTGCATGGATGCTGACTGAAACTTTCTTTTCTTAAGAGAGATAGTGTCTTGCTCTGTTGCCCATGCTGGAGTGCAGTGACATGATCATGGCTCACTGCAGCCTCAAACTCCTGGACTCAAGCAATGCTCCTGCCTCAGCCTCCAAAGTAGCTGCGACTATAAGAGCACAACACCACACCTGGGTAATTTTTTTTTTTCCTAGAGATGAAGTCTCATTTTGTTGCCCAAGCTGGTCTCAAACTCCTGGGCTCAAGAGAGCCTCCCACCTCAGACTCCCAAAGTATTGGGATTACAGGCATGATCCGCTATGCCAGGCTTGAAACTTTTTACAGTGCAGCTAAATTGGAAATAACCTTAATACTCATTGAGAGAAGGCTAAGTCTGGCATAGTAATACAAAGGAATACCATGTAGCCATTAAAAAGACTAAAATCGTTTTTTTCTGTATATGAATCTGTAAAAATTAATTGCTAAGTTAAAAATGTGAAAAGAAAGTATAATTTCATCTTGTTTTTAAGTGTATATAAGTACACATATGCATATAAGAAGGTATAGAAAAACAGACACAGAACTGTAAATAGTCATTATGCAGTGGTGGAGACTCCCTGATTTTAGGCTTTATACATTTCTGTATTCTTAGCTTTTTACAATGAGCCTACAGTACCTTTTTATTTTAGGAAAGTTAATTTATTCATTAAAAATGCTTCAAAAAGAACAGACTGCACAATATTATTTTAGCTCCCATTAAACTTGTAGAGTTAAAATTTCATGTTAAATTCTCATATTTATAGAGGAGATGATATAAGAAAACTTGAACAAATGTTTTTAAGCAAAATTATAGTTAGATCACAATAACGATTGTTAGTATCCAGCACTGTGCTAAGTGCTTTACGTGGTTTACTTCTTTTAATATTCAGAACACCCTAAAATAGGCACTATTATTATCCATACTTTATAAATGAGCTAAAAAATAGTACTATTATTAGCCATATTTTACAAATGAGCAAATTAAAATTTAGACACATTCAGTAACTTTGCCAATTTGGGGTAGAATCAAAATGCTAAACTAAATATGTCTAATTCGACAGCCAATGTTCTTAATCACTATGCTAGATGGTTCACTATTGTATTATATTAATGCCATGATCAGAAAAAGAAAAGCTGCTCTTTGCATTCCATATTTGTCATTTTTAAGATAGGGTTTGGGGCTTTAGAAAGGTCAAAAGAGCTGTGGGAAAGAAGGTCAAAGCAGCCTCCAGCTATATCTCAGTCTGAAGGTCAAAGTCAGGTTGTTCTTCATAGCTCACAGAAGCTTCTGCAATTCTGAAATCTCTGGGAAGCTTCCTTCAATGGTCTCCATCTATAGTGGGAAAGCAGATGCTTCTCAGCTTATTGGGGGAGCCTCCAGGACATTTCACATCTGCTCATGCAACTGCCTCTGCAGAATACTGGTTCTTTCTGTCCCATCTTCCAATATCATGCAGCACCTCTCATTGGCCAGCTGTAAACTGAAGCAACACGGAAAAGAGGATTCTGGGAAATACAATACCTGGCTTCTTCTCTACAGTGCAGAAATGATCTTGGAAAGGGGTTGTGGGATGCTAAGCTGACAACAGATGATCCAAGTTTATTGGTTTATTAGATATTTCATGTGTATATCTATATAGAGAGACATATACAGATACACACATTTATATACATACACTCTACATTTTAGATGTATACATAGGCAGTATAGCATAATAGTTAAGAACACTGACTGAAGTGAGATGGTTTGTACTCAAATCCTGGTTCCCCCTTTTTAATTGGGTGGCTTTGGGCAAATTGCTTAATTCCTCTATGCTTCAATATTTTCATCTTTAAAGTGGGCTAGTAATATTACTTACCTCATAGGATTATTGTGAAGGTTATATATAAATATATATATATGTATGTAAATAACAAAAAGTGCGAATTTAGCATGCTCAAGACAATAAGTGAAATACAACAGCAAAAGGTGTTCAGGAATGTTAGTAATGGTATTAAGTATGAAGTTCATTCTAAGTGTGGTTTAGAAAGAGAACTCAGAATTATTAACTGAATTATAAACAGAATTAATAGAATTATTAACATAATAGATGTTGTGTAATGTTTTAATTATTGTTGTATTTATGGTTATTGGACATCACATAATAAAATCTTTTAGTGTGCAGTGCCAGGAAAAAGTTTTTTCTTTTGACATAATATGAATCAAAACCTCACCATACTTTGTTTGTGTTGAAATTCAGAAGTAAATTTAGCACTTGTTTAAAATGACTAACATACCAGCTTCAGATAAATCTATTCATTAACTACACTTGTTAGATTTTTATTCTGAATTTTATCCTTCATTGTCCAATTTATATATTCAGTTTGTAAGGTAGTGGAATATAAAGATAAGGAGGAATTTTGGAAAAGAGAAAAGAAGAAGGAGAAGGGCTCGATCTTATACTCTATATTGCTTATTTTCATCTCTTTCACTCCCTCCTTTAATACTTGGTTCTTCATTAGACTGATCTTCTTAAAAACGAATTTCAATTATTATTTCTGATTATTGGATGCTTCATTTACAAGAGGTTTTTATGTTACCTCTTAGCTGGACTTCCTACCTTACATTAGGAAACTCACTAACCCTGATTCCATTTTAAAAACAGATATATATTTTAAAATTCCTTGCTATAATTCTACAATTCACTTGAGTAAGAAACAGAGTTACTCATGTAAGAAACAGCTCAAGTCAAACCAGTGCCTGGAATTCTGAGCATCTCTCCCATCATTTGTTAAAAGCACTGACTGTTTTCACCACCCAGCATGACCTCAAACGTAGGATGGTTCTTTCCCACTGAGCAGCATTTGAGCCTTGATTTGAACCCTGTTTTCAACCTCTGAAAGTTGAATTTCTCTCTCTCTCTTAGGTGTCCTCAGGTTCCCTCAAAAAGAATTTCAAGTATGTCATAGTTGATTTTTTTAATTCAGATGGTCTCCCACATATCTTCCATATTTAGTGAAAAATATCCATCCTCATTTTCAGCTTCTCTGGAGGGTGGCTACCTCTCTCTTTGACATAGTCTTCCGAGCCCTCCTAGTGAATCTCGTAGATGATACCTACACAGCTTACATTTTTACATCAGGCCATTCCAAACTTAATTACAAATTTGGTGACAATCCACATATCCTTTTTCACATGACACATTAGTAAACCAGCAGACAGGTTTCACTTTTATACAGATTTGAAAGATTAGGTAAGTGGAGGTAATGTCTCCCACACACACAGAATATTTAAATATGATTACTTCTAACTCAAGCTGTCAGTTTATTCTGAAAACTCAAAAAGAGTCAGGAGATTAATACTGTAGCTTGCCATGTCCTTTGATTTCCTTTGAAATCATGATGGATTCTTCTTTGACAACCTTCATAATGGATCTAGGAATGCATGGGGAAAAATTGCTGGCATTTAAAAAATCTGTACACTAACTCTTATAAATACAGTTTTCAAATATGCAATACTCGTATCTGCCACAACACCATTTAACATTAATAAAATTTAAAACATTAGAAAAAAAACTTTTTTTCAACAGCCCAACTTAATAGTCACATACATACACACAGATTAATTATTCATGTAAGTTGGCATTGTTGAGAGAACAATAACGGCGATCATGCTAAAGAGGGAATCTGTGGTTTTCGTATAATTTCCATTTAGGTCATATTTCAATTTCATATATAACCTAACCTACTCCTAACTCTATGATTATGAAAAAGACTTCCTTCTACATTGGACTCATTCTACAAATGTAGAAGACAACCTTCTACATTTCCATAACAAATAATGTTCCTGCATTTAGGCTTCTTTGATGTATTTACTCTGAGGATAATCTAACGCTGAAAATCTTATCAACAGGTCAGAGTACATTTGATAATGGAGGAGGTGGGACTTGTTCAGGATCCTTATGGCCCAGGCCTTTGCCCAGCTCTTAGACAAGGGAACAGTGCACATGAGTCCAGACTCCAGTATGCAGTGCTTAGGTACCACCTTTTCTTAGAGCTCTACAGGCAGTACTGTGGAGGCCTGAGAGCTTGAGAGGTCTGATGAGACAAAAGTGAGTATCCTGAGAGCAGGTCTTATACAGAGCCATTACAAAGTACACAGAAACCACCAGCTGCGGTCTCAGTGACCACTGCCACAGAGCTCCATCTTGACCTGAGGATTCTAGTGCCAGTCAGCTCTCCTACAGTAATTCTGTGTTCCTTACTGAGGATCTTTAGTAAACTTGCTTTGCCACTGCCCTGCTTCCTGGATCCCTGGGACTCATCTATCCTGAGTGGCATGTAAGTGCCAAGCCTGTGTCACTTAAACCTGCCTGACCTAGATTGACACTGTTGTGACTGTAACTCTGACCCAACACCACCACCAGCTGATGCCAAAACATCTTTTTCCTGATTGCTCATCTCGACGCAAACAACTGTGGATTAATCCAAGCACAGGTGTGCAGCCTGCATAGTACAAGGCAGGGGTTCTGCTTGAGCTTCTCAAGCATTATCTCAACTACTCCTCACAAGCTTTCTAGGAAGCGGGCACTGAGTGTCCTCACCCTACACATGAAGGAACTGAACTCGAGGATTAGGTAACTTCCCAAGTCATAGAGCTGGTAAGGGAGAGAATCTGGCTTTGTGCTAAGCTGAGCATAGACTGTGAGTGCTGAATCACTTCACTAGAGCACTTCTCACTGGAAAGAGAAGGTGGGCTCCAACTCAGAAGCAAAGCCAGGCCGAAGTAAAGCTTGTGCTATCAATAAAAATAATCTATTAAAACAAGAAAATTTCTGCATACTACTTCAAAATAATAGTCGAGCTCACACTTCTGGGTCTTTCTGTGACCCTGCACGTCTCAATCAGTATTCCAAATTCACTCCCACTAGTCTGCATATTTTTTTTTTATTCTGCAGGTGCCTAGTTTCCAGAGTAAAAAAGCCCACTACACTTCAGTGCACACAGATCCATGCCTTCATCTTGAGCTACAGAGTCATCAAGAAAGGAATGTCCAGCCTAGCAACCCACAGATGGGTGGGCAGAGGCTTGGAAAAATAATCAATCCACCCTAGCATGTTTCATCTTTTTCTAGGCTATGGCCACAGTCTCTTGTCTGAATCTGTGCGTGCATTCTGCCTTTCCCCAGTTTGTTCCCCACAATGCAGTCAAGGTACTCTTTTCCAAATGCAAATCTGATCCTGTTTCTTGTCCTAGAACAGTGTTCCCTTCCTCTCATTTCCTGGTTAATTCACCCCTATCCTTCAGATTTCAGGAACTCAACCATCAGTTCCTTGGGAAACCTACACTGGTCTTCCTGACCTGGTTAGATAATTATATTATATGCCTTTATAGTATCATGAACCTCGTCTTCAGAGGTTTTCATACATTTACAACAGGTAAGCAATCATTTTACAGCATTTGCTTTTGTTTTTCATCATCTCTGTAGCTCTCACTACAGTGCACAGCACAGTGTAGAGCCTCATAAGTATTTGCTGAATGGTAAGTGATCTGCAGAAGTGAATGGTATTGGCAATTTGCATTCACACCTGGGCACGATTAAAATTGACCCAAGTGACCGGCACACTTACAAACTGACTAAAGTAAAAGGTCAGTAAAACCTTTACAAAGAATGACCTTTCTACAATATTATAAAAACCACAGTTCATACACAATCCTGGAAAAACTTTTGTGAGATAAATTATGATGAAAAATGTTGTATGTCTCATGGTTATGATATATTGATATCATGGCCCCTGTTTTAACTTTAAAAAAAAATCAAACTAACTAGCTAGTTATACTATGCTTAGGGAAACTATTTCTTCTTGATTATAAGCTGCTGTGTTACTTTTTTCTTCCGAAGAAATACGAACGGTTATCCTGCCTCAAAGGCATATAACTAAAATATCATATGGAGGAATAACCTAGCTATTTGATTACTTAATTTCCAAGTAGAGATGTATTACCAAACACCATTGTTTTGTTCAGTTTTTGTATTACAGAGTGACAACCTAGCATCAAATCATGGTGCTAGTGTGTATGCTACAGTCAAGACACACATTTGAGTGATTCTTTTGTTTCTTTCCTTTTTTCCCCTTTAACATGGTGATAATCAGAACAAATTGATTTTGTTTCTCGGATTGCTGAAATCCTCCCAACACTTTCTTCAACACCAAGGCTGAATAAATCATTGTAATGTTCCCCTGAAGTGAATTGAAAATTAATTTACACAACCAAGATGATCCTTCTAATAACAGGGTACATGGAATGGGGAAATTGGAAATCATTAACCAGCAAACATTATCTGCATTATTTTTGTAGCTGCTTTAGATTGCATTGTAATAGAAAATTAGGAGACCGGCTGTGAAGAAGTTTAAGAGGGTCCCCTGAAGAATGTCTGCTTTAAAATTGATTCTTTAAGAAAGCATTAAAAAGCTATTGGAATTGATTGCCTGCTAATATAAAGGAAAAACTCTTCGCCACCATTTGAGTTAAAAAAGAGCATCTTCATTCATGCATGTTATTAAAACTACTGGCCTGAAAGCCCCTGTAGAAAGATAAAGGATATAGATGGGATATTAAAACGGCAATCTTTACCTTATCTGGGATTTAGACTTAATATGTTGCTTTTATTAATTTAGCAAGAACCATTAGTTAGGATGTCAAAGAGTGAATATACAATTAAAATGCTATAGAATGGTGAGATCTTTAATAAACAGTGGACCAGGAGTTCTTCATTAATCTTCCAAGCATGAGGCACACCCTTACAAAAAATAAATCCTGAATTTACAGCTTTTGCTTTATTGCTAAGTTTCCTGTGCAGCAGCGGTAGAAGTCATAGCTGATAACACCTCTGGTTAGCTTTTGAAGCTTCCCCTGAAATAAGGTAATGACCAATCAGATCCCAGCAGTTGGCCAGCTAGAAAATGACAATTACTATCTTTAAAATATGTCTATGGAGCTTTGAAATGTTTCCACGTACCTGGTACAGTAGCCTATTGTTTAAGCAATGATATTATAGACAGATTTACAAACACATAAGCAAACACAGTAGGATGTTTTGACACTAAATTGCTTTCTTTATATAGCCTTTTTATTTTTACCACATTCAGTGGGAAATTGCCTTGTCTTTTTAAATACATCATAAGTAGGATTACTTAGCAGAATAATGAGTAAAAAATGCCTTTTCAAATACAATAGATTATCTTTTTCTTTGAGTCATCTCAGACTTAAACTGCACCCTTGCCCCAATCCCTCCCTTTGTCTCTCTCCCTCTGTTTAAATGGATTGCAAATAATTTCTACACAGATGAACTATATCAACAAAGTTCTGGTAGACAAATAGTAGATCCATGTAGGACGTAAGCTAAAAGTGCATTCCTAGATGAAAAATTATACCCACTACCACATTGGAGCATTGTTTTCAGTGGTATCAAGTCCTTGGTGAGGTAATAGAAAACAGCCTCATAATGAGGCCCTTTGGGTAGCTCAATTATGCACCCCCTGGAGATCATTGAAATGGGCCACCCACAATATACTAGACTAATAACACATTTCTCATGTATCCCTTGAAATATTAACATGAAACCTAAAAAGTGTTCTGAACTCAACATCAGAACAATTCTATATTAAACTATATTCATCAAAATAGATTTTTAATAAGCTTTTCTATATCTGTTTTATTAGTATTTTATTTTTACTTGATTAATAGAGTCATAATTTCTATACGGTCTGGTTTGCCTGGGACAGTCCCATTTGAGGCCTGTTGCCTAGAGTAACTATTAATAGCAATCCCCTTCACTCTCAAAACTGTCCTGATTTGAGGGTAAACTACATAGCCACTCTACTTATAAGTGATTTCTGATATATTTAACTTTTAGGTCATTTGTAACAGAACTCAGAGCCATTTGTTATCAACATAGTCAAGCTTAAAGCTAAAATAGCTAAGCTTCTATGTTTTCAAAATGAATTTCAATTTTTCTACCACTCATAAAACTTCTTAAAAGCCAGGACAACAGTTAATCCAAAAGGCGCTATTATAAATATTTAATGTTTGTTAGTGTTGGTTATAAAGATAATTATAATGATCATATTGTTAAAATGTTAACAAGAAATAAAAAACATTAATAAAAATAACAAAATTAATATTATCTTTATTACTAATTTGTAACACTTTTAGATTACAAAAATCATATATAATCCTGTTAAAAAAATTTAATGACTAAAATAGTAAGTGAAAGTTCTTCATAAACTTACCTCACAAAGCCAACCATTCTGAACAGATCTTTGTCTACAGATACAAACAGAGGTTTTTGTTTTGTTTTGTTTTGTTTTTTTCTGAAAATAGAATCACAATATTTTTAAACCGGTCTTTTCACTCTGTTGCAGAAACCAGAAAGAAAAGAAATAAATAACAAACATAATTATAACTCTTTATTATGTCTCTCAATTCTGTTGATAAAAAGTGAAGAACAAAAATAGTATTTGTTGACAGGGAGTAAAAGAAACCTGTAGAGCATATGGCAACCCTAGCAGTATGTATCTCTCTCTGCCATCAGCCATCAGCCTCTTTCATGTTTAAATTTCTGGGCTTCTGTAGCTTCTTCTAACTTAAATTTTTTACTAACATTCCTAGTACTAAACACCATGATAAAATTAAAACTAAAAGAGACAAAAAAAGAATACAATTAACATGAATGTTTTAATTAAAAATAAACTTACAAAATCAACAATCTGGATTCCTGTTTAAATTGAAAGTATGTTCATTACATGAATATTATGGGCCAATGCATATTATAAGGATTTAATAGAGATTCATTAATGCTTGTGATAAAGATAACAATGTTTATGATAAAGTATAAACAAGCACAACAAACATGTCCTTCAATAGGTAAATGGATAAACTGTGATACCTCCAGACAATCGAATATGACTCAGTGCTAAAAAGAAATGAGCCATCAAGCAATGAAAAGACATGGAGGAAACCTAAACCCATACTGCTAAGTGAAAAAAGCTAATCTGAAGAAGCTACATACTATATGATTTTAATTACATGATATTCTGGACAACGCAAAACTATGGAGACAGCCAAAATATCGTTGGTTGCCAGGGGTTAGTGGGAAGACAGGATGAATAGGCAGAGGATAGTGGATTTATAAGGGAGTGAAAATACTCTGTATGATAATATAATGATGGATACATTTAATTACACTTTTGACCAAACCCATAGATAAAATTTTCAAAATCAAGAGTGGGCCCTAATGTAAACTATAGTCTCTGGGTGTCATGTGTCAATGAAGATTTGATATGGTTTGGCTCTGTGTCCCCACTCAAATCTCATGTCGAATTGTAATCCCCACATGGCAGGGGCAGAACCTGGTGGGAGGTGTTTGGATCATGGAGGTGGATTTCCCCCATGCTGTTCTCATGATAGCGAGTGAATTTTCATGAGATCTGATAGTTTAAAAGTGTGGCACTTCCCGCCTCACTCTCTCACTCCTGCCACCTTGTGAAGAGGGTGCTTGCTTCCCCTTCATCTTCTGCCATGATTGTACGTTTTCTGAGGCCTCCTTGGCCATGCGGAACTGTGAGTCAATTAAACCTCTTTTCTTTATAAATTACCCAGTCTCAGGTAGTTCTTTACAGCAGTGTGAAAATGGCTAATACAAGCTTCATCAATTGTAATAGATGTATTACACTGGTGAGGAATGTTGATAATGGGGGAGGATATGCTTGTGTGGAGACAAGGATATATGGGAAGTCTCTTTCCACTCCTCTCAATTTTGCTATGCACCTAAAACTGCTCTATCTTAAAACATGAAAACAGAATTAACAAAAACAATAAAAATTAATATGATATTTTAAAATATTATTTTATTATAGATTTGTAACTTTTCAGATTACAGAAGCCATGTACAATATAAAAAAAAAATCCATATGAAATTTTTCCTTGTGTGAGCTTTGGAATTTTCTTCTTTCATAAAAGTTCTCACTACTTAAAAATTGGAATTTTCTATATTCTAACTAAACTCTTGCACAAATAATAACGTCAAACACCACATGTATTGGTTATAAAAATAACTTTAACATTAAATTAGACAATAAAATGTTTTCCACAATCACTGATAATAGAGATAGAATTAAAACAGAAAAGCAAACATTTTTAAAAAGCTTTTCCCCCTGAGAAATTATATTTTGTTAGTTATTTTTCAAGACTCAGCATCTCTCACTTTTGAAAGAACTACAAAGCTAGAAACTTGTCTATGATTCTAATGGATAGGAATGTCATTAAACAAAAGACATATTCTTCAATTAAAAATTAGTTGAAAATGACTCTAAAACCATCTCCACATGTCAAAAATCAGAGAGAAGGAAAAAAAAATGGAAGTGAGGTCATCTGTATATCATATATCTGACTGAGAGATATAGTCCTCCAAATGGGTAAGAAATTGGTTGGAAAAGAGCGTTCAAAACCTCAAATTGGTAGAGATTATGTTCTCTTTTCTCATTCATTTCTTAACAAGTGCAAGTTGCTACTTCTCTACACACATACACAAAAGGAAAGCCCAACAATAGCTTATTGGAAAACCGAGAAAATGTGTATCTCTTACATAGGCCTACATTCGTAGAAAGAACTTAGGAAATGTGAAGAAAAGAAAGTTAGTTTTACCTTTGTAGTTTCAAAGGAGTTATAAAAGACTAAATAGCTTTATTTGCGTACGTTTCTGCACTCCTCAATCTTTAAAAAGTAGATGAAAGTCCACTGAAAAGGTAAATACTCTTCACCTTTATTACCTGTTAAATTGGTTTCAAATAAACAGTGGGCATAACAGCTAAATTGCATGTCTCTTGGGAATGATAGTATAGAAAGACACACACATACACACACACACAAACACACACACACACACACACACACACGAGAAGAAAGCCAAAGCTGATACAATATCAAGTCATTCCTTTTTATACTGAAAAGTCCAGGTCAGTGTCAAGCTTTGTTAGAGATGCTTAAAATAAAAAATGCAGAAGTTCAAAATCTCACATGTATCATCATTTTAAGAAGCATTTCTCTCACTTTTCCTCCCTTAATTAACATGTTAAAGGAAATTGAACAAATGGAAGCGCTAGCAATTGAAGGACATTCTTTTTAATAGACCAGACATCATACTTCGACTACCTTCACCAGATCTGGAAATTGCCTGTTGCCATGTCACTGCTGGCAACTATAGAAAAAGAGCCCCTATCCTGAATTGCAGCTCAGCCATGCTCATCATTCTCCCTGTTGTTGTGGCAGCTGTCAGGAAAAATTATTTGAACAGCAGCATCTTGAACAGATGGCTTAGAGACAAGTTAGAAATGGAAACACCTATGGGAAGAAAATTGCAAAAGTCAAGCCTAGACTTCAAAGCACAGGCAATGGACTGCTCACCAGCCCTGTTCTCTAGCTATGGGATGGAAAGGTAAATTTTTCCTACACATGTTAAACACACTTCTTTTACCCCTTTGGTCCATGCCAGACTCTTGCTGGCTGCCTTACATGGCCACCCCAACTCCGTAAGTGTTGAGGGACAATGCAACTCCATTCTTTCTTTCTCAGCAGTCAGTTCTTCTGGGAGAATCAATCCAAGGTAGTAGTAGATGGGAGACACATTGTCTACCAGTTTCCTTCCCTTTTTCTCATTTATTTCTCTGTGACCAGGGACTGCTTTCCTTCCCAGGCCTTAGCTGTATGTCCTGTTTTGTCCTTATCATTCAAGATGGCTGTGGTAGACAGGAGAATGTGCCTTGCAGTACTGCAACTGAAAGGAGCATAATTGACCAAGGGACCCATTGCTGTATTCTGAATCCAGCACTGAGTTGGCTGAGGCCATGCTTCCCGTGCGTGTGCTGCTCCCAGGCAATGATTGAGTGCAGCAGGGATACTGAGGCAGCTACATTTTTGAGAGACTCAAACTCCTCTGTCATGTGACTTTGGCTCAGGGACTACACATAGGCTTTGCCAAAACTTTCTTAAAACTACTCTGATCCCTTTGACTTTTCCTGCTCAATCTTCCTCCCTTCCCTCTCTATTTCACAGGGGTCAGGCCCGCATCATGATTTGAGAGCTCTTCTACCTTCCCCAATTTTCCCTCTAATACAACCTTTTGTGTCTGCTTATTGAAGAATGCAAACCAACACAGTGGCTCTGCCCCTTTACATCTCCTAATCTGTATATATCCTGTGAAGATCTGCTGAGTAATAAGCTGGCAAAAGGGGCCTGGTATGTAGATTTGAGGAAGTCCACAGTCAGTCAAAAGCCCACACTGTCAGTGCCAGTCCACATGATCAGTGATAAGGAGCAGAGAATCAAAGGATAAAATCCAGTCGGAACTCTAATGGAGATGCTCATCATCAGATCCTAGGAGAGAGAAGGCATGCGTAAAGTTATGAGAAGGCATGCGTAAAGTTATGAGAAGGCATGCGTAAAGTTATGAGAAGGCATGCGTAAAGTTATGAGAAGGCATGCGTAAAGTTATCTGAAGGCATTGGAGAAAAAAACATGTTAGTGGTAAAATTAACAAGATGTGCAGAAAGTACACCTGGGGCAAAATTCCTCGTTCCCATTCAGAGGCATTCTTTTGAATCAACTGTCTGGAACAGCACAGGGGACATACACTGAGCGGCTCATCAAGAATGGAACAGGAACTGCAAAAAAAAAAAAAGTGGAGTGGAGGTGGATAAAATTCTAAAGAAAAAGCTCATCTTGAAAAAGGAGTCGTTCAACTTTTCCTGAAAATGGCCAGATAAAATGTAAAAATCATTCTTACTTTAGAGTAGGAACTAAGCAGGAGGGGAATTAAATTCGAAAACAGGAAAAAAATTTAAATTTGGTCTATAGGCCACGGGCTGCAACACCTGGCCTTGAACAGTGAAGAGGATTCTACCTAAGAGCCAATTCAGTAAATATAAAAATGTCACATTTGTATTTTATTCAAAATGAAAATAATTTGATATCATTCTAGAAGGGGAGTACATATTTAGATTTACTGCTTCATTTACATTATCAGCTTAATTGAATAAGAATATTACTAAGAGAATCTGCATTTTTTTAAACTCACCAAAATGTTAATTATCTTAGTATATTTAAAAAGTAGCAATAAGAAGGCAGCTTTTACATATTTTTAGGTTGAAATTCCATTCAGAGCTACATCTTGCAACTAAGTGGTTTCTTGTGTCCAAAGGAGATAGATTTCCACTCCCTGTTTGGAGACCACTCAATCAGATTACACAGGCATCAAGACTCTAGCTGGCTCTGTCATTTCATTTTATTTGAAAGGGAAGAGTCCACCCTTTATCTTTTTTTTTGAGACGGAGTTTCACTCTTGTTGCCCAGGCTGCAGTGCAATGGCACAATCTCGGCTCACGGTAACCTCCATCTCCCAGATTCAAGCAATTCTCCTGCCTCAGCCTCCTGAGTAGCTGGGATTACAGGCGCCCGCGACCACACCTGACTAATTTTGGTCAGGCTGGTCTCGAACTCCCGACCTCAGGTGATCCGCCTGGTGCTGGGATTATAGGCGTGAGCCACCATGCCCGGCCCCTTCATCTTTTTTAGTACTTTAGTTCCCACTACCTGAAATCTGATGCAAACCATGTTTGTTTATCAGTAGTAACATTGCTGATATAGTTATTGATTAGGCATTTTTCTCTATATGTTTAAACTTGGTACACAACCTTCCTTATATAATTTAACACTATGAGGTTGGCAAGTAACGGGTGGTGAAACCAAGACTCTTGGTCAAGTGACATGACTTGACCAAGGTCACAGAATGAATCTGTCTGTAGCAAAATTTGTTTGGCTTTGCCAACACTGTACTCTTTCCCTTTCTTCTGGTAGTAGAACTATTTTCCTACTGTCTACTCTACCCTGTGCAGGATTCTGATAGATATGTCATTTATGTGGATGGCCCTGTGTTTTATTTGCTGACTTAAGCCCACCACCAGAATGGACAATCACGGTAGATTCAGTGATTGATCTAGGAGGAAACTTTGTGATTCTTGCAGGAACAGAGGTCAGGCAACAGATGTGGATGCTGGGAGAGAATAATCTTTCTGCTTTTATGATAGTGAGTGCTACATGTCACCCATATTTAGGGTGCCAAAGGCCTTCTTTGTCACAACACAAACATAGCCTGCTGGTGAATAAAGCCAATATTGAGAAAGGCAGAGCAGAGAAATGGAAAGAAAGTGAATCCTATGACATCCTCTAAAACCAGCTGTAGCTGAAGCTAGTGCAAAATCCTTGGACTTGCCGGTAGCAAAAGCTAATAAATACCCCTTTTGTTTAAACTAGAGTTGGGTTTCTATTAATGCAAGAGAACAAGTCCTGCCTAATACAGTATTACAGCCAGAGAGCCAGAACTGGACTCAATTCCCCTGATTATGTAACCACATTAATTGAAAGTATAATTTTTCATCAAAACAAATTAGAATTGGGGGCCAAAACAAATTAGAATTGGGGGCCCTATCGTTGTTAATAGTGTAACCAATATAAAACGTAGGAATTACGCCTAAGTGTCCTATGCAGTATAGCTCCATCATGGTAATTAGCATTTCTTATTATAATTACCTTTTTATGTGTTTCTTCATGAATCTCTTGATGACAGGGATTGTATCTTATTTATCTTTGAAATCCTTCTGCTAAGCACTGTCCTTAGGACTTAGTATGGCTCAATAAATATCTTCTGAATAGGAAAATATTTATAGCAATTTACCAATACATGAATCCCACTTCTTATTTCAAATTAACTTGGACATATCTTGTCTAAGATAAGTACATATCCCAGTCTTCAAGGACAGTCTTCAATCCTATCTTTGTTTAAAATGTCTGACCTTATCCAAGAGGTTTCCCAATCACTCTATCTAATACAGTATTCTTGTCACTTTTGTCCTCTCCTTAGTTTTCTTAATAATATTTACCGAAATTTTTATAGTTTCTTCTTTGTCTTGTTTCACTAGACTGTAAGCTTCTTAGAGCAATCCGTGGCATACAGAGGGCTCTCAAAAACAATTGAATATTTATAAGTAAATAAAGTAACTGGTGGTACATTCGATTCTGCATTGTGATACCTTCCAACACATTTTAGATATTCATTTTATATTTTATAATGAAAAGCATAACAGTTAAATCTAATATATGTACATTCTAATATAATGAATATATGTTTTAAAAAATAAGAAATGTTGTCCTCAGTAAAATATCTCACCAATGTATGAACACTGAATCTAAAAATCTTCTACTAAATCCATTACTGGTAATCTTATTGATTAACATAGTATTGCCTTAAGACAATCTGCTAACTCAGCCATCTGTTTGCTCGTGTTGTTATAATAATGCTATCTTAGCCTAGATTAACTGTATAAACATATTGAGGTTTTAGTGAAATCTAGGTGTATATCATGATTGATCCATACAAAGTAGTCAAATGTTATTTTAAAATATTTGACTTTGACTCTTTGTATAGCCTAATACAATTACCTATAGTCATCAGCTTTTAAATATATACATGTATAAACATAAAGCAATTATAATTTAGTAGTAAAATTATATTTTATAAAACTATAAGTTAAAAACATATTTAAGTGGAAAAATATCAGATAAAAATCTCTCATGATAAAAAGTGATCACGAGAAGGATGGCATCATGGTGGATTAACTAGAGAAAGTATTTTATTTTTACTTCTTGTTTCATTAGCCTCTCTATTAAACTGATGGCTTCAGAAACTGTGACAATCATCTTTGCTCCCTCTCTCTTGGTTTATGTGCCAAAGCCTAGCTCTTCTTGGTGATCTTTGGGGCTATGAAAAATGACATGCTAGGTATTTTTCCTCAAATAACATTAACTTTTAAAAATATTGTATTGCTATTATAATACAAATCACTAGCCCTGTGTGATTGAAATGATAACAGTATATTGTCCTTTGTTGACTTCGAATACCCAGCTCCTTCTTGCTCTTTATTTCTCCAGCTACCAGAAAGAACAGCTGTGGTTCTACATGGGGTCCACCTGGCAGCTTGAAGCATCCAGATGTCAACTCCTACTTTAAAAAGAAAAAGCAAGCACTCTTTCTCCATGGTAATGTTGCCTTCAGAGGCAACTGGTATGGGAGTGGAGATTAAAGGAAAAAAAAATTAGAGGAGAAAGGGCCACACTTCCATTTGATTCTCACCTGTAACAAATACAGATGACATGCAGTGAAAAATACCAGTTCCCTGACCAATGAATTACTCTTTTCTATTTGACAGGTGTAAGTCAAGTCTCAGCTCACACTTTTCTGTGCAAATGGGTGACTTGACTATAGTTGTCATCTTATTATTTTTTAATGGAGTTTGTTAAAGCTTTACTCCCTGTTTCAGAGAAGAGATAAGTACGTGACATTTACACCAAGAGGCTGGAGCCATGACAAATACATAAAGTGAAACCCTGGGGGAGGGGAGATAGGCAAGGTTTTATGTGTATTTTATTAAAACTCAAGATCGTTTGCTTTGAAGTTTTAATAAAAAGTTAAGTATAACCTAAAAGTTTTAGACTGCAGATTGATCAAACGCTCTTCATATAAAGTTTATATAAAATTATAGTTATTAAATACTTGAACACGATAAATAACTATGGAAGACTTAGACTTACGTGTTTTATAAAGATCACACTAAAATATGATTCAAAAAAATTCAAAAATATTGGATTACCTAAAAGAAGTGTATCCATTTCTGATTACTTATTCTCACTTTTCCACAAAGGAAAATTTCCAAATAATATTCACTTTTCAGTTGAGATCCAAAGGAGAAAAACAAGCCATCACAATTATTGCTGTGTTTGGGAAGACAAATTTCTTTTTTGAAGTTTTAGTTTCTTTGGAAAAAGATGGGCTGGGCACAGTGGCTCACACCTGTAATCCCAGCACTTTGGGAGGCGAAGGTGGTTGGATCACCTGAGGTCAGGAGTTCGAGACCAGCCTGGCCAACATGGTGAAACCCCATCACTACTAAAAATACAAAAATTAGCCATGGTAGCACGTGCCTGTAATCCCAGCTACTCGGAAGGCTGAGATGAAGGGATTGCTTGAACCCAGGAGGCGGAGGTTACATTGAGCAGAGATTGCACCACTGCATTCCAAACTGGGTGACAGAGCGAGACTCCATCGCAATAAAAATAATAATAATAAAATAGAATTTTTTTTTTAAGAAACATCCTATCTTTGCAATTCTAATCATGAATCATAACTCAACTAGACTCAGTCATTTTTACACGAATGAATTTACCCACTTATATCAAAATTTTAAGTTCACTATTGTCACATTCTGGTACTCAATCTATGTTGATAGAAAGACATTAGAATTACAGTATTTTTCTTCATAAGGTTTCCTAGAGCCATTTTGCAGCTCTTCTTCTTCCAATATAACTTTATTATATTCATGACACTGTTTTTTCGACTGTATGTATGTCCCCAGATAATGCCTTTTCTTCTACCCTATTTGAATAACTATAAAGAAACAATTCTATCTTCTTTTACTATTTCATACTTAAATCATAGCCCCAACTTGCCATTCACAATTTGTACCAGGACAGTCTTACAAATGCTATCATCATAAAATGATCCTGTAGCCCAAAAATTGCTACGTAAACCATCCTAACACTGAACTTAGGATAGATACTTAGTCTTTGCCCACATTCTCAAATAAGTTTGTTTAGTTTACCATAAGATAGCTATCCTTCTTTCTAATTAACGACTCCAACAATTCTTGTTTTTAATATATTAACATAGAGCCATCATAGTTCTTACTCTAGTTAAAATCTGCTGACTTAGCCAATATCTTCCATGTAACCTACAATTCTGAGAGCCACATCTCTCAAAAAGTTGAGAGACAACTGTAATCTACAAGATTGTCTTGTTAGGGATTCATAATGGCTTCCATTTTTAGACAAAGCATCAAGAAATAAAAGGCAAAGCAATGCTTGGGGAAACTCAGAAAAAGACCTTTTGAAATTAAAACCCCCAAAGAAAAACATTCATTTAAACTCCTAAAATTGGTCACTGCAATTAGAATACTAGCTTTTTAAATTAAAAAACAGCATTTTAAAAAGTAGATTACTATATAAAGAATGTTTAATAAAATAGTCAGAATAGGGGCCTATTTAATGTGCACTGGCAGTTGTAAATTCTCTCTTATCATCAATTTTAGAATAAGCTCAGGTTCTTAGAATAAGAACCTGAATAAGACGGATATAGCGTACCTGCCCCCTCACGGCACCTGAAATTCCCCCACCAGTCTTGGCAGTAATGACCATAGCCCTCTTTCACAATGCCCTGGGGAAGAAATAAACCTTTGCTGATGCACAGCTTTCAAGCTCATCACATCCTCTCAATTTTCGTGCTTCTGTCTAGTGAGTTACTTCCCTTTCTTTTGCTTGATATTGCTCAAACCGCTGTAGGACACCACTATTTTTAAAAAATTGCTTCATTCTGAACTCATTATCCCATTATTTTCTTCTTTCCAGTTCAATCTCTATAATGCAAAGAGTATTATTTGAACAACTCCTTTTTACCCAGCACCATTACTTGGGGAAATACACATGCTCAAAAATATGACCCTTGTGGAACCTCTGTTCAAATCATAGGTTAAAAACCAAACAGGAAGCACAGAATAGAAGAAGCCACTGTATTTAATTGCTAAATGTTGTATATCAAATATCAAAAGGTAAAGTTGTATTTTCTAAACCCTTCGGATATGGTCTAGGCATAGATGTTTTTAGGACGCTTTCTAGGTTATTCTAATATGTAGCCAGTAATGAGATCCACTGTGCCAGAAAGTCTCCACCCTGACTGACAAATAACTTTCAGTTCTGGTTTAGGAAATCAAGGTGAGGATACAGATGTGAATCCTTTGTTTCTCAAACTTTAGTGTGCACAAGAATTATCTGGACTTCTGTTAAACACACATGGTGGCTGGGCACGGTGGCTTACACCTGTAATCCCAGCACTTTGAGAGGTGGGAGGATCATGAGGTCAGGAGATCGAGACGATCCTGGCTAACACAGTGAAACCCTGTCTCTATTAAAAATACAAAAAATTACCCGGGCGTGGTGGCAGGTGCCTGTAGTCCCAGCTACTCAGGAGGCTGAGGCAGGAGAATCACTTGAACCCGGGAGGCGGAGGTTGCAGTGAGACGAGATCATACCACTGCACTCCAGCCTGGGCGACAGAGCGAGACTGTCTCAAATAAATACATGCATGCATACATACATACATACATACATACATACACACACAGCTCTGGCGCTCAGACTCCAGAGAATCAGATTTCATAGGTCATATATGGAAACCCAAAACTTACATTTTCAACAAGAGGCTCTGGTGATCCTGATGCAGTGGTCTTCAGACCATGCTTTGAGAAAGGCCACTCAAAAGTTAATCACTATCCAGTCCCGTGAACTAATATTTAAGAGATTATGATATTTTAGATCATAATAAAGTAACCCAGAATCAACACGTCAACATGAATATCTTGTAAGTGAATTATTTTATAAATTTATTTTTGTATCCTTTTAGTGTACAGTATTTGATTCATATTATTGCTGTTTTATCATCACTAGATAGACGTTCAGAGAAATTTGAAAGTTATCCTCCTCTTGCCACCCTTGGACTTATTTAGAAGACTAAAACAGTTGAGATTCACTATTTTAGAAAATAAAAAAGAGATATGAAAAAATATAGAAAAGAAGGGAAAAGAGCTTTCTTTAATTTGTACATGCATGTTTCTATATCTGTGTGTTTTTTTTTAAGAGGGAGAGGGGATGACAAAAGTTAAAGTTCTTATTTTAAAATTATTAAAGGATTTAACTAATGTTATATACACCCAAGAAAATTATGTGACTTGCTCATTTTAGCTCATTGTAATTAAGTTGTTTATTAAAATGACAAACTGAAAATATTTTTTAAAACATGTTTATTCCTCCAGAGAAAAAATGTCACATAAGCAAAAATAGGACAGAAACAGAAAAATGCACAAAATAGGCACTTTTTCTGCCAGTAAGTACTTGGAAATTAAATGTCAATGTAAACGCAGAATGTAACACATAAGAACAACCTTGATATGCTTTATTTATTTATGTTTTGTTTTTTAGACAAAAATTTCCAGAACAACGTTAATAAAACTTTATATTTGTACTTTTAAATTCATTTAACATTAAAATTGAGAGCACGCATATTATTCCTCAGTTAGTTCTATTGTCTCCTTCTCTTAGGTAGTTAAATCCATTCTTTCTCCTTGATTTAAGGCTTGAAATTCAGCTAGTTTAAACCATCTAAATCCTACCTTTCTGAGAACAGGCACACCTGCAGAAGAGCAAAGTTCTCATTGACCTTGGGAACACAGCAGTCTCAATGAAATAATCTCATTTAGTAAAAAGAAAACCATATGCGAATCAACATTAACCGCTCTTAGCCCACATCAGGGATGATAGCTCCCTTGGCACCAGTCTGAATTTTGAGCTAAGGAATTTGGCCTGATCTGCCCTATGCTCAGCCAGGACAGATTGATAAAGAGGTACAACATTAGCTTAATCAGTTGCTCCATATTTCCGAATTTTTCTAAATATGTTCCTCATAAGTTTGCTTTCAATGGAAATATAGAGAATGCTTTCACACACATTTTTTCTTCTGAAATCAGTTCTCTGTGCATTAGAGCATTAAGCTTAGCAAATATGAGTTACTATACTACTAACACATTTATTGAGTGCCTACTTTGTGCCAAGAACTGGACTAGGAGTAATATATATATGTATTTTTTTCTGATATTCACAAAAATCCCTCTAAAATAACTATCATTATCCCCATTACACAGATGAAAAATCTAAGGGTCAGAGAGGCTAAGTGATTTGCCCAATGGCAGAGAATTACAGGGCCAGCAAAACACTTATAATACAATGTTTCATGTGCATTGATTTACATTTTTCTTGTCTATACTGTATTTTAAAAGCAAATGTCTAACTTTTAAGAAGTGTTCACTATATTCTGGGCATTGTTCTGAGTGCTTTATATGTATTAACTCATTCAATATTTTGAATAACTCTTTGAGAGAAGTGTTTTGTTTCCATTCTACAGGTGACAAAACTGAGGCACAAAGAGCTCAAGCAACTTGTTTGTGGTCAAAAAACTGATAAATGAAGGAACCATGATTTAACCCAGCCATTGACTCCAGACCATGCTACACAAATACTAAGTAGGTTCCAATAGCCATTTTTTTACACTTAGTTATTAAAATGTACCACTACATGCTGCTTGTACATGAGGATTTACTATAACAAGACAGAATGTCAATGTGAGTAATTCTCATTGATAAAAAGGACGACTTCAATCTTCTACCTCCAAAAGATGGGCAGGGGTGATGGACCAGACATCAGAGGAATCATGCTATATAGGACAAATCCTGGGTCTTTTCCAGCAGTCAAGAAATTTCAGAGTAATAGTCACATCATCCTAAGCGAAGGTGTTTTTTGCAAACCCCTTAGCATATCTAAAGGGTACAACAAACAGTAAATAGGAGGAGGTGTAGATAAATAGCCTCGCAGCAACTGAGAGAGGTGACACCTGACATGTAATTTCCATTAAGTTGCCTTTTCTGGCCTTTGACAAAATTCAACAACCCTTCATGCTAAAAACTCTCAATAAATTAGGTATTGATGGGATGTATCTCAAAATAATAAGAGCTATCTATGACAAACCCACAGCCAGTATCATACTGAATGGGCAAAAACTGGAAGCATTCCCTTTGAAAACTGGCACAAGACAGGGATGCCCTCTCTCACCACTCCTATTCAACATACTGTTGGAAGTTCTGGCCAGGGCAATCAGGCAGGAGAAGGAAATACAGGGTATTCAATTAAGAAAAGAGGAAGTCAAATTGTCCCTGTTTGCAGATGACATGATTGTATATCTAGAAAACCCCATTGTCTCAGCCCAAAATCTCCTTAAGCTGATAAGCAACTTCAGCAAAGTCTCAGGATACAAAATCAATGTACAAAAATCACAAGCATTCTTATACATCAATAACAGACAAACAGAGAGCCTAATCGTGAGTGAACTCCCATTCACAATTGCTTCAAAGAGAATAAAATACCTAGGAATCCAACTTACAAGGGATGTGAAGGACCTCTTCAAGGAGAACTACAAACCACTGCTCAATGAAATAAAAGAGGATACAAACAAATGGAAGAACATTCCATGCTCATGGGTAGGAAGAATAAATATCATGAAAATGGCCATACTGCCCAAGGTAATTTATAGATTCAATGCCATCCCCATCAAGCTACCAATGACTTTCTTCACAGAATTGGAAAAAAACTACTTTAAAGTTCATATGGAACCAAAAAAGAGCGTGAATCGCCAAGTCAATCCTAAGCCAAAAGAACAAAGCTGGAGGCATCACACTACCTGACTTCAAACTATACTACAAGGCTACAGTAACCAAAACAGCACGGTACTGGTACCAAAACAGAGATATAGACCAATGGAACAGAACAGAGCCCTCAGAAATAACGCCGCATATCTACAACTATCTGATCTTTGACAAACCTGAGAAAAACAAGCAATGGGGAAAGGATTCCCTATTTAATAAATGGTGCTGGGAAAACTGGCTAGCCCTATGTAGAAAGCTGAAACTGGGGCCGGGCGCAGTGGCTCAAGCCCATAATTCCAGCACTTTGGGAGGCCGAGGTGGGCAGATCACGAGGTCAGGAGATCGAGACCGTCCTGGCTAACATGGTGAAACCCCATCTCTACTAAAAATACAAAAAAATTAGCTGGGCACGGTGGCAGGCACCTGTAGTCCCAGCTATTCCAGAGGCTGAGGCAGGAGAATGGTGTGAACCCAGGAGGCGGAGCTTGCAGTGAGCCGAGATCGCGCCACTGCACTCCAGCCTGGGCGACAGAGCGAGACTCCCTCTCAAAAAGAAAAAAAAAAAAAAAAAGCTGAAACTGGATCCCTTCCTTTCACCTTATACAAAAATTAATTCAAGATGGATTAAAGACTTAAATGTTAGACCTAAAACCATAAAAACCCAAGAAGAAAACCTAGGCAATACCATTCAGGGCATAGGCATGGGCAAGGACTTCATGTCTAAAGCACCAAAAGCAATGGCAACAAAAGCCAAAATTGACAAATGGGATCTAATTAAACTAAAGAGCTTCTGCACAGCAAAAGAAACTACCATCAGAGTGAACAGGCAACCTACAGAATGGGAGAACATTTTTGCAACCTACTTATCTGACAAAGGGCTAATATCCAGAATCTACAATGAACTCAAACAAATTTACAAGAAACAAACAAACAACCCCATCAAAAAGTGGGTGAAGGATATGAACAGACACTTCTCAAAAGAAGACATTTATGCAGCCAAAAAAACACCTGAAAAAATGCTCATCATCACTGGCCATCAGAGAAATGCAGATCAAAACCACAATGAGATACCATCTCATACCAGTTAGAATGGTGATCATTAAAGTCAGGAAACAACAGGTGCTGGAGAGGATGTGGAGAAATAGGAACACTTTTACACTGTTGGTGGGACTGTAAACTAGTTCAACCATTGTGGAAGTCAGTGTGGTGATTCCTCAGGGATCTAGAACTAGAAATATCATTTGACCCAGCCATCCCATTACTGGGTATATACCCAAAGGATTATAAATCATGCTGCTATAAAGACACATGCACACGTATGTTTATAGTGGCACTATTCACAATAGCAAAGACTTGGAACCAACCTAAATGTCCAAAAACGATAGACTGGATTAAGAAAATGTGGCGCATATACATCATGGAATACTATGCAGCCATAAAAAATGATGAGTTCATGTCCTTGGTAGGGACATAGATGAAACTGGAAACCATCATTCTCAGCAAACTATCACAAGGACAAAAAACCAAACACCACATGTTCTCACTCATAGGTGGGAATTGAAAAGTGAGAACACATGGACACAGGAAGGGGAACATCACACACTGGGGACGGCTGTGGGGTGGGGGGAGGGGGGAGGGGTAGCATTAGGAGATATACCTAATGCTAAATGACGAGTTAATGGGTGCAGCACACCTACATGCCTCATGTATACATATGTAACAAACCTGCACATAGTGCACATGTACCCTAAAACTTAAAGTATAATAATAAAATTTTTTAAAAAGTTGCCTTTTCTGAATGATAGCACCACAGTTTTGATGCATAAATATAAATATAGTGTATCTGATAGGAAATAAATGCATATAAGGTGGCATGGCACTTCATAAAATTAGGAGAACGCCAAGAGAACAGTAAAATTCTCTTAGAAATCTAAGAGAAGGGATAGTGTTTATAATATCTAGTAGTTTTTAGTTGGTTTGTCAAATTTGAAGGAAAGCAAAAAGGGTGATTATCAATCTGTCTTATGGGAACTGGCCATGATATAACAGCTTGAGCTAAGAGATTTGTTCTGCAAAAGCCCTAAGACTTGTTAGCAAATAATAATTTCATTAAAAGACAGAAAAAAAAAAAAAAAACATGTATCTGCAGAGAAAATAAAACTGTATCTTTTTTCACTTAATAAAATAGCAAATATCACCACTGAACTCAGACATATAAACTGCCAGGATTTTAAGTGTTGAAATACTCATGAAATATGGAATCTCTCTCAGTATTGATGGTGTTTCTTCCCTCCACCCCTCCTTTCTTACTCCCCTGGGAGTCCAGCCCCAACAATTACAGGGTTGCTATCACAGCAGCTGTCCCTGTTGCATAATGCTGATTTTCTACATGCAAAAAATGTGGACTCTAGAGAGCTATGAAAATATGAGTTAACAATATGTCTGAATCTAGTTTGGGAAGACATGAGTTTATTGTATTATAAGAAAAAATACTGAATATAAGTTGTTTTCTTAAGATTTTTAATTGTTGCCATTGTCATTCTGGTTTTAATTAACAACTAATACTCTGAAATGAATTATTTGAATAGAATTAATGAAGTGTACAAATAACTTAAGGAAGTTTCAACCCCTGGCTTCTGACCTGTATATAATTTAATGAACAAACAGAAAAGAGAATGGAAAATGGTAAAATGAATGTATTATTTTCTTAACCTAAATAGACAACATTGTTTTAAAAATTGAATATCCTCTCTCAGGCTATAGAACCTATTAAGATGACTTTTCTTTTTCCAACGAACAAACAAAAAAATGATCCTTTTTGGTCTCTTTCTTAGATTTGTCTGATCCATCTAAAAGCCAGTTTCTACATTTCTGAACTTGACTGCTCACTGCGATCAAAAGAGGATTTCCACACAATCATTTAGAAATTTCAAAATGTATGGTGTTTGGGAATTATATATTCATTATGACTACATCCAAAGCTTGGTATCAGAAGCTAAATTATTTTTTCCTTGAAATATAAATACTGCAACTTAGGTGGCATGGAACTATTGAAAACAGCTTGCCATATGCCTTTGATTTCACTGAGAGACGTGCCATCTGCCACCACACTCAAAAATGATTCAAAAAAATTAAAAAGAATGGTAGAAGATTGTGATCAAATGTGAGAATGTTACCCATCATGTGTGGTCTAAGACTGGGCCTGGGTACTAGTTCAGATTACCTCTCGTCATGAAGTCAAAGCCGGACAGAAACAAATAAATTCTCATTTTTTCCGTGGGTAATGAACTGAGTGTAGTGTAGTTCCCTCAGCATGATTATTGACACAGATTTAGAAAGAAGTCTTTGATATGAAAGTAAAAAAACCAAAGATCCTAGGGCAATGCATATTTTAGGAGTTTTGGCCCAAGGACTGAGATTAAAACAGGGAGAACTTGCTTTGCACAGTTAATTTATTTGTAAAAATTCAATACCTTCATGGGACTTTGGAGAAAGAAGAAAATGGCAAGATATCAGAGACTTTTGGGGGGGGATATATGTATATTGAAGAAATGTATAAATCTATTTAGGTACTATATTTTATCAAGGGCTAAATCAGCCAAGTGTGTATTTTAACTCTACATAATAAAATCACTGTGATAAATCCCTTCAGATGATTCCCAAAGAACAGAGGTAATTTTTCTAAGAAGCTTAAAAATAGAAATCTCTCTTAAATGCATCCAGACAGTGCCCCTTACAATCACTATTTTGTCCCAAAAGAAAAAGAGAGCAGAACAAAATGTAAATTTTACAGGAAAAATTTTGCAAGTAACTATTAGTTTATTTGGTTTGTTTATTTGAAGAAGGAAAAGATTCAAAACCTACGGTCCAGATTTTGGCTAAGAGAATACTATCTTAGTCTGTTTTTTTGTTGCTATGCCTGACTGAGGCTGGGCAGTTTATAAAGAAAAGAGGTTTGTTTAGCTTATGGTTCTGCAGGCTAGGAAGTTCAAAGACCATGACACTAGCATCTGCTCAGCTTTTGGTGACGGCATTTTGTGCTGTGTCAAGACATGGCAGAAGGTCAAAGGGGAAGCAGACACGTGTGAAGAGACAAATTCTGAGGGGTATCCTGACTTCATCACAACCTGCTCTGGTAGGAACTAATCCAGTATTCCTATCGCAGAAACTCACTCATTACTATGGGAACTGAACCAAGTCATTCACGAGAGATCTGCCCCCGTGACCCAAGTACTTCCCACTAGGCCTCACCTCCCAGCACTACCACGTTGGGATCAAATTTCAACATGAGTTTTGGTGAGGATAAATTAAACCATACCCACATAGGAAGTACCATATGAACAATGAAGCTGGATTTCTTTATAAAAGAAAAAGTGAGAACAGGTTATTAAACTGTAAAACTGGTTTTGAGAATGAAATGCAATCCTGTTTCAGAAATTTGTAGCCAGTATTACAGGGTAGTCTTGTGCCTGGCTTATGAGGTTTATTTGAAATGTTTCATTCCAGATAATCAAGGGAAAAATAGTTTCCAAATAATAGCATTTCCAGGACTCTTCTAAAAAATAAAATTAAAGATATGCAGCTCTCCCAAAATATCTAATTACAAATAACTATATTAGAACTGCTCTAGAAAGTTTATGCCACCATTTATTGAAAAGTATTTCATGGGCATCTAAAAAGGCATTATAGGAAAAGAAGTAAAGTAATAATAATAATACATGGCATTTGTATATCACTTTTTTATTTATTTGTATTATATTTATAAAATACGTGTTCCTATTTTATAGATAAGAATATTAAGGCTTATCAGGGTTCACCTATCTAATGTCAAATAGCTAATAAATGTTGAAATCAGAAGTGAACATAGTCTTATGATATCCTATCAGAGTTCCTTATATTCCAGCACCATTCCTCTTAGCCTAAGACACAGCAGTTTCCACTTTCAGGGTCTGATATACAACTCCATACAGTTGCCCTCAATATTTTCCATCTTGTTTAAGTGGAAGTACTCCGGAAGCAGTAACATTTTAGCTGTTCTCAACAATAGACCCCTCTGTATAAACTGAGGAATTAAGGGTTTAAAAGGGAAAGTGAGAAGTATCTTATGTCACAATTTGACACAATCTACTTGTATGACAAGTTATACATGCATGAAATAAATACTATAGTAAACAATATGTCCTTGCTAATAGTATCAAATATTGACATATGAGAGTGATAATTTGATCAGTACAATAGATCAGACATTATATAATAGGCTTCATGTAGAATAAATATCTCACAATTTGCCTATCCAGATCAAATTTGTGTATATAGTGTACAAATGACTATATATGAAATACATACATATACAAATGACTATATGTGAAATACATACATATACAAATGACTATATGTGAAATACATACATACACAAATGACTATATGTGAAATACATACATACACAAATGACTATATGTGAAATACATACACACACAAATGACTATATGTGAAATACATACACACACAAATGACTATATGTGAAATACATACACAAATGACTATATGTGAAATACATACACACACAAATGACTATATGTGAAATACATACATATACAAATGACTATATGTGAAATACATACATATACAAATGACTATATGTGAAATACATACATACACAAATGACTATATGTGAAATACATACATACACAAATGACTATATGTGAAATACATACACACACAAATGACTATATGTGAAATACATACACACACAAATGACTATATGTGAAATACATACATATACAAATGACTATATGTGAAATACATACACACACAAATGACTATATATGAAATACATACATATACAAATGACTATATATGAAATACATACATATACAAATGACTATATGTGAAATACATACACACACAAATGACTATATGTGAAATACATACACACACAAATGACTATATGTGAAATACATACATACACAAATGACTATATGTGAAATACATACACACACAAATGACTATATGTGAAATACATACACACACAAATGACTATATGTGAAATACATACATATACAAATGACTATATGTGAAATACATACACACACAAATGACTATATATGAAATACATACACACACAAATGACTATATGTGAAATACATACATATACAAATGACTATATATGAAATACATACACACACAAATGACTATATGTGAAATACATACACACACAAATGACTATATGTGAAATACATACATACACAAATGACTATATGTGAAATACATACACACACAAATGACTATATGTGAAATACATACACACACAAATGACTATATGTGAAATACATACACACACAAATGACTATATGTGAAATACATACACACACAAATGACTATATATGAAATACATACACACACAAATGACTATATATGAAATACATACACACACAAATGACTATATGTGAAATACATACATACACAAATGACTATATGTGAAATACATACATATACAAATGACTATATGTGAAATACATACATACACAAATGACTATATGTGAAATACATACATATACAAATGACTATATGTGAAATACATACACACACAAATGACTATATGTGAAATACATACACACACAAATGACTATATGTGAAATACATACACACACAAATGACTATATGTGAAATACATACATATACAAATGACTATATGTGAAATACATACATATACAAATGACTATATGTGAAATACATACACACACAAATGACTATATGTGAAATACATACACACACAAATGACTATATGTGAAATACATACATATACAAATGACTATATGTGAAATACATACATATACAAATGACTATATGTGAAATACATACATACACAAATGACTATATGTGAAATACATACATATACAAATGACTATATGTGAAATACATACATACACAAATGACTATATGTGAAATACATACATATACAAATGACTATATGTGAAATACATACACACACAAATGACTATATATGAAATACATACATACACAAATGACTATATGTGAAATACATACATACACAAATGACTATATATGAAATACATACACACACAAATGACTATATATGAAATACATACATACACAAATGACTATATGTGAAATACATACACAAATGACTATATGTGAAATACATACATACACAAATGACTATATGTGAAATACATACATATACAAATGACTATATGTGAAATACATACACACACAAATGACTATATGTGAAATACATACACACACAAATGACTATATGTGAAATACATACATATACAAATGACTATATGTGAAATACATACACACACAAATGACTATATATGAAATACATACATATACAAATGACTATATATGAAATACATACATATACAAATGACTATATGTGAAATACATACATATACAAATGACTATATGTGAAATACATACACACACAAATGACTATATGTGAAATACATACACACACAAATGACTATATATGAAATACATACACACACAAATGACTATATATGAAATACATACACACACAAATGACTATATATGAAATACATACACACACAAATGACTATATATGAAATACATACACACACAAATGACTATATATGAAATACATACACACACAAATGACTATATATGAAATACATACACACACAAATGACTATATATGAAATACATACATATACAAATGACTCTATATATATAGTTGGCATAGCACAGTGGTATTAGGCAGAAAATTTTGAGTTGTAAAATAAATAATCTCTCTGCAAATTATCTAATAACTTATTTGTGAAGAAGGTCTAATTTTGAAACTGTTTCATTGCTGTAAAATCAACTCCAAGTAAAAGAGACACCACGAAATAGGGTGTTTCCAAGAGAAATCTTCAAAGACAGGAGAGTGGGGTAATCAAAGAAAAGTTTAAAGTTTGCTGAATTTCTTGGGCAAAAAAATTGAAGTCTTTGAATAATATTTCTCTGAGTCATATTGCATCTACCATTTCTAGAAATATGTACAGCTATTAATAGAGAAAAGCAAAAGAAGCATCAGAAGCTGAGACAAGGCAAGAAGACAAAGCAGGAAAGAAAACAAATGTCTTTGCAGTGCGGCCCTCAGAGTTTAGTCAAAATATTCTAGGACCATGAGACTGGGATCCTGTCCAGTCGGGAGGAGAGAGCTAGATATGGATGAAGGGACTTACAGAGTCAAGAACTCTGATCCATTCTTTGTCTACACTCTGAAATCTGCAGAGTCCTTCATTCACAGGAGAGTTTTCCCTTCACTTTGTGGAGCTAAGTATGTTAATAAAACATTACCCGGAGCTGTTCCTACAAAAAGCACATATCAAATAAGAAGGTAGAATGAGATGATCTCCAAGGTCTCTTCCCACTTTAACATGAGAATTTGCTAAGCGAAAAGCCTAATTATATTTTCAATTTTTAAAAAATGGAAATTTTTGTTTTAAAAAAATTCATAGTTCAGGAGCTCTTTTATCAAGAGGTTGGGAGATTAGGTGGCTAATGTTATACAATCTATTTTCTATTAAGTTTGGGATGCAGTTTTTGTCCCTAAATAATGGAAGAAATTCTCTTAATTGATACTTGTTATTAATTCTTTTGTTTCCCCATTTTCTAGTTGCGCTTTTTTTTCACTTGCCAGTTTAGGAATTTGCTTGGCTCTTTTCCTACATTTAATGACTATATTTAAAAAAAGGACTTGGCCATGTGCCTAGAGGCTCTTGGGTGTTGGGTTCCATATAAACAAAATTAATTACTAACTTCAGTGCCAATATCACATCATTGGCAATGAGAGGTTAGTCGACCAAAAAAAAAAAAAAAAAGACAAGTAAAAATTTCAACAAATAATAGTATGCATAGGATGCATAAAATAAAAAATTACTCAAGCCTAAATTTGTATATATTTGTATAGTGTTCAGTTTTTCCTAATATACTCATATACATTATTTCATCTGGTTGTCAAAATAACCTCATGTGCTGGCTATTACAGATATTTCTAACCTTGTTTTACAAACTTAAGGAACTTAGCCCCAGAGATGTTAATCTGTCTCTGTTTTATTTTATTTTTATTTTTTTTGATTCACTCAACAAATACTGAAAACCTACTAAGTGCCATATGTTGCCCTAGGAATTGTAGGGTGACAAACCATCCCAGCTTGCCCAGAACTAGGGAGATTCCTGGGATGCAGATTTTTTCTGCTAAAATGGGACTGTCCCAGGCAAACTGGGATGGTTGGTCAGCTTAACACAATCAGGCCACCCTAACAGCACATCACAGTTCAAGTCACAAAATAAACCACACCAGATGGAGAGCTCTCTCTCTCTCTCTCTCTATTTTTGCCTCACTTGGGACTTTTATTTCTGGACCCTACTCCCAGCATTAGACTAAAAGTTCTCCTTAATGTTGCCAGTGATCACCCAAGTACCAAAAATAGCTTTGCTGCCGGCTTGTCTGCAAAATTTGACATTCTGACCACCTGATACTCTCTTTGGCCTTTACTCTTTCCCTTGCTTTTCTCTCTTTCATAATGCCCAACATCTTCCCATCTAAACTTTCATCATTAAGTGCATGGCCCCCAAATGTATACCCATAGCTGCAATGTGATGGCTTTGACATGTGGACGTGTATGACTAAAAGGTATCTCCTTAACTCCTGGCTATCCCAAGTATTCAAATAAACTAAATCTCAACAAAAATGTTGTTTTCTCCACCCCCAATTCTTCTTCTTGACTTTCCTATCTCTGTCTTGAGGCAACACCACTCTCTTCATACCAGGCTCATTCTCAGCCACCAGTGGTCTCTTTCTCTCCCTATTCACCACATCTAAGGTGTTAACAGTTCCCAGCAAGTAGTCCTTCAGAAAGTTTTTCATATTCATCCCTTCTTTTCTTTCCCCACTGTTACCATCTTAGCTAAATTCCTCTTTACCTCCCTAGGGTTATTGTTCTGGTATCTTCCCTGAACCAGCTCCACCCTCCACCTTGGCATTCATTTCTTTCTTCACTCCAGTTTAGTCTACACTGCTCCCAGGTTAAAATGCATTCTGGCTTTAATGCCCAATGTTCTTTTGTATGAGCCCCATTCTCCAGCCAAAAAATAACCATTTGCTATGCAGTCTTTTCCTCTCTGTGCCTTTGTTATATTATTCCTTATGTGCATAATATTTTATTCTGTCAAACTTAACTCATCTCTCAAGGCAATCTTAAATTTCAAAGTTCCATAGAAATATTTCATAGTTTCAAATGGATGAGAACCCCTTCCTATGAACTCACTTCACTTTGTTCTCATAAACGCTCATCCTCACCTGCTTTATATTGTAATTATTTGTATTTTTTTTCTCAGTCCTCCAACTAGAACGTATACTTCTCAAGACCGAGGCTGTGTCCTATTCATTCTAGTTCCCCTGCTTAACACAGCAGTTGTTCATTATATTTTTATGAAAGATTGAATTACTTTAACTCCTCACCCAATTCTGGCTTCAAAAATGAATTTTGTAAATTAGTCATTTCAGATATTTAAAATTTAATGTGTGCCTTAAACAAATATGTAATTAATTCATGAACAATGTAATTAAAAAAAAAAAATCCTCAAACACCCAAGGATTGTCCAACTTCAACACAAAGTTCCTGAGTACAGAGGTATCCCTAGGATCATTACTCTAGTGTGCAGGTTTGTACACATACATGTTGTCAGCCCAGCCAGCCCCTTATCAGCTACTCTGCAGAAAAGGCCGCAGACAAGGAGAGCTATTCCAGGATGGGCAATCACTTGCATTCAGAAAATAGACTTTAATTGAGTAATTTTTCAGATGGTTGAAACTGAATTGGTATTGCACTGGAAAAAGTGTCAGGCCTCTGAGCCCAAGCCAAGCCATTGCATCCCCTGTGACTTGCACCTGTGACTTGCATGTACATGCCCAGATGGCCTGAAGTAACTGAAGAATCACAAAAGAAGTGAATATGCCCTGCCCCACCTTAACTGATGACATTCCACCACGAAAGAAGTGTAAATGGCCGGTCCTTGCCTTAAGTGATGACATTACCTTGTAAAAGTCCTTTTCCTGGCTCATCCTGGCTCAAAAAGCACCCCCACTGAGCACCTTGTGACCCCCACTCCTGCCCGCTAGAGAACAAACCCCTTTGACTGTAATTTTCCTTTACCTACCCAAATCCTATAAAACGGCCCCACCCTTATCTCCCTTCGCTGACTCTCTTTTCAGACTCAGCCTGCCTGCACCCAGGTGAAATAAACAGCCATGTTGCTCACACAAAGCCTGTTTGGTGGTCTCTTCACATGGACGCGCATGAAATTTTGTGCCGTGACTCCGATCAGGGAACCTCCCTTGGGAGATCAATCCCCTGTCCTCCTGTTCTTTGCTCCATGAGAAAGATCCACCTATGACCTCAGGTCCTCAGACCGATCAGCCCAAGAAACATCTCACTAATTTCAAATCCGGTAAGCGGCCTCTTTTTACTCTCTTCTCCAACCTCCCTCACTATCCCTCAACCTCTTTCTCCTTTCAATCTTGGTGCCACACATCAATCTCTCCCTTCTTTTAATTTCAATTCCTTTCATTTTCTGGTAGAGACAAAGGAGACACGTTTTATCCGTGGACCCAAAACTCCGGTGCCGGTCATGGACTGGGAAGGCAGCCTTCCCTTGGTGTTTAATCATTGCAGGGTCGCCTCTCTGGTTATTCACCCATGTTTCAAAGGTGTCAGACCACGCAGGGACGCCTGCCTTGGTCCTTCACCCTTAGCAGCAAGTCCCACTTTTCTGGGGAAGGGGCAAGTATCCCAACCCCTTCTCTCCTTGTCTCTACCCCTTCTCTGCTTTTCTGAGGGAGGGGCAAGTACCCTTCAACCCCTTCTCCTTCACCCTTGGCGGCAAGTCCCACTTTTCTGGGGGAGGTGCAAGTACCCCTCAACCCCTTCTCCTTCACTCTTAGCGGCAAGTCCCGCTTTTCTAGGGGGCAAGAACCTCCAATCCCTTATTTCTGCACCCCAACCTCTTATCTCTGTGCCCCAATCCCTTACTTCCGCGCCCCAACCTCTTACCTCTGTGCCCCAATCCCTTATTTCCATGCCCCGACACCCCTTCCCACTTTTCTAGAGGGTAAGAACCCCCGAACCCCCTTCCTTCTGTTTCTCTACTCTCTCTTTTCTCTAGGCTTGCTTCCTTCACTATGGACAACCTTCCACCCTCCATTCCTCCTTCTACTCCCTTGGCCTGTGTTCTCAAAAACTTCAAACCTCTTCAACTCACACCTGACCTCAAACCTAAATGCCTTATTTTCTTCTGCAATGCCGCTTGACCCCAATACAAACTCGACAGTAGTTCCAAATAGCCAGAAAATGGCACTTTGAATTTTTCCATCCCGCAAGATCTAAATAATTCTTGTCGTAAAATAGGCAAATGGTCTGAGGTGCCTGACGTCCAGGCATTCTTTTACACATCAGTCCCTTCCTAGTCTCTGTGTCCAGTGCAGCTCGTCCCAAATCTTCCTTCTTTCCCTCCCGCCTGTCCCCTCAGTACCAACCCCAAGCATCACTGAGTCTTTCTAATCTTCCTTTTCTACAGACCCATCTGACCTCTCCCTTCCTCCCAGGCTGCTCCTCACCAGGCTGAGCTAGGTCCCAATTCTTCCTCAGCCTCTGCTCCTCCACCCTATAATCTTTTTATCACCTCCCCTCCTCACACCTGGTCCGGCTTACAGTTTCATTCTGTGACTAGCCCTCCCCCACCTGCCCAGCAATTTACTCTTAAAAAGGTGGCTGGAGCTAAAGGCATAGTCAAGGTTAATGCTCCTTTTTTTTTTTTATCCCAAATCAGATAGCGTTTAGGCTCTTTTTCATCAAATATAAAAATCCAGCCCAGTTCATGACTTGTTTGGCAGCAACCCTGAGACACTTTACAGCCCTAGACCCTAAAATGTCAAAAGGCCGTCTTATTCTCAATATACATTTTATTAACCAATCTGCTCCCGACATTAAATAAAACTCCAAAAATTAAATTCCGGCCCTCAAACCCCACAACAGGACTTAATTAACCTCACCTTCAAGGTGTACAATAACAGAAAAAAGTTGCAATTCCTTGTCTCCACTGTGAGACAAACCCCAGCCACATCTCCAGCACACAAGAACTTCCAAACGCCTGAACTGCAGCAGCCAGGCATTCATCCAGAACCTCCTCCCCCAGGAGCTTGCTACACATGCCAGAAATCTGGCCACTGGGCCAAGGAATGCCCGCAGCCTGGGATTCCTCCTAAGCCGCATCCCATCTGTGTGGGACCCCACTGTTCAACTCACCTGGCAGCCACTCCGAGAGCCCTTGGAACTCTCGCCCAAGGCTCTGTGACTGACTCCTTCTTGGCTTAGCGGCTGAAGACTGACGCTGCCCGATCACCTCAAAAGCCCTGTAGACCATCACGGATGCCGAGCTTCAGGTAACTCACAGTGGAAGATAAGCCCGTCCCCTTCTTAATCAATACAGAGGCTACCCACTCCACATTACCTTCTTTTCAAGGGCCTGTTTCCCTTGCCTCCATAACTGTTGTGGGTATTGACAGCCAGGCTTCTAAACCTCTTAAAACTCCCCAACTCTGGTGCCAACTTAGACAATACTCTTTTAAGCACTCCTTTTTAGTTATCCCCACCTGCCCAGTTCCCTTATTAGGCTGAGACACTTTAACTAAATTATCTGCTTCGCTGACTATTCCTGGACTACAGCTATATCTCATTGCCGCCCTTCTTCCCAATCCAAAGCCTCCTTTGCCTCCTCCTCTTGTATCCCCCCACCTTAACCCACAAGTATAAGATACCTCTACTCCCTCCTTGGCGACCGATCATGCACCCCTTACCATCTCATTAAAACCTAATCACCCTTACCCCGCTCAACGCCAATATCCCATCCCGCAGCATGCTTTAAAAAGATTAAAGCCTGTTATAACTCACCTGCTACAGCATGGCCTTTTAAAGCCTATAAACTCTCCTTATAATTCCCCCATTTTACCTGTCCTAAAACCAGACAAGCCTTACAAGTTAGTTCAGGATCTACGCCTTATCAACCAAATTGTTTTGCCTATCCACCCCGTGGTGCCAAACCCATATACTCTCCTATCCTCAATACCTGCCTCTACAACCCATTATTCTGTTCTGGATCTCAAACATGCTTTCTTTACTATTCCTTTGCACCCTTAATCCCAGCCTCTCTTCGCTTTCACTTGGACTGACGCTGACACCCATCAAGCTCAGCAAATTACCTAGGCTGTACTGCTGCAAAGCTTCACAGACAGCCCCCATTACTTCAATCAAGCCCAAATTTCTTCCTCATCTGTTACCTATCTCAGCATAATTCTCATAAAAACACACGTGCTCTCCCTGCCAATTGTGTCCGACTGATCTCTCAAACCCCAGCACCTTCTACAAAACAACAACTCCTTTCCTTCCTAGGCATGGTTAGCGCGGTCAGAATTCTTAGACAAGAGCCAGGACCACACCCTGTAGCCTTTCTGTCCAAACAACTTGACCTTACTGTTTTAGCCTAGCCCTCATGTCTGCGTGCAGTGGCTGCCACTGCTTTAATACTTTTAGAGGCCCTCAAAATCACAAACTATGCTCAACTCACTCTCTACAGTTCTCATAACTTCCAAAATCTATTTTCTTCCTCCTACCTGATGCATATACTTTCTGCTTCCTGGCTCCTTCAGCTATACTCACTCTTTGTTGAGTCTCCCACAATTACCGTTGTTCCTGGCCCAGACTTCAATCCGGCCTCCCACATTATTCCTGATACCACACCTGACCCCCATGACTGTATCTCTCTGATCCACCTGACATTCACCCCATTTCCCCAAATTTCCTTCTTTCCTGTTCCTCACCCTGATCACGCTTGATTTATTGATGGCAGTTCCACCAGGCCTAATCGCCACACACCAGCAAAGGCAGGTTATGCTATAGTACAAGCCACTAGCCTGCCTCTTAGATCTTCTCATTTCCTTTTCATCATGGAAATCTATCCTCAAGGAAATAACTTCTCAGTGTTCCATCTGCTATTCTACTACTACTCAGGGATTATTCAGGCCCCCTCCCTTCCCTACACAACAAGCTAGAGGATTTTCCCCACCCAGGACTGGCAAATAAGCTTTATTCAACATGCCCTGAGTCAGATAACTAAAATACCTCTTAGTCTAGGTAGATACTTTCACTAGATAGGTAGAGGCCTTTCCTACAGGGTCTGAGAAGGCCACTGCAGTCATTTCTTCTCTTCTGTCAGACATAATTCCTCAGTTTAGCCTTCCCATCTCAATACAGTCTGATAACAGACGAGCCTTTATTAGTCAAATCAGCCAAGCAGTTTTTCAGGCTCTTAGTATTCAGTGAAACCTTTATATCCCTTACAGTCTTCCGTCTTCAAGAAAAGTAGAATGGACTAAAGGTCTTTTAAGAACACACCTCACCAAGCTCAGCCACCAACTTAAAAAGGACTGGACAATACTTTTACTACTTTCCCTTCTCAGAATTCAGGCCTGTCCTCGGAATGCTACAGGGTACAGCCCATTTAAGCTCCTGTATAGACGCTCCTTTTTATTAGGTCCCAGTCTCATTCCAGACACCAGACCAACTTAGACTGTGCCCCCAAAAAAACTTGTCATCCCTACTATCTTCTGTCTAGTCATACTCATTCACCATTCTCAACTACTCATACATGCCCTGCTCTTGTTTACACTGCCGGTTTACACTGCTTTTCCAAGCCATCACAGCTGATCTCTCCTGGTGCTATCCCCAAACTGCCACTCTAAACTCTTGAAGTAAATAAATAATCTTTGCTGGCAGGACTATGCTGAGTCTCCTTAGGCACTCTCTAATCAGATGTCCTAGGTCCTCCCGATTCTTAGACCTTTTATACCTGTTTTTCTCCTTCTCTTATTCCATTTAGTTTCTTAATTCATCCAAAACCGTATCCAGGCCATCACCAATCATTCTATACGACAAATGTTTCTTCTTACATCCCCACAATATCACCCCTTACCACAAGATCTTCCTTCAGCTTAATCTCTCCCACTCTAGGTTCCCACACTGCCCCAATCCCCCTTGAATCAGCCTGAGAAACATCGCCCATTCTCTCTCCATACCACTCCCCAAAAATTTTCACTGCTCCAACACTTCAACACTATTTTATTTTTCTTATTAATATAAGAAGGCAGGAATGTCAGGCCTCTGAGCCCAAGCCAAGCCATCGTATCCCCTGTGACTTGCACGTATACACCCAGATGGCCTGAAGTAACTGAAGAATCACAAAAGAAGTGAATATGCCCTGCCCCACCTTAACTGATGACATTCCACCACGAAAGAAGTGTAAATGGCCGGTCCTTGCCTTAAGTGATGACATTACCTTGTAAAAGTCCTTTTCCTGGCTCATCCTGGCTCAAAAAGCACCCCCCACTGAGTACCTTGCGACCCCCACTTCTGCCCACCAGAGAACAAACCCCCTTTGACTGTAATTTTCCTTTACCTACCCAAATCCTATAAAACGGCCCCACCCTTATCTCCCTTCGCTGACTCTCTTTTCAGACTCAGCCCGCCTGCACCCAGGTGAAATAAACAGCCATGTTGCTCACACAAAGCCTGTTTGGTGGTCTCTTCACATGGACGCGCATGAAAAAAAGAATGCCTGTTTGGGGCCTAAATTGTTCCTCCCCATTTAGAGGGGACACAATGTAAGCATACAACTCATGCAGTTTGGGAATTATAAAGATTTGGGTTTTAGGACAGTCCCAAAATAAACCCATCAATTCAGGCCTTAGAGGGTTTCACTTAATTAACCTGGAATCAATTGAAACATTGTAACTAAAAGGTTCATCACAATATTTGTTTAGTCTTTATAGACCCAATTTCCAAAATATCAAAGTTGAAGGGAAGTAGAGTCATTTTTCATCATATTTGCAAAAAAAAATTCTCCTACAGGCTTTGGACCTGCATCTGGAGAGAAAAATAAGAGATTAATGGGGGAAAAAATCATATTCTATCTTACCTTATCCACTGCCCCCCGCCTTCAAATCTTTCCCCATCATAAGGTTTCTTCAGTCATGCACAAATACTTCAGAGACTGCTACCTCAGACACTGCCGTCAGCGCCCAGAGGATTGAGATTTAGTCTTTACATCTTAATTACAGCTGACTCTTTTTCCCTTGTTCTGAGCTGAGTTATAGCAAGGAAAGTGGGGGATGAATGAATGACCCATGCATCTGACATCTAATATCTGCTACTTCAGATTTGGGGTTTGATTTAGTGTCACTATCAGAGAGTTTGAGGAAACAAAGTCTTTTATCTTCTTTAAATAAATTCATGCACTGAAGCACAATTTACCTTCTCTGGCAGTTTTATTATTCAGAACAATGGGCTTTTTTAGTTGTGCAATATTTCGGCTTTTCCCTTTCCTCTCACGTTTATAAACAAAAACATTCAGTTTAGTAATTTAAACAAGGATAAAACAGAAGTGATGCATGGCACTAAGACTACAAAAGTGTCATGTTGTCATTTTCATTTTTTTTTTTTACAAAGGACATAGAATTGAAAGCAAAAGACTCCTTATCTTTGTATTTAAGTAATGACCTAAATTCAGTACACGAAAATGACCTTTTCTGTGGATGCATTGTGGTTGTTACCTCATCACCCTTTCATCTATATGAAACTTTGTATGAGTCAGTTTCTGAGGCGTGAGGGCCTCCGCTCTGCCCACAGGCTCTAGCCACAGTGGTAAATGGGGCCCAAGCTCCACCTCTGTTCCACTAACTAACCATAGCTACCCTGCCTGGCAGTTGCTCTTTCCCAGAAGACTAAGCACCTCTTTTTCGACACAAATGTACCACCTGTTCTTCCAAATTTTTCCTGGTGCTGCATTGGCTCACAGGAATATGCTTTTGTTTTCCCTAAATGACCTGCTTAGAAGAGGCATTGTTTTGTTATTTGCACGAAGGCATTATATAAGCTAGCTGCAACTTGGCCCTTGGATCTGATGTATGTATTCTGGATGAATGGTGAAAACAGTATGCAACTAGGATTAAGCGGCTTCATTAAGAGAAACAAAAAATCATACAACGGTTTTGCTAATCCAGCATTTACTTGCATTGAAAGTCAACAAATCGGTGAGGTGCAGTGCTCACACCTTTAACTCCAGCACTTGGGGAGGCTGAGATGGGAGGATCACTTGAGCCCAGGAGTTTGAGATCAGCCTGGACAACATGGTGAGACCCCGTCTCTGCAAAAATAAATAAATAAATTAATTAATAAATAAAAGTTTAAAAAATTGATGACAAGAAGGGAAGTTGGAAAGACACTTGGGATTCTGACAGGACGTGTTCAGATGGTATGTCCCACTGGGGAAGCTGTTATGGAGAAAAGGGCCTCAGGGATACCAGAGCTAGGTTTATGTCACCCAGAACAGTGTCATTACCAAGAGGACAGGTAGAATGGAATAAGCCCGTGATTATCATGAAGTAGAACACACCTTGGTGAGGTGTGTCTCTAGGTGGAATATTCATTACAAGCTCAAGACAGTACTGCAGGAGAGGGTGCATCTTGAGTTTAATGGACAAATCTCTCAGGCAGCAGAAGATAACAAAGACCTATCCTAACTGTAAAGTAGGTCCTTGGAAAAAATGGACAAACCTAATTGCTTTCTTCATCTCCTGTGGATGCTGATGGAGAAAATCAACCTCTGTGCAACAGATGCTACTGAGATTCCATGGTTTCCTGCAACCTTTTTGTCTCATTTTTTCCCTACAGAAACTGTTCCAATGCTTCTTCACTCTGAGCAGTCTCTGACCCCATCACCCCCTCCTTTACTTATAGATTTTTAACTAATATTTTACAGAGAAATTGAACATGAACTACTGACCGCTTCCCTAATCATTCATTCATTTAATAAGTATTGATTAAGGGTATGCTGTCTGCCAGGCACAATAACAGGTGCTGTTTATAAAGAGATGAACAGAGACAGGTGCCTGCACTCTTCAAGATTACTCTTCTCTTCTAAACAGAACCACATCCTTTCTTCCTTTCTTACTGCCTGTTTTATTAGATCTTACTAAATCTTATTAGATCTATATTAGACCCTGGGTTCTTTATCTTATCCCACAAGACTTTCTCTGCAATTTTTTTAAAACACTCTCCTCTCACTCTTTTTTCTTCAGTTTTTTTCCTATCAGAATGTCATATTCAGTTCTCTTTTTTAAACAATTATCCCTCAAACTCCCTTGAGATTCTGGTTTCTACTCTCTCGACCCTTTTCCTCCCAGTTTTCTTGGATGCATTCCTAGCTCTTGGTATGGTATTTGCTTCCTGACATACCACTTCAAAATTGCTCACCTTGCTCTCACTAGAGTGACAAAATTCAGTGGGTATATTTTAGATCTCATCTTACTGACTCTTTGGTAGCAGTTTTAATGTTAAACAAACTTTCCTACATTAATGGTTCCTTTCTCTAGTCTTCCAACACAACACAAACTCTAGTTTTCTTCTTAAATGTTGGGCCATCAATTCTCAGTGTCTTTTATAAACTGCTCTTCCTCTGGGCTTCTGATAAACACTGGTGGTGTCTTCCTTCATCTCGTTTGGGTGATGTCACAAGTGAAAGGTTTCAGTTATATAAATTAGTAGATTTCAAATCTTACTGTAAGAATCAACTGGAAAATTCGATCTAGTAGACAAAGGTGGGGACAAATTTAGTATTTTAACAAGCACTCCTGATAATTCTGAGAAAAGTAGTCATCACATTCAAATTTCTCTTAAGCTCTGAATAAACCATAAATTCTGCAAAAACATGAATTGTGTCTTTCTTACTTATCATGGTCTTCCCAGAGTCTAGCAGGGTATCTAATTAACACAAGTGTTCATTTGCTAGTTGTAGAACAATTGAATGTATATGTAATTGATACACAATCTCCAGCCCAGACTTCAGTTTGTATTCCCCGCCAACCACCAATCTCAGTGAATGGCCCTATCATCCACTGATATCAGATCAGAAACCCCGATTCTTCTATCCACTTCAACACTGCCAACCAATCAATTGACAAGCACATCTACTTTAATCTTCTTATATCTTGCAAAGCCTTCCACTTCTTTCCATCACCATTGCCAATGTCCTAGTCCAGGCCACCATCATTTTTCAACTGGATTACTTCCATGCTCTTTTAACTAGTCACACTGTACCTATTCCTACTCCAAGTTTTCTTAAACAAAACTTGCATCGTTAGAGTTCAAACACAGTGATATGGCTTGCATTGTCCTTTATGACATGGCCTCTGCTTACCTCTACCAAATTCATTTTCAACTTGCTTACCTCTGTTCACCCCACTTTATGCCCTACTCAAATTTTGGAAAGTGTTTTTCTCACCTTTTATTCTAATGGTATTTCTTTTTACAAAAGCTTTTAAAGATGTATTTATTTAAATGCCAGTTCCAAGTGAAAAATTTTATTTTAGGTCTCATCTATATAAGTTACTTACTTTTTCATATTTTGATTCCTTTACTATACAGTTTCCAACTCCATTTTTCAGCCTTTGTTAATTTAATTTGATATATTTGATATAAATTATTATTGTTACATTATTAAATTATTAATTTTGCATGATATGCATTTTCTTTCAAGAATAAATTTTTGAAACTTTGTCTTGTAACAATGAAAGTTTTTCAATTTTTCTCTAACAGATTTTAATAACAATTTTTTTAATACTTCTGTGCTTTACCTCTCATTCTGTTGAATGGTATCACTAATAATTTTTCAAAAAAGCAGACAATATTTTCTTAATAAAATCTGAAATTACCATTCTATTATCTGAATGATAAGATGATAAAATTCTTAGGTTACAGAGATTTTTATACCCTCTTTTTTTTTTTTTTTTTTTTTTTTTTTGAGATAGGGTCTCACTCCATTACCCAGGCTAGAGTTCAGTGGTACAATCACGGCTCACTCAGCCTCCTGGGCTTAAGCAATCCTCTTGCCTCAGCCTCCAAGTTGCTGGGACTGCCTGCTTTTTTTTAGAGAGAGAGGCTAGACTTGAACTCCTGTGCTCAAGTGATCCTCCCACCTCAGCCTCTCAAAGTGCTGCGATTACAGGCTTGAGCCACCATGCCCAGGCTTCAATATTTTTTTGGCATTCATTTTGCATTGGACAACATGTGACAAAACTGAATTTTCCTCCTTGAAAGGTCAATTACTTTTGTCGACTTAAGATACTTATTAGGTATTTTAATCTATGTAGTTCAATATTTTTTACTCTGTGATCAGATGGAGATATGTTTTCATTGTATCGTCACTGTATTCTTCCTGGAATACAGTGACGTTCTTCAACCCACTGTTGAATACTAGCTTTCTAAAATATCACCAAATCAACCTGTTAATAAGACAGAGCTGAGTTTATTGCTTACCTCAATAAGAGGAAGCACTACTCCCAGTGTTAACAGCACCTCCGAAGAAAAAGCACAAAGATATTTATGAGATTCTGAAGTCCGGCTTAAGGTAGGTCTTTTGACGGGGAGGAGGAAAGGAAGAGGTTTGATTAGGATTGGGTAAGGGTCATGATGGAATAATATAGCATTGGTAGGCACAGGAAGGAGAAGTTTTTGAAGGAAGGGTTCAAAATGTTTTGGGAAAAAAAAGAGCCACAATAGCATTATCATTCCTAAAATATAATATTTTTGATATCATTAAATATAAGTATTCAAATTTCCCCACATTATCAAATAAATTGGAGGACGAAAGAAATATCTTGGGATATAACCTTTGCTTCCTGTTAAAGAGTTGGTGGGTCTCTCAGGAAGTTTCTGGAGTAATCAATAAAATTATTTGCAGAAAATAAAAGTCATTTGCAATTTTCACCTTCCAGAGCAGGAGTTTCTGGGAATAATAAAGCCATGTTAATTTAAACAGGAGCAGTGTGGGTGTAGATATTAATAGTTTCGGCTTTTAGTGCATGCACATGTCTTTCTTCAGCTCAGGAGAACATTACTGATTTAGATGTTTAGTTGTTGTTGTTCTGAGCTCTTCTTCAGAATTAGTGATGTAAAACATGGCCACTTGTTTTCTGAGCTTTTCATTATCTTCCTGGGTTGCAGAAACTGACTCACCAAGTGTCACCTGAGTTGTAGAGAGGGTGCCCAGATATATATTTTGTTCATACCTTAGGTCTAAAGTCACCAAATGGGTATGGGAGAAGAGAGGTATAAAGTATAGTTCATTTTTGTTAGACAATATGGTTTGTGATATGGAACCAAGGCTTGAAATGAGCTGAAGCCTGAAGATTTTATATCAAGCCATTTCTATTTGCCTAATAATTATTGACAGTCTTTTCCAAATGACTGGCATTTGTCCTTATGCCTGTTTATAGACAGACAGGCATATAGATACATAGAAATACAAAGATAGAGACATAGAGACAGATAGATATAATATTTCATATACATGAAAAACTTTTTTAGCTAGCCCCAATGGCTCATGCCTGTAATCCCAGCACTTTGGGATGCAGAGGCAGAAGGACTGCCTTAGCCCAGGAGTTTGATACCAGCCTGGGCAACATGGTGAGACCCCATCTCTACAATTGTTTTTTTAATTAGCTGAGCACAATGGCACACACCTGTGGTCCCACCTACTCAGGAGTCTTAGGCGAGAGGATCACTTGAGCCCAGGAGGCTGAGGCTTCATTGCGCCATGTTGGTGTCACTGCATTCCAGCCTGGGCGACAGAGTGAGATGCTCTCTTAAAAAAAAAAAAAAAAAAAAAAAAAAAATCACAAAAAACAATCAAACAAAACCTTTTCCTTTTGGAAAAATTTTATATTTGCTGAAATGTTTCAAAGACAGTACAAAGAGTTCTCATATATCACTCACCCAGTTTTATCCATTTTTATCATCTTATTTTATCATGGTATATGAAATAAACATTAGTATATTACTAAACCCTAAACTTAATTCATGTTCCACCATTTTTTTCCCCCATTAATGCTCTGTTTCTGTTCCAGAATTCAATCCAGGGTACCATAGTATGTTTGAAAGTCATACCTCCTGAGTCTCCTGGACTTCTACACTTTCTGTCTTCTCTTGTTTCTTATGTCTTTGAAAGTCTTGAGGGGGACTGGCCAGTAGTCTGTGGAATGTTTTCCAATCTGGGTTCATATTCACTAGAGAAAAAGAGCTAGAATGGATAGATCAATCAATACATAGATGGATAGATGGCAAGAACTTGGCTTATGGGACTTGCTCAGTAAGACCAAAATCTGCTGGACAGGCCATCAGAAAAGGTAGGCTGGATAATTTCAGGAGTTGAATCCGCAGTCCAGAATTTCTGCTTCCTCAGGAAAATCTCACTTCTTTTCATTCAGATTTTTTAGGATAATCCCTTTTGCTTAAACTGATTATACAGGCTAAACACATCTGCAAAGTCTCTGCAGAGCAACACCTAAATTCATGTTTGATTGAGTAACTGAGTATTGTTGCTGAGCCTAAGTTGGCACATAAACCTGACCATCACACTAAGGTTATGAGTTTTTGAAATCATGCAACAGAGGTGCATCCCATTATATCAGGGTGTATGTGACATCTAGATGACATTACAGTGACATTAACCTTTATCACTTTGGTAAGGGGGCTTTTGCCAGGGTTCTTCATAGTAAACCTATCACTTTTCCTGCTTTCTTCTCTATTCTTTGGAAATAAGCTACAAAGCCTAGAATGCCCTAGCAGGTAGAAGGAATTAAACTTCACTTCTTGCATTGGGGAGTATCTACATATGTTATTTGAAATTCTTCTGTAAGAAACAGTTGTTTCTTTTCCTCATTTATTTCTTTATTCTGTCATTTATCCATGTCAGGATAGATTCATGTATATACTTTGGATTACAATCTAATACTATATCCCTTTGTTGTTCAAATTGTTCCATTGCGGGCCACTGAGTGCTCTATCAGGTTGCTTCCTATGTCTCTTTGACATGCCCCATCCTTTTGCTTTTTAATCACTTTTTTTACTTTCTGGTACTAAAAGATATTCCAGGCTCATCTTGTATTTTCCCTGTCCTGGTCCTAGAATCAGCCATTTCTCCAAGAAACCTGTTGCTTTTATTAGAAAACAATATTTATAAACCAAGAAAGATCTGAATGTGCAGTGTGCTCATTGCTAGTGGGTGTCATGGTTTCTAGACCCTCTCAGAAGATAGCACTAGGTAAAATATACTAACCCGTATATCTGTAGTTGTTTCTATATTTATCCAACTGTATCTTTAGTAAGCTAAACATTAGTTTATACCAATGTGTCCAATTCTACTCCAGCAGTGTGGGGCTCATTACGGACCTTTTTTCTTATTTATCAGTGACTTCCTTCTCTAACAGTGAGAAACCTGGCCCCCACACCCAAAATCCATTTACATCTTTGTTCAACCTCAGTATACATGTAAAGCACTTTTAGAATTGTTAACCCATGAGCCTGTGCAAAAAAAAAAAAAAAAATACCAACTAGAGTATGGTGTTTATGTCTAGTTCTTTTTCTGCAGTCTTACAATTTCTAGTAAAAATTTCATTCACCAAAGTTACTTGTTAGGATTTTTCTTTTAGGTTGCATACATTAAACTTTACTTTCTATGTATAATTCTAGGAATTTTGATATGTATAGTTGTGTATCATCCCTCCAGGACCACACAGAATGTTTCCTTTATCCTAAAATTTCCTCTGTGCAACCTCTTTGCAGACAACCACTGCCACTTCCTTAAGTTTTCCTAGATTTTTACTATTGTTTTTGTTTTTTAGTCTTTTTCTTTATATGTTTTGTTGGATAATTATAGAGGAAGCTCAACCAAAGTAGGCTAACCATATAGCATTTTCTGTTCATTCTATTTTGAACAACTGTTTTCCAAGCTCTTCATTCTATTTTGAACAACTGTTTTCCAAGCTCTTCACATTGCCATGAATTTGGATGGGTAGAGAATATATACAGAAGGATACTTTTTTATTAAAAGTCATGTTCACTGTAGTAGTATATTTGAACTTTCAATTATTTTATTTCTTTATAGTTTACACTTTAAGATACAGTAAAAATCAACAGAAGCTTTATTTTTACGAACCAATTAGAGTCACAAAAAATGTTTTATGTCATACTAATGACGGTATATTACGGAAGAAAGTACAATGAACTGTATGAACTATACTTGCTGTTAGTTATAGTAATTATATATCTAATTCTGTGTTTTAAAATAATTGTATACTAAATGTAGCAATTTAAAACAGATCAACCCTGAGGCTCAGTGGTTCACGCCTATAATCCTAGCACTTTGGGAGGCCAAGGCAGGGGAATCACTTGAGTCCAGGAATTAGAGACCAGGCTGGGCAACGTAATGAGACCCTATCTCTAAAAGAAAATATAGAAATAAAAAATTTGCTGAGTGTGGTGGCACATGTTTGTAGTCCTAGCTACTGCGGAGGCTAAGGTGGGAGGATCTCTTGATTCCAGAAATTTAAAACTGCAGTGAGCTACAATTGTGCCACTGCACTATAGCCTGGGTGACAGAGTGATTCTCAAAGAAAAAAACAAAATCAACTCTGTAACTTTAGAATATATACGAATTTCATTGTCATATTTATTTTAGAATTTACAAATATTAAACCAGTAGGTTGTTAAGTTTTATTTCTCCTATACTGGAGAAATCTCTGGAGGCCACTTTGCTTTCTGATAAACTGATATCTCAGGCCAAGTGTGCATGGGTATGTGTGTGGTTATTGGTGGAAGGAGCTGAGGTTCATCTTTGAATAAATTTATAATCTTATCTTCCCTGACTCCATAGAACTCAGCCTGCTTAAGTACCAAACAATATTGAAGAAAATATGTTCAGAGAATTTTTAAATAAAGTCTAATTATGTTTAAAATAGACAAACAAAATTAGATTATTTTTTCCATTATAATAATTATCTCTTGTGAAAATAGCAGTTGGATGAATTTAGAAAATGAATGAATTATGTTATATAACGTGTATACCCATTTCATGATACCATTTTTTAAGCAGAATTTCTGTAATAGCAAATCACTTACCATAAGAATCTCATAGATTTTTTTTCATTAATTTGCATTCTTCACAACAACTAACAGGAAAGTATTGTGATTGTGTCTCACCTGCAATTTGGTGGGCAAACTGGTACACCTACTTTAACCTCCATGATCAAATGATACTGCTTCAGGAGTATTTTAGGAAAGTCTGCTGCCTTTGACAGATATGATTCTCGACTGAATTTAAATAATGCATTTTGAACAATACTTGCAGTTGAGGAGAATACAGAGCATTTGTAACTTTGCTAAATAGCATTGAAGGCCACAAGGGATAGGAATGTGTTTTTGTTGTCGTTGTTGTTTTGTATAGACCTGGGAAAGCCTTTCCTTTTATTATTATCCTAGGGTCCGAGAGATAGAGGGGACTACAGAGGTCATCTAGATATCAGGTTTTGTAACTCATGCCTGTGTTTACAGTTGAATGTTCCTTGTAGTTCCATTATCTCTTTACTAAAAATAAATGTGGTGAATGCTAATGGAATGTGATCTCTTTGGGAAACTATTCAACAGAATGATTAATTAATTGAGAGAAAGGTTAGGTGATAGCTGAAATAAAAATTAGTGTTTTTTAATTCAACATTCAAAAACACATTTGACATTTTGTTGTAAACTATGTTTCTAGCAGCTGTTAGGGTAATTGTTTTGCTAGTTTCTAATTGCAGATGTTGGCAGCTGGAAATTAGAAGCAAGTAGTAGTTCTTTAGAGAATGGAATTCAATGTGTGAAAACATGAGATTATGCTTTTTCAGTTATCTTCAACACTGCTATGAAGATCGGAGTTTTAGAATCTCTACTAATTATTTTAAGGGTCAGATAACCTTAAATATTAAAAAGCTTTAAGCCTTTACTAGATATATAAAGGCCTGTCACTTTTCAAACGTAAGTTAGATGACAAAGAAGTCTCTATGGCCAGAGAAAGGAAGGAAAAATAAAGATTTATTTGAATAATTAAATAAAAGAGGGGGTTTATTAAATTATTCAGAAAATTGCTTCAATTTTCCCACCTGGCCTTGTCTGTGCAGACCTGAGAAAATGCTCTTTTCTCCTACATTTAATCTCCAGAGCAACCTAAAAGGATACTGACAAACATTAATTTTGCATTATAAAATAGGTAAGTGACAGCAATTTCAAGATTAATGTGTTGGCCTCCTGAGATTTCAGTAAGGAAGAAAGGTTCTCTTAAACTTTGTATGTAAGTCTTATATAATATTGGTCACTGTCTTGCAATGGTATTTTCCAGTCAAACAGACTTCTGAAGACTATGAGTTCTCCAGCAGCTGGGAATGAAGAGTGCCTGTTCCTAGAGGTATGGTTTCTATTGTGCAGTTCACTGAACTAGTCACTCACACTAAGTCTCTGGCATGCTTCTTTAAGATTTATATTCAGGTATAGGATAGAAAATAAAGTCAATAAAGATAGCGAATTTAAAACATACCCAAACTTTTGCTCTATAAAAGTTACTGTTAAGAGAATGAAAAGATAATCTATAGGCTGGGAGAAAATTTGCAAGTCACCAGTCTGATAACTTGTATCCAGAATTTTTTTAAAAGCCCTCAAAATTCAACAAAATAAGAAAAAAATTACTCAATTAAAAAAAGGGCCAAAGATTTGAACAGCTTCACCAAAGAAGATGTACAAGTGGCAAATAAGAACATGAAAATATGCTCAATATTATTCACCATTAGGGAAATACAAATTAAAACCATGATAAGATACCACTATGCACTTATGAGAATGGTTAAAAGTTAAAGAAATCTTACAATACCAAGTGATGGCAAGAATGTAAAACTACGATAAATCTCATACATTGCTGGTGAGCATGCAAAAATGTATAGCTACTCTGGAAAACAGGCAATATTTTATATTTAAGTGAATGCTTACCATATGACCCAGCAATTCCACTCCTAGCTATTTAACTAGCAAAACAAAAATTTCTGTGTGTGCAAAAACCTGTATGTGAATGTTTTATAGAAGCTCTGTTTATAATCACCCAAACATGAAAATAACTGTATGTCTTTCAATGAGTTAGTAAAAAAACTATAGTTCAAAAATAAAATGGAATATATTCCGCAATATAAAGGAATGGGGAATTGATATACACAACAACATGGATGAATTTTGAAAGCTTTATGTTAAGTTTAAAATCCAATTTTCAAAAGTCTTTAATAAATGAATTAATTTATATGACATTCTGGAAATAGGAAAACCCATAGCAATGGGAGCATATCAGTGATTACCAGGGTGGGGATAGGAGGAATCAGGTTGGTGATTCTAATTCCATATTCTGATTGTGGGAGTGGTTATTTAAATCCATATGTTGAAATTAATGAACTATACACCAAAAAGTTAATTTTAATGCATATTAAGTTTTAAAATTTTTAATTAAAATTGGCTTGATAAGTACCCAAATTGTGATGTAATAATCCACCTTTTTCTAGTTTTACCTGTTTCTCTTACTTTTTTTGCTGCAAATTGTTCATTGACATTTTCAAATTAGTAATAATCACCTATGCTGTGGAGAGATTGGTGGGAGAAAGGCTTGAAAAGTTTCTCACCATTAATCAAGTCTCCTTGGTCTTTAAAAATAAGTTTTTGATATAATGTACATTTTATCTCACAGCCTGCCCTCAGGTTATTGCCAAACACTCCTTTGAAGAAAATAAGGAAGCAGGGTCTGGGACATTACCAGTCTTTGGGACAGGAAATTTTGGAGTCTACCATGCTAGAGCTAATAGGAAAAATTTGAAAATGTGGGGCTTCTGCCTCCTAGATTCTGCTGTGATGACTCCAGAGTAATCAAGGCATCAGAAATAGAAAAGCCCTGCAAATCAGGGGCTCTGTTACTGAGAGGTCCTAAATGGCAATCCTGGCCAAAGTATCAAGCTCTAGCTCCCTCTGTGGCAGTCACAGTGCTATCAGTAGGCTAAATCTATCCTCTCTTCAGAGTTGAGCCTCTCTCCCACACTCACATGGCAATAATTGAAACTTTGGGTACATTTGCCTCGCCTTTCCATATATGATCCTACACTGCATAAATCCTGCAGCTTTTATGCCATCTGCTTTATCTCCCCTTTCTTCTCAACTTAAAGTCCCACTTTTCTGAATACTCTCAGAAAGGGCAGGCATAAATCTGAAACTATACATCAGATTAGACTAGAAATCCCTATAGAGCTCTCTAGTCCCTGTAGCTCAGTCTTCAGATCAGGTGTGGAGTCAGGATAAAAAGGCATGATTATCCAGAATAAATGGCCTTGGCTCATTCCATAGAGACCAGCGTAAAACTTGGAGGGAAGACTTATCTTGTTAATTCTCAGCAGCTGTCTTTAGGTTTTAGCAGCTGTTTGGGGGTTTAATGAGAGAAGAGGAGAATAGCTCTCTATTTGGAAATGCAAGAGGGTTTTGGACTAATTTTTTTCCAAAGAATTTGTGCTGAATGTATAAATGCGCTCCTAATATTTTTCAGGTCTTGCATTTTAACATGTTGAATTGTAAAGGGTTAAAAAGATTTAAAGAGTTTTTAAGTTCCTCCGGGAAAGGTGAAATATTGGCCAACTGGTAGACCACTTAGAAATTGCCCATCATAATTTCTACATGGGGTTTATGAGGTCAAACAGGAAAAAAAGAGACGAATAATTTTAAACAAAGCTTTCAGAGACCCAAGTGGGAGTTAAGTTATTAACTGCACTGTTCTAAATGGAGAGGCTACCTGTATCCTGAAGCAGATATACTTGTATCATAAGTCTTGTAAGTGCCTTTCCTTGCCTCCATTCCTCAGAGTGTGACTACAGGGCCATATATGATGCTTTTTGACTCTGCCGTCACCCACGAGCATGTCCTTTATATATTGCGCATTCTATAACGTGCCAATGTTTTTTGTCATAAAATATTACTTATCATATTTATGCCCATCAATCAATGAGTGGATAAAGAAACGATGGAATACTACTCAGCTACAAAAAGGAATGAATTAATGGCATTCACAGCAACCTGGATGGGATTAGAGACTATTATTCTAAGTGAAGTAACTCAGGAGTGGAAACCAAACATCATATGTTCTCACGCATAAGTGGGAGCTAAGCTATGAGGATGCAAAGCCATAAGAATGATACAGTAAACTTTGGGGACTTGAGGGGAAAGGGTGAGAAGCAGGTGAGGGATAAAAGGCTACAAATGGAGTTCAGTGTATACTGTTCAGCTTATGAGTACACCAGAATCTCACAAATCACCACTAAAGTACTTACTCAAGTAACAACGGTTCCCCAAAAACCTACGGAAATAAAAAAATTAAAAAATATATTACTCATCATATTTAATTTTAAAGGGACACAATAATTTATTTTGTCAAAAGCAAAACCAATTTCCTGATTAGGTTTATGAGGAACTTATTTAACTTGATGAGTGACAATTTAGGATAAGATGTTCCACAAGTTTTTTGCTACAGTAGGTACATTTAAAGAAAAAAATTGCACCCACCTCTGTGTATTCAAAAGCTTTCTCTTAAATTCTAAAAAATGCTCACTGACTGACATCAGAGTAAGTGAGATTTCTTAATACAGAGGCCTATTTTTTTTTTTAATTTCACTCAGATGCTTTAGAACCTCTTGTTCACTGACACTATATCACAATGCTGGTCTCTTTAGACATCAAAGCCATGACTTTCTGACAATCCTGCCTCCTATCTCTTCTTTTTTATTGATCTTTATTTTCACAACCTTTCCAAATTGTTTAAATCATTGTAATACTGCAATGTGTTTGTAGTTATCAAAAATCATGATTTACATTTTAAAAATAGTTTTGACAATGCTCTGGTTATTCTTACTGATGTGATAGAATCATTCTCTCAGTACCTCCTTCACTCCTTCCAACAAAATCATAAATTTACTTAGAAATATATTAATCTATAATTAATACAGTTATACAATCTGCCTTCCTGATGGGCAGGGACCATAGCTTGCCCTTGTATCTCAGATTTAGCACAGAGCGGAAAACAGTCAACAGTAACACTTGCTACATGTTTAGTAACACTTGCTACATGTTTGCTGAATGAATAAATAATTCTCATCATACTTCCTCACAGCTTCAGGAGGAAATATAGTACTTCCAATACTGGGCCTCATGTCTCCCTTTATGTATGAAAATTTTCTGTTTCTCTGTCTCTGTTTCTCTGACTGCCTTTCACACCTTCCCCGAAACTCTGTCCTCCAATGTTAAACTTGGCTTGTGGCTTTTGAGCTGTCCTCTTTCTTCTAGAATGTTCCAGTCCAAGAGCAGGCGGCTTCTAAATTGATTCTAGAATGAATTACTGGCTCATGCACCTTCATCTACTTTACCTCCACTATACTAGAAATCAGTCAAACATTTTTGTTTTTTCTTTTAATTAATATAAATTCATACCAAATGATGAAGCATGCTTCTCTCATAATAAAAGAAAATAATGAAAAAAATTAAGTTCCAAACAATGATAGTGAAGTTGCCCAATAAAATAATTAAGAAATAGAAAACATTTTTGGTTAATCATCTATTGAGAACTTACTATGTGTCAGGCTCTGTGCTAGCCACTTAAAATATTTCATTTAATTATCGCAACACTATAAGGTAGATGTAATTTTGAGTCCCAAGTTCCACGTGAGGGTACTAAGGCTTAAAGAAGTTAAATGGACCTAAAACGGAGAGGTAGAGCTGGCATCGAAACCCAGGTGATTTTGACTGTAGGATCAGGGTCCTTGAGTGCAATGTTATTATGTCCTCCCAAATTCACCTATACAAATCAACATTTACACCAAGGATGGAGATGTCGTTAAACATTATTTTATACCAGAATCACGTTACAACTGCATTTCAACAGGCACCATTCAGAGCATTAAGTCCTGGCTCCTTTCAATGGAGATAATGGCTGAACAAACTCTCTAAGCTCTAGGTAGAGTCATCCTTTGATATTCTACTGGTGATTTTCAAGGATATTTTAACCAAGGGAAGTGAAAAAAGGGTGAGAACAATTTTTTTAAAAAGTAAAACAAAGAGAAAGCAGATGTATTTCTGAAGGAATTAGCTTTACACAGAGCGCCCCGGACTCAGAAGCATTGAGAAAAAAAATTGCCTGTTGTCATAGACCCAAACTGGCTGTAAAGCAGAGCAGTCTCTGTGCAGGTGAGAGGGCAGCTGGTTGTAGCAGCTTGTATTTGCAGTATGTCTTCATCCACCTCTGTGCATCCTCTAGAGTTCCCCCTATCTGCCCATTTAATACTAAATACCTAAAGTGCATTTTAAAGTCTCGTATCAGATTTGTCCTCTTGAAAAGCTATTAAGCTAGTTACCCTGCAGCCCAGAGGGCTCTTCTTCAGTAAAACTGATTGTACCACAGCATCACCATTAGAACAGCCCTCCATGGCTGCCTGCATAATTCCTGTGAAAGGTCACCAGTACTTCAACTACAAAGGCCTTTTTGCTTTTACAAAAAAAAAAAAAAAAAAAGGAAGAAAACGGTAAATCAGTATTTTCAGTTTTTCAAGAACAAAAACTGACATAAAAGCCCAGACACATTTTTTTTCCTTCTTCTCACCATACTCATAATAACTGCATTTAATTGCAAACCTTGGAAGGAAAGTTACCTCATTATGTTATGATCTAAGCCAAAATCCATTTTAATGTCTATTCCTGTATCTAGATATTGATTCCATTCTTCAGATATCCCACCTGGAAGTGTGGAAATTTCTGCTATTGGATGACACAAAGCAGAATCTGGGCACTATTTTAGGCTGATTTTGTAATGATAAGCCAATCTGCTCCACAGTGGAGTAATAAACAAGCTCCCTGCAAGGTGACCATGGGGAACCACAGTGAGAAATAGCTGGTCTCCTGTGTGACATCAGTTCAAAGCAGTTGTCCTACAGCCAACCTTGAGACTGGGGTAAGACTGTGTGTGATGGATTCATACATGGTAGAATAGAATAGAATATAATGGGATTGTGAGTTGCATCAAAGCAGTACATTAACAGATTATCAGATTATCAATTTTTCCTTCATAAATACCCTATTTTCTCACATCCAAGCTACCTGTAAGTATTCATCTTTTAAAATCACTCTCTGTGTCTCTCTCTCTCCTGTTTTCTGTGAGCACACTCTCAATGAAAAGCATACTCAGAGGCTGAGAAAGCAAAAGCTGAAGGAATTTTCAGTGAAACTTGGCCTTATTATAAACAAAAATTAGATTCTTTACATAGTTTATGAATGAAATATAGTTTGATAGGCACCATTTCTTCTGATTTCCTATAAATGGACAACTCTTTCTCTGGATTTTCCCCTGACTCATTTAAAGACAAATTTTCTATTGTTTTGGCATTAAAAATAGTTTTTCTTTCCAAGATAAAGGACTAGAAAGCTCTAGCATTGTCATGAGGATAAGGACACTGAAGGACAAGGTTTTACTAATGTCTCCTCAATCCAAAACACATAGGAGCAAAGAAAATTCATTTTAAAATTTGAGCATCTTGCCCATCATGGTTGAGAGGAAACTGTTTCTATAAGTAATTCAGAAATATAGTTTACTGGACTCCTGGACAATTTCACTCTCTTAGAGGGCAAATAATAGGTCAGTGAACTGTGGGATAACCTGTCTATTTGGTGATTTAGGGTAGAATAAAGGAGGTAGACAAGAAGGTTAAAAAAAAACTGACTCACAGTAGTGAGTCAGTCCTAAAAATTCAACTTAAAAACTAAATATTGTTAGAACTTTCCATCAAGATTCTTGAAGCTAATAGCCTTGTGATAGAGACTACAATAAAGATAGAAAAATTAAGGCACAAGAAATTCAGTTATTTACATAACATCTGGTTCAACCCCCCACAGCTCTTTCGTGTCACTTAACTGGTCCATTTGTTCAACTGTGCCACCTCCTCGATATTCTTGTTTAGGAAAAAATAAAATATTACCTGAAGTTTTCACACTTGGTTATCTTGAACCTTCCTATAGTCCTAGGTTTTATTCAGTGTTTAAGAGGTAAATCCTTCCACTCCTTAATTATCATTTAAAAGACTTCAGGCATTGTGCCAGACAAGAAAGGTACAGATAGACAGTGGTTCCACCTTTTAAAGGGAGAGAAGACAAAATATGCACATCTAAAATAGTTGGACAGTTATCCCTAGACACACAGACAAGGGTCTCAAACACTTAATAACTAAAGAGCTAAAATTTTTAAAACATGGAATAAAGTTTTTCTTGGGAAAGAGTTAAAGAACTTTCATTGAGGATGTCATTTGAGTTCAGTCTTAAAGTAATCATAGGACTTGGTTGAGAAAATAAATATAGTGTGGGGAGAATAAAATATTGTCATTCAAGAAAAAGAAGCAAAATCAAACAGGGCACAGTTTCTCTTACTAATTTAATATGTTTTTTTCCTAACCTACATCTTCTGCAAATGCTGATAAACATCAATAAAATAGAAAAGCCTGAAATGCTCTAGGCACAATAGAAAAATAAGGAGAGTTAAGATATAAGAAGCATTCAATAAGTATTAGAAGAATGAATTAATTAATGAGTGGTGTTGGTGAGATGGTAAAATAAAAATATATCTTACTGTAGTATTTCATATTCAGCTGCTCCCTTACAAAAAAATGTAAAGAAAAAGAATTAGAAATGGCCTGAACTTCTTTCTCTTAGCTTTATGAACCCTGCCATGCTGCCTCCTCTGCAGACCACACTGAACAACAAAAATTGAAGAAATCAATTTCAACCTTTGCTTTGGAGACAATGAAGAATGTGATTCCTGTTTGCTAAAATTCAGTTCGAGATGTCAGCATTCAGCTTCATCTTCTACCGCAGAGCCAAAATAGGCTACTGTGGTTGTGTGAACATGCCTTTTCTCTCTTCCACACCATGCATATCCTAAGGGAGAATCTGACTTTTGTGGAAAATGAAGCTTGCACAATTTGGAAGGGGGTGCTTTTAAAAAATACAAAATTAGAAATGCAAACAGCTATAGAGCCTTGGAAGGAGTCCACGCAAGTGAGAGACACGCAAGTTTAAGAGTCAGGAGATTAACGGTAAATCCCATGTATTCTCTGCATTTTGTGACTGGTCGTGTCCTTCTACTCTCTTTCTGGGTAAACAACTCCTTGTCTCTCTTCATATGAATACTGAAATGTTACAATCTTTATGCAATTTTCTGACACTTGACACCCAAATAAGAAGCACAATCACTCCAGAGCTGCTCATTTTCCTGTCATTAATACCACTTATTTAGTTGTTTTGCAATTACTTATGTGCATTTTTCTTTATGTATTTATTTATTTATTTATTTATTTTGAGACAGAGTCTCACTCTGTCACCAGGCTTGAGTGCAATGGCGCCATCTTAGCTCACTGCAGCCTCCAACTCCCGGGTTCAAGCGATTCTCCTGCCTCAGCCTCCCGAGTAGCTGGGATTACAGGTGCTGCCACCACAACTGGCTAATTTTTGCATTTTTAGTAGAGATGGGGTTTCACCATGTTGGCCCGGATGGTCTCCATCTCCTGACCTTGTGATCCGCCCACTTTGGCCTCCCAAAGTGCTGGGATTACAGGCCTGAGCCCCCCGCGCCCAGCCAGTTATGTGTATTTTTGAGACCTCTGCTAGACTGTGAGCTCCTTGAGGGCAGAATCCTTGGCCTTTGCATCCACAGCACAGAGATCTCAATACAAGGTTAATTGCATGATTGGCTAAAATATGTTTTTTGTTACACAAATTACTCATGCTTAAAATGACAAAAGTATTATTATATTTATATAAACTTAGCAAGTTTTTTACCGGACTATTTCTGTTGATTAAAGAGCAGCACCTGAACAGCAGGTTAGTTTTCTCACATATATATATTTTTTATGCCAAGGAGGTGATTTTAAAGAAGTGTAGAAAGTTACAAAAACTTACACATACAGTCAAACATGCTGTACACATCTCCAAGCAGCCTAGAAGTACTTTATTCTTAGTCATGATGATCATTTTCAAATGAATAATCTAAATTGGAGTTTTGCAAGCAAAACAAAGATTTTTTTACAAAATATAACCAACATAATCTTTGATTAACAAATTATATTGTGGAAATAACAATGGAACATTAAATATACCATTTTGTGAATGTGGATTATCAAATTATATTGTGGAAATAACAATGGAACATTAAATATACCATTTTGTGAATGTACTGTAATGAGTTTCAGAAGAAAAAGAAAATCATTTTGTACTATTTTGTGGGCTGTGACTTGGATTTACACAGAGGGAGAATAAAAAGAAATTAGAACAAGCCTGAAGTTTTGCTTTTTAAGTTTATTTTTCTGCAGCAAAGCCTATAGGAGCAATTAAGTTGGAAAATAAAAAACACACTAGCTGTTTTTTTTTAATAAAGTCACAAAAAATAAACATACAACTACATTAAAGCAAGAAGATATAAGAAGAGAAAAAAATTTAAAATACAACATATTTTGTGTACCTTTTAATCCCATCCCCTCCCTAAAAGGTATTTTCTGTTTCTGAGATTTGCTTGTCTTTACTTCAGTCGTATACAGCTTATATGCACCACTTAAGATTTATTATTTTCAATATCTAAATATGATAAGAGAAGTATTTATTATAGCAACAAAATAAAGATAAATAATACAGACGACTACATTATAAATGGCTCAAGGACTAAAGTACTTAACTGATTTACACAGATATTGATGATGAAAATAATACAGATGTCATAACTTAGTTTTTGTTTCTGGCTTGGTTTCAATCAGAGTTTCATGTTAACAGTCAAATCTACCTTTTCTTTGGATTCATCAGCAAATATTAGCACATGGGCAAAGTATAGGACTGGCAATCTTGTCATGTTACTTTTGTCTCCATCTTTTGTGTGCAATTCTTGTATAACAAAGGGGAGAGCAAGTTCAAAAAAGGATCTAAAACACATAAGCTTATTACTATTATTTCTTACAATGAGTGGCTTTTTTCTAGTTTAAAAAGTAACTTATTGGGAACTATGGCAATTCTGAGATAATCCAAAGTCACCTATGTTAATTAATTTGATTTGCAAAATAGGACTTTCCAAAAATCAGATTTTTTCAATTTTAGTTTCCCACTCTGCTTCTTTTTCACTATCAGCAAAACAAGATACGAAGAAAAGGTATAGAGAATAGAAAAATCTGATCTCTTCTGTCTCATAAAATATATCCTTAGACTAGGCTTTTTAGTTGTTATTTGATATAAAGATTACTATTTTGAATTGTGGATACAATTAATGATTTAAAAAAATCATTATTAACATTATTCTGGTTTTATTAAACAAAAGAATTTGGTAACCATTATCAGTTTCCCACAACATAATCATCATAGTTGGAGGAATAGCATAATTTTGGAAATTATAATATAATTATATTAAATTTCACAAGCGTTTTCTGTATTTATACTTCGAAAAATTTTTTAAATGTGCTCTTTCTCTACTGTGTGCACACAAAGATCTGCTGTTCTATTTGCTTTTTATTTCTCATAAAAAACTGAATTATAGAAGCTACTATGTTAACTATAGCTTTTGGCACCTCTGTTTATCATTGTAATCAAATTATACTGAAAGCCAATGAAAACTTAATAGATACACTTATTTTGTTGACCTTCACTATATGTCAAGAAAATGGGACAATGCAATCTTTATTTGCAGGCTAAAATCATTTTAAAGTTTTCATGAAGAAAATAAAAAGTACAAAATGCCAAATTATCCAAATAGAACATAGTTCACCTCATTCAGTTAAATAGCTTCTTTTAACGCAAAAGATTAAAAGATATGGAAGACAAAGAAAAGTGAATGGAGGCAAAAGAAAAAGAGAGGGAGAAGAAGGAGGAAGAAGGGAAAGGAGAAGGAGAAAGACAGCACTCTCTCTTCAGGCCATTTTCAAACTGAGTCACTTGGTTTGCTTTTAGCCAGAAAAAGATTCTGTATTTTCCTGTCAAACTTTGAAAATCAATCTATATTTTCAATATTTATCAATATTGGTTCATACAACTTTTTAGTAAAACTTGTAACGAAAAAGAAAATGAGACCCTATTGTTTTCTTTTTTTTTTTAAGGTTTTCTTTTCTTCTTTTTTTTTTTTATTATACTTTAAGTTTTAGGGTACATGTGCACAACGTGCATGTTTGTTACATATGTAAACATGTGCCATGTTGGTGTGCTGCACCCATTAACTCGTCATTTAACATTAGATATTCTTGATTCAATTCCTAAATGACCAAAGAGCAAGTGCTGCTTTGATGTTGCTGGGTTCTGTTGATTTTCCAGTCTGTATCAGCTTGCATCATCAGTAATGTCCTTAGAGCTCTGAATCTTGTTTTCATGTATCTCTGCCTCCCAGGTGAGATGTTAATACAAACAGTAAACTACGCACATGTGGTTCATAAGAAGAGCCACAACTCCCAGCCTTCTAAAGTCTCTTTTGGTCAAGCAAAAAAAAAAAAAAAAAAATGAACAGACTCTAGAACCCAAGAAGCAAATGATTGAAATAACAAGACAACAGCAAATGAATGTCAGCTGTGATGATTAGAGAATGGGTGTGGGCTCAGTTTCTAAATGTGTAAGAAAGAGATGTACGAGAAAGAATTGAGAATTATACCACTTGGTAGGAAGTCAGCGCAATTATATTCAGTGAAAAAACAAAATCTCTATGCAGAAAATAATGATGAACCAAAAGATGCAGTGGACTCTGCAGGACAAGTTAGGTATATTAGTTTATTGTAATTCCATTTGCTGTTTCTAGAGTAGGAACTGGCTATTGAGTGGACTGAAGATGGTGGGGGGCAGAAGAGCAAAATAAAGAAAAAAGACATAATGGAAGAAATGAAAAGAAGGAAGGAAGGAATTATGAGGTCAATTTTTTAACTCACAGCCAAGAAAGGCTAGAAGCTCTTACTAGAATTTATAAAGCAAAAAATTAAAATTGTAAATATCTTCTGATGAAGAGAATCTATATGACTTGCTGATATAATGGAATCAGTTTGTATCTTTATTCAACAAAAAGTTGTGTACTCATGTCACAACCTTATTTAAATATATACAGACTTACGAGAATGTGTGTTAAACAAGTTTGCCCAAAGGGGGTTTAGATTATAATCCCAAAAGATACAATCCTAAATGCCATAATCCCAAATGTTGAAATCTCAAAAGATCAAAATTTCTAAAGTCTAAATTTCTAATGTCTAAAATCTTGAAATTCACAATCGCAGAATAGTTGCATCATGTTAGGTAGAGCTATTAACTTGTTATTGTCTTTATTTGGAAATTAAGTATGGTTTAAGGCAAGGGTGTCCAATCTTTTGGCTTCCCTGGGCCACATTAAAAGAAGAAGAATTGCCTTGGGCCACATATAAAATACACTAACGCTAACGACAGCTGATGAGATTTTTTTAAAAATCACAAAAATTCTCATAATGTTTTAAGGAAGCTTATCAATTTGCATTGGGCTACATTTAAAGCCATCCTGGGCCTCATGTGGCCCATGGGCCATAGGTTGGACAAGCTTGGTTTAAGGGGTTATTTATGAGTGCTAAATTGACAGTGCACGAACTTGTGGACTTAATTTTAGGTGTCAAGTTGACTGGATTAAAGAATGCCTAGAAACCTGGTAAAGCATTATTTTGCATGTGTCTATGAAGGTATTTCCAGAAGAGATTAGGGTGTAAATCTGAGTGGACTAGGCAGGGAAGACCTGCCCTCAAAGTTGGTAGGCATTATTCAATCAGACAGGGACCTGGAGAGAACAAATGCTGAGGGTAAATTGGTCTCTCTCTGAGAACTGAAAAGACTTTTTACTATTATTATGATTATGATTATGATTATGATTATGATTATTTTTGAGACAGAGTCCAACTCTGTCACCCACAGGCTGGAGTGCAGTGGTGTGATCTCAGCTCACTGCAACCTCTGCCTCCCAGGTTCAAGTGATTCTCCCGCCTCAGCCTCCCAAGTAGCTGGTACTACAGGTACGTGTCCCCACACCTGGCTAATTTTTGTATTTTTAGTAGAGACGGGGTTTTGCCATGTTGGCCAGGCTGGTCTCAAACTTCTGACCTCAGGTGATCCACCCACCTCGGCCTCCCAAACTGAAAAGACTTTTATTCTGCCACCTTGGACATCAGAATTCTAGGTTTGCTGACTTTTGGACTCCAGGACCTCCACCAGCTGTTTCTTGGGTCCTGAAGCTTTTGACCTCAGAGTGAAACTTACACCAGCTTCCTGGGTTCTGAGGTTACTAGACTTGGACTGAGCCACACTACCAGCATCTCAGGGTCTCCAACTTGTAGACGACCTGCCCTATGACTTCTCAGCCACCATAAGGATGTTAGCCAATTCTTCTAAAAATCCCCTCTCGTGTATCTATATACATATCCTATTGATTGAGTCTCTCTGGAGATCCCTTACTAATACACACTTGGCGTTGAGGAAGCCAAGTATCATTCCTGCTACTGTATTCCTTACAACACAGTGGAAGAGATCTGTGAAATTGTTCCCTCACAAAAAGGCTGTGATAAGTTAAGTGTATGAGGCTTCTTAATAGTGAAAGATAAAAGTTTAAAAGCTAATTATTATTGGTGCTGCAAAAGCTGAAAATCCCTTAATTGCAAAGGCCAAGCAATAATCAGACTTTCAGAGGGACTGCATATACTTACAAAATTTGTAGACCACAACCACTGCCCAAATACAGATCATAGAAGTAAAAACACAGCTGAAAAATACAAGAAGTCCTCCAAGCCAAATTATCCAATCACATATAACTTCTACCTCTTCACACATAACTTCTACCTCTTTACACACAGTGCCAATTTGTTATGCTATGTATTTCATCTTCACATTATATCCTATATTAGAGATCTAAATTGTGTGGAGACTTTTAGAGAGTTCTAATTTGTTTTATGCTACAAATTTGATTCCATTAAAGTGCATTATCACAATGTTGACTTTATGTATAAGCACTGCACATTTATATAGAAATGTTGAAATTTCCTCACTAAATGAAGAAATGTCCTTTTTGTAGATCTGCATTTGTGAAAGATAAAATTTCTTGAGATCTTGACTCTTTGGGTGATTACATTTGTGACAGTAACTCGTCATGGTTTTCCATCAGTCTCGCCAAGATAAGATTTATGTTGTCTGTCATTATGTTTCATATGACCAAAGTTATAAAGCTAGACACACATAATTACCAACCATAGTCATATTTTGCTTCTGACCTATTTATATGAATACAATTTCACTGCTTATAACTGTTATTCCCATGCAACTGTCATTAGTATGCCAAAGTATTAATGCTTGCAAAAATATGCATGTTATTATTGCCTATTTTCTTACGTAAAATGGCCTAGGAAGTGTTTTGTTGTGTTTTTATGTTTCTCAAATAAATCCCCTTTTAAAAGTGTAAATAAAATTTTTAAAATTAGAATTATATTTTCAGTATTTTGATCTTTTGTAATTTCAACACTTGGGACTATGGCATTTGCAATTGTTTGTTTTGGAATTATGATCAGCTCCCACCTGAAGGACATACTGAGAATCCTCAAATGTATGCAGTCTTCTGTTTTTTTGGTAAATTTAAAATTCTTTGTTCACTGAGTAAGTACTTTGTGAAGAACAAATGCTAGAATATTAATTCCTTATGAATATTTTAAATCTTATTATTTAGAAGTTTGGCTAAAATCTTTAATTAGGGTATAAGGTAAAAATGGCACCTGGTAGTAATGTGTGTACTCTAATTTCTAGGATTTGATGGATGCAAAAATTCTTGAGCACAGAATTCCTATAACAGAATAAGAGATTAAACTTTTACTAAAATATTAATTATATTCAAAGTAGAATTGAATAAGGCTTACATGCCTAAAACATACAGCTCCAACTGTTTAGCTCCAATTGGAAGAATCCTCAAATATATGCAGTATTTTGTTGTTTTGGTAAGTTGAAATTTCTTTGTCCACTGAGTAAGTACTTTGTGAAGAAGAAGTGCTAGAATATTGATTCCTTATGAATGTTTTAAATCTCCTTATTTAGAAGTTTGGCTAAAATCTTTAATTAGTTTATAAGGTAAAAATGGTATCTGATAGTAATGTTTGGACTCTAATTTCTAGGATTTGATGGTTGCAAAAATTCTTGAGCACAGAATTCCTATAATAGAATAAGAGATTAAATTTTTACTAAAATATTAATTATATTCAAAGTAGAATTGAATAAGGCTTACATGTCTAAAACATACAGCTCCAACTGTATAGCTCTAATTGGAGTCTGTTGTATATTTAACTAAAATTTGCTCAAATGAAATTTTAGTTAAATATACAACAAGATTACAATTCATTTATGTAACAATTATTGAGTCACTACTACGTGCCAGGTACAGGTGCTCTAAGCATTAGAACACAGCAGAGAACCCTGCCCTCATGGGACTAGTAGTCTAGTGAGAGAAGACAGGCAGTAAGCAATCACTGTAATAAATGAGGGTGCCATCCACGATGCTGGAGATGAAAAATGCTATGGAACAATAAGAGAGCTGGGTAACCAACATTGAAATTGTTGAGAGTGGGAGGGGGAGATATTCAGTTTGCAATTTTAAATTAGTAGTGGTGAGTAGTCAAAGTGCAGACATATCTTGAAGGCCAAGAAAACAGAATTTCCTGATGAATTAGATATTGATCTTGTGAGAGAGGGTGGTAAGTCAAGGACGGCACCAAGGTTTTTGACTGAGCAACCTGATGGGGTTGCCGCCAACTGAGAGGAAGAAGACTGGCAATGACTAAGTGCCAAAGCCAATGAGCTTTTTCCCTGTGATGCTAAACTTTACCAGATAGGGATGCTACATGTTAAATATCCTAAAACTTTCGTGAAATCTCCTGCCCCTGCAGTTTTTGTGACACCAGTCTCCTGAATCTTCTGTTTCCCTTTTCCAGCAGCACCTCTTCATTTAGTGGCTCTTACACGTCTGTGCACAATCAAGGTTCCTTGATCTCCAACTTGCCACTCCTTCCCCATCCTTCTGCCATCATCCTTTGGTAATTATCTCAGATCTCCAAACTGTCTTACACTCTTATCCAAAAAAAATCTAATTCTAGTTCTAGTAATTTAGCAATTTAAACAAATAGGCCCTCTTTTTCCCCCTTCTCAGTCCTCAGCAACAAAAATGCAGAAATTATAAAGCATACCAAAAGATTTACAATGTTGTCAAGCTTTAATTAAATAACAGAAGTCTCTGCAAATGAAGAAAGAAAGGAGTCAAGGCCAGAATACAGAATACACTAACTAATCCTTCAGCAGGCCAAAGGGACTTAGATACTGGCCCAAGGAAGTTGACCACTCACATGGGAACAGAGTAAACTTGGACTTGTGCACGATAGAAAGCAAGATGTAAGACCATGCATAAAAAGACATCTGAAAGGCTACATCTGAGTGTAATGATATTGAAAACAGCTATTCATTTAGGGAATCCAGTGTCAAGCGAGAGGAGGAGGAGGTAGGTACTGTGTGGATTGAGTCTAATTGGAAAAATTCAACCTCTGAGCCTGTGCCATCCTAGCTGTGAAATTTGAATGTATTAGTGTAATTTGAATCTATTAATGTTGTGTGGAAATTTCAAGTTGAAAAGTTAACATGAAAACTGAGTAAACTCATAAAGTTCCAAGAAACTGCTATCTAGGGACATTTTTACAACCCACAGCAAAATTATCACAATACCAAAAGAAAAAAGCCAGAAAAAAAAGAAATCAAGGGAGAAAGTCAAACACGTAGAAGTAGAGAGTAGAATAATGGTTTTCATCGGCTAGTTTTATGAGAGGGCTGAATGGGTGAAAGGGAGAGGTTGGTTAGTGAGTACAAAGTTTCAGTTAGGAGAAGTATGAGCTGGTGTTCCATTGTACAGCATGGTGACTATAATTATTAATGCATTTCAAAATAGCTAAAACTTTTAAGAAAGAGGATTTTAGCTGTTCTTACCACAAAAAGAAGTCATAAATATTTAAGATGTGGATATTCTAGCCTGACTTGATCATTCTACAATGTATAAATATTTCAAAATATCACACTGAATCCCATAAATATACAAATTATTATTTGTCAATTAAAAACAAAACTTAAAAAAGAATAAACATCTTTGAAAATTACACTGAATAAAATTTCTAGCATATATTGGCCTATCCTAAATTGTAAGGAAGCTTTCAATTTAGTTCTTGTATTAGAAACTGAACAATGTAATCCTTTAAAAGTAGTAAAATTTTTCATGAATTTTTTTTTTTTTTTTTTTTTTTTCTTGAGACAGAGTCTCCCTCTGTCAGCCAGGCTGGAGTGCAGTGTCACGATCTCGGCTCACTGCAACCTCCGCCTCCCGAGCTCAAGCAATTCTCCTGCCTCAGCCTCCCGAGTAGCTGGGATTACAGGCATATGCCACCGTGCCTGCTAATTTTTGGATTTTTAGTAGAGATGGGGTTTCACCATGTTGGCCAGGCTGGTCTCGAACTCCTGACCTCACGTAATCCGCCCATCTCGGCCTCCCAAAGTGCTGGAAATACAGGCTTGAGCCAGTGCTCCCTGCCATGAATTTTTTAAAGAAATAATTTGCAATTGATAATGTGCAGTATCAGGACCTTTGAATCTGGAAATAAATGCCTGTAATAGTGAGCATGTCAACTGAATCATATTAGCCAGTGACATGTTTTGTTAACTAAATTATAATCTATCAATAAGTATATGAAGTTGATAACTTTCCAAGATCAATTAAAAGCTGTCACAAAGGTAATATAATACGTATCTAGAGATAAATATTATTGAGATTTATTTCCTGACATTAAAAACAAATTTGATACAGGCCAAACACTTTGCCCTTCTCTGACCTTGGGATTCTCTGTCTACAAACTCCCACCCTTCAATACTCAACAACGGCTTTATATATGCCATTTCCCATGGGAACAAATTTGTTTCTCTCCAGGTAGAATTCATCACTTTCTTTTTTCTTTTTCCTTTTTTTTTTTTTTTTTTTTTTTAATTGAGATGGGGTTTCACTCCATCACCTGGCTGTAATGCAGTGGAGCAATCTCAGCTCACTGCAGCTTCCTCCTCCTGGGCACAAACAATCCTCCCACCTTAGCCTCCTGGGTAGCTGGGACTACAGGTGTGCACCATCATGCCTGGCTAATTTTTGTATTTTTTATAGAGACGAGATTTTGCTATGTTGCCCAGGCATGTCTCGAACCTGTGAGCTCAAGCAATCCACTGGCCTTGGCCTCCCAAAGTGCTGGGATCACAGGCATGAGCCACTGCACCTGGTCTCATCACTTTCATATTTGAGCTAGATCCACTTCAAGTTTTCCTGGACTACAGAATGCATATTATATTATATTATAGTCATTAGCCAATCCATTCTTTTCTTCTGGGAACCATAAGCTTTTTGAAAAGCAGGAGACACTTGTGTTCCAGTGCCTTCTAAAACATCTGACAGACTCCTATTCACAAGCATTTTACTACCAAACAAAAAACTGGTTTAAATCCCTTTACCTCCTTATATCTAACCTTTGTAATAGTTAAACATGTGTTATATTAAGCAGTCTATAAAATCAAAAAAAGACTTGTATATTTTCTGTTAACAGTAAATACATGGAAATGCCAAGAAGAATTCATATGCATAGACTGGGCAAATTCAGTAACTAAGCAAATCTAGATAATCTAATAACTTAATGAAAATTAAAATGTGTAGCACCTCTAAATCTATGCTCTTATGTTTATATGAATAAATGAAGTTAATCTATAAATTGGTAAAATTCATTGTACTAATCAATTGTTCTATAATACAATCTTATCAAATCACACAAACTCTTGTGTGTGTGCATAAGTAACAAGTAAGTATGATTTTCAGATAATTTAATTTTGCTTTAAATTGTATGTTTTGTTAAAGTGGAATTATTGACATTACTTTTAATCTCTTATCTGGAAAATGTCTGAAACATAAAGTTTGCCCAGTATGTCCCCAGTTAATAATAAGTCTTCAGTGAGTGAATCAACTGAATGAATATGCTTATTCAAAATATAATTTTACAGAGTGTAGTTTCAATTTATATTTATCAGTAAGTAACTTGTGAATTTGCCTAAGCAAAGCTCTAAAATGCATTTTCATCAGGTTGGTTCATCTAAATATCTTCTCCTTTAAAGATTTATCAGTGGGAAAATTAAACCATATTGGTTACAGTATAATTGCATAGGTGATATAACTATAAAGAAAAGCCGCTAAAGGATTATCAGGCAGTGGGGGAAAGAAGTAGGCTCTGATAAGAAAGGGGTATATAAGAGAACCTTCCAAGGATTCAGAAATATCATTCTTGTTTATTGACCTGGAGGGTGATCAGAAGGATATTTGCTTTATAATTTTAAAACTGTACATATATTCTATCCATAGTATATAGGCTTTCTAATATTAGAAAGCAAAAAGAACAGATTAGCATATAGCATCTATGTAACCAAGTGGCACAAACTGGGTGTCTTTCAACAGAAATTTATTCTCTCACATGCCTGGGAAGTTAGAAGTCTGAAATCAAGGTGTCACTGGGGCTGCACTTTTTCTGAAAGATCTAGGAAAGGATCTAATCTATGCCTTTTTCTTGGCTTCCGTTGTTGCCCAAAATCCTTGACATTCCTTGGCTCATAGATGCATCACTCCAGTCTTTGTCTACATTGTCACATGGCATTTTTTTCACTGTGTCTCTGTGTGGCTTTTCTCCTCTTCTCATAAGGGCACCAGCATATTGGATTAGGGCCCCCCCTAATTCAGCATGACCTCATCTTTATTTGATTACATCTGCAAAGACCCAATTTCCAAATAAGGTCATATTCACAGGTATAGGGGGCTAGACTTCAATATGTCTTTTTGGAGTACACAATTCAATTCATAATAGCATCTTTCTCAGACGCCTTGTTAATATAATAAGAAAGGAAAGTTTGAGCTATTCCCTCATTATTTTAATTACATGCAGGCTATTTTGCATATTCCTGTATTTATTATTTTAGTAACTTGTTCAGTATTAATGGTAAAGAGTGTGTACCATGTGTGGCAATATGTGTGAAAGAAAGAGAAAGAGAAAAAGTGAATTATCAGAAATTAAGTGCTATCATCAGGCCTGAGTTAAATTTGGCCGTGTCCATTTATTCCATTAGTTAAATGTGCAGTAAATGAGATTCACATTGTAAAACAGGCAATGACAGAAGTCTGGCCTCCTTGTTCTTTTAGTTTCTGCTTTTTTACTTCTCAGGGTTTTGTTTTTTTGTGTGTGTGATGTTTGTCTTGTTCTTTGTTGCTTTTGCAAGCATTGGTTCTCGAACTTGCAATTAAAAGTTAAGTAGAAGTTTTTGTTTATTTTGCAGCAGTATTCTTAAATATTTATGAAGGATCTTAAGTCTGCTCGCTTTGAGGAAATATAGATGAATTAATAATTGATGTGGCTGCTTTGCAGAAAATTAAAGGGTGGAAGCACGTGTTAAAAAATTAAATCATCCATGGCTAAGACAGCAGATGTTATTTATTTAAAATCTTGCAAAAATGTACAATTAGGTTTTATCTTCAGTCCAAGTCAACTGAAAACCTAATGACTCATTTCAACTTTTCAGATTCTAAAACCTAAGGCTAGTCAAATACTAGACAATAAAGGAGAAAGAGAAATTTCAATTCTTTATCCTAGGAATTTTAAGAATGCTGTTTATTCACACAGAAAAGAAAATAAGTAGGAAAGAAGGATCTGTGTGTTCTGTATGGGCCTAGAGGCAGGACCCATTTATAGTCTCAGTATTTGTTTATACTTATCATATCGCTTATTAGCCATTTTGGCACAAAAAATCTCTACAGAGCTCTAATATATGGACATTCACTTGTGTAAAGTAAATAAAATAATGAAATACGAAGATGTGGAAATATGTTGGGTTAAAAAAGCTTGCTATGACGGAGCAAAGGTAATTCCAGTAGCTGGAGAAGAAATTCACACTTTTCCACAAGATTTATATAACTTACAATCTTGGCTGGAAGTACTTAGAGGGCAACTTTTCTATAAAAGATCAGCAATTTTATTTCTGCCTATGGAGAATGAGAAAGAGTCTACCTGAACACCCACACTGTTCTAGAGGGACAAGAATGGAAAGCATAATCTCTACAAATCCTCACCAAAAGCCTCATTTTCTTATCTGAAACAAACAAACAAAAAAAGAAGTTGCAAGTTTAGTGAGAAACAAACTATGCTACTGTTGTATCTTGAAGTTACTAATTAAAGCTGTCTAGTTGTTTTGAAGGTGTCGTTTTTAAAAGACATATTCATCTAGCCAGATTTAGAGCCTCTTTTTTTTGCAATAAAATACTCCATAACTTGATGCATCATTTTTTATAATTCTGGTTTACCCATTTCTGCTACTGGAAGATTCCCATAAAACAACTGTCCTAAGAATGGCTGCTGTCATCAAGTTGTAATGCACAGGGTAATACTTTATGTATTCTTTAAACATATGAATCAGGAAGAACTTTCCTGAGTTCCCTAAAAACTGAAAATTGTAAGATTTCTCATATGAGCAGATTTTTGAAGAACATGCGTATCCTTGGTGTGTCCAAGGTGGCCTAAAATCTGAAATATCCTTCCCCAATTCACCAGCATTAGCTATTTTTCTAAAGACTTCATTAACCCAAACCTTATACTTTTTTTGTTGATCCTATCAAATTCCTTATATTTACTGTTGGTTCTATCTTATATTTCCTGGAAATATAAGGTTGGTTCCATCAAATTCCTTATATTTCCTCTTGGTTTTAACACAACAGAAAGTTATGTCTCTATCACAGTATTGACTGGAAATCCTCTTTATTTGATTCCCCCAGTGGCTCAGAGAAACATTACGGGGTTGAAGTAGTGGTTTCTCAATAGTCTCATGACTGGAGGGTCAACAAAATGCCCTAGCTTCATTTAGCTCCCATTAAGTGTCCTTTAGTCACTTGACGGAGGTCACTGAGCTTGCATGGCCCCACAGAGAACTGATGTACTCAACATCTCATTGCTTCTTACATCATCAAATATTTTCTTATTCAATCCAAGAAAGATAAATAAATTTTTCTATTCTCTCCTAAATATCTACTACGTCTGTTTCTAAATTAAATAAGCCCAAGATCCTATTGTATGATCCCAAAATGTGCTTATACATATCTTTGCCCACAGTTCACTATGAAATGAAAATATTGCGTTACTAAATAGCTAGCCTTCTCCAGGTAGTTAAAATTATAACAGTGTCTTCCAAGCGTTGTTATGTGGTATGTCCTATTCTTACAATCTTTGCAACAACGGTATAAAAAAATTAATAAATGTTGTTCAAGATTTAGCCAGTGCATTCAAGAAAACACAAGAGCAATGCATTCAAGAAAACGTAAGAGCAATGCTTTTAAAGCTTAGAAAGGAGTGGACTGGGATTGTTCATCCAGCTTTTAGTTACATTAGTAGACTCACTGCATCATGATTGAAATGTGTAGCTTATACAAGGAAAAGCAGCTATTCAGTACTTTCAGAGAAGGTAGAATTTAAAAATCTAGACTTAATAGGAGTAATTTAGGTTAGAAATTAAAATAATCTTCCTCATTTTAATGCTATAGTGAATGTGTGACAAGCTGTACAAATCCCCCTTCGAGACTTTGGGACTTGTTTCTCCAGTTGCTAGAAGAGCTGTCCTCAGCTGTTAGCCTTCTCCCGAAACTGTCCTGGACTACAGAGAGCAGACTTGCCTAGCTGTAAGCCTCCTTCCTGGGGCAGCAGCACCCACTGACTGGTATAATTTCTAAAGTATAGCATATGGCATAAACTCTATATCACTGTACAGTGTAAACTATGCAGTATATTACATAGCATATTGAATAGGATGTAAGGATCCAGCACCCTCACTGAAGTATGGGATAACTCTTTGTTACTGAGACACCATCACAGCTACAATTTTTCCTTCGGCTTGTGTCTTAGGTTAGGCTATTACAACAAAGTACCATAGGCTTGTTGATGTATAAAACACAGAAATTTGCTTCTCATAGTTCTAGAGGCAGGAAGTCTGAAATCATGGTTGTGGTCAGGCTCTGGTGACAACACTCTTCTGGGTTGCATATTGCCACCTTCTCCTTGCATTCTCACATTGTACAAGGAGAGCTAGCTAATGCCCTGGCCTCTTGATAAAGGCACTAATCCCATTCTGAGGGCTCCACTTTCCTAACCTAATTACCTCCCAGAGCCCCAGCTCCAAATACCATCACATTGAGCATTAGGTTTCAACATATGAATTTTGGGGGTACACAAAACATTTAGCCTATTGTGCTGCCCAATCCTGCTGCCTCCCCCACTTCTCCCTTTCATCCCCTCCCTCCTTTTCCTCTCTTCGCTCTCACATCCAATTCATTCCCTTCTTTCTCCTCCCTCTTCTCCCTTTCCCTTTCTCCATCTTCCCTTCCCTTCTCTTCTCTGAGAGCAATCTTGCATGTAATCTCAGTCTCAGAGTTCACTTCCCAGGGAGCACAGCTGCAACCAGTGCTTTAGAAAGATGGGAATTTAACCCAAATTAGTTTGTAATATTTCTTTACTAGACAAAGTTTTAAAAGAATAAAATAAGTGATTATCTTTCTGGAATCATTTAGGACTGAATCAACCGAGAATTATTCAGATTAAATGATGTTGAGAATTATGAGATGTGTTGAAAGAGTTAAAAAAATCAATTAGTGCACACGTAAGAATGATTCAATGACAGAGAATAACAGATTCCATTAAAAACAAAAGTGATTTCACCAGTGACCCATCTTTGTACACTTCCAACGTTCTTTTACTTTTCCATTAACAGTTGCCTTTTCTTGTTAACTTCTCCTATCTTTATACAAATATTAATTTTCACTGTAATATAAATCAAATATGCAGTCTATCTGCTTTGCAAAATACCTGTGTTATATTCTTTTTTGAGAGGTAAACTGCAGTTACTTTAATAGAGGTCTAGAAGCCCACATATCCACTGTTGTCAAAAGAATCACATGGTACAGTATTAGAAAGCATCAGCAATCCCAAAATTGGGGTGCTTACATCAACAAGGGGCCATGGGCACTAACACTAATGTTGGTAGAAAAACATCAGGTGCTAAGTGGCTATGCATTGCCAACACAGTCTTTTATCTCTGTTTAAAATAGCAAAGTATCGCTCATGCACCTTTTGTATTGTTTTGAAAAGTTTTCAAACTTGTTAAACTTTCATATCATAAATTCACAAGCAGCTGATTTGCATTTAACAAAAATTCTTCTATCATTTCAGAATGGCTACCCATGTCTAAAAGGATGGCATGTATCTAAGCTGAAAAAGTGTGTTCTCCTTTACATTTTAGTATCCTTGTCTCATTACACAGTTAACATTCTGTTTCACCATCTAATGTAACATAATATGACAAGTAAAATTTGAGGAAAGAAATCATTTTTTATGTTTTGTAGCTACTTTCTATTTGAAAAGCTGATATCCATCTCCACATTCTTAAGCACACCAAATAGCACCACAGCTGAAGCCAACATCTCCTTGCAGACACTGGTTAATGAGTTGATGGCTGACTTTTAAAAAATCGAAGTAGCTTGGCACATCACATTCCACCAAAAAAAATTGTGACATATGATGTTTTATAGCTTCCAATTTGCTTGAAAAGGCTGTGTTTTTTTTGTGTGTACCATCTTTTCTTGTCTTGTTTATATATTTTACCACCTACATGGATTCACACAAAAATATTGAATTCTTTTTCATTTTCTGAATTAAGAAAAACTATATAATTCTATAAATGCCAATGGAAAAAAAATTGCTAAATTATGTTCCTTCTAAGATAAAAGCACAGAAAAAGATGGTCTAAGACTGTCTTTGCTTCCCATATGTTCCAGTCTTGAAAAGAATGTACTTATTTGCCCCAGTTGATATAGTGTGCAAGAATTTCTGGGTGCAAATATATCATTCTCCTTCCAATAGCTCATATCTCAATATTTAGATAGTCTTCATGTACTTTTTCCACATTAAATATTAAATGTTTATTTCTTCTTCTGAAACTTTTTAAAATTATGTCAACTATTAATTTAACAGTAAAGCTATCTTGTTATCAGAGGATCAAAGTATTGACATTGAATCCAATTCTCTGACCACCCACTACTTAACTTTCTTATTGTTGTTTACATTGCCACTATTATCAGTTCGGTGTTCATCTTTTGACTTGTACCTCACTGACTCTGAATTAAAACAATGTAAGTTTCCTGTGGGGAAAATTTCTTGGAATTTAAGACTGAATATCCTTTTCTCATTTAAAGTGGTAACTTTATTGTCAAGAAGCAATGATATTGAGGGGAAAAAAATAACATTTAAATTTTTTAAAAGACTGCTCTAACCTATTTAATTTTTATAAAACTTCAATTGTATAATTGATATAGAATAGAATTTTGAAATTCCAATTCCTTAATAAAGGATGAATCTCTCCTGCCACCTGTTTTTGTATGGCCCACAAGGTAAAAATGCTTTTGGCATTTTAAATGGCTACATTTTAAACGGTTATATAAGTACCTATACAATATCCTTGATTTGTCTCTTGACTCAAAAAGCCTAAAATATTTACTACACATACCTTTAAGAAAACATTTGCGAGCTCCTGATCTGGAGGAGAAGATCCCTGTGCCTTTGTTACTAGTATGCTAGTATATAGTTTTCTTTCTTTTTTTTTTTTTTTTTTTAGACAGTCTTGCGCTGTGGCTCAGGCTGGAATGCGGTGGCATGATCTCAGCTCACTGCAACCTTCGCCTCCCCAGTTCAAGCGATTCCCTGCCACAGCCTCCCGTGTAGCTGGGATTACAAATGTGCGCCACCACACCTAGCTAATTTTTGTATTTTTAGTAGGCACGGGATTTCACCATTTTGGCCAGGCTGGTCTCAAACTCCTGACCTCGAGTGATCCGCCCACCTCAGCCTCCCAAAGTGCTGGGATTATAGGCGTGAGCCACTGTGCGGAGCCTGTTACTAGTATGTAGTTTTCTATGACAACTGTGGTCACTGGAGTCAGAAATTACTTCCCTCAGAAAACATAAGCAGATTAGATGAGTGTTGGAAGGAAAATGCTTTGGTTTATTTTCCCCCTGCTTTCTGTTTTTATGTATTTTGTCATATTTTAGTTGTCAATCCAGCACTGTTTTCCCCCATTTCTTCAATAGGTTTTTCTTCCAGACAGAAATATCATATTTCTTACAGAATATAAATGCAACATATATTTCATGTATTTGTGGCAAGTGGGGACCATGATGTCGTTATCTGCCTACCTCATAAAATCTGACAAAGTGATTACTAATAAATACACATAAATCAAATTAAAAATAAATCAATAATACAAATGTAAAATAAAGTTTTAAAAAGAAAGAAAGTGTTTTAAAAAAAGAAAGTGTTTTTTTCCCTCATAATTAAGATTTGGGTAACTGAAAAATCTGTATAAACTGAAAACATGCTAATAATTGATATGAATTACCAACTTAAATAATGTGTTCATTTAATAAAATTTCGGTTTCGTTAAAGATTTTACACTTTAATTTTTTATTGGAGTATTTTGACATGAATATTCTTGATTATGTCAACAATTCAGTGATGCTTGCAGACACTGGATTTGTAGGAAGTTTTCTCAATTTTCTAGGTGCCATCTTTTATAAAAGAACAATTATTCTGTCTATGAGCATGACCTTTTTGATGTTCTATTTGTATGACTCTACTCTAAATAAGCAATATTTTAGACCTAGATAAGTAAGTGTCTTCTGAAGTATCAGGGATTCTGTATTCTGTCTTTGTAAGTTATTACAGAACAATGAGTTTATAATAATGCTCCAAGAGAGTTATACACCATACTAGATATTTCATTTTCAGATCAGAACAAATAACACATTCCATGCCATGCATGTCTGGCTTCCCAGGCTGCTCAAAATGAAAAAAGAAAAAAAGCAAACATAAGCCCTAAATTTCTATTTTTTGGGAATAGCAAACAAGACGAATGATATATAAAAAAACAACTTCAAGCTCTCATTTTAGAGAAGAGAGAAACTGAGGTCGAGGGCAATAAAGGAGGGGGCGCTTTGCAGGCTCTCCCAACAGTTGGCTTCTGTGATTTTTTTAATCTTTAAATGAGTAAACATGAGCTTTTATATTGTGTTCACACTTGGAATAGAATAAAATAGTATCTAATGCAATTCAAAACAGCTTTAGTAAGTCATTGTGCTAGTATCATAACATTTCTTTTTTCCGTACATCTTTCTTCCAAAGTCAGTTTTTCATTTAACACCAAAAGAGCCCACACCGCAGCACTCAGAAAAGAAATAAAGGTTTTATTTTTAAAGAGTGTTAAGTCTACAAGTGACTAAAGAGTCTTTGATACTAAAAATACCCTAGGTAAAGGGGGAAATTTTTCAGTTTGAACAGTATGTAGTCATAAATGTGGCAGACTTTCTATTAGCTCAGACTCTGGGAAGAACAGTTGGTGAGGCTGCAGCTCTTTGCTAAGGAGCATAATACATATCACAGGGAGTCATGAAATAAGAGTCCTCCATTCTACCATAGGTACAACTACACAAGTACACACACACACACACAAATACACGTATACACATGTCCACATCTAAATATTACCACATGCAGAAATGCCACATCCATACACAGACTCAGAGATATACACACCCAGTATCATGGACACACATACACACATGGACACACACACACACACACACCAATGAGTAGGTACCACAAGTAACTATAGTAATAGCAACTGTCATTTAAACTATATCACTTATATTAGTTATTGGTCTTCTTTAGTCTAATGAAGTGACTTCCTTATTACAAAACATCTTGTCACCATATTGAAAACAGCATGTTACAAAGATGGCAGAATCTTGATCAACTTAAGAATGAGTCAACATAATTACAATAGCAAAAGGAACAAACGCGAAAATTGTATGTCTATGAAAACATGGCTTATTGACTGTTCTTGGGAAAAGATAACAGGTCACTCTGGTTCCTCATCTGTGAAATATAGGGGCTGGACTGGGTGTTCTGTGAGGCTTTTTACAGCTTTCATACCCTTAGAACATACATTTCTATTTGCATATGAATGAGAGTGATAAATTCTTATTGGCTAACCCCAAATGGTTTGCCAAAACATTTGATTAAAACATTTACTGCACACCTGAATATTCTGCAGAGATAAATTATAATGTTTTCCATATAAAATATTTAATTTGCCTGGGCACGGTGGCTCATGCCTGTAATTCAAGCACTTTGGGAGGCCGAGGTGGGCAAATCACCTGAGGTCAGGAGTTCAAGACCAGCCTAGCCAACATGGCAAAACCCCATCTCTACAAAAATTAGCCGGGCATGGTGGGTGCCTGTAATCCCAGCTACTCAGGAGACTGAAGCAGGAGAATCACTTGAACCCGGGAGGCGGAGGTTGCAGTGAGCTGAGATTGTGCCACTGCTACACAGCCCTGGTGACAAGAGCAAAACTCCATCTCAAGAAAAAAAAAAGAAAAGAAGAAGAAAAACATTTAATTTGTGCCTAAACTAAGCAGAGAAATTGTTGGTCGACACTTACCTTTAACCTTGAGCACATGAGTGTTTCAAGAGACTAATAATCATTCCTTAGGAGTTATGAATAGTAAACTATCTATAGCATCATGAAATACATAATTTACTAAGGGCATCACTGCCTTGGGTGCTGAATAGACACTGTGCATGTTGAGCAGACTTCAAATAATGATGGCAAAGTGATAGCGCTATATTAAAACAAAAACTTCCTGTTTGTGCTTCTTCAGAAATTATGTTTTAATTTGGATATTCTTTCAAATATTTTCATATTAGGGAAATTAATAATGTGATATAAGTACTATTTTATTTCCTCTCTCACATGGAAAAGAAAACCAGTGAACTACCCACACATATCATAAGCTATCACATATTGAGTCTCCTTTTTAAATTTGCATCACCAATGTCAATTTTTAATTCAAGGCCATAATCTGTTGTTAAAAAGAGGACTCTTAAAAGATCCCCCGCAGTAGTAATAAATAAAAGAACACAAAATTTCCTCTGTAGCATGTAAAATGCACCAAATGAGACAGGAAGTAAGGGGTTCCAAATCCAGTTCTGGATAATAATAAACAAGTCTCATGACTTGTTTGTGTCTACTTTTCTTCCTTTTTAAAATAAAGAATTTAGAGTAGATTATTTTAAAGTCTTTTTTAGCTCAGAATTATTTGTGTATTGCTATGGTTAGAACATTTGTGTCACCCCCCAAATTCATATGTTGACACCCTCTCAAGTTGATGTCATTAGGAGGTGGAACTTTGGTAAGTTAATTACGTACCGAGGGCAAAGCCCTCATGAATGGAATTAGTGCCCTTATAAAAGAGGCTTTCATGGCCAACATGGTGAAACCCCGTCTCCACTAAAAGTACAAAAATTAGCCAAGCATAAATTAATACAGGTGACCAGTGCCTGTAATCCCAGCTACTCAGGAGACAGAGGCAGGAGAATCGCTTGAACCAGGAATTCAAGCGGGGAGGCAGAGGAGGTTGCAGTGAGCCAAGATTGTGCCACTGCGCTCCAGCCTGGGTGGCAGAGTGAGACTCTGTCTCAAAAAAATAAAAAATAAAAATAAAATGCCTCAGAGAGTGAGCTTGTCCTTCCACCATGTAAGGACACTACTAGAAGATCCCATCTGTGAGGAAGCTCAACCATGCTGACACCCTAATCTCAGACTCCCAGTCTCCAGAATGTGATAAATAAATGTCTGCTTTCCTGTTTTACCCAGTCTATGGTATTTTGTTATAACAACCCAAACAATCTAAGACATGTGTGTAATTAACTTTGAATTAGTCGCTACTGAGCACTCAGTGTATTTCCATACTCTGCTTGCAATATGCTGCTGAATGCGGGAACTGTGACTTGTAAATCTTTAAGCCTCTACAGCATTCTCATCATGCTCAGCTCATAGTAGGTTCTTCCATCTGTTTGTTGGAAGCACTAGAAACAAATTATAAACGATTTTCTCAGGATACCTTTTAATGTTTAAAACAACAGCCAGATTTTCACTTCTGTTCTTTGCAGAGATTGTCTTTCTTTGCACTAATGAGAAAGATGCATACCCTGAAAAATGTTTTTAAGTAACTATGAAAAAAGACTTGCACAAAGCATCTGCCCTATTGCATCGCTAATGGGGTAACCTCTTTATGTTTATGCAATCCATAAATAGTGGGCACAAAATGCCAAAGGTTTTAAAAGTGCTGAAAACAACTTTTCTCTTGGAATAGTAGCATTTTTATTTTAAGCTGCAATTTACAGATATTAAAGATTGTCATTTTGCCCCTTCTTCTGTAGTTGTAGTTTAAAAGCAAAATAGGCAACTACTTTTTGAAAGGGCAAAAGCAAAATGATGAAAGAAAATAAAATATATTATTTTACAGAGTTCAGTACTTTTAATAACACTGGTTTTGAACTCTTGTTTTTCATTTCCAGAACCATGGGGGCAAGATAATTCCTCCAAAGGCTAAAACCAAGACAGGGTATTAGTGGACACCTGGGGCTCAGCAGGCCTGGGGAGATAGTGAAACCTGAGAGTTACAGTTTACCAGGAAGGTGTGATAATTATAATTTGGCTGGAAAAAATAGTAAAACTAAATTGGTTGGGTTGACAAATAGCCAAATTACTCAGCAAGTTCTAACATGGAGTTGAGACCCATAGAGAACATGGAGATCTGTCTTAAGAAACAGAAGGCTAATGACAAGGTGTAGCCTTGAGAACCAGGAAGGGAAAAAAGACTAGTGTAATCTGTTCATTAGCGTTGTTCTGAAAAATTGATCTGGGTACAAAAAGTAGTCCAAATGATAAAAATAATGCATTTTCTGCCTACAAAAGGAAAGTACCCATTTTTTTCAGCCAGATAATACACAGATACAAAAAAATATAAGAGACAGAGATGGATGAAAAATGCTTAAGTAACAGAAGCAGAATACTAGCATCACAGTTAAGACATATGACACTGGTCTTTGGCATAAGGAAGCAGAAATATGAATCGCCCCTGATACCAGCATAAGTGAAATCTCTATGCTTAGTATTGGGGATGCAGTAATTAGCAAAAACAGACATAGTGCCTTCCTATATGATCCTACTATTCAATATGGAAGATTTCCATAAAATAGTCACCCGAGCAAATGTAAAACTGTGATTGGCACTAGGAAAGAGAAGTGCATGGTATTCTGATAGCATAAGAGGGGGATTTGACTTGACCAGGATGGTGCAAAACAGCACTCTTAAGGAAGTGATTTTGCTGAGATCTGAACAATGAGTAGGAGTTAACAGGATGATATGTGTGTGGTGGTGGGGAGGAGGTGTTAATTAAGAAGGGATAAGATTTTCCAGGAAGTGGGAAGAGCAAGAGCAAAGTCCTGTATTCAAGGGAATGGAAGAAGGCCAATGGCTGAAAAGTCAAAAGGAAGGAACATGCAGTGACAGGTGACACTGGAGAAGAGGTGGAAGGAAGACCAGGCACAGTAAAGGCCATGCAAAGTATTTTGGTGTTTATTCTAAGATTAGTGAGAAACAAGTTAATTGTTTAAACAAGAGACTGACACGTGACGTTAAGTTTTATTTAAAAGAAAATAAAAAAAGATTATTCCAGCAATGACATAGTGATGCAGTACAGCCCAGATTTGAAAGAAATAAAGTGGAAGGTTTTTGGTGGCTTTCATTATTTTCCAGGTGAAGATGACAGCGGCTTGAGCTAGGGTCATAGCAATGAAAATAGAAATAAGTTGGTTTATGAAATGTTTAAGAAGTAAAATCAGCAGGCCTGGAGATGGTTTAATTGGATATCGTATATGAAAAGAGAAAGCCTTTAAGGATGACTCAGGGTTTTGGCTTATATATCTTTGAAATAGCAATGCTAGGAAAAGATCTTATTTTGTTTTGTTTGCAGTGGGAAGGTGGTAATGATATTAAGTTCAGTTTGGGATAAGTAGAATTTAAAATGTCTTTAAGATGTCCATGTGGAGATACCAAATAGGCAATTGAACATACCAGTCTGGAGTTTAGAGGATAGTGCTGGGCTGTAGATAAAAACTGACAAAGCATGAACATGGTCAGAGCCACAGGCCTGGGTGAGATTGCCTGGGAAGAGAGGATAAACTGAGAAAAGAGATCTTAGGATGAGCCTTGTTAAAGCTAAAATGTAATGGAGAAGGATAAATCTGCCATACCTTCCTCACTCTGACCAGACTTTACCCTAATGTAAAAATGCGCTATCAGTAAAATGAAAAGTAATGAATAAACGGAGAATACACTAACAGTCGGGCATGGTGGCTCATGCCTGTAGTCCCAACACTTTAGGAAGCAGAGGCAGGAGGATGGTTTGAGCTCAGGAGTTTGAGACCAGCCAGGGCAACATCAAAAGACCGTGTCTCTATAAAAAAAATACAAAAATTAGCCAGGTATGGTAGCGCATACCTGTAGTCTCAGATACTTGGGAGGCTGAAGTGGGAGGATCACTTAGGCCCAGGAGGTCGAGGCTGCAGTGAGTGGAGATAATGCCACTGCACTTCAGTCTGGGCAACAGAGTGAGGCCCTGTCTCAAAAAATAATAATAAATAATAATTAGAAGAAGAATACACTAACATTATTATTGCAGAAGTCAGGGAACATACCAGAGAAAGACAGCTTAGAGTGGTCAATGATTTAAGTAAACTATGTTAAAAAAAAAAAAAAAAAAACACACACACACACCAAAAAAACCTCAAATAGTATATACTAAGGTCTGATTTTCACCTTACCAAACGATGGTTTTATTCATCAGCCTAATTCTTTGTCCCATGTCTATTAAAAACATATTTTTTTCAACAATTTAAAATGAGATTTGCTTTGGCATTGGGACCAAGTGAGTTGTCCATGCCCTTATTGATTAACACTGGGGCTGAATCTGAAGACAGCAGCCATGTGCCTCAGACAGGAAGCTGAGACCCAACACAGCAGTGCGGGAGAGGGGCTCCCCTCCAAACCTTAACAAAGCAGGCTGGGTTTTCAGATAGAGGAGAGGGTTTACAATAAAACAGAACAGGAATAGTATCTCCTCTCTGAGTACGACATATATATTCATGTACATATCTCCTTAGAAGCTCCTTCCTCAGTGACAATCAGAAAATATTGATTCCGAGGGAAAAACCTGGATGTTGTTTGTGAATCACTAACCAAGCATTTAAGGCTTTAGACTCAGGTTAACCTGGAAGTACAAAGGTGAATTTTAGTAAGGTATTTCTAGGAAGAAAATAATACATGTAGGTCTTCATTTTGTAATGGTTGATTCTATATTTTATTACAAAAAAAAGAAAAGCACATCTGCTAGAAGTATCATCACACTAAAAGATAAAATATCTGTAGTTTTTACATCTGAGTTTATGCAAGTGTTAATTTCTTTCTATTTTAAAAACAATAGCTGTTATGGGAGCCATAATGGTCTGCAGTGAGGCAGATGAACAAACTGAAGAATTAGTGAAATACTCCCAGTTGGTAACTTCATCATGAGAAAGAAATATTCTGTCAGGGCTCTCAATGAGATTTTTAAATCTTGTGTTGAGTGATTTATTGTTTTATATCTACAATTTTAAATTGTTCTGAGAAATGTTTTTATACTCTGGAGAGAACTGATGAAAACATAACTGAAAATATATGCACTGCCTTTTAAAAATCTTTGTAATTTTTATTTTAAAATTCCTTTTTATGTTTTCTTTCAAAAAGATAGTTTTCTTCTGACAATGTTATTCTATTATAAATTTTAATTTTCTTATTCTGCTTTGTCTAACTTTATAGATTTAAATACCTCAGCAAACCTAAAGTATAAGGATGAAAAAAAAAATTCTGATGTGATGACAATGTGCCAACTGAATGGTATTTATACTTTGTAGTCAGAAATGTTACAATGAAATTGTCTCTGCTTGTGATCTCACATTATGGAGAGTTCTGAGGGTCTGACAACTCCTGACATTATGATATACTCCTATTACACGGTTAAAGCAGACAGTCAGAGCAGAGTTCTCAGCAGAGCATAAGGAAAGATTTATAGACATGGCAAAAGAACACTTTGCCTGTTCCCTTCTTTAAATAATTATGACTTTCCATGAATCTCTTTCTAAATCAACTACAGAATGACAAATATCTGGGCAAAGAAAAGGCCACAAAAATATCACTTACTGTAAGCACTATTGAGGTTTTAGAAGCACAGTATTGAATTCTCTGTTGTACGTTCTGCATATGATTCATTATGTAGGATGCTCCCCACCTCTCCACACACCATATATTTCTCCCATTATCATTCAAAAAGGACTTTTAAAACTGTCTCTCTCTGTCAAGTTCGTTCTTTTCTCAATACAAGGAGTCAAGAAGAAAATATTTCGGTGTATTTTTCATTGAACAAGTTAAGGAGATGTGATAAAAAGATTTGTCTAATTGATTAAATGGTATGAGCACTCTGGAAGGACTTTCCAGGATTTTGGAAAAGGAAAAATAACATTTTCAGGTATATGTTTTATTTAATTGTGAAGGTTTATATAAAGTAACATTTTGAAATACTGGGCCAGGTGCAGTAGGTCACGCCTATAATCCCAGCACTTTGGGAGGCAGAGGCAGGTGGATAGCTTGAGCTCAGGAGTTTGAGACCAGCCTAGGCAACATGGTGAAACCTCATCACTACAAACAATACAAAAATTAGCCAGGCAAGGTGGTGTGCACCTATAGTCCCAGCTACTCAGGAAGCTGAGATAGAAGGATCGTTTGAGCTCAGGAGCCAGAGTTGCAGTGACCTGAGATCAGGCCACTGCACTCCAGTCTGAGCAACAGAGTGAGACCCTAACTCAAAAAAATAAAATAAAACCTGTATTTTTTTCAGTACTGAAATACTGAATTTTGAAAAATGCTGCTTTGTTCTGAAAAGGGAAAGACAATATTTATAGAGCATACTCTGCAAGGGCCTTTCCATAGATTATATCTGTCAATCTTTACAACAGCCCAAGGAGGGAAGAAATATCAGTGCCATTTTACAGATAAGCACACTGAGTTATAGACAAGTTATGTGCCCAAGATCACACAGCGAATAACAGACCCACACTCTAAAGCTTTGTCTGGCCCTCAATTCATGTTCTTTCCAAAGACCTGACTATTGCCTACTCCTAAGTTTTGCATACAAAAATGGATAAACACACAAAGTGAAAACAAAAATAATCTAGCCCTCTTGCTTTGCTATTATAATCTAAACGCACAATAGGGAAAAGAGGTGACTGCTGATTTCATAGTTTATATAATTCCACCTATTTGAAGAGTCTAACAATAAAATACTTAAGGGATGTAGCATTTATAAATTGGCAGACTTGCTGAGCTCTGAGCTATGCATATTACCTGCATTATATTCTGTAACTATTTTAATCCTCACAATAATAACACAAGGTAGGCACCATTACTATATCCATTTTAATGATGAGGAAACTAAGGCTGAGAGGTAAAAAGGTTATCCAGGATCACAGAAGTGATTCTATAAGTGGTAGAGCTGGTCTTGAATCTATGATTATAGGGTGCTGAAGCGCTCTTATCCATGATGCTAAATTGCCTCCTTTAATTACATAATTACTACAAAATGAAACTATAACAAGCCACTGATTATGTTTATATTTCTATGTATTTTACAAGCAATATATTGCATTATCTATGAAAACTGTATGATTCTTATTTTTAATTCCCAAAAAATGCATTAATTCTGTTAAAAAATACTGAATCAATGCAAAAAAATGCATTAATTCTGTAAAAAGAAAACTGCAGAAAACCAATATAGAAGTTAACTTGAAAAGTAACGTGAATCTAACCTGTCACATTCCTCATTAAACCTACCTTTCTTATCAAAGGTAACTACTGTTCACAGACATATAACCTTCCAGACTTTCTCAGTGTGTGTGTGTGTTTGTATATATATGTGTGTATATATATATAAATGTATTTATATACACCAATGTATTTATATATATACACACATACATACATATATATCATATTATATATTATATCACATTATATATGTATGTATGTATATATATACATGTATACATATGTGTGTACGTGTGCGTATATATGTACATATATGTGTATATATATAATACAAATATAATTTTAAGTCATATTACATACCCTAACTTTTTTTTGGCTCAATAACATATCTTGGAGTTCTTTCTATATTGGAACACTTAATTTTAATGCTTTCATTCTTCACTTCTGAATAGCTTACCATAATACAGATATGTCATATTTTAATTTTCCATTTTACAACATTATTTTGTGGGTTCTTTAACCTTTCTCTAAAGCATCTGTCATGTTATCTACCCAATTACTTATTGAATGCTTCTGTTTGGATGCCTATCAGGCGGGCTTAAATTTCCCCATGTCCAAAATGAAATTTATCACCATCCTCCACATTGCTAGCTCCTATATGTTCTTTAAGTCAGGGCTACTGAAAGTGTGAGCAATGGACAAGTGATGGTCAGGGATTATATGAACTAGTCCATGGTTAAATAAGTACAGGAACTAAGAGAAAGCATTTAGAAATCTTCATAGCACTTTAGCAATGCTGCAACATCTTCCTGCACTAACATGCTTCTAGTAATTTATTTTTACTGCATTTTACAAAGTATGCAATGAAAAAGAAATTTAAAAAATAAAAACAGAAAGCTTATCCTTCACCACAGACACTCTGAGAAACAGTTACCACTGCAATTCAGTGAAGGGCCCTGCTCTCCAACCAGTCTAAGCCAGAAATGTGAGACTTACTCTTCCTATCTCTCTGACCAAGAATATACATGGGTAGAGAAGCTAGAGAAAAACCATGACAATGTTTTTAGAGCAAAGGAATTGCTTTCAAACTATTGTCTTTACTGGGGCCTTTTCCATTAGGATGAAAACATGCTGATTTTCTCTGATCTTTTGAATACCCTCCACCACTAGTGGAATTGAAGTGGCCCTCCAACTATTACCTCAGCTCTTTCCTTCTTTCTGTAATAAGATTTTTGTTAAATATTTTTAGGAATGCAAAGATCCCTTTCATATTCCCCATTAGTTTTGTTAAACCACTGCAGTGTGATTTTCCACAACTCCTCTGTTGAAAAATTTTAAAGTAACCAATCATAGCCTTATTTCTATGAGGTTGGTGGAAAAAGTAATTGAGGTTTTTGCTATTTCTTTTAATTGCAAAAACTAGAATTAGTTTTGCACCAAGCTAATAAATCCCCTGTTCTTTTTTTCCTTGACTTCTGTGCAACATGTAATACCACTGACCATTCACCTCTTCTTGATAATCTGTCTAATAGTTTCTATTTCAAATCATTCAAGTAAAATGTGAAGTTATCTGTCAATAGGTGTAGGAGAAGATGTAAAATTGCACCTGTAGAGATTAAGAGAGGGCTATGTCTGTAGAAAATATAAAGATGGACAGGCAGTGTTGAGGGCCTAGGTCAGCCTGGAGACCATCAATGTGGAGTAGCACCAGCTGCTTCTTTCTCTTATTTTCTTCAGTGAATGTAGCCCTGGTGTAGATACAGAGAAAGTGGGTGGTTGGATTGACCCAGAGTTTGTCATTTTAAAGAGTCTGGGTGGTAGCTGAATGTTACTAGAATAGATAAGATTACCTAAGGAAAACATGTCGAAGGAGAAGAAAGCAAGACCAAGGATAAAGTTTCAGACAATGTTAGTATTTAAAGAGTTGGCAGAAAAGGTGTTTACTGATGACGTTAAGGAAATATAGTAGCCAGATGAAGGGACAAACACGAAAAGGTAGGGGCTAAAAATTAGAGGAGAGAGTTTTAAAAGGCAGGTGTGGTCAATAGTAGCCACTGTAAGCAAATTATGCTGTATGGGGCAGGGAAATACATAATTGGTTATAAAAATTAAGAAGCCCTGAGTGATTTTAACAAGGGTAGTTTCAGAAACACCCTGAGAAGTCCAGGCAGCTACAGCTTTTGCTGAACCAGACTTGAACACTGCTTCTGCTGCTCTGGGACTTACACTAGTGGCCTTGGTATTCCCAAGGCCATAAAATACATGACCACAATTAGCAGTAAGAAGCAAATCTCCCTGGAAAAACCTTTGTACGCACAGTGCCTTCCCAAAGGCTTTGACCAGAGTGTGTTATCTGTCATCATCTACTCTATTGCATAAACCACCCAGGCCCCTCTGTGGAAGCCATTCAATCAAGATAAAGTCCCTTTACTTTGGTAAAGAGAAATAGCAAACTACAAAGCTGATATTTCCTACCTAATGCCGCTTCCAAGCCCTGTCTTAATTGACTTCTAAGCTCTCATGTCTGACTTTTTATGGTGATTTTCTTCTGTCTCTCTCTTCTTCAAGACTTCTTTCTGCCAAAAAAAAAAAAAATTACATAGCACATGAAAACCTTCTAAATCAACAACAACAAAAAAGACTAATCTTTTTTTGTTCTTCTCATTTTCCATTTATATTTTTCATTCCAAAAGATATCCCAAGAACCCTCTTTGTTTTGGCACACGTGTCATGAAAAGCCCAGTCACTTCCTCCCACTCCCAAAGTGCCTGATGAAGGGAACACAAATTTCTCACCATCCAACTTGAGGGAAAGGAGTTTGCAAATACGAGATTTCCTAATGTGTCAAAAGTGCAAGAGAAGTCTCAGGACCTCCCTGCAACTTGAAGTGTCCATCCGTAAAGAGGAAAATTCTCCTGCTTTTTCAGAAAGCACTGGACAACAAACATGTTCTAAATGCCATGATGTTAAACATGGGACAGGAGAAACTATTTCATTGGATGCATTCCCCGCTGTAATTTAGCACTATGGCAGAATCAATGCTATGTGGCCACCCAATTTCATTTTATAGTTGTGATGGTTAGTATTGAGTGTCAACTCGATTGGATTGAAGGATGCAGAGTATTGTTCCTGGGTGTAAAGGAGATTAACATTTGAGTCAGTGGACTGAGAGAAACAGATCCATCCTCAATCTGGGTGGGCACCATCTAATCAGCTGTCAGCATGCCTAGGATAAAGCAGGCAGAAGAAAGCAGAATAAGCAGATTTGCCTCCATCTTTCTCCGGTGATGGATGCTTCCTGCCCTCAAATATCAGACTCCAAGTTCTTCAGCTTGTGGACTCTTGGACTTATACCAGTGATTTGTCAGGAACTCTTGGGTCTTCAGCCACAAACTGAAAGCTGCACTGTCTTCTTTCCTACTTTTGAGGTTTAGGGACTCGGACTGGCTTCCTGGCTACTTAGCTTGCAGACGGCCTATTGTGGGATTTCACCTTGTGATCATGTGAGTCAATTCTCCTAATAAACTCCCCTTCATATATACATCTATCCTATTAGTTCTGTCCCTTTAGAGAATCCTAACTAATACAATAGTTGTTTTCCAAGTATATATCAAGCTAGCTACCATGCAGCTAGGGAGGGCTATGATTCTGTTCCAGCCAATGAAATGTGAGAAGAGCCAATGTGGCTTGAGGTGGACTCCCTGTAATGGTGAAGGTGGAGTTTGTGTACACAGTGGTAGATACACAATATTCAAGCAGACTGGTTTGCATCAGCTGAGATATCACATGGAGAACAGTCATTATCAAGTATCTCTCTACTTGTAATCAGGCTTTTCATGAGTGACAAACTTTTGTTGTTTTAAGCCACAAGATTTGAAGTTTAATTTGTTACTACACAGTGTACATAGTCTTTCCTATCTCAATTAATAGAAGCTTCACATAATTGTAGATCTAAAAGAGATTATTTTCTCCAATTTCTTCCGAGGCCCAGTGGGTATGTGTGACATGTCCAGCCACAAAATTACTGAGTGGCGCAGAGGAGCCTAGAATGCCTAGAATGCCAGTCTTCTAACATTTGCTTCACTGTTCTCTCTTTTTTAACAAAGATTACAATCTACGATATTGGAACAATAGTGTCAAATATTTTCATAGCATGCATTTATCAACATTTTAGAAAAATAGGCACATTTATATACATACATGTAATAAATAAATATTATTTTAAATGTATGTGTATAAATGCAGAAATATATATCTTCAATGTCTTTTACATAACTTGTTGGAACTTAGTGCCACCCATCTTGATAAAGATTTATAGACTCATATTGTTGTTTTAACTAGAAACTGCCTTAAATATTATATATTGTTTAGTTTTTCCTTTGTTGTTGGTAAATGAGGAAAAAGATGCCCAGAAAGTAAAACCATATTTCATGAGTTCATACAATCTATAGGAGTGTAACATTTGAGAGGTAATACATTGATAGTCTTTAGGAATTATTTATTGTTATTATCTGCTAGGGACTAGGAACAAAGAAAAATAGTGTGATGAAAATTGCTGTGCGTTACATAAGACTGTGGTAGTCTCTTGGATTCCTCAGGGGAAGGAGGTGATGAAAACAATGTCACTCCAACTTCTGTTTTCCCCTGTGGTTGAATAAGCCATTATGATAAATTATCTCCCATCTTGTGTGCCTATGTGATGTCTCTGCACAAGCTTTCATTTCTGTGGTGTTTTAATATCCTTTCTTGGTAAAGTACTCATGCCCTAGATTCAAATGATCCTCTGTTAGACTCTAGTCTATGTGAGGCCCTGAGATCCTGAGGTCCAACAGGTCTCTACTAGTGATCTATTTAATTGTCAAAGAGCAATGCATTCCTTCAGAAAGCTCTGCTGGAAAGATAATATTTCAAATCCCCTCCAGTTTATGAAGTATTTTCTCCATTAGAATTGTGAATATTATATGAACACATCATATACATAAGCTCAACAGCCATCTTCCATGATACAAGCTGAACATAATAAAAAATCTATGATCCTGCTCTCAGTAACCCAACAACAGAGCTCATAATTCCTCTCTGTTGGTTAACTTTTACCTTGCCTTCACTGGTCAACAAGTAGAAGCTTTTCTTTCTTCTTTTTTTTTTCGGAAAAAAAGGTATTTGACACATAGTAACTGTACACATTTATGGGGTACATAACGATGTTTTGATACATATATAGTGATAAGATCAGACAATTAGCATATCTATCAACTCAAACACTTATCCTTTCTTTGTATTGGGAACTTTTAAAAAACTGTTACACCTCAGCATTAAAGGGTCCCAAGCAGGTTGAAAAAGTAAGAAACGCTGGTTATTCCTCAATTGGCAAAATTATGCATATAGCATTGCCTCTTACCAATTAGCAATAAACATATCTACCCTATGCCTTCATAGTACTTCGGACATATGTTCATTACAGATTATTTCATTGTGACTTAGTATGATTCATTTGTATAAGTCCCTCCTATTAAACTATAAGTGATTTAAGGTAGGGGATTGCTTCGTATATGCCTACATCCCCGGCACCAATACTAAAAGTTAAATTTGTTTGTTTCAATAAGTAAAAGGATAAATTGCTATGGAAGTAATGATTTGAAAGTGATGGAAAGGATCCCACAAATATAAATAAATTACATGTACAGAAGGTAAGAAAGAGAGATTCAAAGTTGATTCTCACTTCACTGCTTATGAATTTTACATCCATGTATCTTTCAAGAGGGTCAGGCTCACAAGCCGGCCTTCCTCTTTCTAGGAGAGATGCTTACACATGCACAGAAATACCCATTCTTGGCTTAAGAAATAAAAAGGAAAAACCAGACTCTATGTAGAAATTAGAAAGTAGGGCAGGGCCCAGAAACATGGTATCTGATAAACTCTGTTCTCTGAGAAGGAAGAAGAAAATGCCTTCTCCGACTAACCCAGCCGGCTTCAGCTTCAGCTCACTACATTTTTCAATAGGTGGAAGTATATCAAGCACAGAGTAAGAAGAGGGTCTTTCTGGAGTACAGGATTTGTCTAAATCCTGCACAGAGAGCAAATATAAAGGCACAGGAAATGAAAATTATGGTGCTGGAAGCACCCAGACAGCATCTGATGGGACTCTCTCTCCCTCGAATGCCAGTTAAGTGTTAATGAGAAGCCTGGGAGTACCCCCAAGATACCATGGCCAAGACTTCTATTCTCCCCATTTTTTTAATCCTCAAGCTGAATATCAGCATAACAGGCACTTATTCACAAGGACAGTTAAAAGGATATTTGTAATATGGCTTGAAACCCCTCAGGTGAAATTGGCTTTCTGAAGACAAAGCTGTGGTGATGGATCTAACTTCCTCACACTTCCTGTAACTTGCTCTGCTTCCTAAAGCTCTATTCTCTGAGTTGACCTTGCTTAGCTGGTATTATATTTTAGATAAACCTATCTATTAATAATTTACTCATTTCTCATTTACATTATGTTATGTTTGTTTTTTAAGGAAGTAAGAGTATTGATTTTAATTCCTACATCATGAAGCAAATTATTTCTGACCTCTGTATGTACAGAAGATATGCACTTAAGCTACAGTTCTTACTAGCCATAAAATATCTTGCTGAATCATGAATATTAAAGCAAATAATTTTCCAACTTGAGGCCAAGGGTGCATACTTCCATGGGAAAACAAAATAAGGTGATTTAATTTTAAGAAAAAAAATCATGTAGCAGTTGGGGAAAATTTAAGGAGGACTATAAGAGTTTAATATAAGAAAATCTAAATATTATTGCCATAATTCTAATGCTACAGGGGAAAATATATTCGGAATTGTATCATCCCTTTATAATTGAAAGACAACTATATTTTCCTCAGGAAGTTCTTACTTTAGTGATCACCAATCCTTACCTTAACTTCCCAGGATATAATTTTTTCTTATTTGTCTAGCCACTCTATTGAGGCATATAAGGTCATGGCCTTGGAAATGCTCTATACACACACACACACACACACACACATACACACATCTATGACATCATCAAAATTTTTTAAGGCTAATTTATAATTATCCTTTAAGATTTCTTATATGTACATGGTATTACTACTCTTGCCTTCCAAAATCATGAGTGTTCTGAATTTTGTGAAATTGATCCTTCTAAAATGTTTAAGCTAGAAGGGAAAGAAATATGGATGCACCACTGGAAAAAGAGAAGGAAAGGTGATGTAGTAGGGGGTGGCTTCTCTCTGCTAGGACCTCTGCAAAAGCAAAAGTTAAAATGGGATTAATAACAGGGTTGATTTGCAATAGAGTCCAAACTCACATTGCTTTGACTCTTTGTTCTTATTCTGATAACACAAACCAAAACATATTCAAAATTGTAGCATACAAACATATATTGATTTTAGGCTGATGAAACTCTTCTCTTTGGGACCATTATCATCCTTACCCTCATCAGTGCTTCCCTAAATGTTTCAGTACACACTGGCTTCTCCCTTTCTGCCTTCTGTGTTCTGCCTTCTTTGTTAACTATCCTTATACTCAAACCCAAACAATTTACCAGGTTGCTTGTATATGATCATCTTTTCTAACATTTTCTTATCGTCCCAACAATACTGTGAACTCCATGAAGACACGGTTTGTTTTTTCATGCACCAAAAAAAAAAAAAAGAAAAAATCCAGCATATGTATGACTCTTTATATTTCCAGCTTCTACACAGTGCCTGGCCCATAGCAAATGTTAATTATGTGTTTAATTAGTTAATTCCAATCGCTGAAGAATGATTTATATTATTTATCTAGAAGCTAACACTGGTATTTCCATTTTAATAAACAGATAGTAAGAATATAACTTTGCTTTTAATCTTCTTTAAAGTTGTCACAATAGAACTCTGGAAGGGAAATGTATCTATCCCATGCCATTTTACATTTAAAAACCCACAAAAAGCCATCTAAACCTCTAGGACAAGTGTAGGTTTAAGTGGCTTCCCTCCTGCTCCAATTAAAAAAAAACACTACTAAGCACTGTAAAGTATAAAAGAACATTAAAATATCATGATTTGTGATTTTGTGACACAGTTCTCTAAAGTGCAGTTTTACACATTCATCCAGTTGGTCATTAAGGCAATTTTTGTGATAGTTAATTGTTTTTATCTTTATTTAGATCTGAGTAATAGTTATGCCAGATAGTTTTCAAATTTGTGTATTCTTAAAGAAAATTGAGATAAAGCACTCATGAACATAGTTTTACATATTATTATAGTTATTCTTTTTTTTAAAAAAAAAAAACTTCATTTCCATTGGGCACCATGGCTCATACCTGTAATCCCAGCACTTTGGGAGGCTGAGGTGGGTGGATAGCTTGAGCTCAGGAGTTCAAAACTAGCCTGTGAAACATGGCAAAACCCCATCTCTACAAAAAAATATACAGAAATTAGATGTGTGTGGTGGTGGACACCTGTAGTCCCAGCTACTGGGGAAGCTGAGGTGAGAAGATCACTTGAGCTTGAGAGGTCGAGGCTACAGTGAGCTGTGTTTATGCCACTGCATTCTAGCCTATTCAGCAGAGGTAGACTCCATTTCAAAAATAATAAAATAAACTTCATTTCACAAGTATGTAAGTAAAAATCAATATGTACTTAAAATAAGGCATGCCATTAATATTTAGATGCAACAAATTGCATTTTCTCAATGTCAAAGTGCTTGGCAAGATAGCTCATTTTGTATTATCAATTTTTTTTTATTTTCCAGAGGTGAAAATTTACAGAGAATTATGTCATAATCAATCACAATAAGGAAAATACATTAACTGTGGGCTATTAAAGAAAATCTTTTATGTGCTTGTGATCCACCTCCAGGTAGATTTATTGACATATAATAGATGTCAAATAACTCTAAATGGTTGTCTGTGGTAATAATTACATTTTGGGACCACACTTTATCAAGTTGATTTTATATATAAGAATTTTACTACCCAACTGACAATGCTATGATGGGCTCTTCTCTCCTAACTGATGACATTTTGTTAAATACCATGATCAAACCTTCAGCACTTCTTGAAATTAGGTTGAAGACATCTTGCAAAATTAACATTCCACATACAGTTTGAATTCAGAGGTGTGTTTCACTCTTGAGACAGAAGGAAATCAAGGAATCATATTTAGCAGTTGTTTTTCCTCTCAATCTGTCATGTTTTCTAGATAAATATAACACTGATGTGAAGAAGTAAATTTTCATATGGCTTCTGTAATCTCTAACAGCTCATTCCATGTGTATATTTATATAGATTTTATCTCCCTACGCAGGATCAAAGTTGATGTCCAGCAGCCTCTCTGTGGTTCCTCCCATTAAATTCACACCACATGCCTCCACCGCTTTTGTGTAATTAAACTTGCTATTTTTAACACACAAGCAGAAACCATTGAAAGGTAATGGTAACTGTTGTGTAGATGAAAAAGGCCTATTTGTCACCATTCATTATAGCAATTCAGCCATGATAAATGAACAGAAATGGAGTATTCTCCTTATTTCTAGTGCAGCTCCCCTAAGCTCATAGTCTGAATGGTGAGAGAGGGTGCTCTGTAGGGAGATGGCATGCATAATGTGGAAATACTTAACAGCAGTTTGCAGTCTGGAGCCAGAATGGCCCAGATCTGACTCATCTCCATGTCAAGCTTGTTTGGCATTTAGCTAATGTGTAATTTTATTTTGACATGAATCATTGAAACTTAAACATGTTAAACTAAATATTTGAACTCTACATGAAACTCTTTTTAAAAAAAACTAAAGTATATATTTAAAGCCTTTTAAAAAGTGCCTTAGCTAAACATAAAATAATTATACATAATAGTCTCAAAGATTCCTGCTTTTCTCTTTTGAAGGAGTAGACTATTCTGGGCATATTGATATTTTGCTTTGAATAAAAGGAAAATTATTTCAGTATGAACTTGGCTCTTCAGAATGAGGTGATGTGAAAGCTCAGCATTTATCAGATAAGCTAGAAATTCAGGTCATCAGTGACTGAGGACTTGGGGTCCATAAACACCAGAGGGCAAATCTTTGTATTATCTGGGTAAGTACTGCCTTTTCTTTTTAGGCCATTTAAACTTGAATGGAGAAATAGAAAAGTTAAAAGATAGAGTAGGAAATTTAGAAAAAGTCACTTTTAAAATAACTAAACATGGTCTTTCCGATGTTGTTAACATCTTAAACTGATGATCTGAAGAGAAGAGTTGTGATACTAAACCTTAGATTTAGCATATAGGCATCCACTGGAAAATAGAGGATAGAAACCAACTCTGACTGGAGACATTCTGGATCTAGTTAAGGGACAGTCTTCCAATCTAATCCAACAAGTACTTCACCCAGAATTCAGGCATCTCAAAACTTACAAACTTTATAAAAGGCCCAACCTTACTTCCTATGTTTTAGAAAAGCATATTGTGAGTACTAGTGGAGTATCACAGTACTGAGATCAAAAATGGTATTCTTTATAACCTGACTCCAACTTGCCTCTCAGCCAAATGGTTTTCCTAGAATCTAGAACTTTTCTAGGAAAAGTTTCAAATTTGAAAACAGCAAAAAAAAAAAAAATTTCATGACAACCAGTTGTTGAAGAAAGCTCAATTTATCAAGTAAAATGAATATGAAATACAAAACACAATATTAGAATATTTGTAAAGACAATGGAACCCAGTCCTAAGATAAGTTGTAATAAAATAAAGTGATTGAGTTTTTATTTGGATCATGAATCAATTCAGAAAATATAGAAATAATTGAATTTCCAATTTTGCCCTAGTGACAAAAAGGCTAAGGGTAGCTTGCTATAGTGGTATCAAATGCAGAGTCATGGCCCTCCCAGCCATAGTTGAAGGAACCAGCACAGTGAGTGGAATGGTGCGAAAGGATGAAAACCTCCCCTGACTGCTGCTCAGTTCCCTCCAGCAGAGTTGGAAGGAAAAAAAAAATGCCCTTTTGCACTAGATTGGCCTTTTCCGTGAATAGGTCAGCCAGGTGCAAGCTACCAGATGTGACTTCCCATGGTCTCTAAGCCCCAGGAGGCTATTTATCTCTTTTATTAGATATGACTCAATGCTAAAAAGAGGTGTGGCAGAACCAGCATCTTACTATTAGGGTATCTGAATTTGTCAAAATTTTAGCTTTTTCAATAGGAAAAGCACTCTGAATGTGTTGTTTCTCTTCATTACATCATGATTTTATCATAAAACAGACTTCTCAGTAGTTTGGGAATAGTTTAGACACGCTTATAAAGCCATCTCTGACAGCCTAGATTATTTTATACTTCTACAAAATGCCCTTTTCACCCACTTTACCTAGATTTTTTAATGATTCAAAACATGTTGAATAACTTATGTAAAGATTTTAAGAAACTTGAAGAGACAGCTTATGAAGCTCAAATATCTAGTGGGGCTTTACTGGAGAACCTCATAACATTGAAAGAATGCTTTTGTACTCTCAGTGCTCCCCTTGGGAAGCCCTCACCAAAGCTCAGGCCCCATCTCGTGCTTTGTGGCTTTTCCTCTAGAAAATTGCAGATGTTTCTTCCTCCTTGAGGAAACTTGAGGGTCTCCAACCCCATATTTCCACGTCTCAGTCACCAACCTGACCAGATAAACTAATCTCAGCTGACACATTTAAAAGACCTTTCCAAAGATAACATGTACTCAATTTAACATTCCCCTACCTGCTTCTTCTTCTCTAAGTCAATGAGACCTAAAACCGGCTGCCTTTAGAATAATCTAGACAGCTCCTTAAAAATGCAAATTCTTGAGGCCGGTTGTGGTGGCTCACACCTGTAATCCCAGCACTTCGGGAGGCCAAGGCAGGTGAATCACCTGAGGTCAGGAGTTTGAGACCAGCCTGACCTACATGAAGAAACCCTGTCTCTACTAAAAATACAGAAATTAGCTTTGTGTAGTGGTGGGCACCTGTAATCCCAGCTACTAGGGAGACTGAGGCATTAGAATTGCTTGAACCCAGGAGGTGGAGGTTGCAGTCAGCTGAGATTGTGCCACTGCACTCCAGCCTGGGTGACAGAGCAAGACTCTGAGAAGGAAGGAAGAAGGGAAAGAAGGAAGGAAGAAAGGAGAAAGAAGGAAAGAAAGAAAGAAGGAAAGCAAAGAGAAAAGAGAGAAAGAGAAAGAAAGAAAGAGGAACGGAGGAAGGAAGGAAAAAAAGAAAGAAAGAAAGAAAAGAAAAGAAGGAAAGAAAGAAAAGAAAGGGAGAAAGAAAATTCTTGAGCTATACTCCAGACTTTTATTCTGCAAGTCTAAGGGGACTCAGGAATCCCCAAATAAGTTTGGGAATCATTTGGTCAACTCATCAATGGCTATTGTGGAAAATTTGTGATCACAATAATTGGTAGGACACTATCTCCAGGCAATAAATAAATTCATGATCACAATATTGACAGATCTGGGTTCAAATCTTTATCACTTATGAGTTGCTTGGCCTCTCTGAGGCTCAACTTTGTCTGTTAGGGGAAAAAAAAGATGTAATAATACTTGCCCAGGTTGCTATGTGAATTGAATACGAGAATTTTGTCAAAGATGTTAACGTGAGGTAAGACAAAGAAAATTGGGAAAAGGAAGGCAAAACAAATCCTAGTACAGAAATAATGGTTACGCAAGGCAGTACTGAAAGAAGTAGTCAGCTATACTGCTTTCCTGGGGAGGAATTAAAGTCATTACACTCTTCTGGGCTCTGGGTGGAATAATTCTGGACGGAAATTAAGAATTGAGGAGATTAAGAGGTGGTCCCGGTTAGGACACAGGGAGCTTCCTCCCTTGGGCAACCTGAGAATTCCATTCATTGAGTTAACATAATTGCTGAATGCTTACTGTCTTCCAAACACTGTTCTAACACAAACTATGCCATATAAGAATGTAAGAATGACATTGTTCCCACTCTGTTGGAATTTATATTCCAGTTGGAGCAAGGCTGGTAATATACAAATAGACAAATTAGAAGTAAATAGATGAGCAAGAAAGATCAGACCATGACAAATATCACACACAACATTTAAAAGGCAATATGATAGCAAGTGACTAGGCAGGTGCTTTTGATTGGTTGGGAGTGGAAGGGCATCTCCAGGGAGTGATAGTTAGTCTGAAATCTGAAGGGCAAAAAAGAGTTGGCCCATGAGAAGATTGGCGGTAAGTACATTCCTGGCAGAAGGCACAGCTAGCACAAAGGTCTTAAGATGGCAAGCTTGGCACGTTCAAGAAACAGAAGAAAGCCAGTATGGCTGAGGACAGTGAGTGCTGGTGAGAGGGTAAGGACATAAGTTCGAAGAGATAGGGAGTGGTCAGAGGACAGAAAGCATTGTATGCCAGAATAAGGAGTTTGGATTTTATTCTAAGGATGACAAGAAGCCACTGAAATGTTGCAAATAAGAGTAGTAACAGGGTTCCATGTATGTTTCACTAGGATCAATGTGAGCTCTCAGTAAAGAATGAATTTTATAAGGAAAGAGGTGAAAGCAAGCAAATCATTTAGGAACCTATCACAGTAGCCCAGGCAAGAGGACTGGTGGATGCAGCTTGGAAGAGTGTGATGATCGTAAAGAGAGAAAGAAACAGATGGAATCAAGACATATTTCAGAGGCAGAGTCTACATTTCTTGTGATATAGTAGATGTGTGATGTATAGGAAAGAGAAAAATCAAGGAGAAACAAGTTTTGAGGCTTAAACAAGTGGCTAATGGCTAGCAAAGAGCAAGTTACAGAGGGCAAATTCAAGTGCTCTCCTGGTGATAGTTCAATCACCATAAAACTTTAACAAAAGAAGTAACCAATCTAAACAGGTCCATGAAGGTCATCCAAATGCTAACAATAGAGGAACTGAACTTCAGTAGATGTTCTATTCTTAGATTTTTAAAAGCATTTGACATTGCATTTATATAAAGAATGACTTTTAAAAGTCACCTTCTTGGTGAGATATTTTAATATTATAATACACAAAACTATGAAATGACATGGTAAAGTACAGGTAAATTGACAATCTAAGTTAGGGCTTGATTTTCTTGTTGCCATGAAGTTAAAGGTGGATAAATATCCTTTAATATCAGGTCAGCTATAGAGACAGCAGAAATGACTGAGCGCTCACTGTGTGTCAGGCACTGTTTGAAATGTTACTCTTTCAGGAACCTTGTGAGATTCCGTGATCATCCCATTTTACAGAGGAGGAGCCTGAAGTAACTTCCCCCATTGTAACTGAGTCTGCCAGGGGGAAGTAGAGCTTGAATTTAGGCAGTCTGACTCCAGAGCCCAGACACTGAAATCGCGCTTGCACCCCCTGAGAAGGACGTTGCTGTGACCTCCAGTTTCCCTGGCTTTCTTCTCTTCAGTGTTGTTTCCATGGAAAGAGTTAAAAACTCCACACCCCTGGCATTCCCTTGACAGAGTTTTGTCCATATACAACTAAAGATAAATGAGCCCCAAGCCCTAGGTGTTTGGAAGCTATGATATGAGAAAAAATAATTGGGTTGTTTATTTTATTCGTATATTGCTTTAACTTGCATTATGCAATAAAACTCCATTAATCCACACTTCACTGATCTCATGTGAAGATAACCAACCAAACTATACGTAATTAAGAAATGTTACTTTTTCTTCAGATAATTCTTTAGAGTCTTATTTCTCAAGTAGGCAAATCTAGTTGTTTTAAAAAGAGTCATTTATTTTTGGTTCTAGTAATTAAATTTATTGTGTTATCAAAGTAGCTTATTCTTACGAGATGGTATAAAACCAGGGCCTTTTGTGAAGTGTAGTTTTTATAAACTTAGCTTTATTACTTATTAAAATCCATTTATATCTTAGTTAATAATATTAACTTTCCTTGACATTACTAAAACTCCGCTTGTTCCCAAATATTTTCTCAGGCAGATTTCTCACATTTTTCTTCCATTATTCCAAATGAATGAGGTTTTAAAGTGTTCACATTTATGGGACTACATATAAAAATAATAATAAACACCAACTTTTAAAATTATGTTCTTTTTCATTTTGCAGAGATTGCTTAGAGAAATAAAAATGTAAATGGTACAGATTTACAGCCCTTGATTCATGGAGCAATCCTTCCCAAGTGGATGTAAGAAGTCCACAAATATCCAGCCACATAAAACTTTTAATGCAGACATTTCAAACACCACCAGTTTTTTGTCACTTCTTTAAAGGAGGAAAATTTTTGTGTTGAACAATAGGAAACCATGAATAGCTGGTTTCGACTGAAGCCTAGTTTTCATATTTTAAACATGATAATTTAAGGTCAGAGAAACCAAAACTTGACAAATAGTGTTAATTTTTGAAAAGAAGAAAGACAGCTTGTTTTGAGAACTTACTATGAGCCAATACCTCTATTAAGTACTTTCCATGAACATTCACTATGTCCTGTGAGATGTGCCCTCTGATTATGCCCAAGCAGAGGAGAAACTGGCCTGCCAATTGGTGGAGTGCCTGCTGGGTCACAGTAAAGGATGATGCTGGTGTTAGAATCTCACCCACCTGCTTCAGCAGGGTGGGCTCCAGATGAGCTTTTCTTTCCTGAGAAGTGCCCAGGGAACATGATCAGCATTGGTCTTTTTTACATCCCTATATCAGCATCAGGCTTTGGGTGGTATTTACAGTGACTTGGAGAAGAAGAAGTGTACTGGCCAGTTGATGCCCTTGAGTAATAGAGAGTACCAGTCTACGGGGCTATGCCAGCTCGGCGACCTCAGGGAAGGCTTTTGATTCTGTCCAAACGGCCCATTCATTATGGGACTACATATAAAAATAATAATAAACACCAACTTTTAAAATTATGTTCTTTTTCATTTTGCAGAGATTGCTTAGTGAAATAAAAATGTAAATGGTACAAATTTACGGCCCTTGATTCATGCGGCAATCCTTGAATTACGGGTGGCCAAGACAACATACACATCTCTTGACACATTTACCCCTTCCCAGACCTCAATTGTTTTGGGGAGAAACTTCAAAACAAGGATTTTCATATGTGGTATAAAAATAAATATGTTCTTATTTACAAATTTTAAATCTACCAGAAACATATTATATGTTCACGAGTAAGACTTCCCTATACATTTATCTCCTATTGTTTTCCCGTCTCTTTTCCCATAACCTTGTATTTTCTCCCTCCTATTCTCTTCCTTTCTGGTATTTCTCTCTTGCCTTCATCTGTTTGGAGGAGAAAGGAGGTGAGAAAGGAAAACACGGGAAAAAAGAGAAGTTATGGCAAAGCAATTATGCTTAGCACTTCTTTTATATGTAGAATATGCTTGTGCCATACCACTTCTTGGATATTTGCTTCCTGGTTTTAAACTTTATTTCTTTAGATGAAATTCTTTAGAACTACTGAGGATGACTTTTTTTCCTTACATTTTTTGTGCCTCAAGCAGAGAACATGAGTTCTACTTTCTGGATGCATGTCTTGCTAAATGTGTGACTTTGGACAAGCAATAGCCCCTTGCATTTTTCACTTCATCATCAATTATACAGAGAATAATACATGTTTTACCAATCAGACAGGGCAGCTGTGAAGATGAAAAGAAACAGCAAGGAAGCCACACTGACAAAAGACTGATTTTATGAGCAATTCTGGTCGCACCATAACATTTCTGTTCCTTTCCCCTTCCTTTCTCCGTAGTCTTATTTCCTCTTTTCTGCCTTTCTCATTTGCCATTTTAGCAATGTCTCATTTATTTGACATATCAATAAATAAGGTGTTCCATTAGAAATTAATCAATTTTTTTGCCAAAGTAAACCATGGAAGTTAATTGTTTTAGATTTCATCATTTTAAATGGAATATTTTAAATACAAGATTTATTTATATTCTGCCTCTTTAGACATAGTTTATTAACACAATTTACGTTTCCTGATGGTTCAGGATTATCTTCACCATAAACACATGATGCTCTCCCTCAAATTGTTGACACCCACCCCATGCTGCCATTAGTACATACTGCCTCAATTACTGGAAACTACTTCTATTGTTTCACCTTAACCTGTGGTCTAACTTATGTTTTACAATCTTTCTTCCCAAATAACTCTAAGTTTCTTGATGATACAGGCTGTCCTTCATTTAATTCCATGTCCCAGTGCTTTGCATGGTGTCCACATTCGAGTATGAGTTTAGTAAGTACTACCTGAAGTTATAAAAGTCACTGATAACCTGAAAGCCTATTCATTTCTAGGAGAGAAGGAACTATTTGCAACAACCATGTTGGTTTACATAGATTTAATCTTCACAACTGAATGAGGAAGGTAATATTACTGTCTCCATTTTAGAAATGAGAAAACTGAGGCTCAGATAACTTAAATACCTGCCCAAGGTCACACAGCTACCAGCAGAAGAGCTATAACCTGAGTCTGGACCTGTCTTATTTCAAAGTCTATTCTTTTCCTGCCACAACACATACCACATACACTAACTCTGACATTGAATGGGCTTTGTGGTTTGAGATGAAGTTCATGGCTTTTACAATTTTTCTGCTCCACCCTCAATATCGCCTGCCACCTCTTTGGCTATCATTTATCTCATGCCCTCTTTTACTGTCCTAATCTGCAACTGACTTAGAAAATACTAACTATGTTTGTTAGACTTGTTTAAAAGTAAGAATAAAACATTCTCAGCAACAATAAAAGGAAAGAATGACAAATGGTTTTAAAGCTGCACATTGGCCCGGGCTTAGTAGTAGCACCTAGAGTTGATGTTTCTGCAGCAATAACCATGGCTCTTCAGGAAACAGGGCCCATAGGGAGTGACAGTTTCTGGCGTGGTTAAGTAAAGGGAAAGTGAGGCCACACTTCTGGGACCTGGAGAGTTTTCAATAAGTAAATTGCAATGAAAAATACCGTGTAGTCTTGGCATCATCTGTCTAGATTTTCAGATGTGTCTTTTGCTGTTCCTTGTGGAGGATATATTGTTAAGGGGGCTAGATAAATGACGTCTGGATAACCAAAGTGTTCATAATGGTCTTTTTCTTTCTTGTTCTTCTTACTTTATTTTTCTTGGCCCATGTTCTGTGTTTCAGGTCTTAGGTTTGACAGCATCACCCATAGCACCTAGGCTTTGGTCACTGAGAGCACACAGGCCAAAGAGAGTGCAAACCTCTGGTACAAATTAGATAACTGCAAATGAGTAAGTAAAGCATCAAACAAACAAATGACTCCAGTTGGCATAAGTAGTTTTTCCCAGAAATATTGTGCCTGTGAAGATGTAATTGTACATGGTACCCAAACATCCACTGGGTTGCTGATAATATCTCTGCACTTCATGTCTGCCTCATTCTTCCTGCTTCCACAGAGCTGATGACATTTCTTGGGCTCTTTTGCTACTACTTCTGTCTTTGTTACCACCACTTCTGTTCCATATATAATCTCCTTTGCTTGCTTTCCTCTTCTCTCTGCCTTTTTTATTTCTTATTTTGTTGGGTCCCTATCATGTCATCTGAGCTTCTTGACTACATCTATATGAAAAGACTGACGTTTTTTGTAAATCTCTATTAAACCAGAAGATTTCTTCCCTCTTGTTGGAGAATTAATCAATCCCGGCTCATCCACCATAACTTTCATATTTTTGGCTCCTCTTAATCATGTACAAAATACTCAAAGCTCATGGCTTATTTCATTTTTTATAAGATGCACATTATTCTTCCTTTTGTAACTGACACCATTCCTGGTGCTTGAACACTAGACTCCAGATAACTGAAGTTATGCTGTACTCCAGAAAGCCTACCTGCCAGAAATCACTTCTCCATTGTCGCACACATGGTAGTTGACGTATACATTCACGACCCCTCCCAGGAGGTGTGTAGGTTAGGCTCAACTTCCAAGTGCCAGCTCCAACAATTCCCTTTTGGTCACTCTTCACCATATATCTCAAAGTAAAGGAAATTGGCATCACCAGAGGGGTAACCTGATTCCCGAAGTGATTTTCTTAAATCATTATAGATAGATGAGGTAGATCAATAAATAGACCAATTATTTCTGGCAACTCATAGCAAAACATAGTGAGTTTCGGTCCTGATATTAAAAACTCCTAATACATGGGCTTTAATTTGCTAGAAGATCATCCTAAAAATATGATTCCTGATGGTTTCACATCACCCAGGCACCAGTTTATCAAGTGGCATCCTAAAGGACCCTGTTCTGTCATTAGCCTAAGACCAGAGTTACCTGCTACTGCAAACTCAATTAAATAGAGATGTGAAGGAAAGAAAAACACTAGAAAAATATCTTCGAGGAAGAATGAGAAGGGGTTTATTGTTATTTTGTTTTTGTTGTATAAGATATAGAGTTTTATCTATGTTTACCTGTTGAAGAGAAACAAGAAGAGAGAGAGATAGAAAATACATGAGTGGGTGGGTGAAAGGAGGTATTTGTGGTTTAAAATTGTGCTGTCCAATATGATAGCCAGTAACCACATGTGGCTATCGAGCACTTGCAACCTGGTTAGTCTAAACTGAGATGTGCTGTGAGCACAAAATACACATAGAATTGTGAAGGCTTAGCATGAAACAAAAGCATGTAACTATCACGTTAATATTTTTCATGTTGATTACAGGTTGAAAAGATAATATTTTGGCTACAATAGTTTAAATAAAATACATTGTTTAAATTAATTTCACTTTTTTTTGTTTTTTAAAATGACTAGAAAATTTTAAATTACACATATGGTTCACATTTGTGACCCACATTATGTTTTTTGACAGCACTGTTATAAGGTCTTATCTACCCAGATTAGGTTCAATGAGGAGTAACAGAAAACGATAAAATGACCCATGATGATTACTAAATATAAATATTTATTGATTCCTCACAAAATAGGCCAAAGGTAGACTGGACTAAAAGGGCTTATGATCATCAGAGGCTCAGGCTTCTTTAATCTTTCTGTTCCACCATCTTAAGCACAACTGCCTTGTGATCCAAGATTGCTGCTAAACCTTTAACCAGAAAAACCACATTCCAGCCAGTAGGAAGAAGAAACGAACCCATTAAGACTCTATCTCTGTGAGGCCTTCTACAACCATCTTCTACCATCTTCCTTGATTGGTAAGAACTAGCTTTGGTCAAGATATGAGCCATTTCTGTAAACTCTGGGGAAGAGGGGAACTAACTACTGTGATCTGGTACTTGGCCCCCTGAAAATACAAGAGAGATCGAACAGTGCAGACTTTATTCCTAATAGTCAAGCACACAGCTAAACATCAGGAGTTATATTTAGGATGACCATTTGTCCCAGTTTGCCTGAGAGTCTGTTTTGTATGTGTTGTCCTGGCGTAATTATTAATAGCTCCCCCTTTTTCTCTCTCAAGTGTCCCAGTTTGGATGATAAATTATATGGTCACCCTTGTTATGTTTCCAAGAAAAAAGAGAGAAACAGATGATAGGGTGGCAATTCTCTCTGCCAGGGGTTCTTGAGAAATCACTCAAGAAATCCTTAGCAAATAGATGTGTCATCCAACCCCCCGCCACCAGTATTCTGAAGCTGGTTGGAGGTGAGCTGAAGGAGACACCTATTTGCTAAGGACTTCTTGTGATCTCCATACAGAAAATTAAAGGACTTTTTTCACTCTTTATTATTATTATTTATTCACCTAAATATATATGGTGCAACTCCATTTGCCAAGTGCTGTGCATTTGGGAGACATATATGTAAAACAGAATTTAATACTATTAATCCCATACTATTAAACCCATTTTCTATTACAATGGAGTAATAGGAGTTTGAATTATCTGAATAGTCTCGATCCTGGTACTGCTATTTCTCCCCCTGAATACTTTTCTAAGTCTCTTTCTGTCTTTTACTGGTTCCAGAAAATTCTAGCCCGCTGTTTTCCAAAATGTCTTCAAATATATTGCTAATTCTTTAAGAGAGTTCCTAGCCAAATAATATTTGGAAATGCAGCATTATTAAAGCATTATAATGCAAGTTAGTATATTAATAGCTCTGAGACGTACCACAACAGAAATTCCTATTTCACTCTTCTAATCTGAATAGGTTTGGGGTTTAATACCTGCTAACATCTAACGCAGCATCCCTTTCTACTACTCCTAGAGTCCCAGAAGTATGAAGATATTATCAGACTCTCAGTCCTCGGTTCCTCCCTCTACATTCTGCCTCCTCATGCTCACATTTGTTCTCTATTTTTACCTCTAAAGAGGTGATGCCTAAGCTACCTTCTCTAGCCTTTACTTCATTCTCAAAACTAACTAACTGGACATCTCTGCTTAAGTTAAACATTGTAATCTCAAACTTAACAACCTAAAATTTAATTTGACTTTTTGTCCATAATCAAGTCTCCCCTGATGCATGCCTGTTTTTGGAATTGTACTACCTGCAGTAGACATTTTGTTTATCTGTTTGTTTTTGGTTTTGTTTTAGTTTGGGGATTTTTTTTTTTTTTTTTTTTTTTTTTGGTGAGGGTGGAGGGAGGGGTTAGGGAGCAAGCCTAGCAGTATTGTACTTCATTCCTATTTTCGTTTGAGTGAGAAGTGCATTGCCAATGGCTCTTGGCCAGACCGGGCTTGAGCATGTGCTCTGGGCCCAGACAATCAGCCTCCCACTGGGCACTTTGAATTTTGAGTTATTAATATTAGAACAGAGATGTAAGAATGGTTAAAATGCATTCACAGCGTGGTGGGGTGACATTAGCAGTGTTCTGTGACAACAGTGTTCTTGACCTGGTTACTTTAGATGATTGTGATGCAACCTAAAGTTTGAGAACCACACTATTAGGTCTTACATATCAGCTCTTCCAAGAATAATTATTCCACCCAAAATTGACTCTGCCTTTTCTTAAGTCCTATAACCCTTAATATCTATACCACTCATGCTGAACCTATCCCATATTGCTTTGCAGTTATTTATCTTATATCTTGACTAGCTTCTTAGCTTCCAGAAGGCAGGGTGATATAAATCACCATGACTGACATAGAGTAATAACTCACTTAATGAATCAATGAATATTCACTAGTGACAAATTAATTGCTCTTGGTATATGAACTTCCCCATTTTCTATAAAATAAACTTTAAATTAGTTCACTTCTATTCAAGAGCTTCTAAAGCAGGGATCCTCAAATTTGCTAGATGTTTAATTAACCTAGAGAGTTATAACAAATATTGATACTCACGTCAGAGCTCTAGAGATTCTTAAGTAATGGATTTGCGGTGCAGCAATCTGGTCACTGTGACTTTAAAAGTTCCTGAATAGTTACATATTGCAGGCAAGGTAGTGTGTAGTCCAAAGACTGAACTGCAGGAACAGTTTACCCGGGAGTTTCTGAATGTGCATTTCAACAAGATTCCCAGATGATTCCTATATACTTTAAAGTATGAGAAGCACTTGGTTTAGAGCAATGATGTTCAACAGAAACATAATACAAGCCACATATGTAATTTAAAACCTTTCAGGAGCCATATTAAAAAAGATTTTTAAAAGGTAAAAATAATTTTAATAATATATTTTATTTAACCCAATATATCCAAAATATTATCATTTTAACAATATAAAATTATTAGTGAAATGTTTTATAATATTTTTGTACTGAGTCTTTTTAATCCAGTGTGTATTTTATACTTACAGCATATCTCAAATCAGACTAACCACATTTCTAGTGTTTCATAGCTACATGGGGTTAGGGGTCACTGTACTGGATAGTGCATACCTAGAGTGTTCTGACCTTTCCTTCTCCAGCACCAACTATAGCTTTCCTTACAAAAGCTTTTTGCTTTAGTCAAAAGAAACTTTTCATCAAACAATCAACCCACCATTCACTTTCCTCTCTTCCACTGTTACCTTCACTGCTCCTCGAACCCTGGAAAGACCTCCCTCTGCTCTCTCCTGGTCTAGGTTCCATTTTTTTCCTTTAAACCCAGTCTAATTTTATAGCTCTTTGGTGAAACCTTCCTAATATGGTTCTAGATTACAATGATTAGTTGTTGCTATAAATTTTGCAGGATAAACATATATTTTCATCTATTAGGGGAGATGGTAAAAGATGGTTTTAGAAGGCTAAACATGGAATGTGATTAGAATGATAAAACATGCTGCCCTTCTTAATAAAAATGAAACCTAGACCTCAGAAGGTTCATATTGAAAGGCCAACTCTCTGGTGAGGAGTAACAGCCTTCCTAGGAAAGCTAAATCAATCTGCATAATTCTACTCCTGGAGATCTTCCATGGTTACCCTTGCCTACCTTGCCCTGACCCCATAATGCTAGAACTAAATAACTAATGCTCCACCTCAAGCATAAATTCAGGTGTGAGCAACAATTCTTCTCTTGATTGCTCCAAAATTTAATTGAGATAAAAATGAAATATTCAAAAAATACTTTTTCAATAGCCAGAAGGCAATTAAAACAAAAATTTCAGAGTCCAATGAACTTAGACAATCTATAAAGTTTGTAAAATTTAGCCTGTTTTCTGTATGAGCAAGATTACCCAATTCACAGATTACAGGATGGGGAATCAAAAAAGAACTTGCCAAGTCCCCCCCGTTCCTTGATCATCTTCTCTTTCCACATGGTGACATTATGTTTAGGCTACAAACCTAGCACTTCCTAGACATCTTGACTCCTGTTGGTCTACATTTGCACTGTCCAATACTGTAGCCACTAGCCACATGTGTGACTGCTGAATACTTGAAATGTGGCTAGTACAAATTGAGATGTGCCATACATGTAAAACACATACTAGGTCTCAAGATTTGTTAAATATATGAATTTTCCATTGCTGCCACAAAAAATTACCTCAAATTTAGTGGCTTGAAACACCCCTTTATCGCATTTGCTATCTCACACTTCTGTAGACCAGAAGTCCCATATCGAGTGGCTCAGCTGAACTCTCTGCTTATTAGAGACTCGTAAGGCCAAAATCAATGTGTACACGGGGTATCATTCTTTTCTGGAAGCTCTACAGGTAAATCTGTTCCAAACTAATTTCGATTGTTGGATGAATTCTGTTCCTGTGGTTGTAGGGCAGGAGTCTTGTTCCCTTCATGGTTGTCAGCCAGAAGCCACTCAGCTCCTTAAGGCCACCTGCATTCCTTATCACACTGTCCCCTCCATCTTCAAACCAGCAAGGACATGTTGAATCCTTCTCATGCTTTGAATCTTTCTGAATTCTCCTGTCATATCTCTTCTTCTACCAGCCTGAACAAATTCTCTGCTTTTAAGAACTCATGTGAGGGAGCTTTCCAAAACACTTGGTGAGAGGTGGAGGAGTGGTAGCTGCCCAAACTCCTTCTTGCTCCCACACACCAGCCTTAGCCCCCTTGCCAGCTGTAGAAAGTGGTGAAAGAAACCACTTACTGTAATGGTTTGTGGGTGATACCCAATGCCATCCAGGAAGAGTTAAGAGAGTCTTACAGGAAACTGGTCTTGAATTACTACCCTGGTGAGAATCTAAATAACAAACAGAAGTGTAAACAGATTTCTCAAGCCTATAAAGTGCTCTCTGAAGCAAAGAAAATTGAATTATTTGAGAAAAGAGGAGAGTGGCAATTAAAAAGGGTGAAGTGAGTGGCAGTTTTGGCTCCCTCATGGACATCGTTGATATGTTATTTGAAGGAAGAGGAAGGATGCAGAGAGAAAAAGAGGTAAAAATATTGTGCATCAGCTCTCAGTAACCATAGAAGATGTATTTAATGGTGCAACAAGAAAACTAGCTCCATAAAATAATGTGATTTGTGGCAAGTATGTAGGCCAAGGTGGTAAGAAAGGAGCAGTAGAGTGCTGTCCCAATCACTGAAGTACTAGATTGCAAATAGGAATTCATCAGATACGACCTAGAATGGCTCAAGAATTTCAGTCTGTGTGCATGGAGTGCCAGAGCCATGGGGAGGAGATCAGTCCTAAAGGTAGATGTAAAAGCTGCAATGGAAGGAGGATAGTTTTGAGAGAAGAAGATTCTGCAAGTTCATGACAAAGGCATGAAAGACGACCAGTAGATATCTTTCATGGTGAAGAAGATTAGGAGCCAGGAGATATTATCATTGTTTTAGATCAGAAGGACCATACTTTCTTATTCGACCAGAAGACCTTTTCATGTGTATGGACATAAAACTGGTTGAAGCACTGCATGTCTTCCAAAAGCCAATATCCACCCTTGACAACCAAACCCCAGTCAACACCTCTCATCCCCCAACTCAGATTGTCAAGCATAGAGATATTAAGTGTGCGCTAAATGAAGGCATGCCAGTTTATTGTAGATCCTATGAGAAGGATCACCTAATCATCAAATTTAAGGTCTACTTCCCTGAGAATGCCTTTCTGTCTCCTGATAAACTCTCTTTGCTGGAATAACTCCTGCCTTAGAGGTAGGAAGTAAAAGACACTGATGAAATGGATCAAGTACATCTGGTGGACATTGACCGGTATCAGCAAAGATGGGCCATTACAATGGAGAAGCTTAGGAGGATGATGAACATCATGGTAGTGGTGGGGTTCAGTGTCAAACCTCTTAATGGTTCCAGTGAGTAATACTCACTGCTGGTATTATATATGCAGTAGTGAATAAGTGAAGGACTATAACCATAATATGCTCACTTCTTGCTATTGTTTTTGTTTTAATATTCAATTATAGTAGTGTTTTAAAAGTTAAATGAATAATAAATGAAAATATAAAAGCTCTGACTTTGCCCTAAATATATGTTGACGTCAGTGAGCAAGATGAAGTTTAATATCTGTAAAAATTACTTTTTTTTTTTTTTTTTTGAGACGGAGTCTTGCTTTGTCGCCCAGGCTGGAGTGCAGTGGTACAATCTCAGCTCACTGGTAAGCTCTGCCTACCAGGTTCACACCATTCTCCTGCCTCAGCCTCCCGAGTAGCTGGGACTACAGGCACCTGCCACCATGCCTGGCTAATTTTTTAATTTTTAGTAGAGACGGGGTTTCACCGTGTTAGCCAGTATCGTCTCGATCTCCCGACCTCGTGATCCGCCAACCTCAGCCTCCCAAAGTGCTGGGATTACAGGCATGAGCCACCACACCTGGCCTAATATCTGTAAAAATTACTTTTAAGAAAAGTTCCGCTAGCATTTGTTAGGTCATGTCTTGTAATTAATTTCAGATGTGTATATGAACAAGCTTAGCTTGAAAAGCTAAGTATATGTATCGACCTACACTTATGGCCATTCATTGTTCAACTTTGAAATTAAAACTCTGTATGGTTGGCCCTCCATATCAGCAAATTCAACCAGCCCTAGATTTAAAATATTCAAAAAAAATACAACAATAAAAAAGATAAAAAATTTTAAAGTACAGTGTAACTATATAGCATTTACATTATACTAGGTATTATATGTAATCTAAAGATGATTTAAAGTATATAGCAGGTTGGCCAGGCATGGTGGCTCATGCCTGTAATCCCAGCACTTTGTGAAGCTGAGGAGGGCGGATCATCTGAAGTCGTGAGTTTGAAACCAGCCTGACCAACATGGAGAAACCCTGTCTCTACTAAAAAATACAAAATTAGCCAGGCGTGGTGGTACATGCCTGTAATCCCAGCTACTCGGGAGGCTGAGGCAGGAGGATCACTTGAACCCAGGAGGTGGAGGTTTCGGTGAGTTTAGAACATGCCATTACATTCCAGCCAGGGCAACAAGAGCAAAACTCCATCTCAAAAAAAAAAAGTATATAGCAGATTGTGCATGTGTTATAGGCAAATAGCACACTATTTTATATAAGGGTCTTGAACATCTGGATTTTGGTACCCAGGAGGGTCATGGAACCAATCCCTCATGGATACTAAGGGACCACTATATTTAACTGGTAATCAGAAGATAAAATGAAATAGCAAGAAGTGAGCATATTATGGTTATAGTCCTTCACTTGTTCACTACTGCATATGTAATACCAGCAGTGAGTGTCATTCACTGGCACTATTAAGAGGTTTGACATTGAACACCACCTCTGGCATGATGTTCATCATCCTCCTAAGCTTCTCCATTGTAATGGCCCATCTTTGCTGATACCGGTCAATGTCCACTAGATGTACTTGATCCATTTCAAGTACCAACAGAAATGTTGGTCTGTATAGTTATGTATATTAAGTGGAACTCATTGTGATGCTTCTGCATTTACCCTATTGCTTCGACTTTTATTTGAAGATGCATAATACATAATTTAGCTATGGCATCAGTAATAGAAATGATCATATTTATAGTTTATATATCATATAACTAATGTTATATGATATAGTACATATATAACATATGTAGATCATATATAGTTACATATATATAGAAAACTTTGTCCATCAGTCCTCGTTACATTCTTTTTTCCTTCTTTTTAGGCCATCCAGAGCCCCTAAATAGTGACTTGCAGAGCTGGGTTAAACTTAACTTAGAACTTAAAGTGATGAGATCTTTACATGGAGGAGAAGTAATCTTCATGTACAATATGGGAAGGTATTCCTTAGGTATGTTACAGGCTCACTTTAAACCATTTGATTTATGCTCCAAAGTATCTGTAATTAATGCTGGGAGTATAACAAATTGTGATAAATACCTTTAATTGTATATATTAAAGTCAGCATATGGTCACATGCTTACATTTAAATATCAGCATTTAAGCAATTCTTGAAATATATTAATGTCTCCTTAGTATACTGATTACAAAGTATTGTCAACATTTGTCACTACAGGCGTTTTCTCCCTAGGTCAAAGAATTGGCTTTTCACTAATTAAACTATGTAACTTTTCATTTTAAATAGTTAAAATTAGTAATACAAAAATATTATTTGGCTGTTTAAAAAAAGAACTTGTGTGATTAGATTGAACCCATGCAGACAATCCAGGATAATCCCCCTATTTTCAGGTATTTAACCTTAATTACATCTGCAAAATCCCTTTGCCAGGTAATGTAACACATGTACAGGTTCCAGAAACTAGGGTGCAAACATCTTTGGAAAGTCATTCTTTCTACCACAGTATGAAAAAAAAGTAAAGTATTTCATTAATGATAACTATATTGATTACATGTTGAAATAATATTTTTGATATATTAGATTGAATGAAATATATCATTAAAATTAATTTCATCTGTTTCTTAAGTTTTCGAATAAGCTCCTAGAATATTTAAGATTATATATGTGGCTCACATTTGTGTCTTACATTGTATTTCTATTGGTCAGCACTTGTCTAGACCTAGAGAGAGGTTAAATCCTCTTTACCACCCTCAGGGTTTTTGATATTCGGTCTGTGGACCCACTCCTTCCATGAGAAATGCTTTCCTTACAATCAGTCGTGGCCTTACACTTTTAGGTCTCTCATGACTAAACACTGCATTACACGATACAAAAACCACAATTTTCATACAAGAGATACCCAAATATAGTGATGGAGCATGAAGATGCAGGTATAGGGGCACATTTCCTTATAATAAAATGAACCTTGTTCAACTTGATAGCCCTAGCGATTACTGACCTCACTCAATGAGAGCAGAGACTTCTTCTATTCATCTTCTGGTTTCCAGTGGTGGCACATAGAAGGACCCTTTTCTTTCCTTTTTTAAATTTTTTTTGAGATGGCATCCTGTTCTGCTGCCCAGGCTGGAATGTGGTACAATCATAGCACACTGCAGCCTTGACCTCCTGGGCTCAAGCAATCCTCCCACCTCAGCCTCCTGAGTAGCTGGGACCACAGGCATGTGATACCAAACCCATATATATTTTTTAATTTTTTGTAGAGATGGGGTCTCTCCATGCTGCCCAGGCTGGCCTCAAACTCGTGGACTCAAGCAGTCCTTCTGCCTCAGCCTCCGAAAGTGCTGGGATTACAAGTGTGAGCCACTGTGCCTGGACTGAAGGGCCCTTTCAATGAATATTTACTAAACCAATTGGCTGGTTAAAAGAAAAAAAGATAGATTTTGGGAAGTAAGTCAGCTGCCCTCAATTTCTTCATAATGACAAACATTTCTATATTTTACTGAGAGGGCAGCCTCCATTTGAAGCTGTAAAGTAAATAATATTTTTTATATTTTGGAGACAGAGCCTTGCTCTGCTGCTCAGGCTGCAGTGCAGTGGTGTGATCATGGATGACTGTAACCTCAAACTCCTGGGCTCCAGGGATCCTCCTGGCTCAGCCTCCAGAGTGCATGGGACTACAGGCATACACTACCCTGCCCAGCTAATTTTTTTTTTCTAATTTTTTGTGGAGAAGGGGTCTCGTTATGTTGCCCAGGCTGATCTCAAACTCTTGGCCTCAAGTGATCCTCCCACCTTCTCCTCCCAAAGTGCTGGGATTATAGACATAAGCTAGCATGACTGGCCCAAATAATATTTAATGGTTACATCTTTATGAGACAAGAGAGTATGCTGATGTTCAGGAAAAAAAATATATTCTTTACCAAATGAACACTCTAATTAATTTTCATTGCTGTGTACTTTATTTGGCATAGACGACTAAGCCAAACCAATAAATCTGTGACTGTTTTCAAAACTGTATTTCAAATAGATTTTTTGGGTGTACCATTATGTCTGGTGTTTAGTTTTATTTGTTTAATTTACCACAATATCAAAATGTTTCTTAAAATGTTAGACCACACCCACCCACCTCTGCACTTCACCTAGCAGAAAATCCAGGTCATTTGTAGAAGTTGAAAAGCAACACAAAAAAGCTCATGCGCCTTCATCTAATCCTCCAACCCTGGGCAAGGTAAAAGCTCTTTCCGGCGCATTGCATCCCAGTTTTTGGAACCGTACCTGCTCCCAACCCCAGGTGTGACCCTGTAGCAGGTAGGCAAAATTACTGTGACAATCTCACAATCCATCAGCTACAGAGCAAAGGATCCTCTGAGGAGAAGTTAGGATTGCTGAGAAAGCACAGGCTGCTGAGCGTTCCTCTCCTGCCAGACATAAACCTGATGCAAGACAATTATGAGAAACCAGATTCAGCTCACCCATCCTCCTTCTCAGTCATCTTCCAGGTACAAAAGAAAGACTGAATGCCAATCAAAAGATAATATAAATAAACCTTTTAAATAAAGTTTACTAATTGAAAGGACTAATAGATGGAGTGATGCATTCTTCAAAATCTATTGTCATGCCTTTGTGGACTTTATTGCTTATCAGCATTTTTCCCCTCAAGAAAAAAAACAGAACAGCAACATTTGTTCAGAAAAAAAAAAACCAAATCGTGTTTCTTCCTTTCTTATTACTTTTATTGTTTGAGGTTTCTTTTAGACTATAATGTGGCATTGTGATTTTAAGATGGGAAAAAAAAATCTCTTGTCTTTCAAACATAGGAATGTGATTGTATGCTATTGTTGCCAACAATGAGCTAAAGAGGTTAATGGATCACATATCTGGCAAACAGCCATCTTTCCTCCTGCTCAATATATTACACAGTATACATTTTATTGTTGCTGCTGAGCATATGATTTTGTCTGAGTAGTTGGTAAATAAGTTTAGACTTAACTGGTCTCTTTCTAAAACTCAACAGCTTTGTCATTCAGGCTATATCCTGAGATCTAAAAAGTGCAGTTTGGGTTCTTAGCTCATGACCTTTTGAGGTGATGGTAAGAGTGGTGGGAGGAAGGAGGTGGGGCGGGCTGTTGAATGAGAATCTAGAAATATTGTGCCTTGTAAATTGCATCCGACCTTTCATCTTCAGATTGCCTAAATTAACAGAGTGAAATTACCATAATAAAAAGGAATGGGTACTGAAGAAAGTACAGCAATTCCTTCTAGTGTTGTTTCCCAGATTCCTTCCAAAATACCTCTAATTAAATGGAACAACTCTCTCCACTGACCTCAGGTTGACACAAATTTGCATTCTGCGACTGTCATTTGAAAACAGACAAGCCGTCATAAGCAATAATGCTGTGATTTCTTGCCTAAAGGACTTTTCTGTGTACTGCATTTGTACTATGAAATGTAAGCAAGACACTTAATGCCTCTACAGAGAAAAAGGGAGGAAAGATTTTCATTTTTAGGGAACCCCAGAGGGAAAAAGTTTATCAATAAGAAATACAATGTTCTGGGTAATTTTGGTTGGGTAGGGATGTATGTTGAGGGAGGGGACTAGAGTTGGGAGAGAGGAAGCAACACATCAGTCTCCTTGGAGCAGTAGAGTCCTTTCAATCGGGTAAAAAGCACAGTAAGTAGCAGGTAGAATCAGCTCCTAGCCTGTTGTTTTGCTGGGTGCAAAGGGTTGGAGGAACACAGACTAAATTGGGAAGGCTAGTGTGCCTCTCGGCTTCTGGACTTGGGACCTGAAAGAAGGCTGAGTCCTGAGCTCCGCTTCCCAGCTAGGCGGTGATCGCCCCCTGTGACTCCGGATGCACACAGCAGCCCCAAGCACGCCGCGGCCGCCGCCCGACCCCTCATCGCCTCCGGCTCTCCCCCCTGGCACTCTGGAGCCACACACACTAGCTTCCTGGACACCTGTGTGCCCCAAGCTCTGGGTCTAGGCATCCCCCTCACCCCAGAGAGACCGGTCTCAGCGCCTCAGCGATTGGGTCCATCCGACCTGTGTCTCCGAGTTCCGCCACCCTGGTCACCTCCGCAGGTTCCCCAAGCTGCGACCTCAGTCCAACTGGGAGCCCTGCGCGCCCACCCAGCCGCCCCACTGCGCTGCTCGCCCGCGGTTCCAGCGCCTGGGTGGGACGCGCAGTGGCTCAGCAGCGGGACCTCCGCCTCCGGGTAAATCCTCCTCCTCCCCTTTCTCCGCCTAAGGCCCTGCCCTCCCCCTGCAGCAAGCCACTCCGGTGCGTGCGCCCGTCTCTCCGCCGAAGACACCTGCGCTTCCTTCCCCACTCTCCTCCTCCTCCCTTTCGCTGCGGTTTCTCCGCTGCCTTTGGGAGCTCGGGAGCGGCAGCTGGAGGAGGAGCAGGGGGAGGAGGGGAAGGCGAGGAGGAGTAGGGGCGGGGTGGGTGGGGAGAGAGCCGGGAGGGTGTGGACTGGCAGCCACTCTGCAGCTGGTCGCCGGGGACCCGGTCCCTCCTGCGCGCCCAAGTGATGGAGGGGAAGAGATTCGCTTAGACACACACACGCGCACACAGCTGGGCACGTCTCCGGGAGGCAGCTGCCGGCTCGGGCGCTCTGGGGGCCGGGCGGCGGCCGTGACAGCGCCAGCCGCGGGGAGCGGGGCGCCCGCACAGCTTGGCACCGGAGGCTCGAGGACGCAGGAAGGGAAGATCCCAGCCACACTGACTGTTGCTCTTTTGGGCGGATTGGGAGGGAGCGGGCTGCCCGAGGAGCTGTCACCGAGGACGCCCGAAGTCTCGCCCTCTGCGCGCAGGGTGCCCTCGTGGGGCAAGGAGGATGCGCACCTCCTCCAGCAGAACGGCTGCGGTCTCCGGCACTGCGCGGACTCCGGCTCCTGCGGCCGCCCGTACCGTGCCCGCGCCACGGGAGCGCGCTCTGCCGCACCTGGTTCCAGCCTCTCGGGGAAGTGCAGGAAACGCGCCCTAAACTCCACTACTTCTCGCCCGCCTGCCCCCGCGCCCGGCTCCCCGCCCCAGACCTCGCCGCCGCAGCCGCCGCCTGTGTGTGGGGCCTGCCCGCCTCTTACTCACACCCGCCACGCACAGCCCTGTTGGTTTGCTCCCATTCACGCCGACTCGCTCTCCGCCGAGCCTAGCCCGGGCATCCGAAACTACTGGACCAACTGCCGCCCGGACCGCAGGAGCGGCCCGGTGACCCCACGCTACCCGCCTCCGGCCCCCGCGCCCTGGGGCTCCCGCCCTCGCCGCCACCGCCGGGGACCATGGTGAGCAAGGCGCGCCGCCCGCCTCGCGCGGGGGAGGGGCTTTGAGACCTCTAGATTTGGGGGGAAATGAGAAGGGGCAAATCGCCAAAGGGAGGCATCCGGCTGATGCCAGCAAAAAAGCACTTTGTGAGGTGCGGTTCTCCTGGGCGCTGCCTGGGGAAGACTTTTGAGAGGTTTGCTTAGGACCAGAGGTTAAACTAGTGCTAGATGAGAAACGGCGGGGGCAATTCCTGGGGTAAAATTAGACAGAAGGTGTCAGTCAGCCTGCCTGTCTGTTTCTCTCTCAGTCTCTCCCAGAGCGCTGGGTAGCGCTCTCTTTGAGGGAGAAAGGGAACATGGGTTTACTGCGCTCGCCAGAGTTTGGGGGTTCGCGTTCGGTCACTTCTGGGGTGGCTGTGGAGCTGTTTGGAGCGCGAGGGCAGCTTTGGGACAGTGGGGGCCTGCGAGGCCCCAGCAGAGGACAGGCAGAGGGCAGGCAAAGAACAGGCAAAGGCTAAGTTAACATGTGGGTGGGGTGTTTTCTCTTCCCAGCTGGCCCCTCCCACACCCCTCACAGCCCCACTTTATGCATCTCTTCCCACCCAGCACACACACACACACACACACACACACGCGGGATGGATGCAGTCGACGGGTGGTCATACTGTTACTACTAACAAGTCTGAGAGGTCGCTGTCGCTACTCACTGGAGCGCTGAGACGCCTGTTCCTGTTACTTGGGCGACCACCTTGGTTTAGGGCAACCTGCAAGAGGCGTCCAGCTTAAGGTGGATGTCTTTACCTGGAGGTTCCAAGCGCCCAGCAAACAAACCTCTACCACAACTCCGGAGTTACTTCACCTTGGTGGGTTTCCTCTGCTCTTCCGCTTCCCTACTTCAGTGCTTCAGGGCACCCACCCAAGGGAGCTGATGCTCAGATCCGTGGTCTACCCTATCTTCACCCGGTGGGTCTCTCTCTCTCTCTCTCTCTCTCTCTCTCTCTCTCTCCCCCTATTCCCTCTCCCTCTCCTTCTGCCTCTCTCTCTCCCTCCCTCCCTCCCCCCTCCTCTCTGTCTCCGAATACCAGTTTCTTCTTAGAAAACATTGGGGAGAGATTTAATATTTGCAAAGTGCTTTATGTCGTATTACTTCGTGGATATATTTAATAGCATTGTAACTCTTCTCTGATTTATGTAAACTTGGCCTGATAAATAGCATGCAGGGTCGGGTTGGGTGGGAGCGAAAGTGGGTGGGTGGGCCTTCTTTCTGTGCTAGTGCTCCTTTCTAAACTGATTTGCTAGAAGTAATAAACAGCTGGTGCTTCTCAAAGGTTTTACTTAGTAGTTTCTACATATTTCAGAGCTTTAGACAAATTACACATTATAATTTATTTCAAACATATTAAGCTCTTTTCAAGAAAAAGTTGAAGAGAAGATAATAAAAGGGGATTACAAATATGAATATCAAAAATAATTATTTTTTAAAAGAGGTTTTATTGCTATCAGCTATGTTGCAATAGATTTTTGTTGTTGTCATTGTTACCTTGGGGTTTCCTCCTAGTGAAGTTTTTAAAGAAATGAAAACAATACTACTTACCTTCCTCTCTCTGTTTGGTCATTGCTCAAAGTAACTGAATGACCATCAGGGCAGGCTTCTTAACTTTAGGAATATGAAGTTATTCACCAGTGAACTGATGGGGACACAAGAAGATATCACAAGACACATAGCAATGGGAAGGAAACTGTTGCTTAAATTTAACCGCCTCCAGTGTTTTAACAGTGAAAAAGAAAACTGCTTTGGCCTCTCCCAAGCTACTCTGGCCTTTTAGAAACACTCTTTTTTCAATTAATAAAACATATAGAAACATCATTACTTGAGAAAAATATTTTCAAATAGGTATGTAAGCAAATTACATGGGAAATTATGAGCACAATATTCAATGGAGTATTACAGCAGGTACTGGGATCCTGGTTTCTAGGTTAAGCCAGAGCTCATGCTTAAATTTTAATATTTGAAGTTGCTCCCTTTGACATCTTTGTGAGGAGATGTTGCCCAGTGTTTTCATTATGCTTTTATCATTGTCCTTACCATTTTTGCCAGCATACACAGATGTTTTTGAATGAATAACCTTCTTACTCACTGAATTTTCACTCATTCAAAAAGTATTTATTGAGCACATGAACACACACAATATGCAAAGCTGAGCTGGGGTGTTATTTTAAACAAAAAGGGAGGATTTCTGGTAGAAGCAGGATGCTTACTCCTACACAGTGTAAATAGAACTGTAGAGCAGTGGCTTACTTAGGGAAGCAGCATCTTGCCCAGAGTAGGTGGTCAACAAAGAGCTGTTGACTCAGAAATCACATAAGGTATTAACTAGTCAACTTTGTTTCCCTCCTAAATTCTACAATTATCCTTATCCCACCATGTCGTTAAGATGTGACTCAACTTCAGAGAATTGATGTTGACTCTAATCTCCTTGCTCTTTGTCTGAATACTTTAGAGTAATATAACTAACTGTGCACTGTATGATTTCTAGCTCTGGCTTTCTGTGTGTGATTTCTGTGGAGTAATGCCAGCTCTGAATTTGTCATTAGTATTCATTTATGAGTAAATGCAAATGTTCTTGTTGCACTGAAAAAGTGAATTCACATTCATAGAACACAAGAAATATTTTGCTCCTAAATCTTACCGTCTCTTTATTTTTATAATCTCAGAAACAGTAATGTTTTTTAAAAAAGCAATTATATATAAATGAACAAGTTAACAAAAGTAGTTATTTAGGATTTTTTAGAAAAGGGGAAATGTCTTGTGGAAATTTTAGTTGAAGTGAATTTTCTTTGATGCTCTTGACATGTCAGCAGCATGGTCTATTTATTGTAGGCACCCTCATTCATGAATAAAATAATTCTCAAGGTAACTTCCTAGTAAAAGGAGCTAGTGGAGGAGAGAATGCTTACTAAAAATGATTCCAATTTGGGAATAGAGTATGAGCAGTAACACTAGAGTTGTGTTTGAACATTGAAATTATGTGAATATTTATATATTTCATTGGTTTTTATATGGATGAATTTTTTGGATTTCTAAATACTTTATCCCAATATTTTCATATTCTGAGATGATTGCAATTAAGCGAAGAATTATTATTTGGTAATGGAATAATAGTTTATTTTAAGTACAGGTGAATAGCTTGAAAGAGAGAACAAGTCAAGTTAAGGAAATTGTTTAAACCATAGATTTCAAATCATTTAAATCCTTTCCATTTTTTGGTGAGGGGAGCTCAAAGAAAAATACCTAGTTAAACTTTTCATTATAAATTAAACTGTTACCATTCAGAAAAATCCTGTATTTTAGGCTTTTTGTGAATCCAATATTAATTGTTTGAAGTTAGCAAAAATGTAAACTTTTGTATATGTATTCTGGTATCTAATTTAATTGTTGACAGATTTTGCTTCCTCTGGAATCAATGTTTGTTTCTGAGTTTTAATGTTATCTTAACCTTTAAGCAGAAGTGCAATTAAAGCAAGATATTAGTAACTTCATTTAAAAATCACCAATCTTGGTAAAAAACATTTCAGAGTAGCTAACCTTTATTAAAAGTAGAGTAAAAGATTACATCTGGAAATTCATAAAATGTAGATAGGATAATGAACCTCTCTAAATCTCATATGGAAGTTCCATTATGGTGTCTTACTATTAATTAACATTGGTCCAATAGATTATTTTTCTTCTTCTTGAAGTTTTATGAAGGAAAGCTATGTCCATGTTAAGAAATGGTTGAAGAGTTTATTTGACTTTAGACCACTTTACCTAACTTGACTCTGCACGGGGGAGGTAAATTTTATTTATATTTATTTATACATACTTATTTTTATATATATGTGTGTATATATATACACAAATGTATATATACACACATATACATATACACATATGTATACATATATAGTATATGTTTCTGTTTATGTATATATCTGTTTTTTAATGACCTTGTACAATAGGAATAGAATCCCTTTGTGCCATATGTGGTTTGTGAAGTCAGCATCACTTTGAGAATGATACTCATAAATGCTCTACTAGTTTGATATTGAAAATATGGAGTATGATACATTTTTTTGAACAATTTATTTAAGAAACACTTGTAATAAATTTTAGTATGTGCCTGACAATGTCCAAAGAGCTCTACTCATATTAACTCATTTAATTCTGGTAGCTCTCCTGTCATTTCCCATTTTACAGAGGGAAAATAAGTAGGTACAGCTGCTATTATTATTTTATTTTTCTTTGATCTTATCATTTTTACTACCATTTAGGAGATGAGGAAGGTGAGGGTTTATGAACCTAAATAAATGACTCAAGCTCCGCAGCTACTAGATGGCAGAACTGGCATTTGAGTCCAGGCAGTCTTCTCTGCTCTTGAATAGATTTTTTTTTTTAAGTTTACTTAAATAGAGGGCCCAGTGGGGAGCAAGTTAGGTGTAAAGCAAATAGATTCTAGCAACTAAGATTTATGATAATTTTCAACTTCTAGTGAATTCTTCTGAAATTCATAAGGAAGGCAATTGTAATGAAGCCGTGACATAACCTGAACCACAGCGGTCCTTGAGCATAGTGCTGTAACTTAATGTAGTTTTTAATGGACTCAATAATTTTCAAAGGTTCAGCTACTTTTAAATTAGGTAACTTTAAGAACTGATGCCATATTTAAGTAGTTTTAATAGCTCAGAGAATCTGATACTGAATGTTTTATGCTTCCCATGATATCCTTATAATGTGAACCTCTTGCACAGAGGTCAGTGTTGTGTTACTATGGTGTATAGTACTTGCCAAAGGAATCTGAGTTTTATAGAAGGTGTGAAGTGAGAAGACTTACTCTTCTCAGACTTGGGTATACACAGTTGGCATCCCATTAATATTTACTGCATGTACTGAAGCAGGGCATTCCACATGTTGCTACTCCAGAGGTTAAAAAAAAAGCTTCAAATGTCTTTATAATTGCACAGTTTTAAGATGTGATTTAATACTGAATAGACATTTTATTTTGTCATGATGATCTCAGGACATTACTATCTATGAAACCTTGTGGAATAATAACTTTTATGAGATGGAATGGCCTGAGATAGAAAGGAGAAGGATGGTGTAAGAAGTGTGAAATAATAAACCGGTTTAAATGTTTAAGTTTAGGAGCAGACAAAAGGAAGAATGCCTGTAATTGTACTTTTTATTTTAAAAAGGCATACAAGGCATAATTAACAGGAAGTAACAGAATCTTTAAACTGCTAATGAGGTACCACAACTGTTCTATCATAAATATTAACAATCTTACTATTTGAGTGTAGTTTGGGGAACTATTCAAGAACATATTAAAATGTCACTGTAATGCTCTCTGCCATAGCTAACTAACTCAAGTCAATGAAAAAAATCACAATAATTCTGAACAGGCCTCGACATAAATAAAGTATTTATTGGAGTGTAAGTACTGTAGTCAGACAGAGTTGGCTGAATTAAAATCCCTGCTTTACTGCTTATTAGCTATGGTGTCTTGGGCAAGTTACTTCATTCTTCCAGTTCTTAGTAATTTAATTAATTAATTTTTATTATTTGAGTTGGACTCACGCTCTGTCACCCAGGCTGCAGTGCAGTGGGCTCGTTGCAACCTCCGCCTCTTGGGTTCAAGTGATTTTGTGCCTCAGCCTCCTGAGCAGCTGGAACTACAGGCATGTGCCACCATGCCCAGCTAATTTTTGTATTTTTAGTAGAGACAGGGTTTCGCCATGTTGGCCAGACTGGTCTGAACTCCTGGCCTCAAGTGATCCGCTTACCTCGGCCTCCCAAAGTGCTGGGATTACAGGCGTGAGCCACTGCGCCCGGCCAAATTCTTAGTAATTTTATCTATTATATGGTAATGGAAATACCACTTCATTGATATCCATATGATAATCTATGTAAAATACTTAGCATTGAGTGTCATACATAGTAAAAGTTCAGGAAGTAGTAATTGATACTGCTGTCATCACCACCATCTTTAACATCAACATACCATCATCATAGATGGTTAAACATAATGGGCACAACATGCTCATTATGTGTATTTTATACATGGTTCTCCATTTTAAAGCATGGGTTCTCTTACTCTTGAGGGAAGGGTATGAAGAAAGAATTATGTGTTTTAAGACTTAAGCTTGATTAAAGTAATACCAGATTTAAAGGCCTATGCTGAACACAGAAATTAAGAGGAGGCTTTTGGGGCCAGGCGCGGTGGCTCACACCTGTAATCCCAGCACTTTGGGAGGCTGAAGCAGGTGGATCACAAGGTCAAGAGATCGAGACCATCCTGGCCAACATGGTGAAAACCTGTCTCTACTAAAAATACAAAAATTAGCTGGGCGTGATGGTGCGTGCCTGTAGTCCCAGCTACTCAGGAGGCTGAGGCAGGAGAATCTCTTGAACCCGGGAATCTTGCAGTAAGCTGAGATTGCACCACTGCACTCCAGCCTGGCAACAGAGTGAGACTCCATCTAATTTAAAAAAAGAAAAAAAAAAGAGGAGGCTTTTGGGACAGCTAATTCACTGTCCTTACTTGCAAGGCCTCGCTTTATAAGTTCACTTGATTCTTTGGAATATGTATCCTCTTATCCAGATGTAGTAGATGGAAAAGAATGAAAGTTTTTGCTAAAGGAATTGAAATATTTATATTTGTCTTTATATCTGATATGAGTTGAAAACTTTAGGTTACACAGAAATTTCTTTCTGACATTTTTATACTTCCTACCTTATAGAACTTAGTGTATAAAGGGAAAAGCTATTTCCTAACTCTGGTAACTAAATGTGAATAACTTGACTTAAAAGGTTGAATTTAATTTTATTCTTAGATTTTTTTTTTGCCACTCATTTAATTCCGGTAGTTGATATTTACTATGTACCAAGCAGTATAGGTCTTTATACATTTTGCCCTTACAAAGCATTCATTGGGACATATGCCGTTAGTATTTCCATTTCACAAATGAGGAAGTTGAGGCCCAGGAAGGACCCAGAGCTAAAGGGGTGGAGCCATGATCCTCACCCACACCATCTGTCTCTGAAGCCCATATTTAACCCGCACACTAACAGGCTTCTTAGTTGCAGTTAGCCCCTAAGTATTTTCTGTGGATTTCTGGGCCTTAAAACCCATGCCTCCCTACTTTCCTGTATCTTCCTTGCAACAAACAAAAGAGTAATTTAATTTCAATAAGGCTCAATTTCTTGACTTTGTGTACATACTTTTCATATGTATATGCAATGGCCACTAGAACAAAGAATTAGATAACATTAATTTTTAGCAAACAATTGAATCGATTTTAAAATAGACTTAAATAAGTCTGCCAGAATCCTTCTAAATACAGTCATGTGTCTCTTGACAATGGAGATACATTCCGAGATCAGCATTGTTAGCTGATTTTGTCATTGTGTGAGCATCATAAAGTATACTTATACAAACCTGGATGGTATAGCCTAGTACACACTTAGGATATATGATATAGCCTATCATCTCTAGGCTTCAAACCTGTATAGCATGTGACTGTACTGAATACTGTAAGCAGTCGTAATACAATGGTAAGGATTTGTGTATCTAAACATAGAAAAGGTACAGTAAAAACATAATAGTGTAATCTAATGAGACCACTGTTGTTTATGTGGTGTGTCATTGGCCGAAACGATGTTATGCAGTACGTGACTGCAGTTGCACTCACACTCTGTAGGCAGTAGTGGGAACTGACATTTTATGCAAATGGAATGTCCTCACCTGGTGAGCTAGCTGTCTGTGACCTAAAGTTCCTATCTGGCTCACTTTTTCTGAGCTGAATGCAACAATATAGGATGAGAGGGCACTGGAAAAGAGCCTTCCTCCCAGGGATGCAGCGTGGAGAAGTGGAAAAGCTTGCCACGGGGAACTCTAGGGTTCCTGCAGATCTGAAAGGTTCCCTCACACCCTTGAAAACATCCAGAAAAGGCTCAAGGACTGTTGTCTTGCTCACCTGACTTGAGTGCTTCTCAAGGACAGGGATTGTATTCTTTTCATCCCTATTTCTGTGGTACTTGGCACATGGTTTAATGGGGCAGACACAGAGCTCCTTAGTGTGGGCACTCAGAACTTCAGAAGCAGAGAGCTGAGGCACCCAGACAGGAGGACCTGGGGAAACTGGGCAGAGGCAGAGCACAAGACAGGCACAAGTTGTATGTGGGACTGATGGGCTTGCAGATGCATGGGTAGCTGGGAGATACTTCTTTCCATTTTATTTTTACTTAACTATGGTTCAATTCCTCTGTTTCCAAATCTAGACTAGATGTGTGATACCAACTTAGCTCTGGTATCTGACTCTTTAAAGTGAAGAACATTATTCCCCTTGTCGTGATAGATGTGTCTGGCACATCATAAAATCTTTAAAAATATTAGCCATAATACGTAAACCCGGGAGGCGGAGGTTGCAGTGAGCCGAGATCGCGCCACTGCACTCCAGCCTGGGAGACAGAGCAAGACGCTGTATCAAAAAAAAAAAAATATATATATATGTATATATATATTAGCCATAATATTTTCAGATTTTCTATGAATATAATTATTTTTTCTTAATCGGTTGTTTATCTTATCTTCATGCCCTGTCCACTCTGAAATGGATTGCCAGTGAGTTAAGGGTTATTTATAGCAGCATTTACTTTGGGAGTTTCTGAATTCCACAAATATTAGCATTTTTTAAATAAGGGCTTCCAACTTTGTACTACCAAAAAAAAGATCAAGTGCTTGAAAATTTTTATACACCATTACTTTTTTAAGATTACCTCTTCTCAAACACTTTATGTTATTTTGCTCTTCTGTATTGGCAGTATCATCTGCCCAGACAGCCAAGAAAAGTGAGAAACTAAGAATAGTTTGTCACAAAGATCATAGTAGGAACATAGGTACCTCAAGATCATCTCCTCCCACTTGTAGTCTGTCACCAAGATGTGACAATCCTGCTTCCTGAACACTACCTATCTCACCAGCCCCAGTGCTATTCCATTGGAACTTCTCACCTGAATCATAGTAGCCTCCTAATAAGCCTTGGATCTCCGTCCTCTTCAATGCTTGATTTTTTTTCTGACTACAGACCTGATCATGCAGTTCACTTGCTTACTAACCTGCAGCATCCCTTACCTTCAGAGTAAAGTTCAAACTAGTTCAACCTACAAAGCCCTTACTATTCCAGTGGACCAGCCTGGGACTCAACTTCTGTCACTCCTCTGCAAGGTCCTTACAATGGCGTGACTCCAGGGAAGGAATGGACCATGCTCCTTCATACTTCATTCCTTTCTGTATGCTGGTCCCTCTCCCTGAGGGTTCTCTGCTTGTCTAACCTCTTATCTTCCACACTACCTCTCTTTGTTTTCTTGCCTCTTTTCTCTGTAGCTCACCCACCTCCACCCAAGCCAAGATGGGCTATCTTTCTGCTCCTCTGTTCAGTAGTACAGATCATACTCTATTGAGTTAATGTTATTCCCCTGTCACGCACACACATAGACACACACTGTCTCCCCACCCCCAACAGTACCTACATCTCCAGTGCCTAGCATAGTGTCTGGATTACATAGGAAGCACTAAATACATTTTGATAGGAGAAATAATCATCTTATCTCTCCCTGTGTCTCACTTTTTTATGCCTTTCTTACTCGCTGAACGTATTTCAGTATACATTGAACAGGTACTGTGTGTCAGGCAGTGTGCTGGATCTGAGAATATGATGACTTTATTAGTCCTTATATTACAAGTTCTCAAAGAACTTGTAAGCCCAAGGGCAACCCAACTTTCAACGAAACAAACAGTATTGAGTGTGCTAGATGATGGAGAAAACGCATAGTGAGGGCACAATATAAGAAAGCGGGGAGAGTGTGCCTGGTGGAGCAGGGAAAACTCCACCCGTTTGTCCTGCCCTAACCCCCACTACCTATTTTTCTCTAGTGTTCTAACTGCCTAGAAATAAGCATCCATCTATCGATATGATTATAATAATATTTAAGAGATGATTTAGGTCTCCATTTCTCTAATAATAGTCTATAGAGAATTAGGCCATTTTTATTTTCATTTTCTACTTCCAGACCAAGAAAGCTTCAAAAAGTTCTGTAATAGTCCATGAGCTCATTTTTGAGGTTTTCTTTTATTTAAAATTTTTAAATTATATCTAATAATCATATTATTTAAGTTCATTTTTCTCTTCAAAGCAAGGGACTTATATTTAACCAATTATTAGTATCCACTTAATGAGATTTAAAAATCTGAGTTCTCTTTTAAGAATGGAAATAAGTATGAAATTAAATTCTCTTACCATGACCAAAATGGAAAACTTAATAAGATCAAAAGATTAGCTAACAACGTATGGTAATCACACTACAGATATCTCTCTAATACTAAATAAATAGAAATGACCTGTTGATTAATACATTTAATGGCAAACATTTGGAAGCAAGTCTTTTTTTAGATGTGCATGGTCATCCCTGGCAAGTAATTATATATGCAAGTAAAATAAGAAATTAGTTTCAAAAATATAACATGCAAAATGTAATATTACCTTCAAAATATATAAAATATAATAACTATTCTCTAAAGACATTGACACATTTAATTTATTGAATAAACTAGACCATTTTAGGTGACTTCTTGTATATTATTCCTGAAGTTAAAAACAAAGTAGTAATTAAATATTATGTTCTTTGCTTTCCTCTAAAGTACATAAAAACATTTTAATTAATATTCCCTAATTATGTGTATATTATATTCCCATTTCCTGTCTTAAAGTGAGAGAAAATCATGAGCAATAAAAAAGTAGAACCAAATTAATTCTATCTACTTTTAGTTATAAATTTACTTTGAAATTCTTAAACTATTTTGAAGATGTAACTATATCCTGTTTTAAAAGGCACCTTAACTTCTTTCTCTGACTTTAGTAGCTTTCTGATTACCAGTAATTCCATTGCCCTAAGAAAGGGCCTAGTTTTATTATCTTGCAACCATGCGGTTTACTGTGACTTAATTCTATCACAATAACAATCAGCCATTCTTGGTCTACAGGTAGTTCCCTATATACTTTCAATATTCCAAAATATTGAAATGTTGGAAAGCTGAACAAGTCTTACACATGTTATAAGTAGCTGAACATAGGGCTTACAATCCATACTGGGAGACTTTTGAAATTGAAAGGGGATATATTAATAGTGATGCTGAGAAAAATGTTATGAAATCCTAAATATGGTTAATGTAGTGCTTGCTGCCTTCCTGTGCCAGTGGTTTACTGTTTGGGAAGACCCCTTCTATCGGCCTGTCTTTTTTTACCCAACACAAGGCTGGGGCAGACATTCTGGTAATGACTCATGTTGCAGTCTTTGTTTTACCCAGGACTCCCTAGATACCTACAGTAGGCTTGAGGAGAAAGACTTCATTGTTTCAGAAGACAACCAAGTGGGGTCTTGGCTCTCCAAGGTAGAAAAAAGGGAGACTGATGTATAAAGGGAGTACAGTGCAGAAAAGGAAAATAGGGACCTCTGTGAGTGTGGAGCTGGGTGGAACCTGTGGATGCTCATGTGAGGAAATAGGGTCCATGTTCTCCCTATTGTAACCATCACTAAACCAGAAGGTTGGACGCATACCTTTGGCCCTGCTGCCTAAACACTTGCTGTGAAGCATCCCCTACTCACTTCATCTAGCTGGAGTGGGTAGCAGGAAACATGACAGTAACTCAATATCATGATAATAGCTCAGAATCATTGCTCCTACATTCAGCAGCTATTTACCGAGCAACTACTGTACTCTAAGAACTTCATTCATTGATACAAAAGACAGTTCAGCATATTACAGGCCATTTAGGAATGCATTGGAGGAGGTGATAGGACCCATAAAAGTAAAAAAACATTCAGAATTCCAACCATTATCCGTGTTTATTTTCGTGGTTTTTCTCTTTCAATAAACCCTACTTTTTAAAGGTGTCTGTTTAATGTGTTCTTTCTTCTTTTGAGATGCTGATCACTTGGAATTTTAAACATTTTTAAAAAACATCTGGAATAATCTAAATTTTCTCAGTAAAGGAAGTGAGAATTTATGTCATGGAAATGGGGACATTTATACCACTCCCACTGGACTGTGCATCTCTTACCCAAGAGGGAGTAGCAGGAAGAAGAATGCAAGTGTGTGTCTTTTGCTGACTGTATTTCAAACATACATTTAAGTAGTTCTACTTTTTGTCATTATTTCCATCTGAAAAACTTTCTTCTTTCTTCCTGGGACAAAAAACTCAAATAATTAATTCTATTTAAATAATGTACTGTATTCAGAAGAGTAGCTGCCAAATTTGTTGAGACCTACAACAAGATAATTAATTATCTAGCACACAAGGACTATTGGAGTGTTGGATATAAAACAGATGGTGGAAGAAGAAGGATGAGACAGTCAGGATGCTCTGAGGGTGTGATAAGTCTTTCAGCCTCAGTGGGGTAAAAGCTACTTGTGCTCCAAACCTCCTTCATACTTCCTGCTGTGCTTACTTTGTTTTGGTTGATCCTTCCATCACCCCATCACTTTACTCCTTGAGATTCCAGTTTCCCTTTCCATTGCCACCACATTCATTTTAAATGTCAAGAGAAGTTAGAGAAGTTAGGGGAGGTGAGGGCAAAGGTCTATTCCTCTTGGACCCAGAACTCAGTGCCAGCATCTGTGGCAGTCCCAATACCAATTCCGTGGAGCAAAGCAGACTGCAGTATCCTTGTCCCTGACATTGCTTTTAGTCATGCAGATGTAGGCTATTACAGAGTTTTAGGTTCATACCAGAATCAGTTAGATAAATTAATATTACATGCAAACACCATGAATTTCTTTTGATTTGCAAATTTCAAAGTCTTAAACTGAAATCTAAACATTTTCCCAGAGAAAACCTGGTTGAATATCAGTGAAAAAGGTTATACAAGGAACGGTTACTACTCCCCACTTCAAAGTGATTCTCCTCTATGTCTAATCAAATTTGCCAGCAATTAGAAGGTACATTCATATTCAACTAAATATTTGATGGTAGAGATTATAGTGACTTCACTACTGGTGCTTTTCTTATAGATTTATTATCTATTACAAATTACCATCATGATGCATTTATAACTCTGCGACAGTCTTAGTACTTGGCATTACAAAGAGGGGCGACAGTTAGATTTCAGATATTAAAAAAACTATTTAATTTCAAACTTTATGACTCATGCGCTAAAGAAATACAGAATAATTCAGATAAGACATCATCACAATAAAGGTACTCATTCATCATGAGAAAGAGTTTCTGATCTGGGGAAGTAAGCAGTCACCTTGCCTATCCCACCCTCTCAATATCAAGCCCATCTTTTATCATTTAAAGTAGAGTTCCCTAAAATAGATTACACTGACAAGTAGTAATTACTGACAGCTGCATTTAATTAGCAAAGCAGATTCCTGCTCATGACAATAAAGTATTATTACATGTTTAGCATTAGCACTGCCAGTGAGAGGTGACTTTGCTAACACAGAACTAGAAGACCTGTTTTCTTTATTTAAAAGCACACCCAGCTTGGCTGGAATTGAGCTTGTGCTACGTGGGAGTGTCTATGGTTTTACAAAAAGAAAGAAAAACAGTAGCTGTAAAGTGTTTTTCTTTTTCTTTTTCTTTTTTTAGGAAAACAGGCAGATTGTACAAGGATGAGAAGTAGTCTAGTGCCAGCCATTGGTTCCCATTCTGGGATTGTGTGTCAGTGTTTTTGTGTTTGTGAGTCTGTGTGTGTGATGGGTGGGAAGGAATGGAGGTGTTTGGGTGCCACAGATGGAAAGAAATTAATTAATCCCTGTAAATAAGTAATTTCTGATTATATTAAAGACACTATTGCTACCCTTCCTTCCTTCCTTCCTTCTTTCCTTCCTTTTTTCCTTTCTTCTTTACCTTCTGTACTTAACCCTATACACATCTCTAGTTTATGGAATATCATAAAAAGTATATGTGATCAAATTTAGGATTTTATATAAACTCTAAATTTTACAATTGATTGCAATTTCCATCCATTCTTTTTTATAGTAAGAAGGCTTGACTTACCTGCTCCTACCTCTATTATTTCATTTCCACTGCCCTGTCTTGGTCTCTCACCTGGCAGTTCTTCCTAAGTGTGAGCCTATACTGATGGAATTCCAAGCATCACATAGATGTTCAACATCTTGAGCAATATCACCTTTCCAACATCATCAATCCATAGTGCATAGGTAGATGGTGTTAACTTTAAGGATTGTGAAGATGACTAAAACTAGCAATTCTTGACTTGAATGACATTTGCTATTTTTATTATTTAAATATATTACTTAAGATATATAAACAGCCTATTGTGACATTATCAGTAGACCCAGTCCTATAACTTAATATAGTTTCTCACATTCATGGAACTCAATTCCAAAAATATTTACTGGTAGTCTAAAAACCTGAAAAAAAAATAATGTTGCATGTCTGGACCTTATGTTTGTTGGGATAGTGTAGTGTGTTTTCACAATGCTGTTTTAAGTTATCTGGATGTTGGCATTTATTTTTCAAGTTGTAAAAATAGACTCTGTATAATATACTGCCATCTTGTAATTTGCCATTACAAATGCTATATTCATAAAAATCAACTTATGTATCCATGGCAATAAGAGGCAAGATGAATATGAATAGAGAAATCCTAAATTGATCCTCAAACTAATTTGCATCATCAAACTGTTCAGCAGATCTGCCAAACTTCTTCTTTTGTCTTTTCTTCCTCCCTCCCACTCACCCTCTAGTGGACATAGCTAAAGAACAAGGAAGATGCATAGAGAAAGCCCACAGCCAAGTAAACAATGGGGAATCCACAAAGGATATGGCCAACCCACTAGTTTAATACTTACCACTATCTACAAGTACATTATGACCACCGACTGTATTCACAACCCCAGACAGGGCACTAAATAAATGTATTTAAGGTGAAGAATGTGTCATCTTTGTTTGCAAACACTAATCATTCTAACAAGGGTATTTAAAGAAAAAAATGTTAGGAGCTTATCTGTATTCTAGGAGATTTTACTCAAAGAAAATTCCAAGAAACAGCAGTTGTGTGGATACTAAATATCAGTATCCAAATGGGCATTCAGTTAAGACCACTTAAGAGTTATTTTGAATATTAAACCACAAAGCTTCACTAACACCCTAAATTTAAAGCCCTACTGAGTCTTATAATATTCTGATGTTTAAGTCCTATTAAGAATAGAGGTTTATTTTTATTTTGTGCTTTAGAATAGAAGATTCTTCACTGAAAAAGAAGTTTATAGGATTCAAGGGCATTGACAAATTTAAAGCCCTACTGAGTCTCATAATATTCTGAAGTTTAAATCCTATTAAGAATAGAGATTTATTTTTATTTTGTGCTTGAATAGAAGATTCTTCACTGAAAAAAAATTTAAAGGCTTCAAGGGCATTGACTAAAAAGAAGTATTATGATCACTGAAATTGAGTATGTTTGACAACTCAATATTTCAACTAGAAAACTTTCCAAAATTACGTCTATAAAATTGGAAACTCTACTATGCAACTACTCTAATTACTGTGCTAGTTCATAAATTAGTACTGAGGAATAAAGGTTCAAATATTATCTTTTAAGAATATCTTTGACTTGTAATATTGTCATTCCTGTTTCAGTCATTAGGCAAATACTTATTGAGGGCCTACTGGTTTGTTTTGTTTTGTTTTGTTTTGTTTGAGACAGAGTCTCACTCTGTCACCCAGGCTGGAGTGCAGTGGTGTGATCTCCACTCACTGCAAACTCTGTCTTCCAGGTTCAAGCAATTATTGTACTTCAGCCACCCAAGTAGCTGGGATTACAGGCGTGCGCCACCTTGCCCAGCTAATTTTTTATATTTTTAGTAGAGACAGGGTTTTGCCATGTTGCCCAGGCTGGTCTGGAACTCCTGAGCTCAGGTGATCCACCCAGCTCACCCTCCCAAAGGATTATAGGCATGAGCCACCAGGCCCAGTAGGCCTACTTTTTTAATAGAGATAAAACATAGTCCTCTGGTTTCAAGGAGTTAGGTGAGAAAGTAAATTATTGCATTGCAATTTAAGTAAGGGTTAGTTCCTTGTCATTTCTCCCCTCTCATCAACTAGAATGTAAACTCCACTTTAGGCAAGAATTTTTGTTCACCAACATAGCCTAAGCATGCTAAAATATTGCCTGGCACAGAGTAAGTGCTCCATAAATACTTGTTGAATGAAATCATAGGTATATGAGGTGGCATGGGAGAAGAGTAGTGGAACAGAAAAGAGGCTGTGGGGGGAAAGGGTCTCAAAATGCTTCCAGGAGGAGGTATAAACCTTGAGATCTATCTAGAAACTCTAAATTGAAAATAATTTACCAAAACTTGCCAGGATAATGTATGCCTGCATAAAACTGAGTGGGTTTATTTTTCCCTTTTTGTTTTGTTGCTTTTTGTGTGTGTTTGTCTTAAAACCTGCCTTAACAGTGAGTTGGAGAAACATTAGTTTGGCAGGGAAAAGTAGTATACAAGTAATTTGAATCTTAGGATGCAAGAAAACTCCTTGAGACACCTCTCTTCATCTCTGTGCATGTTTCACATGTTCAACAGTTATATCCCAAATCTATCTTTCTCTCCAGATGCCTAACAATACTATCTGCCAAACCCAACCCACCTTAACAAAGAAATAACACTTTCATCATGTTCTGTTCTAACATGTTTTTGAAAGTTACCTAATTTTGATCAATATTGGGCTAAAATACCTTTTTCCATATTTTAAACTGGAACAGCCTTTTCCATAAAGCCTAGACCTCTTTTGTGGTCTAAATAGGTTATTATTTTAACCCTTCATCAATTGTGACTGAGTAACTAACCCCATCAAGTTGATGGGGTCTTGGTCTCAAGACCAAGTTGATGAGGCTTGGGTCTCAGCCTCGAACCAGATTTCTTACTGAAGATGATAAACAAATCCTCTGCCCATGCTAAACCTAGCAATTAATTCATTCAGAAACTGGGAGATTCAACTGATGCAGTCAATGTTCACTTTCTACACCAAGCCAATCCTAAGGATTTTTTAGAATCTTTGTTTAAATGTTTCTTTCTCCTGATTGTTGGCCTGGAACTAACTGTAGACATTTCCTGCAAGTATAATCATTTCCTAGTTTGACAGTACTTTATTAACCAGACACAGGACTAAAGTTGTCTTAGGCTGTAATATCCCTTAAGTTGAGTGAGACACGTTATCCGCAATTGGAATCACTAGAAACCTTAAGAGCAGTGATTCTACAGATGTATAAGTGATAGTTCAGACCTGTGGAGCCCATCCCTGGTCCATCCGAATGCACCTGAATATGTTGGTTGAATGTCTACTTTCAAAACACCACTATACAGTGAAGGTACTGATAGACTTTGTGCATCTAGACCAGTTGTCTTATAAATTGAAATAGGTTTTGCCTTGAAAAGGCAAAGAACATAAAAACAAGTCAATAACTGACAAGTGACACTTCATATGCACAAGGGAATTTATGTTGATGGACACTTATCTGCAAGAAAACAGAGAATACATCCTAGCCTATATAATGATTAAATAATTCGGGGAGAAGGTCATTCATTTTTTAAAACTGAGAGTCAGAGTCATCAAGCTAATGTTGCGTCAAAATGTTTTAGGTCTGAGGATTTTGTTCTATGGTACCGTGATTGAAAGTCAAAAGCCATGTGTAAATGATGAAGAAAAGTGATGAGCTGAAACTAGAAACCTGCTCACGTAAGAAACTACTTGTCCCTCTAAGGCCAAGTTAGAGATGACAGTTTTCGGAAAAGATATTAAAGGGAACACAGTTTTAATTCTCTCACATTATCTAGAATTTAGAAGCTTTCTGATTTTTCTTACCCAGTCACTAAATTGGGTGCCAATGGCACCTGGCAGCCCTGTTGTCTAAAAGGGAACCACAGTGGGTAAGCATTTTTATGTAGTTACATTATATGTGCAAAAATAACTATAGCAATACATAGCAGTTTTTCTGTTAGGTTGTATTTATCTTCACCTTCCTCCCCTTGAATCTTATACTCTCAGAATCTAAGAAAGGACAGGAAGAAGCCAGTGTCCCCCAGCCATCCCTGCTGGGGTCTTCTCAAAATGTCTTTGTTAACAGAAGGAAACAGCACGGCTACTCACCCTCTGACTCAGTGTTCCTTTAAAACAGCCTCCCAGGCCTCTTTGGCCCTAAAGGTAAAACTGTGTTTGCCTTTTGAGAATCTTCGAAACACCCTGTCTCAAATTAAGATCCAAAACCTGAAACCAGTACTCTATAGCTTTATACCCTGAATAACTCTGTATACTTTATTTTTCCATTTACTGAGTGGGAAAGTATAAACTAAATGTACATACATAATGAGTTTGTACTGGTTGAACAGACATTGTATGCCACATCATATACCATATTAGACCCGTAACATGCATTATATGTTATCTTCATAATAATCCTATGAGGTAGGCTCCATATTATACTTTTACAGATGAGGAAATTGCAGCTTAAATTAAATTATTCAAAGTTGAACATTTAAGAAGAGGAACAGATAGGACTTGAACTCCTTAACTTTCTGATTCCTGCCAAAATTTCATGATCCCTGCCACCAATCATACTGTCAACTAAGGGTTACAATGATTTTTGAGGATAAAGTGTAAGCACCCTTGTACTATTGGTATGAACAGATTAATTATTTTACCTGTATCACCCCCAACACATAAAAATCATCCCAAAATGAGTCCTCCTTAATCCTTTAATAATTTTACATATCATTAAATATGCACTAGGCAGTTTTACATATGCTATCTTTCTCTAATCTGAATACTAATCCTGCTTTATGTTTTCTTCCTTCATACTTTCTAGGTAAAAGAGTCTCCCTTCATTCTGGGGCATGGCTCCTTATCACATTTGTTAGTTGGGAATAGGCTACCTTATATTGAGGTAACAAATGACCAGTCTCAATGGCTTAAGACTTTAAAGATTCATTTCTCCCTCCCACTGTGTGTGTATTGCAAGTTGGAAACTCCACTGCAAGTCTGCACTTTGAGTCCCGACCAGCAGAGCAGCATTTATCAGAAATGAAAAGAGATCATTGCTAAGGACACACTGGCTCTAAATGCTTTCCTCTGAAAGTGACACAAGTCACTGTGTTCATTTTATTAGCCAAATCAATGCCTGTGGTCAAATCTGACATCCATGAAGCAAGGAAATATAATTCTCCTCCCCCGGGGTGGAGAAGCAAATATTTGTGAAGTTTAATACTGTCTATACTATTAGGTATGCATGCGTTGCCATACCTCAGTAGTATAGCTAGTCTTTTATGTGGGTAAGTGAAATAAACCTTCAGAGAGACTGGGAATTATAGATGGCAAGAAAGGAAATAAGCTCTAAGGAATCTTCTCAAGTGCTACCTTAGCAGCTTCTACAGAAATGACCTCCAGGATTCTTGTCCTTTCACAAACAGGTTTCTTCACATTATTACTTTTGCTTAAATGGATTTTGGTCATTATCAACAGGGAATTTATAGGCTTCACTGTTACCTTTTTGAATTTAGAATATATATTTAGAATTTGGAATCACTTTCTCTGATGTCAGTTCTGCAGCTGATTTTCTTTTAATGTGTTATGTGAGCAAATGTAGATTATAACCATAAACACAGTACAAGGAAAAAGCAGGCCCATCTGTCTCTTTCAAACTTGATTAGGAAAGGTTGTGCAGACAATATTTTTAGTATGGTCTTAAAACTAAGGTTAAGCTACTTTGAAGCCAGTTGGCTACCACAGACTTATTCATTTTGAGAGTTAGGATAAAACAAATGGAAAATATAAACACATTCTGAAAGACACATTATATTGCTACTTTAAAACCACATTTATATTTCAGTTGCACAGGAAATACATTTGCAGGCACATAGAGTTTTTCTTCTCTGACTTTGTGACAGAAATTCTGAAAGGCTAAAAATTCTATTACTTGTAGTTAATGCTACTAACAAGAATTAACATGCCAAGGAAAAGTCTATATGCTATCAAGAACTGTGTAAATGAAAAAAGCCGCATACTTTGGTAATCTAAATGGTGTGGAGAAAAGTAAATTCAGTAGTGATTGTAAGAAAATAAGTGGCTTTTCCACTTATTATAAGTATGATCTTAATAATTAATCAGAAAGATCAAGTCACCAAGTTATTAAATTATTAAGTGAGCAAAAATTGTCAGACTAGCCTATTTTTCCTTTACCTTCCTTTATCACGGGATATAGACAAATGCCAACAATCAGATAAACAGTCAAATGCCAGACACAGATATACGTGTGTGTCCATGTATAAAAAGATACATTGACATGCATATTTTGCTAGAACATTGTATATTGTACCAAATCTAATACTTTGAAGTAGACTTTATGTTATGTTGATATTAACATTTTTATGTGGGTAAGTAAAATAAACCTTCACTTATTATTATATTGTGCTATATGTATTTTAAAAGATCTTTATGATTATCGAACTTGCACTATTAACAACTATTGAGAGATGGCAATGGATTGGAGTCCCCAGCTTCAATCTTACAATCTTACAATCTTACAGAGAATGTGGAACACAGAGCAATAACTCAAGCCAGAAAGTGCTAAGCCCAAGCAGGATAATAAAGAATTTTATAATGAATGAGAGGCAGAGCCAGAGCTGTTCACCAGGCTAATTGAGAAAGATCCTGAGAACACCTCTAATGGCATTAATGAAGAAAAAATTAAAAGGGAAAGAGGACAGGAAATTTCAGCTAAAGGTAGGTTTATGAAACAGCAAATCGTTTTTGATATACATAGAGCAATAAAGCCAAATGCCAGAATATTTCAGGCACTGTGCTAGGTATTTTTATATTTTTAATCTCTACAATGCTGTTAGGTGGAAGTGGAGCATTCTATATGAGGGAAAAATACAGAGGCTTATAGTAGTTGGGTGAATTGCTCAAAATTTCAGTTAGATGAAGCCAAAATTAATTAAATCCATTCATTTATTTGTTCATCCAAAAATATGCCTGTTCATGCCTGTAATCCGAGAAATTTGGGAAGTTGAGACAGCGTGATTGCCTGAGGCCAGGAGTTCGAGACTAGCCTTGGTTAACCTAGTGAGACCCTGGCTTTTTATATATATATATATATATAACCTAGTGAGACCCTGGCTTTTTATATATATATATAGCACTTCCTACGTACTGCCGTTGTAGGTGCTGAGAATATTGGAGTGAACAAAAGAGAAAAAATACTCCTGTCCTTATGGAACTAATATTTCATGGTTTTCTGTTTAGTTTTTAGCTGTGCAAATTTTTCTCAAATAAAACATTAATAACTCTCTCCCCTACACATAAAGCAGATACAAATAAAGCTGTTTGGTTAAGGTGATGTAAGGGGCTGGGACCTCTACCTGACCAGAGCCTCCTTCACCCTTTCTCATTACATTTATACCTAGTTAGAAAGCCCCTACTCCCCAGTACTGCTACCAAAATGGTGGACATATCAATGAGGGACTAGAGAAGTGGGTGCAGATAGTGAAACAGGAATAGAGAGATCACAAGAGCTATCTTATGATGTAATTGGGTTAGTATGGGAGTGAGGTTATTTGGACAGTGAGAGGAATGATAGAAGGGAAGAAGACTTTGGGATGTTTTTCAGTAGCCCCCCTGAACTAGTGGACACTGAGTAGATTCAGAAGGATTTGGAAGACATAATGAATCAGCATATAAAGACTGTCATGCATTAGAGAGATATTGTAAATTTGAAGATAGAGTCTAAGTTTAGAAATTAGAGCGTTGAGGCACCTAGCCTGGCTTTAGTACTCAAACTTTGTAACTTTGGTGAAATTACTAATTCGACCTGAGTCTCAGTTTCATCAGAAAAATGGATGTAATAAATATACCCTGTCTAATTGTAAGAATTAAAGATAATGTATGTAGAGTCCCAATAACAGTGCAGTCACCTACAGAGTACTCATGCCACCACCAATATTTCTAAGATTTTTCTAGGGAATGTCTTGTATGCATTCAATAACAAGTTCTAATAGTTATTATTATTATTATTACCCCTATTTCTTCCTCTCCAGTGAAAGATTACAAAAAAAAAGGATGCAAATGAAAAAATAACTGAACTTGATGTGCCATCCATTGTTATGAAAAAGGATGAGAGAGGCAATGAGGCTGTAAGCCCAATTGGGATAATAGTAGAGCCACTAACAACAACAACAAAATAGTATCAGGTACTTAAAGACATACTCATACATGTACGCAAAGGAATAAAATATGTTTATTACAATATTGTTTGTAGTAGCAAAAGACTGGGACAAACTTAAATGTCCTTCTGTAAGGACAGAAGAAATAAATTAAGGCATAGTCATACAATGGAATATTATTCAATCACAAGAAAAAATAAAATAGAACTTTAAAATATGAAATGGTTTCCAAAATAACTGTCAAGTATAAAAGCAAGATATATATACTCTCTGGAAAAGTAACATTTTAATTTGCTCACCTGTGCTACTTATGATATATGTACCCAGGGTACCAAAAAAGAGAAAAAAAGTAGAATTAAAAGATGAGAAATTGATGTTGCCCCTTAACTAAGACTTCCAAAATGGCCTTCACAAGGCATCAGCAAGACATAGCCATAGACTTTGAAAATAGCAGTGACAGGTGGTAACCAGAAGCTGTACTATATAAGAGTCAAGTTTACCAAAAACTTCAAGATAAAAATTATTCTCCTAGGCAGTATTTGTCTGTAGAATCATTCCCAGGAGTAATATCTTTGAATCCAAAAGAGAGGAGTTATCTAAATCGTAAAGTTGTGTAATGGTGCATGTAAATTGGATAATGCAAAAGAAATGTATTAAGTAAGAAAATTAAACATTCTGAATTCTTATATTTTCTGTGAGATTGGAATATATAACATCATCAGAAACATGCAATTAAACTTGCATCATGTTTAATAGAAACCACATAAATAAAAATTGGATGCATATTTAATTTATATATCTAGATAAATATATCCAGTTTGTCTTATCTATCCACTGTTTGTTTTTGTTTTGTTTTGTTTTTTGCAAATACATATAACAAAGCAAAACAAAAGACTGCTAAGATGATAGAAATACCTACGTTTTGTGTCTCCTTGGGCTGATAGGAGCTAATTAAAAGGATGTTTTAATCATTCTTAGAAAAAAGATTATGGAATTATAAAATCTTAATAGGCATTGAGCACTTGCTAGGTCCAAGCATAGTGCTGAGTGATTGATATTTTAGTTAGTCTTCATAACAACTTGACAAGGTAACTGCTTCTGTTTCCCTAAGAGGTTCATTTACTTGCCCATGATCTTATAGGTAGTAAGAGGTCAAGTGGGCATTTGAACCCAAGTCTGCTGACACCTTATTTGTAACCACGATGCTGGTTGCTCTAGGCTTAGGGTATAACCTGCAAGAGGGAGATGGGGTAGGACTCAGTTAATTATAAAGAGCTAGAGGAAAAGCAATTTAAAAGAACAGATTTATACATAGAAATAGGAAATAATGCTGTGAAGAGCCTTGGTGGGCAGAATCAATGACCTATATTTTACTATTATAATTTTGCCCAGGGCAACCTTTTGTTGTCAGACAGTTATTAAAAAAAAAATTTACTTAAAGAGTCTGATATTAGATCCCTGAGAATAGGGGAGAGGAGGAGGAAAAAAATAGCAATTTGAACAATCCAGTGAGGAGTAGATACATAAGTTAGGAAGATAATCCACATGGATTTTGAAATCAATGAAGGGATTGAAGTTGAGTTAAAGCATTGCTAAGAACTTGTTAAAAAAAAATATGTCCTATGCTTCCGGCTGGTGCAGACATTACAGCTTTTTCTAATTAGTCACCCTATATTATGAGTTGGACATGAAGTGGACAGAATATAGTTTACTCTCCAGGACAGAGAGCCATGAATAGCAAGGTGTTAAATGGTGGAGATTAATGAGCCTTGGCAGGTCAGGGTAGGGGACTTTGGGTGGCATCTGCTCACACTGCAGTGGGCTTAACTCTCGCCAGTTGTATGCGTAAGAGCTGAGAGTTCCAACTTTCAAGTGGAGAAAAGCTCGTTTTATTTACTAAAGTACCCTAATTTGAGTATTTGAATTAACAGTGATGTTAAGGAGGACATCCCATTTTCTCTTGTTAATGTGTGTGTTTTAATGTAATTTTGATGATGGGGTAGTCAGATCGCTAGCCACCCTGTCTAAAATAAGCCTCATAACTTTTTCCCGCCCTCCAGCCTACCTCCCCAACCCCCATCATTACTCTTGTGGTTCCTTCATAGCCCTTAGGACCATTTGTGGAATAATTTAGTTTACCTGATGTTGATGTCACCCCCCAAAGTAAAGCATAAGCATGACAAGGGCAGGCACCATGTTACTTTTGTTCCCAGCTAGGTAGGTGCCTAGCCTACTGCTATAGGTACTCAATAAATATCTACTAAATAAACAGATGGATATATGAAATGTATTTTTCATTAAATGTTGAAGAATAAAAAAATTACAATATACTATTTAAATATTATATCCATAGATATGGCTCCAAACCCAGAAGAAAGAGTATTTTCCTTATTGTGATTTTAAGACTGTTATAGAATTCCTTCACATTTCAGTTAGCACCTCATTCTTAAGGGACATCTGGATACTGGAACTACATGCATCCGTTTACTCCAAGTGTGTTAACGATTACCCTTGTTAGTAATGCAGGAAGCGGAGATCATTTGGGGAGGAAGAGGGCACTTCCACATGAAAATGTGACAAATCCTATGGGTATTTCCTCCAAGATTGACCTATATATTTTACCTAAACTGAAAATAAAATTATTTATGTTTTCACAGTGCCTTAGCTTTTAGGGAGATGTTGGACATAAATTCCACATTTGATATTTTTACATCTTAAGGAAACCAAGAATCAGGGAAATTAAATTACTTGCACAAAGTTTCCTCACGGATAATTGGAAAATCTAAGATATTAAATCAGAGCTTTGAATCAAACTTCAGTGTTTCCCATTAAAACACACAAGAATAATTTGCTTATAAAAGGAAAATCTAATTTTATTTTTCTAACTAACTGTGTAACTGCTATGCAACAATTTCATTGCCTCAGAACCTGAAAACAACAACCACTATCTACCAAACAAAAAACACTCACGATTCACAGCTTACCTCTTTCAGAGGAGCTAATCTAAAACATTGGCATATTCAATAATCTAAAACATTTTAATCTTATCTAAAATGTAGAAAAATTGTTGTTGCCCTTAAAATCTTTAAAATAATTTGTGCTGTTGATTCAATTAACTTGTTCATCTAGGAAAGTTTTGGTTTTTTCTAGCAGCATTAACTGTAGAACATATAGGTAATATTGAAATGCTTTTTTGTTAGCCCAACAGTTAAATATCTGGCAAGTATAATGTGAGTTACTCTTCCTTTGCTTTTATTAATTTTTTTCGCTTTTTGGATCATGTTGTCACTTGAACACTTTTGGATATATCTGGAATCATCTCTCTTCTCTGTTCTCCATTTCTTGTCCCCTTGGAATTAAAAAATCATCAATTTGATTTCAGTGCTCATCTGATATGTGACAGAATAAACAATACTGGATGTGTTCCAGGCACACATTACATTGAATGCCATCCCTCCTCCAACAGATGGCCAATGTGGTGTTCGTTTTATGAGTGTCCTTAGATTGGGACAGCTTCCTGCATCATTGGTTTATTGCAACCGGTAGTGATATGGTTGGAAGAGTAACTTCCAAAAGCAGATGACATTTTGGTGTAATTTATACAAATAATTATCTATACACAGACAGACTACTAAAATACAAAAATAATTTCTACAGTCTTGAACAAAGGTGGCATTATGGAGGATCCTTGCTCACTGATGGCCTAATTCACTTTATATTACAATAAATTCAATAATTGTTGATAGAAAAAGTCACATGCCTGCTTCTGCTTCTCTTAATGGCACTGCAGGGTTAGATTGCAGCATGAATGAAAAGATGGTATGTTTTCAAAGCCTTGGCAGCTTGTGGTGACCTTCAGGAGAAATGAAATGCTCTGCTGGCTAGAGAAACAATTGAGCTGAAACCAGTGAGGCGCAGTAAACTCAGAGATAGACTTCCCAAATTAAAAGCTGTTAGCAACAGCTCAGACAAGAAGAGAGAGAGTAAAGAATATCACTCTGCAAGGTGATTTTATGCAAAGATTTTAAAGTGGGAGAGAAAACAAAGTGCAGATAAGAAAAAAAATATTTTTTTCTCTTCGCGAAGAACTTAGTGTACATATGATATCTAGACTGTGAACATATATGTCTATAACCTGTTGAAAAGCATACAGAAAAAGAAAAGTCCAACCTTTCCATAAAACAGAGCATGAAAGAATTAGTAGGGGTCATAATATTTTATAATCAAATTGTTTTCTATGCATCTCTAAGTCACAAAACATCAGTCAGTGGACTACATATTTGAAGAATCCTTTTAACATATTTGTAAGAAAATATGTGTACTATTGTTTCTCAGATGAAATGATTAAAATATGTATACTAAATCTGTTTACTAAATCTGTTGATCATTAAGCTCTATGATTGTTTGTAATTTTTTCTATTTTATTAAAATAAACAAATTTAACAAGGTTTCTAGTAGTTTGTTGAAAGACTAAAACAACCCCTTAAATATGTGTTTAGGATACAGATCAGACAAAGGCAGAAGACTGAAAATATATCTTTTTTATATTTGCAAGGAATAAAAAGAAATGTGATAGACAACAAATAGTTGTGCCATGTTCTAATATGTGCAGCAGTTCTGTTAAAATGCTTATAAATAATGCTAAAATAGGTATAAAATAATCCTAACCATTCATGTTTACATATTCCACACATGAAAATTTATTTGGACAAATAAACATGCTCTTATATCCACAAAGGCTCTATTATTCCTGTGTTACCCAAGTCACATACTATAGTTATTAATTTTACATTAATATTTGTTGCTTTAATTACATTGGAACTAGAAATGGTGGTGGATGATGGAGGTACAATAACATAAGATTAAGACTATGTTGATTTTAATCTTACTTTAAAAAAAAAATTGTACTTCTAGAATGTCTTGCAACTCTCAGAAGCCCTCTCTTTACTTGTTACTATTTTAATGGTGCACCCTTATTCATTCCTCTTCACAGTTAGTGACCTACATAATATTTATGCCAAGTCTTAAATCTAAAACTTCTGAGTGCTCAGCATAAATAAAAAATGAAGTTGTAAGCTTTCATGTGTACCTACTGTTTATCTATGAAGAAAACAGATGTAAATGAAAATTTAAAGCTGAAAGGATACTCCTAAAGTTATTTTAGTGCTTCTTAATCTTTTTTGATCATTTTCACTTGAAAATTTGATGAAAGCCTGGCCCTATCTCCAGAGAGGAAAAAAAGAGCATACACACAAAAGAAATGTGTTTTATTTTTGAGGATTTGCCAGCTCTTTCTATAAACTTCAGGGACTTCTTGGGCCTATGAAAGCAAATATAAAGCTCATTTTTGTTTTTTCAAAAAATTACTCCAAACGTTAAACTTCATCACCATTAAATTGAGAGGCATATGTATGGATTTCAACTTCAACATTTGCTCCATATTGAACGGCAGCAAGGCTATCTTGGCTGCAACTGAAATTCTGCTGTATAATGTCTTAGCTTAGGAATCATTTGTGTCTATGTCTAAAGTAGTGGTTCTTAAAGTATGATGTCTAGACCAGTAACGTTAGTGTCACCTTATAATTTGTTAGAAATGTAAAGTCCTGAGACATTACTCCAGACCTATTGAATCAGAAATAGGGGTTGGGGCTGGGCATAGTGGCTCACACCTGTAATCCCAGCACTTTGAGAGGCCGAGGCGGGTGGATCACTTGAGGCCAGGGGTTCAAGACCAACCTGGCCAACATGGCAAAGCCCCATCTCTACAAAAAAATACAAAATATTAGCCAGGCGTGGTGGGGCATGCCTGTAATCCCAGCTACTCTGGAGACTGAGGCACGAGAATCACGCGAGCATGGGAGGCAGAGGCTGCAGTGAGCTGAGATTGCACAACTGCCCTCCAGCCTGGGCAACAGAGTGAGACTTTGTCTTAAACAAACAAACAAACAAACAAACCAAATGGGTGTTAGATCCAACAATCTAGTTAAAGAAGCACTCCAGATGATCCTGATGCAAGGAATTCCCTTATTTCTAATTCTCATATCCAAGCATCTGATTTTAATTACTCGATTGATACATAATTTACGTACAATAAATGTACCTATTTTAAGTATACATTGAGTTATGACAAATCTATGTATTCATTTAACAGCCACCACAATCAAGATATTGAACATTGTTTTCCATCTCTCCAGAAAGTTCTCCTGTATATTTGCAGGCAATTCCCACCACCTCCTCCCCAATAAACTACTGATCTGATTTTCATTACTATCGATTAGTGTTGCCTGTTCTAGAACGTCATTTCTAAATGAAATTTTACAGTATTTGCTCTACATGATTTATTTTTAAATCCAGCCAGCTTGTTGTGTATATCATTACTTCATTTCTTTTTATTGCTGGATAGTATTAAGTTGTATGGACATGCCACAACTCTTTATCCATTCATCTGTTGTTGGACATTTGGGTTGATTACAGTTTAGGGCTGTTATAAACAAAGCTGCTGTGAACATTCTTGTACAGATCTTTTTGTGAATACATTTTTCTTTATTGTAAGCAAGTGCCTAGGACTGGAATTACTGGGTTGCATGTATAGTATATCTCCATAAGGCTACCAAACTGTTTTCCAGTGTGATATACTCCCACCAGAAACGTAAGTTCCAGTCGTTCCATCCACATCATCTCCAATATCTTGGTATTGTTGGTATGTTGTTGTTATTTTTAGCATCTACCCTGCTAATGAGTGTAAACTGATCTCTCACTGTGGTTTTAAGTTTCATTTCTCTGATGACTAATATTGAGCATGTTTACATGCATTTATTGGCTGTGAATGTATCTAGTGTTTTGTTTTTGTTTTTGTTTTTGTTTCTGAGACAGAGTCTCTTTCTCTCACCCAAGCTGGAGTGCAGTGGCACGATCACGGCTCACTGCAGCCTCAACCTCCTGGGCTAAAGTGATCCTCCCACCTCAGCCTCCCTAGTAACTACAGGCATGTACCACCATGCTCGGCTGATTTTTGTATTTTTTAATAGAAATGGGGTTTCAACGTTGTTGCCCAGGCTGGTCTTGATCTCCTGGCCTCGAGTGATCTGCCTACCTAGGCTTCCCAAAGTGCTGGGATTATAGGCATGAGCCACCATGGCCAGCTGAGTATATATTCTTTGATGACGAATTATCTGTTCAATTCTTTTTAATTGGGTTGATTTTCATTTTATCATTCAACTTTAAGAATTTTTTTTCCACTTCTGGATATAGGTCTTTTGTCATTACATATATCAGAAATATTTTCTCTCAGTCTGTAACAAGTCTTCTTTATTTTCTAATGATATCTTTTGAAGACCAGAAATTATAACTTTAATAAGTTCAATTTCTCAGTTTTATTTTTTAAGTTTTTAATTTATTATTTCTGATCTAAGAAACCCTTGTCTACCTCAAGGATCTTCTCTTGTGTCTTGTGTAAAAGTGTTATAATTTTGGCTTTTATATTTACAAGTATTTTACATTTCTATTTAGATCTAAATATATTTGGTATATGGTGTGAGGTATAAACCAATGGTTTTTGTTTTTTGATTTTCCATTTGTATATCCAGTTGTTGCAGCACATTTGTTGAAACTTCAGACAAGCATCAGTTTTTAATTTTCTAAAATAATTTACACTAGTTCTGTTTTAAAAGTTTAAGGCTCTTCTCCATTATTCTTAGATTTTGGCCAGAGCTTCCATTAGATAATGTTCATTTGGAAACATAGTAACATGAAATCCAAATATTCCTGGAGAATTTAGTATTAGTCTAAATATACATATTAGTTTTGCCTAAATTCAGCTAGAGGAAAGAAAAGACAAGAATGCTTTAGGTAGAACTCCGCTTCATTGGAAAGGTGAATCTGCCAATGGAGAACATTTCTTAGGTCGCATAGTTAAAATACTACCAACTTTCAAAGCAGAACGCTAAATTGAAAGTAAAATGACTGAAATAATGAAATGCCTAGTAAATTATGAAATTATGCATTGATTTAGTTATGACCATTGAAAATATCTTCCTTGCGGCTGGGCACGGTGGCTCACGCCTGTAATCTCAGCACTTTGGGAGGCCGAGGCAGGCAGATCACTTGAGGTCAGGAGTTCAAGACCCGCTTAGCCAACATGGTGAAACCCTGTCTCTACTAAAAATATAAAAATTGGCCGGGTGCGGTGGCGCGTGCCTGTAGTCTCAGCTACTCAGGAGCCTGAGGCACAAGAATTGCTTGAACCTGGGAGGTGGAGGTTGCAGTGAGCTGAGATTGTGCCACAGCACTCCGGCCTGGGTGACAGAGTGAGACTCTGTCTCACAAAAAAAAGAGAGAGAGAGAGAGAAAGAAAATATGTTGCTTTAAATTTCATTTTAAGTGGTAACAATTTAAAAAATAGCTTTATATTTAATATTGTGGTAGAAATATGTTTATTTGTAAAAGTTGAGAAGTTATAGGAAAACATAAAGAGTAATTTAAATCAACCATAACCCTTCTTCTCAGAATAAGCATTCTTAACATATTGGTATATATTCTTCCAAATATACAATCACAAGGACCAAAATGGAAACATGTTCTAAATATCATTCTTTTCCTTAAAACATTGTAGATCTCTATATCTTAGTAAATGAAGGTCGAATAGCATCAGATTTTATTATTTGAAAGTAATACATCTTGTTTAACCACTTCCCTAGTAATGTTCATTACAAATATTTTTGTTGTTTTGTTTTGTTTTTTATTTTTGTCATTATTAACAGTGCTATGATTAAGAGCCTGGTAGGTACAATTTTGCATTCTTACCTGATTGTTAGACTGTTTGTTTCAGTGAATAAAATTGGTAGTTATGTTTCTTTGTTTATTTAATGTATTTATTCTTGAGCCTGAACTTAATCTTGATGACATTGGCTGTATTAGCATATTCAACCTACTGGAACATTTATAATCTAGAAGTAAACCAGAAAGTTGCCAAACTCTATTTACTTTTCCAGGGGATTTTGAGGCCTTAAGTGAGTTTGCATATGTGAAAGTAGATGGAATATTCTGTTACACATTTCTATCATTGAAAATTGTGGGGGAATATAATCATATCATTAATTAAACATATACAGACAGTCCTCTACTTATCAAGGTTCAACTTAATGATTTTTCAACTCTACAATGGTGTGAAAGTGAGCAGCATAAGATATTTTTAACTTCCGATGAGTTTCTGGGGACATAACCCCTATTGCAAGTGGAAGAGCATCTGTGTACAACAAACATCCATTGTGCACAGGTCTCTATCTAGATGCAAAAGGCCTGAAAACAATAAAGGACTTCCTAGGTTCCTAGCAGGAAAAAAAAAAGCTATTTGGTGAGTAAATAAAGTCTTTTCCACAAAAAAACATTTTTGAAGTTTTTGCCGTTTATAATACAATTGAATTTGAGAACTTAAGATGCCATTTCAATAGGAATTTCTTACTCCGGAGTCCTTAATAAGTTACAGATAAGCATAATTATTTGTTTCTTATCTCTCTGAAAAAAAATCTAGAATCCCAAACCTTTTCTTACACAACTACCTCCCCCTGACCATTGGCATATAGTAAAGGCACGTTTTCATTCATTTATTGAGTAGTTATTGTGCAATAAATGTACTGAGCATCCTGGAGGAGCTTGCCACCTACTTGGGACTATAACATTTGAAAGTTATTTCAGATAGGAGATTTTAGTTTGGATTTAAATCTAAGTCTTCTGTGAGGACTATGAGTTTAATTTTTTTCCCCATCATTCCATCATGGACTCATCATTTCCTTGTCCAGTACAATATATTGGAGAGAGCAAGTTTACTGCTCACTTCCATTGAATCATAGGTCTTTTTCTCTGCACATTACCCTGAAGACCTTAATGAAAGGCATGTTTGAAAGTATACATAAATATAGATACTTTTTTTTAGATGTACATTATATTTATGAAATTAAAGTTGGAAAAGAGCCCTGGCAGGCAATATTTAGTGCAAACTTAATTCTCTGTTTAGAATGTGATACAATCTTGGCCCAAAGACAAATGTACTACTGTATTTTTCAGTGTTTTATTTCTCATATTTAAAAAATTTAACACAAAAAGATATTTAATATTTTCTTTTTTGTTGTTTTTGAGACAAAGCAGCGTCTCACTCTGTCGCCCAGGCTGGAGTGCAGTGGCGCAACCTTGGCTCACTGCAACCTCCGCCTTCTGGGTTCAAGCGTTTCTCCTGTCTCAGCCTACTGAGTAGCAGTGATTACAGACGCACACCACCAAGCCAGGTTAATTTTTCTATTTTTAGTAGAGATAGGGTTTCTCTATATTGGCCATGCTGGTTTCCAACTCCTGACCTCAAGAGCTCTGCCTGCCTCGGCATCCCAAAGTGCTGGCATTATAGGTGTGAGCCACCACACCTGGCCAGGATATTTAATATTTTCAACCTGTGGTTACTACTTAATTCATTATACTGGGTAACATTTTAGAAATAGGTGGATGTGTTTTATTGACAAGTCCCTCACATAGTAAGAGGTTTTTACCTATTACTGCTTAAATCTCTTCTGGACAACTCTTATTTGTACTTTAAGTATTTTACAAATTTCGGTTATTTAAGCCTACCACCTTTTAGAGACTTTATGTCCCTGAGTGCTCATATGTATTCTGTGAAAAGATTTCTTAGAGTGTGGTCAAAGAAACCACTTTCAACAGCATCCCCTAGGTTACTTGTTAAAGGGCGTTCCTGGCCCTATCTCTTCTAAATCTGAATCTCTGTAAGTGTGACTCTGTATTTTATATTATTAACGACATCCCAGTTGAGTATGATGTTCACTACAGTTTAAGTACCAATGACTTACAGGATCAGTTCTCATTTTTGCCTCCTAGTTGCCGGTTAACATGATGCCTAGTCTGAAGGGAACATCATCCTTCTCTTGTTTCATACCTGCTTGGCTCTGGGAGCACCTGTCATCAAGGACAACTGTGTCTCACCTACTCGGGAGGAGAAATGTTTCTATGGGCATTTCAGCGTTTTGTTGGCATGCAGGGAGCTGTCAAGAGAATCATCTTACCAATCTGTTTGTTCACTCATTTCTCCTTACCTGGTCTGGTTTTCGCCTCCTTCTGGGACTGGGTGCTGGGGCAGTTGAGGGGGTCAGAGGCATTTCATGAGCTACAGGTCTATGTCAACAGTGAAAGAGCTATTCTTTCTTGTACTCTACTCAAATGTTCAGTGAGCCATCTAGTTAGTTTTTTTGTTTGTTTTTTGTTTTTGTTTTTGTTTTTGTTTTTTGAGACGGAGTCTTGCTCTGTCACCCAGGCTAGAGTGCAGTGGTGTGATCTCGGCTCACAGCAAGCTCCGCCTCCCGGGTTCACGCCATTCTCCTGCCTCAGCCTCCGGAGTAGCTGGGACTACAGGCGCCCGCCACCACGCCCAGCTAATTTTTTTGTATTTTTTAGTAGAGACGGGGTTTCACCGTGTTAGCCATGATGGTGTCAATCTCTTGACCTCGTGATCCTCCCAAAGTGCTGGGATTACAGGCAGGAGCCACCGCGCCCAGACACCATCTACTTAGTTTTAAACTGCGCTATTTTCTGCTATGTAGGAGAGTCAAATAAGGACAAGAATATTAAATTTAAGATACTTATGCTCCAGAGATAATTTTTTAAAATTCAATTTATGCTTAAGATATTCCTAAACCTACTAGTATATAGATTTTCAACTTAAATATTTTAATAGTCATTTACTATGATCATTTTTCTCTGTTTTTCTTGAAGAGTATTCTATTAATTACTTATTTTCTCTCTGTGAACAATGTCAATGTATAAAAATTTTATTTCCAAATTAATATATTGTTATCTGCTTCCTAAAGCAATTTCTAAGCATTCATTATATGACACAACTCATTAGGTTTTTTACTAATCACTCTTAATATTGCACATTGAGTAATAATCTTATAAATTTGAGCAGCATTATATATACAGACATAATCAAAACTCCCAAATCATTTCAATCAAAAAACAATATGAAACTGGTAAATAATAATATATTGATAAGAAATTTTAATTCACCTCACATTGATATTAATTAAAATGGTAGTATTCCAAATTTTCTTGGTTATATTGCTATCAATATTTTATTATCTATTAAAGGAAAGCAAATCACATCTCACTAGTAAATGCCAATTCATCTACTTTTTAAATTTAAATGCAAATTCTTTCCACCCCTTACCTTTACAAAGAGATAAGTCAAAATAGGAATTGCGTATGTTATGCATTACTTTATACACACTTCAATATCAAAATTATTTTTTATCGTGATTCTTGAAAAACTTATTTTTAGACCGACTTCAAGGAATTCAATTTTTATCCTAGTTTCTATATGAAATTGCAATACAACAATAAAATTCTTAGACATTTCTTATTAAAGAAAAAAAAACTAGGTTTTATCCTAGTTCTCACAAATCCCTGTGTAATTTTCAGTAGATTACTAGATGGAAAAAAAAAACCAGTAAGGATATTTGTGCTATACATACTTCAAATGTGGCATCCTATGCTCTTCTCATGAAGGAAAGAGAAATGCTTTTTCTATTATGAACTACTGGTAAAGTGAGAAATGACTAAGAGGATGTCCTAGCAAACCTACCCTAGGTAATCTCATACAGGTTTAAGAATCAAAGTTGTAAATTTCCTCTTAGTGCCTACAAAGTTTGGAAACTGCAGTTTTACAACATAAGGCTTTGGGCCTTCTGTATCAACAATAAAGGAAGCCCAATCCACATTTTCTCTAATTATGATTTGGAAGTCCTTGCTTGAAGTGAATGTAGTAAGATGTTCATGCTGCCGTTGCTACTATCATTAATTGTGCACAGTTCCCCCATGATCCTTCACCAGCTGCTGCTACGTAGCGTATACTGAGGTGGTCAGAACAAAGTTCAGGAGAAATAGATGTTGAAATGGACAAAAATAAGGGATCGTGTGTCCTATATGTATTTCTTAAGAGGAAATAAATATTTAGCATTTGGGGAGTCTCTTGGTTATTCAGATTTCTAGCTAGATCAGAAATAGGTAAGATTTACTAGATTTCTTAATCCTTTTATTAAACTTATTGGATTCTGGATTGTAAAGCACTTGATACACTTTCATTTAACTTGGGTACTCAAATAGTATCTTTCACATATAGCTATTTTTATAGCAACCACACCTGTGTTTTATAGAGCCATCCATATGTGTCTTTTTTATTCAACCTGTAGAATATTGAGAATGTTTTTAGTCTATAATTGCATTGATGGATAACACTTCACAGCTAGAATATAGAAACACTTTAGAAAAATTATTATAAATATAATATTGAGCACTAAAAAACAATGTTTTAGTAATGTTATAATTCAAAATTGGCTCTGAGATATATTCTAGGTCAAAATTATATACTATTTGTAATCCAGTGAAAAAATTATTTGCTTATAGATTATATATATATAATAATTTATATGTAAATGATTTTACTAAGAGATAAAGGATGAGAAGACCAAAGATGTCCCCTAAGGATGCCGTAGGAATGAAGAATATATATATTTTTATATATGTGTGTGTGTGTGTGTGTGTATATATATATATTTCATTACAGAAGCTTTGCCTTAAATAGTCCCTGAATAAATGAGAAAAAAACTAAACTGAAATTTGGACCCTTGTGAGAATAGAAGGATATGTTGAACATTTTTTAATAGTCATAATTATTTTAAAAATTACATTCAGGCAAAGACTCCCAGAAGTTAAAGCACTTTCTTAGAGGCAGAATGCAATGGTAGTTGTACAGGAACGTGGCTTTGGACTTTCTGAACTTAAGTGTTTATGTCTGTTAATTCAAGATGCCAACCAGTTGGTCTCTCAGTTCAACATTATATACTCCAATGTATTATGTCAATCCTGCTTCTCAAAGTGTGGTCCATGGACCCCTGAAATCTTCTAGTCACTGTCAAGAGAGTCCCATAATAATATTAAGGTGCTCTTTGTCCGTTTCATTGTGTTGAAATTTGTATTGATGGTGCAAAAATCAGTGGTGAGTAAGATGCTGGTGCCTTAGCATGAATCAAATGTAAGTGGCACTAGACTGTATTATTTACTGCCACATATTCACGTTAAGAGAATAAGAAGAAACAGGAGAAGAAGAAGAGGCAACTTTTCTTAAGAATGTCCTTGAAGAAGCAGTAAAAATCTCAACTTTTGAGTATGGTCTTTTTAATAATCTATGTCATGAAATGAAAAGTACACATAAAGTACTTTTACTGCATACCCAAGCACAAGGGCAGTCTTGAGAAAAAGTTCATGTGGGTCGTTTGAGTTGCTAGCTGAACTAGCCACTTTTTCATGGAACATCATGTTTACTTGAAAGAACAACTGTCAAGCTGCTATTATTCATAGCTGGGTATTTCACATGCATTTTCTCAAAAATAACATAGTGAGTCTGTCACTTCAGAAGAACAGCTGATAATATTTGTTTCCAAATTTGAACTTGAAAGCTTGAATTTTAGAATTAGTAAAAAGTATTAGAAAATTGTATGTGCCACTCTGAGTATGACTGCTTCTCAATATGTAAAGACTTTCCTGATGAGGTGGGAGGTGATATTAATGAATATGATTTTTAAATAATGACATATGTCAACATTTAGGAGAACTGCAGAACCCAGTGCAATATTTTCAAAATGACCAGTACATGATGGTAAAATTTATGCTTAATAAGAGATCCATTCAAAGTGAAAGACCAGTGAATTTTAATGTAATAGAGTACATTGATATGGTTTCAGATTTCACATTGCAACTAATCTTTAAGGAATGATTACTTGTCAAGTTTTGGTGTAGTATTAAAGAAAAATACCCACAGCTATTTTAAAAAGCTATTCAATTACTCCTTTCTTTTTCAACTCTATATCTATGTGAGAGCTAACTTTTAAAAATATACATCAACCAAAACATCTTGCAAAAGATTGACCACTAAAGCATTTATGAAAATCCAGCTGTCATTTATTATGTCAGACGCTACAACTTTTCAAACATATAAAACAATCTATCTCTTCTTGCAGTTTTTGTTTGGTTTGAGAGGACAGTTATTTTTCATAACAATGTTATGTGTTAACATGGAATGAGTTCATTTTTGCTATTTTTAAATGAATGATTTTTTAAAAATCTGTTTTAATTTCTAATATGGTTAATAGTAATAAATATAACCTACATGAAACAAAAGCTTCTAAGACCAAAAAGTTTGAGAATCGCTGATATAATCAGGGTGGTTTGGAAGCAGCTATTCAAATCCAAAATAAAGCTTCTTTTGCCACTAGAGGGAGCTTTCATTTTACATAAATGTATTGTATAGAGGCACTAAGAATTTATATGAAAAATAAATGTGAGAGTTCTAGAATCACAGCACTTACTATGCAGCACAAAGCTTTGTGAGAACGCTACTGCTTTATTTCTGTGGCAACCCTTTAAACAAAATGGAAGGATTTTTTTCCTACATTCATAATTGTGTTTGTGCCTAGTATGCTTGAGAAAATGATGTCTACATTAGATATTTAAGAAAACGTCACAAATTCTTAATATATATGATACCATATAGAAAGAATTCATTATCTTTTTCATCTTTCTAACTGCTTCCTTATAAGTAGCAGGTGTTGATGTAGTTCTTTCTTTTCTGACTGACCTTTGAGTAATTGCTAATTGAGTGTAGGTCAGTCAGAAATACTTCTGACATCTTGTATTTCTCCCAGAGACATTTGTATCAGTTACAGAGAAATGGCTGTGCATATGGAAGCAATGGGGAAGTCCTGAATGATTTAGTTCTCTTCTCTGAGGTCCACATGGAATCACACCACTACTGCAGACAGTCATTACTGTGGTTTTATAAACTCCCCCTCAGTGACATGCATTTTTTAAATAATAAAGTTTATCTTTCTTTGTCTTCCTGAAGGCTTGATATGGAAAATCACATTCTGATTTATGGGCACAGGATCAATAGATAAAGCTGCTAGATTAATTTTGTAGATATTTTAGAAATAATTCCATGCATTATTATATTTCATAAATAAGTAGACAGTGTTATAGTAGAATTTAAGTTAAGCATATCCAAATTTGCAGCACCAATGTTGGTCCAAATTCTTTAGGATGTTTGTCTTCTTAGTATGATGTAATGTGCCCTGATAAGTACCAACGTGAGAAAACCCCAGTGAGAAAAATCATTTTCCTTGAGTACTTTCTTCTTCCTGCAGAGCCTTTTCTTATATTCTCTTAAACTAGTGGTTCTTAACATATTGAAGTAAAAAAATTGTTTTTAAATCAGGTGGAAGCCATAGTCACTCTGCCCAGAAAAGAAAATGCAAACACAGTATGATACATTTTGCATACAAATTTTCAGGTTTTTGGACCTCCTGAAGTTCCATGAGAGTTCTAGGTTAAGAATCCAGACTTTAAATCAATAGGAAACCAGTGAAGCTAGAATGTGGCAGGTTTCTTTTGAGGTGGGGGTGGGGGGACTGAGGAAGGAGAGGATAAGTATCTGGGACTAACATGCATTAATAACCTTATTTATTTGAAATCACAAAAAAAAATCTTTGAGAATCCTGAAATACTTTTAGTAAACGCTCCAAAATCCATTTCTACTAAAATATTATATATATATAAAAGCTAGAGCTGAAAGCTTTGGTAGAGTTGAGGCCAGACTTGGTGAAACCTGGTTACACCCCAGTGCAGAAATACATTCAACCTGCCAGTCTCCATCATGGATTTTAAAAAGTGATGTATTTAGAAAAGCAGTGTTGAGTCCATCTTAGTTTAAACAAATTAAACTTTTTTGAGTTTCCAGGAGCCAAATTGGTCTCAAGAATTCATTAAGAATAACTACACAAGTTGAAGTTATATAAAAGAAGCTAAGAGCATTTTAAATGTGGGCAAACAACTCACAATAGTAACACTAAAGTTGTTCATCCATATTCAGTTTGTAACATTTTCACTCTTAATTGAGAAAGGATTGTCATAATATATTTAAACTATGAATAATGAAGACATAAAATGATTTTACTAAGAGATAAAGGATGGGAGGACCAAAGATGTCCCCTAAGGATGCTATAGGAATGAAGACGAGAAAGGAGAGTAGAAAGACAGTCCTTTGCTCACAAATTCTTGGCAAATGTTGACAGTTGAAGCTTACCCAGAAAATGAAATAATTTTTTCTTTCTTTCAAAATAATTGTACCCCGCATCTCTGCTCCCTAAAATGTTTGTAAAGAATTTTCATTATTACACATTGCTCTCCAGATGTCCTTCTTTTAATCTCACATCTACATACCTGAATTATTGTCCTAGGTTTTACTTAAGTAGTAGGTGATTGACAGTTTAATTTTGCATATGTGCTTGGATATAGCCATGGTGGTGAAATGAAACTGGACAAACTTTATTATTAATAAACTTAACTATGACTTTCTCCATTTCATGTCTACTGCCATATTCTAGTGATCATGAAATAATAATTTGCAATGGCTTTCAGCAAGGATAGATTACTAGTACCTTGATTCTACTTTTTTGAGGGTTATGTTGATTGAAACAATTAATTTTTCTGTCTTTCTCATTATGTAGTTGAGCCTAACAAATATATTAAGGGTGTCTGGGGTCATCACACATAAAATGAATGTATAACTCCTGCAAAACTGAAAAATTGAGTTTGTAGGCTGCCAGTTTGGCAAGAATACATTCAACACCTTTCTGGGTAACTTCAAATATTTGCAAAACTTGAAGAGAACAGCAGACAGTATGATTTGCAGCTTGGAGAGTAAACTTTGTGAGTCAGCAGTGATGTTGAAAGCCAGCGAAGATCTAATAAATACACGTTACAGTTTTAACACTAAAAATCAACTTTCAGTTATTCATGAGGCTATTTTTTTCTTCTTAAAAAGCCCTTGGTTGCCCTTCCATTCTTCTAAATTTGGCAGACACACTTAAGTGGTGATGATGAGTGGATAGTGGCATGTGGCAGGCTGTGTCATGGTCCTGGGAGACCTGTCCCATTCTGAAGAGAACCCCATGAAGCAGCTGAGGGCTCAGCCATATGTCCAGATTTTTCAGGAGATGGATGATGAGAGCTAAGGAGAGTGTCGGTGTCCCTGAAATGGAGCTCAGGTCAAGGATTCAGCCCCAGGTAGAGAAGTGAACCAAAGCTTTACCATATTTAGGAAAGAGTGTGGGGTAAGGAGCTCTGGTGCTGATGCAATAAGGAGAATATTATGGCTTGTTCCAGATGTAGATCCCTTAAATTTACACAAGTGTCTAGGATACCAAGGCTCAATCTTAGACCTTACTTGCTACTGAGAATGAGGCTTCTCAAATTAAATATGCCTTGTTCAGGATTGACTCAGGTGAGCTAAGACTACAAGTGTTTGACAGTGGATCCACAACTGAGAAAATGAGGACATCTTTTCTCCAGTGTAACACTTTCATTTCCCAGGGGACCCTAGTGTGTCCTGTGAATGACCTTTAGAAATAAATTAACTTTTCCTAGAAAAATAACAAAGATGAGCTAAAAATGAACTTATTATTAATAACATAGATTTTGCACAGAATTGACTTTTGATGAAACCTGCTTATTATTTTGTAAACAGCTTTACTGAGATGTGATTCTCATACCATAAAATTCACCTATTTAAAGCATACAGTTCAGCAGTTTTTAGTACATTCACAGAGTTCTGTGACCATTACCACAATCTTTGGAACATTTTATTCTAGAACATTTTCTTCATCCCCTCAATAATCCCTGTACCCGTTAGAGTCTCTTTTCAGACTCCCCCACTCCAGCCTACTAGCTCTAGGCAACTACTAATCTACTTTCTGTCTCTATAGATTTTCCTATTCTGAGCATTTTATACAAATGTAAGCATACAATATGTGGTCTTTTGTGACTGGCTTTTTTCACTCAGCATAATGTTTCAAGGTTCACCCTTGTTATAGCATGCTTCGGTACTTTATTCCTTTTTTACTGTACAGTAATATTCTGTTGTATGAATATACCATCTTTTATTTATTCATTCATCAGTTTGTAAGTATTTGTGTTTCTACTTTGTGGCTATCATGAGTAATGCTTCTGTGAGCATTCATGTACACGTTTGTGTGTGTGGACATACGTTTTTATTTTTCTTGGGTATATATCTAGGAATGGAATTGCTGGGTCATATGGCAACCCTATGTTTTGTATGTTGAGGAATTCACAAATTGTTTTCCAAAGTGTTTGTGCCGTTTTATAATCCCACCAGCAATGTATGAGGGTTCAAATTTCTCTACATTCTTACCAACACTTATTATTGTCTGTCTTTTTTGTTTTAGCTTTTCTGATGGTGGTGAAGTGATATCTCTTGTAGTTTGAGATTGCATTTCCCTAATTACTAATGATGTTGAGCATCATCTCGTGCTTGTTTGACCATTTGAATATCTTCTTTGGAGAAATGTCTATTCAAATCTTTAGCCCATTTTTGAATTAGATTTTTTTGTATATTTAAAGTGTTCCTTATATGTTATATATACAAAACCCTTTTCAGATAGATGGCTTGTAAGTATTTTCGTCTATTCTCTGGGTTGTCTTTTCATTTTCTTGATGATGTCCTTTGAAACACTATAGCACAATAGTTTTAATTTTGATGAAATCCAGTTTTTTTCTTTTCTCATCCATACTTTTGGTGTCATATCTAAAAAAAAAAAGACTGCCTAAAATACTATGCATATTAAGCCATTTTCATTTTAACCCTTAGTCTTTTAGACTTGCATAATTTTTCCTTTGCTGTATTATCAGGCTGTCTTCACCAGCACTTAAGGACCATTTCTCTGGTGTTAGAACATGAGAGAGGGAACAGTTTTCAGGAAGTCCTTTTTTTATAGAAATCATTTACCTCCTAGCAGCCACTAGCAGTGAACATGGGAAAGAGCAGATAAGAACACAAAACTTACATTTTCTTCTTAACCTCATGTAGAAATTTCACTGAGGTATAGTATATTTCTAGTTATTTTTATGTATTTTAATTAATGCCCAACACTTTGAATGCTCACAAAGAATATTATCACTAGAAAATTCAGTCTTATCTTTTCCAAAATAAATTATTGGATAGTGTTACTTAGTACAGGACTATTGGGGAAGCTGCCCCCGCTAAGTCACGTAGGTTCTTTTCTATTTTCCCTAAGTGTCGGCCGGGTTGAGAAATAAAGGGTCAGAGTACAAAAGAGAGAAATTTCAAAACTGGGCATCTGGGGGAGACATCACATGTTGGTAGGTTCCGCGATGCCCCAGGAGCTGTAAAACCAGCAATTTTTATTAGGGATTTTCAAAAGGGGAGGGAGTGTAGGAATAGGGTGTGGGTCACAGAGGTCACATACTTCACAAGGTAATGGACTATCACAAGGCAAATGGAGGCAGGGCGAGATCACAGGACCGGGGCGAAATTAAAATTGCTAATGAAGTTTCGGGCACCATTGTCATTGATAACATCTTATCAGGAGACAGGGTTTGAGAGCAACCGGTCTGACCAAAATTTATTAGGCGGGAATTTCCTCGTCCTAATAAGCCTGGGAGCACTATCGGAGACTGGGGCTTATTTCATCCCTATAGTTTTGACCACAGAAGATGGCCACACCCAAGGGGGCCATTTTAGAGGCCCACCCTCAGGGGTGCATTCTCTTTCTCAGAGATGTTCCTTGCTGAGGAAAAGAATTCAGCAATATTTCTCCCATTTGCTTTTGAAAGAAGAGAAATATGGCTCTGTTCCGCCCGGCTCACTGGCGGTCAGAATTTAAGGTTACCTCTCTTGTTCCCTCAACATTGCTGTTATCCTGTTCTTCTTTTAAGGTGCCCAGATTTCATATTGTTCAAACACACGTGTGCTACAATTTGTGCAGTTAACACAATCATCACAGGGTCCTGAGGTGACATACATCCTCCTCAGCTTACGAGATGACAGGATTAAGAGATTAAAGTAAAGACAGGCATAGGAAATCACAAGGGTATTGACTGGGGAAGTGATAAGTGTCCATTAAATCTTCACAATTTATGTTTAGAGATTGCAGTAAAGACAGGCATAAGAAATTATAAAAGTATTAATTTGGGGAACTAATAGATGTCCATGAAACTTCACAATCCACGTTCTTCTGCCATGGCTTCAGCCAGTCCCTCCATTCAGGGTCCCTGACTTCCCGCAACACAGGACAAGAGTGTATACTCTGGAGTCGTGCTGCCAGGTTGAATCGTGACTCTAACACTTGGCCGTATGAGTTTGGGCAAGTTATATGATGTTTTGTGTGTGTTTTAATTCTCATCTATGATATTGGAATAATGACAGGACATACCTCATAGAATTGTGAAGATTAAATGAGATATTGTAGGTAAACTAATTAGAACAATGTCTGACACATAATAAGTGCCCTTAAGTGTTAAATGATAATGATGTTATTGTTTTGTGTTACAGAATTAGTATATCTGTGGAAAATTGGCCAAAACAAATTCTGATGGATCTTCCTTATTGCTGTTTAAATATTTCAGACAAAATGAAATATAACCTAGAATATGAACAGCGCTAGATATGCATACTTGAAACAAAAATGATCATGATCATTTATATATTTCTATTTTACTAAGATATTTTTCTCTTATAAAAATAAATTATACCTTCTAATAGTAAGGAAATTGCCTCTGCCAGTTTTTGTTGTTTAATTTGTTTTAATTTCAAACATTAAAATAGCACATTAATTGATCAAGGAGTCTCAATTAATTTCAAATGCTGCAAATATACTAATATTTATTCATGGCAGTCACAGCAGGGGTAGAGGGACAGGAGACAACCATCTTCTAGAGGAAGAACTTTTAAAACAATTGTATTAATTCAATTTATAGGAAAAAGAATAATTCATAGAAAAATTAATGTTACAGTTCCTAAAAGCATGTTCCAGTTACTATTCCCAAAACAATGTGTCAGGTTCTATTGTATTCATTGGCTATTAGTCATTTTGGCAGTTTGGGCTGTGCTGCCACTAACAGTTTCATGAGACTAGCATACTATCTTCTAGTATACACAAAATTGTGTAGATACCTTGTCTCTCTATCAGACTGTTGCTCCTTGAAGGAAAGCGTTAACCAAGCCTGTTCTGTATTCCCCATATCCAGTATGGTACTTTGTCCATAGAAAGCACCCAGTAGATTCCAAAGGGATCATACAATTTTAGAGCCACGGGAGAAAGGCCTTCATTAGATATGGCTAAATTCATTAAGTATTTATGTAATGTATGAAAAAAATATATACTAACTCTACAGTAAAGGAATGAAAAAAATCTGGAAAGATACTTTTTCCTATGAAGCCTGCTTTCCCTTTGCTCCTTTGCAGTTTCCCAATCTTGTTCCTCTTCCTGTCACTCATGGTGCTAACACAGATGCCTTAGGACACCGCTTGGCTGGATGCATCTACAGGTGTTCCCTGCATATCTGGAACGGCCTCATTCAGCAGACTCTCTTGCTTGTGTACATCCCTGTCTCTCCCTCTAAACTGGAGCCCTGTGAAGGCAGAAATCATTCTTGTCTTGTGTTGCATTATTTTTGCTAGTGTGTAGTGGTCCAGTGTATATCTAAAAAAAAACACTCATATATAATAATGATTGAAGTAAATGTCCAGCTCTGCTGTGGGCTAGCTGTGTGATTTGGGGGAAGTCCGTTAGCCTCTCTGGGCCTCTGTCCATCTCTCTATAAAGAGATGAGGCTGGACCTGATCAGCGTTTGAAATGAGGTGATCCATTTGCTGATTCTGAACCAGAACGGTGTTTTTATTTTTATTATTTCTTGTTTGTCTGTACAGAGAAGCGTGTACTCCCATTTTGCTGCAAGATCCCCTTTCAACTTTCACCTTTGTGCTCAGTGTTATCCTCCAAGCTCCTGAAGGCACATAGGCTGAAGCTTTGTGTTACCTTTCTGTTCTAAGATTTGAAGTTTGTGGTTTTAGGACATGCACTATTTCATGCTTCACCTCCATTTACTTACAGGTAGGAGCTCTCATTTACATTGTCTTGTCCTCTTGAGTATCATTTGTTTTGACTCTTTCCACCTGGCAAAGCTTTTGGATTTCAAAGCTCACAAATTCCTGCTGTTGGCTGTGCCCTTTACTTTAACAGGGGTGATTATATCTTCTCTCTAGATATTTTTATTAGCACCCCACAGGGTGTGAATTTTTAGCATTATGATGAAGATAAAATGAATAGTGAGAAAACAACATCTTTTGGAATATATATCCACACATGAATTTTAGAAATCCTATTATTAATTTGAAATTATTTTCCTTTCTATGGATTATACCTATGAGTCTATGTTGGTTATGGAGATGGATGAATACATTTTGATTCTGAACTTACCAGCAAAATTCATAAGTAAGTATACATATGTACTATAGACATGTTAATAACTTTATTTAATTAGTTATACCCCAGGGTTTTTTTTTCCAGGGCAAAGCCAATATAAAAATGGGGTATAATCCTCAGTGAATCTGTTGTGTGAGGTCTGATGACTTCTATGACGTGGCATTCTATAAATATTGCTGCTTATTAGATTGAAGTATAGTTGACATGGACCCATATTTAGTTAGAGTGGGCCATAACATGCCTTTGTTGAGTAAAAATGTTAATATAGCTAGTAGTTATGAACAGTGAGATGAACTTCTGCTATTTTTGCACTCAAAAAAAGTAAGAAATGTAAATTTTGTGAGTGTGTTTTCTGTACTGAGTAGAATAGCAGCCATTACATTGAGAAATAGGTGACCGTTTGGCTGACGATTGCTGCCTATTTTAGAACATTCTGTATGGTTAGCTACTTGAAGCATAGATTCACAATAGGAGCAACTCTCAGATCTAATAGAAACCCGTGGGACATACACATGCGCCTGTTCAAATAATTGAACTCCCTTCCACTTATGACTATCTTATTTGCCACTTGGTGCAGCCCCGAAGATTGTACAAGCTGTGAAGAAGCCACTTGGATATGGTCTAGCAGTCTCAAAGCAATCATTTCAGCTTCCGTCACAGTAGACCTACTTTATGGAGCACCAAGGGGCACTGTCATTAAGAATACTAAGGAAGTAATTGCTTGTACGTGGCCCTGAGTAGTTCCTTCCCTTCTATATAGTTTGCATGCTTTTACACTGTTATTCTCCACACTGTTATTTCAGATATTAGGAGATTTGTGGTCACAGGCTAAAGATGACCTTATTATACAACAATCTGATGTTTGAAGCAGCAGTATCTAGATATGTCAGTTTCTTATATATAGGCTTGAATAAGTGTTTCTGCTTTGGAGGAAGCTCTACCTATCTGATACATCTGTAAATGTGGCAAGTTAAAGATTACCATAGTCAATACAGTCTTTCTCCACCTTTGGTCTTATTACCCTCACCCTATGTCAAGTGCTTTATCTCTTCTGGAGAAGGGAGCCTGAGTTTCCTGAGGACTCATATGTGCTTGCCATCAATGCCTCCTCACTTAAAAGACATTTATTATTACTTCATAGATAAAATTTATTGATTAATAAGATATCTGAAATGAATAACAGGCATTAGAGAAGACAGTTCTAATTCAAATTTATTTTTCCCCTTATTTTCTGTAAATATATTTTACCTTATTAAATGTGTGTGAGTGCATAACAATGAGAAAGAGAATGAATGAGAAAATGTGGGCACATACTCTCTCAGAATAAAGTCTTGCTCTTGTGTGTGATTTTGTTCTGATGCCAGGTATCTGGGTTTGAAAAAAAAGTTTCTAGTGCCTTGTTAATTATGTGTTCACCATTATTACATAAGTAATTACCTTATGTAATAATATTAATGATATTAAGCTCCATTCAGTAAGAGAACTGTAATCCTCAATTGCACAGACGTCCTCGCCTTTAGATATTTATTCAAAATTTAGAGAAAAAGAAAGATACATAGAAGAATTAGATACTTGATCTTTGTAAGGATTTCCAAAAGACTTTTTGACCAATTTCAGCCAACATTAGTGAAACATAATCAGTGATATAACATTCATGGTATTAACATTGTTTCAGGATCATGAGAAAGCTCTTTCTATATCAGAAATGCATACCTTTAAATGGATTAGACATGCTATAAAAGTTTCTGACCTTGACCTTAGCAATATTAATTTTAGGAGTTCAAGAGGACACACCAAAAACCATCTAATCCAAGTTTTTACCAAAAGCTGCAATGTCTCCTAAGATCTTCATCAAACATTTGTCCAGGCTTTGCCTGAATACCTCAGAAACAAAAAGTTCATCATCTAGTAAAGTGTAAGCATTGTGGTGTTGGTGAACACTAATTCTGCAGGTTTTTTTTCTGCTTCCAATGCATCATCTCTCTTTTCCCCAATGCCATCTCCTGGAGACAAGCAAAGGGATCACATCTTCAATCGTCTGAAACATTCCAAATTTCCTGCAGCTGCTTCTCCTTAAGTGTTTCTCCTTAACACGTTATTGAGATTAGGTGCCCTCCTGGTTTCCCTTCTGGATGGATATTCTCATCCAGCTCTTTCCATAGTTTAAAATATCTCCATAACTTTGTGTCATGCTGATGCTTCCTCACTTGTCAGGCACTCCAGAAAGTACCACAGTTTGGTTTCTCCTTTGACCTAAATTCTCGTGAAGTGTATCTCCATGGGGTTATTGATGGTCTCCTGGGCACCAAGCCCTGAATATATTAGTCTGTCTGCAGCATTTGACCTGGTTGGCTGTTTGAGGCTCTTTCTTCTTTTGGGGTCCTGAAACCTCCTTCTGCTTCTTCTCAGGCTCTTCTTTGAGTTCACTATTTAAAGCCCAGAGTTGGCATTTTCCAAGGTAGTATCTGTCAGCTTTTCTTATAGTACACATACTTACTGAGTGATTTTATATGCTCTTATGTATTATTATCCATATTTAGATAATTCACAAATATATAATCACCAATCCAGATCTCTCCTAACTTTTACAATTCAGTTGCCCCATGAACTTCCCTAGCTTAAGACCTTGTCACTTCCTACTCATTTTACTACAACAGTCTCAGGACTGGTCTTAGGTGCAATTCATGTATTCCCAGTGGCTAGGCTAAGCTTTCTGAAACAAATATTAATAATTATCATGAGTCAAAGACTTCAGTGACTCCCCTTTGCCCACCAAATCCTTTTCAAGCTCCTTAGTTGTTTAGTCCATAGACTTTTTATGACTTATTTCAGGTTATGTCTCCAATCTCATGTAAAACCACTTTCCGTCTTAAACTCTAAAGTTATAGTCATAGAGAACCAGCCTCTGTGTCCTGAACACTTGCTATGCTTTCTCCTGCTCTGAGCCCTAGGCTGCTGCTTCTGCCTGAAACTCCTAACATTCCCTCTCTCTCCTCTCTTCACTTGACTACCTCCTGTACAGCTCAGAGACACCACTCCTCTATCCCATGGCTTACTCTTCCAAAGAGTTGAGTTAAGTGCCTCTTCCGTGGACTCGTGGAGCTCCTGTGCATGGTGCACCTCTCTACCTTAGCACTTCTTACACTCTATTATGATCGTTCATGTACAGTCAGCCCTCTGTATCCATGGATTCCACATCCATGGATTCAACCAACCTTGATCAAAAATATTTGGGAAAAAAAACAAAAAATAGCAATACAATACTACAATATGATACAAATTTCAAAACAGAATATAAAGCGATTTATATAGTATTTACATTATGTTGGGTCTTATAAGTAATCTAGAGATGATTTAAAGTATACAGGAGGATATTGGTAGGTTATATGCAAATATTGTGCAATTTTATATCAGAGATTTGAGCATCCTCAGATATTGGTATCTTCGGGGAGCCCTGGAACCAATCCCCTGTGGATACTGAAGGATGACTGTACATGTCTCTTCACCACCAAACCATGAGTAACTTAAGGGAAGGGCTATCTTTTCTCATAACCCCAGTACTTATGAAAATGACTCTGGCACTTGAATGTATGCCTTAATATTCATTTATTCATTCAGTGAACATTTTTTGAGTATCCATCTGCTGTGGTTTTAGTATGTCCCACAAAATTTGTGTGTTGGAAACTTAATTCCCTATGTAATGGTGTTGGGAAGTGGGGACTTTTGGGAGGTGTTTGGGTCATTAAGAGAAGCTGAATGGATTAATGCCACTATGAAAAGGGCTTGCAGGAGTGGATTCTCTCATTCTTCTGCTACGTGAGAACACAACATTTTGTCCTCTCTTCCCCTTCCACCTTCTGCCCGTGAGAACGCAGCAAGAAGGCCCATACCAGATGCCATAGTCTTGATCCTAAAATTCCCAGTTTCCAAAACTGTAAGAAATAAATGTCCATTCATTATAAATTACCCAGTCTCAGATTCTCTGTTATAGCACCACAAAATGGACAAAAATACTATTGTTTACAAAGGGCTACAATAGATGTTACTGATAAGATAAAAATGAACTGGCTCTTATGAAACTTACTAACAATTAAGCAATGTCTTTATTCCCTTTAAATGTTATTTCATTTTTTATTTTAAAATGTGGGATCATTTTAAATTTTCATCTTGCTATAAACCATATCAGCTAGTTTTCCTGTCTATGTCCTATGTAGATTTGTTCTTTAGAACATACTTTGGGTTGCAAAGTGTGCACTTAGTGCCAACATTTATCTCCTTTCATCCTCAGAGTAACTCTATAATGTCCGTATTGTTATTCCCTTACGTGTGAAAAAACAGAAATGTGCAGACTGTGTCAAAGCAGAGTTTCAAATTCAAGGCCCTAGAGCTTTACATTAAGCTGATCTAGAAGCTCTTTTTTGCCTTTATTTAAGGCACTGATAACAAATGCTGAATGAGAAGGAGCTGAACTCTGAGCCCCCAGGACTGACATTTCAGATCTTTTTCCTGGTGGCACCATCCATTTATCAGACATTCTTATCAATCTTCTTAGTAGGCAGCCCACCTTTCTTCATCCTGTCCACAAGGACATTACAAAGAGCTCACTAATGCCTTGCAGAAATCACTCTCTGCCATCTCCATGGCATTGCCTGTATCTACAAATCAAATACCCCATCAAATGGGGGAAATGGAACTAGATGACCCGAGGTTCAGTCCCTGCTCAATACTGAGCCTCATAAATATGTGTCAGACTAATGATTGACTTGACTTTCTTCCCTATTCTTTCCATTACAGCCACTAATAACTTGCGGGTGCATAAATACTGAGTGTAATTACCCTTTAAGTCCTTAGGTGTGCTACATTACTGTTCGTATGAATACAAAACAAAAACTCTCTTCAGAGATTGAATGGCTTCCTTGCATGAAATGCACATAGTTGTGTATCTGTTTTAATCAGCTTTCTGCTTGCTCCAAAGAAAAGATTTCTGAAATCATGCACTCCCCAACTAGTAGTTGTACTAAGTGGCTGGGCAAGCAGGACTGAACCCAACTGTGTTGAGACTTCTTTCATCTCCAGAGAAAAGGAGCATCAGGCAGCCCTGCCCTGGATAGGGCCTGAGAACAAGAGCCCATTTGACAGGGGACAGAAAGAGTACCTGGCGTACCTAGAAAGAGGCTAAGTAGGGCCGACTCCCTGGAATTGGGCACTGTTAGGTTCCCAGCCCCAGTTTTCCACTGCTGCTTGATAGTGCAATCAGGAGTAACAGTGGGAAACAAATTAAATAATAGATTGTTTACAACATATTTTTAGCAGTTTTCCCCCACAAGGGTTAATGGCTTATTGCTTTAAAAAAAAATAGTAACACAACTCTTGTACATAAAACCATCTCCTTTTTATTTTTTAAAACTTTCTTAGGAGGATATGACAGTACCAATACAAGTGGCACCTAGTAATTGTTAAGTTGTAATTTTAGAAATAAAAAATATGTTCCCAATGAGCCTGTGTTTTGAAAGAAAAATTTAGCATCAACTCTGATATACCATCTGGCATTCAAATCACATTAAAAAAAATTCATAGTAGTGTGAATTCTCCTAGGACAAGGCTGGTGAGGAACAGGAGACTGAATTGAACAACCTTGAAGAAAATAAAACCCCTTTTGGCGTTACCGATTACTGTGTGATCTTCTCTGTTAGTACTCCAATTTTAGTATGATCTTGATCAGAAAGGCATAATTTATAGACAAAATTTCAGGATGGGACTTTAGTTAGTGTCTGTACCATGACATCTTTAAAGAAGTTCTGAATTCTCCATTTAAACTGAATGGTTTATTGATTATTCTGAAATTCCAAAAAAGAGCAATAGATTGAACCTTTTGTCTTCCTCAGCCTGCACTAGTAAAAGCAGTAGCCACTGCGTTTGGTACACTTCACACTTTTCAAAGCTGATTCATACTGTGTTTAGTGTGTCTTCGAAAAGACCACTTTTGGCATGGTAATTAGATTCTAAAAATGTAATTACAATAGAAACAACAACAACCACAAAAAACCTTGTGATTTAATCTCTCCATATTTATGTAATCATTTTGAGATAGTACATAAGTATGGAACTTATAGAAACATACCATTTATAATTGTGCTGCATTTCAGTGACTACTGAGGACAAAGAATTCTTATATAATAAGTTGTTGTGGCTCTTTGGAACCCCAGAGCTTATGTAATCATTATTATAAAAGAAATCTATAATTTTTGTTTTTCATTTGAAGTACAATACTATTATATAACCCATTGGATATTTTGTGCTAAATTTAAAACTGTGGTAAATGAAAAATATTTAACTTTGATTTCAAAGCCCATAGGAAGATAGTTTGGAAAATTCAAAATTTATTTCCCTTAACTTTCCTGAGTTCAGCTCTATCTGTCCCTTAGGTAATGATTAAGAAGTATGAGCTTTGTACTTGTAGAGCTCACGTTAGTAAGCAAGTGGGTTCTGGAAATTACTTTTCTTTACAGTCTTCCTGAGGAGATAGATAACAAGTATTAATGTCCTTTAGCTGAAACAAACTAAAACACAAGTTATGATTGACTGAAGTTTTTATCATCTGTGATTTACAAGGAAACCAACCTCTTGGAATGACTTCTCCTCAGCCTCCCAGATACGCTGGAAGAAGTTGAGAATATTTGGTGAATTAATTCTGTAAATGCTTGCTCACTGACTGGGGCCATTTAAAAATAATGAGGAAGAAGATAATTGGTGGGATGTCTTTAAATTTTATGTCTTGAAATTTTTTTAAATGCAGTTATTTGTTCTTGTAGAACATATAATATTTTCGTGTTTCTTGGATGTACCGACTGTACACGTTGCTGATTTGGAAGCAGTTGCAGCATCATTTTTCCTACCCAAGGAAAAATTTATAAATAGTACTGATCAGTATCCAATGTGTATTATTTTTTTAGCTGTGACTGAATTGTCTTTAGTGGGTGTATTTTTGGTGTAAAACTACAATGTTGTATTATGATATCTTCTATGAAATAGATTTTAAAATATGTATATTCTAGATGGAAATGTAAAGGATAACATTAGAAAAATGCAGTAAATGATTAAATGTATTCACTCATCCATTCAAATATTCCATCAGTCAGCATTCGTCAAGGGCCTACTGTGTGTCAGGCACTGTTCCAATAAGAATGTGTTGAAAATGTTCTCTGTCCCAGGAACCATGTGAGGCTTTCCAAATACAAAATTCATAAAGCACAGCTGTGTTCTTCGGGAGCTACAGATCTGTGCTATTGTGGGAAGCAGAGACAAGTACTTAGTAGCTGATTAGGTCAGGGAAAAGTCCCAAGGTTATGAGGCAATGGTCCTCATAACTATTGGACTGAATTACTTTTATTCAATTCTTAGGCACAGACTATATCTGACATCTAATCATTTCTGGGAATGGCAACAAAGGCAAGCAGGTGAGAAATTTTGGAAAAGAGTCAGTATAGAGATAGCATAAATGCCTTCTTCATGAAACCTTTAGTAGTCAGATTGGTCAAAGATAATCACTGTACCTCACAAAGCTCATAGATCTGGTATCATACATCTATATCTACATGACTCTCTGTCTGCTGCCTGTGCACAGCAGCTCAGAGCTACAAGAGCAAGGATTCCAAGAGACAGTAAGTGGAAGGTACAAGTCTCTTATGTTCTTATGTCCTTTTTCATTAGAAAAAGGAAATAATTTATTTTTTGGAGCCCTCTTTAAAATGTTGCTGTCTGCCTGGCTAGCATGCCAATATACTAGTGATATTTTTAGAACCACATGAAAATCCAGACATAATATAATCCCAGTTCATAAAATAAAATGTACCATTGCATTGATTTTCTGATTTGCACTGTGTAGAAACTTACCCAGTGAATTTTGCCATTCAGTAATTGCCCTTTGGTTATCTCTCCTAAAGAGTGTATTTTATGATACAGTATTAATGGAGGAAAAGATTACTCTATCAAATGCTGTTTACGTGTTGATCACACTGCTGCTTTACATTACTTAACAAATATTTTTGCATAGTCCTAATGGATTAATTATGCATGTATATTCTATGTATTATACATTGATAGAGGTAGCTATAGTAATTCCTGACTTTCTTAAGCTACACAGGAATAAAACTCATTTCTTTATACTTTTAGTGTACATGTGAGTGGATATGTGTGTGGTAAAATAACATCTTTACACATTGCTAGTTTCAGTAAGATAAAATTTCAAGGACGATTCCCTCTTAAGTTTCTAGGTGGTAGAAGATAAGATGCTGGACAAAGGGGACGTTCTCATCTTACTACAGTGTATCACACAATTAGGCACTTTATGGGGATTTTATGTCTTCTGCTAAAATAGCCAGCATTGAACAATTTCAGAAATAGGATATTGGAATGATCAGACCATTGCTCAGTTCTGCTATGGTAACTTCTGTTTGCCTAAAGAGGGTGATGTTTGTTTGATTTGAATACATGTCAGAAAATAGAGAGTGTTCTTTGTTTCAGGCTTCTTGAATCATCCCATGCCAGAAACAGCTATACCACAAGATTTCTAGCAAGTCAAAATGCTTCTTTTTCACCTTCTGTGATAAGAGATTATTTAACAATGTCAGAAGATATTTGTTATATGTTACATGGATTAAACAACAGGTTATAAAACAGTATGTACATTATAAATTATAGCCCTTTTATGTTTTACACACAGAAAAAGACTTCATGTGGTACAATTGTGGTTATGTCTCCAGCACAATCTCTGGTGTAGTTCAAAGAGCCCAGTTTTAAATCCCAGTTTGTCCACTTACTGGAGATGTGATCCTTGACCCTGAGCAAGCTACTAAACATTTCTGGGCCCTAATTTCCTCATTTGCAAAATGGAGTCAATGTTAGGGTTTGTAAACTAATGATTAAATATATATAAATAATTAGGACAGTGACTGGTACAGAGTAAGTGCTCAATATTATTAAAATTATATTACTGCCATGAATGCATAATATTAATAGTACTTATCTTTGGATAATGTCCTTAAAAGTGATTTTTATTTTCTTATTTATAATTGTCTGTATTTTCTAAATTGTCTAAAATGCACCTGAATAAAGGTTATGTTATTCAAATAAGAAGAAAAAAGGCGAGTACACTAATTTATACAAGACATCTTCAAGCACAACTTCAGTTATCTTTAACATCTTCTAAAGAGAAACTACTCTGTACCATTCTAATTTTTATTTCATTTTTACCTTTCTTCTTAATGCATTAAAATTGGAATGTTACTAAGTTACTAACATCTGAACAGCTCCACAAAAGTAAGATTAGCAGACAAAAATGAGAGTTGTTTTTTCTTAAAATATTATTCATAATAAATATTAAGACAGACTTTTATCATTTGTTGTAACTTCATAGGTTTCTTTTTAAAATTAATTACTTATTTCATTCTAATGTAAAGTGAATCACAAGAAAATGAGAAAAGCAAAATTGTATGCTTGAGGGAAAAAAATTTAATAAGTCACTGGTAATTCAATGCTAGTTTGTAAGAGGGAAGGATGGATTTTAACAATTTTCTTGTACATTTAGTTGGGAAGAAAAACAAGGTTCTTTGTGGTAGAACATAAACATACTTTCTCTTTTTAATTTGTTAAGCAAATTAATCAATATTATATACGTAGCTAATAACCATTTAAATCGTTTTTAAATTTTATATTGGCAAGAACACTTAACATGAAATCTACCCTTTTAACAAATTTTTAAATGTACAATGCATTATTGTTGACTAAGCATAATGCTGAAAGCACATCTCTACAACTTATTGATCTTGCTTGACTAAAACTTTATGCCCATTGATTAGCAATTTCCCATTTTTTTCCTCCCTTCAGCCGCTGATAACCACCATTCCAGTCTTTGAGTATATGAATTTGACCATTTTATTAATTTTTTTCTTAAAAATACTTTTCTTATTTTCTTATCAAAAACAGCATTACATGTTAATTATGGAAATTTTATTGAAAAGTAGACACTGGGAAAGAAATAAGTATCACTTGTTATCCAACCTCTTGAGATTATGGCATTAGACAGTTTTTGCATATATTTTTTCATTATCTTTCCATACATGTATATTTCGATGTTTTTTTAATCAATGGGATCAGACTGCATGTGGCATTTTGGAAACTATTTTGTTCATTTAGTGATGTCTTTCCAAGTCATTAGCAATCAACTTCACCACTATTTGTGATGGCTTCATGAAAGTTCATAATTAAATGTACTATAATTTTTTTTAAATTTTATTTTATTTTAAGTTCCAGGATACATGTGCAGGATGTGCAAGTTTGTTACATAGGTAAACATGTGCCATGGTGGTTTGCTGCACCTATGAACCCATCACCTAGGTATTAAGCCCTCCATGCATAGCTATTTATCCTGATGCTCTCCCTCCCACCGCCCTCCCCACCCTGACAGGCCCAAGTGTGTGTTGTTCCCCTCCCTGTGGAATTTGACCATTTTATATACCTCGTATGAGTGAAATCATGCAGTATTTATCTTTCTGTGATTGGCTAATTTCACTTAGCACAGTGTCTTCAAGGTTCATTCATGTTGACACATACGGCAGAAATTTTCTTCATTTTTAAGGCTGCATAGTATTTCACTGGATGTGTACACCACATTTATTTAAATTTAACTTTTAAGTTCAAGGGTACATGTGCATATTTGTTATATAGGTAAACTTGTTTCATAGAGGTGTGTTGTATAGATTATTTTGTCACCCAGGTATCAAGCTTACTGCCCAGTAGTTATTTTTCTGATCCTCTCCCTCCTCCCACCCTCCATCCTCCAAAGGCCCCAGTGTATGTTGTTCCCTTCTGTGTGTCCATGTGTTCTCATCATTCAGCTCCTACTTATAAGTGTGAACATGCATATACCACATTTTTAATACATTCATTTGTTGACGACAATTTAGGTGATTTCCACATTTTGGCTATTGTGATAATCCAATGCTAATATCTCTTCAAGATCCTGATTTCAGTTCTTTTGGATAAATGCCTAGCGGTAAGATTCAGCATTCAAATATTTACTAGCTAATCTATTTTAGTTTGTAAAAATGGCATTTGCTTGAAAATAGTGTACAAATAGAATATCCTAGCACCTTAGATAATGGGTCATATTATATAGACAAATGAGCTGAAGATCAATCCAGATTTTAGTGTGATGGATATTTTCTCAGTCTTTTTCCTCCTGATTTAATTTTATTAAGTTTAATAATTTTCTTCTCAGATTTAGTACTGTTCTACTCTGATCTATATGTATATATTCACATATATATGAGTGTGTGTGGTGTGCATGTGTATAAGGAGCAGCTTGGAGATTCACTTTTTACCTCTACAATATAAGTTTATTATGGCTGTAAACTCTTATGTTGTAATTTTACTTTCTGAAGCTTATTATGGAAAACAATATAAATATTTGTAACACTAATATTAAAGAAGCATTTAGCTCTTCTTTTCCCTGGGTTCCATGGTCATAGATCCAAATTTTAGGAGCTGGAAGATTCCATTCCCCTTGGGTTGTGGTTGAGGCAATGCATAGTAGAGAGTGGTCATAAGGTTTCCTGTGCCAAATTGTGACTAAGGCTAGATCTTGTGGCTGAGACAAGCTTCTCAACCTTCAGCACAATTGCTTGAGAATAAAAGATTTCATAACTAGTTTCTCACCATGAAAAGGAACTCACACAAAAAAAGTTTAAAATAATAGATGACTGTAACAACTCTCCAACTAGCACAAAAATACATTCTTGGTAAAATAATGTCTCAACATGAAAGCCTTCGGGTTTGTACATTGTGAATGGGTTTGTGAATGAAGAATGGATTTTTAATGTGAAAAATGAAGCCAAAATAGACTTAGTATTAAACGTTAAAATACTTTAATGACTTTTAAGTTCCCCTATAAGGTGGACCAAGCATTTTCTGAGTAAGGGCATATGAGTATATAATCATTTTATCATCTTTAAGGGAAGGTTTATTTCCTTTTTTCCTTAATGTTGAACATTTAAGATTAGATTCCTGATCAATTACAAGGCACACATATAATTAACATCCAATGACTAGACCTATGTGGAATGGAGATAACCTCTGTCTGATAAAATTGGGTGAGTCCCTCATCAGTTTTTCCTGCCTCAGATATATGCAATGTTATTTCTAATAAGTTCTTCCTCTCTGTATTTCCTGCCTAAATAATCCACCTGCTTCTGAAAAAGATTTGGGGTTCTTTTTGCAGATGTATCATTTTTTTGATATCCTGAAGCAGTTTCTAATAGCATTTCTCAGCACAGGCAATAAATTTCACAAATGCTCTGTTTATTAACTAGAAGACTTGCACATCTCATTAGGAATTTTCAGGGAACACATTTTTCTTCCCTGTCGTTTTCTTTTTTCCTAAAAGAACAGATTCACTGTGTAGGAAAGGAAGATAATTTGACTGTCTGCATTGTGAACTTGGTAACTTATTTTTGTAAGCAAACATTAGAGAAAAACTTCCAAAACATTTTTATTTAACTGAGTGAATTGGAAGGTAAACTAAAGATGATGTTTATTTTATGACATGAAAAAATAATAATAGCAAAAATATGTTAATTTATATTACTTTATAATTTTGAAAATAAACTTTGCTGAATATAATCCTATGTGATTTTTGTAGTCTGTTGATAGCATTTGTATTGTTACTAAGCTGCCAAGAGGTCTTACAGGTTATTAATGACAAACCAAGCTTAGAAGTTATGGTTACTGTCAGTGCAATGATATATATCATCTTCATGGTGATTTTGGTTATAAATAAATCATAATGACAGCTCAAAACCTAAAAAATTAGAATAAAGGAAAACCATGGTTGATATTTTAAGCAAATGATGAAAAACCTAATCAAAGACTGAAATCTAGACTTTGGTATTTAAACAGCATTCATTCAACTAAAAATTTAAAAATAATTTTAAAATTAAGAAACGGTATTCTTTTATTTTTTCCTGCCCTCTCTACCATCTTTCTCTCTCTGTAGCTTCAACAGAAAATATCAAGAATTCTCTTCTTGATTCTATATTAGGAGTCAAACCAAATTTATAGCTTGGATTTGAAAGAAAAATGTTTAGAAGTCCTGGAACTCTGACTACCAAAGTATATAAATTATGTCACTTCTAGTAAAAAAACTGTTTAGGGAAAAAAACTTTTTTCTACTTGAGAAACTTTAGTTGAGAGATTATTTTGCATGTGACTTCACATACTTTCTGTAAGAAATTAGCTACACTAAAATCCATGATTTATTGTTGTCTAGCTACGTAAAAGCTTACCAAAGTGGTCCTTGGTTCCTGCCTTTAATAATGGAAGAAAGGGGAGGGAGAAAGGATAGGAGGAGGAAAAAGGGAGACAGAGAAATCAAATCTGTGGAAAAAGAACAGTTCCAAGTGCACCTCAGTGGGCCAAACAGAGCATTCAATACAGTGTATTAACATGGGCTTGAATAATTCAAACTTTCAAACCACAGGAAGAGGCTTTCCAGGGGGAGGAAAAGTCACCATAATTAAAGCTTCGCTGGCACATGGAGGCAGCTGTATCCTCCGACAGACCGAGAAAATTGGACATGGCCTAATAGCCTAAGAGAACGGGGATGCTGTGGGGTAGCATTGTTTGAGAAGTGTTAGGTTTATTTTGGCGTTCTCCAATTATAAAGTCAATTCTCTGGATACCAGCTTCTTTTACATGTTAATGGTCTAACCCTTGGCATATGGCAAGAATGCAGGATTCAACTCAGACTGCTTGAAAAAGGAATAGTGAGTTCAAAGATGCAAAGATGCCAGTGGCTGCATGTTACATTTTTGAGAGGTAGCCTTCAAGGTAAACAAGAAAAATGGGATTTTTTATGTTAATATGTGGTTCATTTTAGAAAGAATGTTTCTTCACTTAGTCTCTCCACATAAGGTACTTACGGGTTTCCAAATATTATATACATTTGTTATACATACCCATAAACTCATACATACACATACAGTTTCTGAGTTTTGTTTAAAGATTATTTCAGTATATACCTTCTTTTCCATAGCATATTGAAACGCCTACCTCAACTCACTGCTTTAAAGTGTTCAAAAATCCCAGTTGATTTTGATTCATCCAAATGCCAAGACTTATCAGCACCTTGCTTTTTTTGTAAAAGGTGCTTATTTTTCCCCTTGAGTGCACTTCCTCCTTGAAATTTCCTGCCGTCTCCCAATGTCTTCTGCAAGGATGTTAATTGTCATGCTTGTTTTCTGGGGATTGAATACAGCAAAGGGTCTATCTGAAATAAACAATGCAATGTGTTCCTGGGGGCCTTGCCAGACTGAGGAAAGCTAAAACATATTGCAGTGTTCCCTTGGGGATTTCACACCATGCCTGGACTAAGGAAGGTGGAAAAAAGAGGGTAGCAGCAATATTTCCTACTTCCTCTTTTTCTTCTTGACAGCAGAGTTTAAAAGCTTACCTCTCTTTCCAAGTTTGATTTCCCACTTCCCCATTATCCCTAACATCAGTGTGGTGGTGAGCTGTTTTCCAAGTGGCCACAGGGGATTGGAAAATGGGCTTGGAAAACAAGGAATCCGAAGTCTACTCCTCCAGGGAGAAAAGAATTTTATTGTTGTCAAGCTACGTAAAAGCTTACCAAAAAGCGTTTGTAACCTTTTAAAGAAACTTTTCACTACATTTAGGACAACTTTAAAACTATCAGGACAAAAGTGTGTTATACAGAACCATCATTCCAAGAATTAGATCTGACACTATAAAACTACACTGGCATACTTTGTAAAGTACAGCTCATTTAAAATCAGTTATTTTAATTAAAGATTCTTGTTACATGTTATTATGTAAGTTATACTACAGACTAAGGATGCAGTAACATAAAGTAAGTGAAACACTGAGATACATTGGAAGGGATCAGAGATGGAGATATGATATGTTATTTGGGGAAATGGTCTACCATATCCTAGAATATATCTTCTTATTCTGAATTCCAAAATTAAATGGTATCGAAACTCTTACTTTCATGCTCAAAATCTGCTTCTAATGAGAACTTTGCCAAACTTATAAGGTTTATCTTTCTTATAAGCCTTACTTACAAGGCTACTATCTTATGTTAAAGAAGCAGAAGTGTGTGCCCTCAAAAGGTACCACAAACCCATTGATGTGAAGCGTACATTTACAGATTGCAATGTTAGTTCGATGATGATTTGAGGTTTTATGAATTTATTACTTATTTATTACTTCAGCTCTGTCTACAGCTGAAGGCGCCATACTTTGGTTTTAATGCTGAATTGTGAATAAGCAGGTCAGATTACCTTCAAAGACATACAAATTGAAACCAGATCTCTGAAGGCTCATCCAAAGGAGAAGAGATGAAGTCTCTTATTTACTGCCTTTAGAAATATTTTACTTTTGAATGGGGAAAATAATTGTACTGAAATCAACTTTAAATACACCATTTACGATGTGTAAGACAGCAAAATGTAGTCAGAAGTAACTTAATAGTTTAACATTCAGTAACCATCGTTATGCCACTGGAATGAGTCTTTGACGAACTGGATTTGGAATAACATCTGCTGGCCCAGATTCTCTTTCCCAGCAATGTGTCCCTCTGCCTGTTGGAAGAGGGTGTACCTCCTGAATCTTAGCCTGGGGCCAGAGCCCTCATCTTATCTGTTGAAAGGCTCTGTCAATGCTGACCCACAGTCTCCTTTGAGGCTCAGCTCACCAGGCCCCTGTTAAATCTTTCTTAACCTTCATGGCTGCCATCTCCTTCCCTGTATCACCCCCTGTATCCTGGGGTAGAGTATCCTATTGTGCTCAGGAGCAAGTGAAGTCACCCTGAACAATTTTCCCTTTTCCACATTCTTTGTGTTTTCTTTCCCTCTGCCTGGAATACCTTTTTTCCAACATCTTCCCCCACACCTCATCCCCCACTCTCTCACACATCTTTATCCTGGGAAACTCTCACTTTTTTCAGGTATCACTTAGATATCACTTCTTTGGGAAGCCCTCCCAGGCTGGCTTGGCCTCCCTTCCTGTATCCTTTCCTAGTTCCAGTACCATGTAATTTTGCTTTGGTCCCATTTATCATTCTGAATTAGAATTATCTGCCCATTTCTGATCTGTATGGGAACCTTCCTAGCTACTCCGTAATATTAGAGGTCAGGGACCAGGATTCACCATGATGTTTCTACCACTTGTCTTAGTGCTTCTACATAGTAATATCTCAGTAAATATTTGTTGAATGAATGAGCACACTGTTTGGAGCCAGCTTGTCCAAAATCTCCCAAGTTCTGGAAGGTAGCCCTTCCTCTCCCACCAGACCACTGCCCTGCTGCAAGAGACATGTCCTATTTCTGGTACTCCTACTTCTACTCCTTCCTTTCAAAGTAAATCCAGCCATACTGGGGCCATGTCCTGACCATAATGAGGAGGTTTTCAGGAAGCAATAAAATGGGGACAGCCTTCAGGAGCTAATAGAAATGTGAGGACTGTCCAGAATAGAGAACACCCCCATTTGGCATTTTTGTCATTTAGATCTCCCTGCAATTGCAACAAAAATCTGGGACAGCTTTGTTAGATGCCAGCACTGCATGGTCTAGATTTAGAACTGTGTATAACACATAAAGCACAGATTCCACCTATTTTTCTCTAAATAGAAAGAAGAGGTTATAAAGTTGAAATTATGCTTCTGTGGCAGAACCCCATGGTGCAATTTACTGCTCCTTATTTCTTTTGTACTATATTAAGAACAAACACGACTTATAGGGCATTTCCTGAAGCAGCACTTTTACATTTTAGTAACATTGCATGTACTTGCTTTTGCTTGTACAGACAGAAATACATTCCTGCTTTCAATTCAATGCTGATGAACACACAAGCACGCACATCTAAATATTGACATAGATGCTGATTTTCTTGTAAAGAAATACGAATTTGGAATATTCCTGAAGTTTTAACATATTTAAGTAGCTCCAGATTTCTTTGTCTAATTGCCAACTAAAGAAATTGACTACTTGTTGCCATTAAAAAATTATCGGATATTGATTAGCAATCCTATAGTTTACTGCCTATTTATCTAAGTGGAATTGATGTAGTAAAGTAGAAAAAGAATGAATAAAAGAAGTTTTCTTCTTGAAGTGCTTGATTCTTTACCAAGCTTGGGAGCTTTTCCTGAGTGGTGACTTACTGATAAACTGATTGTTAGCTGCATTGTGTCGTTTGCTGTGGAGAACACATTTCCATCTGGTTTTCAAAAGGAATCCTTTGAGATCTGCATGTGTGCATGAAATTATATGCACAGAAAAAAGTATGTTCCCCTAGCCTTTGTCTTTTTTAATGTAAATTCACTCAGAGGTTCTTATCACTCCCTGTCTGTTTAATTTCTACTTCAGCAGTGTGCTTCCTCTCACCCAACCTGCCCTCAGCCTTTGGCTTTCTGGAAATTAGTATGCAGTAATCTGAATGCAGCTGACCAAAAATTAAAACCCTGGAGATTTATTATGAGTTTATGGTCCCTCACTTTACTGGACTTTTAAAGGATACTGAAGTATCAGTATTTTAGAAATAAATATGAAAAGACCGCACATTTCTCTTAATTTCTAAATTCTCCACTTTCATTTTATTTTGTTGGACTTCACTATTTATTTGGGAGAAATTTTTCTGTTCTTTTTGACTTTAACCTTGTAAGAATTGTTAAATTTGCAAGCAAAATTATGCAGAAAATGTAACCTTAAGACAGAGAAATTAATAATAATGACAAGAAAAAGAATAATGCTTTAAATTGCCTACATTCAAATTCAAGAAGTAGAAGAATTGAACAGCAAGGATTTCTATTGATTTTGACATTTATTTTTTATTACAGCATGGTGTTCATTTATGGAGCTATATAAATCTCATAAGAATAATTGAAGAGCACATGTAAACCTGCTCCTTTGCCCCTTTTGGGTCTCCTCCCTCATGACTTAACCCGAATGTCAGGAAGCAGCTGTCAGTCATGAGTGGCAGTGTTTAATCACCTATTGTTTCTCCCACTAACCTGCTCGCTCAAAGCCCATCACAGGTGGCCTTCATCAAAGGTAAGTAATGAGAACCATGAAGCTTTGTCATCAGTGATAATTAGGGTGACCATTTCATGTTTGGAAAATTTTAACATATATTTTAAAACGACAGAATGAAAAAAAAAGTCATTTTTTTTTTCCTTTGTAATTACAACTATAACCTCGACAAGGCAACCTGCGATGAGAGCATTTTTGCTCGAGAAGGGATATAAGAATAACTCTCTGGAGCTAACTCTTTTAAAACGACCTTGAATAATATCTGCATATGGCTTTTCCCAAAGTTAGTGAAATTTCCACATGTGTACTCAAGTACGGAGAAGTTTAGAATACATTCCCTTATCGGGAACTATTTCCCCTTCCCTTTGCCTATGAAATGTTTTGTGCAAGAAGCAGTATAACCCATGAATGTATCCATTAACTCCAGAGATGCAAATGGAATGGGAAAAAGGAATGGGGAAAAAGTTAATATTTGCATTTATACAAAAAATTATGAGTGTTATAATTACTGTTACTGTTTATATAACTGCTGTTGTAAGCAGCAGTGTATTAGGTTGGTGCAAAAGTAATTGCGGTTTTTGACATTAAAAGTAATGTCAAAAACCGCAATTACTTTTGCACCAACCTAATATTTCCCCTGGTAAAGAAGCAAAAGAAATATAATTTATTTTTTCCTTTTCCTAGTTCTGCTTACTACTTATCCACCATGGGCAGACAATACCATATTGATACTCTAACTCAGAAGAGCCACTCTTGGGTTACAGAATTTAAACAAGAATTAAATCAAGAATTTAAAAAAAAACAGCTTTAATAATGTATCATCCTTATAGAGGAGGAAGTGATTCTGCAAATATTTGAAACGTTAAGTTGAAAAACCATGAATCTTGTGGTATGTGGTCTTATAAACAAAACAAACAAAAACCCCAAAATACTCTGACTACAGAATTTCCATTGAGGTGAGAGAAAGTCAGACTGGGGAAAGGGTAAAGCTGAAAGGTCATATTGATGTTCATTCTTTGCCAAATGCACCACTCCCTTCATATTGTAGCTTCCTAATGCAGCCAGAGGATCATAATATCTCCCAACAAGATTTAAACTAATCCCATGCTTACCATCATTCCATTATTTCCTTACATAAATACAAGGATATAGGAAAGAGCAAATATTTTATGCAAGGTAAGTTATGTGGATCAAGTAGGAAAAAAAGAACAAATGCATATGTTTGAAAAATAGGCCTTTTGTGCCAATTAGACCCCAATCGTTGCTGTAGAAACTGTACTATATTTTATAAAATATGAGTTAAAGAGTAGAAAATTGAAAATGGAGTGCTGAGTCATTTAATGTATTTCATCTGGAAACTTTCACCAAAATTTGAGAGTTTTTTTTTGTTTTGTTTTTTGTTTTTTTTTCCACACTCTCATAGCTTTTGGAGATTTAGCTGTAGCAGGTCATGGGCTAATTTATGTAAATGGAATTTGTACTCATACAAAAAAATGCTTTTTGCCTTATAATAGCTAATCAGAAGAGTACTCTTATTATGTGTAAAAGCATGAGTTACCCGTTGATTACAAAGATATCGAATACTTATTCACTTACAATGCTCATATTTAAATGTTAATTCGTTTAACCAATAAATATATAAATAACATTTTATGTGCACGGCATATGAAGTATTATAAGCACATTCAGAGCACGGTATTAATTATTAGCATGTCTTTTACAATGTAGTACTCTAGGATGTCCAATGAACTGAGAACCCCATAGATTAATGATTCTAATCCCAGCTCTGTCACCTTGAGAGTCACTCAATTTATTTAAACTTTGGTGTTATTAAAGAACTAAAATAAGCATAGTAAAGGGTTTCCAATTTCCCCCCTTGCCTTCTATGTGCCTTTTATTTGGGGTGGGGTGGGAGGGCAGCTAGCCACCTCTCCAGCCCCATAAATTTTGACCAGCCTATAAACAGCTGTCAGAAAATAATTTTCAGGTGGTGTTTGAGATTGTACTAATAACCTCAGGCAAGGGGCATGGAAACAGGAAAGGGGCCCAACCTAACTTTCCATTAAAGTTGAAAACTGATGCCTAAGCCCAAACTACGAGGACTTTTTCCTATCACAGAAGTCAGCAAACTATAGCCTGTGGGCCAAAGACCTGCACCAGGTTTTGTAAATCTCAGAATTAAGAATGGTTTTTATACTTTTAAATGGATGGGGAAAAAATTAAAAAGAATAATATATTGTGATGTGTGACTATTATATAACATTTAAATTTCAGTACCCGTAAATAACGTTTTGTCAGAACACAGCCATACTTATTCATGTGCTGTGGATGGCTGCTTTCATGCTATAATGGCAGAGTTGAAGAGTTGCTGCAGAGTGCAAATGGCCAAATAACCTGAAACATTTGCTATCTGGCCTTTTACAGAAAGTTTCCTGATCCCTACCCTATGCTATAAAAACCCTAACCTTGTTTTAGTTGGGAGCCACCTGGTCATCATGTGCTCCCTGATGCACATCTGCTGAGGAAATCCTCCATGTGAGTCACTTAAATAATTCCCTTTTCACAGTTTCTGTATGTATTGTAAGCATAAAATATATACAAGAAGGTGTTAATGTAAAGTTTAGTAACACTGTGTGAAGCACTTAAGAGAATGCTTGGCACAAAGGGACAATGTTAGCTACTGCTGGTATTTAGTTGTATAATTAGTTGTATGTTTATTGACTTAATAAACATATTATTATGTTCTTTTTATTTATAGTTGTATAGTCAGGGAACTAGTAGGTGCTAAGGAGCATGAAGATGACTCTGACACATTCTCAGACTTCAAGGTACTTAAACTCTAGAACATACCCAGATAACAACAAATGCAAAGTAGAATATTGAGTCATAAAGAATTGTAGATAAAGTATTATGAAACTTAGAAAGCAAGAGAGGGGGAGAAGGGAAGTCAGGGAAGGCATCTAATCCCAGCTCTGTCACCGTGTATAGTCAGGTGTATAGTTGTATAGTTGTGTACATAGTTGTATAGTCAGGGAACTAGTAGAAGGGAAATCAGGGAAGGCCTCTAATCCCAGCTCTGTCACCTTGTATACATAGTTGTATAGTCAGGGAACTAGTAGGTGCTAAGGAGCACAAAGATGACTCTGACACATTCTCAGATTCCAAGGTACTTAAACTCTAGAACATACCCAGGTAAATATTTGAGCTGATCTTGTCCTTCACCTTGCTGCAACCACTCTTAAAGCCATAAAGTCTTCAAGCCTTCTCATTACCAATACCTGAATATCCTTTATAATCTCAATTTCAAGTATTGCATCCTTAACTGCCACTTGTCTTTCCATATGGCTCCCTTTATTATTCCAATTTCAGAAATTTCTAGGGGCCTGTGATCCATTGATTCTTTATCTTTTCACTGTCACTTACTCTTTTATCTTTACTTTACTCCTACCAGCTTAAGAGTGTATTCCTTCATTCAAATTAGTTTCTTCCTTATAACCTCAGTTCCATCCATAACTAAACACAACTCCCAGTTTATGTGAGGCCTGCTCCCTTGCAGACTAACCTTTCTAGAGAAAAACACACAACGATGCTGACTATTATCACTTTACATTCATGATCACTAACTTCAAGGGATCCTTAGTGCTGCCCAGAAGCCATGGTGTATTTCCTGAGTCCGTCATCAGCCTCTCTTCTCAAAACTCCACATATCTTCTCTATTGTCTCTCTCCACTGATCTCCTTTCCTCTTATTTCATTAAAAATAGAAGCATCAGAAGAGAACTTCCAAAGATTTCACCAGCAGAACCATTTGGCCCCAAGCCTTTGTGCCTGCATTCTCTGTCTTCTCCTCATTACTCTGGGTCAACCACCCATGCTTCTACCTGAGGCCACCATGTTGTCACTAGATCCCATTCCCTTGTACTTACCCATGAGAACTACTCCACCAGTTCTCCCCTCTTCATGTTACACCATCAAAATGTCCCTCTCTACTAGATCTTTCCCACATATGTAAACATGGTTATTTCCTCCATCTTTAATTTCTTTCTTCTTTGCCCTACTTCTCCCTTCAGCTACACCCCAATTTTTCTTTTGCCTTTTAGAGTAGAGCTTTTCTAAACAGCTGTGAGGACTCCATCTCCAGTGCCTCTTCTCCGCTCTCTTGGACCACCCTCCCCAGTCAGGCTTTCACCCCACAACTCCCCTGAAACTGCTCTCTCAGCATCACCCATAACTCCATCTTGCACATACAGTGATCAGTTCTCATTCCTCATCCAATTTGACCTATTGGCATTTGACACAATTACTCCATTCTTCTTGAAACACTTTTTGTTTGCACTTGACTTTCAGGAGGCCATACCCCTCTAGGTTTTCACTTTCCTAACTGGCTGCTCTTTCTCTGCATCTTGTTTATTTCTCCTCATGTCCCTAACCTCTTAGAGTGTCATAAGGCTCAGACACTGGGTCTCTTTTCTTTCCTCTTCTCACACCTTTAATGATTTAATCAGTCTTATGGCCTTAAATACCATCAATAGGCTGATAATTTTCACCTGGACCTCACCCTCGCGCTCCAGGCTCAGATGCAACAGATTATATCACTTAGATTCTAATAAGCATCTCAAATTTAAAGATCCAAAACAAATCCCAATTTTTCAGTTAATTCTCTTCCAGCACCTTTTCCCATCTCAGTAAATGGTAATAGTGTCCTTCCAATTGCTTAGGACAAAAAGGTTTTTCTCTCATACTTTACATCTAATCCATGAGGATTACCTGTTGGCTCCATATTCAAATTTGACCACTTCCCACCTTCTCCACCATTATCACTCTTTTTTTTTTGCCACAATAATCTCTCAATGGCATTATTTCATATCTTTCTTTGTCCTTTCCTCTGCCCTTGTTCCCGAAAGTTAATTTTCAACACAGCCAGCATGATCCTTTTAAAACTTAAATTTAATCGTGTCACTCCTCAAAATCCTCCAATGGCTGGCCATTTTACTCAGAGTAAAAGTAGAATCCTGGCTGTGACTTGCAAGGCTGCTGTCATTCCTTCCCCCTCTCTTGTATGTCTCTGAATGTATCTTCTGCTACTCTTACTTCACTCCACTATAGTCAGACACTGTCCACTTTGTGTCCTCAAATTCACCAGGACTATTTACACTTTAAGGCCTTTGCACTGGCTGATGCCTGGCATTTTCTTCCCTCTGTTATCGACATGCCTTGTTCCTTCACCTCATTCAGCTCATTGATCGAATGTTGTCTCAGTAATTGCCCTGCCCTGCATGTGTTGTTAGAGAGAAAGGAATTTGTAGAGGAATCCCAGAGGTCTTTGTGGAGGTCCCACGTGGATCCTGGGCTGAAGGCTGGGCTCAGGGAGAACTTTCCTGTGGCTTAGCAGTAAGTGACTATGTACTATGGGGTTGAAAATGGAACAGCAGCACTGGAAGACTTTGGTGTTCCATCTTAGGCAGGTTAACATCTTCGCATCTCGTAATCACCTCCAACATCTAATGCAACATTAGAAAGGCTATGCCTTAGGTTTAGTACCATACCCTTCTCTGCAAAGCTTAAAAACATGTGTGTCAGGATCCCTTGGAAGGGGAGATAATCTTTCAAAGTTAAGTCTCGCCCTGTTAGAGGGGATTGAGAGACACCTTGACCTTTTTACACACCTGTCCTAGACAATGCCAAGGTGATCATCCAGTAATTAACTGCCTACTAGAATAAAATGAACAGTCCTCAAAGGGAGAACACAGACTCCAGAACCTTTACAACATATCATCTACCAAATCTAGTATTCAATCCAAAATTCTATACATGTAAAGACATAGGAAAATGTGGCTCACAATAATGGAAAAGAGTTAATAGAAAGTGACTTTTTGGTGACCCAGAAGTAGGATTTAGCAGACAGACTTTAAAGAGCCTATGATAAATATGTTCAAAAAATTAAATAAATATATGTTCAAAGAAGTGTAGCATTAGGATATGGGTGATACAGTGGCTCACCAGTGTCATCCACTATCCGTCCAACACTGTCATTTTTCTGCTTTGCTAATATATTGAGAACATATTTATAGCATGCCAGGAAAGATGGAAGATTTGAGAAAAAGAAGGAGGACTTAATGGGCCACGGTCCCCCTGCAGACAGGTGGCAATCATAGAGTGGAAAATGTAGAATTTGTTTTGGAAAGGAGAGGAGAGAATTCTTCCTCTGAAGTGAAAGAGAAGGAGAAAATGAAAATATTTATCTTAATATAAAGGCTTGTCTTAAATATATAGCTTAAGGCAGAAAGAATACTAATTGGGACCTCATATTGAATGAAATTCAATCATGTGGGAGGCAATGAGGGGATAAAATTGAGGAAAATTAAAAAAAATAGGATACAATTGTAAGGGAAAAGATACTGAGTCAGCAATAAGTAAACTAGATTTTTGCTTTAATTTGAAGTCATAACTTTCCTCTTAGTATACAATATATATTTCTGAAACATAAACCTCCCCAAAGCCTGGATTAATTATATTTCTAATTTATTAGAAATATAATTTCTCTTCATCCAGGGCTAGATTATATTTCTTAAGAGCTGTTTGATTTCTACTCTAAATGAGTTTGTCAATTCATTTATTTCATATATACATAATCTCACTTACTGTGTTTAAGAATCTCCAAAAATTATAAAAGAGAAACAGGAATCGGTAGAGATTAGTAAGAAGAAAGAAAAGAAACCAGGGAGTGGGCCTGATGAGATGGCAAAATTTGGTCTCTATGATCAATTGAGAAACAACATACACCAGAACTGAGCAGCAGAAATCAGCGAAGGCAACTAGAAGCCAGGTTTTAACTACTACAAAGAACTTTGTAACAATTAGACCTGTCCAAGTGGACTTTCTCCTATTATTAGTTAATAGAAATATTCAAGCAACAGATAGACATCATGTGTCTGTGTTACTTTAGAGGAAATTTATATTGTGAATGGTATTTAATAGACAGCCTCTAAGATCCCCTCTGATTCTAAAGTTCTATGATAACCTATTATAATAAGTCTACTTGGAGTATTTTTTTTAAAAAAACATGGAACCTAAACAAAATTATATTGATTTAATTTCTTTTTTCTCCACTTTTCTGTGATAATTGTTAATCTGCACCACCCATTTTTGGTAATGTTGCTTTTTATATGGCTAATCCCAACCCCTTTTATTTTTTGTAATGAGAACAAGTTTCCTGAATTCATATTCAGTGATAAAAATGTTATGACAGAATCATAGGCTTATCAACTTAGAGCTGGACAAAGCCTTAAAACTCACACAGGCAGACCTCCACATTTTTCAGGAAGAAAAAGTAAGACCTAGAGAGGCTAAGTGTGCTACCCTATCAACTTAGAGCTGGACAAAGCCTTAAAACTCACACAGGCAGACCTCCACATTTTTCAGGAAGAAAAAGTAAGACCTAGAGAGGCTAAGTGTGCTACCCAAGCTCACGCTGCATGGAACCTCCCTGCATCCCATTCCAGAGCTGTCTCTACAGCATATGCTGCCTCCTGCCCATTTAAGTCAATTTAAATGAAGCTTTCTGCAGTGTTCTTATTCAAAATATGTAATTTATTTCAGTACTTTAGGATCATGTCAGATGACTGGGAGCATGCATCAATTTGTACCAAAATGAAATTTTATAATGCAGTCTAAAAATGCAATTTATTTTAGCAGTTTCCTCTTATGCCCGGTTTAAAGATTTTTTAATGGATTTTTTTTTAAAAGTTCCTTCTTATATTTTCACTGAAATGGAAATCAATGAAATCATAATGCTTTGAAATAATGGTGTGGATGGAATGTTTTCATTTGCAATAGACTAATTAAATTACTTATTTTGTCATTATAACTTGCCTTATATTAGCAAAATTGGCAAAGTCTGCCTCATTAAGCTGCATTTGAGAAGGGCATCTTCTTTTTTCTCGTTTACTAATTCAGAATACAAGAATTCTCAGCATCATGTCAACTTTCCTGACATCGTCCACAGACCACTCTGGTGCCAGACAACTGTGGTGCCACCGAAGCTAATCTGATTAAAGCTGAAAAGCTAAATAGTATCTGGTAATGCTAGATCAATACTAGCACTGGAAGGGTCAATTTGAGCATGAGCCCAATGTTTTCTCCTCCCATTGACTGATCATGGAGGCACAGATGATGGCCAAAAGTGACTGATTACTGGATAAATATTAAATCCATTATCAAGCCAGTGAAAGGCTGTGTGAAAATGTGAGTCACTCTAGCCCTGAGGGTCTTGGTTTTATCATCTATAAACTGAGGGGATTGGACTATATGATCTCCAAGGATCTTCTCGTCTAAAATTATATTAATGAACCTACAATAGCCTCTGGGGTGTGCTAATAACCAGAAATTGTATGGGCAGCCGCCAAACAGCACACATAGCCAAATGGACTCTTGTATATTTCATTATTATTTAATCTCCTTCTTTCTAAGGTTTCCACCCTTGCTCCAATCACCAGAGAAAATTGAGTATGTTGGGAATGAGCTTGTGACGCCATATGGTGGAACTGAAGGGGGAAATGGCTGTTGTTTTCTAAATACACTGAGTGCAGTGGTTCTTCAAATTTTATGGTTAACCCTTTGAGAATATGATGAAAACTATAAATTGTCCCTTCCCAGAAAATTACACAACTATTCAAATTTTGCTTTAGCTTCTAGAGCTACCTGTATCTGTCTCCCTTTAAATATCCCTGGTTTCATGCATGGTCTTACATATGGTGGGGTTTTCATAGAGGTATCATAATATGATAGAAACAGGATGAGCACTGAATCAGATCTCCACTCTCTGTTACATAAAGCTGTGAGATATTAGGTAGGATGGTTAATCACTGTGAGTCTGTTTTCTCACCCATAAAATGGGAAGATAAGTCCTTCATCACAGGATTGTGGGGTTATATGAGATAATATGTGTACATTGCCTAATACCATGCTTGACACATAGGCATTCAACAAGTTTGTTTCTTCTTTTCAAAAATGTGACTAGTTTATACTTTAGGTGAAGTTTAGAAAGCAACTAATGAAATGTTTTAGAATCATAAAATGTTAAGTGTTGGAAGGTAGCAATCTAATAGCCCATAACATTCTTAACCCTTATCATAACTTTCGCAACTTGAGATATTGGAGAGCTAGCATGAGGAATGGGCAGCATCTTCAGAGTCCCACCACCTCCTCTCTGGCATTCAGTGACCTTCTGTGGTCAGCTCTGCCTCCAATGCAGGGCTCCATCCAGACCGGGAATGGCCTCAAGCACCAGCCTCCTCTCTTGGACTTGTCAAAGCCCATCTATCCTGTGTTTCCATCCCTCTATGCCTCACTCTCTCACCTACTTTGAGTTAAAGTGCTAACAATGAATAATAAAACACTCCTCACTGCACCTCCCTTTTAACTGCTGCCTTCAGTTCTTGTTACACAAAGAAATGACGAGCTGCAAGAAATGGCCTGACTGTTCATTTCAGAATTGTTGCTAATCTATCAACTAGCTATGAGTATTCCTTCATTTATATTTTGGGAAAAGAAGAATGATAATTCATCAGCGCTCATACTGTATTACACATGTCTCTTCTTGTTGTTGTGTTAGGATGAAAATTAAAAAGGAAACAGGTTTAAAGTATTGATTATAGGAAATACTAGGTAAGTGCCCCCTTAGGAAATATATACTGTTTCCATCCTTTCTAGTTATTTTCTATTCCTCAAAGTCAGGAGGAAGAGCAACAATGGCAGAGTTAAACTGGGCAGATCTGAGCTGGCTACCCTTTTAGCTTTAGTGCTTCTTATTCCAAGAATAAGAATACCTTCTATACCAAATCTCTGAGATAACTGAGTAAACCTGTATACCTGATACATCTACACTGGATTGTGGAGAAGTGGAAACTGCACAAACAGTGGCAATGAAAGCCATCCAAGAAGTTGGGGTGTGGTATGAGTGCCTGAGCCACGACAGACAAAGCCACAAGGCCAGTGAACCAGAGGAGGGAAGTCCCCTGCCCAGTCATAGGTTGAGGAAGTGGACATTCATGGTTGTTTGGCAGAAAGCTCACGATGTATATGTGGTGCACAAACTTAATGTTGCGAATGCGTATCTGTACACAGGGAAAGATGATAAATTGTGTAAATAGATTTGTTTTCTAGTCATTAAGTGTGTCCATAGAGACTTGTATCATGAGAACTAGAATAGGGGAGGTTAATAATAAAAGTTTTTCTAGGAAAGATATCCAAGAAAGAAGTCTATATTTTCTGAAACTAGTGACCTGGAACTCGAGAAAGAGTATACTGATGTAGATACTGTACAAAAACCAGATTGCTTGTTCTACCTGGCTTCTGGATGCCATGGCCCTCTCTCTCAGGCCCTCTGGAATTCTAAAGACCAAAGGCAACTTGGCCAAACTGGCTGTTTGGTTGGTTCTACTTGTTCCCTGGATTCAGCAAATTGTTCCTCTGTTCAAAATCCCTACCTTATAAAGAAAGAAGTAAGTACTCCAACTCTAGAAGCTAGATTTATGCTACCCTGATTCTAGGAAGGGGGCTTGTGCCTTGTGTTCTCCATATCTGATTCTCTGCTCAGTTCTCTGGGATCTGTCATCTGCTTCACCCTTCCTCACCTCCAGGCCCAGAGCACTTGGGACACCCTATTAACATCCTGCATAATGGGAAGTGGTAGGTGCTAAGCACCTCTTATTTTTAGCTGTACATTAGCCCTTTTATTGGTGTTTCTTGTCATGGAAAATTATAAACAACCCCACCTAAAGATGTTCATCTAACAGATTCCAGCTTCAGTGGAAATTGATCCCCTTTAAAATGGGTACCTTTTCTTATTGAAGCAAATAGCTAGATTATTAATGCAAAAATAATTTTATCACATCGACTCATTTTTATCACTTCCATTCTTATCATTATTAAATTAGCCTTTAATAAATCTTTAGTTATTTGATTTTTTCCCATACCTCCTGATAGACCAATGTGTTTTGTGTCATGATTGCCATTTCTGAGATTCCCTGTCAAGTCACAAGTGACTATGTTTTGGGCAAAGGCTGGCATTTTTGTATGTGTGTGTAGAGGCAAGACAATAATAAGATGCAATAAAATGTGAGAGCCAAGTGTTCTCTGCAGACATGAAAACAACAGGTACCAAAAAGTGTATCTTGAGGGCAACCAAGCATATTTTTTGCAATCGAAACTGAATTTTCCCCCAAATATATTTGAACTTTGAACAAATATTTGAGTACTGAGTATGAACCAGAAACTTAGCTTGGCCAACCACTTTAATAATATCAGAAATAGGTGTTCTGTAAACTTTTTCGTGCCTCTTGACCAATAAAAGAGCAAACATATTATTTGCGAAAAGCTGGTACTTGTCACTTATCACAAGTTCTTGGTGATATATATGTCTATGATGAAGAAAAATAGTGGCAAATTATTGTTCTCGAACCTGCATAAGTATTAATGTTGTTTTCTGTTCTTCGTAATTTGATGTACTTCTGATAATTTTTGGAAAATAAACCCACACATTGCATTTTAAAATAAAAAGTGACAATCAGTAATTGTTTTTCTTGCTTCTCATGAACAGACAACTGATACAGAGTTAGCTAATGCCTCACTATTTAACTTAGCAAGTTTGAAGTGAAAAGAGAGAAGTTTTGACTCCATTTATTTCTCAAAACTAACTTTTTATAATTTTATCTTAAATTTTTTGCCAAATGTTTCCTAATTTTTTAAACTTATCTCTGAATTCAAGCATTTTTCTCTTAGTCAAATTCAGGGCATCAACAAGCCTAAGAGAAGAGATACAAATACATGATATGTAGACATGTTTTTCATCATTGAGTTTATGATAGCAAAGGTCTAGAGGCAGTCTAAATGTCATCAATAAAGAATGAGTTAAATAAATTTTTGGATATGGCATCTGGTAGTTGACAGTATCATTAACTGAGAGAACAGAATATAGGAAGCGAATCTTAAAGCAGAGTGTGTGATGAATTCAGTTTGGGATCCTTGAGTTTTAGGTTCCTGTGGGATATTTGGGTGAAATTGTCTATCAAGCCATTGGCTATAAGATCAATTTCTGAGGTTGGAATTAGGTTTCAATGTGGGAGTCATTGACATATAAATGATAGTTTATTTATAAGTCCAAAAGAGATCACCCAGGGACAGCATGCAGAAAGAGAAGAAAAATGAACCAGAGATAGGGTGCTGAAACACACCAAGAATGGATTGGCAGGGAAGAGATGCCCCCAAAGAAGTTTAGAAAATGCATTCAGAAAGGACAGAAAAGAACCGGGAAAGAGAGATGTCATGGAAGTCAAGGAGTAAAGGGAATAAGTAGCCAAATGTGTTAGGTATATTAGTAAGATGAAAATTAACAAATCTTCATTAGATTTGGTATGAAGGTCATTGGTAACCTGGCCAGAGATTTTCACAGGAGTCCATCCTTTTGCTAGAACCCATGTCCTCTTGCTTGCTTAAAGACTTGCCTCCTTCAGTTTTCCCATCATTCTCCTGCAACACAGCCTCTCTTTGACTGGATTATTGCCATCATAGTGAGCTTCTATCTTCAAACTTGACCCAGGCTCTCCCTCCAGCCACTACGTTCTATCTCTGCTTTCACAGTGAAGCTACTTGAAAGAAGTGTTTGTGTATGCTCTCCCTGCCATCTAGGATCCAATTCACTCATTAACCCACTGAAGGTTAAGGTCTGCACCATTACCTCCCCCAGCTTTCTGCCAGTAGCCTTCAAGCAGCCAAACCCCACTCACGTTTTTTAGACCTCTCAGCAGTGTTACATACATCAACCACTTTCTCCATTTTGATACATTCTCTTCTCTTGTGACACCATAATCTTTTGGCACCCTTTCTGCCTTACTAACAATTCTTGCTGGCCGGGAGGTGGCTTAAACCTGTAACTCCAGCACTTTGGGAGGCTGAGGCCAGAAGATCTCTTGAGGCCAGGAGTTTGAGAACAACCTGGACAACACAGCGAGACCTCATCTCTACCAAAAAATAAAAATAAAAATTAGTTGGGTGTGGTGGCATGCACCTGTAGTCCCAGCTACTCAGGAGGCTGAGGCAAGAGGATCACTTGAGCCCAGGAGTTCAAAGCTGCAGTGAGCTATGATTGTGTCACCACGTTCCAGCCTGGGTGACAGGGCGAGACCCTGTCTCAAAAAACAAAACAAACCCCAACTCTTGCTCTGTATTCTTTGCTGACTTCTTACCCTTTCTTCAACTTTCAAATATCAGTTTTCCTGGATTTTTCCCTGGAAACTCTTCTCCTTACTTTCTAAACTTTCCTCATAGGTGATCACATATGATACTGGACTTTCAAGGCGTCCCATAGACTCTCAGGTTTACAACACTAGTCCAAGCTTTTCACTGAACATCTGATAAGCACATCCCTACTTAATGGAATGAACATGAAAAACTCTTACAAATAAGTATAAGAAGAAAAAACAAAAAGAGACACCACATTAGGAAACTGAGAGAGCAGGAAAAGGTGAAAATGTCCAATAAGCACATGAACATCTATTCAACCTCACTCATAATCAAAAATCAAATTAAAACTAAATTTCACTGGGCAAGATGAAGATGAAATATAATACATATTATAATGAGGAATGTTGAAGAAATTTGCACTTTTATGCAATACTGGGGGCAATAACTCTGCATTTAGAAGTACAGTTTGTAAATATGTATCAAAACGTAGATTATACATGTCCTTTTCCACAATGTTACAACTTGCAGAAATGCATCCTGAAATAATTTCATAAATGCATGATATGCAGACATGTTTTTCATCATTGAGCTTATAAGAGCAAAGGTCTAGAGGCAATCTAAATGTCAATCAATAAAGAATGAGTTAAATAAATTACGTATTATCTGCATATAAGGATATCATACATATAGTAATGTGGCTCTACATTTATTTTTAGAAATAAGAGCAATACTATATTAAATTTAAAAGGTAGTTTTTAAAATAATATTCATATTACAATCCTTTCAAAAAGTATTTGTTTAGACACGCCTAGAAAAGCATCTGGAAAGAGACACGATATAAAGCTGATAGTGAGTCTTTTGGGGTAGTGTTATTGTGAGGACTCTTTATGTTCTTCTTTATACTTTATGTGATTGAGATACCATGACCGTGTTATTAGATTTTACTCCCTTAATTATTAAAAAAAACTATCGCCTTGCAAATGAATATGGGTGTTACTTTTCAGTCCTTAATTACTATGATTGACATTTAACAATATGGGGTGGAGAGATGGCTCTTCATAATACATTTTCTCTTCTGACTAATTTTGAAAGGAGACCAGAGATGCTTTGTCACTCACTCCTTAGTTTTTCCCACTGCTGACTACATACCTTGTGGTTCCTAAACACTTTTATGGAACACCTTAATGCTGTTTCACTTGGGGACTTTGGCTATCAGCAAGCTTTGTGTTTTGTTTTTCAGTTAGAAATCAATGATAGAAACTTTAAAAGAAATGAGCTTCCATCTAAAATAAGGTTGGCAGAAAAGTAGCCGAAAATAACACATTTCAAGGCTTTGAAGATTAGGAGATATGTGAGAAGTTCAAATAGCTTTTCTCTTATCTGGAGAACTGGATAATTCACTGCTTCACAAGCTAACAAGAGTTTTGTTTTTTTATTTTAACTGGATTTAATGAGAAATGATAACATATAAGAGTTCAAAGCATAGTGAAGATCTTTTTCTTATAAGGTTTTTTTCCATTTTTGAATATTAAGATGGAGGCTATAATTTTCTGAACAAAAGTAGATAATAAGTTAATAAAAATCTTGAAACATTTTACTTAAAAATATGCCTGACAGGCCCAGAGTCCTGAAGGAAAATGCTAATTTTAATAATTATTAAATGCTTATCTACTAAAATTAAAACAAAATTTTATTGTTTGAATATTTTGTAAAAATGGGAGTCACTTAGAGTCCATGGGAGATATTGATTTCCCTATCCCTTATTTTCAGAACTAAATTGGCAATACATAAAATAAATCAAACTTAAATAAAGAACTTAAGGGAAACAACAGCAACTGAATGCCATTATATATTTATTTCAATCTCCTACACTTTCTACATTTTCAAGCATATTACTAATAATATTCTGGTTATATTCATAAGCATAGAAAAATCTTCAAATGTCAAAGAAGATTGATTTGTATTCAATATATTTCCAAAGGAGAAAGGTGGTTTTTGATACCACTTCTCCAATACAAACTCATTCAACAAAGAGTTTCTGAATCGAAAATTTAATAGTTCATAGTCTCCCATGCATTCCAAATAATTGAGTTTTTAAGTTCCTTTTGCTTTTATCTTTATTGTTAAATATTATTGCTGTTTTATTAATACATTTTAAAGGTAAATATATGTATAATATGAAAAAAATAAATATATTTGCAATATTCTAAGACATTTTCATTTCATTTTAAAGTGAGAGGAAGTACATTGGTACAACTTAATCAAAAGTGTGTGCTATGAATTTTTTTTTTTTTTTTTTTTTTTTGAGACAGAGTCTTGCACTGTTGACCAGGCTGGAGTGCAGTGGCACAGTCTCGGCTCACTGCAAGCTCCACCTCCTGGGTTCACGCCATTCTCCTACCTCAGCCTCCCAAGTAGCTGGGACTACAGGTTCCCGCCACCACGCCTGGCTAATTTTTTGTATTTTTAATAGAGATGGGATTTCACCATGTTAGCCAGGATGGTCTCGATCTCCTGACCTTGTTATCCACCCGCCTCGACCTCCCAAAGTGCTGGGATTACAGGCGTGAGCCACAACGCCCGGCCGCTATGAAATATTTTTATAAGATGTTATAATAGTCTTTTCCTGAGACAAGATACAAAGTTGTCATTTCTTAGAGCAGAATTCCAGTTCAATTCATAGATCCAATATTATGAAAAGATTCTTTAGGTGATCTGTGGCCTCATTATTCAGATGAATAATCTGCAAAGTAGGATGTGCAAAATAGAGAAATTTCAATGCTTTGTCTTACTACACAAATTAATAATGCATGAACCTCACTTAATGAAATTCCATTGAAAACAATACTCATTATTTTCTGCTGCTGGTAGAGAAATTGTGTGAGAAGAGGGCTTGCTGAAAAAAGAGGGTCCAGTAGACAGTAAGTTCCATGAGGACACAGACTGTCTTCCTCATTTAGCATCATGCCTATACTGAGGCCCTCCATAACTACTTGACAAATGAATAAATATGGAGGCAGAAACACTCTCCTGCAGATTTTTAACATGGAAGAAGCACATGGGGCCTGGAGGAGGCTTTGTCCTTCTGAAGCACTGCAAAAAGCAAAGATGTTGGAGGACATATCTAATGTAAGAATATTAATCAATAGTTAAGAATTTACACTCATCATTTAGCAATAAACTATACTGTAAATGGATTTGGGGAAAATGCTTATTGTTAAGTAAGGCATGGGTGTATTTCCTCTGTGTTTGTAGTATACAAATTATTAAACCCTACTTCTCTCTTCTCCTCTCTCTGTGAAAAAGAGTATAAATATCAACTTCAGTTCTGTTCATATGACTAATTATCACCACTCTCTTTAATATTCAGACCATACTTACAGAAAGAAATAGAAACCATCAAGTATATACTCAGCCAGATTCCCTCTCATCCATCTAAAATTACCTTCCTGCTTACCCCTTAAACAAGAGATTCTTAGTCTCTTGCCCAGTTAACTCTTCTATTTGTGTGATTGTACCCAATCCCTCAACTTCCCATGATAGCATCTCATTAGTTAATTCTCATCTTTTCTTCAATTGTTTTTTCTTAAAAATCTCCTGTGTTTTACCAAAACCCTGAACTTTTCCCATCTTAAAGAACGGCCTTCTCTCAGTCCTATCTTTCACTACCTACTGCTCTAACCCCTCATTTTTTTTCCTACCCAAATTCTTGAATAAGAGTCTGCACTGTTGCGCACTCCTCATCTTAGGCATTATTCAAGCCACTGAACTTGGTTTCTGCCCCTGTTATACTCAATGAGTTGCTCAGATAGCTGCTGTCACTATTGTCATCATCACAGCCATCATCATTATACTGATGTCACTGCAGCCATTGTTGTCTCCCTCAAATCAGTCTCACATATTGCATCTAGAGTGGAGTTCTAAAACACTAATGTGATTGTGCCATCATGCCTATTTTTAAACACAGTTCAGGACCTACCTAATGTTGCACTCCTCTCCAACTTCCTTTTTTGCCATTTTATATTCCTGCCAAAAAACAAAAACAAAAAACCACTTTAGGCTTCTTGAACAGATCATGCTTTCTCAACTCTTTCCCTTTGCAGATGCTGGTCCTTTTGCCTAGAACACCTGCCTTCTCAGGTCAACCTAGCATTTAGCATAGAGGATGGCTTCAAGTATTTGTTTTTATCTTTTAGATTAAAATAATCTGGAGTCTGATCACTTAGATTATTTTAAATTGTGGAAATGACAATGATAGCTATGGTTACTAGGACCCTATGACCTTTGTCTACATCTGCCAAAGAAAACTGCGCATTCTTTGCCAGGCAAAGAATACCCTGGCTTCTCTCTTAAAAGTCGATTGCTACCTTTTTATATTGATTATAAATGTCACATCTTTAAACTAGTATCTTACTGTTAAAAGAGCAAAATGAAAGAGTTGTTTACGAAGTCTTATAATTATTTTAAGCATTTTTTATAGTTAAACTCATGGAAGAATTTTAGCGATTTTATAATTTTTATACAGTAATTTTTATAGTCCTTACCTCTGAGGAAAATGTGTGTTAAAAATTAGTTTCAAAAAATCCAAAACATTCCTAAAGTTTTTATAATTGTTGTTATGTTCATCAAAGTGATATATAGTTTGCCATATTAGAATAGATGATATAAGATTTATGACCAAATAATACTCAATTTTGCAGTTTTTATTCAATAAGAAAAACATTATGATATTGAATTTATTAAGATTCTTAGTATCAAAATATATGTCAACAAATTATAATTTTGTCACACGAACTATTATAATTTATATGTGGCATTTTGGATTATTAATTAGGCTGAATTCTTATGTGTAAAAACCGTAATACACATAATAATATGGAATAACTCAACTTGATAAGTTATTTTTGCATTTTTATTGTGACATAGCATAAGTTAAATAGAAATAAAAAATTCCATTTTAAAAATATAAAAACAATTTATTAGTGGAATTTTTTGCGATTAGTTGCTTTTGGTTAGTTATAATATTAGCTTCCTTTTTGAGATGTTTCGTGAAACCTGTGCATTGTGGATTGATGCACACGTTCCTCAGACATATTTCTATGTCTACATCTATATCTATTCTGTATCTGTATATATGTATTTAGGGACTTCATCAAAAGCATCTAAAAATCTTAGCACTACACTTTCCAATAAACAAAAATGAATACATTGAGGTATCACATTGATTTTTTCTAACTTGAGTGTTTAACAGCATAACCACCAAAGTGTTATCTCTATAAAACAACTGCTTAGTTTCAAAAGAGAACCCATTTCACCCTGTGTGTGGTACACATGTCCTCTCGTTTGCTTAAAAGTATCAGTCAATAGATTTTAATTGAATTCCTACCATATGTAAAACAGGATGATCTGTGGAGACACCAAACAGTGAGAAATAGCCCTGTGTTGTGTATTTACAGTCTAGGAAGGGAAACATGATGTATATTTATAAAAAGTCAACATTACAATGATGCCACATGAGTATTAAAAGAATTTAATTTATTATATAGGGGAAGAGATTGATGGAAAGGCAACAATGTCATCAATTATGAACACAAAAACTCCTTCCGAGAAATCCTATGTGAAATGATTAATTGCTCATGTTTTTACTGGCTACAGGAAATGATTCCCATGTTACCTAGAACTGATGGCTAATTGGTCAATAACGTGTAATAGTCTCTAGTTTATAAAGAGTATTGAGGAGAATCTGGGGAAACTGAAGCTAATCTGAAGGTACAAATCAATATAACAACAACAATATTAATAGCTAACATTAACCATTACTACTGGCCAGACACTGTGATATGGCCCATGCGTGTCTTATACAAGGAGAAAAAACTTTTTAGTATCTCAAAATGAGAATCTGAGCCAAGGAATCATTAAGTTCCTTGCCCAAAGCCTCTGTATTAATATTTGTTTTCCATATCATCTCCACTTCAAACCCCATGTCTTTATTTGCTTTATTGCCTCTATAATTTCAGATAACCTGGAGCTAGCAATTCAGTTGGAAACAAAGAGCCTTATCAAATAGAAATCAACATGAGTAGGAGAGATCAGACCTTAGAAGATCAAAACCAGGGACTGCAGGTAGTTAAAAGAATATAGCAAGAGGTCAGAATAGCCAACAGTTTTTAAATTGGGAGAAAATTGCCTGGAGGCAAAGATCAAGAGCAGGACAAGGAGAAAGGGCAAAAAGAGCTTCAATTAGAGGGAGAGGGACACACCCCTAAGAGGTGCCCTGGCCCCAAGTGGCCGGCAAATGCTGAAGCCTGAGGACAAGACACTGTCACTCACCCCCAAGCCCATGGCTGCAAACACCTCTGTCATTTCTTTGCCTTCCTTGGATCTCACTCCTACCCCGAAAGTGTTGCACAGCATTGGGCTGGCCCTGCTAGTGTTTGTCACTATGCTGCTGTTTGTCATCATACTGCTGCTTATGGCTGTGAAGTTGATACTCTGCAATCTGAATTTTCTTTTTTCAATCTAAATGCAGATTTCTGTGAGAACTGGTAGAGACACAGGTCCCACCAGGGAAATCCTGAGTCTTCAAGACCTGAAACAAGAAGGGAATCTTCATGCACTCCCCACAGAGTCAGATCAGCTCTCCAGAGGAGGGCATATGTGGGTGACAACAAACACCCCAGACTTCATCTTTTATTTGTGACTAAGGAAAGGCATTTAGTGACTCATTTGGTAAATTTGCTGAAAGACAGACCATTTATATTTGGATTTCAGATTCTTAATAACTTATTAAATAGAAACAAGCTGGGCATGGTGGGACACACCTGTAGTCCCAGCACTTTGGGAGGCCAAGGCAGGAGGATCCCTTGGGGTCAAGAGTTTGAGACCAGCCTGGACAACATAGCGAGACCTCACCTTTACAATCAGTCAATCAATCAATCAATCAATCAATCAATCAATAAGTAAGTCAAGTGTGGTAGCACATGCCTGTAGTGTAGTCTCAGCTATGCAGGAGGATGAGGCAAGAGAATGACTTGTGCCCAGGAGCTTGAGGCCACAGTGAGCTATGTTCATGCCACTGCACTCCAGCCTGGGTGACAGAGCGAGACCCTTTTTATTAAAAAAAAAAAAAAAGAAGAAGAAGAAGAACTAATATACATGACATATACAAATAAAGGGATTAAAGACAGATGTGGAGTGTGGACAAAAGTTATTGAATATCCAGGACCATGATAACAAAAATACAGGGTTGTCTCAACCAGGGTATTCTTAGTATAAGTTTCTCGTTAGTTTTAATCAATTCTTGAGTTTCATTTAGCCTGTTATCTAACAGGAGTAGAGGTATACAAGCCAAACAGTGAACCCAGATTTTCTAGGTTCAAATGCTGGTTCTACTTCTAACAAGTTATGACTTTGTATAAGTTATTTAGCCTCCCTGAACCTTAGTGTTCTTCTCTATAAAATAGGGAGGAAAATAATAGTACCTACATCATAGGGTTATCATATGGATTAATGGGTTGCTATTTGTCAGGAGCTTAGAATAGTATCTACTATTTGGAAAGTGCCTCAGAAGTGTAAATTTTTTTCAAAATTTTTCTTATTTTTCTACATTAAAAACCTGGGCTATGCCATACTGCATCCCCTCTTTCCTTAGCCTACTGTCTCCATTTAACAAACACGGCTGATATACTTTGGCAGTGTCCCCATCCAAATCTTATCTTGAACTGTAGTTTCCATAATTCCCACATGTTGTGGGAGGGACCTGGTGGGAGACAATTGAATCATAGGGGCAGTTTCTCTCAAACTGTTCTTGTGGTAGTGAATAAGTCTCATGAGATCTGATGGTTTTATAAGGGGAAACCCCTTTACCTGGTTCTCGTTCTCTCTTGCTTGCCACCATATAAGAGGTGTCTTTTGCTTTCCACCATGATTGTGAGGCCTCCCCAGCCACATGAAACTATGAGTCCATTAAACCTTTTTTTTTTAAATAATTTACCCAGCCTCAGGTATGTCTTTATAAGCAGTGTGAAAACAGACTAATACAGTAAATTGGTACTGGTAGAGTGGGACACTACTGTAAAGATACCTGAAAATGTGGAAGCAACTTTGCAACTGGGTAACAGGCAGAGGTTGGAACAGTTTGAAGGGCTCAGAAGAAGACAGGAAAATGTGGGAAAGTCTTCCTAGAGACTTGTTAAATGGCTTCAACCAAAATACTGATAATGATATGGACAATGAAATCCAGGCTGAGGTGGTCTCAGATGGAGATGAGAAACTTGTTGGGAACTGGAGTAAAAGTGACTCTTGCTATGTTTTAGCAAAGAGATGGTGATATTTTGACCCTACCCTAGAGATGTGTGGAACTTTGAATTTGAAGGAGATGAATTAGGGTATTTGTCAGAAGAAATTTCTAAGCAGCAAAGCCTTCAAGAAGTGACTTGGGTGCTGGGTGCTGTTAAAAGCATTCAATTTTTTTTTGTTTTTTTTGTTTTTTTTGTTTTTTTTTGAGAGGGAGTCTTGCTCTGTCCTCCAGGCTGGAGTGCAGTGGTGCGATCTCGGCTCACTGCAAGCTCTGCCTCCCGGGTTCATGCCATTCTCCTGCCTCAGCCTCCGGAGTAGCTGGGACTACAGGCGCCCACCACCATGCCTAGCTAATTTTTTGTGTTTTTAGTAGAGACGAGGTTTCACCGTGTTAGCCAAGATGGTCTTGATCTCCTGACCTTGTGATCTGCCCACCTTGGCCTCCCAAAGTGCTGGGATTACAGACGTGAGCCACCGCACCTGGCCACTATGAAATATTTTTATAAGACATTATAAAAAGCATTCAGTTTTAAAAGGGAAACAGAGCATAAAAGTTTAGAAAATTTGCAGCCTGACAATGTGATAGAAAAGAAAAACCCATTTTCTGAGGAGAAATTCAAGCCAACTGCAGAAATTTGCATAAGTAACGAGGAGTCAGATGTTAATCACCAAGACAATGGGGAAAATGTCTCCTGGCATGTCAGAGACTTTTGCAGCAGCCCCTCCCAGCACAGTCCTGGAGGCTAGGAGGAAAAAATGATTTTGTGCTATGTGCAGCCTAGAGACTTGGTGCCCTGCATCCCAGCCACTCTAGTCATGGCTAAAAGAGGCCAAGGTACAGCTTGGGCTGTGGCTTCAGAGGGTGTAAGCCCCAAGCCTTGGCAGCTTCCACATGGTGTTGGGCCTGCATGTACACAGAAGTCAAGAATTGAGGTTTGGGAATCCCTGCCTAGATTTCAGAGGATGTATGTAAATGCCTGGATGTCTAGGCAGAAGTTTGCTGCAGGTAGGGCATGGCCCTCACAGAGAACCTCTGCTAGGGCAGTGCATAAGGAAAATGGGTACAGGCCCCCACACAGAGTTCCCACTGGGGCACTGCCTAGTGGAGCTGTGAGAAGAGGGCCAGCATCCTCCAGATCCCAGAGTGGTAGATTCACCAACAGCTGACTGTGCACCTGGAAAAGCCGCAGACACTCAGTGGTGTCTGTGGAAAAGCTGCAGGCCATGAAAGTGGCCTGGAGGGAGGCTGCACCCTGCAAAGCCACAGGGGTGGAGCTTCCCAAGACCATGGGAACCCACCTCTTAACATCAGTGTGACCTGGATGTGAAACATGGAGTCAATGGAGATCATTTCGGAGCTTTAGGATTTGACTGCCCTATTGGATTTCAGACTTGCATGGGGCCTTTAGCTCCTTTGTTTTAGCCAATTTCTCCCATTTAAAATGGGTATATTATTCAATGCCTGTACCCCCACTGTATCTAGGAAGTAACTAGCTAGCTTTTGATTTTACAGGCTTATATGTGGAAGTCACTAGCATTGTCTCGGATTAGACTTTGGATTATGGACTTTTGAGTCAATGCTGAAATGAGTTAAGACCTTGGGGGACTGTTGGGAAGGCATGATTGGTTTTAAAATGTCAGGACGTAAGATTTGGGGAGGGGCCAGGGTGGAATAATATGGTTTGGCTGTGTCCCTACCCAAATCTCATCTTGAATTTTAGCTCTCCTAATTCCAATGTGTTGTGGGAGGGATCCAGTGGGAGATAATTGAATCATGGCAGTGATTTCCCTCATACTGTTCTCGTGGTAGTGAGTAAGTCTCATGAGATCTGATGGTTTTATAAGAGGAAACCCCTTTCACTTGGTTCTTATGTTCTCTTGCCCATTGCCATGTAAGACATGGCTTTACCTTCCACCATGATTGTGAGGCCCACCAGCCACGTGGAACTGTGAGTCCATTAAATTGTGTCCATTAAACCTCTTTTTCTTTGTAATTTTCCCACTCTCGGGTATCTCTTTATCAGCAGTGTGAAAACGGACTAATACAACTGCCAATTCTGCCTCTTAAGCAGAACTTGACACCATCTATTTCTCTCTCTGGAAGGTCTGCTACCCTACTCAAGAGACTCAACTCTCTTTCTTGACTTGCAATAGCCCTTTCATTGGACTTTGTAGCCTCAGCCTAGCACCCCTACGGGTATGAATCCCAATCCACAACTCAAGTGTCCAGAACAGGTTATATTAATACTATTTTCCATAGCCCCAGCTACTTACTATTTTGAAGCCATGTTGAACCTGCCAGGATGGCCAGAAATTTAAACACATTCATTTGGGAGGTTCAGGGTCTTCCACAGTGCCAAATCTCAGATGGGGCAGGGACAATCGAGAATCTGATCCTTGATGAACACTGGCTGCCAGGAGGCTCCACCACTGCAGTGCGCTTCATCCTGTTTTCCAGGACACAGAGCTCAGAGAGCCTCTGCACCATAATTCAGAACCCTCTCTCCTTTCTCTTATTTTTCTCTTCTCTCTCTTTTCTCCTCTCCTTTTAGGCCTCTCTCTTTTCTGCCTGGAGGACTGCCCTTCCTGCCTTGCATTTTCTCACACCTCCACATTCTCTTCCTGTTACCCATTGCACACAATCTCTAAATTGCTCTAAGGCAATTTTTGATCAAAAGAGCCAGAGAGAACATTTCTATTTTTCACCTTGCCATATTCCTTACCTGAGGCAATGAGCAGAGGGCCTGCTGTCTGCTTAAATAGAGAATAGGGGAGAAAAACGAAACACAGGGAGAAAAAAATAGATGAATATCTGAAATACTATCTCACCATGCATTCAATATACAGAAGCCAAGCAGACTGGCTGCAAGACCTAAAACACTAATTGAATCTCGTTATTCCCTTGTGTGAACATTTTCGGTGGCTTCTAATTGTGCTGAGTGTCATGTCTGAACTTGGAGACCTAGTGTACAAGTTGAGGCAAGTCATTGCAAGCCCACAGCCTCCTCTGCTCTCCTGTCATTCTCTTTCTCATTCCCAGTGTTGGGCCATATTAAAATTTATAGCCCTTCTGAGAAGGAATATGGTAGCTCTTCAGATTTAAATTACAGTGTTTGATAGTATTTGCATTCTTAAGATTCTCCCTACCCCACTCCAAACAAAACAAAACTAAGCAAAACCCAGTAGGAAACAGCGATTCTTTGGATCTTTGTTGACCAATACAAAGTACCTGTGGCTACTAAACACCTGAAATGTGCCGTAATTTCAGATTTTGAAGACTTACTATCCAAATATGCAAAATATCTTATTAATATTTTTATGATTACATGTTGAAATAATGTGTTTCATATATTGGGTTAAAGCAAGTAAATTAAAATTAATTTCACTTGTTTCTTTTGAGATAGGGTCTCATTCTCTTGCCCAAGCTAAAGTACACTGGCACCACCATAGCTCACTGCAGCCTTGAACTCCAAACTCCTAGGCTCAGGAGATCCTCCTGCCTCAGCTTCAGAGTAGCTGGGACTACAGACACACACTACAATACCCACCCACCTAAGTTTTAATTTTTTGTGGAGATGGGGTCTCATCTTCTGTGTTGCCCAGGCTGGTCTTGAATTCCTGGGCTCAAGCAATTCCCAAAGTGCTAGGATTACAGGCATGAGCCATCATGCCCAGCTACCTGTTTCTTTTAACTTAAAAAAAAAAATGTGGTTACCAGGAAATTTAAAATTGTGTATGTGGCTCACTTGCATTATAATTCTCTTGCATAGCGTTGCTCCAGATTGCGACTATGCGGGAAAACAACCTGATCTATGGAAATACGTAAAGGGCAGAACTTCTGTTCCCATCCTGTCCTCTGAAGACCCAAAGATGATGGTGCTTTGACATAAGCCTCAGATAGGATCAGCCTTAAATTGGAGTGACTTTATAGGTAGATGACTTTTTTTTTTTTCAAAAGAAGGCATTGCTTTTCATTTTTAATTTTCGTTTTTAAACACATTCTGTTCAGAGGACCTTAAACATCCCGAAAGTTTGATTAAGAATTCTAGGTACCCCCACAATTATCCTCAAATAACATAAGTTTCTCTTGCAACCATCTAGAGCTTTTGCTCATCCCCCTCCACAGATGTTCAGGATATTCTTAAACAAATAGTGATAATCCCGCTTTGATTCCCGTGAATTATACATTCCCAGTCCTCCAATGTATAGCTTCTCTTTTGAGGGTCACCATAATTTCACAGTCAGGAAGTCAGCTGAGGGAGGAACAGGGCCACCTTAACCTTCAGCTAGTGAAAAATTCTCAGTGGGCTAAATTCGTACAGAATTGAATCAGTACATTAACTCTAAAACCTCTGCAGGTTGTCTAAGACACAAACACCTAAGCAATAATCTGCATGAAGGCATAGAGACACTTACAGTGTTAGAGTACTAATGGATTTTTTTTTTTTAGATGAGCCTGAACAACTTTCTGGTTTTAAAAGATAGAGCAAATAAGACCTGGAGTAGTTAAGTGAATTGCCAGTTAGGGCTAAGGAAATAATTATAATTTATGGCTCTTAACTCTTTCAGTCAACAAATGCTGAGCTACCCACTGTGTGTGAGGTACTCTCCTAGGTGCTGGGATACAATAGATACCAGTTACAGTGCTTTCCTGTTATAACAGAAGACACAAGGAAAAGTTGACTTGAAGAGTAAAGACAATTTATTGTCATGTAACTGAGAAGTTAGGCTAGCATCAGACTACTCTTGATACAGTGGCTCAAATGATATAACTAGGATGACTGTCTTCAGTTCTCATTGCCACTTCTTCAGTGCTGGCTCCATTTCTGTGGGTCTCCTCCATTTTTGTCACAATATAAACATCAGCAGCTCCTGGGGTTATGTGTTTTCGGATACCAATCAAGCACAAAACAACTTGGAATTTATTCTTGCAGCTCTAATTTGCCCAAATTGGGTTGTGTGTTCAACCCTGAACCAATTGGTGTGGCCTGGAGATTAGATATGCTGGCTGGTTTAAGCCAATCAGGGCCCACTACCAAAGACAAGAATGGAGTCAATTCCATCCAAACCACATGCTTGGAATTTTGAATACTTTAAGGAAGGGGGAAAGGGAATGTAAATGCTGAGAAGCAACAAGAAAATAAAATATAATTCTTTCCCTCAAGTGCTCACACTTGAGAGCTTTCCAATTTCTCCTGTTGGTTTTTACACTCTGTGTCATGGAGCCCTAGATGTTCTCTAGTGGCATCTCAGGATTTGAGGGGATATGCATCACTATAGCCTCCAACCCATTACCTCCAACTTTAACAGAGCTAGCCCTCTTTCATCTTTTTGACATATTGGGCTTCCATATGAGATTTTATTTGAAGAAAGTGCCTCACTGCTGAAGTACGGTAGAAAGCTGCTCTCCTACACATAATACTGTTGCAACACCAAAGTCACCTACATTACTTTTCATACATTACTTTTTCTTTGATTCAAGAATTTACCCCTATTTCTGTATTGTCTTTTCCCATGCTAATTTAATGGAATCAGAATGTCATGGAGGCATTTCCTGGAACTTAGGTTTTAGTGCTGAAAATTTCATTTCAGGGGCTTTCTCATGCTTCTGATATTTTGCTGATAGTAGTCATTTTGTAGACTTTCTTCCCATTTTCTCCTTCATTTACTCACTCAAAACACTTGAGAATGATTTCTGCATCTGTAAGACTTCTAAACACTCAAAGTTTTAGTCATGAGTCAGCAAGTGAAATTTTTTAATAAGCAAGTGACTATGTACCAGTGAGGTGCACTAGTGTAGACACTAAGCAAGTATAGTGTGACTGTCCTTCCAATAATCTCACTGTTTATCTGGAATGGAGTTATAGCTGATAGTTTGAATATTAACACTTAACAAAAAAAGCAAACTTTTATTCAAGAGAAGACAAAATGTCTCTTCCTTCAGGTCAAAGTTTGCAGTATATTTGTTATGGTCATATACTTGGTGAATTCTTCACTTTCTCTGATTTTTTTTTTTTTTTTGAGACGGAGTCTCGCTCTGTCACTTAGGCTGGAGTGCAGTGGCACAATCTCGGCTCACTGCAAGCTCTGCCTCCCAGGTTCACACCATTCTCCTGCCTCAGCCTCCCGAGTAGCTGGGACTACAGGCGCCTGCCACCACGCCTGACTAATTTTTTGTATTTTTAGTAGAGACGGGGTTTCACCGTGTTAGCCAGGCAGGTCTCGATCTCCTGACCTTGTGATCTGCCCGTCTCGACCTCCCAAAGTGCTGGGATTACAGGCGTGAGCCACCGTGCCCAGCCTCTGATAATTTTTTTAAAATCTCTTTCATATTCTAGTCAATGAAAATATAAATTTTTAAATCTATCACATTTGTCATTAGCTCTCAAAGAATTCAGATCTCTATTTGTATTCAATTTCCTCCCATCCCATTTCACCATCATGGGAAATTTGGTTTATAAAAATTTTGTAATCCCTCTAAGTACTTTCAGAGAAGCACTTAGAGAATTCAAACTGTCCCCTAAAATTCAGTCTTAAGCAATGCATATCATAACTTTGTGTAGTGAGTCTATTATATCAATAGTTATTTACCCACTTAAAAAGCAAATGATTAAAAAGCATGAAAATAGATAGAAATGCACAAATATTTCAGATTGGTATGGATTTATTTTTACATTAGTTATCTTTGTTTTTCATTTGGTGCAATATCCCCATTTAAGTTCCTTGGAAATAGACTCCATGAGAAATTTGTGTGCCTGGAATTTTGGGAAGTGTTTTGATAACAACAGCTGAAAGGAAATGAAAAAAAAATTTTGGACAGATGGAGAGACTCATCTGTAACACTGTCGTGACAGAGGCCCCAGGTTATCATGGGAACTCTTGACTTAGCTGGCTCCCCAGAGCTGTCCCAAATGGAGGCAAAGGGGCTTGGCCTTTGTATCCCACACTGACCAATCATTGGATGCACAACACCCCTGGGGAGGGGTCGTACCCTGAGCAAGGCAGTTTCCTTCAGCCAAGGGCAACACTCTTGTCTGCAACCAGCACTCTTAGCACTTGAGGAAATGAGCTCCTCAGTTCTAAAGAGGAGGGGCATCCATTACAGTGCAGGGCCCCCATCTTCATACCCAGAGAGGAGCCTTGAGGTGTAGAATGATAGGTATGTATCCCAGGATTTCCAAGGGGTTCTATTTTCTCTCGTGCCTTGTTTGCCATTCACACAAGTTATTTGTAGTAACTTTAAATGCATGATTGAGTAAGGTAAAAGACATTTGTTGACACAATGAAAGTACAAGTAATAAATGGTAGATTGAATAAGAAAAACATGTAAGGGGTTGCCCTGGGCCTAAAAGATTAATTATTAATTAGTGCATATGTGCTAAATGTCTATTAATAAAAGAAACATGGATAGGCCATGAATTTCTGGAGGTTGACTTTTTTAGGTATGTAGTATATTTCTTAAGTAGGGGAGAAAAGAGGAAATCACAAGGAAATTATTTCATGTATTTCATTGGTTAAATTGCCTAGTCTTGGCAAAACTCTGAGAAACTGGGTAGCACTTTTGTTATCAGCAGAAACAACCAAAAGTATCACGGATATCCTCAAATAGCATATACATAGAAAAGCATTAAAAATTAAATAGGGATAGATAGTTGGTATAAACAATGTCTTCCACCTAAAGTGTCTGCTACCAGACTGAAACAGCCAGTAATGATATGATACTATAGGCAGTCCTTGCTTTTGCTCACTGCTGTGTTAACTGAAACTGGTATATATTGAAACCACAGAATGTAAGGATCATCTTATTAACTTTTATTTCAATTATTGTAACTTTTATTTTCCTAAAATTATGCTTCTATCTTGAAAATAATTAAGTTGTCTGAATCATTAGACTATAACTTCATGAAAGAAGAGACCTTGTCTGTTTTGACTGATTAATTTTATCCCTATAGCCTAACACAGTGACTGGTCCCACAGCAGACATGCAATAAATATTTGATGAATGAATGGCAGAACCATCAACCAAAGGAAGTAATTGTATAGCAGCAGCCTGGTGCCCATGACTATCTGGTAAATATCTGAATTATTGCCAGATGAATCTTTTTTTTAATTTTAATTTTATTTTTTATTTTTTTCTATTACTTCTCATTTATACAACCTGGGTAAATTTAGCAAAACTTACAGAACTTTCTGTAATAAACTGTTAGTGTTTGCTTCTTATTTAGAGATGCATAATTTTATAGCAATCTTTCATAATATTGTATTCTAAACAAAGATTAGTTGTTCTCTTATTTCCAACTAGTTACTATAGATCTAGTTCCCAAAAGGATTGACATTCATATGTATGTATAATTAGTGGAGCCCATAGTGAATATTTTATATATATATATATATATATTTTATTTTTTATTTTTTGAGATGGAATCTCGCTCTGTCACCCAGGCTGGAGTGCAGTGCCGCCATCTCAGCTCACTGCAACTTCCGCCTCCTAGGTTCAAGTGAGTCTCCTGCCTCAGCCTCCTGAGTAGCAGGGACTTACAGGCATGTGCCACCACACCTGGCTAATTTTTGTATTTTTAGTAGAGACGGAGTTTTGCCATGTTGGCTGGGCTGGTCTCGAACCCCTGACCTCAGGTGACCCACCTGCCTCAGCCTACCAAAGTGCTGGGATTATAGGTGTGAGCCACCATGCCTGGCTTATATATTATTATTTTTAATAAAATAAGTTTAGGCTTTTAAATTTCATTAGAAAAATAATTTTCTGTTGACTTAAAAAAATTCAAGTTTCTAACCCTACTCAATATTATTCATGCTTACATAGACTGGGATATCTAGTATGCAGAACAGAAAAAATACAGATATTAAATAAGGACTAGAAATGCAAATATGAGATGCAGCAATGCCCAGAGGCATGGGGAAAGCTGAATGATGACTAGAAAACAGAATGCTTAACCCCATGGAGTCTCTTAAATTTGTGTTTAACAGCAGACTTTTAAACATGAAGGAATAGCTTTTTATATTTATAAGAAATGCCCTGGTACCTTGAAACAGACAAATTTGTGCTTTATAAATTGATTGTAGAAGATCTAGTGCTTTCTTCCAAATAACATTTCTGCCAATCACTCTTGTTTCTTGGACTAGTCTCAAACCTCAAATTCATGCATTTTCTGCTTTTTGGAGTTTATCTTATTCTTGGTTTCTCTCTCATTTCTCATAAAGATGCAGTTTTCCGGTTTTCATCGCTAAGGTACAAGTAAAGACCAGCCTAATATGTTGATAGCCATTGGGTTAACTCTTTCATTGCTTGAGTGGCTGGTATTCCCAATTCCAACTGACACCTCTGCACAATTACTGAGCACCTCCCTCGTGATCCCTTGTGTTAAATTCATGAAAGCTGAAGAACCACCGTGTTGCAACAAGATTAACAACAGTGGAAGCTTAACCTCAGAAGGATAGTTAAAAAGATAAGAAACAATAACCCACAGTTGAGTGAATTACCAGTTCCACCATGATGGCAAAATAAACAACATTAAGTGGCATTATAAAAATGACTTCATTTGGATTGGGAACTTTCATTGAAAAGAAAAGAATATTAGAAAAGAAGAAAGTTTTGTTTAATCTCTTCTTTTGATTCTTTTTCCTGTTACCGTAATAAATGAAACCAGGCGTGGTGGAAGAATAGAGTTTACTTTCTCACTCAAAGTTGTTTTTTTCTGTTTGTTTCTTTGTTTTGTCTGTGTAGATAAAGTAACAGTTTGGCTAAACGAGAAATCTTTTCTCTTTGAAGATTCTCCTTATTATGTTGGTAAAGCAGAACGAAACCCATATTCTTTTCAGTGACTACAAGTTGGTAAACAGTGCTCACCCTTACATTCAGAAGTTGTGTAAAGTCTAAACAAACTCACCAATATAAAACTTGATTTTGAGTAGGAGATGGATTTCCTGTAACTATTAAGAAGAGGAGGAAATTTTGTTCTTTTTTTCTCTTAATAGGAACACTGCTGTATAAGCGTTGCCTAAGGTATCATTAAAGCCACTTTTTATTTGCCTTAGCTTAAACGACTGGCAGACAAGCTATCTTATTGTCTTTTAAAGCTGAACTGAGTACAAGAGCCAGTTGTAATAGGTCTGCTTTGAACATTGTTGTTGAAGCCCTCTTGATTATACTTTAAAGCTTGCAATATGTATGTGTAGTGCTTGATGGATTACAAAACCGCATCTGTATCTATTATCACTTTCAATCCTCAAAAAAACACTGTGACTTAAGCAAGGATGCTGTCTGACAAATTACAAAACTCATGTGCCTCAGCCATGCCGGCAAGTTTCCAGTAATTTCCCTGGGTAATTTAGTTCATGGAACATTGCTCTGTGTCACATTTCCCTTTGTTAGTAATCATGGAAATAGTTGAATGCTGGACAAGCACTGTTCCTACAATGTTATATTAAGATATTTTATTCACAGAGAATATAATATAGCTCATATACAAGCATTATGTGTGTAGAGTGCTGTATCCTGGGTTATAGCTGCTGAGAATTTCCGGGCTAGGTCAGTGTATGAAAAACCTTATTCCGTTTGCCTGCATTCAAAGCCTGAAGATGTATCCTGCTCCATCATTTAAGCTTCAGTTTCAATGGGGTCACGAGATTTGATTGAAACATCTTCCCTGAACCCTTTCCACGAAAACTTTTACCTTTATGTCAGTATAAAGCATAGTGTTTTTCCAGGAGATTTGGCACTAGTTTTACTAACCGGGTTTGGGTCCCACATGTATGCAGCTTTTCTTTCCCACCTGTATACATAACGCCTGTCTAGTTTGTTGGTGGCTTCTGCTGGTGTGGGCAAAGCCTAGGACTCTGGGAGTCTGCTGTTTGTATGAGGTTTGCTTGATATTTTGCCTTGAAAACAAGTCACTGTCCCTGATTTATGTGTGTCAGAGCAATCTATCAGGCTTTCTAGCTTCTCAGCAGTCTACTGCTCTCCACAGTGTCCATTGAAATTATGCTTCATTGTCCTTGTAGGACTGTATCTGTCCTCACAGCTTGTGGCTGTCCCCACACCAGCTCCCCAAACCACTTCTGCTTGGTTGTCCTGTTGTTGTCTATTCTTCTCACCTCTGGTGTTCCAGTGTGACAATCCACGCAAGTAGGCTGGCTGCATACCAAGACATTATTCTTGATGATGATCCTGACTTTCCATTTAACACAAAGCATTAACATCACAAGTACATAGGAAAACCAGATGTTTTTCTAACCTGTTTCTGTCTCATAACTGTGGGTTGGATGTGCATTACCATCCTATCTCTCTAAAGCTTCATTTTATGTCAGAAGCATGATGCTGTATGGGGACTTTCCAATTTCCAAAAAAGCATATTTATCTTTTTAATAACTTTCTTCTTGTATTTGTTCTGTGCAGTCTAAGGCGAGATACTGCCTACATAGCATCAGCTATTCATTTCATGTTGTAATTGCAAACTGTAGATATGTAATTACCGATGCTTTTTCAATATAGATCTTCTACACTGAATAGTATCTAAAACCTAGAGATGCCACCTTGTGATTTACTGGTTGTATTGCTAATTAAAACTGGAATTCTATAAGTTCCTAGTCAATTTCCATACAGTAACAATGTATGTTTTCAAATTTTACTACTGAAGATAATATGTTATCATGAGATCAAATACTATTTTGATTGTGGGTATGCATCTGCTCTCTCCTCCTTGAAGTAAACTTAAGATGATAATGGAAGCAAATGTAAGGTGATCTTTCAGCCTTTTAATTTAAAAGCCCTCATAAGTGGTCACTTCTTTATTGGCTGAGTTTCCCAGCATTTGAGTTCTCTCTACCTGGGGAAGCTCCTTATCAGTTATAGATGGTAAGGAGCAGATTTTTTCTTTTTTTGGCCTTCCACAAAAATAACCGTAAGGGAAACAGAGATGTCTTTGTCAATTAGCAACTGCTTAAGTAGTCAGCTGCAGCTACTAACTTTGGAGCACAGCTTGAAGGTACAGATACAGGGACAGTGACTTTAGGCCAAACCTTGAATTTTCATAAAGAAAACATCGTGCTCAAATATTTCACCTAACATTTATGTCTAAAAATGAGCTAGATATTTTAATATTCACTGTATTATTTCATCCTGAGAAGAACCTATGAAATACATTATTTTCTCCATGGTATAAATGAAGAAAATGAGCCTCGGAATGGTTTAGTTAACTGTCCAGTTACACAGCTAGTAAGTGATACGGGCAGTGAATAACCTTATAGGTCCTGGGCATTCTGTCCACTCTAGCCACCATGCCATCACTTCATTCCATATTAAATTTTTTGTACAAAATCATTACCATAAAGCTGCGATCCACAGACACCAATCTAAGAGAGACGGTATTGCTAAAAAATAATAGTGAATTAAATTAACTCAAGTTTTCTACCTACAGTGTCCAGTCTTGTAAAGGGAATTCAGATAGCAAAACCTGCAGAAACGTTTGTTAAACCTTCTTTCCTTCTCCATCCCTGCTCTCTATAACCTCACTTTATCTGAGTCCTCTCACTTAAAACCCTTTCACAAACTCCTCTGTCCCTGTTGGAGCTTTTCTGTCTTCTACAAAAGGACAGTATTCTCCTCATCTTACCCTCTACTATTCTACCTATAATTCCACTTCAATCTAATTGTCACTATTCTAATTTGGTATCACAAAAGCCCAAAGAATCAGGCAGTAGAAGGACTCTCCTAGGAGTGTATTGGGGACAGCATAGGGGGATGACCCAAGTGGGCAAAGCCAGTACCCTCTTCGGTAGTCAGTGTAATAAGACAAACCTGGGAGTTGAACAACAAAAGTCATATGGTCAAATACAAAGAAAAGGGGTAGAGAAAGACATCCCACCTTCTTATTGGGTCAAACTAAAAGGCACATAGCAGTGGACATGGATACTGGAAGAGGTAAAGAATTGAGGACCTATGTCAACAGCTTTCCCTCAACAACAACAACAACAAAATCTAGGAACACCTACATCTGGATTTAACAAATCCAGCACTTGCTTGGAAAATTAAGAACTGTGCTGTGCTATTCAAATTCCACTTAAGTCCTAGAATCCCTGCTGCTGCTTACTTTAAAAACCCCCATGATAACCAATGAGTTATACTTGTAGGTTGAATTTGTCCAGCTCTTGCTAGAGTATCTTCCCTAGTTCTCATATGTGTCATGGTGGCCAAAAATATTTTATTTAAGAAGTCAGAGAAAGGGAGATGTTTAAGTATGATGCTGAGATCTCCTATACTGTCCACTCAGTTCAGTTCTGATGATTTCACTTCTGCATCATTTAGGTATTTTGAATAAAGGCAGGATAGTAAACACAAAATCTCCGTAACATACAATAATATGCATTTATCTAGCTCATGGGTCTGTGGGCCACTCGGAGTGGGTTAATCTAGGCTGGGATAGTCTGGGGAGTTATGATGATCTTAGCTGGTTTGCTTCTGTAGATGAGGTCAGCTGGGGATTAGGCTGGACTCCACTGGGGCAGTTTAGTTTTGCTCTACATATCTCTTATCTTCCTCCTTGGATAAGCCAGTTAACTCAGAGAGGTTCTCACAATAGTGAAAGTGCTAGAGGGCAAATTCAATAGTGCAAGCATTGCCCAAGCCTTTGGTTACATCATGCTCACTAATGTGAGCAACACAAGTCACATGGTCAAATCCAAAGAAAAGGGATAGAGAAAGACATCCCACCTTCTTATTGGTCAAACTAAAAGGCACATAGCAGTGGGCATGGATACTGGAAGAGGTAAAGAATTGAGGACATTGATAAAGTCTACCAGCATTGACTTATTTTTCTTGAGTATCCTCCTCTAAAAGTTATATAGTATACATTTAGATAGTGTCAGCTCTAGATGCAGGTACCATCCATTCATTTACACATTATTCATTTAACACATAATAATTTTTTACACAAGTGCTGTTTAATAGAAATACATCATGAGTCACATGGAATTTTAAGATTTCTAATAGCCACATTTAGAAAAGGTAAAAAGAAACTGATAAAATTAAATTTAATAATATACTTAATTAAATAAATCCAAAATATTATTATTTCAATATGTAATCAATATAAAATTAATTAATAAGACTTTACATTCTTTTTCCCTACCGTCCTAAAAATTCAATCAGATCCAACACCTCTCAGTTTGGACTAGTCACATTTCGAGTGCTGAACCAAAAACAGCTAGTAACTATTGTATTAGTGAAATTATAGACTACGAATTGAACTTGGTGCTGAAGATACCTGACACTTGCCCTATGGATAGTACAGTCTAGACATAAAGACAGAAAAAAATGACCCAAAGCAGTAAACAATTGTTGCTGATGTTATGATGGAACCAAACAGGATGGTACTATGGAGAATGACAGAAGGAGAATTAATTTAAATTGCATAGTCATTGTATACCTTTCTTAGAAGTTCACATCTTAATGAAGATCTTTGGGGAAGATTTTTGTGTTTACATCTCTTAGATCTTGTCATGCCACTGTGCAGCATCACTTCTCCTTATTCTAACAGTTCTCTATTATACACCCCCACCACAAAACTCATCAAATTTTCCAATCTCCTAGCCTGGTTTAGTTGGAGACATTTCAACATACCTTTTCAAAATCTCTTATAACAAGCCATCACTATGCTCCTAAGTCTGGAAACGAAGATGCAGTTTGTTGCAAAACCAATATAGCAAAGGGATATTACCTGAGATCTTATTACCAAGTGGATAAATTTCCTCATTATGACTTTGCCTGATAAGAGCCCAACATTTTATGATAAAAAAAGTTGAATGGAAAAGTTGTTTTTCTCTGTGTTTATCTGCTTTATAAAAAATGTGAGTGGTAATAGAGAAAATACATAATGAATGTAGATAAAAGGGAGAACATTGCTTCAGAAGTAGTACAAGGACTAACAGAAGCAGAGAATGGAAAAGGTGTGAGAAAAAAAGGAAACATTAATCGTATTAATCTGTTCTTAACCTGATTAAACTTGGAACTGCCCAAGAGAAAGTTTTGACTTTTCCATGCTAAGCTATCCAAGCAAGGTTTATCAAAGAGGGTAATTTTACTAAAGCAATTATTGTCTATTGAATTTGAAAGCTTCCTGGCAAGAATAGGGAGATAAGGTATTTCTTTGTATTATAGTTTAAAAAAAAAAAACCTGATTTTTCTTTAAATATATAAACATAGCTTAAAGAACTGAAAGAGCTTTCTTTTAGGAGGTATGAATCACCTTGTGATTTCTTTTTTTAATCCTTTTCAGTTTATTATATGCCTTTTCATTAGTGAGTCATTGCTTTGATTGTGTAACTAATTGATATCAAAACTACCTTGCTCGGTGTCCTCATGCTTCATTGTTCCTTGGGCAAAATGGCAGGTCCCAGGGATAGCACTTGGAATAACACTGTCAGCGAACCCAGAGCCCCTTTGACTTTTATTTCTGGTGTGATCAATACTCACATCTGAATAGCAAACAGTTTAAGTAGTTTTGGGGTGATAGGATACAAAAAGCAGCATACTGAATTTTAAGCTCTGAGATGCTGTTTTCACAAGATATTGCTGAAAACTACAGTTATGGCTCTGTGTTTTCATACTAGACACTTTAGAAAATGACTTTAATTACATAGAGAAGAGAGTCCAGATTACATGGTGAGCTTTTTTACACTTTAAATTACAAAAATATATTTGTGCATCTACTCCAGTTTTTCGTGAAGGATTTACATCAGAACAGCAACACCAGCCTCATGTTTAGCAACAAAGGACCACTTCGAGTTAACCCTTCCAAATAATATTTTTTTTCCACCAGTGGATAAATACCAGATAGCTCCTCTCCTCTCCTTCCACATACTACATCTGACATTCTGGATTTTAACATTGAGACGTTTTGGGTCGTTTCATTTCATTGAGATATTTTTAGATGGGATTAAAAACAAATTGAAAAGAGTCAAGCAGTGGTACAGCTAATGCCAAACCAGTGCTTTATGAATTGGTGCTTTATGAATGAAAAGCAGCTGTAATAGGGAGGCCATGATAAAGGCTGAAAACTACCACCACTGCTACCACCACCCTTTGCCCCAGGTCAGGAAGCGTGCAGGGGACTTTGATTAAAGTTATAGAATGGGAAGTTTGGCAACAGAGACATCATCATTAACTCAGAGACAGAGAATGGTCCTGTGAAAAGGGAGCGCCTTCGTTAAATAGTAGTTAAAGTCACTTAGTAAAGACTAAAAAGTTTGCCAGAGTAATAGAGAGTAAGCGGGGGGGGGTGTGTGTGTGTGTGTGTGTGTGTGTGTGTGTGTGTGTGTGTGTGTGTGTGTGTGTGTGTGTGTGTGTGTGTGTGTGTGCTGAAGCTCAAGAATTGATGTAAAACAATTTAAGGTGAATTCAGTGATGAGCTTTGTGCTTGCAAAGTATCTAAGAATCTTTATATCCCCATGGCTTAAAACAAGGAAGTTATGCTATACGTTTTTGTTGAATGAACAAATGCATGAATGTTCCTAATTAAACAAATTTTAATTGATGCTGACCCAGAGAATATGGTTCACCTATTTCTGGATATTAAGCCCCTCCAAACAGAAAGGGGGATCTCAGAATTAGGCAGTCTTTCAGATACAGCTCTCAGCATCCTGTCTGTGGGGATTTCACCTGTCCCTGCTGCAGTGTCTCATAGACCAGATGGAGGCCAACTGCATCCAACTGCAGAAAACGAGGCTATAGTTAAATACAGGTGGCAAAACACGTCTGTAGTTCTCATCTCCTAGTTTCAAACGCAACTCCTGTCTCCTAACTGTGGTTGAACAGAAAAGTACAAAAGAGAGGAGACAGAGGTCTAACCCTTGTATGCTTATTGTTTACCTCCTACATCTTTCCCTCCCCAAGGAAACCCCATCACAATTTCAAGATTAGGGGCAGGGCCACTTTTAGCCCCATTTGGTGCTTTTGTGCAAATTGTTAAAATGTATCTCTCCCTCCTGATGGATGCAACTCATATCAGGGTGATGGATGGCAAGCAAAACGCATGCTTGATTCGAGCTGCTGAAAAATCATCCTCTCCACTAGGTACCCTGGTACATGAACAGGCCTGTTTCTATGCCTCTTGCTAACTGAAAATTAATGATAACAGAATCCAAATCAAGGAGGATATTTTTATGTGTATAATGAGATTAAACAACTTTGCAAATTGAAGTCACTCAAGAAAGTGTAAAAGCTCACAAATTTGAAGTTTATAGTTGAAAGCTTGCCTGTGATTTTTTAAAATAATCTTAATTTAATCTCTGATTACCTTCAGCATTTCTTTATGTCCAATATATGGAGTGCTTAGAAAAGTATGATCTGTCTTTGGAGAGCTCTCAAGCCTAATGGTGGAGAAAGTAAAAAATATTTAGAAACAGAAATGCACAAGGGATAATTACTAATTTGAAACTGACAACAAACCTAGATTTTATATATTATTCAGCTAAACAGTGGTACAGAGGAGCAGTGGCAGAGCATAGAGTTGAAAAACAACATTATGTAGAATAACCTATTAATATGGAGGTGGGTGCTGTGGGGAACAAACTTGGTCCTTTCTCTTTTCTTCAGGGTACAGGTCTATAATATTCAACCTTGTCTATTATCCATCTCACAAAATGAGTAGTTGGTGACATCTCGGGATATTTAGTCAGAAAATGCAAAGTATTAGACCAGCCCTCTCCCAATGATTCCTTTACACTTTCTTAAACCTTCTTTTTTCTATTACATATTGGGTACAATGTTTACTATTCAGGTGATGGGTATACTAGAAGCCCACACCCTACCATTATGCAATATATCCATGTAGCAAATCTGTACGTGTACATCCTGAATCTGTAACAAAAAAGGAATCTTTTTAAAGACACACAGAATATTTTTTTCCTATTCTTCTTTTTAACTTATCACATACTGGTAAAGTGATCCTCTAGCCAAGTAAGCAAACTATGCCACAGTCAATTGTCTACACTGATGCTCTTTCCTTTGGCCAAACCACCAGAAGTTCTGCTGTGCTGAGTTTGTGTGGTCCATAGAGACACTATTGAGCAATTTCTGGACCTTTCTGTAGAAAAGCAAGAGCCACCAACTGTTTCCTAGGAAAGCTCTTTTCCAATAATTCGATAGACATAAGGTCTACATTTACTCACGGAAGAGTTTTAGTCATTTAATAAATAATCATCAAGCAGCATCTTCAGTAAAATAAATCTTTGTCTCCTTTAAGCAGACTAAGTCTCAATATTTCTGTAGCAGTGAACTTTGTGTTGCAACTATCATGATTATCTTTTTGTATTTTGTATGTTTAAAGTAGATGAATTTTTAAAAGCTTAGGATTCTAAATTGCTATGTGTAAATAAGCACCTAATAACATTTTAATTAAATATTGATGAGCAGATACAAAATTGCTTTTAGAAAGTGTATATTCTGACAGTGCTTATATTTTATTTCTCTGCTTCGCTTTCCTCTACCAATCTTCTTTATTAATACTTTATCTAATTTGCACAAAAGGTATCGTGGTTTTCATTAAAAATATAGACCTGACTTACATATAAAACTACTATTAGATTCTAAATGAGAATCCAGATTAATGAACAAACTTTGGCTGTTTCTGTGTGTGTCTGTTAAGGAACTTTTCCCAGAAATTCCAGAATCATACACTCTTAGGCACTAAAGGTTCTTGGAGGACATGTATTCAGTGACTCTCAGCTCAGGCTGCATATTAAAATCACATGGGGAACTTCGGAGGCTCAGTTTCTCCACCCCAGACCAGTTGAACCAGAATCTGTGAGGATGGGGACTGGGCATTGGTATTTCTTTACACCCAGTTATAGTCTAAAGTGCAGTCAAAGTTTAAAAACCTCTGGTTTAATCCAACCGCTTTTTATATGAATAGACAAAATAAAAATTGAGGAGGAAGACATAACTTATCTCAGGCCATAGTAGAGCCTGGATTAGAAGCCACATCACCTAGCCCCACTTAAGAGCTATTTTCATTAAAAAAAAATACTCGTTATCTTGTTTTATTTTTGACTTATTTGAACTTTCCCTTGGTATTAACATTAACAGAAGAATTCCATTTCTTAACTTTTCTGTGAAATGGATTTTTTTGTCAACTAGAGAAATGATGTTGTGTGATAGTATAAATTAACACATGGATGTTCTACATTTCCCAGTATTGTTTACCTCCTTGCCTTTCATCAAAAATACATTCGTCTTTGATTGTTGTAAAGAGTTTCAAAACATGTTTATGACTTTCATTTTATGTAAGTCAAGAAGGTGTCGCAAATCATTTTAGCATATGTAGACTCATTTTTAAAGTAATCGTAAAAAGTATGGATAGCTCACTTTCAGTGTAACATTCTGAGAAAGTGGAACCGATAACATGGGCCCGGCGTCGGCAGTACTGAAGATGTAGATAGTTCAACATTTTCCAGTTCTTTGACATCTATCTTTTTTGTATGTTTATATCTATTGAGCCTATCAAAGTCTAAAATATTTCAATACAGCATACAATTGCAGTACCGATTGTTACATGACATAGGTTTTATCTTGTGGAGAGACGGAAAGCGTATCTAAATGCATCATGCCTATGCTCAGAAGTAATGGAAATCTTCTGTCATGCTGGTACCAGAAATAAATGAAAACGATAGTAGATAAAGACTAGAAGTATTTTTCTCATTTGCGCACACGCAAAATATTGTGTATAGTGATCATCATCATGCTTTAAGCATCCACTATAAGCCAAACATTCTATTATCAGCAGAGAAATGTACCTGCAACAGACTCCTCCCCACCAAAAACAGCACAGAAAAATTCAGCTGTTATTAATCAAGAACAAAATAAACAAGTGTACTTTAAAGGAGTTGGGAGTAAAGAAGAAACACTTAAATGAGAAAAAACATATAAGTGTGAGGATATTCTGTGAATTATGAGTAAAGCTATATCCATTCACTGAATTTTTCAGCCTATTACAATTATTCAATAAAGATATATTTACCTAATTGGATAGTTGACCTGAGTGTACCTATGTATAAGTTGATGTTACCTTATGTGAGTTGCATATGATATGTACTAATTATCACTATAGTACAAAACATAGGGAAATTCATAAATGGCAGATGTCTTAATGAGCACTTTTTTAGAAGACCTGAAAAAAACGCCCATAGTAGGACCACAGAGTGAGGAAGATCAGGGTGTTGAACAAAGAAGACCAGGTGGCTTTCTATAATGAACCCCATAATAAATCTGCCCATGTGGAAGGTACCACAGTTTAGGGTACAGATGTCTGAATTATCAACTTGAGAGTCTGGCTCAAGGAGGCACTCTCATTCTGGTCAGACTCATTAGGAGTTGAAGTTTCTGAACTGCAAGGTTGATTCATGAATGGGGACCACTCCTGACCACTACTGTTTCCAAAACATTGGTGTTCTTTGTGTCCCCTACCTGGACCACCTTTTCTGTCCTGTGAACTGATCAGTGAACATGGATGATTGCAAGGGATACACCATCCAGACAAAGGGAAATTTGTGGAATCATCTGAATAAGTGACTTCTGCCATTACCTGGAGGGTGTAGGATCCTGATCAACATGGTCCACTTCTGACTTCTGGATTTTCTCTTCCTTCTCAAAGCTGTTGGTGTTCAAACCATGTTCCAAAGACCCTAGGATTCCATGTAAGAATTGTTTTGTTGGAGGTGCATCCTCTTAAGAAGAAAAAAAAATCCAAAATTTTAAGTGCTACTCTCATCTAGCCCTCCCCTCCGTGTATTAACAATTTTAGCTTCTCTAATCATATTCTAGTTCTGTATCCTTGTAATGACATTCTTTTTAGATCTCTTTAATGGAGTATTGGGAGTTCTCAAACTCTTCTGTCACTCATTTGTTGAGAAAATCACAGAAAGCTGATCATCTAGGGGGTACGTGCATTTTTTTTTACTTGTTTAGTTCTTATCATACAATATTATTTCTCTTGTTTCCTTGGGAAATTTTTTAAATTATGAGGAATAATTTTACTTTGTATTAATAGGAGCTGTCATAGCATATTCTAAATCTTTGAACTAGAGATTAATTTAAAAAGCTTTTCACCATTTTATGCAATATTGGAGGAATACCTGCGTAAAGTATATATAAATGAGCAATCTCATACTCTTAGAAGAATTTTTGTTTGTTTTGGGGGTTTTTGTTGTTTGTTTTGTTTTGTTGAGACAGAGCTTCGCTCTGTCGCCCAGGCTGGAGTACAGTGGCACAGTCTCAGCTCCCTGCAACCTCCATCTCCCAGGTTCAAGCGATTCTCCTGCCTCAGCCTCTGGAATAGCTGGGACTACAGGTGCATGCCACCACATCCAGCTAATTTTTATATTTTTAGTAGAGACAGGGTTTCACCATGTTGACCAGGCTAGTCTTGAACTCCTGACCTCAGGTGATCTGCCCATCTCAGTGTAGCCACCCCACCCGGCCCCAGAAAAAGAATTTTTAAAGAAATATAAAAGGTTTGTGCTATAATTTTAGAACATATATCAATTTTCATGCATGGAATAAACACAATTTTGTCAAAAGAGTCAGAAATTATTAAATAAAACAAAAAAAGTTTAGCAAATAAAATATCCTACACATGAAAATTTGTTTTTTCCCCCAAGTACAGAAAAGAAGCATGTTGGAAAAGGCAGAGCATAAGAAGTTATTCTTCCATCATTCCATTAATCTTATTTTTTATTTATATACAGAAGAGCAAAATAAACAGTGCAGCTTCAACCTACCCCTTGGAGTTTATGTTTCAGGAAAAATGAAATCATGACTGATAGTTTGGTGGAATTTCTTATTTTGCTTGAAAAGCAATTGAATATTAAATCACGATTCACTAGTTTCCTAAAATATCTTTTAGTACTCTAGGGGAAAAGTGTAAAATAGCTTGCTCTCGGATTTTTAAGAGAACTATGTGTAGTCATTCTCAAAATGCATTTCATGCAAGAGGGCTCTTTTTCTTTTCTTTTTCATATATATATATTAATTTTACTAATATCCTAACAGATTTAATACACTGTGAAAACTAGAAAGTATTTATAACTGAATAACAGGTATATAGAAACCCAAAGGCAATTACTTCTTGTATAACTATGCCTTAGGCAAGCTTCAAGTTGTTTTTTAGAGCCAGAAGATTAAGCCTACTCAGGAATTTTATTCAGGCACAAAATTTGCATTGTCTACCCTTACATTTCCTGCCTCTCTTCCTTTTGAATCTCTTCAATCCCAATTCTACCTACCGTTCTCCAACTTGGAAAACATTATCTGGCTACAGCTAACACTGTTAGAAGCCCTGGAGAAGCAGGTATCCCTGTGTCTTCCTATTTAACAAAATACATTCCCAGCCCAACTGTTTTCATTGCTTTTATGTTCCCTATGCATGTTTTCAATTTAGGCTACTCTGGGAAATATTTCTCTTACTTGGAGTGATATTAGTATATAAAATAGGCTAGAATTTCATACCTACTTTTGAATCTCTGAAGATCCTTTTGTTCTTTTCAGGTAAATATCCACTAACTAGGAATTAATTTGAACTTGGGGTAACTGTTTTCCAAAATAATCAGTATCTAACTCAAAAGACTTCAGCTCTTAGTTATTAAATGTATTTTTTTTCTATTTTTCAAGGATAAATGATGTCTAAAGAGAAATATAAAATATTTGAAAATATGACCATGAAAATAGCAAACATGCTTGAGTGTTTGTCCATAGAACTCAAGGTTTAGCTGAGGGTTTTTCTTGTCATGTAGAAAAGCAGCTTCTTTATAGTTAATCTGTGTACATTCTGTAGAATTCTGATCAGACACAAATGTTCTATTTTTTACTATATTTTTTTGGCAGAGTAATAATATATTTCTTCTGGGTCATTTCTAATCTTATAGAAAAGTGGTAATCTAGCCATTGTGAGAGAGAGAGAATCAACTTCAATCTTTTGAAAAATATTCAGAGTTGAATTATTAATATTGATAAAATCAAATACCTTCTGAACCTATACTATTTGCATGACATTCTATTATAGGGTATGAAGTAATGTAAGACATATCCTTATCTTCAATATACTTATAAGTAATTCAGACAATAATATACAGAGGAAACATTTTTAACACAAGGTGCTTCATGATTTAAGAGTTACTGCAAAGTAATTGTTCATTTATTCAACAAATAATTTGTTGAGTGCCTACTGTGTATTAAAGACTCTGCTGAATTTTGGGTATCTAAAAATGAAAAAAAAAAGAGTGCCTGTCATCTAGGGAGATGAGGCTAGAGAGTTAGACAGGGATCAGATGATATGAGGTCACAGTAAAGTGTTATCTTTCTTTAGCCTGAGAACAGTGGAAAGGTATTAAAAGTTTTTATGCAAGGGATTGGCATGATTAATTGTGTTTTTTTAAAAGATCACTCTAGATAGATGCCATGTGGAAAATATACTGGAGGGAAACAGACAAGGTTATGATGGTGGTAGAGGAGGAGAAAAAGAAGAGGAGGATACACAGAGAAAAGTAGTGAAGTAGGTTTGAAAATTATTTAGGAAGTAAAATCAAAAGGATCTGATGATTAGATAATGAACCTAAAGAAGAAAAGAAGGATCAAATCTACTCTGATTCCTTTTTAAAGGGTTGAAGACTTGGATTTTTGGCTTATTCAACTGATGACTGATGGGGCTGTTTACAAAAAGAGAACACTGGATGAAGGCTGTTTTAAGAGGAAGGTTTTATGGATTTAGTTATAAACACATTCAGTTTGGAGAGTCTTCAAAATGTTGAAGTTGACATGTCAACTATTCAATTAGAAATAAAATATGGGCCAAGCATGGTGGCTTATGTCTGTAATCCTGGCACTGTGGGAGGCTGAGGCAGGTGGATTGCTTGAGTCCAGGAGTTTGAGACCAACCTGGGCATTATAGAAAAACCTCATCTCTGCTAAAACTGCAATAAATAAATAAATATGGAAATAAGGGAAAAAATGTTAAGCTAAAGATAAAATTTGAGAATCATCACCAAATGATTGGTCATAGACCTTCATGAGCTTTGTTACTAGTATATACAGTGGACAATAAAGTGGTTTCAATTTAGGATTCTCTCATTATGAATTAGAAGAATTTGGAAAGGTTTGATGGGAGAGGTGAGCAGAATCATGAAAAAAATATAGAATATGGATAATACGAGTGATGAGTAAAATGAATGAAATTGGTAGGCACATGATAAAAATAGAAATAAATAGATAGAAAAGATATTTTTAATTGAAAGTAATGGAAATACTAAGCCAAAGTGGCTTAATCAAAAAAGGAATCCCTAGATTCACATATAACTGAAATGTTTAGGGTATTCCTACTGCAAGCAAGTCTCTCTCCAGGAGTGAAACAATAGTCTCAGAACTCAGTTCTTCTTTTTCTGTTTCTCAGCTCTGTTTCCTTGTTGTTCATCTAATTTCATGCAGGTTTTCCTCTCATGATCCCAAGATGGCTGCCAGTAGTTCCAGAGGCTGTATTTTACATGCTTATGTCCAGTAAGAAAAACAGAGTTTTTTTTTTTTTTAATAGAATAGGGCAACCAAACCTCAGAATTGAGACCAATTGACCTAATAAGGTTATGTGCTCATTCCTATCATTGCAGGAAGAGGTTGAGATACACTGATTATCTTAAGAAAATTAGAGTTCAACTTTGGAGTGGGGATAAATCCACCCAACAAACCACCTACAGGGTTCAGAAAGGGATAGGAAGTCTAGAAGCTTTCATATTATGGGGAGAATTAAATGCCAGGTTAAGGACCTTGGACTTTGTATTACACCATTCTTGCATTGCTATAAAGAAATACCTGAGACTGGGTAACTTATAAAGAAGAGAGAGGCTTAACTGGTTCATAGTTCTTCAGGCTTTTCCAGAAGCATGGTGCTGGCATCTGCTGGGTTTCTAGGGAGGCCTCAGGAAGCTTACAGTCATGGCAGAAGGCAATGGCACCAGGCACATCACATGGTGAAAGCAGGAGCAACCTTTTTAAAAGCTCGAAGATCTTGGTTTTTGGCTTATTCAGCTGATGACTGATGGTGCTATTTACAAAATGAGAGCACTGGAAGAAGGCTGTGTTTAAGAGGAAGGTTTTTATGGGTTCAGTTATAAACCCATAAGAGATGCCACACACTTTTAAATGACCATACCTCATGAGAACTATCACAAGAACAGTACCAAGGGGATGGTGCTAAAACCATTTATGAGAAACCCACCCCCATGATCCAGTCACCTCCCACCAGGCCCCACCTCCAACATTGGGGATTACAGTTCACCATAGGATTTGGGCAGGAACAAATATACAAACTACGTCAAACTTAATTCAATAGACAAAGAGAGCTCTTTTGTTTTGAACAGAATAGGGATCCAATGAGATCAGTGCTTTAAGAAGTAAGTCTTAGGGGCCAGGTACGGTGGCTCGAGCCTGTAATCCCAGCACTTTGGGAGGCTGAGGTGGGCGGATCATGAGGTTAGGAGTTTGAAACCAGCCTGGCCAACATGGTGAAACCCTGTTGTATTTTGTACTAAAAATACAAAAAAAATTAGCCGGGTATGGTGGTGTGTGCCTGTAATCCCAGCTACTCGGGAGGATGAGGCAGGAGAATCACTTGAACCCAGAAGATGGGGGTTGCAGTGAGCCAAGACCATGCCATTGCACTCCAGCCTGGGGTGGGACTCCGTCTCAAAAAAAAAAAAAAAAAAAAAAAAAAAGAAGTAAGTCTTAAGGCAATTACAGAACATACTATAGCATCTAAGAAAAACGAAAAAGAGAAATCTGTCAAAGAGTCTCTGCCAATACTTTAGGAAAAAGATGGTGAAAGCCTGAACTGTAGTTAAGGAAGAAATATATATGAAAGGAAGATAGTAGTGAAGTGCTAAATGTGAAAAATATTTCAGTAAAAAAGAATCCACAAGACTTCGTGAGATAAGAATAATGAACTTTGAGGGGAAGCTTCAGTCTCTCACTGAGATTTTGAGTAATGTCATAACTTTGTCACCGAGGCAAAAATGAGAGTCTTCCTTTTTCCTGCTATAATACTGGACCCTCTTCTTCCAAACCAAGCCCTGCGCTAGGCTTTCCATTCCATTCCATTCCATTCTGTTTTAATTCATTACCGTCATCTCCTGTCCCATTATTCCCCACATGCCCAACTCTCCTAGGAGTCAAAAAAAAAAAAAAAAAAAAAGGCAAGTTCCAGCCTCTGTCAGAATGAAGGCTATTTTTGACTCTACATCATGAAACCTTCCCCTTATTGGAGTTAAACAGTAGCTATCATTGCAACCGTTTCAGTGGCACTTACTTTTTAACACATTTTTTTGTACATTTCATCAACCAGAAATGCCTCTATCAGCAAGAAACCGACAACTGAATGGTTTACACAAGTAGAATTTCAGGGAAAGCCGTTAGTGCTATTGGTTAAGCTGCTCATCCTTCACAGGCCCTATATCTTTGTGTTTCTCTGGACTTCCATTGTCTTTTACATCATGGGGACAAGACAGCTGCTCTATCCCCAAAGCATCATGTCGTCATTCAAGGCAAGCAAATGTGTGAAAGAGAGAGGAGAAGCAGGAATCTATTTATCAATAAAGCAATATTCTGGCAGGATTTCTTACCCAGCATACTTCTTATAGCTTATGAGCCCAAATGGGGAGCCAAAATGGGGTCACAGACCACTCTTAGCATGAAGGAAGAATCAGAAAGTGAACACTTGATTTTCTGTTCTCTATTTGTGAGATGTATAGCAAGAAAGAAGAGAGTTGGGCGCGGTGGTTGGCCGAGCAATAGAATCTTCTCTGAGAACTATTGTTATACAGTGTACTCTGGGTTTGCATGTGTGTATGCTCTTGTCATCTTAGTTTTGACCACGTATTTATCTGTACATTTCATTTCCTCTGTTCTTTAGGAGAGTACTTGCATGGTTGATTACCAATTTTAAAAATAGATGTTTTCTTCTCTTTTTCTATCAACCACTACCAACTTCTGTTTAACTCATCCAACAAAGATTCTAGAATTTTGATTTTTCTTGAATAGGCAACACATTTTGACTAAAAAGAATATTTTCTTGTTTATACCTAATTATCTTGGCAAGTACTATCCATGTGAAAGGAAATATAGCAAAATTACCAGATGATTCCATGGGGATTTAGTTAAAGTATCCCATTTTATCTTTTACGGGAGTAATAGAGTCTCATGTAAAGAAATATTTCCAAGAGACCTCATCAACCTGACTTAGAAATTCAGCTGCAAAATGTAGCACCTGCATATCAAAAATAAAATTAGTAATGATATCACTTGATGCAATGTGCAGAAAAAAATAGTCAATTAAAGCAATAGGAATTCAACCAGAATGCTCTGCAGGCAGCATCATGTAATTCTGACTTCACAATGACATGAAATTTTAAATGACAACTGTGCTAAATCAGGGAGCAGCAAACCCAGGCCAAGTTTAAATTTAGTAACACTGAAAATATCTTTCTCCATAGCAGATTCTCTATGAATTACAGGTGACCGACCACTTCTTTTTCTGTTCTGTTTAGAGATAATCAGATACTCACTGTCTTCAGCATTGGTGTCTTCTATTCTCAACGGCATTTCTGGTGGCCACCCCAGGAGTCTCCTTGACCTGTTTTAAGACCCTTGGAAATTAAGGAGAGAATCCACCACATATATTCCTTTGAAAGTTGCCACCATATATGTTCAAAAATTGCTGAATGAGCACAAGGATTTGAAGGTAAGTGAATTTAGGGGGTAACACACATATTTGCATAACTCTTAATGGCATCAGAAGTAATTATATATTTTAATAAAATATAAGAAAGAAAAAGAAACTATTAAATGTAGGAAAACTATCCATGTATGTGTAGTTCCACAGCAAAAAGGGGAAATAAATAAAACATAATGTTTAAAAATTGTTATCTGTCATGTAAATGTAAATACAAGAAGGGCAGAGTAGAAACCTTGATATTTGAGAATCAGTATCACATTACAAAGCATTAACATACTGTGGTTCTCAAAGTTTAATGTGCATAGGAGTCACATGAAATTGGGAGGAGGGATCCTTAAAATGCTAATCCCTGGGGATATTTCACAGAAACATAGATCCACCAGGAATGGGATGTGGCGTAAGAATGTGTATTTTTACATTTACCCACTCACAAGTGATCCTGATGCCTGTGAGTCTGAGGCCTTTGAGAAACACTGAAAGTGACATTCAATACAATCTACTTCCCATTTTCAAACCTTATGCTAAACCTGAGCTTTTATGTTGGTTGTTTCCTATAGTCATACGAATAAATAAGGAAGGGATAATTTTGTTACAGAAGTGCTAAATTGATGCTCTCTTTTTGACTCCCCTAATTTGAGTTATTCGTTTTTAAAGTTCAGTATGATAAGCTAATTCCTAGGTGTCACTGTCTCTCTTTCAGAGTGATAGCCCTGTCGTTGCTCTCTGTAGGTGTTGCTCTGTTTCGTGTAATGTTTCAATTACTTAGATATTTAGGGTTATTGTATCTAATTATAAGAAATTTCTAAAAGATGAAAATAAAGAGTTATTACTAGGTTTGGCTAAGTATTTCTAAATTTTGAGGATTGTATCTTTTTCTCTTCATTTTGAAAGCTCAGCCTTAGATTTTAAAAGAACAAATCTGCTTAATACCTCTTTCCATTACTTTTTTTCTTAGCAAATAAGAACTTATAAATCATGTGATACATTTATGTAAGGTTACATGTACATTTGGTGAATATCACTTTATTGTATTTCTGTTTCCTATATGTCTTTTAGCAACTTCATTTTTATAATTTGTAATTATAAGTTTACAAAAGGTTTTTTTATTCCATTGAAAGTGTTTAGTAGGGACATATTCAGATCTTAAATTGTGATGATTTTTTAAAAGTTCAATAAGATATTATTTTTATAGTGAAGACTGAAGTTTTTAATCAAAATCCTTTTATTGAATTTCAGCCTTATAGACATTTTTTGTCTCTATTAGTCTTTGTGTATACTTGTTCACATTATGTAGAATTTTTTATCCATAACGTATCAAAAGGCAACAATAAACCTTTCATCAAAAAGAAGTATATCTTAATAGTGCCAATTAACACATATTAGCTATTAGTTTTACATGTAGAGAATTGAATATGGTCATTTGCATAAAATAATAGAGTACTTTTTTCAAGTAATCAAAATTAAAAATTTGCAGTATTGGATTAACTATAATAATGAAGTTTCACATGCACTTGTTATTAGAATTGTGCTCAGTAGTAAGATTGTCATACCTGAACATAGCCTAAATTTGTAGTTCACAAGTTTATCATTGGATAAAATCTCCAAATAAAATTTCATAAAGCTTTTAGTGTAAATCATCTGCAACATTTCAATTTCAGGGAAACATACCTTTACTTATCTCTCTCTTTCTTTCTTTTTTTCTTATTACTTATTTTTTCTGGAAAAAGGAACAGGTAGAGAAAGAATGAATTGTGTCTTGAAGTGAATCATGTTCATTATCATTGCTGTATTTATCAGACTATGTTTTTAAGTTGCAATTTCTTAAAGAAAACTTACAATGTCGTTTCAGGGAACCTAAGCAAGACAGTCTCAATATGCAGGAAGTAAAACATGCAACAAAAGAATAAATTACAGAAACTTTATAGAATCATAGAAACATAAAGTTTTAGAGCAGAAATGGACCATTTTGATCTTCTAGTCTCTCCCCTCATGTATAATCACATTTTCTCTTCATATGAAAGTCTCATATAAAAGTCTCTTCATATAAAAGTTTCTCATATAAAAGTCTAACACAATGAGTAGTAAACAACAATCTGGTTAGGGATGACATCAACAAAGGGAAGTTAAGTGGGTGTTTTTCAATAATGATTTCTTTTTTTTTAATTAATTATTATTATACTTTAGGTTTTAGGGTACATGTGCGCAGTGTGTAGGTTAGTTAACATATGTATACATGTGCCATGCCGGTGCACTGCACTCACTAACTCCTCATCTAGCATTAGGTATATCTCCCAATGCCATCCCTCCCCCATCTCCCCACCCCACAACAGTCCCCAGAGTGTGATGATCCCCTTCCTGTGTCCATGTGTTCTCATTGTTCAGTTCCCACCTATGAGTGAGAATATGCGGTGTTTGGTTTTTTGTTCTTGCGATAGTTTACTGAGAATGATGACTTCCAATTTCACCCATGTCCCTACAAAGGACATGAACTCATCATTTTTGATGGCTGCATAGTATTCCATGGTGTATATGTGCCACATTTTCTTAATCCAGTCTATCATTGTTGGACATTTGGGTTGGTTCCAAGTCTTTGCTATTGTGAATAATGCCGCAATAAACATACGTGTGCATGTGTCTTTATAGCAGCATGATTTATAGTCCTTTGGGTATATACCCAGTAATGGGATGGCTGGGTCAAATGGAATTTCTAGTTCTAGATCCCTGAGGAATCGCCACACTGACTTCCACAAGGGTTGAACTAGTTTACAGTCCCACCAACAGTGTAAAAGTGTTCCTATTTCTCCACATCCTCTCCAGCACCTGTTGTTTCCTGACTTTTTAATGATTGCCATTCTAACTGGTGTGAGATGGTATCTCATTGTGGTTTTGATTTGCATTTCTCTGATGGCCAGTGATGGTGAGCATTTTTCCATGTGTTTTTTGGCTGCATAAATGTCTTCTTTTGAGAAGTGTCTGTTCATGTCCTTTGCCCACTTTTTGATGGGGTTGTTTGTTTTTTTCTTGTAAATTTGTTTGAGTTCATTGTAGATTCTGGATATTAGCCCTTTGTCAGATGAGTAGGTTGCGAAAATTTTCTCCCATTGTGTAGGTTGCCTGTTCACCCTGATGGTAGTTTCTTTTGCTGTGCAGAAGCTCTTCAGTTTAATTAGATCCCATTTGTCAATTTTGGCTTTTGTTGCCATTGCTTTTGGTGTTTTAGACATGAAGTCCTTGCCCATGCCTATGTCCTGAATGGTAATGCCTAGGTTTTCTTGTAGGGTTTTTATGGTTTTAGGTCTAACGTTTAAGTCTTTAGTCCATCTTGAATTAATTTTTGTATAAGGTGTAAGGAAGGGATCCAGTTTCAGCTTTCTACATATGGCTAGCCAGTTTTCCCAGCACCATTTATTAAATAGGGAATCCTTTCCCCATTGCTTGTTTTTCTCGGGTTTGTCAAAAATCAGATAGTTGTAGATATGCGGCATTATTTCTTAGGGCTCTGTTCTGTTCCATTGATCTATATCTCTGTTTTGGTACCAGTACCATGCTGTTTTGGTTACTGTAGCCTTGTAGTATAGTTTGAAGTCAGGTAGTGTGATGCCTCCAGCTTTGTTCTTTTGGCTTAGGATTGACTTGGCGATGCGGGCTCTTTTTTGGTTCCGTATGAACTTTAAAGTAGTTTTTTCCAATTCTATGAAGAAAGTCATTGGTAGCTTGATGGGGATGGCATTGAATCTATAAATTACCTTGGGCAGTATGGCCATTTTGACGATATTGATTCTTCCTACCCATGAGCATGGAATGTTCTTCCATTTGTTTGTATCCTCTTTTATTTCCTTGTGCAGTGGTTTGTAGTTCTCCTTGAAGAGGTCCTTCATGTCTCTTGTAAGTTGGATTCCTAGGTATTTTATTCTCTTTGAAGCAATTGTGAATGGGAATTCACTCATGATTTGGATTTCTTCAGTAAGAAAACTATGGGGAAATTTTTCCTCCAAGATGAAGATTGAAGATTTATAGATACCGAGGTACTTAAAATTGAATTTAAAATAATTTGTGTCCCATTAGATTAAAATAATTTTTAGATACAATTCTTCATTTGTGGAATATTGTAGTGGTACGAAATTCTCCATGTTTTCTTCTTCATTACACACTGATAATTTCAAATTATGACAGTTAATTCCTTGGAAAGATTCTTTATTTCTTGTATCAAATAAGACAATGTACTTTCAAGAATTCTCTAACTATAATAGTTTGTTCCATTTGGAGGATAATGTTATATGTTTGGTTACATTAGTGTTAATATGTCTTTGTTTTTTAATTCTCTGGTGTAACATACGGTTAGTTTCACCATTATTACAACCAGCTGCGGTTGGCCTATGATTTTGTTCATTCTGTCTGAATCCAAAGTAATTAGCTCTTTAGTTTAATGACAATATTTGTTAATGGGTTTTTAGGGCCAAATTCTGCTGTTTGAGAGTGGGTGGTATATTTGAAGATAAAATCTGGCCCTTATGTTGTAAGCATAAGCTGTGTAATTTTACTTCAAGATGATGGTTTACAGAGTTTGGGGTAGGAAAACTAAATGTGCATTTGTCTGAAGTTTCTCATTTTCAAGAAGCAGAAAATAAAAGTGACAGTTTATGTAGATGAACAGCAAACCCACTGAAAGTTCCCTGATACAGCTATCCTGCATGTGTTATTCTATAGCTAGAATATGGAACACAATGACAATTATCAAACAGACTTTAGATACATTCTTTTATGTGACAGGACACATACTGAGTTTTTTAAGTGCAGTGCAACAGTTTTGATCATTGTATTTTAGAAGGACTTAGTGAAGTGGAAAGAATCCTTGCCTGGGAGTCACTGGGGTTCAAAGTCTGACTCAGCTTCCTAGCAGCGGCATGACCCTAAGAAAATATCTTCACCTTTGCCTGAACCTGTTTCTTCATCCTAAAATAAGACTTTTACACCAGATGATCCCACAGGGTCTTTCTGGCTCTAAAATGATGAGTCTAACTTGCTTTAAAAGAGCCCTATAAAAGGATGGTAGGGAAGACGCAATGACTTGAGCTGACTGAACAAACAAAACAGCAAATATACTACTAGAAGGTACATGGGGATATTTTGGCCTTACAAACTTTCCTTCAATGCCTTGTTACTTTTATCCTGGAGTAGAGAAATATTTGAAGGGTTTTATGTAGAAGAGACTATAGGTCATGCTATTGGAAGTTTCAAGAAGATGAATTTTGGCAAAATTTGAAAAAACTTCCAAAACTAGTAACAGTTGAGATACCCAACAATGAATAGGATGCCATCGTAGATAATGAATTCACCATCCCTTATGGTACCAAAGGTTTTATGACCTGCCAAACTGCCCTTCAAGGTGTAAAGGCTAGAGGCAAATTTTCTGAACATACATACTGGAACTTAGGAAATACTGTTATCAAGAGTCCATCTTGAAACAACCATTAGCAACTATTAGAGCCCTTCTTGAAGCAACTATTATCTATCCAGCCATTAAGTGACTATAGAAATTACTGCAAAAAAACTGATTGCAAGCATTGAATATTTAACTCTGGCACTAAATCTAAGATAAATATGGAGATTAGGGTGACGTAATGGAACATAAAAGTATAATGTCCTGACAATGTAAAACTAAAACAACTAACAAAAATTAGGAAAGACACAACAGAAAGAAGTTGGTGTATACATATATATATTATATAAAATAAGTTATTTGATTACTTTATTCTCAATATCAAGGAATCAATGAATATTTTTTAAACTCACAATCAAACTATAGAAGTATAAGCAGATTTAAGAGTACAAAAAAAGATACTAAAGGGGCTATTGTTATTGCCCAGAAATAGCTGGTAAAAAATGGGAGGAGAGAGAGAACTTTTCCTATCATACATAATAGGAAAATAGTAAACATTCTAAAGAGATAAATGATCAAGGTTATGAGATTATAGAAATGATATAATTTATTATGTGAACCTATAAACATTATGAGTTAGAAGAAAATTTATATTTTTGAAGTTACCCAAAATAGACCATATCATGAAAGATTTTCTCAAACCCTTTGTGACAGTATGTTTCTGTCATGTCTTTCACATCAATAACTATAAAAAATACACTTATTTCTTTAAAATATTTTCAAATTGTATTGTAGCGTAAAACCTAATTCTAAGTTATACAAGTATACAACCAATAGAAGCTAATTCAAAACTTTGAAAATGAAAGGATAGGCAAAAGTGTACTGGGAAAATGCTATCTAAAGAAATTAGGAATTAAAAATCTTAGTATCAGAAAACATAAAATTTCAGGGCCCAAAAGCATTTACTAACACAAAAGAGGGACTCTATAATAAATGCTGATGGGTATAATACATAATGAAGGTATATGATCATGAATAAGTAATAGCTTTAAGAGCTACCATAGAAGTTTGTTCAGCAAATAAACTTCTGAAAACATCCCAAGAAATAAAAATAGCCCATTTTTTGGGTGGTAGACTAAGTTTAAAAATTCAACTCCTGTATTATGAAGCCAAATATTTATATTGAAGTTTATTTTCAAGACAAAATATTTCTATATCAAAGATAATTAAAACTACTCATTAACCAAAAATTAGGTAGTTAACCAGTCACAAAATTTTTTTCATTATCAACAAAAAGAGGTTCCATGTAGCTTCTCTTTTTGAAAAGAAAGCAAGGAAGCTTCCAGTAAGGCTGTAAATGTATGCATAAAACTTTTTTGATTTGAAGAAAAATGGAATGTTTGGACTCTCCCTACCCTAAACAGCTATTCTAAACAGCAGGATATAATTCCAGAGTTTCTGCAGTCAAGAGGTTTCTGCTGAGCAGAAATTCTTGTTCAATTTAGGAATACAGATGATAATAATTTTCCTATCCTTCTCACAGCAGGTTTCCTGCCTTCATTTTGCAGACTCCTAAGCTCAGTTAAAAACAAATAGGGAACTTCAGTTCCAGGTAACACATTCTTCAAACATAGTCCCATTAACCCAACTTAGTTATCATGCAAAGCCACTTAGCTTCACTAGTGAAATGGAATACAGTTGAACTGCCTTTCTAATGTAATACCCATTTGTGATAAATGCAAAGTGGTTTATGATGGCAAATTTTGTAGAGCATGAAAACTTATGAGAAAAGAAGCTTATATTTTCTAACCTAAAATTATGAAGAAATGTCATATATGTTGGCATGGGATACTCCTATTAAAATGAAAAAATATTCAAAAATGAAAATTTAACACTTGGCCTTTATTATATATACCTCAGCAAAAAAAAATTAAATCAAACTATTATATTTCACCGTAACATTTTTCCTGCCTTGTACATTCTTTCTAATTTAAATGAATTTTCTCTAGTTTAATTTATTTCCTTCTACTAGATCTCAACCACGTGGCCCAAAATTTCCTTACGTTGTTTAGGAAAGTAAAGATTGCTCAAATACATCTTTTGTCTGCTGATACAAGAATAATCTTTTCTGTATAAATGCAACTTAAACTATCTAAACCACACATTACTACAGAGTAGGTCAGTAAGACATTGGACTTATCCTTCAAATGAGTAAATTCTAGATGATAGTTTCCTCAAGTTAGCTAAAATCATATTTGATAAGATGAGTGTTGTAGCTAACATTTTACAGCCACAAACCATTCTATCTTCATTCCTTGCTCAGGTAACTCACTTTGTTCTTCCATTCCTTACTGTTCCTTCACGAGCAGGATACATATACACTGTGCCATAGCAACCATATTTCTATCATGCCTCATCAACATTGCCAAATTTAATGACTGATTTTAATAACAGAAAAAGTTTCCAGCCAAGCTCAATATGAACTTTATAAATGATAGTGGCTTGATATGAGTGTTCTGATGCAGGAGAGATGTGCATTGTACAGTGATTTCAGCTGAGAATCAAGACCCATTCGTATATACATTGCAATTCAATGCATTCTTCATTTCTTCATTCATTCAACAAGCATTTGGTTAATAACTACTTTGTGGTAGGCTGTTCTAAGACTCGAGATACATCGTTGAATGAAGCAGACGAAAAGCTCTATTTTCATGGCCTTGTTGAGGCATGGCAGGCAATAAAAAACAATTATAACAAGTAAATGAATTATGTGGCATTATGGACTACAATAAGGTATAAAAGAAAGAAAACCTAAATAAAACATAAAATGGATAAGAAACAATATGACAAGATATGAGATGTGAGATCGGATCCTATACTTTGTTCCAGTTCTTCTGGCTGATGTTTTTCAATGTTCATTCTTGTTGTCTTAAAATCAGAATATGTGAATTAGATTTGGAGAGTGGAGTCTTTATTAAATGAGTGTTGCGCAAATTTTCTTTGTTTAATGATCAGCTTCTCTACATTGATATTCGTACTTGAGATACTTACAAGCTCTCCCCAAGCAATACTGTGGGATTTCCAAAAGGGTCAAACAATGAAGAATATTAAATTTAAATTTATTTTCTTTTTCCTGATAGTTTAGAACCCATGGAATAATTTTAAATTATTATAGTATCACTATAACTGTAATTCTTGTCAGTGATGTTAAGCAAAGCCTAATTAGTTCAAAAAGACGCAAACATCAGGTAAGAGTATGTTAACTTTTAGAATCTACCCGGATTTTAAAGGTGTGTCATTATGGAACCATTAGATAAAATTCTTACTTGATTATCAGAAAAATGAGGACTGAACTTTAAATTTGAATATATATTTTTATATATTTTATGTATCTTTTTAAAATTATCCATTTTATAGGTACTTTTCAGTAACATTTAGTAAATTTAGAACCCATGGAATAATTTTAAACTATTATAGTATCACTATAACTGTAATCCTGGTCAGTGATGTTAAGCAAAGCCTAATTAGTTCAAAAAGATTCAAATGTCAGGTAAGAGTATGTTAACTTTTAGAATTTACCTTGATTTTGAAGGTACGTCATTATGGAACCATTAGAAAAAATTGTTACTTGATTATCAGAAAAATGAGGACTGAACTTTAAATTTGAATACATATTTTTATGTACTATATGTATTTTTTAATCACCTATAGTAATTTTTATAGGTAATTTTATTAAAATGTAGGTAATTATAGTAAAATGATGCCACTTTTAGACTTATTTTTATGTTAATTACCATGTAAATTCTTACCTACCAATCCTGTAGCATCACAGACTGATTGAGCTGGAAGTAATTTCAGAATTTCTAGTCCAACTGCCTTTGTTTGACAGGTGTGAAAACTGAGTTCCAGAGAGGGAAAGTAATTTGTCCAGGTTAGATGGTGTGTGCAAGTCCCTGTGCCAGTTAATAGTAGAACTGAGTTGGAAAGGAAACCTATTCTTTTAAATCCCAACCTAGTATGTTTTTTAGTAATTGACTCTACTTGAGATTTTTCATTGCCTATTATCAAAATAATGTTTCCCTTAAAATTAAGGAGAATTGACCATATCTTTGCATTTCTTAAAGTTATCTAATTATTGAGTGTGCCTAAGCTCCCTGAAATAGCCTCAGTTGTTTAAAAACCTCTTCAGCACAACGGGAATTAGACTTAAAAAAAAATGAGAATGATCTTATCTACAGCCACACCACCCTGAACGTGTCCAATCTCATCAGATCTCAGAAGCTAAGCAGGGTCAGAGCTGGTTAGTATTTGGACAGAAGAATGATCTCTGGAGATTTTTTTTTCTTTGAAAAATAAATGAAATTATTTATGAAGCCATGAAATGACTTACCATGTATTTATCAATATATGGCACAAATAAAATACCACTGTATTATTTTTCAATGAATTATGAAAGAAGAAAATACTAAGTAGTAAAGTGCTGAGCTTAGAAAACAACTTAAGTAACATCTGTGCCCTGGGTTCCTCAGAGTCCTTAGGAAGTGATACAGAGTCATTTGAAAACTCTGAACCCTCATATGGGAAAATTACATAACTCACTGGAAAATTTCAGTAGATTTAATAGAGCAGAGAAGTAATATATTCAAAACACAAAGAAAAGTATAAAAGACTGTCTGCTAAGCCTAGGGAGTTTCATATGCAAAAAATTAAATAATTAAAGCAATATCAGTTATTTTCAAAGACAGTTCTGAGTTTAAGCATTATAATACATCATAAAAAATTATGCATTTGGTGCTTATAAATGGATTCTAAATTTCCTTGAAATGAAAGATAAAACCATGGCTTTATATAATGGCAAAACGAGGCTTTCTCATTGCACAGAATAGAATTTTCATATGTATTTCCAGGCATACCATTTATTAAACCAATATAATTTAAATTGTAAGTAAATTTAAAAATGTGTATAACATTAGAGACAGGGCTCTAAATGATTTGATAAAGAATGATTATGGAAGAAGCTTTAAACACCTAAAGTCCTGAAGACTTAATAAGTACTTTATGAACTTTTCAAGGTTTTCATGGTTTTTCTGGTAGTGAATGAAATAGAAAAATAAATAATTCAACCAGCTTTTACTTTGGTTGTTGTACATTTGTAAATCACATAAAATTAAGAAGCTAAAAACTGGATCTTCTACCTATTCCAATACACATGGTACCATTCAATTAAAGTCTTCTATTGATAAGTAAAGCTCATTGAAAAATCACAGTTTAAAACTACCTTTGATTCTTATTAATGTGATGCCCAATTATTAGCATTCTCACATTAGGCATTTTAGACTGTTTATTATTTTCAATAATAACAAAAAATGCTTAAAAAATACAAAGCTAATATATTTCAGATTACCAATGAAAGAAAAACTGTGAAAATAACTAATTTATGCTTATTTTTGATGGCCTGAATTCATTTTGTCTGAAGCCCTTAGTGATGTCCTTGGAAATGTTTATCTCTCTCCTTTCCCTGTACCCCTTCCCCCATGAATATGTATGTGATTTAGAAGGCAACATTTTTTTGCATATTCTTTTCCCAAAGGAACTTTATTTTTCATTTTTAATCACTTCATAGTTGAATTGTCCTCTGATCAACAAGGGGATTGGTGGGCCACACGTCCCCTCTACGTAAACCTATGTGGTCCAAGAGTGTTGTATTTTGCCTCTTGGGCTGAGTAAAATCGAACCTACCTTTGCCTTTCATTGTTTTTTCACACATTATGTAAATTGGCAAGAATAAAAATAATGTGATTGGAAGTACAGCTTGACAGACAATATAGTGTAATATAATATCCAAACACTTATGAGGTAGCAATAGTGCCTTGGGGCACCACATTTATTGTGAATGAGGATTTGCATTTACACATTTTTCTCTACGGTTTAGATTTCATACTAAATCGCTGTGGGAAAGTAGAACTGTTTTTAAAACATTCTGCTTAACCACTCTACGGGTAACAAAGAAATGCCAAATCCAGTTTCAATCTAATTTGGGAAGTAAAGTACAGAGGCACAAGAAGTCACATTACACAAGAGTTAATAATAAATAGAAATTTCTGTATGGACTGACATGACCATTATAAATTATCCTTCCATATTTCATATCTAAATAAATTCAGTGTGTGCAGAAGTTTAAGCAAAAAAAAAAATAGATTTAAAAAGTTTTATTCATGATTTAACAGCAAGAGTATATTTCTAATGATTTAGACTTTGGACACAAAAAAGTGACATGTTTGATTCTGAACAGGGATCAAATAATACAACTCTGATTCTAGGCCTACTCAGGGCATGGCATTTTTCATTTCTTTAGGCTATGCTGTTTAAATACCAGCTGTTAAATACCAGTTCACTCCCAGCTCATCATAAAACCACATCATTCCTTCGAAACCTTGCACCTACTGATGAGCTTAGTAAGCTTTCAACTAAGTTTTTCAGTTTTCCAAAAGAAGCAAAATTTTTAACGTTGAGGTTTTGAGTGTTGTTCAGTTTCTGAAGAGAATTATTCACACCAATATATGTTTGTGTAAATATCAAAGACCTTTGTCATTGAAACCGCAACTGCTTAGTTGTTCAGGTAACAAAATGAAAGCATTCTTTTCCATTTTGTTTTGCACCTTAGCACTGAGAGTCGTCACTTATAGGAAACAATGTATTTAAATTTGTATGTAGACCGGGCACGGTGGCTCACGCCTGTAATCCCAGCACTTTGGGAGGCCAAGGTGGGCAGATCATCTGAGGTCAGGAGTTTGAGACCAGCCTGGCCAACATGATGAAACCCTGTCTCTTCTAAAAATACAAAACTTAACTGGGCATGGTAGCAGGCACCTGTAATCCCAGCTACTCAGGAGGCTGAGGCAGGAGAATCACTTGAACCTGGGAGGTGGAGGTTGCAGTGAGCCGAGATCATGCCACTGCCCTCCAGCCTGGGTGACAGAGCGAGACTCTGTCTCAAAAAAAAAAAAAAAAAGAAAAAGAAAAGAAAAGAAGAAATACATATATAGTTTAATGTTTGTTAGAATCATACAAGATGGTAACTTAAATATTTAGGCTAACACTAAACTCATTTTAATGCAAGGAGAGTGAGGGAAGTGAGTCCTACTTTTTCCGGGTTAGTGGTAGAGCCATCTGTGGCTGAGTTTTCTGATAACATACAAGGCAGTATAGAATAGTGATTATGAATGTGAGCTCTGGAATCAGATGGCCTAAATTCAAGTCCCCACTTCTGCTACTTACTAGCTGCGTGACCTTGGACGCCTTCAGTTTGCTAAGTCTCAATTTCCTCATCTGTAACATGCAGATGATAACATTGCCAACATCTTAGGACTATTGGAGTTAAAAGAGATGTACTTTACATTGTAAACTACATTGTAAGGCTCAGTAGATATAGGCTGTTCTCATTTGTGCTATTCCAAATGGTCTTTCTTGTTATCCCAAAACTGAAATCTTGCCATGAACACTTTGAACTCCGATTGCTGCTTCATTTTCATTGTTTTCATTGACTTGAAAATGAAGAAACTGTTAATATACAACTTTATATAATTATATAACTATATATGAATAGTATATACATATGCATATGCATATATTGAGTTGTGAAAATATTCAAGTGAGATTGTTTAATAGAATATTTTATTCTCAGTATAGTGGTTGCTTTAAACCTGCAGCTTTGGAAAAGGATTTAAATGGCAATCTAATGACTTTGTCATCATAACCACATAAAAGATCTGGCAAGATATGTAAATTTGGCCATATGGGCATGGTTGGCAAGACCTTTGAGTTGAAATTGAACTCACCCAACAAGTTGTTTCATCAAAACATTGCCTGGAAATGTTTTTATCTTACTACATGGTGGTTGGCTTTCTAGCTAAACCTGTCAGTAAATGGAGAATGTGGCCAGTTACAATAGTATGAAGCAGGAGATTCAGTTCATCCAAATTGTTGAGCAGCTGGAGCAAGTGAGTCATGTTCAACTGACACTGGACAGCTGTCCGTCAGCTCATAATCATGAGAAGAGCTTTATGAAAAAGCAGCTGGCTTCAGCACTGCAGCATCATCGGAGAAATGCAACTGCCTGAAATAACCCAAACTTTCCTCCCATCCTTGTCTCCCTGAGAGAGCTTTAACCTACTGTGGGCAGCCATGAAATCCTTCCCCAACTAAAACCATGCAACCTTCCATCAAGGAAGGTATTCTTTAGGTGTCTGGCACTTTCAGTTTTCTTTTCCTTTTGTTTATTTTTTTTTAAGGAGGATGATTCTGTTCTCTATCTCTGGGTTTTTTTCCTGAAGGTTTTCTGAGTCAGAATAAGAAGTTCATCAGAAACCATTTTGATGGAATAAACTAGCATGGCTTCACACATTAGCTCATTCTCTAGTTCACTTTTTTCAACTTCCTGTAGATAGTAAAGCAACGAATATGCAATGAGAGGATATGTGTGTCTATATGTATGTCTACTGGAGTGTAAACATGTTGATGAGTGGAATTGTTCTTTTAGCAAAGATTAAAAGTATCACTAGAATGCCTCCTGATTGCCAGCAATGAAGCTTTGTTTACTATTTTGGGACCACAGAGTATAAAAAAAATTAACAGCCTGTATCATAACTGAAGGTGCATGCATTTATGATATGCCGGTTTTATTTGTGCATTGTTGCAATGGGCTTTGCCAGATTGCTGAGAAGAGACTGCTGCAAGTTAACAAGTCACAGGGCTGCCTGAATGATTTGATTTACTCCAGGGTCCAGCCAGTGCATTCAGCTTTATTTGTTAACCTAGCAGAACATTATTTATTAATGAGTTCTTCATGCTTTATTAAACCTAATGTCAAAACACGTCTCTGGGACCCTACTAGGCGTGTTTCCTCTTTGTGGTAAGGTCTTCCAAAGAAAATGAAAAATTATGCAGCAGAGCCCAATAAACCCAATAGATACCAGAGCAATAGCACCAATAGCAGAGCAGTTAAAACCCAATAGATACCAGTTCAATTGTCCTTGATCCTGTCAGATGGTATTTCTGAATCTTTGTGAAAGATCAGAATATGATGCAGTATGGAACTGAAATTAAAGAGTCCGCTCCTTCAGATGTCAGTAATTAGATCCCACCAAAATGAAACAAAGCTTCTGTGGCCCCAGAAGATGAGTGTACTCATCAGCGGGCCACAGCTAACAAATTCAACAAGAGGGGAAAAGTACAGATGCAGTCTGTACAACAGTAATGAGGAGGTATAGGCTTATGCAGATATCATAGTGATTTGAGATTGATAACAATGTGAAATAACTAAAGATAGCTGTGGCATAGGGGGAATGGACTCTATTCTGAATATACCACCGAGTCTGCTGGCATATAGCAGCAGGGGCCTGTGGGAAAGGAGAGGAAGCCTTGATGGCCAGGAGGACAACCAGTGGGTATGACAACATACAAAAGGCAAAAGGCATGGAACTGTCAGCTGAGGATTCTCCTGGCTTTCTGGGGGAGGGGTGGGACTTAATAGGGGCAGAAGGGTCATATCCATGGGGAAATCCAGGCAGCAGGGGGGTATAAAAGGGTAGGTGAGTGTTGACATCCTGGTTTAAGGCATCATGACATACTCATCAATCACTTGTAGGGAGAACCAGAAATGGAACCAGCCAGCGTTCAGGGTCCCATGCAAGAAGACTGGATTTCTCTGTCCTGAGTTTTTTGTTGCTGTTGTTTTTTGTTTGTTTGTTTGTTTGTTTGTTTTTGAGACACAGTCTCGCTCGGTTGCCCAGGCTGGAGTGCAGTGGCGTGATCTCGGCTCACTGGAAGCTCCGCCTCCCAGATTCACGCCATTCTCCTGCCTCAGCCTCTCGAGTAGCTGAGACTACAGGGGCCCGCCACCACGCCTGGCTAATTTTTTGTATTTTTAGTAGAGACGGGGTTTCACCATGTTAGCCAGGATGGTCTCGATCTCCTGACCTCGTGATCCGCCCGCCTTGGCCTCCCAAAGTGCTGGGATTACAGGCGTGAGCCACTGCACCTGGCCCTGAGTTTTTATCAGGAAACTACAGGACAGAAACTAAGGTTTAGAAATAATAGGGAGTAATTATCTCAGCAGTCTGTGCAAGTGTCCAGGACCTATCCCTGTCACAGGATACATGAGGTCTATTGGTAGTGAGGTCCAACAGCAAGTCATGCTAGATGCTGGGACTGAGGCTGTGTCTGCCCTTTCTACTGGCCACCAGGTTTCCATGTGCCATGATTAGCTTAAGAGTTGGAAGCATCAGTGATTCTTGTTCTGGGGCCTAGAGAAATTGGGCTCAGAAATAGTGTCTGAAAAGAGAGTTGTCTATTTTACAATTTTTCAGTCTTGCTCTCTACCTTTTGTAACAGCTTAAATTCTGTGTGGCATACAACTCAGTATTTAATTATGCAGATTTTGTTACTGTCCTTTCTAATTGTTTCTGACATGCAGTTAAGGAGTAATTATGAGCTCCTATCATGTGCTGGACACATTGGGAATTAAGAACGTGTCTCAATTACAAATCTTACGGGAAACTTACAACAGAGTAAGGAAATATACATGTCCAAATGTAAGGCTATTATAAGTTAAAAAGTTGTCAAGGTCATGAAAGAGTAAAAAAGGCTGGGGAACTGATACAGTTTGAAGGAGACTAAGGAGATGTGACAAATAAATGCAATGTGGGATCCTGAAGTGGCTCCTGGACGAGAAAAAGTACGTTGCTGGAAAAACTGGGGAAATTCAAATAAACTGGAATGTTTAGTTAAAAGTTATGCGAGATATTAACATTGGGAGAAGCTGGTTAAAGGGTATAACAGGAACTCTGCAACTTGTCTGTAAGTCTACATTTATTTCAAATTAAAAGTTTGAAAAGTGATAAATGCTATAGGGAAGATGCAGATGACTATCTTTGGATGTTCTGAGAAAGAAAGATTTACTGCAGTTGGCGAAATAAAGCTTCATAAAGAGGCAGTTAGATATCCAAAGGTAAGATAAGAGACATTTCCTGGGAGAGAAAACAGAGTGAATGAAGGCTTAAAATCAGGAAAAGGGAGAACTTCTCTAGGAAAGAAAAACAGAATAAGTAAAATGAAGAGCATTGTAGGCCTTGAGGAAGAACTTAAGATGCAATTTATAGGTAAAGAGAGAGGCGAGAACATGCAGGAAGATTAGTAAGCAATTTGATTTGCTAGAGTTCACCATATGTGAACTGAGACTGAGTGGGGATCAAAGATGGATTGGGGATTGTAGAGATAAAATTGTGAAAGATTTTGAATACCAAGTTAGGAGTTTTTCATGCCTCTCCTATGCAGCAAGATATCCCTGCATGTGTTTTACCTTGTCCTCTAGGAGACTGTGGATGGGTATGATAAAACTGGGATTGTATCTTATCTTGAGATACCTGGGGACAGGTATACAGGAGGAAATATCTTAAATTGTAATATTACAAAGAAAAGGGAGGAAGCTGCAGAGAATGCTTTAATCTGAAAGCCAGAAGACAATACTGTACCTGGGAGAAAGGTTAAAAGTGGTAACAGACAGGAGGAAAAGAAATACTAGACAGAGAAGGGCGGAGTCCCTGGTGAAGTCCACCCTCAAGTCTGGACCCACAGCCCAAAGTGAGAACATGCATTCCTGTTTTCCTGCCCAAATGTTGCCCTTTCCAAAACACAGCTTTGCCTGCCCTGCCCACCCCCCCGCCATCCTGTACCCATAAAAACCCCAGGCTCTACTGGCAGCAGAGCAGCAAAGAAGGAGAGAAGAGAAGAGAAGAGAAGAGAAGAGAAGCAGTAGCCAGATGTCAGAAAGAAGAAACAGCTTGACTCCAGAAGGATGGCTTGATGGCAGGACTTTGAAGAAGGGTTCAACCAGGGATGGCTGAACTCCAGGGGAAGGCCACATTCCCAATCCATCCCCTTTCTAGCTCCCCATCCCGCTGAGAGCCACTTTCTTTTTTTTTTTTTTAACTAATTTATTATTATTATTATACTTTAGGTTTTAGGGTACATGTGCGCAATGTGCAGGTTAGTTACATATGTATACATGTGCCATGCTGGTGTGCTGCACCCACTAACTCGTCATCTAGCATTAGGTATATCTCCCAATGCTATCCCTCCCCCCTCCCCCCACCCCACAACAGTCCCCAGAGTGTGATGTTCTCCTTCCTGTGTCCATGTGTTCTCATTGTTCAATTTGCACCTATGAGTGAGAATATGCGGTGTTTGGTTTTTTGTTCTTGCGATAGTTTACTGAGAATGATGATTTCCAATTTCATCCATGTCCCTACAAAGGACATGAACTCATCATTTTTTATGGCTGCATAGTATTCCATGGTGTATATGTGCCACATTTTCTTAATCCAGTCTATCATTGTTGGACATTTGAGTTGGTTCCAAGTCTTTGCTATTGTGAATAATGCTGCAATAAACATACGTGTGCATGTGTCTTTATAGCAGCATGATTTATAGTCCTTTGGGTATATACCCAGTAATGGGATGGCTGGGTCAAATGGTACTTCTAGTTCTAGATCCCTGAGGAATCGCCACACTGACTTCCACAATGGTTGAACTAGTTTACAGTCCCACCAACAGTGTAAAAGTGTTCCTATTTCTCCAAAATTCAAGACTTAAACGTTAGACCTAAAACCATAAAAACCCTAGAAGAAAACCTAAGCATTACCATTCAGGACATAGGCATGGGCAAGGACTTCATGTCTAAAACACCAAAAGCAATGGCAACAAAAGCCAAAATTGACAAATGGTATCTAATTAAACTAAAGAGCTTCTTCACAGCAAAAGAAACTACCATCAGAGTGAACAGGCAACCTACAAAATGGGAGAAAATTTTCACAACCTACTCATCTGACAAAGGGCTAATATCCAGTCTACAGTGAACTCAAACAAATTTACAAGAGAAAAACAAACAACCCCATCAAAAAGTGGGCGAAGGACATGAACAGACACTTCTCAAAAGAAGACATTTATGCAGCCAAAAAACACATGAAAAAATGCTCACCATCACTGGCCATCAGAGAAATGCAAATCAAAACCACAATGAGATACCATCTCACACCAGTTAGAATGAGAGCCACTTTCATCGGCAATAAAATCCTCTGCATTTACCATCTTCAATTCATTCGTGTGACCTGATTCTTCCTGTATGCTGAACGAGAGCTCAGGATACAGAGGGAGGGCTGTCACATTGAGCTGTTAAACACTTAAGCCATTTGCAGACAGCAAAGCTAAAAGTCCTGTCAGCACCCAGAAGCACTTGACCCAGCCCCTGCATCCACTCACCTGCATTCTCCCCCTCCCATGAGGGGTTGAGGGCTGCAGGCTGAGTACACAAACCACCCCTTTCTTGAGTCCCTCGAAGGGGTCAAGGGAGCTATCCCATTTCAAAAGAACTTACTAACTAGAATGAAGGCTCTTACTAACCTACTGAAACAGGCAAGTTAAGAGTGTTGTAAACACAGGCAATATATTTAGAGTTAACTGCTTTAAATGTTTTCAAGAGATAAAATGGAGAGAGATTTCTTTGATAGAATTGCAAAAGTAAATATGTCTAAGTTAAAAAGAGGACTATTAAAATGCTAAATAATACTGGGAATTATCTAAATATATAAAAGCATTTATGGTCTAATTAATGCTTTTTTTAGTAGGGAATAGTAAACTGCAACTGATGTTTTGTTTTCTCCACCAGGATCTATAGAATATGAATGTTGACATCATGGTGTTAGGGTTCAAAAGGAGGAGTGATAAATTGGAGGGGTGCTCATTACTCTGGGGCAGCAAGTGAGAAAAGAGCAATGAAATGTCAACATCACCATGTATCCATGCATCTCCCAACTGAGTGGTAGAAGCTCTCCATAGAGAAAATATATTAGGAATTTGGAATATCCATCATCACTATGACTACAACTTTGCAGAAGGCCAGCCTGCCCTCGTTGAAGAAAGCTCTGTGTATCCTAGAGAGGAGACTCCCTGTGGTGATAATGATCCTATTAACTCCCAGTCAGTGTCTACTAAGGAGCCTGGTTATAAGTGAACAGCATTATCTGTTAGCAAGCAGGGACTCCATTAACACAAACCCCTTTAATCGGGGATCCAGGAGAGGCCGTTATAGACCACACCCACAGCCATGCTTGAAATATTGGACTCTGGTTGCCAGTTCTCACAAAATCATTCCAAAGTGTGACAATATGTCTTTCTATCATATTTCTCATGTGATTGCAGAACAATGTGGGGCACATAACATGTGCACATGTTATGTTACTTGAGGATATTTTTCCCAGTCATTATATTTTAGCCATTAGCAATTACCTTACATGATCTTTCAATAATTCCAAAGCTTCTGAGTATTCAGAGTCTATTTTGAATTCTATTTGATTCTTCTTGCTTAGTCTGTTATGCCAAGTATTTTGTGTTCCACTACAGTATCATAAGTGGAATCAATTTTCTGGTCCTTCTGTGTAATTCAGGAATATATTAATGAAAGCTGATTTTAACACATTTTTCCCTGACATATATAAAGTTAAATGCTTGTCTTAGTAAATGGAGTCTTTATATTAATAGAATATGGCATAATTTTAGGAAATATATTCATGAGTCTCATAAAAAATTCCTAAAGTTACTAAAAAGAAAAATCATTTATATAGCCATCATATAAAATGTTTGTATAATTTTATCTTTAATTTTATTATTGTGAAATGGCTTTTAGAATGAGTCATAGGAACCAGTGGCTGTCTGGAAATAAAACTTATAGATGTCATGAAACTGAGGAATAACTCACACAATGGAAGTTAGGATCAAGACTCAGAAAGATCTGTATTGTCTACAAAACTGGGCTAAATCTGAGGAAATAAGATGAAATGGAAATAAATGTAAAGTCCCGTTCTCCAATTAAAAATTTAAAAAGTAAATTGGGAGGAACTTAGAAAGAAAAACATATATGAAAGATTCTGGGCATTCATTTAATAATTAACTCAGTTTAAGTTAGAGATGTGATGTAATTGCCTAAAAGCTCATATGATTTTAGATTATGTTTGTAATAAGAATGTGTCCAGCATGACAACCTGTCTTATTCTAGGTTGGTCACACCTGCAGCCATGCCTAAAATAGTACATTATGTTTTGAAAGCTGCACTTTACTAAAGCAGAGACAAAATGTGTTCAGAGTACCACACCTAGGATTATAAAAGGGTTGAGGAGTAAGCTGAAGGAATGGGAACCTTTAGCTTGGAGGAGGTAAGATATAGTGGGGGACTGAAAACTGTCTTCAATATTTGAAGGCTAACTTGGAGAATATGGAATTTAGACATAGGATAAAAGAGGGAGGAAAGTGTGGAATGGTATGTAAATCTTGTCTCAATTTACGTAGAAATTTTATAACTATGACCAAGATGGCTGGCAAGTAGCAGTTGTCCCTGAATTGGGCAAAGGCCAATCACTGCTCATTGCAAATGCTGAGCGAGCTATACCTAAATGCAGTTGGTCTGAGGGACAGAGTGCCTTGTCCTTGGTACCTTCTAAACCTAGATCTGAATGACACAGAAGTGTCCCAGACCTTAACTGGGTATAGTACATGCTCTCATGGACTATAATGCTCTTATGGTCCATTTGTCTCTTGGAATTGTAACAAAATATCAGTTTTGCGTTCATAGTAAGCCATTTAATGCAGCCCCTGTTAATCCAGTTCATATTAGTTGATGTTCACATTGCCGCTGCTTAAGCTGGAGAATTGCTAACAGTTTTCTTTTCCATTTTTTTCAGAAACCAGAGCAGCTGCTACAATAGCTAAAATAAGCTAAAATCCCTTAAGACATGAATTGTGATCACAGATTTTTTAATGCATTTTTTGTTCATATAATTGAGGTCCAAGTCTACAAGAGGCTTTTGCTTTCAAATTATGTAATGAAAATGTAGAATATACCTAGAGGGGCACACAGATGAATGGAGCTACAAAATCACTACTGCTCATATGGAATTTTTATTTCCTAATTTCAGTTTGTAATTACTACTAGTAATGAATATTTAGTCTAAGTGTTTTTGCAACATTTCCATTTTATTTCATCTGGTTGATTTACAATAGAGTATTAACATTTTTTGCCTTGGATGACATATCAATTTTGTTACTTTGGCCTTTGACAGAAAAATCAAAGGCTATGAACAACCTGGTATGGTGTCAAAATTCTGTTTGAGTAATAATTTTCATAGATTTTTTTTAAAAGCCCAAGATACATTGAAAGTTCACTTTATGCTATTGCCTGAGAATTTTCTCTTTCTACATTACCCTGAAAGGAGAACAAACTTGAAGTTTATGCTACTGTCCAGCAACATACACAAGCATTCATATGTGTGTGTTTGTATTTTCACTCCCTTTCTTCCCTCTCCTCCTTCTCCCATTTCTTTTTCCCCCTTCTGACTTCCAGTCATTCACCCAAGATATTTGAGGTTGTATTCTTTAACTGATATGGGCTATTTATTTCTAACCAACTTAAATTAATAATTGCATGCCAGTTTCTACTATGAGGGATAGCAAAATAAAAATTGGAACAGTTACAAGTAATTTTCATCTTCTGCTTAATGGCTTTCTTTTTATTAAAATAAGCATCCAGAATTTGAATACCAAATCATTTATTCTAACACTGCTTAATGAGTTGGTGAGAAGATAAACAATACTCAGTAGAAAAGCTGAAAGAATACAGGAAGCAAAAATGTAAGAAGAAGAAACTTTAAAAAAAAAGAGAAAATTGGGTCAGAGGAAAATAATCTTGAAAATTATGCATAGGAACATTGTTAAAAAAAAGAAGGTATAAAAAATAAACAAGTTTCTTTTTCAGTAATAAAAAAGGAACTCAAAATGCACATTTTTTAAAAATTTAAAATATATAATTAGTAATTTCCAAAACAAAAACAATGCCAAAATTTAGCATATACTTAATGAAACTTTGCTTAATTGGATTGAATTGACTGTAGAGAATGTACAGTCTCACTGACAATGCAGAATGTAAAAAAGAACATTATACTCGTTTTAGTTTGGCAATGATGAAGTGATTCTGAAAACCTGTACAGCCCAGATTCCAACAGCCCCCACACCTCATAATTCCAATTTAACTAAACTAAAGTCTGTTGTTTACATGCCAGCAATTGTTATGATCCCTTGTGGATTTAATTCCTATCCTTGTTTGGCTTTGGCTACATTCATTGCATTCATTGTCCAGTAGTATTTAGTGAGCTTATAGTATAGCCCTGTAAGCACTATATTTGGGAATAAACACATAACCCAAGACAATCCCTAAACTTTAAAATAGCTGCGTCATGATTTACAATAAACAAAACACCTTGCATAAAATTGTATAAAGACGTTAAAGCAGGCATTATCATCTCCTCAAAATTGAGAGAGCTAAAGCTTAGAGACATCAAAAGACTCATCCAGGGTCACTGAGTAAGTAAAGGAGACAAGAATGTTTCTTTCCTACAACGCAATGCCAACAAACGTATCTATAGCTTTTATTAGTCTATGGACCGGTCAGATTCAGAGTCAACACGGCAATTTGAAAGGATGGGGTCTCCTGGTGGGTTGCACACTCGCCCCTGCAATGATCCTCTCTTAAGTTCTCATAAGCAATATGATTCTTTGTACTATTCTCCCCCAGCTAGGAAGCATTTGGCCTTGATCTTATTGGTGGTCACAAAGATTAAATGATACCATTGGCATTTAGTACTCAGGGTCAAGGGACAATAATTGTCCAGGTGAATGACCAGTGCCCACAGTGAAGAGTTCTCCAACCCCAAATGTGGACAGTGCCTATGTTGAAAGCATGTTAGGGGTGTATTACAAATAGTGAGTTATGATGTGTTTTTAAAAATTAGGCCCTCATAAACTAAAATTGATGATTGTCAGAATTTATTGAGAATGTGCCTAAGAATGGGCCACCAACACTCAGAAACCCCCGCACATCCATACACAACACTGGAGTGTCCCCAGTTTTTAGAAGAAGCATTATCAGTGTCTCAATGATGAAGTTTCCAGTTGGTTAGGGTTTTTAATTGCTACTATTTCTAGTTTTAATTCATCATTATCTACTTAGGTTATTATGAACTATTTGGTTAACCCTGAAGTATTTGGTGATCCCTACTTTTGTGAGCGATATTTTTGGCCTAACTTAGAATAACTATACTGTAGTAAGACATGGGATATATTGTGTTCAAAGAGGGATCCCTCATACTTCCATCACCAGAGTAGATATACGCACAAACTTCCCTCAGAATTACACAGCATAGTACAATATAGAGTAGTATAGTACAACACAGTATAAGACATATGGTATAGAATGGTATAATTATATTACATATTAGTAAGGTATGTTAACAGTGTAATAGTAGTATAGATAGTACAATATAATACAGCAACAGTATAATATAGTAAGGTATTATGTATCACCAAGATTTTTTTTTCCATTGGAAAGGTGTAAAAGACAAATGGGTGGTGGGGGCAGGGGAGTCTTGTCCAACCAAAGTCAGTTAAAGGAGAGAGAGCGAGAGAGAGAGCCTGAGTTATAGAGCAGCATAATCTGAGTTTGGACTTCTCGCTGAGAATGCTTGGCATGAAACAGTAGGAATGAGCCGTCTTCACCATGACTGTCCTTAGGGGAATCCACTAGGCTGCTCTAATGCTGCTCTTTATGCTTCTCTATTTATAATGAAGTGCTGTGAGACCCTGTAGCAGAGATAGTATTATTTTTTGTTTCAATATCAACTGGTACTTTTTCTCTACAATGAAAAATGTTTTGTCCATAATATTTATCAGCTCGTCTCTGGTTTTATTGTTGAAAACCACCTGACTTGTGCTCCTTTTCTTTTCAACATTTTTTATTAAGAAAATATTTGGAAGGAAGCAATAATACTAAATTGCAGAATTACAAAAGGGCAGCTTCTATAGCTAAATTTTAAGATACTCTGAGGGACAAAGAAATAAAGCCACTGATGCTGGGTAAGAAAAATGTGTGACAATGGAAGTATGCAATGTGATTTACTTGGCTGGCTAACATGTAGGAGGAATAAATTCTATAATCTTGCCAAAACCTAAGGGAAATGTGAATTGAATAGCAATAAATAACCTTATTGGAAACAGTTGAATGTGATATATTGTATCCTCTAGACTTAATACATGAAAATTTCTCATTGATTGCAGCATCAGACTCAAGTAGACTGAAGATGGGGCAATTTTTAATGTACTCCACAATGTCCCTTCTGTTCCATCCCACAACCTTCTCAAACCTGATGAGTTAGAAGGTCAGGTTAATCTATGTATGCAACTCCAAGCTTTTTGGCCTCTTTCAGGATTAAATAAAACTTATAGAAAATGTTTTTCTCTGTTCCTTTCATTTTGTTGTTCAGAAGCCATTCTATGTTTATAAATACGTATGTTTAGTAACATTTTAATTTCTCTTATTCAACTAATGTTTTAAAGGTACGACCACTTTAGTACATTTTCTTATTCAACCCTCACAGTATTGCTGTGAGCAAAAAGAGAGTATTATTTTTCCTGCATGTTTACAGTTGAGAACATTCAGGCTTACAGTGTTATGTGACTTGCTCAATCATATGTAGCAAGTAAGTGGCCAGTCTGGGGCCAGATATCTGGTTTCTGCATCCCAAAACTGAGTTAATAAGAATTTTTTCACGTGAATGATTATAATTTATGATAGTTTTATTTATGCTGAAATGTCCAGTTATACCATATTTTTATTACTGAGCAATGTTATAGATGAATAAAATGCAATTTGCTAGCTTCATTCAGTTTCTCATTTATTTTAAAAATGTGAGTATCTATCTGTTTTGTGCATCAGGAGGAAAAAAGAAAAAGAGATACAAAAACTGCCCTCAAGGAGTTTACAGTCCAGAGGGGAAACAAATAAATAAATGCGTTCACTGCAATACCATAGCAACTTGTGTAGTACAATAAAAAGTACATTTGGTCTTTGTCCTTCCTCCACCCCCAATAAAGCTCCTAAAAACTGTTCGAATTTCCTGAGTGATAGGGGTGTCTTTTCGTCTGTTAATTAGATGACTCAAGAGTGAAGAAGGGGTGGGAAGGTCTAGAAAAGTGGAATAGAAATAGAGAACCCAGAAATAAATGCAGGAATTAGAGCAGGGGTCCCCAACCCCCTAGTACTGGTCCATGGCCTGTTAGGAACCAGGCCATACAGCAGGAGATGAATGGTAGGATTGGGGGTTTGGGGTGGGAAAGTGAGCATTACCTCCTGAGCTCCACCTCCTGTCAGATCAGTGACAGCATTAGATTCTTATAGGAGCATGAACACTATTGTGAACTGCACGTGTGAGGGGTCTAGGTTGCCTCTTCTGTATGAGAATCTAATGCCTGATGATCTGAAGTAGAACAGTTTCATCCCAAAACCATCCCCAACCACTACCCCAAGTCCATAAAAAAATTGGTCCTTTTCACAAAACAGGTCTCTGCTGCCAAAAAGGTTGAGGACTACCAAATTAGAGGGTTGATCAGCCCCACCAGTTGATGTCCAGGGAGTGGGGAAGGGCTGGTGATTGAGTTAAATCATCAATGACCAATGATCTCGTCAATCATGCCTATGAAATGTAACTTCATTTAAAAACTTTGAGACATCAAGGCTAAGAGTCCTTCCGCAATGGTGGACATGTTGATACATTGGGAGGGTAGAGTGCCTGGAGAGGGAATGGAAGCTCTGTGCTCCCTAACTCCCTATATCTTGCCCTATGCCTCTCTTCCATTTGGCTTCTCCTGAGTTGCACCCTTCATAATAGGCTGGTTATTGTAAGTACAGTGTAGTGTTTTCCTGAGTTCCATGAGTCATTCTAGCAAATAATTATACCTTATAGGCTGGCTATTGGAACCTCTAAATTTGTAACCACGTCAGACAGAAATCTAGGTAGCCAGAGGACCCAGGACTTGAAACTGCATCTGAAGTGGGGCATCCTTGCGGAACTGAGCCCTTAACTTGTGGGGTCTGCACTAATTCTAAGTAGTTAGTATCAAAATTGAATTAAATTTTTGGAAACCTAGTTTGTGTTAGAAAACTGTAGAATTGGTGTTGTTTGGAAAAAACAAACAGCAGTGTTCACTATGCCCTCAGGAAAAGGCTGTGAGCATGGTTCAAGGCATATGGAGTGTGAATGGCCAGTATGATACCCTTTTGATTACCATGCATTCATGTTTCTACCAGGCATGTTGTGTACTTATCAAGAGCTGGTAGAATTTGGTCCCAAACTATTTGTGCCAATAGTATTCTTGGTATAGTTGTATATTTTAGTTAAATGTTTAACAGGTTTTAGAAATATAAGTACAAAATGAAAGAGTAGTTTCTATGAAAATTAAGTAAATTCTTTGGAAAGACTCAATAAAGGCAAGTTACAAAAAAATTTTATCAAAGTGGACAAGACAACTCAAATATTAAAGAAAAATAATTCTAGAAAGTTTAAAAATAAACTGTGTGTTTTATACTATAAAAGTAAATCTTATAATGTAAAATTACCCAAAAAAATACTTTAAAACATAGAGCTTTTTAAAAATATATGTAAATATGAATTACCAGTACAGAAGTTTTAGATTTAAAAAATGAATCAACCCTAAAAATTCATCAGAGGTGTCTATAGTATTATTTTGAAGATGTGAAACTGGAATTTGCAGCTGGTGAAATACAGGTTGTGACTTAGGAAGAAAATAAAAGAGTACCAATCACCAGTCCTACATTCAAAGAAAAGGCCTTGATTTTCCTTTAAAAGATGATTTCATAATGTATGTTGGGACCTAGAAACTGATACCTCAAAATGTGGCATTTTGACATGCTGAACTGAAGAAGTCTCAAGGTCATTCTGACTTTCTGTCCCACCACTGTCTCTCCCAAAGCCCTTATCTGCTTCAGATCCAGACCTATGAAAAGGAACAATTGTTATTTTTCCCTTCCCTGTAAGACCAAGAATGTAACAACACCTGAACAAAGCTTTTCACAAGAAAACGTACAAGTTAATCTCTGTTCCCTGATGCATTCATTCTCCCTAGTAATTCCCTCCACAGAATTCCTCTTCTCTCCACGGCCATAATCTATTTTGCCAGGATGGTATACACACTTCTGAACCCTGTTGGAGGGTAGGGAATCACTCTATGGTTCTCCCTATGTACACATTAATAAATTTGTATGCCTTTTCTTTAATTGTAACTGCCCAATGGGTTCCTCTTGCCTGCTGCACAGAAAATCCAATCACACTAAGACAGTGGTGTTGTGGTAGAGAAAACATTTAATTATTGCTAAGCCAGCCATGCAGGACAGGAGACATTTCTCAAATCTGCCTCCCAAAAGCTCAGAGCCTAGGATTTGTAAGGATAATTTGGCAGAGAGAGGCTAGGGAATGGGTACAGTTGATGGTTGGGGATGAAATCAGAGGAGTGTTCAAACTGTCTTTGTGTGCTGAGTCAATTTCAGGGGAGGGGGAGTAGTCACAGGACCAGTTGACTTCGTTGCTTGGTATGACTTAGTTCCTTGCTGTGCATTTGGGCTGTCATCAGAATGCAAAAGTCTGAAAAATATCTCAAAGACCAATCTTAGACACTATTTGACAATAATGATGTTATCTATAGGAGCAATTGGGGAAGTTACAAATCTTGTGACCTCCCGAAGATGGCCATCATCATCTAATTATGCCTACATCTTAGTAGAATTCAGGGTTCCCACATAATCCTAACCTTGTGGCCTTTCATCAGTCTTACAAAGGTGATTCAGTCTCCAAGCAAGGAGGGAGTTAATTTCAGGAAGGAAGTGTTACCATCTTTGTGTTAAAGCTAACCAAGGCAGATAGCCTGTGAGGTTAGAAGCCAGATGGAGTCCCTTAGGTTAGATTTCTGTCACTGTTATAATTTTTAAAACTACAAAGGCAGTTTCACAGTTAGTCTGTCTTTTGTGAGTTCAGCAAGCCTTCAGAGGGAAAAGGGGAGGTTTCCCTTGGCCCCTACGTCTTTTAAGTTAATGTGAAATGTACATGTTTTAAGTTAATGTGAAATGTACAAATGTACAAAGTATTAATTGTCAATTTCCCACCTTAGCCACTTTCCCAGTTAACTAACCACCAGTTCTGATTACAAAACAAGAGAGTTGGCCATGCCTCACCTATTCTGTTTTTGGTTAAAAATTTTGAAGTTATCGCCTGAAAGCCTAGAAGAAAATGTTCAAAATTTAAATTATTTGCAACACCATTTTGTCAGAAGGGAACTATGACTTCAGTTTTCATTTGAGGAGAGTTAATCAAATTTTAGTGGGTATATTACTCTCATATTTATTTTGAAATAAAAAGCATAGCCCTCAAATTTTTTTCTTTCCTTCTAAATTATTTATAGAACAATAGAGCTCTCTGAATCTACCAAATGTCTGCTTCATTACTCTTCCTCCAGGCTGGCTTCCCCTAACTATTCTAGATTGCGTAGGAATGTGCTCCAGGCTCGTGATTTCCTAAGAGAGGATTTTGTGACTTTGCTCATTTACCTGTAAATGAACCTGACAGCCAACCTATTGGGATTTTAATTTTCCATGCATCAAACCTTAGTCTCACCTGCTGCTAGTTTCAAACTCCACTTGTTTAATTTGTTCAAATATTCATTGACTATTTCTATGTAACAGGAACTCTCTGGGCACTTGAGATACAAAGATTCCTGCCTTCATGGTACTTATATTTTAGAGGGGAGGGGAGAAGATACTCAGAAAATAGCAATAAATACAACAGGAAAATTAATTAGTATATTAGAAAACAGTACAATGGGAGGAAAGCAGCAGGATAAGTGGGGTCAGGAGGACCAAGGATTGGAGAATGGGGTTGCAGGATTTTTTAAAATTTTTTATAGAGACGAGGTCTTGGCTATGTTGCCCAGGCTGGTGTCAAACACCTGGTCTCAAGCAACCCTGCTCCTCAACCTCTCAAAGTGCTAGGATTACAGGTGTGACTCATTTTGCCCGGCCTTTTGAAATTTTTTTTTAAACTTTTTTGTAGAGGTTGCAGTTTTAAATAGGGTGGTCAAGATAGCCTCTGATGTGATTTGGCTGTGTCCCCACTCAAATCTCATCTTGAATTGTAGTTCTCATAAACCCCATGTGTCATGGGAGAAACCCGGTGGGAGGTAATTGAATCATGGGGGCAGTTCCCCCCATGCTGCTATTCTTGTGACAGTGAGTGATTTCTCACAGATCTGATGGTTTTGTAAGGGGCTCTTCTCCCTTTTGCTCAGCACCTCTTGCTGCCACCATGTAAAGAGGACATGTTTGCTTCCCCTTCCGCCGTGATTGTAAGTTTCCTGAGGTCTCCCCAGCCATGCTGAACTGTGAGTCTTTCCTTTATAAATTACCTCTTTCCTTTATAAATTACCTTTATAAATAAACCTCTTTCCTTTATAAATTACCCAGTCTCAGGTATGTCTTTATTAGCAGCCTGAGAACGGACCAATACAGCCTCATTGAGAAGCTGACATTTAGACAAAGTCTTGAAGAACGTGAGGAATGCAGCCATGTGGGGGAATATCACAGAGGGAGCAGTGACCCTAAGGTGAAAGGTGCCTAGCGTATATGAACAGCAAGGAAGAGAGTGTGCCTGGATGAGGTCAGAGAGAGAACTATTAAGAGAACAGTTTGACTGCCCTTCTAAAGATGGCAGGACAAGAGAGGGACCAATGGTAAAAGCAGGGAGACTAGTAAACGACTATTGGGATAACAAGTAGGAGATGATGGTTTCTCACTCTTGAGTGATAGCAGAGGAGATGAGGAGTGGCCAGTTCTAGACATGTTTAGAAGGTAGAGCCAGCAAGATTTCTTTACTATAGGTAAAAAAGAGAGGTCAAGGATGACTCCAAGGTTTTTGTACCTGTCAACTAGAAGAATTGAGTTGCCATCAAGTGAAATAGAGGAGACAGTTTGAGGAGCAGGTTTATGGAGAAAGATCAAATTTAGTACTGGACATATCAAGCTGGGATTTTTATTAGACATCCAAGTGGAAATGTAAAGTCAGCAATTGCATGTAAGAGTCCAAAGTTCAGAAGAATTGTCATCAGCTTATAGACTGCTCTATTCGTAGAGGAGCTGATGATCAGCCAGTCTTCTCAGCTGGAGTTTCACAAGAGAATTAAGCCCGCTTGCCTTAAAACATCTCTTGTATGTAATAAATTAAGTTATATCTTATATGTACAAAATAGTACTGATTATGGAGCATCCTTGAGAGAATTGATGAATCATTTTTTGTGCGTTCTCTGAGGTGCTGATGAGGAAGCGCAAATGAGAAATATTGCTTGCATGCCTAAAGAAACTTGTTATTTTGTCGCTTTTTCAGTCAAATTTTCTTAATTCTCATTCTTAAGATAATTGGAATCTTAAAAATATTTGAAGCCATCTTATAAAATCTTAAATAGAATACTATAAATCATTGTTTCTCAAAATGTGCACAGTTTTAATTGGTGTTTGCAAAAAGGCATGTGTGGGGGGGCTGGGGGCTGGGGGAGCTCAAACATGTATAGTATTTGGAAAGAAAAATTAAAATTAAATCTTTTCCCAACCCAGAAATCCCCTCCACAAAGGTATAGAACAAGAAAGTACTTTTATTATTGAATATGCATTAAACCAAAATGTGATGCTCGTCACAGGCAATTAACTGTGATATCCACTAAGATATTTCAAAGACAAAAAGGAATCTCACCACCTTGTATAGCCGAGCACTTACAAACCCATTATATACATGTTTTCAAAATAAACAATAACTAGTTCTCAAATGAGAGGACTTGCTAACACCTTTTGTCACACATAGTGTGACACTATGGGATGATCATCTGTGTTTGCTTATTGTCTTTAACCAGAGGAAAAACAAACCTCATTTTGTTTTTGTTTTTGTTGTTAGATGAAGTTTCACTCCTGTTGCCCAAGCTGGAGTGCAATGGTGCAATCTCAGCTCACTGCAACCTCCACCTCCAGGGTTCAAGGGATTCTCCTGCCTCAGCATCCCAAGTAGCTGGGATTACAGGCACTTGCTACCAGGCCCAGCTAATTTTGTTTTAGTAGAGATGGGGTTTCACCGTGTTGGTCAGGCTGGTCTCAAACTCCTGACCTCAGGTGATCTGCCCCACCCCCGCCAGCCTCCCAAAGTGCTGGGAACACAGGCGTGAGCCACCGTGCCCTGCCCAAACCTCATATCTTTACAACAGGAGGTAGCTTTGCAAATTGGAGCAAGGCGCCAATTGAAGTTAAGCTACTTTGCCAGAAAACTGGAAGATAGAGGTGCTATCTTTTTTGGTGTTTGCATTTCAAAAAGATGACTCTCATGTCCTTAAGAAAAACATTTTTGAGACATAAAGCTGACAAAAGGCCTATCTAGCTCTCAAAAGGTTTATAGACATTTTTTAAAAAGAAGAAAGTATTTATTATTTATTAATACAATGGTAAATTTTCTAAAGTAGATGTTCTTTAAAAAAAAAAAGGGGGGGGGGAGAAAAGTATCTCTTCCCTTATTTTCAACAGGAAGATTCTGACTCTTATTTTTAATTTTTATTTGGCCTTACAATAGTTAACTCTGGTTGTAAAATAAGATAAACATTTTTTTACTATACAAAAATTTTTTACTATAGGACTTCTCAGAGCTCTTAATGTGCTTGTGTGCATTATCAAATACCAAAGGAGAAATATGTTTTGCAACATTTCTCAAACTTATTTGAGCATAGAATTTTTTTTTTAATGGAGCATTTCATAGGAACAATATTCCACAAATTCACACACTGGAAAATGCCACATTGACCAAACAGAGACCTAATTCCAGAAAGAGCAGAGTATTTATTTTGTTCCAGTACATTATCCTGTGCCGGCATCCTTTATGGCCATAAAAACAAGTCATTTTTGCAGTCAAATTTGTAGTTTCTTGTTTTCCCTGTTTATTTTGGTGCATGGTATGCTATTTTAATGTCTCTAGTTTTATATTTGGTTAAAACATAAACGTTCTATATTTCTATTTTATCACTTTCATAATAATGGCATCAATATTTTATGACTTTCATATTTTTACCCCTACCACTATTCCCTCAGTTCTACTTCTAGACAGTTGCCCTGTGTCTTGGAAGTGCCTTGGTATCTATTTGGAAATCATATGTGATATTTTAAGTTTGTAAAATGTTTGTGATTCTAAAAATAAGCTTTTATAGGCCAATTCACTGCTCAAGGGCACTGAGTCTCTAGGTAGCTACACCCGGGAATAGAGGTATGTGTGTATATGTCATAAACAGATGTTTGGTCATCATGAGAATTAGGCATACAACCTATGATTATCTAATGCATTTATTTAAAAAAAAAACCTGTACTAAGTAGCAGATATTTCCATTAATCTCTCATTTCTACTTACAACCACATGATTTACAAAGTAAAGTCCACAATCAGTATAGAATGCTTCCAACTATGCACAATTATTCCTTTAGTTTATTTAATTGTACATTGAATTTTGTGAATTTACAGAGTTTTCTCAGAATTTCTTCATACAACCTGGTGAATCACTTTCTGTGTCAGCTCTGCCGATGTGTAGAACAGAAGGTGCTAATTGCACCTTAAACCTATTCCCTATTTTTCTGCATTAACTCTGATTGTTCCTTTGGGTTGATCTTGGAAATTCTGATGACTGTGTGCCTGGGGAATGATCGAATTGTATAGTATCTCACAGGGGTTCTCTGTTTCTTGTATTTCCATGTTGACCTCTCTGGCAAAACTGGGAACATTTTCATTGATTATATTGTCAAATATGTTTTCCAAGTTGCTTACTCTCTCTTCTGTCTCCAGAATGCCAGAGTCATAGATTTGGTTACTTTATATAATCCCATATATCTCGAAGGCTTCGTTCATTTTTTAAAGATTGCTTTTTCTTTATTTTTGTCTGACTGGGTTGATTTGAAGGATCAGTCTTTGAGCTCTGAAATTCTTTCTTCTGCTTGGTCTAGTCTGTTGGTAAGGCTTCCAACTGTATTTTGAAATTCCTCTAGTGAACTTTTCAATTCCAAAAGTTCAATTTGCTTCTTTCTTAATATGGCTATGTTATCTTTCAAATCGTGGATCACTTTTCTGGCTTCCTTGGATTGGATTTCAACTTTCTCTTGGATCTCCTTGAGCTTCCTTGCCATCCAGATTCTGAATTCCATGTCCATCAACTCAGACATTTCAATCTGGTTAGGATCCATTGCTAGGGAGCTAGTGTGATCCTTTGGAGGTAACAAAACACTCTGACTTTTTGAATTGCTGGAGTTCTTGTGCTGGTTTTTTCTCATCTAAAGGAGCTGGCATTTTTACTTTTTTGAAATAATGTCCTTTGCAGCAACATAGAGACAGCTGGAGGCCATTATCCCAAGCAAATTAACACAGAAATATAAAACCAAATATCACATATTCTCATTTATAAGTGGAAGCTAAATCTTGAGTACACACAAACAAAGATGGGAACAGTAGACACTGAGGACTCCAAAAGGAGGGAGGGAGGGAGTGGGCAAAGGCTGAAAAACTTCCTGTTGGGTACTATATTCACTGTCGAAGTGTTGGGATCAATAGAAGTCCAAACCTCAGCATTATACAATATACTCTTGTAACAAACCTGCATATCTACCCCAGAATCTAAATAAAAATGGAAATTTTTTTTTCTTTTTTTTTTTTCTTTTATTATTATTATTATTATACTTTAGGTTTTATGGTACATGTGCCCAATGTGCAGGTAAGTTACATATGTATACATGTGCCATGCTGGTGCGCTGCACCCACCAACTCGTCATCTAGCATTAGGTATATCTCCCAATGCTATCCCTCCCCCCTCCCCCCACCCCACAACAGTCCCCGAAGTGTGATGTTCCCCTTCCTGTGTCCATGTGTTCTCATTGTTCAATTCCCACCTATGAGTGAGAATATGCGGTGTTTGGTTTTTTGTTCTTGCGATAGTTTACTGAGAATGATGATTTCCAATTTCATCCATGTCCCTACAAAGGACATGAACTCATCATTTTTTATGGCTGCATAGTATTCCATGGTGTATATGTGCCACATTTTCTTAATCCAGTCTATCATTGTTGGACATTTGGGTTGGTTCCAAGTCTTTGCTATTGTGAATAATGCCGCAATAAACATACGTGTGCATGTGTCTTTATAGCAGCATGATTTATAGTCCTTTGGGTATATACCCAGTAATGGGATGCCTGGGTCGAATGGAATTTCTAGTTCTAGATCCCTGAGGAGTCGCCACACTGACTTCCACAAGGGTTGAACTAGTTTACAGTCCCACCAACAGTGTAAAAGTGTTCCTATTTCTCCACATCCTCTCCAGCACCTGTTGTTTCCTGACTTTTTAATGATTGCCATTCTAACTGGTGTGAGATGGTATCTCATTGTGGTTTTGATTTGCATTTCTCTGATGGCCAGTGATGGTGAGCATTTTTTCATGTGTTTTTTGGCTGCATAAATGTCTTCTTTTGAGAAGTGTCTGTTCATGTCCTTCACCCACTTTTTGATGGGGTTGTTTGTTTTTTTCTTGTAAATTTGTTGGAGTTCATTGTAGATTCTGGATATTAGCCCTTTGTCAGATGAGTAGGTTGCGAAAATTTTCTCCCATTTTGTAGGTTGCCTGTTCACTCTGATGGTAGTTTCCTTTGCTGTGCAGAAGCTCTTTAGTTTAATTAGATCCTATTTGTCAATTTTGGCTTTTGTTGCCATTGCTTTTGGTGTTTTAGACATGAAGTCCTTGCCCATGCCTATGTCCTGAATGGTAATGCCTAGGTTTTCTTCTAGGGTTTTTATGGTTTTAGGTCTAACATTTAAGTCTTTAATCCATCTTGAATTGATTTTTGTATAAGGTGTAAGGAAGGGATCCAGTTTCAGCTTTCTACATATGGCTAGCCAGTTTTCCCAGCACCATTTATTAAATAGGGAATCCTTTCCCCATTTCTTGTTTTTCTCAGGTTTGTCAAAGATGAGATACTTGTAGATATGTGGCATTATTTCTGACGGCTCTGTTCTGTTCCATTGATCTATATCTCTGTTTTGGTACCAGTACCATGCTGTTTTGGTTACTGTAGCCTTGTAGTATAGTTTGAAGTCAGGTAGTGTGATGCCTCCAGCTTTGTTCTTTTGGCTTAGGATTGACTTGGCGATGCGGGCTCTTTTTTGGTTCCATATGAACTTTAAAGTAGTTTTTTCCAATTCTGTGAAGAAAGTCTTTGGTAGCTTGATGGGGATGGCATTGAATCTGTAAATTACCTTGGGAAGGATGGCCATTTTCACGATATTGATTCTTCCTACCCATGAGCATGGAATGTTCTTCCATTTGTTTGTATCCTCTTTTATTTCACTGAGCAGTGGTTTGTAGTTCTCCTTGAAGAGGTCTTTCACATCCCTTGTAAGTTGGATTCCTAGGTATTTTATTCTCTTTGAAGCAATTGTGAATGGGAGTTCACTCATGATTTGGCTCTCTGTTTGTCTGTTATTGATGTATAAGAATGCTTGTGATTTTTGCACATTGATTTTGTATCCTGAGGCTTTGCTGAAGTTGCTTATCAGCTTAAGGAGATTTTGGGCTGAGACAATGGGGTTTTCTAGATATACTATCATGTCATCTGCAAACAGGGACAATTTGACTTCCTCTTTTCCTAATTGAATACCCTTGATTTCCTTCTCCTGCCTAATTGCCCTGGCCAGAACTTCCAACACTATGTTGAATAGAAGTGGCGAGAGAGGGCATCCCTGTCTTGTGCCAGTTTTCAAAGGGAATGCTTCCAGTTTTTGCCCATTCAGTATGATATTGGCTGTGGGTTTGTCATAAATAGCTCTTATTATTTTGAGATACGTCACATCAATTCCTAATTTATTGAGAGTTTTTAGCATGAAGGTTGTTGAATTTTGTCAAAGGCCTTTTCTGCATCTATTGAGATAATCATGTGGTTTTTGTCTTTGGTTCTGTTTATATGCTGGATTACATTTATTGATTTGCGTATATTGAACCAGCCTTGCATCCCAGGGATGAAGCCCACTTGATCATGGTGGATAAGCTTTTTGATGTGCTGCTGGATTCTGTTTGCCAGTATTTTATTGAGGATTTTTGCATCAATGTTCATCAAGGATATTGGTCTAAAATTCTCTTTTTTTGTTGTGTCTCTGCCAGGCTTTGGTATCAGGATGATGCTGGCCTCATAAAATGAGTTAGGGAGGATTCCCTCTTTTTCTATTGATTGGAATAGTTTCAGAAGGAATGGTACCAGCTCCTCCTTGTACCTCTGGTAGAATTCGGCTGTGAACCCATCTGGTCCTGGACTTTTTTTGGTTGGTAAGCTATTGATTATTGCCACAATTTCAGCTCCTGTTATTGGTCTATTCAGAGATTCAACTTCTTCTTGGTTTAGTCTTGGGAGGGTGTATGTGTTGAGGAATTTATCCATTTCTTCTAGATTTTCTAGTTTATTTGCATAGAGGTGTTTGTAATATTCTCTGATGGTAGTTTGTATTTCTGTGGGATCAGTGGTGATATCCCCTTTATCATTTTTTATTGCATCTATTTGATTCTTCTCTCTTTTTTTCTTTATTAATCTTGCTAGCGGTCTATCAATTTTGTTGATCCTTTCAAAAAACCAGCTCCTGGATTCATTGATTTTTTGAAGGGTTTTTTGTGTCTCTATTTCCTTCAGTTCTGCTCTGATTTTAGTTCTTTCTTGCCTTCTGCTAGCTTTTGAATGTGTTTGCTCTTGCTTTTCTAGTTCTTTTAATTGTGATGTTAGGGTGTCAATTTTGGATCTTTCCTGCTTTCTCTTGTGGGCATTTAGTGCTATAAATTTCCCTCTACACACTGCTTTGAATGCATCCCAGAGATTCTGGTATGTTGTGTCTTGGTTCTCGTTGGTTTCAAAGAACATCTTTATTTCTGCCTTCATTTCATTATGTACCCAGTAGTCATTCAGGAGCAGGTTGTTCAGTTTCCACGTAGTTGAGCGGTTTTGAGTGAGATTCTTAATCCTGAGTTCTAGCTTGATTGCACTGTGATCTGAGAGACAGTTTGTTACAATTTCTGTTCTTTTACATTTATTGAGGAGAGCTTTACTTCCAAGTATATGGTCAATTTTGGAATAGGTGTGGTGTGGTGCTGAAAAAAATGTATATTCTGTTGATTTGGGGTGTAGAGTTCTGTAGATGTCTATTAGGTCCGCTTGGTGCAGAGCTGAGTTCAATTCCTGGGTATCCTTGTTGACTTTCTGTCTCGTTGATCTGTCTAATGTTGACAGTGGGGTGTTAAAGTCTCCCATTATTAATGTGTGGGAGTCTAAGTCTCTTTGTAGGTCACTCAGGACTTGCTTTATGAATCTGGGTGCTCCTGTATTGGGTGCATATATATTTAGGATAGTTAGCTCTTCCTGTTGAATTAATCCCTTTACCATTATGTAATGGCCTTCTTTGTCTCTTTTGATCTTTGTTGCTTTAAAGTCTGTTTTATCAGAGACTAGGATTGCAACCCCTGCCTTTTTTTGTTTTCCACTTGCTTGGTAGATCTTCCTCCATCCTTTTATTTTGAGCCTATGTGTGTCTCTGCACGTGAGATGGGTTTCCTGAATACAGCACACTGATGGGTCTTGAGTCTTTATCCAATTTGCCAGTCTGTGTCTTTTAATTGGAGCATTTAGTCCATTTACATTTAAAGTTAATATTGTTATGTGTGAATTTGATCCTGTCATTATGATGTTAGCTGGATATTTTGCTCATTAGTTGATGCAGTCTCTTCCTAGTCTCAATGGTCTTTACATTTCGGTATGATTTTGCAGTGGCTGGTACCAGTTGTGCCTTTCCATGTTTAGCGCTTCCTTCAGGAGCTCTTTTAGGGCAGGCCTGGTGGTGACAAAATCTCTCAGCATTTGCTTGTCTGTAAAGTATTTTATTTCTCCTTCACTTATGAAGCTTAGTTTGGCAGGATATGAAATTCTGGGTTGAAAATTCTTTTCTTTAAGAATGTTGAATATTGGCCCCCACTCTCTTCTGGCTTGTAGGGTTTCTGCCGAGAGATCCGCTGTTAGTCTGATGGGCTTCCCTTTGATGGTAACCCGACCTTTCTCTCTGGCTGCCCTTAACATTTTTTCCTTCATTTCAACTTTGGTGAATCTGACGATTATGTGTCTTGGAGTTGCTCTTCTCGAGGAGTATCTTTATGGCGTTCTCTGTATTTCCTGAATCTGAATGTTGGCCTGCCTTGCTAGATTGGGGAAGTTCTCCTGGATAATATCCTGCAGAGTGTTTTCCACCTTGTTTCCATTCTCCCCGTCACTTTCAGGTACACCAATCAGACGTAGATTTGGTCTTTTCACATAGTCCCACATTTCTTGGAGGCTTTGCTCGTTTCTTTTTATTCTTTTTTCTCTAAACTTCCCTTCTCGCTTCATTTCATTCATTTCATCTTCCAGGGCTGATACCCTTTCTTCCATTTGATCGCATCGGCTCCTGAGGCTTCTGCATTCTTCACGTAGTTCTCGAGCCTTGGTTTTCAGCTCCATCAGCTCCTTTAAGCACTTCTCTGTATTGGTTATTCTAGTTATACATTCTTCTAAATTTTTTTCAAAGTTTTCAACTTCTTTGCCTTTGGTTTGAATATCCTCCCGTAGCTCAGAGTAATTTGATCGTCTGAAGCCTTCTTCTCTCAGCTCGTCAAAGTCATTCTCCGTCCAGCTTTGTTCTGTTGCTGGTGAGGAACTGCGTTCCTTTGGAGGAGGAGAGGTACTCTGGTTTTTAGAGTTTCCAGTTTTTCTGCTCTGTTTTTTCCCCATCTTTGTGGTTTTATCTACTTTTGGTCTTTGATGATGGTGATGTACAGATGGGTTTTTGGTGTGGATGTCCTTTCTGTTAGTTTTCCTTCTAACAGACAGAACCCTCAGCTGCAGGTCTGTTGGAGTACCTGGCCGGCCGTGTGAGGTGTCAGTCTGCCCCTGCTGGGGGGTGCCTCCCAGTTAGGCTGCTCGGGGGTCAGGGGTCAGGGACCCACTTGAGGAGGCAGTCAGCCCGTTCTCAGATCTCCAGCTGCGTGCTGGGAGAACCACTGCTCTCCTCACAGCTGTCAGACAGGGACATTTAAGTCTGCAGAGGTTACTGCTGTCTTTTTGTTTGTCTGTGCCCTGCCCCCAGAGATGGAGCCTACAGAGGCAGGCAGGCCTCCTTGAGCTGTGGTGGGCTCCACCCAGTTCAAGCTTCCAGGCTGCTTTGTTTACCTAAGCGAGCCTGGGCAATGGCGGGCGCCCCTCCCCCAGCCTTGCTGCCGACTTGCTGTTTGATCTCAGACTGCTGTGCTAGCAATCAGCGAGACTCCGTGGGCGTAGGACCCTCTGAGCCAGGTGCGGGCTATACTCTCCTGAGGCACCGTTTCCTAAGCCCGTCGGAAAAGCACAGTATTTGGGTGGGAGTGGCGCGATTTTCCAAATGCTGTCTGTCACCCCTGGAAGGGGAACTCCCTGACCCCTTGCGCTTCCCGAGTGAGGCAGTGCCTCGCCCCTGCTTCGGCTGGCGCACGGTGCACTCACCCACTGACCTGCGCCCACTGTCTGGCACTTCCTAGTGAGATGAACACGGTACCTCAGATGGAAATGCAGAAATCACCCGTCTTCTGCGTGGCTCGCGCTGGGAGCTGTAGACCAGAGCTGTTCCTATTCGGCCATCTTGGCTCCTCCCCCAAAAATGGAAATTAAAATAAATATATATACAATGAGATTTTTTAAATTTAACAAGTGATTATAAAATTCAGCGAGAGGATAAATGTGTAAGAATAGTTGGAAAACGTTTTAGACTACAATGAATTATTGTACAGTATATGGGAAGCCATCATAACCTAAGAGATATTAAAATGTTTTTAAGGTGCAGTTATTAAATTTGTATTTGACTGACAACAAAACAAACAAATATCAATAATACAGAAATACAGTCTTGAACAGGACCAAATATGTGCCAGAACTTGGTAAGTGATTTTGTGGCAGTTCATTCATTTATTTGTCTATTCAAAAAATATAGTACTCATTAAAAACAACAAAAAAAAAAAAAAAAGAAAGAAAAGAAAAGAAAAAAAAAAAAAAAAAACACTGTTCCATGGAATAGAGAGGTCTCTTCTCATTTTAACCAAAAATGGCTGGTTCTTGACCAACTGGTTGGAGCCCTGGGGCCTTGGGCTGTCTCCATCCTGAAGCTAAACCTATCTTGTCTTTTCAAGGCAACAGCTACCAAAAACAACACTGCATCTTTACTTCTTTACCCTTCAACAAAATTCTTTCCTCAATCATTGCTCTTTTCACCCAATGTTTAATTTTTTTTTCCATTTACAAACTTGCCCGGACTTTAGTTTCTCCTTCCTAATGACACCAAATCCGCTCCTTTAAAAACAAAATCTTTCAAAACTACATTAAACAAAACAGTAACTTCAAAAAATAATCATATAGCTTATTATCATCACACATTTTAAATTCCATATCAAGTGACTCTTACTTCCTAGGCTAAGACTCTACTCCTATGGAATTTTAGGTCTTTTTTTTTTTTGTGGAGCTCCAGTCTGGCTAAGAGGTGCTTACAATGATGCTAATAATTGAGTTTTAGGCAAGTAAGGGAGGAGACTTCACGAGGGCCGCTCCCTGTTTATTTGGTAATGTCATTAGAATTTGGGCAGTACATTATCTGTTTGCCCTTTCAAAGAGTAAACACAAAGAAATTAAGTAAGCTAAAAGAACCTACCATAAGGTTGTAATATCTCATTCTTTTACAAAAGCCCCACTCAGCGGAAGGACAGGTATGGAAAGATATTTTTGCTTTTTTGCTCAACTCCGTCTCCCTGCACCCCAATTCATAGGCAAAACAGAAAATCCTAAGAACAAACTGGCAAAGCTACAGAATATAAACCCCCATACTAATTTCCCTGATTTAATGCAGATCTTACTGTTACAGTCTCGCCAATGCACCACAATGTAGCAGTGTCTCGTTGTGAAGTACCACCCGGAGTTCTTCATCTCACAACCAAGAGAATTAAGAAGTGTGGACACAAAGGGTGAGGTTGGAGTGACAGTTTAATAAGCGAAAGAAGAAAGCTCTCTGTTATAGAGAGGGGGCCCAGAAGAGGGTTGCTGTTTTTACAGTTGAACGCAAAGGCTTTTATAAGAAACTGAGGAGGGCTGGGCATCTCATTTGCATAAGCCACGAATTTCTGGTAGCTCCACTCCTGTTCTCCTAGTGTGCATACAGGCCCTTAGCTTGAGTTACTCCATATTGCTTTGCTCCCCTTACTGTGCATGTATTAGGGGACAGAATTTTCCACTGAGGGCATGTCTTAGGCAAGCCCCTCTGTACAAGTTCCCTTATCTGTGCCTGCAGGCTGATTTTTCAGGCTATTCTTTTGTTTGAAAGAATTCGATCAAGGACCCACCCTAAATGCCTGCTTGACCAGTTTCCCCCTTTCTCCTCTCTCCAACTGAAGTTCACTCTTATCCTTCCTGAGGACATACAACTATAAATTATATTTCTTCCGTTTATTTACCTAGTTGCATATTTATTAACAAATGATATTATCAGTTCTGCCCCACAGTGTGATTTCTCCCCTCTCAGCATAGGCCAGAGGCCATGAGCCCACAGGATTATAAAACACATAGAATCCTGGTCCTGGACACAGGTGTATTTAGTGTGGCTTGTGCAATGCTGTAACAATTTTTTTAAAATTTGCATTCCTTTACTGCGGCAGGCACACTCCAAGCCTGATCTCGCCACTCTTTATTGGCTTACAACAGCTGAATGCACACATTTACCTGCTTAGTGACATGGGCAGTGGGTCTGGTCTCTCTATAGCTCCTCAGTTTGACTCATATTCATATATCTCATTTTCTCCAGTATACAGGATTTATTTGCCTCTAGCTGCAACTTCCCTTCACCAAAATGATCATTTTTCCCTTTCTCAGATGGCCTGACCTAGAAAACTAGAAAAGATCTCTTGACTGTGGAACTTGGTCATCTCTGGGGAACTAGCTCCCTCTAAATCTGCTGACATCATCCAAACAGCAGTTCCTTAGTTGCTCTCTGGACTTAATAATGACTTGAAACTCTCATGTAAAGTGGTGGAATGTGGAGTCTAAACATCAAGGTTATGTGTCCTGCCCACTTTCTTTGTATCTTTCAGTGGTATCTATTGAAGCAGGTCAGCTGAAGAATGACAAGGTTCATACAAGTGGAAAGGAGAGCTTATTTCTCATAAAGAGTTACAGCCTGCAAGGTGGCTATTCTGATAGGCTGGGAGGGACGGCCTCTGGCCAGACGCCAGAAACAGACTGCTTCGAGGGTGGGACAAATAGGACAGGGATTTATGCTGAATGAGATGGCCAAATATACATATTCAATAAACTATAGGATGAGTCATAAATATTCATGAAAGAAGAGACCTGCCCATGTGCAACTGAGCTTCATGCCTCTCCATGGGACCCATGTTCTAAAAATGGCAGCATTAGCATGATCCAGGGGTGGAATTTTCCACACTCTGATGTCAAAGGGTAAAGCAGGGGACACGAAAACCCTCACTGTGTATCCTCCACAGACTAGCCAAAACCACTCCATGGTGAGTGCTCCTTTATCAAGAAGAAATGCTGGTTGGCTGTTGTGCCAAAACCACAAAAGGGAGGGCCAGCAATCAGGCAGTTGGTTGAAATAGCAGTGGAGTCTTTTGAAAGGGCTGCTTTCTGTTTAGCCCTTACATAAGAAAGCCTAAAGGCAGTTAACAAAGAGACTACAATGTGACAAAGTGTGTCCGACCTCCCATCCTGTCATGGCCAGGAACTCAGTTTCCAGAGTTTCTCTGATGTCCCTTTGGCCAACAGTTCATTCATCCAGTTGGAGGGGGGCTTAGAATTTTATTTTTATTTACGAAGTGATCATAATTATTTAATATTATTCAGCTAAAGGGAGCTAGCTTTTAGGAAATTAATTTCTTCAGGTCTTTCTTGAATCCAAATGCCCAGATTTATTCAATGCAAAAGATATCTGTGTTCAAATCAGTTGAAATTAGAGAATTGATTTCTGAGTTTTCCAGCACTAATGATAACTTGTTTCTTTCCATATGATTCTCTTCTCTTCAAAAGATAAACTTGATGTATCTTGATGAATACATGTCTCCTCTTAAAGTATGTACATAAGGTACCTAGTGACGGTATGTTCCTTGCACTTATTTTTATAGGCCCATTTATCAACTTACTTCATAATTTAGGAGACCTGAATGCTTAGATGGGCTGTGAAACAGCTATTCAGACATCATTCAGAATATATGACTTGGAAGCTGCCCCCAGAGATAGATTTCTGATTTGTAGAAGAGAGTACCTATCCAAAGGAATGTATAACCATAATCTAATATTGCTTATTGTTAGTGTGAAGACACATGTGGAGGAAATTTCACTCATAATAGTAATATTGATTACTCAAAAAGTAGTTGTCTTTTGGGGATAATAATACTGATAGTTAACATTTTTAAGTGTTTATTATGTGCCAGGCATTACAGTACTATTTCATTTAACCCTTAAAAACCCTACAGTTTAGGTACTGTTTCTTTTCCTATTATATAGATAAGGAAATTAGGGCACAAAGAAATTAATAATGAATTTGTTCAAGGTAAGTGCCAGGGTTCATACCAGGGAGAATGATGCCAGAGTTTAGTGTCTTAACCTTCATGTGACACTGCTGCATGTACAGGCTTCTACCACAGCCATTGTAGTCCCCAAACACACCAAACTCTGTGTTCTGCGAGGTTTTCTCTTTATCAATAATAAACTTTACTCACCAGGTCCGTCTTTTGGCTTGCGACATATCCTTCAAAATATGGTTCATATATCACCTCATCTATGAGGACTTCCCTGACTTTTCTAAGCAGAATTATAGCTTTTCTTTTCTTCAGCTCCCATAACACTGTGTGTGTGTCTGTCTGTCTGTGTTGTTTGTTCATATGTTTGCCTTCCACCAGTGCTGCTTATGAAGCAGGTAGCTTTCATCTCCAGGGTTCCACCCATTAGTGATTAATAGAAGTTTGCTAATTGAAAGTGCTCCATGAATGAGTTAACAGGATATTAACCACTTAGTCCTGGTTTGATAAAGACTGCTGTGATGACAGCATGACAGAACCTGAAGAAGAAGAAAAAAATCCCACAGATATACACCCATGCTCTGATTAAGTTAAACTTTTAAAAAGGTGGGGGCAGGTGGGAGAAATGAAAAAAACACTTAGATTATAATAACCTTCTATGAAATGCATGGATATAGCAGTTGGAGAAAATAGTAAAATCACTTTCTGTTGCATAGAAGCTTGTAATATGACATCTTTCAGAGAAACTGTGGTAATCTATATATATTTTGACTGACGTTACAGTATCTTCTTTCTTTTTACTTTATACCCCTAGGGTAGAAGCTATGACTCTGAGACCAATTTTCCCCAAATTGTATAGTTCTGAGGTCTCTAGCTGAATAATCTGTGGCCCTCCCTCTGAGTCTTCTAAATTTTCCAAAATGGAGTGCCACGCTTTTTCCTGGGTCTTGCCTTTTTAATTGACACTTTAGAATTACAGGACAGTTCACTCTTGTCTTGTAATTTTGACAAGACAAAGCCTTGTTTTGTAAAGTTTGAATGTATCATTATTCAAATTCCTTCAAAAAATCCTGGGTGGAAGAGGTGATTAAAATAAAATTTTAAAAAGCTAGACAAAACAAAGTTGAATGCACCTTAAATAGACAGGTTTGGCCTTGTACTCTTGCCTCTTAACAGTTTTGTAATGTTGAGAAAGATACCTCTCTGTCTCTAATCTGTGAAATGGGATGATAGGTATCTATATCTTATAGTTATTAAGAAGATTAAATAAGTTCTGTTTGCAAAGTGCTTAGAACACTCAACCGTCATCAAGTTACTCAGAAATCTATATGCATACATTAAATCTCAACAAAAATGCTTTCAAAAATTCTTATAAGTCCATGCCCTCTACTTAATGAAAGTGATAGAAAACCCTGTGAAAAACATTTCTCCATGTTTTAAAACCCTGGTTCAAAATAACATCCATTATGTTGCTTAATTTCATTATATTGTTTCTTATATAAGGATTGCATGACACATTCAATTTTAAAGTTAGTAACAGAAAAATATTTTCTCAAAGAACAGATAACTGTTTCTATAAAATATTAAAATTTATATGTTACCTTTGGCTTTGGGAAATAATTTGCCAACAGAATTCAAGGTAACAACCTTTGGAGGAAACTGAAATTTAAATGCCTGTGTTGGTGAGATACATATGTCTTCATGATCAATTAAATGAAAAATAGGGTTAAATTTTGATTGCAGAAACTAAGGAATCTAATCAAGCGGTCTGCCTCAAAGATGGTCAATAGAATCTAGAGTGGAGGTGGGCCAGGAGGAGCACGGTGGACAGGGCCAAACATTTCCTCAGAAAATAGTTCCCTCCACACACAACCCAGAGTAACTGTCAAGCCCCAGCTTCTGACACTGCAAGGCACTGATGACATGGATATTTGACTTTGCCTGAGGATTATCCTCACTCAACTTAATGCTGAAACAAAAATGAAGATAAAATCTCTGCCACTTAGCCAGCATCCATTGTTTCATTTTCAAAGCCTAGGAATTACCTGCCTCACCACTGCTTCTCATAGAATTTGATTCTCATATCATCTTTCCCTGGCCGTAACGTGACATTTATTTCAGAACAAATAAGTATAGTTTGTAGTTACCTGTTCAACTATTTCTCTAATAAAGCAAGCGGCCTATTTTCATGTGTTTTTTCTTCAAGCAGAGTTAAAAGTCTAATTGTATAGTATTGTGTTAATAGCCAATAAGGCAGAATCAAGTGACAATAATTATACATTTAAGTATATTTTCATTTTATGGTAATTACTCTGTAATTGAAAATAAGGAGAGAGATCAAAAGAGAGAGAGAGAGAGCACACACATACATGGAATACACACTGTGAAGAACTTCCCATAAGAGGAAAAACTGTCAGGATATATGCAGTGGGATCCTTTTGTGAGTCTATGTTTTTCTTTGTCCCATATTTTCTATACTTAATATTATTAGACCACCATTAAGTCTGTACCAAGGATGTGTGTCAACAGTTGAAGTCATTTTCTCTTTGGCCACAGCTGCAGTTTCAGGTTATTCATGATGACCCTGTATTCAAAGGGCTACAATAAAGTGACCTTCACCACCCAAGAATCTATTCAAACAACTAATAAACATGTTAAGTGGAAACCAGGACAGATGGCAATATTAGCCAGAGAAGCTCTTGTCATTTTTGGAGTCTGGTATTCTGTTTCAGTCTAGATGATACATTCATGCCAAAAAGTTATCTTCACAATAGCGAAGTTCTAAAAGACCAAGAGCTCCATGCAGAGCTTTATGTTAAGATAGCAAAGAATATGTAATATCTTAATATTGGGAGAAATATACATAGGACCCATGCAGAGACTTTGCTTAATTGGTGAAACCTTATTCACATAAGGAGAATGAAAAGAATTATATATGGTGATGATTCTTTCACTCAATTGACAAATATGTATCAGGGACCTTCTAAATCCTTGGCACTACACTCTGTTCTGAGGATGTCATCATAAGCAAGGTGGTCATGGTGCATTAACTACCTTCCAACCCCCAGTGAAATGACTTTTAAAAGGGTTTATTTTTTTAAAAGGCACACACATGTAAAGCCAAAATGCATGCACTAGGAGACAATAACAACAAATCATTTAAGCTGGAAAGCAGATGTAATCATGGAAATGAATTTTTGGAAACCCCAAAATGTTGAATTCTAAAACCAGAAGTGGAGAAAGTCCAGGTGCAATCCAGTTTCCACCAAAGGACTTCCAGAAAGCTCAGGAAATGGCCTCACTGTGTGTCTCTGGAACTGTGAAGCAAAGGTAAGCTTAGTAACAGGAAGATTGATTAAGAGCAACTAGACAGCCCCCATCTCCCACTCCTCCATGTAGCTGGGAAACTGAAGTTTCGTTCCATGACTAGGGAAAAGCAAGAGTCAATGAACTTGGAATAATTAGGCGGAAGAGTAAACAAAGTACCAACCTGAAAATAGTGCATTTAACTAAGAGTTTAGCTACAGAATGTTGAGACTCACAGCTTTCTTCCTCACTGGACTTAGAGAATCCTGGCAATCACATTTCTTGAGGAAGGATAGTCAATCAGTTTTCTTTGGGGAATTTGGTCAGTTCAAAATGAAAAACCTAAGGATACTAAGATCAGGGATTCCCTAAGGAAACAGCCCAGCCAGATCACCCTGGAATGAGAGCACAATTGACCCATTTCTTGCACACTCACAAGTTCTTTATTCAAAAATGAGTAGATAACACTGGATCAACACATGCTTCAGGAAGGCATCTAATTTGACAAACAAAACCAGACAGAAACACCTTGCAGGAAACAGAGACTATGTGAAGAGATAAGATACTGCCTCAGCGGAAAAAGAGTATGGTATAAAAGAGGCACATTCAGAAAACAAAAGAAAAATATGCATGGAAATTAAAATTATAATAGAGGAAATGGAAAACTAAATATAAGATAAAAGTAAAGATATAGTTGAGGAGTTTTTCCAGCCAATATAGCAAAATAATAAAGAGATGGAAAATAGCAGAGATTTTTAAAAATTAGTCCAAGGATCCTATTTCTGAATAATAAGAATTCTCCAGTATGAGAATTTTTTTTAATGGAGGAGAAAAATCATCAAAGGAATATTCTCAGAATTAGAGAACAAGAGCTTCCCAACTGAGAGGACCATGAAGTGCCCAGCACACTGAATAAAAATAGACCATTATTATTAGGAAATTTTACAACACTAAGGAAAAAGAAAAATCTTAACGAATTCTAGAGGAAAAATGCAGATTTCATACAGTGGATAAAGTATCAAATCATGTCAGACTTCTCAGTAGCAATACAGGGTAAATTCAGAAGAAAAAATATTTCTAACCTAAATCTATAATAAATGGCATTATTGATCATTTCAGAGGGTAGACATATCTCACAATATCATGTTTTTATATACATAAGATTCAGAAAATTTTACCTTATATACACCCTTTCTCAAGAAGCCCTTACAGGATGTACTTCACCAAGCAGGAGAGAAACAACAACAAAACAAGTAGAATATATATGATTTAAGGAATCAAGAAACATGAGATTTAATCCAAGAGAAAGCATGGAGAATCCTAGGATGACGTCTGTGCATCAGCTAGTTTTGAATGGAAACAGGCAGAAGGCTCTAAGATATTTCTCCAAAAGAGGGAAATTAACAGAAAACCTAATGCTATGTGACTCAGATGAGATGGTACTACATGGTAATAATACTGTATTAATAATAGCTATAATAATCACTGCTGACCCAACTATACTGAAAGAATAGGATGACAGAAAGTGCTTCCGTGGTAAGTGTAGGGAGAGTGTGAAAAAAGAACGAAAGCCTTTTCCTCCAAGAGTGACACCAATAATCAATGCCTAAAGCCAAAATTTCAAGACCTACTTGAAAGTAATAAAAGCATGATATTAATAAAGATAATAAAAAATGCCACAATATTCAGCTAGAAGAATTTCAAATAGTTGCTTCTGGGGAGCTGAAAATGGTGTTGGAGGAGACAGGGAGCTCCTGTTTTCCATAATAAGCCCTGTAGCTCTGTCTCTTTAAGACATGTTCATTTGTTACCTTGAAAAAATAAAGACCAAATGTTTTTAAAACCTTGCTTAGACTTAGTTGTCTGAGAGTTTACACCCCAACAGTGAGACAGATGTGATACAGTTATATAAACATGTAACTATCAATTGTGCTAAATGCTATGGCAGAAATTTTTTGTTCAAAATTGTATAAGCCCCTATAAAAAGAGATGTGGCTTAGCATAGTGGGAGGCCAAAAAAATTTTCCCTGAGAGAGTGACATCCTGGCACCTTATGGGATAAGTGTCGACTTACCCCATCTGAGCCTTCAGCTTCTATGGCATCTGCTAGGCTATATTAGTTAGCTCGGGCTGCCATAACAAAGTACAGGCATACCTTGGAGATATTGCAGGTTCCGTTGCAGACCACCATGATAAAGTGAGTCACATGAATTTTTTTGGCTTTCCAGTACATATAGAAGTTAAGTTTACACAATGCTGTAGTCTATTGAATGTGTAATAGCAGTATGTCTAAAAAATGTACATGCTTTAATTAAAGGTAATCTATTGCTAACAATCATCTGCACCTTCAGTGAGTCCTAATCTTTTTGCTGGTGGAGGGTCTTGCCTCGATGTTGATAATGGCTGACTGGTCAGGTCTGTGGTTGCTGAAGGTTGGGTGGCTGTGGCAATTTCTTAAAATAAGACAACAGTAAAGTTTGCCACATCGATCGACTCTTCCTTTCATGGAAGATTTATCTGTAGCATGTGATGCTATTTGATACACCTTTTACCCAGGGTAGAACTTCTTTCAGAACTCAAGTCAGTCTTCTCAACCCCTGCTGCTGCTTTGTCAACTAGGTTTATGTAATGTTCTAAAACCTTTATTGTCATTTCAACAATGTTCACAGCATCTTTAGCAAGAGCAAATTTCATCTCAAAAATCCACTCTTTGCTCATTCATAAGAAGCAACTCCTCATCCGTTCAAGTTTGATCATGAAATTGCATCAATTAAGTCACTTCTTCAGGCTCTGCTTCTGTTTCTAGTGCTCCTGCTAATTTCCACCATATCTGCAGTTACTTCCTCTGCTGAAGTCTTGAACCCCTCAAAGTCATCCATGAGGGTTGGAATCAACTTCTTGCAAACTCTCATTAATGTTGATATTTTGAACTCTTCCCATGTATCATGAATGTTCTCAATGGCATTTGTAATGGTGACTCCTTTCCAGAAGATTTCTAATTTATTTTGCCCAGATTCATCAGAGGAATCATTGTCTATGGCAGCTATAGCCTTATGAAATGTATTTCTTAGTTAACAAGACTGGAAAGTCAAAATGACACCTTGATCCATGGGCTGCAGAATGAATGTTGTGTTAGCAGGCATGAAAATAAGATTAACCCCCTTGTACATCACCATCAGAACTCTTGGGTGACTAGGTGTATTATCAATGAGCAGTGATCTTTTGGAAGGAATCTTTTTTTCTGAGCAGTAAATCTCAATGGTCTTAAAACACTTAGTGAACAATGCTATAAACAGATGTGCTGTCATCCAGGCTTTGTTGTTCCATTTATAGAGCTCAGGCAGAGTAGATTTGGCATAATTCTTAAGGGCCCTAATATGTTCAGAATAGTAAATGAACATTGGCTTCAGTGTAAAGTCATCAGCTACTATGGCTTCAAAATAAAGTCATTAGCCCCTAATACGAGAGGCAGTCTAGTCTTTGAAGCTTTGAAGCCAGGCATTGTCTTCTCTCTAACTATGAAAATCCTAGATGCCATCTTTTTCCAATAGAAGATTGTCTTGTCTACATTTAAAATTTATTGTTTAGCATAGCTACCTTCGTTAATTATCTTAGCTAGGTCTTCTGGATAACTTGCTGGCACCTCTATATCAACATTTGCTGCTTCACCTTGAATTTTATGTTATGGAGAGACCTTCTGTTTTTAAACCTAATGAACCAACCTCTGCTAGCTTTAAACTCTTCTCCTACAGCTTCTTCATGTCTCTCAGCCTTATAGAATTAAACAGTTAGGACCTTTCTCTAGATTAGTCTTTAACTTAGGGGAAGGTTGTGGCTGGTTTGATCTTCTCTCCTGACTAGTCAAACTTTCTCCATATTGGCAATAAGGCTGTTTCACTTTCTTATTATTCATGAGTTCACCAGAGTAGCAATTTTTAATTTCCTTGAAGAACTTTTTCCTTTGCTTGCACAACTTGGCTAATTATTTGGTGGAAGAGGCCTAGTTGTTGACCTGTCTTGGCTTTTGACATGTCTTTCTCGTTAAGTTTAATCATTTTTAGCTTTTGATTTAAAGTGAAAGATATGACTCTTTCACTTGAATACTTAGAGGCCACTGTAGGATTAATAAGTGGTCTAATTTTAATACTAATGTGTCTCACAGAATAGGGAGGCCCAAGGAGAGGAAGCGAGGTACGGGGAATGGCCAGTGATTGGAGCAGTCAGAATACCCAACATGTATTGATTAAGTTCTCTGCCTTATATCAGTATGGTTCATGGTTCCCCAAAATAATTACAGTAGTAACATCAAAGATCACAGATCACAGCTTGGGGCAAAATAGGGAGACCCTGTCTCTACTAACAAAAATTAGTTTGGCAAGGTGATGTGTGCCTTTAGCCCCAGCTGCTCAGGAGGCTGAAGCAGAAGAATCTCTTGAGCCTTGGAGTTTGAGGCTGCGTGAGCTGGGATTACAGTACTGCATTCCAGCATCAGTGACAGATCAAGACTCTTTCTCAAAAAAAAAAAAAAAGAAAGAAAGAAAGAAAAAGACACTGATTACTATAACAGATACGTTAATAATGAAAAAGCTTGAAATATTGTGAGAATTACCAAATTATGACACAGAGACATGAAGTGAGCACCTGCTGTTAGAAAAATGGCACAGTAAACTTGCTTGATGGAGGGTTGCCATGGACCTTCAATTTGTAAAAAATGCACAATCTGTGGAGTGCAATAAAGTGAAGCAGAATAAAGCAAGGTATGCCTGTACCATAAACTGGGTGGCTTAGACAACAAACATTTATTTCTCACATTTCTGGAAGCTGAAAGTCCAAGATCAGGGTGCCAGCAGGGTCAGGTTCTTGGTGAGGTCCGTCATCCTGGCTTTTGGACTTCTTGCTGTGTCTTCACATGGCAGAAGGAGGGGAGAGAAAGCTCTCTGGGGGAATTTTTATGAGGGTACTAATTCTATTCATGAGGGCTCCACTCTCATGACCTAATTATTTTCCCCAAAGCTCAAGGCATTATATCAGGGACTAGGATTTCAACATATGAGTTGGGGGAGGGGCACATTCAGTCCATGACATTCTACCCTTTTCCCCTCAAAACTCATGCCTATTTCATGTACAAAATACATTCATTTCATCCCAACAGCCCCAGCAGTCTTAACTTTTTCCAGCTTCAACTCCTAAGTCTAAAGTCCAGGACATCATCTAAATATCATCTAAATCTGATTTGGGTGAGTCTCAAGGAATGATTCATGTTGAGGCAAAATTCTTCTCCAGCTGTGAACCAGTAAAACCAAATATGTTATGTGCTTCCAAAATACAATAATGGGACAGGCACAGGATACACATTCCCATTTTAAAAGACAGAAATGGGGAAGAAAGGGATGACGAGTCCCAAGCAAGTCCAAAACCTATTAAGGCAAACTCCATAAGACTTTAAAGCTGGAGAATAATCATCTTTTGCTCCATACTCTGCCCTCCAGACCCACTGGGTCAGCAGTCCCACCTTTCGGCCCCACCGGGGTAGCAATCCTGTCTCCATGGTTCTACCTGGCAGGGAATGAGCCTCCACAGCTTCGGACAGAGATCTTATTGCCTATTGAAAACAAGGCAATGGCCCCTCATTTTGAAACCAGGGAAGCAGCCCTGATAATTTCTAAATCGCTTTTGGCCTCATGCTTCCCTTGAAAAATAGACCCTGTTCATAGCGAAATATCTCTATGGTCACATCCTGTGAAATCCCAGAAGTCTAATGCATTCCTTCATTTTTTTCATCTCTTTCTCTTTTAGTTCAGATTGGCAGTTGCTTTGCTGGGGTAGTTAATTAAGTCCATGGTTCATACCCATACTAATCTCCTTACTGAACACTCTCTTGGCTATATCTACAGTACTGTCTTCTGAACATGGTTTCTCATTTTTTGCCATATGGATGAGCTGAGAATCTTCCAAATCACTCAGTTCTAGTTCCTTTTTGCTTAATAATTCTGTCTTCAAGTCATTTTTCTCTACTTACATTTTACTATAAGCAGTCAGGAGCAACCAAGCCACTGCTTAAACACTTTGCTTAGAAATCTTCTCAGCTAAAGGCGGGAGAATGGCGTGAACCCGGGAGGCGGAGCTTGCAGTGAGCCGAGGCTGTGCCACTGCACTCCAGCCTGGGCGACAGAGCGAGACGCCGTCTCAAAAAAAAAAAAAAAAGAAAGGAAAAAGAAAAGAAATCTTCTCAGCTAAATATCCTATAAATATCCTATTTCATTACTTGCAAATTCTACCTTCCACAAGGCACTAGAACATGAACACACTTTAGGCAAGTTCTTTGCTGCTTTACAACAAAGCTCACTTATTTTCCATTGTTTAATAACGTATTCCTCATTTTCAGCTGAGACCTCATCAGAATGGCCATTTTTACTATCTGTGTTTCTACTAACACTCTGTACATGATTATCTGTGTATTCTCTAATAAGATGGAAGCTTCCTCTACATCTCTCCTTTTTCCTTCCTGAGCACTCATCAGAATCTCCTTTAAAAATCCCTTTATGATCACCTCAGTTTCTTAGAGCAAGCACTTCAGAATTCTTCCTACCTCTACTTATTACCCAATGCCCACTTCACTTCCACATTTGTAGGTGTTTGTTACAATAGCACCTCACTTCTTGGTACCAGTTTCTGTGTTAGTCAGGACTCTCCAGAGACACAGAACCAATAGGAGATTATATATATATATAAAATGAGGAACTGGCTGTATTAGTCCATTTTCATGCTGCTAATAAAGACATACCTGAGACTGGGCAATTTACAAAAGAAAGAGGTTTAATAGATTCCTAGTTCCACATGGCTGGGGAGGCCTCACAATCATGGTAGAAGGCAAAGGCACATCTCACATGGCAGCAGACAAGAGAAGAAAATGAGAGCCAGGCAAAAGAGGTTTCCCTTTATACAACTATTAGATCTCATGAGACTTATTCACTACCATGAGAACAGTGTGATGGAGACTGCGCCCGTGGTTCAATTAGCTCCCACTGGGTCCGTTTCACAACTTGAGAGAATTATGGGAGCTATAATTCAAGATGAGATTTAGGTGGGAACACAGCCAAACCATATCATTGGCTTATGAGATTATGGAGGTTGAGAAGTCCCATGATCTGCCATTTGCAACCAGAGACCCAGGAAAGCTAGTGATGTAATCCCAGTTTGAGTCCAAAGGCCTGAGAACTAGAGGAGCCAATGGTGTAAATCTCAGTCCAAGGGCAGAAGATGAACAATATCCTAGCTCAAGCAGGCAGGCAAGAAGGGGACAAATCCTCTCCTACTCAATTTTTGTTCTATTCAGACCCTTAACTAATTGGATAATGTTAACCCACATTGAGTAGGGCCGTCTGTTTTACTGAGTTCACCAATTCAAATGTGAGTCTCATCTGGGGAGACCCTCACAAACATACCTAGAAATTATATTTCACCTGGGTGTCATGTGGCTCAGTCAAGGTGACGGTAAATCACAGGCTGGTATAACTGGAGGATGCCACCTGGAATGTGCTGTTCAATAATAATGACAAGCTTAGCCCCTGTAACCACATGTAGGATAATATTCACCTAGGATAACCTTTACTGTCTTTGTTCATGGAGATTAATTCCACTGATTCTACTGCAGGAATAACCACCTAGAATTACAGACTGGGAGAACCTAAAGGTCTTCAGAGCTCTAATCTTCCTATACTCTCCTTTTGCAGACAGGAAAACTTAGCCTCCAGGAGGTTTAGTAATCTGCTTAAGGTATCAGAGCTATTTAATTCTAGGGCCAAAGGAAGAACTCGAATCTTCAGGTTTATTTTCTGTGACTATTCTCTAGAATTTTTTCCTCATAACCTGACCTTTTAAAGAAAGTAGTTATCTCAGCATTGCCCAACAACAGAAAACTTTAAATTTCTTTTTTCAATGATGAAAGAAAACATTGCAAAAAATGATTACTTTTTCTACTTGAGTATTCCATTATTGTCTAAATGTAGAACCTGATAGCAGCTTAGGGATGATCAATCTCTTCTTTACAAAATAAGTAGTTTATATTTTATACTCATAAATAATTATGTGAAACACTAACAGTAATAACTTGTTACAGTATTTCCAAGAATTCCTATAAATATGGCAATATATATGACTTGCATACATTCTCAATCTGTTTTAAATAGTGGCTTTGCATTTACTATGAATGCTTATATTTTAATAGTTTTAATCTTATGTTAAAAAAACACATTATCATATCTTAAAATATAAAGCTAAGGAAACATATAAGGAAATATCTCTCCTTCAGAAAACTTTGCAATTCAAGATAGCCTACGTGTGTGTGCATGCACACACACACACATACACATACTCACATACACACACTTCCCTAAGTTCCCTGAAAAAAGAATATTCATGAGTCAGTAAGTATATTTTTGCCAGAAAACAAAGCACTCTTTTAAAAGGTTCATACTGCTGCACCAGAACTCCTTGATGTTTTAGTAATGTCTAAAATGGCCAAATCTACAACATTTTGAAATCTTGGCGTAGGTCGTGATACCATGTACTCTGCTGTTCTTCAGGATTTCCTACCACACCAATAGCAGCTTAATACAAGGTTAGAGAACAAGGCTATTGTTACTAACAAGAGCATGTCACAGGCGTTATTTTTTTCTTTGTGATAAGGAAGTTTTGTAATAACTAGGTCAGACTATATTTCGGATTTTGAGATTCAATTTGGAAAATTCCAAGAAATACTTATAATGTCCCAAAGAATAATTTAGAGTTGTGTAAACTTTGTGGTTCATTGTCTCTTCAGAACAGGAATTCTCAGTTATATGTAAGAAAATAGCATATAGATGTAATGACCATTGGAAAATATATTAAGCCACATTGTATCTATGAAATTTCATTATGGGCAACATCAGATATCTATGGTTTGGGTGATTCAGGAAAACAATAACTTAAAAACATGTATTTTGTGATTGTCACAATGTTCCCCGGGTCACACAGATAGAAAGAGGGATGGGATTCAGGTTTGTCACCTTGAGTCTGTGTTCTCCTCTGCAATGCTAACTCTGATAATGTGATGGCTAGTGTGAAGATCTGGAAAGATCAAGAAATCCCTGAGGAACTACTTTTGGAAAAGTGCATCAGCAGAATAACTTGGCTACAGAGAGAGTTTTAACAGTTCTTCAAATCCAATACACATTTAACCTAGATATGCACATTGAATCTCTAAATTACTGAGGTCAAAATATTGCAAGAACCCCACTAAGGTGGCAAAAGTTACTGCAGCAAGTGTGACAGCGAATCATGCAATTAAAGCACAGAAACTGAACGTGTTTGGTTGTTATTGTCCTTGATAGGTTAGCTCTGAGGGATACCTGCTATGAACTGAATTGTGTACCCCAAAATTCATATGTTAAAACCATACCTCAGCAATGTATTTGGAGATAGAGCTTTTAGGAAGTAATTAAGGTTAAATGAAGTCATGAGGATGTGGTCCTAATCTGATAGATTGGCAGCTGTATTGGAATAAAGAGAGAAATGTCTCCACAATCATACACCAAGGTAAGGCCATGGAAGCACACAGTGAAAAAGCACACAAGTTCAAGTCCCATGATAGGCCATCTGCAGGCTGAGAAGCCAGGAAGCCAGTAGTGGCTCAGTCCAAGTCCCACAACCTCAAAATCAGGGAAGCTGACAGTGCAGCCTTCAGTCTGTGGCTGAAGGCCGGAGAGCCCCTAGCATACTACTGGTGTAAGCCCAAGAACTTGTGGGCATTAGGAAGAGGGCCCTCATCAGAACCCAACCATGCTGGCACCTTGATCTTGGACTTTCAAGCCTCCAGAATGGTGAGAAAATAAATGCCTATTGTTTAAGCCACCCAATCTATGGCATTTTGTTATGGCAGCCCAAGCAGAGAAAGACCTCACCAGCATAACATACATTGGGAGATAGGAGTTTTGAAGCAAGATTTGCATTATGTGCAGTACAGGATCCCCATGTCCAGAGTTAGAGAGCAGTATTGTGATGGTTAATATTAAGTGTCAACTTGATTGGATTGAAGGATGCAAAGTATTGTTTCTGGATATATCTGGGTGTTTCTGGGTGTTGCCAGAGGAGATTAATATTTGAGTCAGTGGACTGAGAGAGAAAGACCCACCTTCAGGAAGACCCATCCTCAATGTGGGTGGGCAGCATCCGATCGACTGCCAGCACAACTAGAAAAAGCAGGCAGAAGAAGGTGGAAGAAGATGACTTGCTGAGTCTTCTGGCCTTCATCTTTCTCTTCTGCTGGATGCCTCCTGCCCTCAAACATCAGATTCCACATTCTTCAGCTTTTGGACTCTTGGACTTACACCAGTGGTATGCTAGGGGCTCTCCAGCCTTCAGCCACAGACTGAAGCCTGCACTGTCAGTTTCCCTGCTTTTGAGGTTTTGGGACTTGTACTGAGTCACTACTGGCTTCCTGGCTTCTCAGCCTGCAGACCATCTATCGTGGGACTTGAACTTGTGTTTGTGTGAGTCAATTCTCCTTAATAAACTCCCTTTCCTATAGTTCTATTCCTCTAAAAAAAAATTAAAAAAAAAAAAAAAACCCTGACTAATACAAGGGTTTACAAGAGACCAAGTTTCAAAATCCAAGGAAATTTTGAGGCTGTGGAACAGAGTCATTGACTAAGCAGTATTGAACCAGTATTTAGCATAGTAAGTAAATTTGGAATTGGAATTAAACTAGGTTAACTTCCTTCTACAAGTTGCAAGATTTTAATTAAGCTGCTTAACTCCCTCATTCTAACTTGGATACTTTATGAATCCTACCGTAGAGATAATAATGCCTTTGTCACATAGTTGTTGTGAGGATTAAATGCTTAAATATTAAATGATTAGTATTTGGCACAGTGTCTGGCATATGCTCACATCTCAGTGAATTGGTAACTACATACAGCTGCCAAAGTTAGAGAACGTGAGGTCTGAATTGCATTTGTTTATTCATACCCCAAATAATTATTGCTTGCTTACTATCTGCCAGGCAAGATTTTAGGTGCTAAAGATACAGCAGTGAGCAAAACAGAAAAACAAATAAAACTGTTTAAAAACCTACCTTCATGGAGCTTACATTCTGGAGTTCTGAGGGTAATGACAAAACCAGGAGTTGGCAGGCTCCCAGCTATGTACCATATCCTAAAATGTCTTGCTCTGGGCAACTCATACAGTCCTTGACTGGGAGTGGCTACCTATATGGAAAAAGAGACAAAGAAAATGTATGCTGTCAAATAGCTTGTCACATATATGGTATTACTGTTTTTCTTTTTTTTCAAAAATGCATGAAGGACTCTTGACATGGCATTTTGTTAAAAGCTTCTTGTCACCCCTTTTTTTTTTAACCCCCTCAAGCCAGCTTTTCCCAACTCCAGGAAGAACCAGGAAGAGAAGCTATCACCCTTATTTTCTAAAGGCTTCCTTCTCCCTCATCTCTCCCCTTTGAAAAGAAAGGCTTTATATAAAGCCAGCCTCCTTAGCCTAAACAGAAGTATACCTTGATCTGTTCATTGTCCTGTAATGTTTTGCTTGCTCTCTTGAACCTTGTCTCTGAAAGATTTCAGCCTAACACAAAAGAAAACAGGTGTTAAAACACTTTGGGGAATTAAAACTTCACAATGACACATTTCTGAGAGGGCCCCTGCCCAGTTGCACACTCCCTTTCTTAACTTTCATGGAAGCCTGTCTAGGGCAGCTCTGGGAACCTTTTAGTGTTCCTATGTGTGTATTTTCACTTGTCACCATTCATCTTTCCTTTGGATTAAGAAGGCAAGTTAAAGTAGTGAACTTTTGCTGCATAAATAATTAGAGACTAGATTTTGCTTTGTTTTGTGGCCATTTACTATGTACTTTGTGATGTTTGTCATTCTTTTCTAACCCATGTGCAGGGCTGATTGGTAAATGGATTTGGTTATGAGTAATAAACCAGTTTTCACATCTAAAAACCCATTCACCAAGAGATGTCTGTGTAGTGAGAGTGTGGCAAAACAGGTTGTTCTTTTGTTGCTTTAGAAATATGCCTGATTTTCCTGTATTATTTTGAGGTAACCTTTGTTCATGTATATAGAATCTAGTCAGAGCAGCTAAGGGAAGCATTGGTATCAGTTGCCTATCCTTGTATGCTTAAATAAAAGAAAGCCAAAAACTGTTAAGAGCAAGTCTTTTTGCAAATTATCAATGAATAAGCAATTTTGGTAAATAAATAATCGGTAGAAACAATGCTGAATGCTGAAAGCAAACTGCACTTATTCCAAAAAATTTTCATGTTTAAACAAAGTTTAGAATTTCTTTTCCTCTTCTCATATAAATGCATAAACATACTACTTTTTCTCAGCTATGAAAAAACATTCTTATTTCAGTAAATTTCCTTCTCTTAGGTTTACTATATGGATCATAGAAAAGGTATAATTTTACAGAGTTTGTTGCTTTTCATGTACATTTATAAGTTTATAGTACCAAATAAATATAGCCTTTCAAATAACAAACAAACTCTTACAAAAGGAAATTCTTCTTTCATAACTAGAACACCTCTCACAGGACTAAGCCTTTTGTTAGTAAGATAAATTCCAGAAATGGATTTCAGAATAAAGGCCTCAGTGTTTGTTTTTATTCTTGTGAAACCAATAAAGTGCTGACGAAGAGTGCTATAATATGCCACCATACTTTAGAAATAAGGCACACTTAAGAGTGTTCTTTATTGCCTACTGAGAGTCGGATATTGCTAACCTTAGCCACACTACCACAGAAGATGCTTTGCTTTGCATTAGCAAAAGCAGGGTGGTTGATCCATTTGAGCGCCACCTGAATATTACATACACACTTAAAAAATGTCAAGCCTTTAGGAACACTGGAGTGATTATCATTCTGTGACATTATGTTCCCATAGGTTTAAGTCTGAAATATATTGAATTTAAAGGAGGAAAAGGTATGGCTGTCGTAGTGTATGTTTCCATTGTTCTTCATATCATTTATTTCCTAACAAATTGCAACCCATCTCAAAAAGCCTAACTATTTCAAGGGTTATTCTTGTGGATTAAAAAAAATGCAAAATTATTTTGATACATACTTGCCTCCTTGAATCTGGATGTCAAAATGTATTATACTACCCATTCAAACTACGGTAGAATTGCATTGCAATTCTGAGGACAGGAGAGGGAAATGAGATAGGGAAATACAAACTAATTTTCAAGCCCTGGTGAAACGACTAAGAATGTGAAGGAAATGCATGTTGCACAGATGACTGAAAACAGGAAATGGGTAGGGAATTTGTTGCTAAAATGCTCTGCTTAAGAGCTCTTAGGGCTTAAGAGCAAGATTCCCAACTCTGGCTGCAGAATCACCTGGGGAGCAGACCAGTTCTTGGGAGTGACTGGCATCTAAGCTAAGACCACAGAAAAGAACGGGTATATAGGACATAAAAATAGATTTATACCCCAGAGCCTTTCTCTATGCTTTTTAGAACACGTATACTGCATGTGCTCAACAATTATACCTTGCCTTGTTTTTGGGGGGATAGCGTGGGGTGAAGAGGTAGATTTTTTTAGAATCATTTACCCTGAGTAGGCATTCAGTAAATGCTTTGTTGCCAATCTGACTCCATTTCCAGCTGCAACTCCATGGAGTTGAGCTGAATGACATCTAAACCTGTAGGTAAGTGTGCATGTATACATAGCGCTTGTTGTGAATGAAAAGCAAAATTCTTTTAAAAATGTTAGCTTGGCTCTGATTAGAGATAAAAATAAAAACTACAGGTTTCTGCCAATGATACAAGTGGCTTTTTCTTACAAGGTACCCATTTACATTTTCGACAGCATTTGTCTTTCTTGAGAAAGTCCTTCACTCAAGGACCACATTGCAACCGTGGATCATTTATGTATAACTTGGTAGATGATAGACATTTGAAATTACTGTGACAGGTGTTTTCACATTGTTTCTGCTGATCTGAGAAAAAGCACATTGCCAGAAAAGAGTGTGGAGAACTCAAATTCCTCAGAATCAATTTGAAACAGTCTTTTGAAATAAGAACTGCTATAAAGAAGCATTTTGGAAAGGGGTGGGGGTGGGGAGAACAGTTCTTGAGATGAAAATACAGTTCAGTAAAACAAATTTATTTATTGATGGAGACTATATATACACTGTGCTTTAATTTATTCATATTATTATTGCCTTGAAATTGTTTTTTGTTACCATTCATATAATGGCCTCAGGAGGCCCAGAAGAGGGCCAATGAAAACAATTCCGTCGGTGTTACTAGTGAAATATTTCATTATACTTCAAGATAAGACATAAGAATATACTAAAGAGACAAAGGAATACCAAAAGCTGAAGACTAAAAAATGCACAGAATGTCTTTTTTATACAATGGCCCATCAGTGCTAGCACTAATCTGTAAAACCAGTAGCAGTTATATTAAGTAATTTATGTGGGAATAAGAATTGTTTTTATATTACTTTTGCTGTGGACGATAACATTCTGTAAGCTCGTCATATTTTTAATCTTGACTTAAGAAAAATACTGCTGTGGCAATTATTAAAATAAGAGTTCCATTTATCTTTGTGCAAGTAGCTTCTTCTCTTCCTCCTGTGTCCTCCTCCCTCACGTGCCCTCCCCTACCTGAACTCCATCCCTCCTCCCCCTTAGCCAAAGGCATTTGTGAAATATAGAAGCAGTTATGTCATGCTGTTATTTTGGGTATTCTTAATAAATGCTTACTGTATTTCAGAGGTGGTCTGAGGAGGTCAGCTAATGCAATTTCACTTTGATTACTTATTTGAATTTTGGATGCAAAGAACCCTGAACCAATTCCCTGAATCTGTCATAATCATAATTTAGTTATCTACAGCTGCTTCATTAGATTTAAGTCTCTTTCAAGAGGATATTGATTATTCCAGTTCTTTATTATATAATAACAATATTCATAAGATGCCCTGTTCTCCATCTTCATTTGCTTGACCCACTAATGGGTACTGGTTTCAAATTTTCTTTTCCAATCACAATGTCCCCTTTAAAGTTCTGTGATTATAGTGACACAGCAATATCAAGTAACACCTTTAGCTACTTCAGGTGTTATACATTGGATTTCATAAATTCTTTCTGCCCCTTTCAATACATCAGTACACCTTTGCTGTTACCGTTAGAAGTCTGTATCTTAAACTCAAATCTTAGCATGGCATTCCAGAGCTTAACATCCTTCAATGCTCCTATTATCTACCTTGCACTTTTCTTTTTTCTTTTTTTTTTCTTTTTTTTTTTTTTGACAGTCTCGCTCTGTCACCAGGCTGGAGTGCAGTGGCATGATCTTGGATCACTGCAACCTCCACCTCCCGGGTTCAAGCAGTCCTCCTGCCTCTGCCTCTTGAGTAGCTGGGACTACAGATGCAAGCCACCATGCCCAGCTAATTTTTGTATTTTTAGTAGAGATGGGGTTTCACCATGTTAGCCAGGATGGTCTCGATCTCTTGACCTCGTGATCTGCCCGCCTTGGCCTCCCAAAGTGCTGGGATTACAGGAGTGAGCCACCGCGCCCGGCCTGCATTTTTCTTTATAGAGATAGGTGGCATGAGAAAAGTCTTAAACCAAAATGAGAAACTTGTTCCAGCTAAATGAAATAACCAAATGGGAACATTAATGTTAACCCATACCGACTTAGGTAAGTAATTTTTTAAAATGTGGTTATATTTGACAGTTTGTATTATTGCCAAAAAGAAAAAAGAAACACATTCATCATGTATGAACTTCTCACTTAAATGATTCATTAATCTTTTTAAAGGAGTTTTTCTGAGAGCATCTAGAATATTCCAAGCACTGGTCTAAGCTGTGGAGATTAACAGTAAAAAGATAGACATTGTCTTAGCCCTTATGCTGCTTACACTCTGTTGGGGGGTACAGGCCAGTGAAGAGACAATTGCATCACTCTGTGACAGGGACTTTGGTTGGAGAGAACAGGGTTGTAAGGATCTAGAGAAAGGGCACCTGGAAAAAGAACTGCCAGAGAAATCTTCCTGAGGAAAGTGACATCCAAGCTGAGACTGAAGAGGAGAAATTAGCCGGGCTGATTGCGATAGTGATCTAGGCAGAGGAGCAAAGCCCAGTGTATTCAAGGCATTGAAAGCAGCTCTGGATGAATGAATGGGCCAGGCAGGGTGGAGTGGGGACAGATGAAGCTGGGGAGCAAGTAGGACCCCAGTCATGCAAGGTCACAATCAGGGGGAGGGGCAGTTTGGGGGAGCCAGAGAGGTTTTTGAAGTGTTGACTTGAGATGCCTATAGGTATCCAAGCAAGATTTACAATAGGCAGAGTCTGCATTGCCAATAAACAGAGCATTTGATTTTGTTTTTGGGTTTTTTGTTGGTTTGCTTGTTTTTGTTTTTGTTTTGTTTTTTTGAGATGGAGTCTTGTTCTGTTGCCCAGGCTGGAATGCAGTGGTGCGATCTTGGCTCACTGCCACCTCTGCCTCCTGGGTTCAAGTGATTCTCCTGCCTCAGCCTCCTGAAGAGCTGGGACTACAGGCACCCGCGACTACGCCCGGGTAATTTTTATATTTTTAGTAGAGACAGGGTTTCACCATGTTGGCCAGGCTGGTCTTGAACTCCTGACCTCAGATGATCCACCCGCCTCAGCCTCCCAAAGTGCTGGGATTACAGGCATGAGCCACTGTGCCCAGCCAGCACTTGATTTTGAAATTTATAATTTAGTAGCTAAATTTAATTAAGAAGTAGCTCAATTTCTTGAGATTCCTTGGCTAGTTTATTAGAAATTTCTTTGACTTATCTCTTATTACTAATTTATAATTCACTTAGTTCTATATCTGTAGCTCCCTTTCTCAACAAATTTCAGAATTATGTGCTTAAAAATATTTTATTGATGAGTTAAGTAATTACTCATTTTTAATTTCTTTGTACTTTTTTCAACTATAAGTTGACATAATTTAAAATGTTGTGGACTGCCATAAGAAGTGCAAAATCGAGAATATAAAATAGATTGTAGCATTACATTAAAAGAGTGGATTCTGTGGAAGTTTAATTCCCCATGCTTGTCAAAAGTTGTTAAAACATTGCTAGCCTTTTTTGAATGTAAAATGTGGGCAGACATGTACTAATATATCAAAAAATGACACTTTGTCAAAGAAGGCGTTCATGGAAGAATGTTCTGAATAAATGTTTTCTTTTAAAAAGAACCCGACCTGTTTAACATTCCAAAGCAAACACAAAAGAACACAAAATGCCTGAACTCACTGCTAGTCACAACAGTTAGTTTCATTTACCCTTTAATACTTTTTTTTATATTCCAAAAATTGTTCCCCAAAAGAATTATCAGTTTTATTTCATGATAACCCTGGCTTGAAGTAAAATAAAAGTAGCTCTGACCCTCCCCAAAATGGATTCTTTTCAGACTTACTAGCACTTCTAATAGTATGATGATGATATAGTTGGTTATGTCTACTGTTAGACTCAATGTAATTATATGTGAAGCAACAATTCCCTTATCTATTAGGAACACTTGCTGTGGTTAACTGCATTTCACTGTCTGACAGATGAAATGCAGAATTAAAACCTCAGACTAGTTTCTCAAAGTTTTCTTTTCCCTGCAGTCATTTAAAAATCTTTTAGCCTAGGGGAAGATAGTAGCTGGAAAAGAATGGGAAACCAGATGGCATTTAAAGGCCTTAGCAAGATTTACAAAGCAGATGTGCCTGTATTTTTACCTATTCTAGCTCCTCAAATGGGTCTTCTCTGCTATAATTGCTTTGCAATGGTTCCAAACCTTTGAACCTTCTGAGGATGTCCAGAGTTAAGATAATGTTTGATAGTTGAAATGTTAAACCGAAAATCAATAGATAATTGGCTTTACTACCTAATACTGTCTAATCTAAATAGGAGGAATATTTGTATGTGTTACTCATATTCTTTGCAGAAAACACACTGAAGCCTAGCTCTTAAGTGGGGATATCGTTCATTGGAAGAAACAGAAACAGATGGCAGTTGTGGTAATTGAGATACAGTGTAGCTTAAAGGCATCCTGGAATGCCACCTAATAATGGTAGTGTGAAAAGGAAAGAAATATTCTGCACAACTTACTTGATGTGTAAGCTGAGTCTGATTTTATAGCTTTATAGCCTGATCACAATTAAAATGTCCCAAGGGTTATTGGTGGTGTTGGGGGTAGAGATTGTGCAAAGTTTTGAGCTAATGTTAGAGAATGATGGGAACAAATCTCCCCAACTATAGAGGTTTGTTGGAGAATAGAAAGCCCTGGTTTTAATAAAATATTAGAGAATTCTGTATATATTAATATTTGTATAAAAGAACACTAAGATTGGGGGCAACAGGTTTTAATTACTAATAGTCAAGCCAAATGTGTTACCTTTACCTTTTCTTTAATTTACACTATTACTGCAAGGGAGAACTATTTTATTATTGTTTGTGGTGGTGGTGGAGGTGGGGGTTACAAGCATCTCACAATTGAGAATGCCTTCCTAGCCCTCTGAGATGGGAACTGAAGACAGTAAGGGGCAGCACTGTGGATTTAGGCTTTGAGTCTTGCCTCCGTAACTTACAAATTATACGTATGAATTACATATTCCTTAGTCTCTCTAAGCCTCACTTCATTCATCTGTAAAATGGGCTGAATACAACTTTATTAAGCATTTAGTTCAGTGCCGAATACATATCATTACCTAATAAATGATAGCAATCATCATTAATAGACAAATGTGCACAGCTTAGACGTTTTTCCCACCAAGCACACTAAGGATTGTAGGACATTCATGGATATAGTTTTTTACTGCACCAGGAAACCCCATCCAAATGGATGCAGGAGTGTTTCAGAATATCCTCAGAATCTATAGACCAGGAAACATTGTTGTACATCACTACCCACTATTTAAACTGTTTGTTTTAAAAGTTAAAAGCAGAACTTTTGCTTGAAACCACCTTCTGGTCACATTTATTGGACTGACTCGTAAAAAATTTTATCACACTGATTGTTACACACTTATAAATCATTTGTTAAAAGCAGTGGTTTCTCCTAAATGTATTAAGGCCAAAATTAATTTCTTAAACTTACATCGCTTTAAAGTTTAAACAATCATATCCTTAGCTATGAACTATTATTTCCTGGAAGGTTAAAGTGTATATCCTATGTGCAAAGGAAATGTCAAGGACATATCAATATTTGATTTCACTACACATTAGCTATGCCAGAGACCCTGCAGTCCTACCTAATGTAAACAGCTCACTAGGAGTCCACAATAGAAACCAACAAAAGATGCAAATGGATCCTGCTATATTTTAATATTAAAATTTTACAGCACTTTTTGAACTATTTTATAAATTAATTAATTTCAAAATGGATGAGGCAGTAACATTGAACTTTAGCTAATTATGTTTAAATTAAATATAAGCATTTAAAATAACCATTTTGATTAAATACAAGGTGCAGGCAGCTAATCATTAAAAGTGGAATTGGTAACTTGAGATTTATCATCCTGAAACCACTTGTACCACATTTCTAATGAGTTCTTTCCTCTACTTAAATGAAGGACTAAATTTATTTCCCCAACGTGGCAGCTAGTAAAAGATAACCCTTTCTCAGGTCATGGTTGTCAATCTGATGTTGAATCAGAGTAAAGAAATCTGTTTTGCTATACTCGCTTTGATCCAAAACAGTATTTACTATTTGCTAATCCATTTCCAACTGACAGTACTGTAGTTCTACAGACACCTAAGAAAAGCCCTAGTAACTGAAATAGCATTTACTACTGCAACAGAAAATAGTTATATTTTGTAAAGGAAATTGATCCTTTTTATAGAGGAGACTCCAAGGAATAAAATCTAAATAATTTTGTGATTAAATTTTTTTAAAAATTACATTACAACTTCAAGATTGAGGAAGAACACTCAAAAAAATTTTATAAATTATTGGTATATATACTCTATATTTATATTTGTAACAATATACATATATACATACATATATAAATTTGTATTTTTTTTAAAAAATCATCAGCTAGTTTTTCTAGTGCAATGTAATTATCATTTAGCATAAACTCTGACACTTAATATTTGTAAAGTAAGTGAATAAATAAGTGATAAATTTTATAAAATGTCTTTTAAAGGGATCTCTCTGAAAATCATTTTTTGTTAGCTCTTACCTTCTACTTTAACCTTCTCCACTGAAAGAGCTGATAAAGCTGAAGTGTATCTACTCACAGCTTTGAAGAATGTGTGTTTTTCCCTTATCTGTTGCTTTCCTGTATTCTAGAATTAGTACAAATGTTAAGAATCTAAAAGAGAGCATAACCTCTGGTGACTGAAAGGGCAATTTAAAGGCAAGTTTGCATGTTTTGTTCCTTGAACTAAATACCTGCAATTACTGATTGTCACATTTTTCTTCTGTTGTAAAAACTGAACTAATTGAAGGTATTACCCTTAGGGGACAAGCTCTACAGTATAATGAATGTTGAGTGCCCTCTTGAGTTTAGCATTTTAATTATTTATAATTATAATGATTTCTGTTTATTTGAGAACTTTGGGAATAATTCTAGTTTATCAAATTGAGAAACAGAGTAGTTGAGGCTTTATTTTGTTATGTTTCATACCGAGGTCAGCAGGCTTCTGGATATGCCAAGAAGTTCTCACAAGCAAAGGGGCCAGTTTTCTGGGCGTGACTGGTATGTGCCATGTCCTAAAATAGCTGGATGTGCTTTTTTCTACTCTCTCTCTGATTTCTCTAGAACGATGTGGGCAATATTGGGGTTGTGAGGTGAAGAGTTGACAAGAACTCAACTGGAAGAAATTGGAAATAATTTATGAATGTATGTTAATCAGAGAGGAGACACAATAGACTCAGTAGCTGGCTATTAGCCAAGTGTATAAATTTTTAAGACCTTTTTCTTTACTTGAAAGAGATTGTCTGTGTGTGTGTGTGTGTTTTGTACCCTAAATATATTTGCATATAATAGATCCAAGTAAAAGATGGGTTTCTAGGCCATTATGGACCAAAATAATCTTTTTGTCAACTGCAATTGGATATATATTAGTGAAATGATGTATTAGGGTCTTACAATCTGTTTAGATGTCATATACACTCTTAATAGTAGCCTGAAATAGTAATTAAATATTACTTTTAAAAAAGAGCTTGGCATTGCAGTCTGTTTCATTTTTCTCATCTTTCTTTTTTTTATCCCACTAATACGGCACTTTAGTTTTAGAGCCAAACATGTACTCTGCAGCTAGAGAATTAGAATTACTGGTAGCTTACATTCAACTTAGGAAGAAGCAGCAACTGCATAATATATCAAAATAGTAGCAAAGGTAAGAATGATTGATATAAATAATCATATAGCTATCAACAGGTCTGGATATACACAATACATAACATTTTAAAGGAGAATAACTTTAACCACTCTCACCTAAAATTCTCAGCAGCCAGATCGGAAACAAGGTTCTGCTATACAAATGTTATTTAAAAGTCCATGTGGGTAGCTCCCCATTTCCTAGCCCATCTCTGATCAAGGGAAATTAACAATTACATATTCCAGGGTTAAGCTCAAATGTGATTCCTGCTCTTCCCCTGCAAACTGTTCAATAAAGGACTGGAAGTACTATGAAAAAAGAAAGAGAGAAAGAAATGTTCTTATCATCCACAATATACTTCTTCCAACAGCAAATCTAACCACAGCTGGGAAAAAGCAGCAAAAACAAACAAACAAAAAGACTAATTGGAAAATCACTTTGCCTCCGTGTCCACCCCCAGGTGCTAAAGCAAGGGATGAACCGAAAGGACAGCCAGTAGGTGAGGAGAGGCCATGGAATACCCGCCAACAAGATAATCATCGCTGGAATAATAGGGACCTGTCTGAATGTAGGTATGTGTGCCAAAGACTTCTACGTGCTCTCACAGTCCATTATCTGGCATTCCCTGCTTTCATCCGTGTTATATACCTGCCATCTCATCACTCACAGCCACTCGGAACCCCCTGGTGGCCCTCCAGCAGGAGGTCTTTCTCCTCTCTTGAGCTTCTAAAACACTGTACAAAATCACTTTAAACTGCTTCCTGCTTCAGTGTTGCCCATATAGAAACCTTCCCAGTCAATGAAATGGATTCTTTTTTAAAAATTTTTTTATTGATTTTCTTTTGTGTGTGTTGTTTTTTGTTTGTGTGTGTGTTTGTTTTTGTCAAGCTGCAGTTATCATGAAACTGATTCTTATTTCCTAAACACAGAGATCCTTTGTCTTTGCTGTTCCTATTATCTGAAATATCTTTCCCAACTACTCTTTGATAGTTTTAGGTCTGTTTACTCTTGAACGCCAAACAAAGTCAATGGTCACCCACATCACAACAGTCTTGTCGATTTCCTCATCCCCATTATTTCCTTTCTTCCAAACTTCTGTAGAACTTGTTGTATACCTCCTCTGACATTTGTTTGACAAGTTCTATCGTGCTTTTTATCCATATGTGCATATATCCTGTGTCCTTGCTATAACAGCTGTTTCTTTCTGGAAAAGACAGGATCTGTTGTGTTTTTGTATACCAGAATCCAAGAAGAGGGGAAACCAGCATGTCACCAGCTGCTGTGACGGAGTCAGGCAGCACAGGGAAGTGGCTCAGAGCATGGACTCTGGAACTAGACTGCCTGCGTATGAGATCCTGCTCGGCCAATAACTAGCTGGGTGATCTTGGCAAGGTTTTTTGTTAAAACTGTTATGCCTTAATATCTTTAAAATAGGGACAATAATACTATGCATCTCATTGAGTTGTTGTGATTAAATGAGTTGATTAGAACAGTATCTGACACACATTAAACACTCAAAAGTATTGCCTACTTACTACTGTGTCTACAGTAATATCCCATCTTAATTTTCTCCATAATGCTATAAAATATATGCATTGTTCCCATCCTCAAAACAGGAACACTGTGTCCCTGGATAAAAATACTAAAGGAAGCAGAATCAGAACTAAAGTTTCTGGTCTTAAACCCGAGGCTGTATCATTCTGAATATTGTCTCACACACATGTGCGCAGTGACCAGTTGCTATTGATAACAATAACATTTATTCCTCTCTAGCCACATACAGTGGCATGTGCCTGTAGTCCCAGCTGCTCAGGAGACTGAGGCAGGAGAATGGCTTGAGCCCAGGAGTTTAAGGCCGCAGTGAGCTATGATCGCATCACTGCACTTCAGTGTGGGTGACAAAGTGAGACCCTGTCTCAAGAAGAAAACAAATTATTCTTTTCTGTTCTTATAGTTTTAAACTAAAGTATGCTGAGATTTCACTGTTTTATATTAAAAAATAATCAGAAGATGAAATGTTTCCACTTAACTGTAAATACCTTTTTTTAGTGAGCTAATTCAAATTGGATGGAGTCATAACTACTTTTTTTTGGTCTGACTCAGAGGCTAAAATGCAACTCAACAAGTATTTTATGTTCTGAGGCACTGAAGGAAAAGGAGGGAGAAAAACCAAATGGTTATTCCTACCCTAGGGTATTTTAAATCTAGGTAACTCAGTAATGGAAACACAGCAGAAACATCGAACACAATTTAACCTCTCATTCCTAGGTTCACTGTGAGACTGGTCCTTTTACAGTCCCTCCCTCACCCTGTGTAATAGTGCAGGTTGGATACAGTATCATTGTCTATAAAAAAATAACATTTTAGGATTTGGTGGAATATGCCATTTAAAAGTAAGCTATACAATTTATATGAAGTAGTTTTAAAATTATTTTATTCTATTTGAAATTGTTTTGGAGAATTTACAAAGACCTTGGTTAAATGGAGCATGCCAGCCACTCTTGGAATCTCTTTATTGTCTAGAAAATCATTAAGTCTTGTTTTTGTCACTTGCAAAGTTCCTTGGCTGCTGCTATTTCTTTGTGCATCTGAAGTACTGAGCACTGTGCTGGGATGTGGCAGATAACTGATAAATCCTTAGATTATTGGTAAATATTTTACCACCCTACTGATGATACATTAAGTATACTGTGCCTCCCAGCCCAACACCAAAGTCCAGAGTAGCTTCATAGATTCTCACCAGACCTAAGGAAACTACCTTTAGGTGAAGATGACCAAGAGTAGGGATTAGAAGGATGAGGAGTTTTGAACACTTAACCTTATTCTAGGTATTTTTACTTCATTATTTTTATTTATTTATTTTTTTAATTTTTTTTAGAGATGGGGTCTTGCTGTGTTACCCAGGATGGTCTTGAACTCCTGTCCTCAAGGGATCCTCCCACGTCAGCCTCCCAAGTAGCTGGATTATAGGCAGGAGCCAGCGTGCCTGGCTTAGGTTTTTAACTTACATACATCATTTCATGTAATCCTCAAATAACTCTATGAAGTAGGCATTGTTGTCGCCATTTACCAACAAGGAAGCTAAAATCCAGAGAGTTTAACTAATATATTTAAAAATCACAGAGCTGGTGAGAAAGAATTTCTGGTGCAAGTGTAATCCAAAGACCAAACCAATGATGTAGCAGTCATGGGGGTGAAGTGAGCGCTAGGTTCAGCGTCCTGAAGCAGGTACTCTGACACTGACGTCAAGTTGCCTCAGGCATATTATAGAACTTCCTCATGCTTCAGTTTTCTCATCTCACATGACATTACTATGAAGATCAAGATATTTTATTTGTGAAATAGCTTTGAAATGATCAGAGGTGCTATAAATATTAATTATAGTTGTGAGTTTGGTAAATATAAACATTGAAACAAAACATCCCCAAAGGATTTGAAAACCCTGGCAGGCAATGGAGAAGAAGTGGAAGTAATAAAATGAAACAAAGACCAAAGATGTAGAAACCCCATGCTCATGCAGGGATTCTGGGAGCAAATCTAGACAAGATTGCCCCTAGTGACCTAGCGCTGATGCTGACCCAATGCTGTGCATTTCTCAGTTACTAAGTGGCAGTTACCCTTATACGTTAGATCATGTTTTAATATGTAGGTATAATGGCCATAATCACTAAACCAAGGACTGGACATAGGACAAAACATTAAACATCAGAACTGTTGCATATGGAGCCCTGTACCTTGTATAAGGAACGGTTGTATGGCAAGCTCTTCATTTGGAGCATTAAGAATAATACTATCCATGCATACATCATTTTAAAAGTACATCCCAGCATCCCTGAAACACCCCAGGAACCTCAATGGGATACAGCCTGGTGCTTCTTGGAACAATCTCTTTAACAGTTTTTCAGAGGAACTAATGGCACTTCAAGTTATGGCTGCTGACTGGTTTTGACCTTGTAGATGTTGAAGGGAAGTAAATGTATTTGATGAGTTATTAAGCACATGCTTCAGTTATTATGATAGTAAAAACAGCTCAGTCTTATAAAACTGTGAGGTGCTTTCTGTTTCTTAGCACTTAATTGCATTCCTACTGAGTTTAGATAATGTCATTAATCTCAGCATGTGACATAGTGTATTTATTTAGATTTAAGAAAATTACCCAAATTTCTTTCTATTCTTTTGTTTACAGTTATATAAGTTTATTTCAGAATTACTTACTCGATTTTTTAATAATTGTATTTTAACCCAAATGAGAACAGGCAACTTAACCGATACTTTAGACGATATTTTAGAAGTCAAAAAGAAGTTAAGAAACCAGTTTTAGATGTCCTTTGTCAAAGCCTGCCTAGAGGAGGCCTCTGCTTCCAAGATATACTGCTGAGATGGAGAATCTATGATCAATTGCTCAATTTCATCTGGCCAATTTCAACTGTCAAGTATTTCTAAAAATATAGGCCTGTGACAATAACACATTGGACTTTGTTCATAGCCTCCTTAGTATTTGCAGTTTATCATTATTGTTAATTATTAAGCATTCTGATGGCAGAATGGGTTGCAAGAGTAATAATCACAATCACACAGCAACAAATGGCTAATTTGGGGGTATAGTCCTCAGTTTCAAAGGTATTTTGTAAACTGTAAGTCACTATACAAATATTATTTATAGGAATAATTTTTATAATACCAAATTATGTTTTTCTGCAAGATAGTGAAACATTATAGAGAAAAAAATCCTACATATTTTACTTTAAAAGTATTCATGAGCGTGTGTTCTTTGACATATAACAGGATGTCTGTGAGAAGACTCATGAGAATTATAATATCTGCTCTTAATAAAGTACTTGCTGTATGTCAGACCCTTTAAAATGGATCATTCTTAGTCTTCAGAACATTACTTCAAGGAGATTTTGTTATCTTCTTATACAGCTGAGAAAACTGCAGCTAAGATAGGTTCATAAGTAGATTAGTAAACTAATAAATGGTAGAACTACAGTTCAAACCCAGATCTTTTAGACCCCTCTGCCCATCCTCTTTAACTATAAGAGAGGCTAGGAGGTAAGGAGTGAAAAAGAAAAACTCTCAAATAGAAACAATGATTGACAGATTAATTAATTAATTAGTTAAGTAATAGTAGCTACCATTTATTAACAGGCCAGGTACTGGGTTAGGTGCCTTAGAGACCTTAAGTTCATTATCCTAGTAAACAGCTCAAAAGAGTTCATTCATCTCAGATTTTTCAAATAAATTAGAAATTAATATTCTCATTCGCCTTATGAGATGTTTAACGTTCGAAGACATTGAGTAACTGACACAAAATGGCGCACCTAGTGAAGAGCAGATCTAAGTTACCAATTCAGGTCTTGTCAAGTTCTAAAAATCCATATTCTTTCTATTAAATAATATTATATGCTAAAACATATGTCTTATTTATACAATAAAGACTCTAGACTACGGCGTACTTACCTTTTTTTCTTTTAACTTATTCTTGGGATGATTTCAGTTTTATTTAAAACTTACCGAGCTTTATGATATTAAGGAACTTTCAGATAGTTAGTATTAGTTCGATGAATATGGACTAGTTTGTGTTTATTCTAATGCTGCCCATGATTTCCGAGTCAGATTTTTACATTATAAATCTCATGTGCTCAATTTGTATTTCATAGTCTACAATTTCACTAAGAACTTTAAAAATGAAAGAGAATTTATTAAACTCAGGAAAACTGCCTCATATATGTAAATTGCTGCTCTGAAATACCACAAGTCACAAATACAACTGAATAGCTTTCATCCTAATCATATAAGAAGCCTAGAACAGCATTTTGCATTCATTCATTAAACAAGTGTCCACTGATGGCCAACTATTTTTATAGCGTTGTGCTGGGGACATTGGCCGATAATAATTCAAAACCCCCTCGCCCTCAATGAACTTTACAAATTAATTAAGGAGAAAAGGCAGGGTAACCATTAAGTAACAAAAGCCAAAGTTACATAATATTGCAACTGTGAAATAAATCATGCTTAAAAAAAAGAGTGCTCCAACTTCATGGCAGGAGGTGCTGACTATGGGTTGAAGTGGTCAGAAGGACTCCAGAAAGGAAGGTAACTGGATCAGCAGAGAGGATGGACAGCACTGGTCAGGCAGGTGCATGTGGTGCAGGTGGCCAGGAAGCAAATTCATTTATTGTTCTGAAGGTTTGTGCAAGGGAACTGGAGAAGACTGGAAAAGGAGGTGAGGCCAGACAGCCAAAGGCTTTGATTTTAGCTAAAGACTCTGGCCTGTGGCCTCCAAGTGATAGGGAGTCATTGTACACTTTTGAGCAGGGGAATGACATCATTAAAGTAGTCCTTTAAAAAAGATTAATCTGGCAGGATGAGGCAGGATGGATTGGTGGAAAAAGAACAGGAGCAAAGAAACTACTGCAATAATTCAGGTGTAAGGTGATGAGGTTCTGGGCAGAAGTGACAATAGGAAAAGAAGGAAAGAAATAAATGTAAGAGATAGTTCAAAGGAAGACATGACAGAAGGTGATGACTAGATGTGGGAGGAGAACAGACAAAATACACTAATTTTAAATCCTATTTGGAAACTTTTATAGTTTATAAAGTGTATAGAGTTCATGAGACATATATAATATCCCTGGCCTGAGATGCCATTGGATCCGAGGAAGATGTTGCTTTTACTCGACGTAGCACTTATTTTGCAAAATCTAAAGGAAACTGCTCTATTTTAAGAGATAATAAATTCTATTATAAAAACTACTGAGAGAATAATTTTATCTTTATGTCACAATAATAATAATAACTGCAGATACAGAGTGACAGCGCAATTAGATGAAAATTCAGCTAAACAATGATGTTTCATTTACCTCCAAAATTCTATTTTATTAATTTAGCTGTTGTTATATTTTCTACCAAATTGGCTTTTTTAAAGTGTGAACTGATTAAGTCTAGATTTGATTATTTTCACAAATATGTTAATATGATTTTCCAGTAACTTGGGGATTTTTGTGTCTTCATTTTAGGAATAATTCCACTGTCTTCAAAATATATTTGTGTAATAATTACGTTACTTTCCAAGTGAAAAATGCAGCCATAGAGAAAGTGATTTTATGATTTATCCAAAGTAGTGTGAGAGGTCAAGAATCTCTTCCTATGGGTCCAGTGGACTGTATATTAATAGATTAAAAAAAAGATTAGAAAACAAGTAATATCATTTTTGATTGCTTATACTTAGTGAAAATATTGAGTGCCAGGCAAATGCAACCTTCTTCCCTAACACACACACACACACACACCATTGCATTATATATATATATATATATATATATATATATAAAAAACTCAGGAAGCAAGTGTCGTTTTAGAATTACTTAGATGCTGTTTTTAATGCATCAGGTAAAACGTATCGTGGCTTCTAATATTAATTCATTCTCCACTTAGCATTGTTAAAAATATTTATGATCTAGTATAGAGCAAAACGTATTGTTATCCATTTTCCCCAGCTTTGATATAAAAGCATTCTTCAGTTGTTTCCTAAGGAGGAATGTTGTCAAAGTTTGATGGTAATTTATGTTGTCAGTCCATTAAGTTGATTTTATGGCAGCCAACACAACTATTGTCCATTTATGAGAAACCCGAGGACCACTCTAGGTCTCCACAAAGGCCGTTTGATACCTGCCCTCTCATATCGCTGACCTTGAGGGGAGTTGAGTTTGGTAATTTATGGCAAATACCATCTAGGAAGACCCATTTGCAAGATTCACTGTCATTTAGTGCTAAATGATCATTGCTGAGTCCAGAGACAATCTGAGCTCCTGACAGAGCAATCCCATAAAAAATATTGCCTACCCACCCAGGTGTCCTTTCCAATTATCTGGAGTAGAAATTAATACTTTTAAAAGCTGCTAGTTTTTGAAAGGTTATTACAATTTATTCCAGTGGTTTCTTTTGCACATTATGATGAATTAGTTTATTACACCATTATTTTCCATGTCAGCTTTTTAGAAGATTGAACCATAATGTTGAAACATTAGTGTGAATGGCAAACATACTATTTTATAGCTGAGTAATATATTTCTTTGAGAAAAATGTGCTCAGTTTTTAATAACAGGTAATTTTATGTTTATGTTCCCTAATGCTGTTGTCAGATATTATTTATTTCTTTTTGGTAAGAACTAGAGAACTTTCTTTTAAAATGTTAATGGTGCATTAGACAGATTTTAGAGTCATAGTAAGAATATATTACTGAAAAATAGAAAATATAAATTGTAAGTGTTTTTCCCTGAAAGCTAATATTTTCTAAGGTTTTCTTGACACCGATTTAATATATAGTTACTTCCAGGGAGAATCATACTTCTGTCTCAATATTTTCTCTAAATGTAGTTGGGGGAGGGGGAATTTCTAATTCATTTTTCTGAGATCTCAAGTTTTTCTTTAATGAAACTTCTTTATCTTTAATGACTGGCTTCATATGTCATTTGGAAGTACTTTGTAAAATAATATGAATTAGCACTTCGATAGAGATTTTTTTTTAGTCGTTCTCCATTCAGTGTCTACTAGGATACTGAGAAAGTATTAGTAATTTCCTATTTAACCAGGTATTAAAAATAATCATGGTGTCAACAAAGATTGATAAGAAGTAGTCTAAAGAGTACCCTGTATACTATCTTCATTCATACAGCAAATGCACGCCTATTGCATGCCAGGCATCATACGACTATGTGGAGTTGAGACACCTCCATAACAACATTCTAGAAATGCAATCTTTTTATTCCTGTCACAATTATTTTTATTCCTACAGTTTTTTAAAATGTAATGCAGCTTTACAAAATTCTGAATCTTGTGTAAACTGAGCATGTAAACAAATGCAGTAACACTTTAGAAGTTTTACATTTGCTACCTCCAATACAACAAGTACTTGCCAAAGGAAATACTGATTTTTGTTTTCTCATCAAACACATTTGTTTCTTTAGCAAATGTTTGCAATACTGAAGTATTTGTTTTATTGATATATGACTGGAACAAATGTTAGTTTTAGCAGAATTAAGATTCAAGGCATTTCACAAATTTTTCCCATTGTGCCAGAAAATTTTTTGATAATGTCTTAGGCTTAAAAGAGTTCCAAGGTTTCTTTTCAAATTTATATTGAAATCTAACATATACACAGAAAAATGTATACATTGTAAGTGTATAGCTCACTGGATTTTCACAAGGTGAGCCCACCTGTGTAACTAGCACTTGGATCAAAAAACAGAAATCACCAGCATCCAACAAACACTTCTGTGTCCCCTTCCAGTTGTCACCTCCCAGCCCTTATAACCATTCTCCTGACTCATGACACTGTAGATTAGATTTTCCTGTTTTTATGAATACAATATAAACATAGACATAACTTGTGCTTGGTATAATGTTTTTGACATTTATTTTCTTGGCTGTTTGTAGTTACACTTTGTTCTCATTGTTGCACAGTACATTCCATTGTTTAAATATATTTTACTTACCCAGCCTACTATTGATGATCACTGCTTTGATTCTAGTTTGGGGTTGCAAAAAAATGCTACTATGAGCATTATTATACATGGCTTTTGGCAAAATATGAAAGCACCTCTGTTGGGTCTATTCCAGGGAGTGGAATGGCTGGGCCACAGAATAAATAGAAGTTCAGCTTTCATAGATATGGCCAACCAGTTTTCATGAGTTACTGGTAGTCTCACAGTTACTAGTTATGTTCCTTTGGACTTCAGGATTAGACATAACTGGGAAGAATTGGGTAAATAATTTCTAGGTTTCTCTCAGGCCTAAAATTCTGTAATTCAGTACTTGTTTACAGTGGAGAGCATTGGCATAGATTTCAACAAAAGGCAGGTAATGAGAATCTGCTATTTGGTTTTCTACTATATTTCTCTATTTGCATTTGCATCTGGATTTGACTGTTAATAAACCTGTGAAGTCACATTTTATGATAAATAAATGAAATTACAGCATTGAATGCAGAAAAGCTGAAAAGATTTTTGGTTTGCCCAATTATATGCTTCCCTGTAATACAGAACATCTTTTGCCAGGCTGACGGTAATAACTAGCTAAATGCAATGCCTTCTCTTCAGGATTCCTGGTTATTCTCACTGGAGCAGAGCAGGAATTGTGTGTATGCATGGTATTTTGCAAAGAACAAGTCCTCAATACATTTTAGTTGAACATATTTATCCATTTTGTCAAATGGTTTTTTATGAGCTTTGGGGATTGCATAGAATCCTAGCTCTGCCAACTGACTTTTGTCAAATGCTTCATCTCCCTTAGCCTCATTTTCTTCATCTGCTATGTGGAAAAAATAATAGTCCCTGCCTCCCAGATCACTGTGAGAACAAAATGACATAACACACATGAAGCACTTCACACATGTTAATAATAATAAATAAAGTCTACCCGTGATAAATACTCAGTAACTATTGAGTGGTGTTATAGATGTTTTTCAATTTTAAGATGAGTATTCTTCCAACCTCCGCCTAAGATACTAAAGATTTTTCTGCTCATAATTTATGCATAGACAGACATATTATATAATAAACTAGAATCTGACAATTAGATTTTATTCTTTCTTTCATTGATATTTCCACAAATATTTATTGAGTACCTTCTACATGCTATGCACTATGTAAGACACAGGGATTCCACCAGAAGTAGTTCAGACACTGTCCACAGGCATGCAAAGCTGTCGAGGCTTGCAAGTCCACAGACAGTTACAGTGCCATGGGACCAGGCATGAAGGGAGGATCCAGACACAATGAGTTTGCACAGGGGAGGCACTGCTTCACTTCGGGAAGGTTTCCTGAAAGAAGTGACAGCTCTATTGACAGCTGATGGATGCAAAGGAGTTAATCAGGTTAGGAAGGAGTAAGGGATGTACAGAAACAAGAATGCAATAGGCAGAAGAGGCAGCATTAGAGAACAGGAAGATTTCAAGAAAGCCTGAAGCTTAGAAGCCTAGGTATGGGAGGTGAGAGGGGAAGGAAAAGTGTCAGAAAGGAAGGGGTAATGCTAAAAAAGCAAGCATTAAGGTTTTATAGACCGGACTCTTGGACTTTGGATTTTATCTTGAGGGTAATTAGAAGCCACCGATGGTTTCATTACTTTTTAGTTTGTAAATTAAAGTATGATTGGCAAATAAAAATTTTATATATTTGTGGTCTGTGTAATATTTTGATATATGTATACATTGTGAAATGATTAAATCAAGCTAATTAACTTATCATCTCACATACTTATCATTTATTGTTATAAGAACATTTAAGGTCTACTTTCTTAGCAATTTTTGAGTGTACAGTACACTATAATTAACCATAGTCACCACACTGTGCAATAAATCTCCCAAACTTATTTCTCCTATCTAACTGAAACTTTGTACCATTTAACCAACATCTTTCCATCCCCCTGCAACTCCCAGCCCCTGGCAACAATGATTATACTCTCAGATAAGCCATTAAATGGATTTAAATGTGAATGTCTTAATCAGATTTGTCTATTAGGAACAAAGTAAAGAATGAATTGGATGGGAATGAGACAGGAGGCAGGAAGACCAGTTAAGAGGCTGGGGCAGTACACAGAGTAGAAGGTTACACTGGTCTGAATTCAGGTCTCAGCAGTGGGAACAGGGAGAAAAGGATGGGTAGAAAGTAGAAAGTATCACACTCAGAAATCTAGGATGGTACCTGTAATTCCATCCTGGACAATGGGGTGGATAGTCATGGAAGAAAAAGATGCAGAAGGAAGAGAAGGTGAGGGGTGGAAGACAGTGCATTTCACTGGGCATGTTAAGGTTGAAGTGCCTGTTATTATCTAATTGTAGAAGACATGTAAGTGTTGAATAAATAGCGTTGAGTTCAGGTGAGAAACCTTTTATGAAGATGTAAATAACATAGTAATTACAGCATCCTTGGACACAGGACAGGTTGCTTAAGCAGAGCTTGGAGTGAGAGGAGAAAGGCCTAGAACAGAGTCCTGAGGAAAAGCCGTATTTAAGATAATAAGTGGAAGAAGAGAAACCTCAAAGAACACTGAGAAGGAATAGCTACAGAGATGGTAGGGAAATGTGAAGAGGGGGTTATCATGATGACCACTGAGATGAAATGTTTCTAGAAGAAGGGAATGAATGGTCAATAGTGCCAGATGCTGCCAAGATGTGAAATAAGCTGGATATCGAGAAGTGTAACACCAGATTTGTCAAAAAGGAGATCTGTGGCAACTCTGCTTAGAAGAGGCTGGCTTTGAGCAAACCAGGGTACAAATAATAAGTGGAACCACAACTAAAAGTTGATGAAATTCCAGGTAAATGTGATTCCTCAATAGCACACTACATAACTATATATTTAAGAGAGTTACACTATCCATTGTCTGTTAAATGCATATTTTTAAACTTAAGCACAACTACAAAATACATACCAGTTTTGATCACAACAGGTTTTCTATCACTGTTTTGACATTTACCTTTGAATCATGCAAACTTTCTTTAGAAGAATATGAATTTTATGCCCTAATCCAATTGTTAGAAATTTGCCTCATGGTGAACTTCAGCTGAGGATTCTGAAGAACCAGGAATGGGATGAGGGAGAAAATCCTCTTTGGAGAAATTCCTTTTGGAGATTTTTTGTTAATTTGGGAAAGAATAGGATGTGGAAGCTTAGTGTAGAGGGATTCCACATGGAAGGAAAGGTCCTGTCCTTGCGTGTACAGAGTCAAACTCAGAGAATAGACTCCTTGGAAGAAAAGTCGGTGATTCATTATTGTGAGTTAAGAGAAGACATGCTATAAATCACAAGCAGGAGAAACACGGTTCTGCTTTCTCTGCCCTGTTCCACTGTTGAAAATTAATTTTCCTCAGGATTTGTTTTTTTCCTGGTGGCTGTTATTTACAGTATGGTCCACCCAGACTAGCTTATTCATTTCTACAGGCAGTTCCTGTTGGTGCACTAAGGTAGAAGCCTAGCAAATTAGTTTAGGGGGTTGTAGGAACTGTATGTGAAAGCACTGCTTCCATTTCAATCTATAAATATAGGGTGTGTTTATTACCACATTTCACACCAAGCCCAAGCCAGGTCAGTACGTGACGTTTGTGTTTAGAAGAAATTCGAAGGGATAGTGTTTGGGTAATTTTCCATTAAAAAATATATATTATGTCACTTAGGTGTATGATATAATGGGTTCCTTCTTGAACTCTGCATCTTCACAGAGTGGTTTTGTTGCTTCAAGGGTAGATGAGGTCGACACTCTAATTATATCTGTTTTATAGAAAGGTAAAGTCAGAATCTGAGAAATTAAGTCATTTGCCTAAGTACACATCTGGTAAGTAACAAGACCTGGGTTCAAAACCAGGTTTTTTTCACAGCAGCCTGGTGGAACTAAAGAGTAGCATGCTTGTCTTTTTTTCTTTTTTTCTCTTTTTTCCAAGTTTTGAATAGAATCCATTGGCTTGATTAACAGAAGACTAATATTTTTGTTTTCTAATTCTAGCACGGACTTCACTTTACTCTCTATTCTTTTTCTTCTTTCTTCTTTATATTTATTTGTGTCCTATTATTTATATCTCTACAGGCCACTTAAAACTGGCATGGGGATGAGTAAGAGGACACTTTATTAAGTCACAAGATAATACAGTCATTAACAAAATTTGTATCATAATAAAATACAATCTATAAGAAGTAGAGTTAAACACATTAGCATTAAGCACGAGAGATATTGTTCTACAAGATAATTAGCATAAATTTGTTCAACAAATACGTCTCGAGCACCTCCTACTCTTAGGGTGCCTCTCCGTGCTGGGTCAATGGCAGTGCACAGAATGCATGGCCTGCCCTCCCAGAGCGGACATTCCAGCTGGGGGTGGGGTGGTGGAGGGGAGGCAGGCAGTGAATGCATATGTAACCAGCACAATCGGGAAAGATAAGGCAAAGTCAAATGGATAGAAGATGCCCAGAGGATGGGAGGAGAGAGGCTGCCTTCTTATGTATGGCAGTCAGGGAAGACTTATCAGTGAGATGACATTTGACAAAGGCCACAGGAAGCAAACCCTACCCACATCTGCATGAAGCACATCCCAGGAAGGGGCAACATGACCAGAAAATGCCAGAGGCAGGAACTTGCTACATGTTTATGTGCCCGTCCTCCTCCCTTCCCCCAAGCAAAGTAAGCAGATGAAGTGGGTGACGGGAAGGGAGAATGGCAAGAGACTAAATAAGATGAGATGGGGTGCAGTAGTCTGACTTGTACGGGCTGGTACAAGCCCCTCAAGGATTTATTCAAATATGCCACAGTTACAATGAATATTGTTTTGATACATCTAATGTAAGCCTTTTTTTAAAACTGATTTCAAAAACAGTAGACATAGGGACTTGCCATGTTGCCCAGGTTGGTTTCAAGGCCCTGGGCTAAAGCAACTTGCCTGCCTCAGCCTTCCAAAGTGCTGGGATTACAGGGGTGAGCCACCACACTCAGTCTCAATCCAAGTTTTACCACCTTGCTTCTCTTTTGGGTTCCTTTTTCAGCTCTGAATAATGCCAGCTGGAATATTGAGCAGGATCAGAAAATAAGCATGCTTTCACTCACCTCGCCTTCCTACTGAGGCAGGCAGCAATAATTGATCACAGATTTCTCTAGTCACACCGCAAAAAGTCAGAGCTGGCCAAGAAATGAACCATTCCAGACATAATCTTGAATACTCAGACATCTCCTTTCCCTTCTTACCTCTCCTTCATTAATAGACTGCAGTCCCAAGAGCCAAACCTTCAGCATCTGGATTTGCCTTTGCTTCTGCCCACTTGTCTGAGACCCAGGAACTAAAACTTCCTGTGATCCTCTCTGCTCCCTACGAAACCCCCTCCTGGTCCTGTGCACATTCAGTCCCCCTGAGCCCCCTGATAACCCTTCCCTACTCACCATTGTCCAGTTGAAGGGACGTGAACAGCGAAGAGCTAAAAGCCAAATAATCTTGACCTTTCTGCATCTTATTTTCCTCATCTGCAAAATGGGCCTCACCATGCCCAGCCTGCAGGATTGTTGTGAGTACTAAGATAGTAGTTATTAATAAGGTGACTATAGCTGACACCACATGAGTCCTTGATCTCATCAGAGGAAAAGAGAGGAGAAAAGAGGGCCCCAGGAACTTGAAACAGAAGAAACCAAGGTGAAAATTACTTACGTTTTTTATTGGCCTCCTAGTTTCACCACACTGCCACTTCTATCATACCTCACTGAGCACAGAAGAGCAAATGAATGAGATAAGACAGAATATGATAATCCAGGACAGAAATTTCATCTCTCCACCAATATGGTGCAACGGGAGTCTGCCCCATTGAGAAAATGAATATGAAGATGAGCATGAAGCAAATATTGCCATGGAGAGAGGATATGATTTTTCAGCAGGTGGGTGGGAAAAAGGAGTGGATCAGCGCAAATGTAGAAACAGGCCATTTATAAAATTAGGAAATATAACAGAATCCCAATAGAACATGTAAATATTTCCACCTATACCTATTGTTATTTAATGGGGATTACTGGACATTATTCTTTAGCTATCCTGGAGCAGGGCTGACCTGGGTTTAGGACCTGGCACTCCCGCACCAGCATGGAACATGCAAAAGGAGATATCCCAGCTGTTGGTACGGTGAGGAAGTCTAAACCAGGAGACAGAGCCCAGGATCCAAACGGCAGCACTGCCCACATTAACAGTACCGTGGGCATCAGGCAGTAAAAGGGTGTTTCAGTGAACAAGTTAAATACTGCAACTGGAAATATTCAAGCTGATAGGTAAAGTCTCAACCATTGGCTGGGGATCAGTGGCAAGACTTCAACTCCTTGTAGAGTCAAGAGGGGTGTGAGGGCTGAGAGAAAGACTAAGACTAGCCCAAAGCAAAATAAAGAGCATGAAAATTATTAGGCAGATCCCCAAGCAGATTCAGTTAACAAAACTGGGAGCTAATCATTCAAGACAAGGAAGATTTGGAATCACAGTTCAAAGCACAGGCCAAAGCCTTTAGCAGCAAAGCCTTCATGGGGGCTGAACTTCTATATCCCTCCCAGTGGAGACAGGGACTGACTGCTCAAGGGGAAGGCCACTTGGTATCACATCTACACTGGGAGGTTGGACCACAGAAGAGAAAATGTGTCAAGGCGGAGAACTGAGCCAGCGCTGACCCCTCTAACTTGACAAACTCTCAGCAAAATCCACTTTAGCCTCGACTTTCCTGAGCTGTAAGATGAAATTCTGAGAAGAAAGATGAGAAAAGTAAATCTGTAGAGTTGCCGGGAGCTTTCACACTTCTCCTTCTTCATAAAAACCAGTTTCTGCTTAGCTCAGGTAGTAACAGAATTATTTCTAATTACCTAAAATTTCTCCTCTAACTGGATTTCAACAGGAAATGATATCCTCAAAAGCTTAAATTTCTGAAGTGAAAAATGTAAAAAGTTAAGAATGTAGGAGTGTTAACAGTTAATGAATTATCAGAGTGGTATGTGCAGCATAGATGTGTACACTGAAAGAAAGAAGTGTGCGTTTGCAAGGAATAATTCTTTTTCTTTAAAAATAGAAAATGCGTGCTAATATTGAGAATAGAAACTGAAATTTATTTTGCACAAGAAACATAAATTTGTGGCCAGGCGCAGTGGCTCATGGCTTTAATCCCAGCACTTTGGGAGGCCGAAGTGGGTGGATCACAAGGTCAGGAGTTCGAGACCATCCTGGCTAACACGGTGAAACCCCGTCTCTACTAAAAAATTAGCTGGGCATGGTGGCACGCGCCTGTAGTCCCAGCTACTGAGGAGGCTGAGGCAGGAGAATCACTTGAACCCAAGAGGCGGAGTTTACAGTGAACCGAGATCACGCCACCGTACTCCAGCCTGGGCAACAGACCCTCCGTCTCAAAAATTAAAAAAAATAAAATAAAATAAACATAAATTTGAAATTGTCACCATATAATTAACCTAGCCACAAAGAATAGGCGATAAGAGCATAGCTGAATGTATTGAATTGAAAAATAATGACCTTAAAAACACTGGCACAGGAATTTATATTTTTCTATTTTAATTTATAGCTTGTGAAGTGTTGATATAATTTTCTACATTTTACATAATTTGGGAGTGTCTTCTTTCAAAGGAGCTTTAAATATATTGGAATTTATTGGGCAACTGCTCACTCAGAAGCAAATGGTTGTCCATCTATTGGCTTCCAGAGAGAGGTTGCACTGGTTCATTTAGGCAACTGGAATCCCATTTACCAGAAAGCTAATCAACAAGATGGCTAGTTACATTTATGAGTATTTCTTTTAGAGGCATTTAGTTTCAGTCCCACAGATGGTAGCTGCAGACCATTAGTTTCTGAGCCAAGCTTTTCAGTATCCTATTGTACTTAGCAAGATTGCTATGCAGCAACACAATTATTCCAAATTCAGCAAGAGTCAGCGGGCCTAAAACAAAGCTATGCCATAACAATTTAATCCCAGCTCACCTTCCCCTTTGCTGGATAAACAATCAAACACCTGCTGAATTCTGCTCCATATAATGTGAACATCTTAGCAACAAAGATCAAAGAACACTGACATTTGATCTCTAAGTAGAACCCCATTATAAAAAAGGATTTTTATTAACGTGGTGTCGGATAGCTATTTTGTGGGTCAGATCATGCCGGGACAAATAAACAATACCAAAAAATCCTAACTCAACATGATTAATTTGTAAGGCATGGGTCATTCCTTTGCCTCAGCATCAACATTTTTGAGTGCTTCATTCTATCAGAGTCAGCCATCTTTTGAATGACTTGAAAAACAGTCATTTAAAATGTACAGGGGCAAGCGAATATGTGCTTTCTGGTTTTTTATTCGTGCTTTAAAAAAAGCAGTAAAAATGCAAGGTGAAAGGATATTAAGGATGTTTATCTTTCTAGTTACACTAGAATTCCCACTTTCAAGAACAAGCAAAATAGTTTGAGCTTTGAAAATGTCCAAAACACACGTTTTCCAATGTAATTCCCACAAGACAATTTGACGATTCCTTCTGGGGTTTCTTTTCATGCTTGCAGTGAATAAATAAATATAAGCATAAATGATAATGCTTTCTTTCAGGATTTTATTATAATTGCTGAATACATCTCCTACACTCAGGCATTAACTCCTTCTCTGAATCTTTTTTAAAAAAATATTGCATGCACACTATAGAATGCAAATCCCCCTTTCCTTCTCCCATCACACCCAGACAACTTGTGAAACCCCATATTCTTCATAAAACCTCTCTTGAATGAAAATGAAATAGGGCTTTCACCTCCAGTCCTTCATATAAACGTCTAATTGAAGCAGCTTTCCCCAGATTCTCTTCTCTGTAAAGGGCACTTGTACTATTTCTCATATATGAAGTAAATACTTATTTTGATGTATTTAGTCAAAAGGGCAGCTGGGTCTCTATACGTTTGCTTATGAGATTGCCTGTCTTAGGAAACTTTAAGAAGTCAAACATTGAACAACAATCCTTTGGCACTGTGTGCCACTGGAACTTAATAGAGCTCAATGGTGTTTTTTATATTAGCAGTTGTGTGAACGTAGGCTATGTGACATCTAGATCTGTGTGAATACCACAGTGTGCACAAATAACAGTACAGATTAAAAACAAACTTAACAGGACATCCAAAGCCGTTAATTGTATTGAAAGTGTTGTTAAATTAAAACCATTTATGTGACAATATTGAGCAGAAGACTAGTTTTCAGCAAGAATATTTAATGGTCATCAAGAAAAACATAGTCATTTCCTACTCCCTATAGAATACAAATTCTTGTATTTAAAATTAACACTAGCCAAAAGTACCAGAGCATCCTCGTAACATGAATAGCCTCACTTATCTTTTGGCTAAATGTTAATCTAACCAACAAAGGGAAACTGTTTTAAGCCTGTCTCTTCTTGATATGACAGGATGCAGAACTACCACAATTTTGGACAGTATTTTAAATCATTCAGGACTACTTTTGAATAGTTGATAAAAACTAAACTTTTGTATATGTGTATTACACTTTTTTCCTTGTAATATCAAAGTGGTGATATACCTCAGATTTAAAATTTCTGCTGACCTAAGAAATTTTTTTAAATTGTTTAAATTTTACTTGAGTTCCAGGACACGTGCAGAATGTGCAGGCTTGTTACATGTGCCATGGTGGTTCGCTGCACCTATCAACCCACCATCTAAGTTTTAAGCCCCGCATGCATTAGGTATTTGTCCTAATGCTCTCCCTCCCCTGCCCCCCACCTGCCAACAGGCCCCGGTGTGTGATGTTCCCCTCCCTGTGTCCATGTGTTCTCATTGTTCAGCTCCCACTTATGAGTGAGAACATGTGGTGTTTGGTTTTCTGTTCCTGTGTTAGTTTGCTGAAAATGATGTCTTCCAGCTTCATCCATGTCCCCGCAAAGGACATGAACTCATCCTTTTTTATGGCTGCATAGTATTCCATGGTGTATATTTGCCACATTTTCTTTATCCAGTCTATCTTTGATGGGCATTTGGGTTGGTTTCAAGTCTTTGCTATTGTAAATAGTGCTGCAATAAACATGCGTGTGCATGTGTCTTTATAGTAGAATGATTTGTAATCCTTTGGGTATATACCCAGTACCTATGGGATTGCTGAGTCAAATGGTATTTCTGGTTCTAGATCCTTGAGGAATCGCCACACTGTCTTCCACAATGGTTGAACTAATTTACACTCCCACCAACAGTGTAAAAATGTTCCTATTTCTCCACAGCCTCACCAGCATCTGTTGTTTCCTGACTTTTTAATAATCACCATTTTAACTGGCGTGAGATGGTATCTCATTGTGGTTTTGATTTGCATTTCTCTAATGATCAGTGATGATGAGCTTTGTTTCATATGTTTGTTTGCCACATAAATGTCTTCTTTTGAGAAATGTCTGTTCATATCCTTTGCCCACTTTTTGATGGGGTTGTTTTTCTTGTAAATTTGTTTAAGTTCCTTGTAGATTCTAGATATTAGAACTGTCAGATGGGTAGATTGCAAAAATTTTCTCCCATTCTGTAGGTTGCCTGTTCACTCTAACGCTAGTTTCTTTTGCCGTGCAGAAGCTCTTTAGTTTAATTAGATCTTATTTGTCAATTACGGCTTTTGTTTCAATTGCTTTTGGTGTTTTAGTCATAAAGTCGGCATCCCTATGTCCTGAATGGTATTGCCTAGGTTTTCTTCTAGGGTTTTTGTTTATTATTATTTATTTTTTGAGACAGAGTTTCACTCTCATTGCCCAGGATGGAGTACAGTGGCGCGATCTTGGCTCTCTGCAACCTCTGCCTCCTGGGTTCAAGCGATTCTCCTACCCCAGACTCCTGAGTAGCTGGGATTACAGGTGTCTGCCACCACGCCCAGTTAATTTTTTTGTATTTTTAATAGAGACGGGGTTTCACCACGTTGGCCAGGCTGGTCTCAAACTCCTGACCTCAGGTGATCCACCCGCCTCGGCTTCCCAAAGTGCTGGGATTACAGGTATAAGCCACCATGCCTGGCCTCTTCTAGAGTTTTTATGGTTTGGGGTTTTACATTAAGTCTTTAATCCATCTTGAGTTAATTTTTGTATAAGGTGTAAGGAAGGGGTCCAGTTTCACTTTTCTGCATATGGCTAGCCAGTTTTCCCAGTACCATTTATTAAATAGGGAATTCTTTTCCCATTGCTTGTTTTTGTCAGGTTTGTCAAAGATCAGATGGTTGTAGATGTGTGGTGTTATTTCTGAGGTCTCTGTTCTGTTCCGTTGGCTGCAGACCTAAGAATTTATAATGTCTAGAAAAATGATTTTATGGTACCTAGAAATGAAATTTCCAATTCAAATTACTCTAGAAGTAATGATTTTCTTACATCAAATCATTCTGAAATTATAATTTTATGCATTCGGATGAAGGAGGATATATATGCTACAACAGAGATCAAAAGTGACAGAAGCTTACCTCTAAGAGAAGTTCATTTCTCTGCCAGGTGCAGTGGCTCATGCCTGTAATCCCAGCACTTTGGGAGGCCAAGGTGGGAGAATCACTTGAGGTCAGGAGTTCAAGACCAGCCTGGCCAACATGGTAAAACCCTGTGTCTACTAAAAATACAAAAATTAGCCAAGCGTGGTGGTGCTTGCCTGTAGTCCCAGCTGCTCGGGAGGCTGAGACAGGAGGATCACTTGAGCCTTGGAGGCAGAGGTTGCAGTGAGCTGAGATCGTGCCACTGTACTCCGGCCTGGGTGACAGAGTGAGACTCCAAAACATCCCCCCTACCCCCCAAAAAAGGAAGTTTATTTCTCACTGACCTAACAATTCAGAATGAGTAGTCCAGATTGGTAGGTTGGTTCTGCTCCACTAGGTTATTCCAAGACCCTATTCTTCTGTGTTTCAATCAACTTCATCTTCATGGTTGAAGTGAGGTCACTGCCATGCCAGTGTCCCATGTGTGGAGGAGCAGAAATGAAGGGCAAACAACCCTCTTAAGTGATGTGGAAGTTGCACACATCACTTCAGCTCACATTCTATCAGTGAGAATTCAGTCACATGGCCACATTTAGCTGCAAGGGAGGCTGGAAAATAGTCTGTGGCGTCCTCATCTGAGTTCATACCCCAAATAGCCAAATAACTATGTGTTTTCAAAATCCCACTCAGTCTTTGCATCCAGCACAAAGTCATGTACTGGCTTTTCAAACAAGAGCTGAGATAGCTCTTTTGTGCTGGTAATGTGTAAACAGTTAAGATTCTTGACTTTACCCACTGAGTCCCCCTATATAGTGTTAGTGTAGTAATAGGATAATGCAGTATAATCTCCCATTCAGAAAAGAAAGAAAGGGAAACACATAGTAGTCCCTGATCCATACCAGTGATGAAAGCCTGCTGCTCAGTGTATTTGGCTGTTCTTGCATGCCATAAAGAAATATCTGCAACTGGGTAATTTATAAAGAAAAGAGGTTTAATGGCTCATAGTTCTGCAGGCACAAACATGGCAGCTTCCTGGGAGGCCTCAGGGAGCTTTTACTCATGGCAGAGGGTAAAGCGGGAGCAGGCATATCACATGGTGGAAGCAGGAGCGAGGGAATGGGGGAAGGTGCCATATGCTTTTAAACGACCAAATCACATGAGAACTCATCAAATATTGCAAAGACGCACCAAGCCATGAGGGATCCACCCCCATGATGCAAACATATCCCACCATTCCCCACTTCCACTGTTGGGAATTACGATTCAACATGAGATTTGGGCAGGAGTGAATATACAAACCGTATCACTTAGGAACAGCCTCCCTGCCCTTCTAGGGGTTGATGCCCTTTGCTTAGACCCTGGTGGACATTCTTGGCCATTGGCCTCCATGGCTTCTAACTTTCCTCTCTGGAGGTTCTTCCTTGCCCATATTCTCCTTAGCCACATGTGAGGTGAGACAGAGAGAAACACTCCTTTGGGGACCTCGTTTAGGGATTGAACAATCACAGGACTTTATGGGCCAGACTTCTACTTTCTTTAATGATATGATTCTCTCAAAACTTAGTCAATTTAGGTCAGCCAACTGTATCTTCTGTAAGGAAGGAACAAAGTTGACTACCTTTAAAAAAAAAAAAAAGTGCTCTTTCACAGTGCTCGCAGATTTCTATCTCAAATATCCTATTTAGCTGTCTTTATGGTTGGCCGTTAGGATAAAGCTCTCTACTCTCAAAGATTGCTTCTTGTAGAACTGTGATTTACAGAGAAGAGGCATATCTAGAAGCAACTGGACTCTGTAATTTTTTTAATTTTAGTAGAAATGCTAAAGGTGATTTTATTTCTAAATCAGACTATTTTTTTTCTATTGAAAATTATGAGAGTTTGGACCCATTTAGTTAGCCAGTCTCCAATAACAATCCATTCCATCACAACATTAGGAAACTGTACTTTCCTTTCAGATGTCCATTGGTTTAAAGGTGATGCGACATCTCAAGGGTATCAATTCAGTTAAGATCACTTACCACAAATTATTTAAATTCAGCTACGGTAGGTTTAACACTACTGTGAGAAATTATGCTCCCAAAGCTGAGGGCTGTGGCTTAGGGGCAGACAGCAGTGTTCCTGCTGAGTGAGGAAGACCCCTGCTTCCCACAGCACCCCCACACGAGCACTCCCTCCCACTGCAATTCCCAGCAGCTCAAGACTCAACTCTCACTTCTGCATCTGCTGTCTTTGTTTGCTTTGGTGTCCTTGACCCTGCCTGCTCCACATACCTGGCCACTCTCATTAAACCTCTATGGTTTTGACATCCATCTGTCATTTTCCGCCCATGAAAACCACCCTGGCCACTCTCTCCAGACTCCGTCCTTCAAATCAGTCAGGCTTTGTGTCCCCATGTGAACGTTCCTGTCATTCCTCTGGTTTGGGGACCTGTCTCTCCCAAACCCAACATTGTCATTTCATTTCAGCCTTGCCTTAAACCAGGGCTCAGATAAGCCAGGCTTACTGCTGGGACCACTGCAAATAATACCTGAGATGAAACTTGAAGCACACTAAGCCATTTTGAGAAAGAATCTTTCATAATAAAGAAACTCTATTCCTGGAGAGATGATGAAATTTCAGTGTGAGGTGTTTTGTTTTTTGTTTTGTTTTAGCAAGGCAGTCTTTGAGCTGTGTGAGATAGGACTGGAATGTGCTATCAGGACCAACCTAGAAGTACAAAGCTAAGCCCTGCCTCCAGGGCTTGTAGGAATGTGGACAGAATACCAGAACCTAGTTGGTATACAAGGTATAAAGTCAGGTTCAAAGCCAAGATTCTCAAGGTAAACAATGAGGAATGCCAAGAAGTAAGGGTCAGGTCAGCAGCAAAAATCAACAGAGAGTGGAGGAACTGGAGTGAAGTTGGAGCACAAGTGAGAGTAATTTCTGTGAGCATCAGTTGAGATGTTTGAATGGCCCAGACTCTGCAGACACAGGTATGTCACTACCTGGCCAAGGCTCCCACTGTTCAGGTCCCAACTAACAGCAGAGCAACAAGTTAGGCAGACATAAACGTTTACTGAATAGCTGTTATATGTCAGGCACTGCCACAGGAGCTATACAAAGGTTACTCGTTTAATTCTAACAACAGTACTTTGAAGTAGGAATCAACTCAGCCTTTTACAGATGAGGAAACTGTAACATGGCTCAGATGACCTAGCTAGTAAGTGTCAGAGCTAAGATTAGTGCCCAGTTCTACCTAATGCCAATGGCTTTGCCTTTTCTGTCCAGCAGGGGTTAAAGTATGTTTAAAACAATCTATGGATTTTGGGGACCTGCTACCTCCAGTTTCCATGTTTCTGCTTATGTCCTGTAGATGCATTTATTTGAGAACTAACTTCTGGATAGAAGTTTCATGATTAAATGCTCATGTTTGGTCATATGGTAGGAACTTTTGGAGAGTTTAATTTTAGGCTGTGTGGGACCGTTATGCAACTTATCAAAGACCATCCCAAAGCTGAAAGAGTTTTCTTTCTTTGTGATGTAACTAAAAATGTCTTTATCAGGTTTTGATTTTATTTGTGAAATTTCAATCTTTGAACAATGACTGGTGGGAAATCCAGTTAATAATATGATCTATTCACTAAATGTATCGGTCATAGGTCATCCAAAGGTGATGAGAGGTCTGCCAGTGTTTGGGAATGCTGCATGCTTGTCTCTGTACAGTCCAAAACAGTGTGAAGTTTTTCAGCCTAAAAACACAGGAAAGCGGCTCTCCTATATTCATCAATCTGGTCAGGGGCAGTTCTGTGCCAGTCTGCTCAGGCTACAGAGTAGAGTGGTGAACACAGTTGCCACTGGGAACTCTGGGAGAGCATTTACACTGCCTGCTGGTTTCCCACTCACTTAAAACCTCAACATACAAAATAGAGATGAGTCTCTTAAGTAAAAATTGTTTTATTTGAGAATAATATACAAGAAGTAGGACTGCAATCTGGGACATATATACAGACCAGATTGGCCTCTGGAGTGTCCACAGAATAAAGGAAAAGGTTAGAGTTTATTGGGAAAAGCGGAGGCTATGCGTTGGTTTTGGAAGAAAGCTTATTGGTGCTAGCAGCAACAAAAGAGCTGGTGAGTTCTGACTGGCGAGTGTCAATAGTTATTAGGTAGGACTTGTAATCCTGGAGTTACAGTTAGGCCCTCGTAGTTTTGGACTAGGCTTGTGAGACTGTGTCAGACACATGTTCTTGTATAACAGCTAGCTGTCCTTATGCTGCAAACTGTCCTTGTGTGACCCATGTAATAAGCTGCAGTTTGGAAAAATTTATTCTGAAGGTTCCTGTTATCAAGCAAATCATGCATGAGATCCCTCCCTTCATGACCCTCCTGGGCTCCATTTGCCCGGGTTTGACACAAGTGACTCTATTTTGAATCTTACAACTTTCACACCCCAAATGCTAGTATTGGAATAGTAGTGATACTACATATCTAATCACCTCCTATTCTGCAGTGGACATGCACAACTTCCTAAGAGGAAGACAAATCCAGAAGAGGAATTAGACAATGGTTACATATAGTGATCTCCCACTGAACACAACATATGTGTTATTAACAATGATAATCATTATTATACTAGACATTTATGCAGTACTTACTATGTGCCAGGCATTATTCTCATACTTTATGGATATTAACTCATTTAACCTTTACAACAGTCTCATGAAGTAGATATTATTATTCTTCCAATATTACATCTTCCAAGATGAGAAAACCAAGGCATAGAACAGTTAAGTAATTTGCCCAAGGCCACATGTCTAGTGAAAAGCAACCACTGAAATTATGCTTCCTGTTTGAAAGAACTGATGATGAGACAGATTTAATGAGCGACAAGTACTTTGGAGTCAGTAAAGGGAAAAGAGAGAGCGTGATAAACTTACCTAGAGTGTTTAGTCTAAGTTACCCCACTCTTCACTGTGGCCACCGTCCACCACTTGTAGCTCTTCTCCAAAAACCTGAACATTTTTCCCTGTGAATGTGTTTAGGCAAAGATAATTGCTGTGGTACTAAGGCAGGAATTGGTGAGTGAGGTGAGAAGATAACTTTTACTTAGTAGCAGTCCAGAAGAAATGACACCATTCTTCACAGCACTCCTCCCTTAAGCTTCCCTATCTCCTATAAATGGATAGACATACAGGAAAACCTTGGTATGGGACTATTCTTTGTGTAGAGCTCATGAAGACTAGATTGAGGAAGGGCAGTTATGTTAGCTTCTCTTATGAGACTTTGAAATAGTTTTATTATACAGAATGCTTTCTGTAAATGGCATTTACCTGTAAGAGGAAAAAGATGATTATATCTATTGATTATATAATTATTCATCTTTACAAACATTTTGCAAAGATTATCACATTTAAATTCTGTCTGGCTCACAAGGCTTGTGTTATCCTCACCCACCCTCGCAGTAACTGCTCCCTCCTTTCTCCCAGCCACGCTTACCTCCCATGACTCACTCGTGAGCCTGCCACGTGACCGTATTCAGAGCTTCCACATGGAACAGGTTTAAATGAAAAGGAAGATTGTTAACATTACTTTCTGATGTTACTTTATTTTACTTATTCCTTTCATTGGTTTACCAATCCCAAACTGTAAACCTTATTTGACCCAGGACTTTTTCCATGTTTTAAACGTTCATTACAATTGCACAGCTCGTATAAATGCATGCTCCTCATATCCCTGTCTAAAGAATTCTATACAGAGATGGGAGGTTGTTATCCTTGAAATAATCAGACAGTGATGCTCCAAGCAGGAAAGCTTAAGAAATAGGGATGATAAAGGAGATAGTACACAAATGGAAAAATTTAAAGGCAGGGCATTATTTTGTGAGAGAGAGAAGAGAGACAAACTGGAAACCAAGAAATATCGTGAATATTATAAACAACCAGCTGTAGGAAATGAGGAAAAAAATATGAGATGGAACATGAAGCAGGGAAGCATTTGTTTTATTCAAATAGATAAGGATCTGAGAGCCATTTGCATGGCAGGCTTGTGTGCAAAATACGCACACACATACACACACACAAACTATCATCTTAGATAGAGCAGGAAGCTGACAAAGTGGCAAGATGCTGAGAACACTGGCAGTCCCAAGCCCATGTCTGTAGGACAGGAGCCAATGGGCAGGAAGGGCATGCTCACCTTCTCAGCCTCGCCTTCCAAACAGCCCCTACTGCCTTGTCACATTCCAACTGAGTTTCATGCATTTGGTATTGTACATATTGTTAAAATGAAAATTAAAACTGTCATATTTGGGTGACTCAGGCACATTTATAATTTATCACCTTTCTTTATAGTTAAAAAGAACAACCAGTGAAATGCAGCTTAGCTCTCACTCACAAACTCTCAGCACTACATAAAGCATGCTTGAGCCTCATAAGACAGATATACCGCACACATTTAGCATATTTATTTCTCCCCTTATGGAACTTTTTCTTACCCCTCATATGCTTAGCTTTAAATATATTCAGAGGCTATAAATATTACATGGAATTTTGAGATCTGAAAAATGACTTCTTCATTGCTGATTTACTGATATGCTGAAGAACAAATTTAGTATCCATATTTACATGATAAAAGTTTTCAGTTAATACAGTGGACTGTTTTTAGCCATCCATGGCAATGCTGTGATTACATTTCAATCATTGAGTGAAGGAGAGAAAAGGATCCAATTTAGAATGAAACCAGGTTTCTGGGTAAGTGGAGATTTGCTGAAGTTGTGGGGGCAGGAAGAGACACAGGTCTCCAGTGGTAAAGTTACATATATTTTAATGAGGCACTGTAGCCAGAGGTGGTGATATTTAAAGTACGTATAATGCACTCATTTGGAAAATGCCATTTTATTTCCCTCTGAATAAAAATAATAGTTACTACTTATTGAGTACTTGATTTGTTACGGGCATTGTTTCTCACTCTATCTTATTTAATCCTTATAACAACCTTGTGGGTATATTTCTTCAATTTACAGATGAGGAAACTGAAGCAGAAAGAAATAAAACAACTTGCTAAAAAAAATTACACAACTAGTAAATGCAAAGAACTGCCAGGCTCCAAGATCTTGCCTTTGCCTCTGCCCTGTACTGCTTCCAACTTGAAAAATAACAAACTAGCCATTTTTGACAGAACAGTCACATTTCTCCCTGGTGGCTCAATCTCAGAGCAGCCCTCTCTGCATTCCTCGTGCTCCTCTGCCCAGCGTGCTCTTCTGTGTACCGTTGGAGCAGATCTGAACATGACACTAATGCCCTGTGTTGGATTCACAGCCAAGGTGAGGGTGGAAAAGAGTCAGCAAGGTCCAATGCTTTCTAAGCCTTTATTTATTATACAAATCATCTTAGAACACTATAACAAGCAAGGAGGGGGTGGACCTCAGAGAACTTCTAATTCATCTCAAACATGTAATGCATCTCAAATTTCAGCCAGTCACACAACATCTTCATGATTTTGGCCAGATCTACCAACCACTTTTACAATTATTTAATACACCATTTAAATAAACTTTTTAACACTTTTTAAATGCATTTATGTTAAAAAAATTTATATCACTATTATAAATGGCAAGCCAGTATCACTTTTCATAAATTAAAGATAACCATAGAAATGTACAAAAATAACATTATGAAATTCTAGTCTAATATTGCCAAACTCTTTGAAATTGATAGCCCGTATAGATTAGACACTATTTAAGAGGTGTGAAAGATACTGTATCATCAAACTGAGACTTTTCCCCTTGAATAAATAGAAGGATTGAAAAAGAAGTAGAAGAAAATTACTCTTTCCTCAGGTAGTCCAGTGTTATTTAATGCCATGTCTGTGCATTACTTATAGTCATCTCTAGCATAGCCAGTGGTTTGTATCCATCACTCAGGAAAGTCTAGGGAATAGCTATTCCCCTCATTAAAAAGAACAAAGACTAAGATCCAGAAAGGTGAAATGTTTACATATCTGATACCTGACATCTAGTATTTAGTAGATGCATTAACATCTTAAATGAGTGAATAAATGAGGTATTTGGACATATTTGCACTTTAAAATCAAATATGGCTTCTAATTTTGTAACTGCATTTCCTGCCAGTATGACCAAAACCCAGGTGGTCTCTTGACTCCCAACAATGTTCTTGTTCATGCCACATACTGCTCCACAAGTTGAAGATGATGCATAAATGGTAGTTGAGAGCTAGATGCAGATTCTATGACAGGTCCAAGTTCTACAAGGCAAAACCTAGCACAGAGTTGGGAATCTAGCATGTATTAAATAAGTAATAGGGGATAAATCTTTAAATAGATAGACAGGAATCTTGTTGTCTCCTTCCTTCTGAATTTAGCAATTAAGTTCAACTTCTGTTTACTGAGAATACCTATGTTTCCAGCACTATTCATATAGAGTAGAATCAGATAAATGGGTCTACTCATGCTGAATTACCCGGATGAAGTGATCAACAAACGCATACTCTGCCTCCTCCCTCATCTTTTTTTTTTTTTTTTGACCTTTTGTCCCTAATGTCATTTGCGAGAGTGTAAAATTCTGAGTTCTTCAGACTTTTCCAACCGCTCTTCCCACCTACTTCAGTCTCTTCAACCACAGTAGCCCAAGAGTGGCCACCATTAGGCTATGATGTTCATCATCCCAGATGGCCTGACTGTTCAACACCAAAGATCAGGGTTAGTTGGAAACTAAACACTCCTTCAGTCACTGCAGTGAGAACAATATAAGCACATCTGAAAGGAGAGTGGGGAAAAGGTCAAGGCAACAGGGCAAAGATATTCCTCTGGGACTGAATGGTGCTGCTGTTGGCAAAGTGCACTCCTGCTATAGATTGAATATTTTTGTCCCTTCAGCATTTTTATGTTGAAATCCTAACTCCAAGGTGAGGACATTAGGGGGTGGGGCATTCTGAAGCCCTAATGAATGGGATTTGTAGCTTTACAAAAAGAGACCTGAGAGAGCTCCCTTGCCCCTTCCAAGGAGGATGCAGCAAGAAGATGCCTTCTATGAACTAGGAAGCAAGTGTTCACCAGACACTGAATCTACCAAGCCTCCAAAACTAAGAAATACATTTCTGTTGTTTATAAGCTACCCAGTCCATGGTGTTTTGTTATAGCAGCTTGCAGGGACTAAGACAACTCGCCATTACTATCTTTGGTGGAATTCACATTCATGTATTCCATTCCAAGAGCAGGAGCTTGAAGAAATATTTGCGATAAATTACTACTCAGGATTTTTTTCCAGGAGAGCCACGTAGATGGGTCCGGTGCAAAGGACTGTCAAGTGTCATATTTTCAGCCATTCTGAGAGATGCTAGGAAGGAAATTAAAGTGTATATATGAGATTACCTGCTCATTCCAACTCAGCTTCTCCTAACTCTGGCTTCTGTTTTTATGTGGCCTCATCAGACATCAAGACCTTTTGCCCACATTTCCACCATTCCATCATTTAAGTAGCAACTGCTCTAACAGTAATAACAGGAAAAATCTTACTAACCTAAATATATTTTGCTTTTAATTATGCTAGTACCATAGTAGACATCTTTTTTAGAGAACAAAATTAATCCAAAAGCCATTTTGTGAAGATAATGATTTTTTCAAGTCAACAGATGAAGGCAATATCCATCACTTTATGAGATCAGTGACTGTCCTTTTCCCAGCACCTAGAACTATCATGGCATATAGATGTTCAATAAGTACTTGTTCAATGAATGAATGTAAATTTGGACATATAATGGACTAAGGAATCAGAAATGGGTGCTAATTTAATTACTACTACTTCTCCATCTGACCAATATGACTTCAGACAAGGTACCCAACTCTCAGAGCCTCCTTTTTTTTTAATCTATAAAATGCTAGTGTTATTTTTAAGATTAGGGATAAAGTATTTAGAGCATCTAACACAGTACCTGGCTCATAAGAGGGATTTAATAAGTGGTAGCTCTTTTTATTATACTTATAAGTGGATCTATTTGGGGATATTGAAGAAGTCTGAAAACTCCTTTAATTTCAAAGACCTAACAATCAGTGCCACCAATTAGTCATCAGTGCCACCAACAAGGCACAGTGTTGGAGGCCAGAGGAGACATCAGAAGCAGAAAATAGGAAGAGTGGAAGAGATGAAGTAGGAATAAATGAATGGATAGGAAAGGCAGGCAAAGAAGGGGAGCTCAGTGGAGGAGCAGTGACTTGCCATGAATCCCTGCCTCGTTAGCACTTGGCCCAGTGGGACCTATCCACATAAGAAATCACATTTCCTTTCCTTAAGAGTCCACTGAGACTGCAGGAGAGACACAACTTGACAACTTTTGAATGGACACCTGAAAAAGGTCCTCTTATTTTCTGCCACTGTTTTGTGTTTCGTTCTTTTGTTTGGCCAACTTAATATTAACTATTTCAATTTAGCAGATATTTCAGGAGCAACACCAAGTTCAAAACCCAGTTCTTGGCACCCAAGCAATGATATACTAAATATTTTTCACCTGAGACTACAGAAGATCTTACATCCCTGTGATGTCTATAGGTGTGTATTTCTCTTACCACCTTGACAAAATTAAGTGGTTTTCTCATATGCAAGGAGAATTATGCTTTCTAGTATCCAAGTGTTAAAGCCAGCATACCGTTACTTTTGTACTTTGAAACTATAAATGGGATATGGTTTGGGGTGGGGGAGAAGAAACTGGAATTGCTCTCATTAAGGGAGAAAAATCTTTTCCTGATAACCTATTCAAGAAGAGATAATTCTCAGGTTTCCACTTTGGATACTGCCATTATCCAGAAAGTCATCGAAACAAGATTGCTATGATACATTATATTGTCATATCCACATATCCATTTAGGAAAAAAACACATTGGCAATAGTTCTTCAGCAGAATTCATTATATTCTCTGAATGAATCAGATTGGGAAGACAAAATATCAAAAAATGATATTCTCTCCAAAAGTAATTCTTCATAAAAACACCAGGACTTTTGGCACTCTGTAAATATTGTTTTTGTAACAATTATAATTAAAAGATCCAAAAGGAGGTCAGAAAAATGTCCCAATGCCTTACTCCATGAAAATGTTTAGAATGATTTAAAGTATTGGGAATATGCAAATGAATGGGGAATATTCCACAACAACCTCCACTTGAACAAAACAAGGCTTTTGAATTGGCATAAGTTCCTTGAGTAGTATTCTGAAGTGAGTCTGTGCCAAAAATATAAAATAAGAGCAGCACATTAAAGTAGCCAACAGTCAAAGAAACAAACTGGCCCTTTGGGGGAAACTGAAGGATTCAGGTTAATGCCCAATTCACTTCAATACAACAAAAACATGTTAACTTTTAAGGTGCTATGAGAGATACAAGTGTGTATTAGTCTGTTCTCATGCTGCTAATAAAGACATATCCGAGACTGGGTAATTTATAAAGGAAAGAGGTTTAATTGACTCACAGCTCCACATGGCTGGGGAGGCCTCACAATCATGGCTGAAGACAAATGAAGAGCAAAGTCACATCTTACATGGCAGCAGCCAACAGAGTGTGTGCAGGGGAGCTGCTCTTTATAAAACCATTAGATTTCATGAGACTTATTCACTATCACAAGAACAGCATGGGAAAGACCTGCCCCCATGAGTTAATTACTCCCACTGGGTCAGTCCCATGACACGTGGGACTTATTGAAGCTACAGTTCAAGATGTGATTTAGGTGGGGACACAGCCAAACCATATCAAAGGGAGATGTAGCCTGATTCCTGTTTTGTGAGGTTTGTAATCTAATGAGTTAGACAGCTACCCTTGCAATTACAACACAAGGCAGGATTTATTCATTCATTCAACCAGTATGCACTGAGCACCCACTGTGTGTCCGTCTGTGTTCTGAGTGCTAGACATAAAGCAGAACACAAGGATCTCTGCCTTCCTGGTGTGGGATTCTAACATGTGGATTGTTGGAATGACCATGAGTGATATGGAGGAAAACAAAGCAGACAAGGGGGATGCAACCTGGGCTCCAATGATAAAGCCCAGGGGAGTAGGAGTCCTCACTGAGAAGGTGGCATTTGAATAAAGACCTGAAGGAGGTGAGTGAGTCATTAGGGTGGCTGGGGAAGAGCCTTCCAGGCAAAGTTGAAAGAGCAAGGACAGAATAAACACTATGCCTGGCATGTGCAAGAAACAGTAATAAATAAACGTCACGAGGAAGAAGAAATTAATCTTGACTGTGGAATAGGAGAAAACATCACAGAAAAAGATGACATCTGACCTAAATCTTGAAACCGTGCCCTAGGTGGAGAGGGAGGATGGTGGCATGCAGAGTGAGCAGACGAGCAGGGAGCAGAGTGAGAACAAGACGCAGGTCAGCTGTGCTGGCACCCGCCTGTCTGTTCCAGCTCCGGTTCTGTGGGTTACTGGTGTTCATTACTTCATCAACAGCTCCCTGCTGTTTCTTTCTGCCATTCACATCCTCATCTACCTCTTGGTTTTTTCCCTGCCTGGGGAGTGCTATGGTCATCACCCCTTCTTCCTCCTGTCTCTGGGCATAGTCCCTGCCCCCAGAAAACCCTGTTTTCTCACCTGACTTAACGTATATATCAGTTATCCCCAGGTCAGTATCTCAGTCACAATCTAATCAACAGTGCTGTGAATTATGGAAGGAATGATCAGGGTATAGGAAACATTTGCAACCACCTATAGGAAGAGCAACTGTCAACAGTGGGACCTCTGCAACCTGCAGGTATCTGCAGGGGCTCTGAAGAAAGAGCTCATGGTGTCCTCTCCACATTATCTATTTGCCAGTTTAGGCCTCTGTATCTCTAATGCCCCTTCCACCCTGGTTCACCAATCTAGAAGTCATTTATAGAGAAAACCAGTGTCACCAAGTTCACCCATGTCTCTCACCACCTGCTCCCCTGGTGTTTCTGAGCCTCCTCACCCTGTGCAACCCTTGTGCCGTGGCACCCGCATGGTAAGCATGGATGGCAGACTTGGAAGCTGTGACAGTAACGTGGGCTTAAGATCACTTTAGAGGATTCCACACTGAAATGCACACAAAATTTCAGGACACTGGAGGAAAAGAAAGAAATTCACAGAGGCTGGGGTCAAAGAGGAATGCATACAGGGTAGGGGCTAAGGCATCTCTCCTCAGCCCTGGCAGTCCCAGCATAGAAGGTGCTAGGTAGGAATGATGGTTTCCAGCAGCGCTTGTTGCACACTAGAATCACCTGAGGAGCTTTTAAAAAACTGATTCTCCATCCCTAATTAAATGGGAATCTCTGGGGTAAGGCCCGAGCAGGCATTTCCTTGACAATTCCACGTGCAGCTTAGGCTGAGAACAACTGAGCTAGAATCAAAGCTGCCTTCTTCTCACTGCAGATCCTGCTTCCTGTGCAGCTCTGTGCAAAAAATTCTGCCTGCCTAGGAAGGACTCCCCCTTTAGCCTCTCTGCCACTCCTGTAGCTCCAAAATGGGGTTTCAACCAGACAGTTCTTTAGAGGAGAGGAAAATAGACGGCTAAGTGTTAGAACCTTGGGTCAGACCTTGGATCCAAGCCAGCAGTGCAACCTTGGGCAAATTATTTAACCTCTCCTGGCCTCAGTTTCTTCACCTGTAACCAGATGGCAATAATCATACGCACCTTATGGGGTTGTGATGACTCCATGATATCATAAGTGCAGAGCCCCTCACATAGTGCCTGGCCCACAGTAGGAGGCTGCTATTTGCTGTCAGTGTTGTGTGTCTTAACCGGGCTTATGCAAGTCCTTACCCTGCCCTCCAGACACAAGGATTGCCAGTTTCTTGACTAAATGTACTCTCAAACTTGAATTGTTTTAAATTTCTCTCTCCTCCTCCTCCTCCTTTTTCTCTCCGCCCACCACCTCCCACTACCGCTCCCCGCCGCCTTCTCTTTCTGTCTCTCTCTCTCATGCTCCCACGCTCCCACATACACTCTGTGGTGTCTATCACATCCCAGTCTTGCTCCCTCTGCCTGACCTGGCCTCTCTCTGTCCTTCCAGGCATGGACCCCTATGCATGCTCAAGATTCATCTTATAATCATCTCCCTGGAAACTGTCCTGAACAAGCCCCTGCACCCTATCTCAACCAGAATCCTCTCCTCTGTGCTACTGAAATGTCCTGCACATATTTCTAACTATGCATTTACCACATTATATTCTATCTGTGCATGTAGCTCTTGCCCCCACTACAAATGAGCATCTTAAAATGCATTATTTTTCTTATATTTTTGGTGCTTAAAACAACGTCTGGTACACAATAAGCACTCAATAAATGCTGACTGACTGAATGAATGCTCTAAAATATTTTTCCCAGTGGCATATTAAGACATCTAGTCTCCTCCTCTTAGCCTAAAATTTATACCATTGGCATCATTTCCATGGGTTAAACAAGGAGAACACCACCACTGTATGGATTCTCTATGCAAATCTAGCTAAAGTGCAACTGTGTATATATGTGCACACATGAACGCATGATACTACAGAGGAGCAAGGAGTATCTACTGCAGCCATTCTCATCACTTCCCTATCCATTGGTGTCCTCTGAGGAACAGTGGGGTCATGGGCTAGAGAAACTCTCAGGTTCTCTCCAATCCTGGAACTTCGTGGAGGCAGGCTCAGGTCTTTGGGAAGTTCAAAGAAGCTGACTCTGAGGCAGGAAAACGGAGAACTGGACAGGGCAATGAGGAACCAGGCCCATTGTCATCCCTTGATGGGCAGAAGACAAGATGAGAATGATGAGATCTGTGAAAGAAGATCACTCAGGAAGGGCAGATCTAGATGCAGGGTCTAGAGGAAATGGAGAGGGAGGTGAGAAATAGGGGGTAAGAGGAGGATGAGATCTTCTCGCAGCAAGCACCATGGAAGGGTTTGGAGTGGGGGAAAGATGAAATCGGAGGGTTGGTTAGGGATCAAGTTGACAAAAATAGAATGTAGATAAGAGAACAAGGAGGACAGAACAATGAAAATGTTGTGTAAGGCACATTAACATTAGCCCTGAAAATCTCCCGGAAGAAAGTCAAAACTCAAGTCCTCTGAATTCAGACCGGCTTGAAAGAGCCTGGGCTTCTGGTGGTGAATGGGACAGGAGCCTCAAGGTCTGGCCGTTAGCCTCCCCTTCAGACCTACCAAAAGCCAGCCTTCATTCACAGTAGGTACATACACATTGTTTGGTGAAGAACCTATTCAATACTCACAGAGACAGTAACTAATATAAGCCTGCCTTTTCCCCCTTTATATCTGGCCAAAACCTTTGCTTCACTTGGACCAGGCAATCTCCATCACTTCAGGCCATAACGCTGTTCTGTTTGCTGTTGCTCTTAGATTATAGGTAAACAGCATGGAAAATGCTATTTGTGACCAGGAGCACATTTCTGGAAAATGCCTGCCCTGCTGGTATTTGGCTGAATTTTGAATAGCTGTCTTTCTGACTACCTTGGCCAGCCAGCTGCTATGCAAACAAGAGGGTGATCTTTACTCATTCCCAACATTTATATGGCATAATAAGATACGACAAACTTTATAGGAAATTATGCATAAATTGATATCAAAAATTGATGCATTGGTTGTCTGAAAACAAAATCACATTTGCTGATAAGCTTTAATTTATTGTGGGAACAAGCAATAAAATGAAGGTTTCCTTTGGCAAAGTTTTACGGGAAATTCATAACATCATGCAAGTGTACTGATTACAAATCAGCTGTCTATACCATACCATGCACAGATATGTTCATTACACAGTCCTTATCTTTCTCATTTTGTCACTTTTGGCACCAGTTTGTGTTTGAGAACCTCTCAACTATGATATAAGCTATGAGAATATTGAAAAAGGGAATCATTAATATGCAAAAAACAAATTAAAATTTAGGGTGCAAATAAGATAATTCAAAAGATTTATAAGGTAAAATATTGAAAAATTAAATTGAAGGAAAAATATATGAAATGATAATGAGAGAGGAATTTCCAAATGGAAGCATATACCACAATCACTCCCTTGGGACCAGTGAAAGGGCACATTGGAATATTAAATGCTCACATGGTTACAAGCAAGGCTTATTGTGACCACTGATAATGAATGTTACTAATCAGAAAGAGAAGTACAGAAACAATAGTAAATAATGATTTCACAGAAGTGAAATTTGTGGATTTTTTATTTTTGCATAAAAAGAAACGTAATCAGATGAAGATACTGAGTAGGTCTCTGACTTCTTAGGCCCAAGAGCAAACTCTACAATAGATAGTTTCGAAATTCAGTTTCCTGAAAGAAGTATTTTAAGAAATTTTTTTAAATTTCAAATTGTCCCCCTTCTCCCACTTTTTAATCATGATATAACACCATGTTCCCTAAGAAGTCTAAGAACACTTTTTTCTCTATGTGACATATTCTTTTACAAGACATCTTTTAAGATCTAATATTTTATGTATTCTTATACTGTGAAAAACTATTGTCAAAAGGAGGAAATACTTCGCAGTTTTTTACTTCCTAAATTTATAGGAAAAGTCACTTTTTAAAAGTTTACTTTTATAACGTTTTAAGAAAGCAATAAAAGCTACATTTCCTCCTTTGTATTCTACTTTATGAATTCTCTCCTGAAATATGATCTACTTAAATTTCACTTACCTCCTTTTTTTTCCTTTTGATAATCTGTAGTAGATATTTGCATTAGATTGCTCCTGAAATGTATGACAATTGGAACATTAAAATGGTTTCCACCTCCATTTCCAAAAATTACTCATGCAACTTTGATGCATCTGCAAAGTTAGGCATTCAGTGAAGATGCTTGCTTGATTTTTAATGTGAAACATTAGAGTGCAAAGTTAGATTTTTCTATTTATTTATTTTTTAGAGACAGGATCTTGCTTTGCTGCCCAGGCTGGAGTGCAGTGGCATGATCGTACTTCACTGCAGCCTTGAGTTCCTGGATTTAAGCAAACCTCCCTGCCTCAACCTCCTGAGTAGCTAGGACTACAGGGGTGCACCACCATGCTCAGCTAATTTTTAAATTTTTTTTTGTAATATGGCTGGGCATGGTGGCTCACACCTGTAATCCCAGCACTTTGGGAGGCCAAGGCAGGTGGATCACGTGGTCAGGAGATCGAGACTATCCTGGCTAACATGGTGGAACCCCGTCTCTACTAAGAATACAAAAAATTAGCCGGGCGTGGTGGCAGGCGCCTGTAGTCCCAGCTACTCAGGAAGCTGAGGCAGGAGAATGGTGTGAACCCAGGAGGCGGAGCTTGCAGTGAGCCGAGATTGCGCCACTGTACTCCAGCCTGGGTGACAGAGCAAGACTCCGTCTCAAAAAAAAAAAAAAAAAAAATTGTAACAACGGGGTCTCTATATTTCCCAGGCTGATCTCAAACTCCTGGCCTCAAGCAATCCTCCTGCCTTGGCCTCCCAAAGCTCTGGGATTACAGGCATGAGCCACCATCTCCCACCCCAGATTTTTCTATAAACTAGCAATTGCATAGGTAACTTTAGAAGTACATTTCAAAAATTTGGTAACAACATTAAACAAGCTTTTTATTCATTGTGAAATGCTTTCAGTAGTGACTGAAAGTTACTTTTCTCTCTCATTGTGTAAAACTAACACAGTGCAACTCAATAGAATGTTTTAGGATGATGAAAATGTTCTATATATGTGGTGCTTGATAAGGGAGGTGCTGGTCACATTGAACAGTTGAAAGGTTGTTAGTTTAACCATGGAATTAATTTTAAAATTTTTATTTAATTGTAATTACTTTAAATTTAAATAGCCAAATATGGCTAGTGGCTACCATACTGGACAACACAGAACCAATAGATGTGGCCTGTTATCTATATACTTCATTTCATTGAGATGGAACCTTTGTTTGTATTTTCACTTACCCCATGTGCTCTTCAATTTTCTTATCTACATGAAGGTGTAGACTACGTGATTTCTAATACTGTTTACAGCTGAAACTTGTCTGATTCTCCTCTTTATCCCAAAATATAACACTCTTTAAAACCAGCTTTATCACAGATCTAAACATCAAATCTAATAATATGAGTCTTTAATATCTGTAAGAATTATCCTATATGTTTGAGTTTTATACAAAATCTTTGAAGTCAACATTATCATACTACTTTTCACAAAGGTGGCAGAAAACATTTTTTCTGAAAGTATCTTTGCACAATTGCAATTACATAAAAAATACTAGCAAAACCTTCTCCTTAATAGCTCACCTAACCTTCCTTTCTCTCTTCTCTCCACCCCAGAGAACTTTTCGGTGATGTTACTGAGCTCTCCTAACAATAGCAAGCATAATGCTTCCTTTGTTTGGCATCCCACCCTCTGCTAGATGTTATATTAAGATTCTTGGCTGGGCACGGTGGCTCACACCTGTAATCTCAGCACTTTGGGAGGCCAAGGCGGGCAGATCACGAGGTCAGGAGATTGAGACCATCCTGGCTAACACGATGAAACGCTGTCTCTACTAAAAATACAAAAAATTAGCCGGGCGTGGTGGCGGGCACCTGTAGTCCCAGCTACTTTGGAGGCCGAGGCAGGAGAATGGCGTGAACCCGGGAGGCGGAGCTTGCAGTGAGCCAAGATTGCGCCACTGCACTGCAGCCTGGGCGACAGAGCGAGACTCCGTCTCAAAAAAAAAAAAAGATTCTTGTTGCAGGTGTGTGTCTCAATTGTCTTTGCATCTCCAACTCCTGGGAAGGAAGATGCCTGGCCAGTGATGAGACCAATATACCAATGATATTAATAAACATTTACTAAGAGCTCATTATGTACCAAGCATTGTGCTAAAGGATTTATATTCTCACTTCTCACTCACAACATCTATGAGGTAGATACTATTACAGTCTCTGTTTAATAAATGTATGATAAATGGACAAAGAAACAATCCAGAAACTTGGCTTTTTCTTTTCCTGGAGTTTGACTTGTGCATTACAGAAAGACGAAGAGAATTTATCAGCAGCTTTTTCTACAATGACAAGCCTTAGCAACAGTTTTTCTTCACTGCAAAATATGTGTGTCTACCTAATATTTTTAACAACTAAGGGTTCAAAGAGCAACACTGAGAGCTATAAGGAGCCAGATTTATTCATTGACATTCACACTGGACTGGAGCTAGTTGCTTACTCTCTTTTTCTGTACTTTTTACTCTCAGCAGTTGTCTTAATCACTTGGCATGCTCCTAAGCTGGTTCAGTACTCTCAATTAAATTACAAGATGAAAATACAAGTTGTAAAATCTACAGGTTTATTTTGTTTTGATTCGTTTTACTTTTTTACATCTCTTAGACTAATGTGTGCCTATTGAGTAGTGTTTATTTTTTAATGAAAACCTGCTTACACATCATTAATTTTTCTCTGAGATCCTTTCTACTAGTGTGTAAGATTCGTGAAGGCAGGGACTTTAGCTTGCTCATCTCTGCATATATCCCCAGGCCTTGGAAAAGTGCCTGACATGTAGGCAGGCAATCAACATTAGTTACATAAATAATGACCAAAGTTCTAAATATTTACATGGCTGCACTATGTTCCTCTGCCTCACCTTTTTTTTTGGTGCAATTTTGCCACCTTTAAAAAAGGTTATTATTTACATAAAGTAATTGTATTTACATAAAATTATCAGAACATGGAACAAAAAGGCAGCATACAAAATGGAAAGTTAAAAATTCTTAAAATGTCAATTATTTAAGTAGATTCAGATGTGATCACAGAAACTTTTCAGTGGTTAACCAGAGGTGTATATCAGAATTATCTGGAAGAGCTCTTTAAAACTACAGAGGCTCAGGTCTTTGTTCAAGAGATACTGATTTAGTAAGTTCAGGGTATAGTCTGAAAATCCACGTTTTCTTAGAGAATCTCAAGTGACTGTCTTTTACTTTTTCCTTTTTCAGTCAGCTGTATGGTTGTATTAGAGAGAGGACAGCAGGCTATATATGTGCACACATATATATTTATTTTATATATATATAAATTTCTCCATATATACGAATAAGTTTCTCTATACATATATGTCTATATATGTATATATAAGTCTCTCTCTATATATATACATATATATTTGTCCTTTTTGACTGATTGATTTCACTTAGCATAATGTATTCAAGGTTCATCCATGCTGCAGCATGTGTCAGAATTCCCTTCTTTTTTAAGGCTGAATGAATATTTCATTTGTATGTATAGATTACATTTTGTTGATTAATTCATCTCTTGATGGACACTTGTATGCCTGGCTTCTTTCAGTAGGCATAGTGCTTTAAGATTCACCCCTTTTATGGCTTGTATTTGTGGTTATTTGCCCAGGTAATTTTGATGGTTCTCAATCTCTGCTAGCCATATGAATGCTGAAATGCCCAAACTTGGAATCAACATTGTTTTCGGTTAAATATGTGTGTATTTTCTTTCCTTCTCTGGTTTATTCTTGACCAGTTAGGTTACTATTTGTTTCTCAATGGTAAGAAATTTGTATCACTCTTGAGGCATGTTCCATGACAAGGGCAAGGCATGGATCACGGTAATAACTTACAGTTGTATAGCACTGACCATTGACAGTACTCAAGTACTCATTTTCATGCCTATTTCCAGCATCATCTACATCAAAGGCAATTCCTAAGAAATTGGTAATTAAGTAGAATTTTCTTCCAATAACGGAGGAATTTGTTTTTTGTTTTTGTTTTTAGTAGAGATAGGGTTTCACCATGTTGGCCAGGCTGGTCTCGAACTCCTGACCTCAAATGATCGGCCCACCTCGGCTTCCCAAAATGCTGGGGTTACAGGCATGAGGGTATTTCTATTTTAAAGAGGTTTCTAGAGGATTGGAGAACTCGCAGGACTAAAAGATGTCATTTTTATGCTTTGTGCCATATAACCCTCTTATCAACATCTTATATGTCTTATAATGACCTCTTAGATATCATTATCCCCACCTTACCTATGAGAAAGCCTAGACCGTGAAGGATTAAGTAGTAATGTGCTGAAGGATCACACAGTTGGCAAGTGGTAAAACCATCATTTGAACCTAATTCTTCTGATCCAGATTCACTGCTCATGGCTTCCTGTGCATCTGTTTGAAAGGTACAAGGACGGCTCCCATGACAGAAATTAACTCACCCACCAGCCCAGCAGGGTGCCTGAAATGCCTGAAGTAAATTGACATCTTTTGGTCCTAAGAGTTCTCCAATCCTCTAGAAACCCCTTTAAAATGGAAATACTCTACAGATGAGTTGCAGTGACAGCAAATTCACCCAGGGGGAGTCAGTTTATAGCAATAGAAACAACAGCCACTTATTGAACCTGTTCCTACATACATTAGATACCTCACTTCATTCTCAAAATAATCTTTTGAGGTCAGCATTATTATCCCCATGTAACAAATGAATAAACAGTCCCAAGAATACTTAAGTAATTTCTTCAAAATTACACAGCACATAGCTAGAGGATCCTGTTTCTTAATCTCAAATCTGCATGTGTGTATAGATAGTGCTTTTCATACCACCTCTTACCAGACTTTCTTCCAATAAGATGCTGAACAGGAGAGATGAAAGGTTGGGACACCTTGAGGCAAGTGGCTGGGAAAAGGAGTCAAGTTGGACGTCGTGTATAAGTGTGTCTGGAGCTGGCTTGAGTTACTATTTATGAATGACTAGCTATAAAAAAAAAGTTATAAAGGCCTCTCTGGTTTTTTATTTTTACTCTTTTTAAAAACATCTCCCTCTACAATGAATTCTTTGCTTGTGTAGAATGTGTATTTGGCACTTTTTTCTTGGTCTATCCAGGGAGTATTCCTGAAATGTTGTTTCTTACTGAGCGCCCTAAGGAACTGATGATATTAATCGTGGTGAAGAAAGAACAAGAATATAAGATTCACGCTGCTCTTTGATTAAAGCTTCTTAGATAGAATTTTACCTCAAGAGCTTTGTTGCCTCAATGGCCTCCTATAGGTATTTTTCTGAGCGGTCTCTGAGGGTTTTGTTTCCTAGTTCCCTGTAATACTGCCTGTCAGCTTCCAGGCTGCATGTATTTCACTTCAAAAGAGAGCCTGCATAATTTGCCTATTTCTGCATTTTAGAGCAGAGTCAAACAATGCCAAATGGGCTATCACGTGTTGACAAGAAGTCAGCAGGAAAGGCTAGTCAGGTGATCATCAGGTTGATATATTTGAAACGCTGTGTGATGATTTCAGCTTTGCATCAACTAAGTACTCTCCCTGCACAGTAGGTATCGATTAATCAGGTGGAGTTCAACTCAGGGTCCCAGTTATGCTGTTTGTTGTCTTAGTGCCTTAAATAGGAATATGTGATATAAGGCTCCATTATAGGAATAAAACTCTACCTAACTACCAATTTCTTAAGAATTGCCTTTGATGTAGATGATGCTGGAAATAGAGCACCTTTTGATCCTGCTGAATATTTAACAACCTTCATAAAAAAGATAAAAATTTAGAAAACTAGTTTACTAGAATTCAATGACTCTTGCTGAACCAAAATAATTTTATATATTTACAACTATTTTTGATATATTGCCCTACGTTTTGCAAATAATTTTCTCAGAATATTCAAACATTTTTAAGTGACCTTTAGTATGCACCTTTTGAATTTTAAGCCTCGGTAAGGAAATTTCTACTGAAAAACATAAAAGTTTTTAAGTTGTATATGCTTTTCCTAATTGAAAGGCATGTGTTAGATTGCTCTTGATATATGATGCTAGAAAGATCAAATTGTAATTCTTTCTAAAAATATTTCTACTTCAGAAGTGTTTTGTATTTAAAAAAATAAAATCATTTAATTTATTGAACATATTTTATTTTCATATTTCAGTGGAAAATCACATCTTCCAGAGAAAAAATCAATGATATTTTATTTGCTTTCCCCCGACTGAGTTTAATGACAACCCAAGATATATAAACTTATGTCCTGGCTGCTTTTCTTAAGAGATTTCCAGCAAAAGTAGCCACCCAGGCAAACTGCTTATGCCACACAACTAGACTCACCCCATGGATCAAGCTTTGAAACATTGCATCTTACTACTCATTTTATAGAATATTTTATTACCATCAAGCAGTTTTCTGGAGAGAAATACAACAAATGACCCAAAACAATGTAAACCTGAAAATCGATAGCTGATTGTTAATAATACGATCTAAAAGAGAGATTTCAGTTACATTGTCTCATGGACCAAGAAAGCAGGATAATAATGTTAAATCCTTCATGTATTTTTTTTCCTCTGATTATCAAGGTTTATTTTCATTAACTGGTCCCATTTGATTAAAAAAAAAAAAAGAGCTAATCCTGGACAGAGCTGCTTACCAAAAAACTGAACCATAGTAATGGAAAAGTATTAATATAAGCTAGGATATTTCCAAAATGTATTCGCCTAAATGTCTCTTTGATATAGGCAAAAATAAAAATGAAACACAAAAGCCTCACGTATTATTTTAGTCACATATGTGGTTGGGCGCCAAGGAATGGGTATGGTTAGTTGAAGCCCTTGTAGAATAAGAGGCTATAGACTGAGAGAAATGAAAGAAATTGATAAGCTGCCTTGGGAGTTTCAGTCTGGCCAATATGCATTCCTTGGCGCACCCTGCATTCCAGGGTTTCATATTCCTTCTGAGGTCCAGGGCAGGTCTGACCTGGGTTGGGACTCAGGAGCTGGGATTGTATGGGGTTGTCAGCCCAGTCGTTTAGTGCAACATCAGGAAGAACAGGGGTCTAAGGTATCAGGTCCATGGTGGTTGTCAGTCACAGCAAAAGCTGGACAGAAAGGCAGGGATTGCAGTAGGAAAAATCAAAGCTAGGGAGTTCAGAAGCATTCCAGAGGCAACTTGAAACCACGGGAGGAAGATCTTTATGGCAAGATACCTCTTGGTGGAAGGGAGATGTTAAGGGCACTGCCAGCTTTGACCTCAGCCTTAGAGAGTGGATGTGATAATGATCATGGTAAAGATCAGTGAAAGAGCTGGTATCCTTATATAATTCTCGAAAAAAGAAATACATGGAGCAACAGTGAATTCTCCTCCCTAGTGCATCCTGAGAAGTTCACAGGGTTGTAAAATCTTGGAAGGAAAAAAAATTATCTTGGAGTTACCAAATACCCCAACATATGCAAAGAATTATTAAATTTCCAAAGTAACATTTATACATGCAAATGAGTATGTGTTCCATACGGAGTACATGTTAGCCAAAGATTCACAGCTACAGGACCCACTTGTCTGGAAGGCAGGCTGAATTTCTGAACCAGGCATGAAGCAGGTCAAGTCATGGATTAGCATGCTGAATGGGATCGTGGATCTACATGCTTGCATTCAAAAAGTGACTTGGCTGGAGAGGAGACCTTATGTTAGGAAAGACAAAAAATGGACCTTGAATGTCTGGCTTAAAAGTTGGGATTTTATTTAATTGGACAATTATTCATTTTTGTTTTCATTTTCTTGATACTTTTTAAAGAATTATCCTCTTGGGTATATACCTTGTTCTGTTCGGTTTTTAGTCAGACATCTCTTAATTGCTTTTGGACATTCAAATTCTGAAGTGGGAAAACCTCAAGCCATTTAATGTTGGCTTAGTTTTCTCATTTCTACAATGAATGTCTTGGGCTAGAAGATATTTGAGGTCTCTTCCAACTTAGAGTGTTGAGCCTGGGCAGTGTAAAAACAATCTGTGTGGCCAGGCGCGATGGCTCATGCCTGTAATCCCAGCACTTTGGGAGGTCAAGGTGGGCAGATCACCTGAGGTCGGGAGTTTGAGACTAGCCTGACCAACATGGAGAAACCCCATCTCTACTAAAAATACAAAATTAGCCCGGTGCGGTGGCGCATGCCTGTAATCCCAGCTACTTGGAAAGGCTGAGGCAGGAGAATCGCTTGAAACCAGGAGGTGGAGTTTGCGGTGAGCTGAGATCGCGCCATTGCACTCCAACCTGGGCAACAAGAGTGAAACTCTGTCTCAAAAAAAAAAAAAACATAACAAACAAACAAAAAAACTATCTGTATATACACTTGACATTGAAATAAGAGAAAAGTTTTCACTGGCTTAATGATTCAGTATCCAACAATAAATATCACTGCAGATTGGAAGTTCAGAGTATCAAATGTTACAATCTTGTTTAAAACAATAATGTTATGACCTACAAGTCATCCCTGTGTTCCTTGCTTCTGTCCTCACACTTTACCTATAACACACACACTCCTCCAAGGTAGGGAAGGTGGACATGGTGGAGGCATAGTTGGTTCTTCATATTGCAGTGTATTTGTAACATATGTTAACAGAAGGGTAGGTTTCACATCCTAGGTGAATTATTCTCTTCCAATCTTGAGTTAACAAGGATTACTGTGAATGTAAGAGGGAAAATCATTGAAATAAAAATACCTAATGCCACAATTGTTCCAAACTAAATGTAATCTACCACCCCGTTGAAAATTTAGAATTCCAGAGATTTTCTAACTGGATGCCATAAATGCCTTCTCTCTTGGCTCAGAATTCCCTGGGAGTTCTGAAACTTAGCCCCACCCCATGAGGGTAGAGTTTATGTTATTCACACTTGTATCTCCAGACCCAGACAAAATCTACTGAAAAGTAGGATCTCACTAAATTGTGTGATAGGTGCA